>NC_135233.1:182878442-184316776 GCF_051348905.1 Ranitomeya variabilis | reverse complement strand
GGGAGGAGTGCAAGATAAGTCTGGATGCTGCCACATCCATATAAATAGAGGAAACAAAAATGTATGCTCTAAGAATCTCCATTTCATCTTTAACTGTAAGTTTTATGAAAATTTTTTTTTGAGAAATGTATATTTGTGTTTTCACATGGCCGATTCATGTACATGTGCTGCTGTGTTCGTTTTTATCTATGTGATGCAGTTTGCATATATTGTGGTGCAGTGACCAATGTTACAGCCAGGGGGCGCTACGTGTGCACTTCAAGATGCACTTGGAGGCATAATTGTGATGATACAAAGTCCGGCATAATTGTAGATGGCGGGTACATGTGTCACAGAGGAAGACACTCTGCGCTGTCAGTCTGAAGTTGTGTTGTGTTCTGGGACCTGTAGTCCCACAAGTAATTGTGTAGTTCTAATGGGAGACTGGCAGGGCTTGTTATGAGAGATGGGAGGGTCAAACTAGCCACACACACCTACACTCCCACCCAGGGGAGTGGTTGCGGGTATGTAATGTGACCAGGGTGTGGGTCACATGGTTCCTGTGTTTGGATCTGAATGGTCCAAGTACAAGGCCCTGGAAGCCTGTGTTGGAAATCCTGGGAATTCCTGAATAGCACATGGTTGGGCTTTGGCACTGAGTGGCCTGTGTGCTGTAGGTCCTGGATGGTCAGTGTTGGAGTCTCCTGGGAGTGGAGACGTCCTGGAAGCACCTAGAGACCGTGGACCTGGACGGTCAGTGTTGGAGGCTCCTGGGAGTGGAGACATCCTGGAAGCACTGTGAGACCGTCGACCTGGACAGTACGTGTTGATGACCTGGGACTGACGTGGAGTCAACCTGTGGAGCAGGAGCTTCTGAGAGGTAACCCCTGGTATGGGGAAATGAACTGTGTGCGCTAACATAAAACAGTTGCTGAACTGTGCAGTCACCCGGTGACTGGAGAGATACAGGCTTGAATAATGAATGATTTGTAAAGCTATATATGATGAAGTAAAGGACTATGTGAGGTCTGTGATACGTAACAGGGCCTACAGTTGTTTATGCTGAGAGTATAATAAACCACATGGACTGTTTATCAGAAAAACCGTGCCCGTCTATGATTATTCTGCTGCCAAGCGAGTGTCCCCCAAGACACGTAGTGGGTGAAACGCTACAATTGGTGGATAATGCGGGCAAACGGTCCAAGAAGCACATCTACAGTGCTGGCTGAGCCAGGAGTCGACGGTCTGACAACCGTGTGTTATGCTGATCGGGATCAGTGAGAAAATGTGTTTAGGCTGTAAAGCCGAGTGTGTAACAGACAGGAGTCTGTGCTATGCTGACCGGGGTCAGTGAGAGACACTGTTTTTTTTTCTAAAAGCAAGTTGCTTTGGATCGGCGGGTCCACGAAGTTGACAAGCATCTTGCCGTGGCTCGGCGGGGTCACGAAGGTGACAAGCGTCTTGCTGTGGATCGGCGGGTCCAAGAAGTCTGCGGTGCAGAGCCTTGTGAAGTGTAGCTGCAGTTGCAGCAAAGAGAAGGAAAAAAAAAAGACATTGCGGGTCCAGAGCGTGCAGGCTCTTAAAGGGCCAGTGCAAGGCCAGAGTCACATTGGTGTACTGTGCGAACTGGGGCCTGAAAGTACTGTTGGGAGTCCGCGGGGTGTGCCCCAGGGAAGGGGTGGTGTCCCTAATAGGGTGGTGTCCCAAAAAGGGGGCGGTAACCTAAACAGGTATGGTTGTTAAAAAGGGGTGGAGTCCCAAAAGGGGGTGGTATCCTAAAAGGGAGTAGGTGCCCTAAAGGGGGTTGTGACCCTAAAGGGGAGAGGCCCAAAAGGGGGCGGAGCCTCATGAAACTAAAGGGGTGGCACAAACGGACTGTTACCGGAGACAATGGTACTATGTGTGTCCAATTTGCCATGTGAACTACCCTCCTGGTAAAAAGCTGCATGGGTGTGTTCTAGAGTTGAACGCAAATGTAGAGGATGTTTTTGGTTTGATTGATTCGGGGAGCCCGGTGACCCTGGTAAGGGCTGTAGAAGATTAATTTGTAATGTCTGAAAGGAAGATTCAGGTCACATGCATCCATGGGGACACAAAGGTTTATTTTCAGTGGCCTTGGTGCAACTCGAGACGGTCAGGAGCCATACAAGTCTGGAGGCTGCCATAGTTCCTAACCTACCTTGTCCGGTGATAGTAGGCCGGGACTGTAAATTATTCTCAGACTTGTGGGAGGAGGGCGTTCCTCTGCAGCACGAGGATGGAAGTCTCATTACTGTTGCAGGGGCATACATTAAGACAGGAATACATCCCAAAATTGACGGGTCAGAGATCGGGGTGACCAGTATGAAGGGTTCGTCTGCCCAACTGACCGACATGATGTCACCTGACGTGTACCCCAAAATTACTGACAGTGATGTAGTAAATAAAACCTGTGAAACTGACACCTTGTTAGAAAGGAACTTGAGGGTTCACCATACTGTGAGGTGTGACACAGACTCCGGGGGTGACTATGACGTGTCATTGTCAGTAGCAACCGCTAGGACTGAGTACAATGGTGTGCTTACAGAAACACTGACACAGGGGAACGACAGTGCTCCACAAGGTGACGTCAGGTTGGCGGGGGCAGCCATACCAGAAAATATGACCTGTGTAAGTGGCGACTGCTGGTTCCAGGATAACCAACCGGTTGGTGGTGACTCCCATTCAGATGAGGATGCCAGCGGGAAAGAGTGCAGTATAGCTGACTCAAGTACAAGTGGCAAGTCTTCCTCCTGTCGCCGGAGACGTAAAAGAGGAAAAGGGGCTGAACAAATTGCACCCGGTGAGAAGGTTGATAAAGAGGAGGTCCAGGATCTCGCTAATGAGTTGTCTCATGAGAAGCAAAAGGTAACAGATTTACAGGCCGAGTTAAGGCATCTGAGACAAGCAGCTGAGCACAGAGTAGATGAACTGGAGAATGAAGTCTCTCTGAGCTCAATCATCACCTGTCAACATGGCACAATGTGAATAAAGCCTTATGGGAAGATGTTGATGTGCTCAGGGAAGCATTAAATGGTCTTCTGCAAGAGAAGGAGATGCTGGTCACAGACTCACAGCACTGGTGCCAAAGTGGTAACGAGGTGAAGTTGCCAATGCCTAGCCTGGCTAGGGATATGGAAGAGTGTAAAGTAGAGGAAGAATTGGCACTAAAAGCAATACAAGACAGTCACCTGGTCATGGCAGATGTCTTA
Source organism: Ranitomeya variabilis (assembly GCF_051348905.1). Lineage (NCBI taxonomy): Eukaryota > Metazoa > Chordata > Amphibia > Anura > Dendrobatidae > Ranitomeya > Ranitomeya variabilis. Next base: position 184,313,567 of record NC_135233.1, on the reverse strand, counting down.
ATGGAAAGGTCCATGGCAAAACAGGAGCCGTCCGTCCATGAAAAGAGTGAGACCCCCGCTCTTCAAGTGTGTGATAGATGTACCCGAAGATGTGCAAGAAGCCTGCACTGGTGAAGGTGCGCATGAGGCCTTTAAGAAGGGGGTCGAAGCGCATAGTATGAACTGGGCACCAGAGACGAAACAGTTGGTCATACTGTCCGCTAAGGAAGTCACTGTAAAGCGGGTGGCTATCCTGAAGGATATGCACCTACAATGTCTTTGCACAAAACAGATGATCCTGTTGAGGAACAAGGAAACAGCTCGACGTTTGGAGCATGCCAGGAAAGCGCAAAGTCGGCTGGGCTTTGTGGAAGACGTTGTTAGAGTACCCAGAAATCTGGTGGGGAAAGTCATTGGTACATTTGGAAAAGTAATGCAGGACCTGGTGAATAGATCCGGTGTGGCAAGAGTGAGGATTCCAGATGTTGGTGAAGTCCAGGTAGCTGGTGAAGATGGGATGGTTCCATTTCTTGTAATTGGCTCAGTAAATAGCCTCAGAAACATTCGAATGCTTCTTGAATACCGGGTGACATATCTGAAGGAGATAGAGCAGCTAAGACTAGACCGTCTGAAAATTAATAAACAGCTGCAGAATATAAGATGGCGACCTTTTCCAACCCAGGGTATGGAGGTACGAAAAGATACCCTAAAGAATAGAAGAGTCCAAAGAAGTGACTCCTCTGTTAGCTCAGGGCTGAGTGGCCGAGGTGGGAGACCTGCTAGCAGACGTAGTAGCGAAGGGTCAGACCAGACAGTCGGCTAAATTGTAAGTGGGACTTATGACCGTGTCAATCTGGGAAGCCGACTAAGGAAAGAAAGGTCACGTGAAGGGGTACATGTGTAATGTGAGTTAACCAAAAAGGGTCTGGTGACACGGATGGTGACTCAAGGGTTAAAACCCAAGGCCAACAAACTGACCGCTGGGGGCGGGGGAGGCCTATCAAATGTGACATGGGTTCCCGGTATCGGAACTCCGGGTTTATGTCATGTGTCCACCCCAATAGGGTTGAAGAAAGGGGGGAGGTATGTGGTGCAGTGACCAATGTTACAGCCAGGGGGCGCTGCGTGTGCACTTCAAGATGCACTTGGAGGCATAATTGTGATGATACAAAGTCCGGCATAATTGTAGACGGCCGGTACGTGTGTCGCAGAGGACACTGCGCTGTCAGTCTGAAGTTGTGTTGTGTTCTGGGACCTGTAGTCCCACAAGTAATTGTGTAGTTCTAATGGGAGACTGTCAGGGCTAGTTATGAGAGATGGGAGGGTCAAGCTAGCCACACACACCTACACTCCCACCCAGGGGAGTGGTTACTGGTATGTAATGTGACCAGGGTGTGGGTCACATGGTTCCTGTGTTTAGATCTGAATGGTCCAAGTGCAAGGTCCTGGAAGCCTGTGTTGGAAATCCTGGGAATTCCTGAACAGCACATAGTTGGGCTTTGGCACTGAGTGGCCTGTTTGCTGTAGGTCCTGGATGGTCAGTGTTGGAGTCTCCTGGGAGTGGAGACGTCCTGGAAACACCTAGAGACCGTGGACCTGGACGGTCAGTGTTGGAGGCTCCTGGGAGTGGAGACGTCCTGGAAGCACTGTGAGACCGTCGACCTGGACAGTACGTGTTGATGACCTGGGACTGACGTGGAGTCAACCTGTGGAGCAGGAGCTCCTGAGAGGTAACCCCTGGTTTGGGGAAAAGAACTGTGTGCGCTAACATAAAACAGTTGCTGAACTGTGCAGTCACCCGGTGACTGGAGAGATACAGGCTTGAATAATTAATGATTTGTAAAGCTATATATGATGAAGTAAAGGACTATGTGAGGTCTGTGATACGTAACATGGCCTACAGTGGTTTATGCTGAGAGTATAATAAACCACATGGACTGTTTATCTGAAAAACCGTGCCTGTCAATGATTATTCTGCTGCCAAGCGAGTGTCCCGCAAGACACGTAGTGGGTGAAACGCTGCAATATATGTGTGTGTGTGTATATATATATATATATATATATATATATATATATATATATATATATATATATATATATATATATATATATATATATATATATATATATACACACACACAGGACAGACCAAAAGTTTGGACACACCTTCTCATTTAAAGATTTTTCTGTATTTTCATGACTATGAAAATTGTAAATTCACACTGAAGGCATCAAAACTATGAATTAACACATGTGGAATTATATACTTAACAAAAACGTGTGAAACAACTGAAATTATGTCTTATATTCTAGGTTCTTCAAAGTAGCCACCTTTTGCTTTGATGACGGCTTTGCACACTCTTGGCATTCTCTTGATGAGTCACCGGAAATGGTCTTCCAACAATCTTGAAGGAGTTCCCAAAGATGCTTAGCACTTGTTGGCCATTTTGCCTTCACTCTGCGGTCCAGCTCACTCCAAACCATCTCGATTGGGTTCAGGTCTGGTGACTGGAGGCCAGGTCATCTGGCGTAGCACCCCATCACTCTCCTTCTTGGTCAAATAGCCCTTACACAGCCTGGAGGTATGTTTGGGGTCATTGTCCTGTTGAAAAATAAATGATGGTCCAACTAAACGCAAACCGGATGGAATAGCATGCCGCTTCAAGATGCTGTGGTAGCCATGCTGGTTCAGTATGCCTTAAATTTTGAATAAATCCCCAACAGTGTCACCAGCCAAGCACCCCCCCCCACACCATCACACCTCCTCCATGCTTCACGGTGGGAACCAGGCATGTACAGTCCATACGTTCACCTTGTCTGCTTCGCTCAAAGACATGGTGGTTGGAACCAAAGATCTCAAATTTGGACTCATCAGACCAAAGCACAGATTTCCACTTGTCTAATGTCCATTCCTTGTGTTTTTTAGCCCAAACAAGTCTCTTCTGCTTGTTGCCTGTTCTTAGCAGTGGTTTCCTAGAAGCTATTTTACCATGAAGGCCTGCTGCACAAAGTCTCCTCTTAAGTTGTTGTAGAGATGTGTCTGCTGCTAGAACTCTGTGTGGCATTGACCTGGTCTCTAATCTGAGCTGCTGTTAACCTGCGATTTCTGAGGCTGGTGACTCAGATAAACTTATCCTCAGAAGCAGAGGTGACTCTTGGCCTTCCTTTCCTGAGGCGGTCCTCATGTGAGCCAGTTTCTTTGTAGCGCTTGATGGTGTTTGCCACTGCACTTGTGGACACTTTAAAAGTTTTCCCAATTTTTCGGACTGACTGACCTTCATTTCTTAAAGTAAGGCTATGTTCACACTTTGCGGGTTTTGCCGCGGATCCGCAGCGGATTTGACACTGCGGATCCGCAGCAGTTTTCCATGCAGGGTAAAGTACAATGCTACCCTATGGAAAACAAAACCCGCTGTGCCCACGCTGCGGATTTCCGCGGAAAAAGCCGCGCGGCTTTTCTGCGGAAAAAAAGGAGCATGTCATTTCTTGGTGCAGAATCGCAGCGATTCTGCACCCATAGAAATGCATTGATCCGCTCACTTCCCGCACGGGGCTGTGCCCACGTTGCGGGAAGTTAAGCGGATAATGTGCCGATGGTACCCGGGGTGGAGGAGAGGAGACTCTCCTCCAGGCCCTGGGAACCATATTTTGGTGTAAAAAAAATAATTAAAATAAAAAATGAAGCTATACTCACCTCTCAGCGCTGCCCGCGGCGTCCGGTCTTCGGTTTGCTGTGCCGAGCGGGACCTGTGGTGACGTCGCGGTCACATGACCGTGATGACGCCGCGGTCACATGACCGTGACGTCACTAAGGTCCTTGTCGGCACAGCCGGGTGCAGTGCCGAGGAGATCGCGATGTCAGAGGGTGAGTATAAGGCCAATTTTTATTATTTTTTACATTACTATTGATGCTGCATATTGCTACATATGCAGCATCAATAGTACAGGAGTAATCCCGCAGCGGAAACCGCAGAACAAACCGCGATAAATCTGCAGGGATAACCGCAGCGGGTTTGCCCTGCAGATTTATCAATTCCGCTGCGGGATTAACCCGCAGAGGAACCCGCAAAGTGTGAACGTGGCCTAATGATGGCAAGTTGTTTTTCTTAGCTGCTTTTTTCTTGCCATAATACAAATTCTAACAGTCTATTCAGTAGGACTATCAGCTGTGTATCCACCAGACTTCTGCACAACACAGCCGATGGTCCCAACCCCATTTATAAGGCAAGAAATCCCACTTATTAAACTTGACAGGTCACACCTGTGAATTGAAAACCATTCCCAGTGACTACCTCTTGAAGCTCATCAAGAGAATGCCAAGAGTGTGCAAAGCAGTCATCAAAGCGAAAGGTGGCTACTTGGAAGAACTTAGAATATAAGACATATTTTCAGTTGTTTCACACTTTTTTGTTAAGTATATAATTCCACATGTGTTAATTTATAGTTTTGATGCCTTCAGTGTGAATTTACAATTTTCATAGTCATGAAAATACAGAAAAATCTTTAAATGAGGGTGTGTCCAAATTTTTGGTCTGTACTGTGTGTGTGTATGTATATATATGTATATGTATGTGTATGTGTATATATATATATATATATATATATATATATATATATATATATATATATATATATATATATATATATATAATATAAATTCGTAAATATTTATACTCTTTTCTTTGGTATCATTTAATTCCCCCTTTTTTTTTTTTTTCTTTCATTATCAAATATACGTGGTCTTTTGTTCTGTTTCTGTTTTGTATCTGTGTCTAATGGGATATAATATGGATTTATGTATGTCGTTATGGCTTGTGATCTATTTACCCGGCCGCCAATATGGTTATTCTATGCAGTGTTCTTCTGCTTTGCTCCCATTAGCTGGATAGAATGATATCGCGCTCCTGGTAGTGCGCGTACGCGGCCTGTGTCCTTGTGCCCTGGTTCGCCGCGTCGCTGTGGCCTTGGTAACGTCGGACCCATAATGCTATGCGTCTGGTCACGTGACGCGGCGCGCTGGGATTCCTGCGACCTCCTGGCGGCTCATGCGCAGAATATTCCCGGATTGCGCTATATCACCAACGATAGGAAGTATAAATATAGGGCGCTTTTCATTTTACCTTTACTCCCCCTGATGAAGGAAGTTTAACCGAAACGCGCGTCGGGCAACACGTGCGCACACAGATTTGGAGTCCCCTCAAGGTATTTTGCGTATTACATGTGCTGTGATATAAAGTTTACTGGAATTCTTTTGTTGGAGCAGTTGTTCCAGTGCCGCATGTGAGACTTGCAATGGTCTTGAATCACATTGCACTTTCTTAATTTGGATACTGATTATTTTGGGTCTTTCCCCCTTTTTTTATTTATACTTGCACGTGGTGCACTTATATAATTATAAGCATTTTTATACTTATTCAATCTCACTTTTTTATGTGCTCAGTATAATTTTATCCCATTTTTTTATCAGCTAATGAGGGGATTTTATCTATTTATTTATAACTAGATTGTGGCCCGATTCTAACGCATCGGGTATTCTAGAATATGCATGTCCCCGTAGTATATGGACAATGATGATTCCAGAATTCGCGGCAGACTGTGCCCGTCGCTGATTGGTCGAGGCAACCTTTATGACATCATCGTCGCCATGGCAACCATTATGACATCTACGTCGATACTGTGCCCGTCGCTGATTGGTCGAGGCCTGGCAGCCTCGACCAATCAGAGACGCGGGATTTCCATTATGACATCTACGTCGATACTGTGCCCGTCACTGATTGGTTCGAGGCCTGGCGGCCTCGACCAATTAGAGACGTGGGATTTCCAGGACAGACAGAAAAACCCTTAGACAATTATATATATAGATATGATAAATATTTATTGTGTGCACATTGTGGTGTTATTAACCTTTTTATTGTATTTTGCCGCATTATCAGATGATATAAATAAAAATTAGTTCTATACGGATCTACGTCTGGAAAATTTTTCTTTCTTTCAATCTGTGCTTTGGTGTTGGTTTCACCTTACATTTTTGCGACAGAAGCAGAGTGAAAGACTGGTGGAAAGCATGCCAAGACGCATGAAAGCTGTGATTAAAAATCATGGTTATTCCACAAAATATTGAATTCTGAACTCTTCCTGAGGTAAAACATTAGTATTGTTGTTTCTTAATTATGAACTTTTTTTCTTTGCATTATTTGAGGTCTGAAAGCAGTTTTTTTAATCTTTACCACTTCTCCTTTTCATAAAAAAAAAAAAAAAAAAAAAATTATTGCTTGGAAATTCGGAGACATGTTGTCAGAAGTTTATAGACTAAAAGAACAATTTACATTTTACTAAAAAATATACCTATAAAGAGAAAAATCAAACAAACTGAACATTTTGCAGTGGCCTCTTTGTGTGTGTATATATATATATATATATATATATATATATATATATATATATATATATATATATATATATATATATATATATATATATATATATATATATATATCATACCGTATTTTCCGGCGTATAAGACGACTTTTTAACCCCTGAAAATCTTCTTAAAAGTCAGGGGTCGTCTTATACGCCGGGTGCAGACCAATGTGTATATGGTGGGTGGGGGGGAGTGGTCCCGATGACGGAGAGGGGGCGTCTCACAGGAAAGTGTGAGTGGAGTATCCCTCTATTACCTCATTGTGGCGGCGTGGGGTTTCTGTGCTGGTGAGCGGCGGCGGCTCCTCCTCTTTATGCAGCGTCAGGGCTCTGTGCTGTGGGGCGGCGGCGTATGTTAGTGCAGATTCGGGGCTCCTCCGGCATCTCCTCAAAGCCCGGAGGCACCGGCAGCTCCATTGCTGCGATGCGGTGGCCTCCGGGAAAATGGCCGCTGGGGGCGGCACATGCTCATATTCAGATCTCGGGAGATGAGATCTGAATCTGAGCATGCGCCGTCCCCAGCTGCCATTTTCCCGGAGGCCACCACATCGCAGCAATGGAGCTGCCTGTGCCTCCGGGCTTTGAAAAGATGCCGGAGGAGCCCTGACTCTGCACTAAGATACGCCGCCCCACAGCACAGAGGCCCGACGCTGCACGAAGATACGCCGCCCCACAGCACAGCACCCACGCGGCACAAAGAGGAGCAGCCGCCGCCGCTCCCCAGCACAGAGACCCCATGCTGCTACAATGAGGTAATAGGGGATACTCCACTCACACTTTCCTGTGAGACGCCCCCTCTCTTCGTCATCGGGACCACTCCCCCCCAAAAGGCACATTATTCACCGGCCCTATAAGACGACACATGGCATATAAGAAGACCCCCGACTTTTAAGAAGATTTTATATTTTAACTGGAAAAGTTGGGGGGTCGTCTTATACGCCCAGTCGTCTTATACACCGGAAAATACGGTGTGTATGTATGTATGTATGTTTATGTATGTGTGTGTGTGTGTATATATATATATATATATATATATATATATATATATATATATATATATATATATATATATATATATATATATATTTTGTAGGGGTTCACTCGCTCAGATGTATAGGAGGAAACAGGAGGCGCATTCTCTTCAGCGTTCTTGTGGGTTTATTCACTCCATAAACCATTTAAGTCAGCAAAACAAAGGTAAACAGTCTTACAAATAGCCTTTGGCTCAGGCATAGGGAAACAAATGTCCGTTCCTTCAGGCTCAGTCCTGAAGCCTTAACACACTGTGGAGGCTTGCCCCTGCACACACACAGACTCCTGTCTGTAGTGTCCGCCCTGGACACATGGAAATCTGTCCACCATGACAGACTCCCACACTCACTCCCATGTGCCAAACACACCTCCATTAAGTAGCCTGAAACCACACCCAGAACCCAACACATGATTAGACATGTGGTTGTGACATCATCACAGGTCCTGACACAAACATAGACAGGCATGGTTATGCCCCTTACCCAGGGGTGAGGTATATGGGTAGCCAGACCCTCCCATCTCTCATAGCTACCCGTAACCCGGACCCAAATATACTACACAATTCCTTATTACTTTATGAGCATTACAGAAACACTCCGGGTCACATCACAGCGACAAGCCTTCTCTGTGATACATACCTCCCGTCGATTAGACACCCTTTATCCATGCTACATACCTCCCCCTTCTGCCTAAAGCCGTGGGGCTTGGCACTTGTCCTTAACCGACTAGAGACCCCTCTCAGTCGTCCCTGACAGTCAAACCGTCTGTCTAAGTCAGGGCCTGTTATTGAACCCTTGTCACCTCGTCTGCTACAGGATCTCCTGCTGAGGTCACAACCCTGAGCTAACTGAGGCACCACTGCTTCTACCTGTTTCATCAGGCCACCTTCTCCCATGGTCTTTATTGCCTGAAGAGCAGTTCTTCCATGTATCTTCTCTATATCCTCTGTTAGCTTGGGGACTTAGAATCTTTAGAGAACCTCTTCGTCTCTCTATACCGCAAGTTGAAGGTGGTGGCAATCTGTTTGCCAATTCCCGCAGCTCTATATTGACCTGCTCCCTCTCACGTCTTAGCTGCTCAACTTCTATTAGGTAACTCATGCGATACCCCAGGAGCCGGATATTTTCAAGACTCTCCATGGATCCGACAACAAGGAACGGAACCATCTTATCTTCACCCACGACCTGGGCCTCGTCATCACCCAGAACCCTCAGTCTCTTCACACCGGACCTATTCACAATCTCCTGCATCACTCGGCCAAGCCTCCCGATGACTTTTCCCACCAAATTTCTGGGTACCAGAATGATGTCTTCCACCAAGCCAAGCCGATTTTGAGCTTCTCTCGCTAGCTCCAGACGTCGAGCGGCTTCCTCATTCTTCAACGTGATCATTTGTTTTGTGCGGAGGCATTGTAGATGCATCTCTCTCAGGACAGCCACTCGCTTCACTGTGACTTCTCTAGACGAAAGTATGACCAGTTGATGAGTCTCAGGCGCCCAGTGCACACTACACGCCTCTGCTGCCTTTCTAAATGCCTCATGCACACCTTCACCGGTACAGGCTTCTTGCACCTCTTCAGGTACATCAATCACGGTCTTGAAGAGCAGGGTCTCACCCTCTTCAAAGACAGACGGCTCCCTTTTTGCCTCTAACCTTTCCACCAAGACGTCTGTCACGACCGGGTGACTCTCTTGTTCCGCTTTTAGCACGAACTCTTCCTCAGTCTTTTCTTCCGCTTGAGCCTTCGCCAAAATGGGCATTGGCAACTCCTCTGCCAGGCAGCGACGTTCCTCCTCTCTCTGGAGAAGCTCCTGCTGATGTTTTTCTTGAGCCATTCTGAGCACATCCATATCTTTCAATATGGCCCTATTCATGGCCTGACACGCTGATAGGTGACCTCTGAGTTCAGAGACTTCCTTCACTAGGTCACCCACTTTGTGCTCAGTTGCTTGCCTCAGGACCCTTTCTCGTTCGACTGTTTCTCTAAGCAGCTCTATGTTATGGTCCTGCTCTCTTTTGGCTAGCACATGTCGCACCACCAGTTCTTTAATTAAACTTTCAGATGGGGTCTCTTGCCCACCCAGACTCTGCCTCTTCAGAGTTCCACCCGTTTCTGCATCCAGCTCTATGGTCTCTCCTGGGCTCTCTGTCTGTTTACTCTTTGGTACCTCTGGACTCTTGGTAACCTCAGAGTTCTCCATTTCTTCAGCATCAGGTACTTCTTCATACTGATCCACTTCACTCTTTCCAGGCATTGCAGATGTGGGTCTACTACAGGTCTGTTCTAACCCCAGGCCGTCACTAACTATCTCAGTGCTAGGGTTTGTCAGAGATAAAGTGACCTCCTCATCAAGGACAGTAACCTGATCTGTACCTGACCCTGTCTCTTCCTCATCATCTTTCTTCTCAGGGGGTGTAACCTGTCCCGCCTTTTTGCATTCCCCGCGACGAGATGAAGATATGCGATTTTTACTGGGCTCTTCCTTACTGCACTCTTTTCCCTTTGCGCTCAAGTCACAGTCGGGATAGGAGTCACCCCCTCTCACCCTGTCATCCTGGAACAGCAAGTCCCCACTTAAACAGGTGTCAGACCCACACTTTCTTCGAGTCACCCGTAACTCTGGACTATTGACATTAGGTGGCGCTACTTTCTCTTTACACATCCCATTACCAGGAATACCCGCAGCCTGCTGCTGTAGTGGGGCTTCAATATGACCATTCCGTCTCTCCTCTGAACAACCCCACACTGCGTCAATTTCCCATATGTCTTCAAAGATCACAAAGTCCTGGCCCCCTCTCAAATGGGTAGAACAAGTCTGGTGTTATACCGCCATCTTGGCACTTTACATTTTTGGACCTATCAATGATCACTCTGTCCACGATATAGTCAACAGTGACCCCATGAATGCAGCGAACATTGACCTTTTTCTCGGTTAGACAGAGAACGAGAGGAGTTCCCGTCAGAGTCACCGGACTCTTTGAGTCCAGCAGTCCAGATACTCCTTCACGGTGTAACATAACAGTACACACCTGCAGCCTGTCATCAAACGGGAAGTCTATGCCGCACTCGGAATACACAAAACACAAACATTGCTGTTCCCCTTTTGAAAGCTCCACCCCTTTTTGGGTCACCATCCCCTTTTTGGACTCCACCCCTTTTAGGACCACCACCCCCTTGTGGGCTATTTTCTCCTTTAGGGCCACCACCCCCTTTAGGGACTCCACCCCCTTTTGGGCAACTACCCTTTTTTGGGATGCTCGGCCCTTTTTGGCCAACCATAATTATTTGGGTCACCGCTCTTTTTTTTGGGACCCCACCCCCTTTTGGGACACCACCCCACTCTGGGGTATACCCCGTGGACTTCCCACAGTACTCTCAGGCCCCAGTTCGCAGAGCACACCAATGTGACTCTGGCCCTTTAAGAGTCTGCACACTCTAAACCAGCAATGTCTTTTTTTTTTTTTTTTTTCTTTGCTGCAACTGCAGCTCCGGCTGCTGCAGAACCTCTTGCTGCAACTGCACTGCACGTAACCACCGCAGACTTCGTGGACCCGCCGATCCACAGCAACCTTCGTAACCCCGCCGAGTTACAGCTAGACGCCTTCAGTCTTCGTGGCCCCGCCGAGCCACAGCAAACACCTGCACATGTGCTTTATAGAAAAAAAACAGTCTTTCACTGACCCCGGTCAGTACAGCACACAGACTTCGGTCTGTTTCACACCCGGATTTACAGCCCAAACAGTTTTTCACTGACCCCGGTTTCCAGACCGTTACCTGTTGGTGGCGGCCACACAGGTTCCCGGATCCGTCTTCTCCTCAGAGGTATCCACAAACTGCAGTTGTCACTGACCCCGGTCAGTTTTTACTCACGGTTTTTCAAGACCGTCCAATCTTCTGGCTCAGACCAGCCAGTGCTGCAACATGTGCTCCTTGGATCTTTGCCCGCAATCCAAACACCAATTTGTAGGGGTTCACTCGCTCAGATGCATAGGAGGAAACAGGAGGCACATTCTCTTCAGCGTTCTTGTGGGTTTATTCACTCCATAAACCATTTAAGTCAGCAAAACAAAGGTAAACAGTCTTACAAATAGCCTTTGGCTCAGGCATAGGGAAACAAATGTCCGTTCCTTCAGGCTCAGTCCTGAAGCCTTAACACACTGTGGAGGCTTGCCCCTGCACACACACAGACTCCTGTCTGTAGTGTCCGCCCTGGACACATGGAAATCTGTCCACCATGACAGACTCCCACACTCACTCCCATGTGCCAAACACACCTCCATTAACCCCTTAAGGACCGCCGATACGCCTTTTAACGGCGGCCGCTAAGGGTACTTAAACCACAGCGCCGTTAATTAACGGCGCTGTGGAAAAAGTGAATAGCGCCCCCCAGAGTCGGATTTTCTCTGGGGTCTCGGTTGCCGAGGGTAGCCGAGACCCCAGAGAACATGATTCGGGGGTTTTTTACCGACCCCCGAGTTGCGATCGCCGGTAATTAACCGTTTACCGGCGGTCGCAACAAAAAAAAAAAAAAACGCGATGTGCCGTTTAATTTCTCTGTCCTCCGATGTGATCGCACATCGGAGGACAGAGAAATAGGGTCCCCGATGGCCTCCGGTAGCCCCCCAATACTCACCTATCTCCCTCGGTGCTCCTCGTGGGTCCCCATGGGCGCCGCCATCTTTTTTCCGGGAAAAAATGGCGGGCGCACGCGCAGTACGCCCGGCACCCGGAAGATCTTTGGGGTCTCGGCTGCCGGGGGTAGCCGAGACCCCCAAAGAACATGATCGGGGTCGGTTTGCACCGACCCCTGTTTTGCGATCGCCGGTAATTAACAGTTTACCGGCGACCGCAAAAAAAAAAAAAGCGATCTGTATTTCTCTGTCCTCTGATGTGATCACACATCAGAGGACAGAGAAATAGGGGGATTCGGGGACCCTAACATACTCACCCGGTGTCCCTGGGTCCTCTTCTGTCTTCTCCTGCCAGTCGGCTTTTTCCTTATGGCGGGCGCATGCGCAGTGCGCCCGCCATCTGCTGCCATCTGCCGGCCGGCAGGAGAAGACGAGTTGGGGCTAAAATTAGGGTTAGGGTTAGAGTTAGGGTTAGAGTTAGGGTTAGGGCTAGGGTTAGGGCTAGAGTTAGGGTTAGGGCTAGGGTTAGGGTTGGGGCTAAATTTAGGGCTAGGGTTAGGGTTAGGCTACTTTCACACTAGCGTTTTTTGGCTTCCGTCGCAATGCGTCGGAGAAAAAACGCATCCTGCAAAAGTGCTTGCAGGATGCGTTTTTTCTCCATTGGCTTGCATTAGCGACGCATTGCGACGGATTGCCACATGTTGCATCCGTCGTGCGACGGATGCGTCGTGCTTTGGCGGACCGTCGGCACAAAAAAAGCTACATGTAACTTTTTTGTGCGACGTGTCCGCCATTTCCAACTGCGCGTGCGCGGCCGGAACTCCGCCCCCGCCTCCCCTTACAATGGGGCAGCGGATGCGTTGAAAAAACAGCATCCGCTGCACCCGTTGTGCGGCGCTTGCAACGCTAGCGTCGGTACGTCGGCCCGGCACACTGCGATGGGCCGAGTACGACGCTAGTGTGAAAGTAGCCTTAGGCTTCTATCACACTTGCGTCAGTACGGGGCGGTCGCAATGCGTCGGCCCGACGTACCGACGCACGTTGTGAAAATTGTGCACAACGTGGGCAGCGGATGCAGTTTTTCAACGCATCCGCTGCCCAGTCTATGTCCTGGGGAGGAGGGGGCAGAGTTACGGCCACGCATGCGCGGAAATGGCGGACGCGACGTACAAAAAAAAGGTTACATTGAACTTTTTTTGTGACGACGGGGCTAAAGTTATGGTTAGGGTTGGGGCTAAAGTTAGGGTTAGGGTTGGGGCTAAAGTTAGGGTTAGAGTTGGGATTAGGGTTTGGATTAGGGTTGGGATTAGGGTTACGTTTGGGATTAGGGTTAGGGGTGTGTTGGATTTAGGGTTTTGATTAGGGTTATGGTTAGGGTTGAGATTAGGGCTGTTTTGGGGTTAGGGTTGTGATTATCGTTAGGGTTGTGATTAGGATTATGGATCGGGTTAAGATTAGGGTTAGGGGTGTGTTGGAGTTAGGGTTGGAGTTATAATTTGGGGGTTTCCACTGTTTAGGTACATCAGGAAGGTCTCCAAACACGACAGCCAATTTTGCGCTAAAAAAGTCAAATGGTGCTCCCTCCCTTCTGAGCTCTGCCGTGCGCCCAAACAGTGGTTTACCCCCACATATGGGGCATCAGCGTACTCGGGATAAATTGGACAACAACTTTTGGGGTCCAATTTCTCCTGTTACCCTTGTGAAAATAAAAACTTGGGGGCTAAAAATCTTTTTTGTGGGAAAAAAAAATATTTTTTTTATTTTCACTACTCTGCATTATAAACTTCTGTGATGCACTTGGGCATTCAAAGTTCTCACTACACATCTAGTTAAGTTCCATGGGGGGTCTAGTTTCCAAAATGGGGTCACTTTTGGGGGGTTTCTACTGTTTAGGCACATCAGGGGCTCTCCAAACGCGACATGGCGTCCGATCTCAATTCCAGTCAATTTTGCATTGAAAAGTCAAATGGCGCTCCTTTGCTTCCGAGCTCAGCCATGCACCCAAACAGTGGTTTACCCCCACATATGGGGTATTGACGTACTCAGGAGAAATTGCACAACAACTTTTGTTGTCTAATTTCTCCTGTTACCCTTGTGAAAATAAAAATTTGGGGGCAAAAAGATCATTTTTGTAGAAAAAATGCGATTTTTTTATTTTCACGGCTTTACGTTATAAACTTCTGTGAAGCACTTGGGGGTTCAAAGTGCTCACCGAATATCTAGATAAGTTCCTTAAGGGGTCTAGTTTCCAAAATGGTATCACTTGTGGGTGGTTTCCACTGTTTAGGCACATCAGGGGCTCTCTAAACGCGACATGGCATCCGATCTCAATTCCAGCCAATTCTGCATTGAAAAAGTCAAACGGTGCTCCTTCACTTCCAAGCTCTGCGGTGCGCCCAAACAGTGGTTTACCCCCACATATGGGGTATTGACGTACTCAGGAGAAATTGCACAACAACTGTTGTGGTCTAATTTCTCCTGTTACCCTTGTGAAAATAAGAATTTGTGGGCGAAAAAATCATTTTTGTGAAAACAAATGCGATTTTTTATTTTCACGGCTCTACGTTATAAACTTCTGTGAAGCACTTGGGGGTTCAAAGTGCTCACCACACATCTAGATAAGTTCCTTAAGGGGTCTAGTTTCCAAAATGGTATCACTTGTGGGGGGTTTCCATTGTTTAGGCACATTAGGGGCTCCCGAAACGCGACATGGCGTCTGATCTCAATTCCAGCCAATTCTGCATTGAAACAGTCAAACGGTGCTCCTTCTCTTCCAAGCTCTGCGGTGCGTCCAAACAGTGGTTTACCTCCACATATGGGGTATCGGCGTACTCAGGAAAAATTGCACAACAAAATTTGTGGTTAAATTTCTGTTTTTACACTTGTGAAAATTAAAAAAAATGGTTCTGAAGTAAAATGTTTGCAAAAAAAAGTTAAATGTTCATTTTTTTCTTCCACATTGTTTCAGTTCCTGTGAAGTACGTAAAGGGTTAATAAACTTCTTGAATGTGGTTTTGAGCAGCTTGAGGGGTGCAGTTTTTAGAATGGTGTCACACTTGGTTATTTTCTATCATTTAGACCCCTCAAAATGACTTCAAATGAGATGTGGTCCCTAAAAAAAAAATGGTGTTGTAAAAAATGAGAAATTGCTGGTCAACTTTTAACCCTTATAACTCCCTAACAAAAAAAAAAATTGTTTCCAAAATTGTGCTAATGTAAAGTAGACATGTGGGAAATGTTATTTATTAACTATTTTTTTGTGACATATCTCTCTGATTTAAGGGCATAAAAATACAAAGTTTGAAAATTGCAAAATTTTAATTTTTTTTTGCCATATTTCCATTTTTTTCATAAATAATCGCAAGTAATATCGAAGACAAGTTAGTGGTAACATTAAGTACAATATGTCACGAAAAAACAATCTCAGAATCAGTGGGATCCGATAAAGCGTTCCAGAGTTATAACCTCTTAAAGTGACAGTGGTCAGAATTGTAAAAATTGGCTCGGTCACTAAGGGGTTAAGTAGCCTGAAACCACACCCAGAACCCAACACATGATTAGACATGTGGTTGTGACATCATCACAGGTCCTGACACAAACATAGACAGGCATGGTTATGCCCCTTACCCAGGGGTGAGGTATATGGGTAGCCAGACCCTCCCATCTCTCATAGCTACCCGTAACCCGGACCCAAATATACTACACAATTCCTTATTACTTTATGAGCATTACAGAAACACTCCGGGTCACATCACAGCGACAAGCCTTCTCTGTGATACATACCTCCCGTCGATTAGACACCCTTTATCCATGCTACAATATATATATATATATATATATATATATATATATATATATATATATATATATATATATATATATATATATATATATATATATATATATATATATATATATATATACATACACTCACCGGCCACTTTATTAGGTACACCATGCTAATAACGGGTTGGGGGTTGGACCCCTTTTGCCTTCAGAACTGCCTCAATTCTTCGTGGCATAGATTCAACAAGGTGCTGGAAGCATTCCTCAGAGATTTTGGTCCATATTGACATGATGGCATCACACAGTTGCCGCAGATTTGTCGGCTGCACATCCCAAAGATGCTCCATACAAGGCAGGATGGATCCATGCTTTCATGTTGTTTACGCCAAATTCTGACCCTACCATCCGAATGTCGCAGCAGAAATCGAGACTCATCAGACCAAGCAACGTTTTTCCAATCTTCTACTGTCCAATTTCGATGAGCTTGTGCAAATTGTAGCCTCAGTTACCTGTTTTTAGCTGAAAGGAGTGGTACCCGGTGTGGTCTTCTGCTGCTGTAGCCCATCTGCCTCAAAGTTCGACGCACTGTGCGTTCAGAGATGCTCTTAGGCCTACCTTGGTTGTAACGGGTGGCGATTTGAGTCACTGTTGCCTTTCTATCAGCTCGAACCAGTCTGCCCATTCTCCTCTGACCTCTGGCATCAACAAGGCATTTCCGCCCACAGAACTGCCGCTCACTGGATTTTTTTTCTTTTTCGGGCCATTCTCTGTAAACCCTAGAGATGGTTGTGCGTGAAAATCCCAGTAGATCAGCAGTTTCTGCAATACTCAGACCAGCCCTTCTGGCACCAACAACCATGCCACGTTCAAAGGCACTTAAATCACCTTTCTTCCCCATACTGATGCTCGGTTTGAACTGCAGGAGATTGTCTTGACCATGTCTACATGCCTAAATGCACTGAGTTGCCGCCATGTGATTGGCTGATTAGAAATTAAGTGTTAACAAGTAGTTGGACAGGTGTACCTAATAAAGTGGCCAGTGTGTGTGTGTGTGTATGTATATATATATATATATCTATATATATATATATATATATATATATATATATATATATATATATATATATATATACACACACACACATATACATACAGTATAGACCAAAAGTTTGGACACACCTTCTCATTTAAAGATTTTTCTGTATTTTCATGACTCTGAAAATTGTAAATTCACACTGAAGGCATCAAAACTATGAATTAACACATGTGTTTTGATAAGTATATCATTCCACATGTGTTAATTCATAGTTTTGATGCCTTCAGTGTGAATTTAAAATTTTCATAGTAATGAAAATACAGAAAAATCTTTAACCCCTTCGTGCCATGCGCCGTACTAGTACGGCGCTGCCGGCACTGCATTAGTGCCAGCCGCAGTACTAGTACGGCGCCCCGATCACCGCGGTCTCACGCTGAGCGCCGCGGTGATCGGGTGCGGGTGTCAGCTGTATATGACAGCTGACACCCCGCAGCAATGCCCACGATCGGCGCTGTCGCCGATCGCGGGCATTTAACCCCTCTGATGCCGCTGTCAATAGTGACAGCGGCATAGAGGGGGATCGCGCAGGGACGGGGGCTCCCTGCGCTCTCCCACCGGAGCAGCGCGATGAGATCGCGCTGCTCCGGTGACCTGGAAGGAGTCCCCGGATCCAAGATGGCCGCGGGACTCCTTCCGGGTCATAAGATGACACTGCTTGCCGGCGTCTGCTGAGAATCCTCATAGCAGGCGCCGGCAAGCCTGTGGAACGTGCCTGTCACATTGGTGATCAGACCGAGTGCTATGCACACGGTCTGATCACCGATCTGTGATGTCCCCTCCTGGGACAAAGTAAAAAAGTAAAAAAAAAATGTTTCCACATGTGTAAAAAAAAAAAAAAAATTCCTAAATAAAGAAAAAAATAAATAAATATATTCCCATAAATACATTTCTTTATCTAAATAAAAAAAACACCACACAATAAAAGTACACATATTTAGTATCGCCGCGTCCGTAACAACCCCACCTATAAAACTATATCACTAGTTAACCCCTTCAGTGAACACCGTAAAAAAAAAAAAAAAAAAAAACGAGGCAAAAAACAACGCTTTATTCTCATACCGCCAAACAAAAAGTGGAATAACACGCGATCAAAAAGACGGATATAAATAACCATGGTACCGCTGAAAACGTCATCTTGTCCCGCAAAAAAAAAGCCGCCATACAGCATCATCAGCAGAAAAATAAAAAAGTTATAGCTCTCAGAATAAAGCGATGCAAAAACAATTATTTTTTATATAAAATATTTTTTATTGTGTAAAAGCGCCAAAACATAAAAAAATTATATAAATGAGTTATCGCTGTAATCGTACTGACCCGAAGAATAAAACTGCTTTATCCTTTTTACCAAACGCGGAACGGTATAAACGCACCCCCTAAAAGAATTTCAGGAATTGCTGGTTTTTGTTCATTCCGCCTCCCAAAAATCGGAATAAAAAGCGATCAAAAAATGTCATGTACCCGAAAATGGTACCAGCAAAAACGTCAACTCGTCCCGCAAAAAACAAGATCTCACATGACTCTGTGGACCAAAATATGGAAAAATTATAGCTCTCAAAATGTGGTGATGCAAAAACTATTGTTTGCAATAAAAAGCGTCTTTTAGTGTGTGACGGCTGCCAATCATAAAAATCCGCCCAAAAAACGCTATAAAAGTAAATCAAATCCCCCTTCATCACCCCCTTAGTTAGGAAAAATAATAAAATTTTAAAAAATATATTTATTTCCATTTTCCCGTTAGGCTACTTTCACACTAGCGTCGGTACGGGGCCGTCGCGCTGCGTTGGCCCGACATACCGACGCATACTGTGCAAGCGCCGCACAACGGGGGCAGCGGATGCTGTTTTTCCACGCATCCGCTGCCCCATTGTGAGGTGCGGGGAGGTGGGGGCGGAGTTCCAGCCGCGCATGCGCGGTCGGAAATGGTGGACCGTCAGCACAAAAAAAGTTACATGTAACGTTTTTTGCTGCCGGCGGTCCGCCACAACACGACGCAACCGTCGCACGACGCTTGCGACGTGTGTCAATACGTCGCTAATGTTAGTCTATGGGGAAAAAACGCATCCTGCAGATGACTTTGCAGGATGCGTTTTTTCGCCAAAACGACGCATTGCGACGTATGCAAAAAAACGCTAGTGTGAAAGTAGCGCTAGGGTTAGGACTAGGGTTAGGGTTGGGGTTAGGGTTTCAGTTAGAATTGGGGAGTTTTCACTGTTTAGGCACATCAGGGGCTCTCCAAACGCGACATGGCGTCCGATCTCAACGCGTTTGTTTGCGTTAAAAACGCATGCGTTTTTATAGAAAAAAACAGAACACACACTGAAAAGTCACCCACCACCATCAAGGTGATAAAGGGATCCTAACCCTACCCCTAAACTCATCCCTAACCGTTTAATGAACATTTTCTGACAGTCATAGTGCCACGTATTTCAGTGCCACGTATTTCAGTGCCACGTATTTCAGTGCCACGTATTTCAGTGCCACGTATTTCAGTGCCACGTATTTCAGTGCCACGTATTTCAGTGCCACGTATTTCAGTGCCACGATATTTCAGTGCCACGTATTTAAGTGCCACGGTATTTCAGTGAAATACGTGGCACTGAAATATCGTGGCATTTACGTGAAATATGTGGCACTTAAATATGTGGCACTTAAATACGTGGCACTTAAATACGTGGCACTTAAATACGTGGCACTTAAATATCGTGGCATGTACATGAAATACGTGGCACTTATATACGTGGCCACTGAAATATCGTGGCACTTATATACGTATATACGTATATAAACGTATTTCAGTGCCACGTATTTCAGTGCCACGTATTTCAGGTTAGGGGTAGGGTTTTTTGGTTTTTTCTTGTTTTCTTGTGTTTTTCTATAAAAACGCATGCATCTAAAAAAACGCATGCGTTTTACCGCGATTACATGCGTTTTTTCACACATGCGTTTTTAAAAAAAACGCAAGTGTGAAACCAGCCTTACCCTTGGGAAAATAAAAACATGGGGGCTAAAATATAATTTTCGTGGAAAAAAATATATTTTTTATTTTCGCGGCTCTGCGTTATAAACTGTAGTGAAGCACTTGGGGGTTCAAAGTTCTCACAACACATCTAGATAAGTTCCGTGGGGGGTCTAGTTTCCAATATGGGGTCACTTG
Source organism: Ranitomeya variabilis (assembly GCF_051348905.1). Taxonomy (NCBI): domain Eukaryota; kingdom Metazoa; phylum Chordata; class Amphibia; order Anura; family Dendrobatidae; genus Ranitomeya; species Ranitomeya variabilis. The sequence continues at coordinate 184,293,468 of NC_135233.1, read as the reverse complement.
TGGGGGGTTTCTACTGTTTAGGTACATCAGGGGCTCTGCAAATGCAACATGACACCTGCAGACCAATCCATCTAAGTCTGCATTTCAAACGGCGCTCCTTACCTTCCGAGCTCTGCCGTGCGCCCAAACAGTGGTTTATCCCCATATATGAAGTATCAGCGTACTCAGGACAAATTGGACAACAACTTTTGTTGTCCAATTTCTCCTGTTACCCTTGGGAAAATAAAAATGTGGGGGCTAAAATATAATTTTTGTGGAAAAAAAAATATTTTTTATTTTCACTGCTCTGCGTGATAAACTGTAGTGAAACACTTGTTGGTTCAAAGTTCTCACAACACATCTAGATAAGTTCCGTGGGGGGTCTAGTTTCCAATATGGGGTCACTTGTGGGGGGTTTCTACTGTTTAGGTACATCAGGGGCTCTGCAAATGCAACATGACACCTGCAGACCAATCCATCTAAGTCTGCATTTCAAACGGCGCTCCTTCCCTTCCGAGCTCTGCCGTGCGCCCAAACAGTGGTTCCCCCCAATGTATGGGGTATCAGCGTACTCAGGACAAATTGGACAATAACTTTTGTGGTCCAATTTCTCCTGTTACCCTTGGGGGAAAAAAAATTGCGGGCTAAAACATCATTTTGTGGAAAGAAAAAATGATTTTTTGATTTTCACAGCGCTACATTCTAAACTTTAGTGAAACAACTGGGGGTTAAAAGTGCTCACCACACATCTAGATTAGTTCCTTAGGGGGTCTTCTTTCCAAAATGGTGTCACTTGTGGGGGTTTCCACTGTTTAGGCACGTCAGGGGCTCTCCAAACACGACATGGGTTCCGATCTCAATTCCAGCCAATTTTGCATTGAAAAGTCAAATGGCGCTCCTTCCCTTCCGAGCTCTGCCATGTGCCCAATCAATGGTTTACCCCAACATGTGGGGTATCGGCGTACTCAGGACAAATTGTACAACAACTTTTTTGGTCCAATTTCTCCTGTTACCCTTGGTAAAATAAAACAAATTGGATCTGAAGTAAAAATTTTGTGAAAAAAAAGTTAAATGTTCAATTTTTTTTAAACATTCCAAAAATTCCTGTGAAGCACCTGAAGGGTTAATAAACTTTTTGAATGTGGTTTAGAGTACCTTGAGGGGTGCAGTTTTTAGAATGGTGTCACTTTTGGACATTTTCTGTCATATAGACCCCTCAAAGTCACTTCAAGTGTGAGGTGGTCCGTAAAAAAAAATGGTTTTACAAATTTTGTTGCAAAAATGAGAAATCGCTGGTCAACTTTTAACCCTTATAACTCCCTAACAAAAAAAAATTATGTTTCCAAAATTGTGCTGATGTAAAGCAGACATGTGGGAAATGTTGTTTATTAACTATATTATGTGATATAACTCTCTAATTTAAGGGCATAAAAACGAGAAAATTGCTAAATTTTCATAATTTTCGACAAATTTCTGTTTTTTTCACAAATAAATGCAAGTCATATCGAAGAAGTTTTACCACTATCATAAAGTACAATATGTCACGAGAAAACAATCTCAGAATCACCAGGATCCGTTGAAGCGTTTCAGAGTTATGACCTCATAAAGTGACAGTGGTCAGAATTGTAAAAATTGGCCGTGTCACTTAGGTGAAAACAGGCTTTGGGGTGAAGGGGTTAAATGAGGTGTGTCCAAACTTTCGGTCTGTACTGTGTATATATATCTATCTCCTTCCCTAACCACACTAACTGCGTTTCTTTTTTTTTTTTTCTACTTCCTTTTTTATGTCGCTTCATTTGAGAATCCCAGCGGATGATGGGATAATCAAATGGGTGGGTCATCATCAGGGGCAGAGGCAGCGGTCTCTTTCACCTCCCCTGCCTCATCCATGAAGCAAAGCGTCATCAGTGACCTTCGTTTCAGGGACTGGGCTAGTCCTTGCTCTGTCACTGTGCGATGTACATAATGACAGTGCGCTCTCTTACAGGGGCACCACTGATGTCTGTGCGCTGAGTGTTCTCACAAGGCGCACTGACAGTACACTTTGTTACTGCTAATCTGAGGCGTCGAGAGATCGCGCTGTCATTCTCAACATCATGCAGGGACTAACATAGCCACGGAAATTAAGGTCACTGACACACTTTGTTTCAGGGAGGGGCAGGGGCTGCAGCAGTGACGGGCGGCCTCTGCTCCCTGATGATACTAGAGTAAATATTTCAACATACACTGGGATTCTCAAAGCATCCTCATAATGGAATTGGGGAGAAGAGATAGTGTAGATTAATCATTCGAGCTCAAGTTTATTAGAAAATTGTTAAGATTATGGCACTAAATAGAAATTAATTAATTATGCTTTTTTTCAGGACCAAATGTTATAGAAGCCAAACCATATCGATCAGAAGCATCAAATTCATCTAAGGTAAGCTGGTCCGCCTTGTGTTACATGCAGCATTGTATGGTCCCACATTTCCCAAACCCTTTACTCCGAAAACAATGAATGCAGTCCTCTATGGCTGCCATAACAGGGTGTGTTTATGCCTTGATTTTCTACTAGGGCTACAATGGCTTTTGACACTTAGCAGTCGGTAACCCAAACCTCCAACTCCGACTCCTCAATTCCCATGACTCCGACTCCCTCATACATGGTTCATGTTTTAATTTGTCATAAATTTACTGTAGTAAAATTGTAACATCAGGCTTTTAATCTTTATTATGATACAATAATCAAGTCATTTAGATAGAATATAAAATATATTTATTGGAATACAACTTTAGAACAAATTTTTTTTTGCATATTTACAGTTTAATATACACTCTGCAGTAAGTGGGGGAAAACAAAACGTACTGAATAACATTTGTGCAGTCTGTAAATTTGTTCGGAGAAATAGTATCGCCTCCATCAGATCCTCCTTCATAGACGACCTAAAATCTGACCTAGTTTTTTTTTTTTTTTTTTAAGGCTAGAGAACAACCTCTCTACACTAACTTGGGTTGGTCGCAAGGCAATAACCACATGGGCAACATCTCTAAGGCTAGGTTCACATTGCGTTAACAGCAGCCCGTTCAACATATGTGTTAACGGGCTGCTGTTAACGCAAGTGCCGATATGTCGTCGCGCTATCGCAGATAGAGCTAGCAGATGCTCTATCTGCGCTAGCAGTGACGGACCCGGAAACGCTGCAGCCCGCGTCCCAGGGTCCGTCACTCAATGACGGCACATCGCTAGTGCACGCCCATTGTGGGCATGCGCTAGCGATGCGTCCGACATTGGACTAAATGGCGGCGTTAACGGACTACGTTACACCGCGTTACAATGTAGTCCGTCTAACGGACGCCAAAAACGTAATGTGAACCTGGCCTAACAATTTCAAGGTATAAAGGAATTGCCTTGTGCACAGTCCGTTTTGAGGAATGATTGAACTCCTCTACTTCTTTGAGAGTTTTCTATGGGAGAGGAATCTTTTTCCCTGCAGCAACGCTTTGCCTGCTCCTTATTGTCCAAATACTTGTTGAAATCAAACTCCTCATCTGATGAGGATGAAGGCATTATCATTTACAATAGCAAGAACCTGTTCTTTATTCGGACTCCCATGACAGCACCACGAGAGAGGGGATCCGCCCCTTTAGGAACAGGAAACCCACAGATACAAAAGGGCGGCACCTCTCCCACGCATCAGTTGGTTTCCTGTTCCTAATGGGACGGGATCCTACAGAATTTACAAGAGGATCCCAGGCCGGCCGGCCGACTCGGGTAGCGAGGGGGTCTCCTACCTCGGCCGGTGCGGAATTCCTGGATGATGCCACGATGGTCCTGGTAGGGCTGCATGGCGGTGGCATTCCAGCAGGGAGCGGTCGCCGGTGGTGTCCTGTCTCCAAGCCAGCGCCGGGTGAGTATTTCCCTGGGGTCTCCTCCTGCTAAGGTGGCTGGGGTCTCTGTGTGCGGCGGCGCTTGGGGGCGCAACCCGGGGGTGCTGCGGCTCTGTCCGGCGTCCTCGCCGCTCTGCGCGCTGATGGTGAAGCGCCGGGAGCCCGGGTGACGTCGGGGGAGGAGTCGGCAGTCACTTCCGGGTTTCCAGGGTCCTGCGCATGCGCAGTGTACCCAAGATGGCGGCGCCCACCGGTATAGCGTCGCCGGCGCTCTCAGCCCTAGAGAAAACCGCCTGCACCAGGGGGAGGCCGGAAAAATCAATCAGGGGAGCGCTAGGCACAGCTGCTGACCGGAGGAGGGGCTATAAAAAGAACTCCGGATCGTGATCCCTTGCTTCTGGCCTCATATCTGGTAAAGATGGAGGACGAGCACGTGCAGCTTCAGGAAGAGGTGTCCCAGAAGCCTAAAGAGAAGGATCGCGACAAAAGGAGCAGTGAGTCTGGCCACAAAAGCACCTCCAGACAGGGGTCTGGAATGTCAGCCAGGAGAAATCCCCCTCGTATTCCGGTACTTTTTCTTTGGGCAGCGCTGGTAAGTGATCTTTGTGAAAGTTCACTCAGTGACATGATTCCCCTCATATGTTCCATTATAGGGGAAGAAATGTACCGGGAAGGCGAAACACAGGGAATGTGGAATCTGCGGGGTTCCCCTACCTGATTCGTGCCCTAAAAAGTTATGTGGCCCCTGTATACAGCAGACGGTGAGGTCTCAGGAAAGGGGAGAGGGGGAGAGCATTATATCTACAGGGATTAGATTGCTTTACTTACCCCCCTCAGGTGGCGGAGGAATCCCTTACTATGACCACCAGCTTAAAGGAGATGATCAGAATGGAGGTCAGACAATCCTTAAAGGGTTTTGCTCAAGGAGGAAGCTCTAAATCCAAAGCTCCGTTACTCTCCGATTCTTCAGCAGAAGAGGATAAGGAGGAAGTTTTCTCCGGTTCAGCTGCGTCATCCTCTTCCTCGGATGAGGACACCGCCCGTTTCTGTCTACCCCTCGAACGAGTAGATAAGCTGGTCAAGGCGGTCAGGGGGACGATGGGCATAACGGAACCGAGACCCCAACTTTCCAAGGAGGAAATTATGTTCAGTGGGTTGGAGCAGAAAAAACGCAGAGTCTTTCCGCTCAATGAAAAAATCCAGGCTCTTATCAATAAAGAGTGGAAAAAACCTGAGAGAAAGGGTTCGTTACCTCCAGCGCAGAAACGCAGATATCCGTTTGATGATCCTGCAGTCACCAACTGGGAAAAAGCCCCTAAGTTGGATGCGGCAATAGCCAAGGTGGCCAAACGGGCCTCTCTCCCCTTTGAGGACATGGGGACCCTTAAGGACCCCCTTGATAGAAAAGCGGATACCTTTCTAAAAACTACCTGGGAGATGGCGGCCGGTTCTTTAAGGCCTGCGGTGGCTTCAACCTGTACAGCCAGATCAATGATGGTCTGGTTGGAACAATTAGAGACTCAGTTAAAAGAAGGTGCATCAAGGGATTCTATCCTGACTGCCTTACCACTGATCCAAGAAGCAGCTGCTTTCTTATCAGATGCGTCTATTGACTCTGTCAAAATGGCTGCTAGGGCAGCAGGTCTCTCGAATGCGGCCAGAAGGGCTCTTTGGCTGAAATGTTGGCCAGGCGATATACAGTCAAAATCAAAACTCTGCATCATTCCATGTAAAGGGGAGTACCTATTCGGGCCCACCTTAGATGATCTCCTAGAGAAAGCGGGAGATGACAAAAAGAAGTTCCCCAACCTGCTGGGGTCCTACCGTCGTCCCTTTAATAAAAGAAGGTTCGGTCGCGGAGGGAAGCGTACCTTTTCACCTTCAAGGGATCGGTCTAGGTGGGACGACAGACGTAGACGAGGTACGGGATATATGTTCCGTCGTTCCTCAAAAGAAAGGAAGAAGGAGGACAAATGACTAGAAGCCCCGGTGGGGGGCAGACTTTTACATTTTGGTTCAGAATGGTCAAAGATCACGAATAGTGTCTGGGTTCAAGATACTATTTCTCGAGGTCTTACTCTTGAGTTTTGCCATACCCCACGGGATAAATTTTTGTTAACGCCCTTACGTTCTAATCCCCTAGAACAATCTGCTCTAGAAGAAGAAGTTTGGTCTCTCTGTTCTAAAAATGTTCTTACACAGGTTCCAGAGACTGATAGAGGGAAGGGATTCTATTGTCCCTTGTTTCTTATTAAAAAACCTGATAACTCGTATAGAACCATTATAAATCTCAGACATCTTAATAGTTTTTTGGTTAAGCATACCTTTAAGATGGAGTCCATCAGCTCGACAATAAAGATACTGTTTAAAAACTGCTTTATGGTGGTAGTCGACTTAAAGGATGCCTATTACCACATACCTATTCATGTGGATTTCCAGCAGTTCTTGAGGGTAGCAGTATTAATGGAAGGGGTTGTTTATCATTTTCAGTACAGAGCTCTTCCTTTCGGTATAACATCAGCCCCTAGAGTATTCACAAAAATAGTGGCAGAGGTGATGGCTCACTTGCGAGAATCTAATGTCCTTATTGTCCCATACCTGGACGATTTCCTCATAATAGGTAACTCGGTAGAACACTGTTTGTCCCAACTAGAACTGACTAGGGTTAAGTTGGAACGCCTGGGCTGGATAATTAATTTTGAAAAATCTCGATTGCAGCCTCAAAAAATTCAGAAGTTTCTGGGCTTAGTACTAGATTCAACTACACAACAGTGTTATCTTCCGGAAAATAAACTATCTCAGATTCAGCATCAGGTACTGAAAGCAGTAAATACACCCTCTATGACCCTGCGGCAAGCTATGTCCCTGTTGGGGTCCCTCACATCGTGCATTCCAGCGGTAAGGTGGGCACACTTTCACACTAGATCCCTCCAGAAAGAGATTTTGGTTAAGGATAGGATCTTGAGGGGTGTATTAGAAGAAAAAATAACGCTAGAACCAGCGACTCTCAAATCCCTAACTTGGTGGCTGGATAGGGATAATTTGTCAGCAGGTGTTCCCTGGATGATAGACGTGTCCCGGGTTGTGACTACGGATGCCAGCTCCTCAGGTTGGGGGGCTCACATGAATGACATTGTAGTGCAAGGCCAATGGGAACCATACTCAAGATCCTCTTCCAATCAGAGAGAATTATTAGCAATCGAATTCAGTTAAAAACCTCCTCATGTATCTGCAGGGCCACCACGTCAGGATCCTCTCAGACAACCGGGTGGCAGTCTCCTATATAAATCATCAAGGAGGGACACACTCCGAGGCTCTGATGCAGATCACAGATCGTCTCCTCCGGATGGCAGAAGAGAATTTACAATCTTTGACTGCTCTGCACATCACAGGAAAAGACAACATAAAAGCGGACTTTCTCAGCCGCAATGTTCTAAAACAAGGAGAATGGTCTTTAAACGGAGACATCTTCAAACAGATTGTTCGCTTATGGGGTCAACCGGTAGTGGACCTATTTGCCACAAGAGAAAACAAAAAAGTAAAAAACTTTTGTTCCCTAAATCCCAGGGAGAATCCACTGGCAGTGGATGCATTCCTCATAAAATGGGATTTTTCTCTGGCCTACGCCTTCCCGCCACTGAACCTACTACCTCTAGTGGTGAGGAAGATCAGAGAAGATCGTGCGAAACTCATTCTGATTGCTCCCTTTTGGCCCAGGAGAACCTGGTTTTCATGGCTCAGGACGATGTCAGTGGGCGATCCCTGGGTACTTCCAGACATCCCAAATTTGCTCTCCCAGGGGCCGATACTCCATCCACAAGTAAAGGGACTTCATTTGACGGCTTGGAGTTTGAGCGGTCATTGTTAAAAAATAAAGACTTCTCTTCTAAATTAGTCGATACCCTTTTAAGAAGTAGAAAGCCAATAACAACAAGAATCTACTCCAGAACCTGGAGAAAGTTCTTAACTTCCTCAGAATTTAATATTAATGATGGTGTACCAATACGTCAAATATTGGAATTTTTGCAAAGAGGGTTAGAGTTAAAACTCTCCACAAGCACATTAAAAGTACAAGTTTCTGCACTTGGGGCCCTGTTCTCATGTAATATTGCGGGAAATTACTGGGTGTCGAGATTCATTAAGGCGGTCGGTAGAATTAGACCACTTTATAAAAACAAAATGGTACCATGGGATTTAAATCTTGTCCTTTCTTCTTTGACAAAGCCCCCTTTTGAGCCGTTGAATGAAGCCTCAGTCAGGATGTTATCTCTCAAAACAGCTTTCCTAGTAGCTATAACATCAGCTCGCAGGATAGGAGACATCCAGGCACTCTCTAGACTTCCCCCGTATATAGAATTTCTCCAGGATAGAGTTATCCTTAGACCGGACCCAGCCTACTTACCAAAAGTAGTATCCCAGTTTCACAGATCGCAGGAGATAGTTTTACCTTCATTTATCCCTAATCCTTCTAACCCTAAAGAAAGGGAGCTCCATACCTTAGATGTCAGGAGATGCCTTCTTCAATATATCTCGGTCACTAATGATTGGAAGAAGGATAATGCACTATTCCTATCCTTCCAAGGTCCAAGGAAAGGGGCTAGAGCATCAAAATACATACTTGCTAAGTGGATTAGGGAGGCTATCTCTCTTGCTTACACGACAGGTGGGGGTCCAGCTCCGCAGAATCTGAGGGCACATTCCACCCGAGCCATGGCGTCATCCTGGGCAGAGAGGTCTGGAGTGTCGGTCGACCAGATATGTAAGGCGGCCACATGGTCATCCCCTTCCACCTTTTTTAAACACTATAGGTTGGACTTGGGGTTCTCCTCAGATCTCACCTTCGGGTTAAGGGTGCTACAGGCTGTGGTCCCTCCCTAAAAATGGCTTACATCTCTGTAAATCTCTCGTGGTGCTGTCATGGGAGTCCGAATAAAGCATTAAGCTACTTACGGGTAGCGGCATTTTTCGGAGGCCCATGACAGCACCCTTAGTTCCCTCCCTTTTCACATGGGGTTGCACATCCTGGGTTTATAATCAACTAAATAATTTAAAGAAGAAAGGTTACCTTCTCACGTGTGTTACTTTATTAAAGTCATTGTGTTTAATTGTATGCAATATTGTGTTTGCTTGTCATTAACTCCGATAGTCCTCTCAGGCTCTGTAATCCAACTGATGCGTGGGAGAGGTGCCGCCCTTTTGTATCTGTGGGTTTCCTGTTCCTAAAGGGGCGGATCCCCTCTCTCGTGGTGCTGTCATGGGCCTCCGAAAAATGCCGCTACCCGTAAGTACCTTAATGCTTTTTTTAATTCATAATCTTGCAGAACTTTTCCCACGAAGGTGTGGAGAAACTGGCTGCTGTGATGAGCTTCAATATCTTTTACTGCCAGTGTCTTAGTAACACTTTTTTGTTGTCACAAACATATTGAACATTGATAGCAGAATAGTTTGCTCTGTGACGTGTGCAGGCATCCATTGTAAGAAATACAAAGCATCTCTTGAGTCTTTTTAAGATCTTCCTTTTGGTTAAGGGCTTCTTCAATCACTAATTTTCTAATACTTTCTTTTTCCAGAGAGACACCAAGTTTGCGAGCCATTTCTCCATTAAGAGCTGTAAAAGCTGGTCTTGCAAATAATGATAATGGTAGACAGTCCTTCACAACAAGCTCGACGAGCTGTCTTTTAAATACATCGGCTGTCATTGTTACAGTAACTTTGAAATATCTTGTAACTGACGTTTGAGACGGTCTTTCCTCCTCCTTTGCCTTAGGGTACCATCTCACTATACGATTTACCAACGATCACGACCTGCGATACGACCTGGCCGTGATCGTTGGTAAGTCCTTGTGTGGTCGCTGGGGAGCTGTCACACAGACCGCTCTCCAGCGACCAACGATGCCGAGGTTCGCTGGAAACCAGGGTAAACATCGGGTTACTAAGCGCAGGGCCGCGCTTAGTAACCCGATGTTTACCGTGGTTACCAGCGTAAAAGTAAAAAAAAAACAAAACCGTACATACTCACCATCTGATGTCCGTCAGGTCCCTTGCCGTCTGCTTCCCGCTCTGACTGAGCCGCCGTACAGTGAGAGCAGAGTGCAGCGGTGACGTCACCGCTGTGATCTGCTCTCACTTTCCGGCCGGCAGACAGTCAGAGCGGGAAGCAGACGGCAAGGGACCTGACAGACATCAGATGGTGAGTATGTACTGTTTGTTTTTTTTTTTTACTTTTACGCTGGTAACCACGGTAAACATCGGGTTACTAAGCGCGGCCCTGCGCTTAGTAACTTGATGTTTACCCTGGTTACCAGCGAACGCATCGCTGGATCGCTGTCACACACAACGATCCAGCGATGACAGCGGGAGATCCAGCGACGAAAGAAAGTTTCAAACGATCTGCTACGACGTACGAGTCTCAGCAGGGTCCCTGATCGCTGCTGCGTGTCAGACACAGCGATATCGTAACAATATCGCTAGAACGTCACGAATCGTGCCGTCGTAGCGATCAAAATTGCACTGTGTGACGGTACCCTTACAGGAAGTGCTGGTTTCTTGGTGCTGCTGTGATGTTTATCAGTCACAGCTTTGTAAACTTCTGGGTGGCAGCGTTGTGAGGGTATGTGCACATGCTGCGGATTTTGCTGCGGATCCTCAGCTGCGGGTCCGCAGCAGTTTCCCATGCGTTTACAGTATAATGTAAACCTATGGGAAACGAATTCCGCAGTGCACATGCTGCTGAAAAAAACGCACGGAAACGCAGCGGTTTACATTCCGCAGCATGAAAATTCTTTGTGCGGATTCCGCTGCGGGTTTACACCTGCTCCAATAGAAAACTGCAGGTGTAAACCCGCAGCGGAATCCGCAATAGAAACCGCAAAAAATCCGCAGGAAAAACCACAGCGGTTTTGCCCTGCGGATTTATCAAATCCGCTGCGGATAAATCCGCAGCCCTCACAGATACGTGTGCACATACCCTAAATGTCTTTTTAGATTGGAAGCTCTAGAAGGAGCATTTTTACTACTGCCTGAGTATGCACTGATTTTGACATCACAGCATTTGTTTTCATCTCACTTATACACTGACACACAAAATGTTTATTATCTTGAGTCACTGTGAAATGCTCAAATATAGCTTGTCTCAGCAGGGTACAGCTCACTAAATGCTTCACATCATATTTCTTCAGTCTATGAAGAGGGGAGGAGGGAGGGAGCATGTTTGCGCTCAATCACATTCCAGAACACACACACACACACACACACACACACACACACACACACACACACACACACACACATATATGTCCTCATCGATCGTGTTACTGTATTTCCGAATTTGAGATGTTAGAAAACATTTTTTCCCTTATATTCTTTGTATAGTGTATATAAGTCATCAGAACAGCTAATTTCTCCAAACGTGAGCTAGGAGGAAAAACAAACTAGTACATCAAGCATACAGAGACAACATATACTGGACTATTGATTTATGCACAGTTTATTGAATGTTTAGATATGCTTTAGGAAGTACTTGCCTTAATCCTGCTTTCCTGTTCACTACAGAAATTCTGAGATGAGTGTAGGCTTTCCTTCCCAGTGTGTTTATTTCTTTTCCCTTGTCTGTAGAGGAGGACTACTTATCAGGAACCTAAACTGCAGCACGGATTCATCTCAGCTAAAAGTCTAGACCTTAGATCAGGAATGGGACAGACATTTATAGGACATTTCATAACTTGCCCAAATTCTTATGAAAAAAATATTCCCCACAAACTGCATTGAACTACTGTACCCAATTTATTATATATTTTAGGAGTCGGTCCATTTTATACCTACTCCGACTCCACCAAAATGGGCTCAGACTCCACGACTTCGACTCCACAGCCCTGCTTAACAGTGCATAGAAATGTTGGAGGTAAAATGTAAAAACCTCAAATGAATTTATAAAATTAAGGGGTTGTCCAGGACTTTAACATTGATGGACAATTTTTAGGATCAGTCATCAATGTCTCATCGGTTAAGATGCAACACCTAGTACCCCCACTAATCAGCTGTTCCCTGTGCCATCGCTGGGCAGACCTGTTCAGTTGCGGAGCTCAACAGCACAACTTAGTCAACTGTATAAGGACCACAGCTCGGTGCAACATATCCACCCCCTATTAGGGTGCAGATGTGCATTACCTGACCACAGCCACTATTCCATTGGTGGATCTGTGCTGTGCAGCTTTGTAACTAAGCCGTTCCAGCCACTGCTAGCACCAGGAACAACTGATCAGCATGGCTGCTGGGTGTCGAACCGCCACAATCAATCATTGATGACCTATCCTATGGATTGGCCATCAATGTTAAAGTTCCGGACAACCCCTTTAATAAAATTCTCAATACTACACTGCTTTCTGGATTCAGTTGATTAGTTGTTTTTGAAGTATTGCTTTAAAGGGGTTGTCCAACCAATCAATGGGCTAAGCTTATTAAAGAAATTTATACTTGAACTCAGTTACCACACAAAGCCCTTGACCAGCCATGGTCGTGTTTCAGTAGAGGGGAAAAAAAAAAGTCCCGTTTTCCTAAACCTGGACAACCCCATGAAGGTTGGACTGTTTATGTATTATTGTAGTGCAGCGTTGCTACTGTAAAACCTCAGATGATTTTTTTCTTATTTTTACCTTTTAATTTTGCAGTTTGGTCAATATCCTTTACAGTCTCCGGTCATGTCCACATACAACCAGCAGCTGTGGCTAATGTGTAGAATTGAACTTGACAAGACAGATGGTAAGTGGAGCCCTAATTCTGTGTGATTACATTACAGAAGATGTATATAATGCTGCACTTCCTTTTCCGTGAGGAAACGCTTGTCACATCAAGCAACAATTGAATGTGTTACAAAATGTGCTGTGCTGAGATAATCTTATAAATGTGCCCCTGCTGTGTACTGTGTAATGGCTGTGTCTGACCGTGCAGAAACATGGTCTGATCATACCACAGCTCCTGGGTAGTGAAGAAAAGAGTATACAGACAGGACAGCAGGAGATCACAGCTGATGCTTTCTGTGAGGAAAAGCTTTTGCTGTTTGTTTTTAAAGCAATGTTTTACCTCACAGAAAGAATCAGCTGTGACCCCTTACTGTAATGTCTGTATACTCTTTTGTTTCCCCAGCCCAGGAGATGTGGTATGATCAGACCATGTCCCTGTCCGGTCAGCACGGCCATTACGCAGTACACAGAAGGGGCACATTTATAAGATTATCTCAGCACAGTAATTTTTTTTAACAAATCTAATTGTGGAAGTTATTATTATTCTAAGAACTAATAATTGAAATGTAATTTGTTCCTGGGGAAATCCCCTTTTAAAAAAAAAAAGTAACCAGACGTAGAATTCTTCTATTTTACTTACAGTATAAATAAGCTAGGTTGGTAAGTTTTTTTTTTTTTGTTTGTTTTTTTTTTTTCAAATGGCTTATGCATTGTTTTGGATATGGATAACGAGGGGTAACAACAATTTTGACCATGTGTGTATGTGGAGAGTGCATGCATGATTGTATAGCGTATATAATAATAATCCTCATATAGCTCCAACATATGCCACAGCGCTTTGCAATTCAGCAGTTCATATACAAGTCTTACTTAACTGCGTTAAAGATAATTCATTAATTAGAGCAAAATAATGACAACCCTGCCCGTAAGAGCTTACATTCTTCAATGAGGTGGGAGAGACACAAAGTACAGGGGCTTATTTACAATGATGATTAAGCCATCTTGAGGGAATTGGGGGATAGATAAAGGCTGCATGAGGTAGTCACTAGCCAGTATGAGTGGTGCTGGTGGAGCATCTAAAACTGTGTAAGTTGTGGTTAGTCCTTAATTCTTGGGGTAAACCATTCCAGAGTATTACGAATGGCACTCTGGAATGGAACGGCTTTTATACTGAAACCTGTTGTAGTCACAATATTGTCTTGGCTCTCACAGTTGTGTTAGGAGACTCGTCTTCCGCGATCTGGTGAGTCCTACACAAACTATATCACATTTAGGCCGAGGAGGAGGAGGACCCTTACAACAGAGGGCTCGAAAACATATGGACGTCAAGGAAGCCACATGGACTGCAAGTTGTCAAATTACAGCAATACAATAGCAAGTCGCTGACAAGATGTACAAGTGTTTTTGATTTCTCTGAAAATTGCCATCACGTTACCTGCTGGGTAATAATCCGATGCGTCAGGGCGGAGAAATCATGCTGTCAATCGACATGCAAATTAACTGGGGTTGCGGGAGTTGCAATTCTGGAAATCTCATTCACTACGTTCCTTCTGTAAAGCGCAGAGGATTTTATATCATGTAATCCATGGACTCATGCAGTGGTGGCAGCTGGGGTTGCAGAGGGGCTGTTCTCAGCTGGGAGTCAGTAATAAAGCCCCGGGAAGTTGCTGTTTGTGCCGGAGCTGTCCCCTCTCTCCTCTTCCTTCTCCTCCCACCTCCCTACTGTGTTGGGTTAGGGACTCGTCAGCGACTTATTGTAGTGCTGTAATTTGGCAATTTGCAATCCATGTGACTTCCTTGACGTCCATATGTTTTCGAGCCCTCTGTTGTAAGGCTCCTTGGCCTGAATATGATACAGTTTGTGTAGGACTCACCGGATCGGGGAAGACGAGTCTCCTAACACAACTGTGCTGCGAGAGCCAAGACAATATTGTGCGTTCTAGAGTATTGGCGCAACCTGGGAGAAGTCTTGAAGCTGGGAGTTGGAGGTACGGATTAGTGCAGAGATTAGACGAAAGTCGCTTGCGGAGTGTAACTAGCGGGTAGGCCGATAGACATGAGGGAGGAGATGTATGGGCTCCTGCACTATGGAGAGCTTTGTGGTTGAGAACATGCAGTTTAAATTGGATCCTGTAATGAATGGGCAGCTAGTGCAATGACTGCCCCAGAACGGACGCATCCGAGTATTGATTTGCCAGATAGATTACCCCCAGCTACTGCATTAAAAGGAACCTGTCACACCCCCCCCCCCCCAGGCGTTTTTAGCTAAAAGAGCCACCTTGTGCAGCAGTAATGCTGCATTCTGACAAGGTGGCCCTTTTAGTTCTGGGTGTTGTAACTGCCGAAATAATCAGTTTTGTAATTTGTCCAAAATAGCTTGTCTTCAGTCAAGGAGGCAGGCGTCCCCCCCCCCCCCCCCTGCTGCAGACGCCACACAGCCATCACTCAAATCTTTTTGGTACCGGGCGCCGCCTCCTCACCGCTGTTTTGAAATGATCCGGCGCCTGCCCTCTTTTCTCCTGCCTTGGGCAGGCGCAGTGAGCGCTGCCCGTCCTCTGTCCTCATATGCAGTCTAGCTGACTGCGCCTGTGCGGACGCCCTGCCTGTGAATCCCAGCCCCGCAGTGTCTTCTGATTTATTCACATTGCCGGGCTGGGAATCACAGGCAAGCTATAAAGACCCTGAAGGACAAGGCCAGCAAAACCTTCTATGCCATCCAAAGGAAATTCTACCATACCATCTGAAGTCATGGTGAGGGTCTGGCTAAAAATCTTCGATGCCATAATTGCCTCAATCCTCCTGTACGTCAGTGAAGTCTGGGGTCCTTACACATATCCAGACTGGTCAAGGTGGGATTCCAGTCCAACAGAAATATTTCACCTGGAATTCTCTAAGCACTTTATCCAGGTCTCAGAGCACCATCAACAGTGACTGTAGGGCTAAGCTGGACAGATTTCCACTGCACCTAGCAATCCTGAGGAGGACGCTGTTCTTCCAGGCTCACCTACAGAGTAGCAATTCAGGTTCCCATCACCATAAAGCCATGCTAAATATAGGTGGTCCACTTGAACCAGGACCCCCAGAGCAGCTCACCCAAGCCCAACCATCAACCAAACCAACTTAACAAAAGCCAGAATCAGGAAGATGGTAGAAGGCCAGGAGAGGAATGTCAGTCACTGGAAGAACGATATCAACATCTTACAGAAACTGACCATGTACTGGAGTCTACAGAGAGACTCCAGGATGGCTCCATATCTGGAGAATCTCTCAGACCTCAGAGACCGCCAGATCCTGAGCCGATATAGACTCGGTGCCTACAATCTGTCCATCGAGGTTGTCCGGCACAGGCCGTGTGTGTGTGTGTGTGTGTGTGTGTGTGTGTGTGTGTGTGTGCCGTATAGAAAAAATAGGCAAAAAAATTATTGTGCCAAATGGGGGTCCGTCTTACAGTCCGAAATCAGCTTACTGGGAGAGGGGGAATCGGCAGAGCGGGGTCACAGGAGGTGTTCAGTGGTCCGGCGGTGATCTGACTCCCATCCCAGGCCGATGTGGCAGGTTTAGCGATGCTTGGAGGTGCGGGGGCTCCACTGATATTTTGTGAAAGCCCAGAGCCCCTGCACATCCATTACTGCAATGCGGTGGCCTCTGGGAAATCCTATTCCAGGCTAGTGCAACAGGTTTGGTGGTGTGGAGCCTCCGCTGACATTTTGTGAAAGCCCGGAGCCCCCGCACTTACATTGCTGCAATGCAGTGGTCTCGGGAAAATGGCCGCCGGAGGCGGTGCATGTGCAGGTTGACATCTCGGTGACGAAATGGCAATAAAAAGTGAGGGCTCTGGGCTTTCACAAAATGTTGGCGGAGCCACTGCATCGCCGAACCTGCCGCACCAGCCTGGGATGGGAGTCAGATCATAGCCCTGCAGTGTTGGACCACCGAACCAGACCAGGGCCATCAGAATCGCCTGACTTCTGCTACCTCCACACTTTTGGTAAGTACATGCGGCCTATAAGATGCACCCTCATTTTCCCCACAATTTTTTTGGGAAAAAATTGTGTCTTATAGCCTGAAAAATACGCTCTGTGTGAGAACTATATTTAAAGTGGTCGGTGTATTTAAGAACTGTCTGTAAACGTGAGCAGTATGTGTATGTATAATATATACAGCTCTGGCAAAAATTAAGAGACCGCCACATCAAAACCCTGTCATGGGCAGCCCAATCTGGAATGGAATCAAGAGGATGATGGATAGTCACAAGCCATCAAACAAAGAAGAACTGCTTAACTTTTTGTGCCAGAAGCCGTGTGAAAGACTGGTGGCAAGCATGCCAAGACGCAGGAAAGCTGATTAACCCCTTAACGACCGCCGATACGCTTTTTAACGGCGGCAGCTAAGGGTACTTAAACCACAGCGCCGTTAATTAATGGCGCTGTGGAAAAAGTGAATAGCGCCCCCCAGAGTCGGATTTTCTCTGGGTTCTCTGTTACCGGGAGTAGCCAAGACCCCAGAGAACATGATTCGGGGGTTTTTACCGACCTCCGGGTTGCGATCGCCGGTAATTAACAGTTTACTGGACTTTCGCAAAAAACAAAACAAAACGTGATTTCCCATTTAATTTCTCTGTCCTCCAATGTGATCGCACATCAGAGAAATGGGGTCCCCGATCGCCCCACGATACTCACCTGTCTCTCCTGGTGCTCCTCGTGGCTCCCAATGGGCGCCGCCATCTTGTTCTGGCAGTTAATTACCGGCGATCGCAAAACGGGTCGGTAAAAACCAACCCCGATCATGTTCTTTGGGGTCTCGGCTACCCCCGGCAGCCGAGACCCCAAAGATCTTCCGGGTGCCGGCGGGCGCACTACGCATGCGCCTGCCGGCCGGCACCCAGACGATCTTTGGGGTCTCGGCTGCCGGGGGTAGCTGAGACCCCAAAGAACATGATCGGGGTCGGTTTTTACCGACCCCTGTTTTGCGATCGCCAGTAATTAACTGTTTACTGGCGACCGCAAAAAAAAAAAAGCGATGTGTGATTCTCTGTCCTCTGATGTGATCGCACATCAGAGAACAGAGAAATAGGGGGATTCGGGGACCCTGTCATACTTACCAGTGTCCCTGGGTCCTCCTGCATCCCCTCCTACCCGCCGGCTTCTTCATCCGGTAAGAAAATGGCGGGCGCATGCGCAGTGCGCCTGCCATGATCTGCCGGCCGGCAGCTAGAGGACTTGGGGCTAAATTTAGGGTTAGGGTTGGGGCTAAATTTAGGGTTAGGGTTGGAGCTAGATTTAGGGTTAGGGTTGGGGCTAGATTTAGGGTTGGGGCTAAATTTAGGGTTAGTGTTGGGGCTAAAGTTAGGGTTAGGGTTGGGGCTAAAGTCAGGGCTAGGGTTGCGGCTAAAGTTAGGGTTAGAGTAGGGGTTAGAGTTTGGCTTAGGGTTGGCATTAGGGTTACGTTTGGGATTAGGGTTAAGGTTAGGGTTGGGATTAGGGTTAAGGGTGTATTGGGATTAGGGTTAGGTTTGAGGTTAGGGTTGAGATTAGGATTAGGGGTGTGTTGGATTTAGGGTTTTGATTAGGGTTATGGTTAGTGTTGAGGTTAGGGTTGTGATTATCGTTAGGGTTGTGATTAGGATTATGGATCGGGTTGGGATTAGGGTGAGGGGTGTGTTGGGGTTAGGGTTGGAGTTAGAATTGGGGGGGTTTCCACTGTTTAGATACATCCGGGGGTCTCCAGACACGACAGCCAATTTTGCGCTCAAGAAGTCAAATGGTGTTCCCTCCCTTCTGAGCTCTGCCGTGCGCTTAATCAGTGGTGTACCCCCACATATGGGCTATCAGCGTATTTAGGACAAATTGGACAACAACTTTTGCAGTCGGATTTCTCCTGTTACCCTTGTGAAAATATAAATTTGGGGGCTAAAAAATAATTTTTGTGGGAAAAAAATGATTTTTTATTTTCATGGCTCTGCGTTATAAACTTTAGTGAAACACTTTGGGGTTCTCACAACACATCTAGATAAGTTCCTTGGGGGTCTAGTTTCCAAAATGATGTCACTTGTGGGGAGTTTCTACTGTTTAGGCACATCAGGGGTTCTGCAAACACAGCGTGACGCCCGCAGACCATTCCATCAAAGTCTGCATTCCAAAATGGCGCTCCTTCCCTTCCAAGCTCTGCCTTGCGCCCAAACAGTGGTTTACCCCCCCCACACACACACACACACATATGGGGTATTAGCATACCCAGGACAAATTGCACAACAACTTTTGAGGTCCAATTTCTCCTTTTACCCTTGGGAAAATAAAAAATTGTTAAAAAAAATTTGATTTTTTTATTTTTACGTCTCTACATTATAAACTTCTGTGAAGCACATCTAGATAAGTTCCTTAGGGGGTCTACTTTCCAAAATGGTGTCACTTGTGGGGGGGTTTCCACTGTTTAGGCACATCAAACGCGACATGGCGTTCGATCTCAATTCCAGCCAATGTTGCATTGAAAAGTCAAATGACGCTCCTTCCCTTCCGAGCTCTGCCATGCGCCCAAATTGTGGTTTACCCACACACACGGGGTATCAGCGTACCCTCAGGACAAATTGCACAACAAGATTTGGAGTCCAATTTCTCCTGTTACCCTTGCTAAAATAAAACAAATTGGATCTGAAGTAAATTTTTTGTGAAAAAAGGTTAAATGTTCATTTTGTTTTAAAAATTCCTGTGAAGCACCTGAAGGGTTAATAAACTTCTTGAATGTGGTTTTGAGCACCTTGAGGGGTGCAGTTTTTAGAAAATACCCAAGCGTGACACATTTCTATCATCTAGACCCCTCAAAGTGACTTAAAATGTGATGTGGTCCTTAAAAAATAAATGATGTTGTAAAAAAGAGAAATCGCTAGTCAACTTTTAACCTTATAACTCCCTAACAAAAAAAAAAAAATTGGTTCCAAAATTGTGCTGATGTAATGTAGACATGTGGGAAATGTTACTTATTAAGTATTTTTTGTGACATATCTGTGTGATTTAAGGGCATGAAAATTCAAAGTTGGAAAATTGCAAAATGTTCAAAATTGTCCCTAAATTTTTGTTTTTTTCACAAATAAACGCAAGTCATATCAAAGAAATGTTACCACTATCATGAAGTACAATATGTCACGAGAAAACTATATCAGAATCACCGGGTTCCATTGAATCTTTCCAGAGTTATAACCTCATAAAGGGACAGTGGTCAGAATTGTAAAAATTGGCCTGGTCATTATTATGCAAACCACCCTTGGGGTTAAAGGGGTTAAGAATCCTCCTACTCTGAACTTATTACCTGTGTTAATTGCACCTATTTAAACTCTTTACCTGTATAAAAGACACCTGTACACACTCTCCAACCTTTCGACCATGGCTAAGAGCAAAGAGCTGTCTAAGTACACGAGATACAAAATTGTCGACCTGCACAAGGTTGGGATGAAGTACTGGACAATAGGCAAGCAGCTTGGTGAGAAGGCAACAACTGTTGGCACAATTATTAGAAAATGGAAGAAACACAAGATGACTGTCAGTCTTCCTCTTGTCTGGCTCTGTATGCAAGATCTCATCTTGTGGGGTAAGGCTGATTGTGAGAGCTCAGAAATCAGCCCATAACTAAACGGAGGGACCTGGTCAGTGACCTGAAGAGAGCTGGGACCACAGTCTCAAACATTACCGATAGTAACACATTACGCCGTGATAGATTAAAATCTGGCAGGAAACTCAAGGTCCACCTGATCACGCCAGAACATGTCCAGGCCCATTTGTTCACCAATGACCATATGGATGGTCCAGAGGAGGCATGAGAGAAGGTCATGTGGTCAGATGAGACCAAAATAGAGGTTTTTGCCATCAATACCACTCGCCGTGTTTGGAGGAAGATGGATGAGTACTAACATTTATTGTATACCTTACAGTACATTGGTTTAATTTAATATTATTACCAAGAATATTTTTTTCTCCAAATTGTGTATTTATCTGATGCATAGAGTCCAGCTTCCAGAACAATTTTACGATGTCTGTAAAAATCCATGGTGTGTCGTCTGATGCGACCGTGTCCTACGTAGATAACAAGCAGCATTCTCGTCCAAGGATACTTAGTTGTGCCCAGGTATGTATCATTGCCGGTATTAGACATAAAGCTGGAAGAGCTAAAGCCGTCCATAGACTGATTATTGCTATTGATTGCACAGTCTTATTGTAATTATTCACACCCACTGCATTGTGATTGATTGCCCCGACATCACTACAACCACCTAGCAAATCTCACGCATGCGCACTACCCATCCGCTCCCTGGGCATATGTACTGGCTGTGGGTGTACAGTCCCAGCATCATATCGGATGTGCACATGCTCCAGAGCCACTGTGAGTCAGTGTCTGTACGACGAGTTGTGACTCGCAGCGGCACTGGAACATGCGCACTTCTGATATGAAGCTGGGGCTTTACACCCAGAGCCAGCGCACATGCCCAGGGAGCGGATGGGTAGTGCACATGCGTGGGATTTGCTAGGTGGTTGTTTTGACATAGGGGCAATCGATCACAATGCGGTGGGTGTGAATATTTACAATAGGACCGAGACTGACAGTAACTGAACTGTTGCAAAGTGCCACCTATATGACTGAAATAGAAAGTATGTGATACAATCACCTGAGGATGAAAACTGTTTTTATAACATACTGTATATGCGGAGACCTTTTCTAAGGTTGAAAAAACATGTTGAATACACAAAAACGACATGACAGGTTCCCTTTAAATGTTTTACACTGTGTGCTGGAATTTTCTATTTGTTGTCTTTGGTTTCAGAAATGTGATGAGATCATAGTAGTCCATCTCGGATATCTGAACTATACCCAGTATAATCTAGATGTCCGCTTTGAAAATTTGAACCAGCTAAAATACACACTTAAAGCTGTCACATTTACCGTGAGTATATACTGAATGTAGGACGCAGTGCCAGCCACATACCGTTCATTCACCATTCTGTACTTTGCTACTGACAACAATTTTACCTCCTTTTTTGCTCATCTTTTAGTGGAAGACCTACAACCCAACTTTTTCTCAAGTGGAAATCTGGTTCCGTTTTGTGTTTGTTGTGCTCACTTTCATGGTGACTGTAAGTTGATAAAGACAAGAATAATAAAATAAACCAAATTTTATGCCACCGCTCTTCAGAATGTCCATGCTCTTAAACCATAAGTGCTTCATATAGCACATTTCAGTTTAATACACAGCTTCGTCAAGCTACTGATTTGCATCCTGATGCTGGTCAATGCATCTTTGGGGTATGTTTCCACGTTCAGGAAACGCTGCGTGTTTGACGCTGCGTAGAGCCGCAGCATCAAACACGCAGCGTCCAGATGTTACAGCATAGTGGAGGGGATTTCATGAAATCCTGTCTCCACTATGCAGTAAAACACGCAGGCGGCAGACCAGCGTAAACGGACATGCGGCACGTCTTTTCAGAACGCAGCATGTCTGTCTATAGTGCGGCGATGCTCCATCGCCGCGCCGTAAATTTACCATAGACTATCATTAGATGCTGTAAAACCGCATCTAATGATTAGTCACATGCATAGTAACTGCGTAAACGCAGCTTACTACGCATGTGCATGCCGGCTCACCTGTCCCGCCGCCGGAAGTCCCTCATCCACTGCAGTTCTCGCGATAACTTATCTTATCGCGAGAACTGCCGTGCACGTGACCGGGAGTTATCCCCGGTCACTAGTCTGGTTCTCACAAACAGCTGATTGTGAGAACGCTGCAGTGTAGGTGATCGCTGGAGTGTTATCTCCATGCGACATACAACATGCACCATGCGACATGCACCATGCGACATACAACATGCACCATGCGACATACAACATGCACCATGCGACATACAACATGCACCATGCGACATACAACATGCACCATGCGACATACAACATGCACCATGCGACATGCACCATGCGACATGCACCATGCGACATACGACATGCACCATGCGACATGCACCATGCGACATACAACATGCACCATGCGACATACAACATGCACCATGCGACATACAACATGCACCATGCGACATACAACATGCACCATGCGACATACAACATGCACCATGCGACATACAACATGCACCATGCGACATACAACATGCACCATGCGACATACAACATGCACCATGCGACATACAACATGCACCATGCGACATACAACATGCACCATGCGACATACAACATTCACCATGCGACATACAACATGCACCATGCGACATACAACATGCACCATGCGACATACAACATGCACCATGCGACATACAACATGCACCATGCGACATGCACCATGCGACATACAGTACATACAACATACACCATACAACACACATACACTACATACAACATACATATAGACATAAAGTACATATAACATAGAGTACATACCATCACCTTGTCACCTTGATCCCCGAAGCCATTGTCACCTGTAAAAAATATTAAAATAATAAACAAACAATATACTCCCTGATCCGCAGAAATCCAATTAAAACGAGTGTCCTACGACGATCTCCCGTGAAGAGCAGCCACATCAGCTGATGTGACCGCTCTCCAGGGGCATCAGGAATACAATGAAGGAAGGTATCCTTCAGCAATGTATTCCTCCGCCTCTGAGAGATAGTCCCTACTCTCACTTGTGGCACTGCTGTGTGGGAAAATTCCCACTCAGCCTTGCCATAAAGTGAGACCCTGAACTCGGGTAACCTCTAAAGTGATGCACTGCAGGAGCCATTGTCTCCTGTCAGTGTGTCACTGGAGGGCCTATAGAGCAGTGACATCACCCAATGTCACTGTTCTATCATCATCGTGGGACACTCGTTATTAATTGGACTGCGGCGGAAGGGTAGTATACGGTTGGGTTATTATTTTTTATTTTTTGCAGGTGATCGAGTATGGTGAAATTAAGAATATTAAAATATTTTTTTTCTGGCTGTGTCTTTATTTTTAACCCTTTCACTACTCTAGGATTAGTAATGGATAGGCGTCTTATTGACGCCTCTCCATTATTAACCAGGCTTAATGTCACCTAACAATAGCAAATTGACACTAACCCCTTATTACCCCATACCCCACCGCTACAGGGGAGCGGGAAGAGAGGGGCTAAGTGCCGGAATTGGCGCATCTAACAGATGCGCCATTTCTGAAGCAGCTGGGGGTTGGTATTTGTAGCCGGGGGGGGGTGAGGCCAATAACCATGGCCCCTCTCTGGGCTATGAATATCAGCCCGCAGCTGTCTGCATAGCCTTTCTGGCTATAAAATATAGGGGGACCCCACGTCATTTTTTGGGGGGGTCCCCCTAATTTAATAGCCAGTAAAAACTACGCAGACAGCGGCGGGCTGATATTCTTAGCCTAGAGAGGGGCCATGGGTATTACCCCCTTCCCAGGCTATACAAATATTGGTCCCCGGCCGTCGGCTTTCCCCCTCTGGCGCAGAAAATTGCACGGGAGCCCAAGCCATTTTTTTTCCCTTTTTTTTTTTTTTTTTTAAATTAAACGCTCATTATAAACATCGGCCTTGCTATTACATATCTACTAGATGGTGGCCCGATTCTAACGCATCGGGTATTCTAGAATATGTATGTAGTTTATTTACGAAGTGGTGCTTAAATCCCTCTGCACCTGTCGCTGATTGGTCGCGCCAGCCGCCCGCGACCAGTCAGTGACGCGGGAACAAACAGACCCTTAGACGATTATATAAATAGATGGATAATCTATCTATAGATAAATTTATAAATAGATATATCTATAGATACATAGATATACTAAACATCGGGCTTGGTATTTATCTATCTATCGTATCTGTCTATTATCTATCTATTTATCTATCTAATCTATTATCTATCTATCGATACATCTATAGCTATCTATCGATATATCGATAGATATATTTATAGATACGATAGATAGATAGATAGATAGATAGATAGATATGATAGATACGATAGATAATAGATAGATAATAGATAGATCTATCGCATTTATCTATCTATCCCATATCTATCATCTATTTGTCATCTATCTGTTATCTATCATCTATCTGTGTGTGTAAACATTATTCTTTAATGGAGTATGTAAATGAAGAGGTTGGACAAGAAATGACATCACCATTTTTTTTGTATATCTTTATTGAGCTTACAAAAAAACACACAAATCTGCATGAAAAAAACGCATCGAAAAACGCAGGTGACCTGCCAGTGACCTCAGATGCAGATTTGGTGCAGATTTTACCTGCGTCAAATCCTGATGCAATCCTGAACGTGGAAACATACCCTTAAAGTGGAGTTCAAGCTACTGTACAGGACCACAGACTGCAAATAAAGAGAAGGAGATGAGCACTGTGACAAATCTGGAGTTAAATATTTCATCATCCAACGTTGCTCGCTGACATGGCCTCTGACCAAATGGTATACCGTATATACTCGAGTATAAGCCGACCCCCCTAATTTTGCCACAAAAAACTGGGAAAACTTATTGACTTGAGTATAAGCCTAGGGTGGAAAATGCAGCAGCTACCGGTGAATTTCAAAAATAAAAATAGATGCTCCATACCATTCATTATGGCCCCATAGCTGTGCCATATAGTGCTCTGCACCGTTCATTATTGCCCCATAGCTGTACCATAGAAAGCTGTGCCATATAGTGCTCTGCACCGTTCATTATTGCCCCATAGCTGTGCCATATAGTGCTCTGCACCGTTCATTATTGCCCCATAGCTGTGCCATATAGTGCTCTGCACCGTTCATTATTGCCCCATAGATGTACCATATAGAGCTCTGCACCGTTCATTATTGCCCCATAGCTGTGCCATATAGTGCTCTGCACCGTTCATTATTGCCCCATAGATGTACCATATAGTGCTCTGCACCGTTCATTATTGCCCCATAGCTGTGCCATATAGTGCTCTGCACCGTTCATTATTGCCCCATAGCTGTGCCATATAGTGCTCTGCACCGTTCATTATTGCCCCATAGCTGTGCCATATAGTGCTCTGCACCGTTCATTATTGCCCCATAGATGTACCATAGAAAGCTGTGCCATTGCTGCTGCTGCTATAAAAAAATAAATGACATACTCACCTCTCTTGCTTGCAGCTCCTCAGCGTCCCGTCCCGGCGTCTCTCTGCACTGACTGATCAGGCAGAGGGCGGCGCGCACACTATATGCGTCATCGCGCCCTCTGACCTGCACAGTCAGTGCGGAGAGACGCCGGGAAGATGGAGCGGCGCCCAGCGTGTGGAACGCGGACAGGTGAATATGACATACTTACCTGCTCCCGGCGTCCCTGGCTCCTTCCCCCGGACAGCTGGTCTCCGGGTGCCGCAGCCTCTTCCTCTGTCAGCGGTCACCGTTACCGCTCATTAGAGAAATGAATATGCGGCTCCACCCCTATGGGAGTGGAGTCCATATTCATTTCTCTAACGAGCGGTCCAACGTGACCGCTGAACAGGGGAAGAGCTGCGGCACCCGGAGACCGTGGGACTGCAGGGACAGCGCCAGGAGCCCCGGAAGCAGGTGAGTATGCCTCAGCGCCCTCTCCCCCTCACCCGCCAACCCTGCCACCGACAGTGACTCGAGTATAAGCCGAGAGGGGCACTTTCAGCCCAAAAATTTGGGCTGAAAATCTCGGCTTATACTCGAGTATATACGGTATGTTGATTTTTTTTTTTGTCCCCAGATGTTCATTATCCATTATGCTACGTCTAAATATTTACTTGCTGCTATTACTATAAGTAGCTCATGGGTCACTATACTTTCCTATCTGCCAAACAATTTATGCAGGGATGGAAAGCATGCCTAACAAGTCCTTAGGATTTTGGTACCTTTGATTTGTTGTGTATATATCGTATTTTTCGGACTATAAGAAGCACTTTTTTCAAAAAAAAATTTGGGTGCGTCTTATAGTCGGAATACACTTACAAGTAGTGTGGCAGCAGCCGGACACTGGCGATTCTGTGGTGGTCCCAGTCCGACGCTGCAGGAAGATGATCACACTCCCTTCCCAGGCTGGTGCGGCAGGTTCAGCAGTGCTCTGTGGTGCAGGTGGCTACATCTGCATTTTGTGAAAGCCCAGAGGCCCCCACACACCCATTGCTGCGATGCGGAGGCTTCCAGGAAAATGGCTCAGAATGAGATCTCGGCAACAATGTTTTGGGTTGTCATTATGATTTAAAAAGAGAAAACACAGTAGTTTGATAACACCAACTGTGGTTGGGTGAAGCCATTTATTGTCATTCATATTCTCTGAAAAAAGGCCAAGAAAGTAAAAATTTTGCCGGGGTATGTAAAATTTTGAGCACAACTGTATATGTTATCAAGGCCTTCTCCTGCTAGCACCATATTGTCCCTGGGAGCCCAACCACACTGACACTGGACTCTCTGCACCATGAAGCATTGTGCTTCTCAACTCTGTCATCACAGATCCCAGGAGAAAAATGCAGAAAACTCTGTGGCTAAGGTAGAATTGGTGACATTGTGAGCAGTGTCTGCCGCCCCTCTTCCCCCTGCTCAGACCTTTAGGTTGCCTAGCTCAGCCATCTCAATGTAAGCCACAACCCTCTGCCTGGGACTTGAATTATTCCTGTAATTGCAGCTGCTGGATGCTATCTCTTGGCTACAGATAATTCTCTACCTGCTCCAATTGACTGCACAGTACTGACATTGGCATATGCTCCCCCACGCTGACTATCTTTTCACTGTGTGACCCAATACAGCAAAACGTGGGCTCACCCATTTGGGACTACGGTAATTTTCTCTATAATTTTTTAATAAGTTGTAATTCCCGTCACAAGAGATGTGGCTATGTCGTCACTAACTATTTTGTCTTGGTAACGTCTGAAGTATGTTATCCTTCCTAAATTCCTGTGATTCGCCATCTTGCGCCATCCTGTGATTCGCAATCTACACCCAACAAATTCTGTGGGCTACGCATTCCTGACACAATGAATCCAATAAGAAATTATGATACTGAAAGAATTTGCCCGTCATACTATAAAAGGGGCACGCGATCAGGCCCCTTCAGACCTACCATCAGATCCCGTGGCAGAACAAGATCTAGCACCCTCAGAAGAACAAATGGAGGAGGTTGAGCCGACTCTGGAACAGGGATCCAATAAACTCCTTTCCGCTCAAGGAATTATTTCCAGGTCCATTCTTCTCCTTGTCTTTTGCTGTGGAAGGTGCTCATAGGATGCTCGCAAAACCTCCCCTCTTCTGGGGGCACCCACCAGACCACTCCGAAACACAGCACTCCGTATGGCTAGATGTAAGGAGATAACTGATTTGACAGTGCCAAAGTTTCCATTTAACTGGACTTTTCCACTCAAAACACAAGCAAAGATCCACATTAATTAACATCAAATGCCGCCTGCAAGATCTCCAGATACCACATTCTATGGCATACCCGGGTCGGCTATGAGTGGTTGATGGAGACTGGACCCATTTCTTTACCATCCCAACTGAGGCTGATGACTGGTTGACCAAGAGACGGAAAGTGAAGTGCTAGAATCCAGCAAAGATAACTACATCTTCTGATTTTCTACTTTTAATTTTTCTTTAAACTAAGTCTGATGGATTACTTGAATTCTAGTTTTCCCCAAACCGTTTATTCTATCTAGGATGGACAGAATTTACTTCAATCTTTTCAGGCAGGATATACAGTCCATGCAGTGACTGCTATGAATCAACTGTATGGACTCTACTAATGTGTGTGCCATGAACACAGGACCTTCTAATTCATAAGTTTAGGTGCAACTCTGTATATGTCTCTTGCAGTGATGATTGCTCTGCTTATACTATGTTTTGAACTATTTTCTATTACTATAGTGAAATGGTTTAATGCCATGTACGTGGGCCATGTGGGTCCCTGGCTTGTAATCCCCCCTCCTTCAAATGAGACACATTGAGCTGTATTCCCTTCATTTGTTCTATAAATGACTGATACGTTTCTTATCGTGGAACGCAAGGGATTTGGGAATACCCATGAAGAGTGTTCAAGTCTTTTTGTTCCTCCGTAAATATAACCCCCGGGTGGTGGCCCTCCAGGAGACCCACCTCACCTCAAGCGCAAGTAGTATCTTGCAGAAGCCCTGGGTACAGGGGGCCCTATAGTCCTATCACAGTTCATACTCTAGGGGAGTTTGTGCTTATGCATAAGTTACTTAAGTGGGAGGTAATGTCTTCCTGGTCAGACACCGAAGCTCGCTATATTGTATGCATACCTTGAGCTATATACAATCTTCCTCTGGCTAATCTGGTAGTCTTAGAAGAGGCTGCTGTATTTGCAGCCACATATCACTGTGCTCCAACATATTGTTTAGGGGATTTAACTTGTTAATGGAACCTCAAATAGGTTAACTGTTAACATCATGCGAGATGGTGCTCAGGGGCCTTCGCGTCTACAAACTTTTGTGGGTGAGTTAGCTTGTCTGGACCTCTGGAGAGTGAGAAATGGTGATTCTAGAATGTTCTCTTGTCATACTTTCCCTAGGAACATGTCCAGAATTGACTGTGTTTGGAAGTGTGGAGACACTTCATTTGGTATAACACCTGGAATATCTACCTAAGGGCATTTCAGATCATTCTCCAATATTACTGGAGCTCCCCACCTGAAATGTGTAGTGAATGTAGAATGCATCCCTTCTGGTTGTCCCTAATTGGGAAAAATAATAGAATAATCTACAAAATTCAAGTGTTCTGGGAAACCCACACTGGGAAGGGAGATGTGACAGTGACCTGGGAGGACTTCAAGGCCTATTTAAGGGAATGTCTGAGATCCACCATATCTTATCCATATCTTATATTACAACATCCTCCTCTTGGGTGGAAGAGTTAACCTCATGATGTAGGTTACTAGAGGCTGCTGTGGAAACTGACCCAAATAAATAGAGTTGGCTTCGGATTCAAGGACAATACCTACAACTTGTAAAAGACAAAGCAGATAGACATCTATTCTTTACCAGACAATTTTTTTTTTTAATTTGGCAATCAGACTGTGCGTCTGCTAGCCTGTATAGTTAACTGTAATACTGACTCTCATCCGGTCCTTGGGTTAGTGATCCTGGGAACAGGGTGATGTCTAATTCTTGTGAGATTCTGTTTTCTGACTTCAACCAAGAACTGTACACCACTCGGGCTGATTGCATGGAGGAGAATCTGCAAGAATATCTAGGTGGTATAAGTCTCATGACCCTCGGAGAGGAAAGTGCTACAGTCTTAGAGATTTCTGTTACTAAAAAGGAAAAAATGGAAGTGGCCAGAGAAAAGGCATGAGTGAAGTTTCTGGGTTCAGATGGACTCCCTCTGGAAGTATATTAAAGATACTTAGGCCAGCTGGCCCCTAAGCTTCTTAAAGTATATAATTCCTCACTGAAACAAGGTAGAATCTTTCTCCGATGCCAAAATTGTGGTAATACTAATACTGGATAAATATCAAGAAAAAAGAATAAAATGGTGCTGCACAGCCTAGCTTCCCTGGAGTGAACCGTAGTTCACATATGGTGTGAATGGAGAGTCCGACGTCAGGACTGGAGGTGCTCGCATGGAAACAGTGTAACAATGAGTGAAACCAAGAAAAAATGCGGCAGCACTCACCAGGAAGTGTAGTCCAATCTTTTATTGAAGCATATTCATAGCTGCGTCTTCACGGCTCGGGGGAGTGCAGGAAAAAATTTTACGAATAGACTAGTATTTCCCAAAATTATTCATCCTCAACATTGCAGATTTATTCCGGGTCGGTCTACATCCGATAATATAAGGAGAACTCAGGTAATTGCACAGTTGGGTTGGAAAGGAAAGGGTGATTGGTCCTTGGCATCTCTGGATGCTGTTAAGGCGTTTGAGAAGGCCCTTCTACGATTTGGACTTTGGACCAGGCTTCAGAAGATGGATTGCCATCTTGTACTGATCTCCAAAAGCAAAGGTTCTGATAAATGCTTTTATGTCCTCATTGATTCCCTTGGGGGAGGGGTCCTAGACAGGGGTGTCCTCTGTCTTCCCTTTTGTTTCCCAATGCCATGGATCCACTAGGTGTCAGGATCTGTGAGACTGTAGGGTATCAAGGGATTAAAGTTGGTTCCCGCAAGGACCGCTTGAGGTTATATATGTTTATGGCCAGTCCAAGAGTTACACTGCCTTTGATAATGGATCTGATTGATGAATTTGTCCGGCTTTCTGGTTTAAAAATAAACTGGCAGAAAGCCATGTTGTGATCTCTAAGCACTATGGGATGGAAAATAGGAGAAGAATTCTGCAGGCTAGGAATAGTATTCCACTTTAAATATCTAGGTATATACACAGCTAGAAATCACATGCAACTCCGTGATTTAAATATATCTCCTGTGGGAGAATATTAGAATATGGATTGCCCTCCCTCAGTAGCTGGGATAATCAATGTTATTAAAATGTTAGTCCTCCCTCCATTCCTATATGTTCTGGAACATTCAGCCTCTATATAGTCCCGGAAATCAGTTTTCTTAGAAACTTTTATTTTAGTGCCTCACAAACCTGTATTTTCAACCCATGCTGGCCTTCTAGATAACTTGTTGTAGATTCATGAACTAGCAGTACATTCCTATGTAAAATGTGTGTGGCATAGTTTGATAGGCAGGGGTGTGGCTTGATAAGCAGAGGTGTAGATCGAAAAGTAGACATGTTTATTAAATATTTGCTAATTGAGGTTTTCCTCACCAATATGCACTTAATCCCCAGTTTTCATGTTCAGCAGTTGGAGCTACACTTAATTTTTGATATCTTATACCAATACTTTAAGGGGAATTCTCAAGTTGTCTGTATAGCAGCTCACAGCTCTTTCTTCTATTTACTTTCTAGTTGCTTTTGGGGTGGGTGACCCTCCTTGAGTTAATGGTCTGTCAGCGTTTGTTCTGATTCTACACTGCTATATT
Source organism: Ranitomeya variabilis (assembly GCF_051348905.1). Classification (NCBI taxonomy): domain Eukaryota; kingdom Metazoa; phylum Chordata; class Amphibia; order Anura; family Dendrobatidae; genus Ranitomeya; species Ranitomeya variabilis. The sequence goes on along the minus strand of NC_135233.1, from coordinate 184,261,944 downwards.
TACTTATAGGGCATTTGAACAAGCAGAGGGGCTAGAGAGCTCCTCTGGAAACTGCTAATACTGGTGGCTAACGGATTATGATTTTGCAAGACTGATAAGAGCCCTGCCAGGACATGGGAAAATGGTGAACCCTTAACTGCTGCATAGAAATCAGTGGGCTGGAGATGGCTAAATGTCATGTTAGTAGTTAACTCATCTCCTGCTTGAAAACAAGTTGTAAACTATAAAAGATTCAACTCTTGAGTAGGAGAGTGGAAAAACAAGTCAATTGCACATTGCTTATTTTCATGCTGTTTATCTAGAACAGCTTTTTTTTTTTTTTTATACATTAGAATACCCCAGTAATGGTGACACACAATAATTACCTCCACATCCTTCTTTTTTGGTGCAGCTAAACATTTCTTAGAAATGGTGCTATACCTCGCTTTTTGAATGATGTGTATAGCTTACTGATAAACTTTCTTTAATATTTTATATATTTTTTTCTTTTTTAGTGTTTATTTGCACATTCACTACGGAAATTTTCCATGAGAGACTGGGGAATAGAACAGAAGTGGATGTCCGTCCTTTTACCTCTACTTCTTCTCTATAATGGTAAAATTATTTGTATTCTTAACAATTTCCTTAAGATTTATCTGGCAATAAAGAGCTAAATAATTCACGTAGACCAAATAGGCATACCTCCTTGCAGTAAAAAAATGTGGTTCTTGTCTGCTGCTCACAGACTCAATAACTGACATATTGTTGTACATACACACGTGGTCAAAATTGTTGGTACCCCTCGTTTACTTACAGAAAAACCCACAATGGGTCACAGAAATAACTTGAATCTGGCAAAAGTTATAATAAAAAAATCTATGAAAATGAACAAATGAAAGTCAGACATTACTTTTCAACTATGCTTCCACAGAATTAAAAAAATAAATAAATAAAACTCATAAAATATGCCTGGTCAGAATTGATTACCTTAATATTTTGTTGCACAACTTTTTGAGGCAATCACTGAAATCAAACGATTCCTGTAACTGTCAATGAGACTTCTGCACCTCTCGACAGGTATTTTGGCCCACTCCTCAAGAGCAAACTACCCCAGTTGTCTTGTGTTTGAAGGTTGCCTTTTCCAGACTGCATGTTTCAGCTCTTTCCAAAGATGCTCAATAGGATTTAGGTCAGGGCTTATAGAAGGCCACTTCAGAATAGTCCAATGTTTTCCTCTTAGCCATTTGAGTGTTTTTAGCTGTGTGCTTTGGGTCATTATCCTGTTGCAAGACCCATGACCTGCGACTGAGACCAAGCTTTCTGACACTGGGCAGCACATTTCTCTCTACAATCTCTTGATAGTCTTGAGATTTCATTGTACCGTGCACAGATTCTAGACACCCTGTTCCAGTTGCAGCAAAGCAGCCCAAGAACATAAGTCTCCTCCATGTTTCACAGTAGGGACAGTGTTCTTTTCTTGATATGCTTCATTTTTCCGTCTGTGAACATAGAGCTGATGTGCCTTGCCAAAAAGTTAAATTTTTGTCTCATCTTTCCATAGGACATTCTCCCAGAAGCTTTGTGACTTGTCAACAAATTCCAGTCTGGCTTTTTTGATTTTTTTTCAACAATGGTGTCCTCCTTACTCATCTCTCATGAAGTCCACTTTGGCTCAGACAATGACAGATGGTGCAATTTTTCCAACAAAATTTACAAAACCATTTTTTTTAGAAGTGAGTTTGGGGGGGTCAATATGACAGAAAATATTCACCATTATAAAAACTGCACCCCTCAAGATGCTCAAAACCACATTTAAGAAGTTTATTAACCCTTCAGGTGCTTCACGAGAAGGAAGGAAAAAACATTTTACAAAAAATGTTATTTAGACCCAAACTTTTTTTATTTTCACAAGGGTATCAGGAGAAAATGGACCATAAAATGTGTTGTGCAATTTCTCCTGAGTAAGCAGATACCCCGTATGTGCAGTAAAGCCACTGTTTGGGCGCATGACAGGGCTCAGAAGGGAGGGAGCACCGTTTGACTTTTTGAAGTCAAAATTGACTGGAATCAATAGCGGGAGCCATGTCGCATTTGGAGACCCTCTGATGTACCTAAACAATGGAAATCCCTCAATTCTAACTGCAACCCAAACACAGCCGTACCCGCAACACACACCTAATCCCAACCCTAACCACGACCGTAGCCCCACCGCCACGACTGTAGCCACACCGCCACGTCCATAGACCCAACCCTAATCCTAACTGCAGAAAATGAAAAAAAATAATTTTATTTTATTATTTTTACTCAACGAAGGGGTTGACAAAGGGGCATTTGATTTACTATTTTTTTTATTTTGCTCACTGTGATATGGTCTATCACACTGATCAAAATGAACCAATAGGAAAAATCTATTGTTACCGGGTAGCTGCTGGCAGATCTTGACGGGGCGCCCACCATTTTCATTCAGGAAGAAGACACTGGGGATGGAGCAGGACGGTCCGAGGATGGCGGAAGTATGGGGGGGTCTCGGGGGGACCCCATTTCTCTCTCCTCTGGTATGCTAGATCATATGAGAGGAGAGAGAAATGAATGGGAAATCTTTTTTTTTGCAATCGCCGTTATTCGTGAATAATGGTGATTACAAGATTAGGGACGGTAAAAAACCCACACAAATCATGTTCTCCAGGGTCTCAGCTACCCCCGGTAGCAGAGATCCTGGAGATTTTCCGATGCTGGGGGGCACTATACCCTTAGTTCTCAGCGCCGTTAAAAAGCGGAGCTGAGGAATAAGTACCCTTATCTACCGCCTTTAAAAGGCGTATCAGCAGTCGTTAAGGTGTTCAAAAAGTTTTTTGTAAATTTTGTTGAAAAAATGAGAAATTGCTGGTTATCTTTTAACTTTTATCACTTCCTAAGAAAAAAAATGTTTCAAAAATTGTACTGATGTCAAGTAGACATGCGGGAAATTAACTATGAATTAAGGGCATAAAAAAAAAAAGCATAAAAATTTATGAAAATTGCTACATTTTCACCAAGTTTCTGGGTTTGTTTAGTTTTTTACAAATAAACGCAAGAAATGTCAAACAAATTTTACCACTAACATGAAGTACAATGTGTCACAAAAAAAGCATTCTCAGAATCAGTGGAATCCATTGAAGCGTTCCAAAGCTATTGCCACATAAAGTAACATTGGTCAGAATTGTAAAATTTCGCATGGTCATTGAAGGTGAAAGCAGGCTTCGGGGTGAAGGGATTATTAAGGTGCCTGGCCGCTAAGGCCTCTGTCACACTTCCGTCGGTCGTTCTGCGTCAGAGTGCAGTGAACAGACGCATCGCCGGACGTTGTAAAATTAGAGGAAAACGTGTGCAACGCATCCAGTGTTATGACGTATGCGTCGCATGAGTCCCGGGCTGAGAGAGACACTTTTCCCCGGGTTGAAATAGGCTTCCAGGCATGCTCAGATGTAAAAACTGCATCCGTTGCGGGATTCCTGCGTTGCACAGTGTGCACAGGATCCAGTGTCCATAGGCTACCATTCTGTGCAATGACGTATGCCGCAGGAGGCGTTGGGGAACGTTTTTCCACTGCAGACAAAAAACATTTCATGGAACGTTTTTTGGAAAAGACGGTCCGTCAAATTCCGCAGGATCCAGTGCACGACGGACGAAACGTGTGGCGATACGTCGCTAATACAAGTATGAGAAAATGCAGGATCCTGTTTTCTCAAAAAACGACGTATCTCGACGGGGCTACAAAGACGGAAGTGGGAAAGAGGCCTAACTTTATTACTCCCGGGAGCCCTTGGCTTTCAGTCAGTGGCGTACCAGTGCAGTTACGGGCACCACTGCCAGCTGTAAGCACATCCCTGCACTGTGACAGTATAGCTCATATCATTATAATTAATTTTGTGATCTGTGAAGAAAGATGGCTTAGTATAGTAAGAGAAGGAAGAAGTGTGTATAAAATAGCTAGGATCACCATTATTAATAATATAGATCAAATGTATTTAAATATAGCTAAAAACACATTTAAAAACAATTAAAAAGCCATAAGGACTAGTGTAAATAACACCTGGTAAGCCAGATAAGGACCAACCTGACTCCTCCACTGTGTGCACCTGGTGTAAGCAAACGATATTACGTACCAATAGGCTATCCTAAGAGAGAGAGAAACTGTTCAAGTGATATAACAAGGAAACCACTACATGGTAACAGGCTGTATGCATGAATAAATTTGAACAAAAAAATGAGTAGTCCTCAGCAAATATGCCCCTCAGCTTAAAGCGATCACACCAGGAAGTAATCTTCCCCTAAGTACCTGCGTGCCTGATTTACCTGGACCCCTTCCCTCCTCTACCAACACCTGCTACCAGTAGCGTAGCTACCGAGAGGGGCAGAGGGGGCGGTCGCCCAGGGCCCCCGCTCTGAGGGGGCCCACCAGGAGCTACATTCTGGGGCAGAGCAGGGAGAATCAATCTCCCTGCTCTGCCGGTATGAGGCCCCTGAGTAGGCGGGGGGGCCCGGTGCCAGCAGTGGGCCCCCCGCCCTTCATCGCATGGTGAGCTGTATCGGAAGCCAGCCGATACAGCTTACCGCAATGATGAGGGAAGGAGCGCTGCTCTGCTTCTCCCATCATTCCCCTGTCAGCGTCTGACGTCGCAGACGCCGACACTGACAGCGGGCGCCATGATGTCACCGCCCGGCGCCCGCTGTCAGGACAAGAGTGGGAGCAGGGAGCACCGCTGGAACAAGGAGGAAGAGAGGTGAGTATTTATTTGTGTCTTTTTTATGGGGCTGCCTTATTACACTACAGGATCTGCCTATGGGGGGGGAGTGCTGCCTTATACACTACAGGATCTGCCTATGGGGGAGTGCTGCCTTATTTACACTGCAGGATTTGCCTATGAGAGGGAAGTGCTGCCTTATTACACTGAAGGATCTGCCTATGGGGGGGTGCTGCCTTATTACACTGCAGGATCTGCCTATGGTGGGGAAGTGCTGCCTTATTACACTACAGGATCTGCCTATGGGGGAGTGCTGCCTTATTACACTACAGGATCTGCCTATGAGGGGGAGTGCTGCCTTATTACACTACAGGATCTGCCTATGGGGGGAGTGCTGCCTTATTACACTGCAGGATCTGCCTATGGGGGGAGTACTGCCTTATTACACTACAGGATCTGCCTATGGGGGGAGTGCTGCCTTATTACACTACAGGATCTGCCTATGGGGGACTGCTGCCTTATTTACACTGCAGGATCTGCCTATGGGGGGGAGTGCTGCCTTATTACACTACAGGATCTGCCTATGGGGGAGTGCTGCCTTATTACACTACAGGATCTGCCTATGGGGGGGAGTGCTGTCTTATTACACTACAGGATCTGCCTATGGGGGGGGAGTGCTGCCTTATTACACTACAGGATCTGCCTATGGGGGACTGCTGCCTTATTTACACTACAGGAACTGCCTATGGGGGGGGGGAGTGCTGCCTTATTACACTACAGGATCTGCCTATGGGGGGAGTGCTGCCTTATTACACTACAGGATCTGCCTATGGGGGAGTACTGCCTTATTACACTACAGGATCTGCCTATGGGGGGAGTGCTGCCTTATTACACTACAGGATCTGCCTATGGGGGGAGTGCTGCCTTATTACACTACAGGATCTGCCTATGGGGGGAGTGCTGCCTTATTACACTACAGGATCTGCCTATGGGGGGAGTGCTGCCTTATTACACTACAGGATCTGCCTATGGGGGACTGCTGCCTTATTTACACTACAGGATCTGCCTATGGGGGGGAGTGCTGCCTTATTACACTACATGATCTGCCTATGGGGGGGGAGTGCTGCCTTATTACACTACAGGATCTGCCTATGGGGGAGTACTGCCTTATTACACTGCAGGATCTGCCTATGGGGGGAGTGCTGCCTTATTACACTACAGGATCTGCCTATGGGGGGTTCTGCCTTATTACACTGCAGGATCTACCTATGGGGGGAGTGCTGCCTTATTACACTGCAGGATCTGCCTATGGGGGGAGTGCTGCCTTATTACACTGCAGGATCTGCCTATGGGGGAGTGCTGCCTTATTACACTGCAGGATCTGCCTATGAGGAGAGTGCTGCCTTATTACACTACAGAATCTGCCTATGGGAGGTGCTGCCTTATTACACTGCAGGATCTGTCTATGGAGGGATGCTGCATTATTACACTACAGGATCTGCCTATGGGGGGGTGCTGTCTTATATACTACAGGATCTGCCTATGGGGGGTGCTGCCTTATACACTACAGGATCTGCCTATGGGGGGGTGCTGCCTTATACACTACAGGATATGCTTATGGGGGGTGCTGTCTTGTACTACAGGATCTGCCTATGGGGGTGCTGCCTTATACTACAGGATCTGCCTACGGGGGCGGTGCTTCCTTATACAGTACAGGATCTGCCTATGAGGGTGCTGCTTAATACTACACAGTCTGCCTATAGGGGCACTGCCTTATATTACAGGGTCTGCCTATAGGGGTACTGTCTTGTACTATATTGAGGACTATCTGGCACATTATACTATATGGAGGTTATCTATGGGGCCATCATACAGTGTTAAAGCCATCAAACAGTTTGGAGTCTACTAAGGGGTCAGTATACTGTGTGGGTGGTACTATACAGTGAGGGGGCATCATACTGTGTATAGAGGAGCTGTACTTGGTGAGACTCGGGACATTATTAAATGTAAAGTGGGCACTTGTTATAGGGGAACTCTGGTTACTGTGACTATCAAAGGGGCACACAGGGCAATATTACTTTATAGGGGTAAAATATGGGCACTGTTTTCTAGGGCACTTGCACCCGGCATTACTATATTATAGAGGGGTGTTTTAGAATTTACACAGCAGGTGCAGTAATAGGGTCCCATACGGCAACAGCGGTTCAGTAATGGGGTATCGGGTGCAGTAATAGGGACCCATACGGCGCCAGCGGCTCCGTATTTGGGTATCAGGTGCAGTAATAGGGACACATACGGCAGCAGCTGCTCAGTATTGGGGTATCAGGGGCAGTAATAGGGACACATACGGCAGCAGCTGCTCAGTATTGGGGTATCAGGTGCAGTAAGAGGGACACATATGGTGCCAGCGGCTCCGTATTGGGGTAGCAGGTGCAGTAATAGGGACACATACGCCAGCAGTGGCTCAGTATTGGCGTATCAGGTGCAGTAATAGGGACACATATGGCAGCAGCAGCTCAGTATTGGGGTATCAGGTGCAGTAATAGGGACACATACGGCAGCAGCGGCTCAGTATTGGGGTATCAGGTGCAGTAAGAGGGACACATATGGCACCAGCGGCTCAGTATTGGGGTAGCAGGTGCAGTAATAGGGACACATACGCCAGCAGTGGCTCAGTATTGGCGTATCAGGTGCAGTAAGAGGGACACATATGGCGCCAGTGGCTCAGTATTGGGGTATCAGGTGCAGTAATAGGGACACATATGGCAGCAGCAGCTCAGTATTGGGGTATCAGGTGCAGTAATAGGAACACATACGGCAGCAGCGGCTCAGTATTGGGGTATCAGCAGGATGAGTCGTTTGTGCAGGTTGGGAATAGATGGTGATGGGGCTGAAAATATGAGAAGTGAAACGTGTCTTTGTTGTATTCTCTGCAGACGAGTCCTGGCTGGAAGAAGTTGTCATGTCGGTCTGGAAAAGATGGGAAAAGTGAAGGATTCCATCAGAAAGAATGTCAGCGGTAAGTCATTATCTGTAACTGTGCAGTGATCTCTTACATGTTCTGTAGGGCTGGTATCTACCACTGACCATATGGAGGAAATATCCATATTGGTCATTATATAGAGATTATCTTCAGTAACAGCGCGGTCATCTGCTGAGGTTCTCCTCCACTATTAGGGTGCGTCACCCAGCTGTTATCAGGGTTACCTGGTTAGGGGCCCACTCAGAAGCTTCGACCCCCCCCTGAATGAAAACCCTAGCTACGCCTGCTACATAGGTAATTGGTACTTATATTCACTATATAAGCTTTAAGGCCATGTGCACACGTTCAGTATTTTTCGCGTTTTTTTCGTGTTTTTTCGCTATAAAAACGTGATAAAAACGCTAACATATGCCTCCCATTATTTTCAGTGTACTCCGCATTTTTTGTGCAAATGTAGCCTTTTTTTTTCCGCGAAAAAATCGCATCGCGGAAAAAAAAGCAACATGTTCATTAAAAATGCGGAATTGCGGGGATTCCGCACACCTAGGAGTGCATTGATCTGCTTACTTCCCGCACGGGGCTGTGCACACCATGCGGGAAGTAAGCAGATTATGTGCGGTTGGTACCCAGGGTGGAGGAGAGGAGACTCTCCTCCACGGACTGGGCACCATATAATTGGTCAATAAAAAAAAGAATTAAAATAAAAAATAGTCATATACTCACCTTCGATGTCTTCCCGCCTCTCCGCTGCATGCTGCCGCTTCGGTTTCTATAGCTGTTGTGCGGTGAAGGACCTGCGATGACGTCGCGGTCTTGTGATTGGTCGAGACCGGTCATGTGACCGCTCACGTGACCGCGACGTCATGGAAGGTCCTGAACCACACCGGCATCTATAGGAACGGACGCCTGCAGGTGAGTATAACCATTTTTTTTATTATTTTTAAACATTCTATCTTTTACTATAGATGCTGCATAGGCTGCATCTATAGTAAAAAGATGGTCACACTTGTCAAACGCTATGTTTGACAAGTGTGACCAACCTGTCAGTCAGTTTTCCAAGCGATGCTGCTACAGATCGCTTGGAAAACTTTAGCATTCTGCAAGCTAATTACGCTTGCAGAATGCTAAAAAAACGCAAAAAAAAAATGAGGATTTCTTGCAGAAAATTTCCGGTTTTCTTCAGGAAATTTCTGCAAGAAATCCGGACGTGTGCACATACCCTTAACATTTAATCCCTGTCACTCACTTTTCCCCTGAGGGAGTCACGCTCTGTGGCGATAAGCGTGGGGCTTCTCCCTCCACCTATCATTTTGTGACCTGGCATCTCCTATCCAACACGTCTATTTACAGATTTTATGTAACCTCTTACTCTCCTAGGTCCTCTTTTTGTCCTTCCTTAGCCTGTGTTATATCCCTTAATCATAGGATATTATTTGATTCACACCCTCTTACATCTATTATCCTTTGGGATTTATATATATATTTTTGCTTTGGGGCATATTTGCTGAGGACTCCTCTTTTTTGTTCAAATTTATTCATGCGTACAGCTTGTTACCATTTAGTGGTTTCATTGTTATATCACTTGGAACAGTTTCTCTCTCTCAGGATAGCCTTTTGGTGCGTAATATCTATTGCTTACACCAGGGGCACACAGTGGAGGAGTCTGGTTGGTCTTTATCTGGCCTACCAGGTGTTATTTACAATAGCCCTCATAACTTTTTAATTGTTTTTAAATGTGTTTTTTGTCTTGCTTTATAGCTATTTTTAAATAGATTTGATCTATTTTATTAATAATGTTGATCCTAGCCATTTTGTACACACTTCTTCCTTCTCTTACTATTCAGTGCTTTAATAAGTGTGTGGCTAGTGATCCCATGTATTATTTTTGTTGTGCCCTCAGTGTTCATCCATATGAAATATGGCTTAGTGAGGCAGGTAGACTGAAACTATGAACAGTTGTTGAATTGCAAGCAATTTTAATTTTGTTTCTTTCCAGACCCATTCTTCCCCCTCACGTTTTTGGTTAATAGTTGGTTCCCTGGTATGCTGGATGACCTTTTTCAATCACTATTTCTTTGTGCTCTCTTGCTCTTTTGGCTTTGTGTCTACCATGGGATTCGGGTGCAGGTAGGTTGTTTTGAAATATTTATTTCATTTTGTAAATATAAAATAGCTTTAACCAAAATATAAATATATCGATGTAAGAATGACTTTATATTAAATTTGTATTATAAATTAAATTCATAGTCCAAAACTGTATTTAAAAAAAAATAAATATATGTATATACTCTGTGTGTATATATATATATATATATATATATATATATATATATATATATATATATATATATATATATATATATATATATATATATATATATATATATATATATATATACATACACAGTTAGGTCCATATATATTTGGACAGAGACAACATTTTTCTCATTTTGGTTATAGACATTACCACAATTTAATTTTAAACAAAACAATTCAGATGCAGTTGAAGTTCAGACTTTTAGCTTTCATTTGAGGGTATCCATATTAAAATTGGATGAAGAGTTTAGGAGTTTCAGCTCCTTAACCTGTGCCACCCTGTTTTTTAAAGGGACCAAAAGTAATTGGACAATTGACTCCAAGGCTATTTCATGGACAGGTGTGGGCAATCCCTTCGTTATGTCATTCTCAACTAAGCAGATAAAAGGCCTGGAGTTGATTTGAGGTGTGGTGTTTGCATTTGGAAGGTTTTCCTATGAAGTAAACATGCGGTCAAAAGTGCTCTCCATGAAGGTGAAACAAGCCATCCTTAAGCTGTGAAAACAGAGAAAAAACCCATCCGAGAAATTGCTACAATATTAGGAGTGGCAAAATGTACAGTTTGGTACATCCTGAGAAGGAAAGAAAGCACTGGTGATCTCATCAATGCAAAAAGACCTGGGCGCCCACGGAAGACAACAGTGGTGTGTGATCGCAGAATAATCTCCATGGTGAAGAGAAACCCCTTCACAACAGCCAACCAAGTGACCAACACTCTCCAGGAGGTAGGCGTATCAATATCCAAATCTACCATAAAGAGAAGACTGCATGAAAGTAAATACAGAGGGTTCACTGCACGGTGCAAGCCACTCATAAGTGTCAAGAATAAAAAGGCTAGACTGGACTTTGCTAAAAAACATCTAAAAAAGCCAGCACAGTTCAGGAAGAACATTCTTTGGACAGATGAAACCAAGATCAACCTCTACCAGAATGATGGAAAGAGAAAAGTATGGCGAAGGCTTGGTACAGCTCATGATCCAAAGCATACCACATCATCTGTAAAACACGGCGGAGGCAGTGTGATGGCTTGGGCATGCATGGCTGCCAGTGGCACTGGGTCACTAGTGTTTATTGATGATGTGACACAGGACAGAAGCAGCCAAATGAATTCTGAGGTATTCAGAGCCATACTGTGTGCTCAGATCCAGCCAAATGCAGCAAAACTGATTGGTTGTCGTTTCATACTACAGATGACAATGACCCAAAACATAAAGCCAAAGCAACCCAGGAGTTTATTAAAGCAAAGAAGTGGAATATTCTTGAATGGCCAAGTCAGTCACCTGATCTCAGCCCAATTGAGCATGCATTTCACTTGTTAAAGACTAAACTTCAGACAGAAAGGCCCACAAACAAACAGCAACTGAAAACCACCGCAGTGAAGGCCTGGCAGAGCATCAAAAAGGAGGAAACACAGCGTCTGGTGATGTCCATGAGTTCAAGACTTCAGGCAGTCATTGCCAACAAAGGGTTTTCAACCAAGTACTAGAAATGAACATTTTATTTAAAATTATTGAATCTGTCCAATTACTTTTGGTCCCTTTAAAAACAGGGTGGCACATGTTAAGGAGCTGAAACTCCTAAACCCTTCATCCAATTTTAATGTGGATACCCTCAAATGAAAGCTGAAAGTCTGAACTTCAACTGCATCTGAATTGTTTTGTTTAAAATTCATTGTGGTAATGTCTATAACCAAAATGAGAAAAATGTTGTCTCTGTCCAAATATATATGGACCTAACTGTATATATATATAATTGTCTAAGGGTTTGTCTGTGTCTGTCTGTCTGTCCTGGAAATCCCGCGTCTGATTGGTCGAGGCCGCCAGGCCTCGACCAATCATCGACGGGCACAGCATGGCGACAATGATGTCATAAAGGTTGCCTCGACCAATCAGCGACGGGCACAGTCTGCCGCGAATTCGCCTCGACCAATCAGCGACGGGCACAGTATCGACGTAGATGTCATAATGGTTGCCATGGCGACGATGTCATAAAGGTTGCCTCGACCAATCAGCGACGGGCACAGTCTGCCGCGAATTCTGGAATCATCATTGTCCATATACTACGGGGACATGCATATTCTAGAATACCCGATGCGTTAGAATCGGGCCACAATCTAGTATATATATATATATTTGTCTAAGGGTCACTTCCGTCTGTCTGTCTTTCTTTCTGTCTGTCTGTCCCAGAAATCCCGCGTCGCTGATTGGCGACGGGCACAGTCTGGCTGAGAATTAGTCCCTCCCTACTAACGTCCAGTCAGTGCCCGGCGCCCGCTCCATACTCCCCTCCAGTCAGCGCTCACACAGAGTTAATGACAGCGTTAACGGACCGCGTTATGCCACGGCTAACGCACTCCGATACCGCTGCTATTAACCCTGTGTGACCCACTTTTTACTATTGATGCTGCCTATGCAGCATCAATAGTAAAAAGATCTAATGTTAAAAATAATTAAAAAAGATAAAAAATCATTATATACTCACCTTCTGTCGGCCCCCCGGATACAGCCCAGGCCTTTCCCGCTCCTCGCGACGGTCCAGCCCATGCATTGCGGTCTCATGAGACCGCTACGTCATCATCTCGCGAGACCGCAATGCACTCTTGGGAGTGTCGGGCACAGTCTGGCCGCGAAATGGCCTCTCCCTACAAACGGCGACATTGGCGCAAGATTTAAATCCTGCTTCGCTGATTGGTCGCGGTCAGCCGGCGCGACCGATCAGCGACATTGGCGCGGGATCTAAAGTTAAAAATAATAAAAAAATAAAAAAGCATTATATACTCACCTTCCGGATCCAGCCCAGGCCTTTCCCGTTACGGTGACTGGTCCATGCATTGCGGTCTCGCAAGATGATGACGTAGCTCCCAGGCAGACCTTTATCCTGGGAGGATTAATTTTGCTCTCCCACAGGGATCAGAACAGGGTCAAGTCACTTCCAAAAACAGTCCCGTAAGGAAGGATCTTCACCACTCCCACCACTTGTTTAACACGCATGTGTAAAAGGTGACCTGCTGTTAGATACATGCGGAGTTCACTGTGTATACAAAACGCCCCGACTTTTCCCCCAGTTGGTTCTAACCTGTAGATCAATGATCCATGGATTAGTGTCACAAGCTCCCTGAGTCTAAAAGAGAGTCTCTGCCCAGTGTCCGTGGGTTTAGCAGTCAGGGAGCATTTGGCAGCCACATGTCCTGGCCTTTGGCACCACCAGCATCTAATAGCGGCAGCACCGCTATTCCATGAGACCGGTTTAGGGGAAACTAGTCTCCTGCCACCCTCACTCCAGGGTAACCCCTCAGTATGGGCTGACTGACCCCAGCTAAGGGTCGTGCTCCTTTACCTGACTCCTGGGCTTGCAGGGGCCGGCGTGATTCTCGCTGTCTCCCGTGATCTCGTCTCCCGTGATCTCGTCTCCCGTGATCTCGTCTCCCGTGATCTCGTCTCCCGTGATCTCGTCTCCCGTGATCTCGTCTCCCGTGATCTCGTCTCCCGTGATCTCGTCTCCCGTGATCTCGTCTCCCGTGATCTCGTCTCCCGTGATCTCGTCTCCCGTGATCTCGTCTCCCGTGATCTCGTCTCCCGTGATCTCGTCTCCCGTGATCTCGTCTCCCGTGATCTCGTCTCCCGTGATCTCGTCTCCCGTGATCTCGTCTCCCGTGATCTCGTCTCCCGTGATCTCGTCTCCCGTGATCTCGTCTCCCGTGATCTCGTCTCCCGTGATCTCGTCTCCCGTGATCTCGTCTCCCGTGATCTCGTCTCCCGTGATCTCGTCTCCCGTGATCTCGTCTCCCGTGATCTCGTCTCCCGTGATCTCGTCTCCCGTGATCTCGTCTCCCGTGATCTCGTCTCCCGTGATCTCGTCTCCCGTGATCTCGTCTCCCGTGATCTCGTCTCCCGTGATCTCGTCTCCCGTGATCTCGTCTCCCGTGATCTCGTCTCCCGTGATCTCGTCTCCCGTGATCTCGTCTCCCGTGATCTCGTCTCCCGTGATCTCGTCTCCCGTGATCTCGTCTCCCGTGATCTCGTCTCCCGTGATCTCGTCTCCCGTGATCTCGTCTCCCGTGATCTCGTCTCCCGTGATCTCGTCTCCCGTGATCTCCTCTCCCGTGATCTCCTCTCCCGTGATCTCCTCTCCCGTGATCTCCTCTCCCGTGATCTCCTCTCCCGTGATCTCCTCTCCCGTGATCTCCTCTCCCGTGATCTCAATCTGCGCATGTGCTGCCTTGGCTGCCATTTTCGTGAAGCACACTGAAGTGAAATCAGTGGGAAGGAGGACTCCGGTCAGTGCTGACATCTTAGGAGACCCCCTCCTCCCAACACAGGGCCCGCAGCATCGTCCCACTTCTGCTGCGGGGCTCCTTAAGCAGCGCCCCTGCCTCCTGTGACTCCACTCCTCCGCAACAGCCACCCACTCCCCCATTAAGCTACGTTTTTGATTATAAAACAAACGCACCCTCACTTCCCTCCCAAACTTATGGGAAAAGTGTCTTATCTTAAAAATGCGGTATGTGTGTAATATATATTTGGGCACCCCTGGTTAAAATTTCTGTTACCGTGAACAGTTAAGCAAGTGGAAGATTAAATGATCTACAAGATGTCTAAAGTTAAAGATGACACATTTCCTTTGTATTTTTGGCAAATATATAGTCATTTTTAAAATAACAAAAATGTAAATGGGCTGTTGTAAAAGTTAGGGCACCCTTGGAGATTTGTATGCTGAGTTAGCTTTTACTAAGGTTTCAGACCTTAATTAGCCTGTTTTTTTAATGACTTGTTCACTATCATCTTTAGGAAAGGCCAGGTTATCCAAATTTACCAGCTTTAGGCTGTGTGCACATGATGCGGATTTAGTGCGGATCCGCATCAGATTTTTCAGCGCAGAAACGCTGCAGTTCTGCACTGTGATTTACAGTACAATGTAAACCAATTGGAGACAAAAAAGGCTGTGCTAATGGTGCGGAAAAATCCGCATGAAATCCGCTGCGGATCAAAAGAAGTAGCATGCTACTACTTTTGTGTGGAACTGCAGCGTTTCTGACCCCTTCCGTGACAGAAATCCGCAGGAGTAAAAAACGCAGAAAATACGCACAAAATCCGCATAAATTCCGCAACAAAAATGCACAAAATCCACGGAAAATCCGCACCTGCGTTTTCTGCCAGGAGATGCAGATTTTGTGCGGAAAATTCTGCACCCCAATCCGCAATGCAGGCACATAGCCTTATAAAAACCCAGCCGCCTGTAACTTTGTGCCAAAGAACAGCAGCTATGGGTTCTTCTAAGCAGCTGCCTAGCACTGTGAAAATGGAAGAGGCCCACAAAGCAGGAGAAGGATATAAGTTGATAGAAAAGCATTTTCAAGTTGCCCTTTCCTCAGTTTGAAATGTAATTAAGAAATTGCAGTTAACAGTAACTGGAGGTAAAGACAAGGTCTGGAAAACCAAGCAAAACTTACTTGAGTGAGAGCTCACGCGTAGGATTGCTAGAGAGACAAATCAGAACCTCCACTTGACTGCAAAAAGACCTTCAGAAAGATTTAGTAGACTCTGGAGTTGTGCTACATTGTTTTACTGTTCAGACACCCCTGCACAAAAATATTGCCTTCCTGGGAGAATCATCAGAAGAAAACCACTTCAGACTACCTCATAAGGTGCAAATGTTAACACAATCGTCAGTAAATATATAAACATAAGGCGACTCAAAATCATATTATTACTTTTGGAGAACAAAGAGTCAAAAACTGTCCAAAAAGGTAACATTAAAACATGTTTATTGGTAATTCAACTTTGCATATAAGCACATATATAACACATATGGAAAAAACTTCATATAATAAAATGGTAGATTGTGACTGTCACACAGTCACAATCTACCATTTTATTATATGAAGTTTTTTCCATATGTGTTATATATGTGCTTATATGCAAAGTTGAATTACCAATAAACATGTTTTAATGTTACCTTTTTGGCCAGTTTTTGACTCTTTGTTCTCCAAAAGTAATACTCATAAGGTGCAAGCTGAAGGTTTTACAATGGCCTTCACAGTCCCCTGATCTGAATATCATTGAAAATCTGTGGCTACAACTCAAAATAGGAGTGCATGCGAGACGACCCAGGAATCTCACAGAACTTTCCAAGGAAGAAGGGATGAAAATCCCTCAAACAAGAATTGAAAGACTCTTGTCTGGCTACAAAAAGTGTTTACAAGCTGTGATACTTTCAAAAGGGGGTGCTATGATATTAACCATGCAGAATGCCCAAACTTTTGAATCAGACCTTTTTCCATTTTGCGTTTTTTAAAATGAAAAAAAACAACTTTTTTTTTCTTAATACAAAGGAAATTTGTCATCTTTAACTGTAATAACTCAACACACAGCCATTAATGTCTAAATCGCTGGCAACAAATAGGAGCACACGGAAAATAGCCAAATTAGTCATTTTCTTCCCCCAATGTCTTGTGGCTCATCAGTGTTACAAGGTGTCAGGTGTGAATGGGGAGCAGGTGTGTAAAATTTGATGATCTCGAATAGTGGTCTGTGGAAGTTTAACATTGTACTTCATTGCCAGGAACTCTCTGAAAAAAGAATTGTTGCTCCACATAGAGATGGTCTAGGCTATAAAAAGAATTCCAAAAAACCCTGATACTGAGGTGGTGCTCTGCTGAGGTATTCATAATGCAGACTGCTGACAGATCACTGATCCCTTAGTGACCTGCCCCCTAGTTTATATAATGAATATGAATGAAAAAAAAAAAAACCCTCCTGCAGGCAAGTGCCACCCGTAGCACCTGCACAGCAACATAATCTCTCATATACTGTGTACATAATTAATATGTTTGAGGTTATCCTGATATTCAAAAAAAAATCCATTTGACAATGGCACCCGCCCAGTAGCAGCTTTCGGTGATCCGATAAGCAGCTACTGTGCAGGCGCCAGCTTGGAAGAGGTTTTTTTTTTTTTCTCCAGCAAGATGGCACCTGCGCAATAGCAGCTATTGGTGATCACCACTAGCTGCTACTGTGGTGCCATCTTGGAGGAGGACATTTTTTTTTTCTAGCAAGATGGCGCCACCAGCACCTGTGCAATAGCAGCTATCGGATCTATATATACCGATAGCTGCTGTTGCGCAGGCGCGGCGTGCGCTAGTATTTTCAAATGGATTTTTTTTTTATATATCAGGATAACCTCAAACATATGAATTATATACACTGTACACATGCGATTATGCTGCAGTGCAGGTACAAGGTTTTTTTTGTTTCAATATGTATATATAATATTAATTATGCAAACTAGGGGCAGGTCAGTGAGGGATCAGTGACCAATCTGCAATATGAATATCTAATCAGAGCACCACATGAACTCCCCGCCCCCTCCAGGCCAGCCCCTGGGCACGAGCATATCATTAACCCCTTCCCGACCTTTGACGCACACGCTGCGTCATGAAAGTCGGTGCCAATCCGACCTGTGACGCAGCGTATGCGTCATGGAGGGATCGCGTCCCTGCAGATCGGGTGAAAGGGTTAACTCCAATTTCACCCGATCTGCAGGGACAGGGGGAGTGGTGCTTCAGCCCAGGGGGGGTGGCTTCACCCCCTTGTGGCTACGATCGCTCTGATTGGCTGTTGAAAGTGAAACTGCCAATCAGAGCGATTTGTAATATTTCACCAAAAAAAAGGGTGAAATATTACAATCCAGCCATGGCCGATGCTGCAATATCATCGGCCATGGCTGTAAAACCTAATCTGTACCCCCCCACACCCACCGATCTCCTCCCCATGTGGTCCGCCCCCCTAAGTGGTCCTGTCCGCTCCCCCCGTCGTCCTGTCCGCTGCCCCTGTGCTCCGGTTTCCCCCCCCCCCCCCCCCCCCCCGTGATACGATCACCCCCCCTCATACTTACTGGGCCTCCCAGTGTCGGTCCGTCTCCTCCATGGGCGCCGCCATCTTCCAAAATGGCGGGCGCATGCGCAGTGCGCCCGCCGAATCTGCCGGCCGGCAGATTCGTTTCAGATATATTTTTGATCACTGCGATATAGCCTATCACAGTGATCAAAATAAAAAAAATAGTAAATGACCCCCCCCCCTTTATCACCCCCACAGGTAGGGACAATAATAAAAATAAATAAAATATTTTTTTTTCTTTTTCTACTAGGGTTAGGGTTAGAACTAGGGTTAGAACTAGGGGTAGGGTTAGGGCATGTGCACACAGTGCGGATTTGGCTGCGAATCCGCAGCGGATTGGCCGTGGATCCGCAACGGATTGGCCGCTGCGAATTCGTAGCAGTTTTCCATCAGGTTTACAGTACCATGTACACCTATGGAAAACCAAATCCGCTGTGCCCATGGTGCGGAAAATACCGTGCAGAAACGCTGTGTTGTATTTTCCGCAGCATGTCAATTTTGTGCGGATTCCGCAGCGTTTTACACCTGTTCCTCAATAGGAATCCGCAGGTGAAATCCGCACAAAAAAAACACTGGAAATCCGCTGTAAATCCACAGGTAAAACGCAGTGCCTTTTACCTGCGGATTTTTCAAAAATGGTGCGGAAAAATCTCACACGAATCCGCAAAGTGGGCACATAGCCTAAGGGTTAGGGTTGGAATTAGGGCTAGGGTTGGAAATAGGGTTAAGATTAGGCTTGTGGTTAGGGTTAAGGATAGGGTTAGGGGTGTGTTGGGGTTACAGTTGTGGTTAGGGTTGGGATTAGGGTTAGGGTTAGGGTTGGGATTAGGGTTACGGGTGTGTTGGGGTTAGGGTTGTGGTTAGGGGTGTGTTGGGGTTAGGGTTGTGATTAGGGTTATGGCTACAGTTGGGATTAGGGTTAGGGGTGTGTTGGGGTTAGTGTTGAAGTTACAATTGAGGGGTTTCCACTGTTTAGGCACATCAGGGGTCTCCAAACGCAACATGGCGCCACCATTGATTCTAGCCAATCTTGCGTTCAAAAAGTCAAATGGTGCTCCCTCCCTTCCAATCCCCGACGTGTGCCCAAACAGTGGTTTACCCCCACATATGGGGTACCAGCGTACTCAGGACAAACTGGGCAACAACTATTGGGGTCCAATTTCTCCTGTTACCCTTGCGAAAATAAAAAATTACTTGCTAAAACATAATTTTTGAGGAAAGAATTATTTTTTATTTTCACGGCTCTGCGTTATAAACTTCTGTGAAGCACTTGGGGGTTGAACGTGCTCACCACACATCTAGATAAGTTCTTTGGGGGGTCTAGTTTCCAAAATGGGGTCACTTATGGGGTGTTTCTACTGTTTAGGCACATCAGGGGCTCTGCAAACGTAACATGATGCCCGCAGACCATTCCATCAAAGTCTGCATTCCAAATCGTCACTACTTCCCTTCTGAGCCCCGGCATGTGCCCAAACAGTGGTTTACCCCCACAGATTGGGTATCAGCGTACTCAGGAGAAACTGGACAACAACTTTTGGGGTCAAATTTCTCCTGTTACCCTTGGGAAAATAAAAAATTGTGGGCTAAAAAATCATTTTTGAGAAAAGAAAAATTCTTTTTTATTTTCATGGCTCTGCGTTAAAAACTTCTGTGAAGCACTTGGGGGTTCAAAGTGCTCACCACACATCTAGATTAGTTCCTTGGGAGGTCTAGTTTCCAAAATGGGGTCACTTGTGCGGGAGCTCCAATGTTTAGGCTCACAGGGGCTCTCCAAACGCGACATGGTGTCCGCTAATGATTGAAGCTAATTTTCCATTCAAAAAGCCAAATGGCGTGCCTTCCCTTCCGAGCCCTGCCGTGCGCCCAAACAGTGGTTTACCCCCACGTATCATCGTACTCAGGACAAACTGGACAACAACTTTTGGGGTCCAATTTCTCCTATTACCCTTGGGAAAATAACAAATTCCGGGCTAAGAATCATTTTTGAGGAAAGAAAAATAATTTTTTATTTTCATGGCTCTGCGTTATAAACTTCTGTGAAGCACCTGGGGGTTTTAAGTGCTCACTATGCATCTAGATAAGTTCCTTGGGGGGTCTAGTTTCCAAAATGGGGTCACTTGTAGGGGAGCTCCAATGTTTAGGCACACAGGGGCTCTCCAAACGCGACATGGTGTCCGCTAACGATTGGAGCTAATTTTCCATTCAAAAAGTCAAATGGCGCGCCTTCCCTTCCGAGCCTTGCCGTGCACCCAAACAGTGGTTTACCCCCACATATGAGGTATCAGCGTACTCAGGAGAAATTGCCCAACAAATTTTAGGATCCATTTTATCCTGTTGCCCATGTGAAAATGAAAAAATTGAGGCTAAAAGAAATTTTGTGTGAAAAAAAAGTACTTTTTCATTTTTACGGATCAATTTGTGAAGCACCTGAGGGTTTAAAGTGCTCACTATGCTTCTCGATAAGTTCCTTGGGGGGTCTAGTTTCCAAAATGGGGTCACTTGTGGGGGAGCTCCAATGTTTAGGCACACGGGGGCTCTCCAAACACGACATGGTGTCCGCTAAAGATTGGAGCCAATTTTTCATTCAAAAAGTCAAATGGCGCTCCTTCCCTTCCGAGCCCTGCTGTGCGCCCAAACAGTGGTTTACCCCCACATATGAGGTATCAGCGTACTCAGGACAAATTGGACAACAACGTTCGTGGTCCAGTTTCTCCTTTTACCCTTGGGAAAATAAAAAAATTGTTGCGAAAAGATCATTTTTGTGACTAAAAAGTTAAATGTTTATTTTTTCCTTCCATGTTGCTTCTGCTGCTGTGAAACACCTGAATGGTTAATAAACTTCTTGAATGTGGTTTTGAGCACCTTGAGGGGTGCAGGTTTTAGAATGGTGTCACTTTGGGGTATTTTCAGCCATATAGAACCCTCAAACTGACTTCAAATGTGAGGTGGTCCCTAAAAAAAATGGTTTTGTAAATTTTGTTGTAAAAATGAAAAATCACTGGTCAAATTTTAACCCTTATAACTTCCTAGCAAAAAAAAAAATTGTTTCCAAAATTGTGCTGATGTAAAGTAGACATGTGGGAAATGTTATTTATTAATTATTTTGTGTCACATAACTCTCTGGTTTAACAGAATAAAAATTCAAAATGTGAAAATTGCAAAATTTTCAAAATTTTTGCCAAATTTCCGTTTTTTTCACAAATAAACTCAGAAATTATCGACCTAAATTTACCACTAACATGAAGCCCAATATGTCACGAAAAAACAGTCTCAGAATCGCTAGGATCCGTTGAAGCGTTCCTGAGCTATTACCTCATAAAGTGACACTGGTCAGAATTGCAAAAAATGGCCAGGTCATTAAGGTCAAAATAGGCTGGGTCATGAAGGGGTTAACTACCAACTGAAAAAGGGTTTCATCAACCAAGGTATCATTTTAATCAGTATAACTGTGCTGACCTGACACTGTGTGTAGGTTACTGTGCACAATCCTGCTGACAGGCTACCTTTAAAGAGGTGGAGGGGTCAGCCTGTTAGTGCTCAAACCATACACTCCACACTATTAAATTGGTCTTCATCTCTATCATCCCAGAAGTAAGCCTCTTCTAAAGATGATGCAAGCCCCTCTTTGGGACCTAAACCTAGTCCTAAGAGCCCTATCCGAACCTCTATTAGAATTACTAATTAGAATTTTGAAGCTGAAAACTGCCCTCCTAGTGCCCTTATGTCAGCTAGAAGGATTAATGAATAATAATTATGAATAATAATAATTTTTATTTATATAGCACCAACATATTCCGCAGCACTTTACAATTAAGCGAGGACATGTACAGACAATAAATTCAATACAAGTTAAGACAATTTAAACAGTGACATTAGGGGTGAAGTCCCTGCTCGCAAGCTTACAATGTACAAGGAAATGGGGGGACACAATAGGTGAAAAGTGCTAGGGATTTTCATATAAAGCTGCATAATCCGGTCATTAGCCCGTGTGTTTAAGTGCAATAGTCAAGTATCAAGTGCAGTTATCATGTGCATGGAGGGTGTGGAGACAGATGAATAGGGTGCAGATTCAGAATAATATTTTGAAGTAGGTAACAGGGCAAAGTTAGTTTACTGAGTAGTTGATGTGGTATGCTTGTTGAAGAGATAGGTGTTTAAATAGGTCGGGGCTAGGTATCAGTCTGATCATCTGGGAAAGTGCATTTCAGAGAGCTGGCGCAGCACAAGAGAAGTCTTGGAGACGGAGTTGCGAGGTTCGGATTACGGGGGGATGTTAGTCTTAGGTCATCTGTAGAACGGAGGGCACGTGTAGGGCGATAGAAATGAGAGAGGAGATGTAAGGCGGTTCAGAACTGTGGAGAGCTTTGTGGGTGAGAGAGATGAGTTTAGACTGGACCCTGTAGCGAATGGGTAGCCAGTATAATGACTGGCACAAGATGGAGGCATCAGTGTAGCGGCTGGTCGGAAATATTACCCTGGCTGCCGCATTCAAGATGGATTGAAGAGGAGAACGTTTGGTAAGAGGAAGACCGATCAGAAGAGGGTTGCAGTAGTCCAGACGAGAATGAATAAGAGCGATAGCAAGAGTCTTAGCAGTTTCAAAGGAGAGAAAAGGTCGGATTCTGGAGATGTTTTTAAGATGCAGGTGACAAGAGCGAGTTAGTGATCGAATATAGGGAGTAAAGGAAAGTTCGGTGTCGAATATGACCCCAAGAAAGCAGGCATGCTGCTTGGGAGTTATGGTTGAACCCTCCAGGGTAATTTCGATGTTGGGTAGAGTAAGGTTAGTAGTAGATCCACAGTGTCAAATGCGGCAGAGAGATCTGGGAGTATCAGCAGGGAGCAGTGACCTTTGGATTTAGCTGTTATTAGATCATTAGAGACTTTTTAGTGAGGGCAGTTTCAGTGGAATGTTAAGAGCGGAAACCAGATTGTAAGTGATAAAGAAGAGTTATCCGAGAGATAGTGGATTAGACGGGAGTGGACCAAGCCTTCCAGGAGTTTAGAGATGAAGGAAAGGTTAGAGACAGGTCTGTAGTTAGCAGTGCAGTTCTGGTCCAGGGATGTCTTTTTAAGTAAAGGGGTTGTGATTGCATGTTTAAATGAGGAGGGAAAGATACCTGAAGAAAGAGAGAGGTTAAATATTTTAGTCAGGTGAGTGGTGACCACTGAGAGAGACTGCAGGAGATGTGAAGGAATGGGGTCACTGTTGCAGGTTGTAGGCCGAGCAGAAGCGAGGAGCTTGGAAACTTCTTCTGAAACAGGCTCAAAGATGTCTAGTGAGCTTGACTTGCGGCAGGGAAGGGGATCCAGGCACTGAGGAGATTGGTCTGAGATATCCTGATGGATGTGTTTGATTTTTTTCTAGGAAATAAGTGGCCAGATCACTGCTGAGGTTGGTGATTGGGGCCTGTACTTTAGGTTTCAGGAGGGAGTTTAAGGTTTCAAAAAGTCGTTTTGGGTTGTTGGATAGTGAGGTGATGAGGGTGGTGAAGTAGGATTGTTTGGCCAGATGAAGGGCAGAGTTATAGGTTTTGAGCATGAAATTATAGTGGATGAAATCTTCTGCTAAGAGAGATTTTCTCCATTGCTGCGCTGCACACCTTGAGCAACGCTGAAGAAAGCATGTTTGCATAGTGTGCCAGGGCTTCCGTTGTCTGTGTCTGGTCTTTCTGCGTGTAGAAGGTGCTGCTTCATCTAGGGCATTCTTCAGTGTATTATTGAAGTTTGATAATGCTAAGTCTGGGCAGGAGAGGGAGGAGATGGGGACTAAAAATGTGTGGAGATTGTCCATAAGCTGCTGGGTATTAATGGTACGTGTATTCCGATAAGTGTGGTAAGTGGGGTTGTCCCGGGTGAGGAGACAATTCTTGACAGAGAAGGAAAGAAGGTTGTGGTCTGAGAGCGGGAGAGGGGAGTTAGTAAAGTCGTGCAGCGAGCCGGGACAGGAGAAAACCAGGTCCAGAGTATTCCCGTCCTCATGCTTTGGAGAATTAGTAAACTGTGAGGGGCCGAATGACGAAGTTAAAGAAAGAAGATGAGAGGCAGATTGGGAGGGGGGATCATTGATGGGGATGTTAAAGTCTCCCATGATGAGGGCGGGGATGTCACAGGATAGAAAGTGAGTAAGCCAGGTGGCAAAGTGGTCTAGAAACTGGCAGGAGGAGCCTGGAGGGCGATAAACAACTGCCACTTGCAAGGCGAAAGGCTTAGGCCTCTTTCACACTTCAGTTGTTTGGCGTCAGTCTAAGGCTACGTTCACATTTGCGGTCAGCGCCGCAGCGTCGGGCGCCGCAGCGGCGCCGCATGCGTCATGCGCCCCTATATTTAACATGGGGGCGCATGGACATGCGTTGTGCTGCGTTTTGCGCCGCATGGCCGCAAGCGTTGGACGCAAGAAACGCATCAAGTTGCATTTTTTTTGCGTCCAACTTTCGGCCAAAAACGACGCATGCGGCGCAAAACGCAGCGTTTTAGCGTGCGTTTTGCCGCGTTTTTGTTTGCGTTGTGCGCTGCGGCGCCGACGCTGCGGCGCACAACGCAAATGTGAACGTAGCCTAAAACCGCCATTTACTTCAAATAACGGATCCATCATTTTTTTTTGACGGATCAGCTATTTTCCCATAGACTTGCATTAGCGACGGATTGTGATGGATGGTCAGCCGTTCCATCCGTCATGCGACGGATCCGTCGAAATTTGGCGGACGTTGTCTAGATATAGACGGACATTGAAACGTTTTTTGTCAACGCCGAAATGACGGTTCACGGCGGATCCGTCGCGTCCGCCATTCCATAGAATGGCCGCCTATGGGCGACGGATCCGTCGCGACCGTCATTTCGGCGGATCCGTCGCCCCAATCTGCTTTTTCAATTGCGCATGCTCCAGAAAGTAGATACTTTTCCCAGACAACCCCCAAGTAACGGATCCATCAAAAAAACGGATCCGTTAGAACCGTTTTCTCAACAATTGTGACGGATCCGTCGATCCGTCACTATGTCGGAAGTGACTGACGCCAAACAACTGAAGTGTGAAAGAAGCCTTACAGAGTCTCACAGTGTGTACTTCAAAGGAAGGAAATGTAAGTGAGGGAACCAGGGGGATGACCTGGAAAGCACATTGTGATGAAAGGAGCAAACCAACTCCTCCACCCTGTCTGTTCTCAGGTCTGGCGGTATGTGAAAATTTCAGCCCACCAAATGAGAATGCGGCTGTGGTGTCTGAATGCTGGATCCAGGTTTCTGTAATAGCCAGAAGGTTAAGGGAATTAGAGAGGAAGAAATCATGAATGTAAGTTAGTTTGTTACACACAGATCGTGCATTCCAGAGAGCACAGTGGAAAGCGATAGGGGAAGGCATGCACTGAATGTTAATAAGATTTGCAGGGTTTCTATATGTAGCTGGAGGAGAGTAATGTATGCTGGTGGAGGGAGGCCTAGGGCTGGGGGAGATGCCCCCTGCAAATAGTAAAATGAGAAAAAACAGAAAGAGCAGGTGGTGGGATGATTTGTGTGAACGTTTTGAGTGCTGCATGGAGGTATTGGATGGTTTGGAGTGGGTAAGAAATGTCAGTAGAGCCTCAGAATTATACATGGGAGAAGGGAGGGGTGGATATGGAGAGAGTGCACAGAATGTGTTAAAGGGCGGGCGAGTTGTGAGATCAGAAGTAAAAACAAATAAGAAGCAGATTGATATGATAAATGCATAATGTAGTGTGACTGACCAAGAAGCATGATTGTTTGAAAAACTTATGCACCTTACCTGTCTCCTGCCTAACTGCCATTGTCTAACTGCCAAGCACTTTTTAGTGTTGCACTTAATATCTATTGCGCGCATGCTCTCTCAGCCAGAGCTAAATATATATGAAATGAAATGTCTGCAAGCATCAGGCACCAAATGCCACAATCACCAATTAACCAGTTAGCACAAAGCCAGAGTAGGCATTACTAGGAAGGGTAAACAACCAATGCTGAAGGTGGCCATAAAACAATGGGGGAAAAAATAGCTTTCAACACTAAAGCAGAAACCAAAAAGAGAAAAAAAAATAAAAAAGCACCACAGGAGTGATGGACTAAATACCATGAAAAAAGCTTGCTAGATATGGTTCTGTTCACACTTGTCAGACAGAGCACACAAACGGATGATGGATTAAATACCATGAAAAAAGCTTTCTAGATATGGTTCTGTTCACACTTGTCAGACAGAGCACACAAACGGATGATGGATTAAATACCTGTGTGAAGAAGAGAAGAGAGGAACATCAGCTTCAATGCCATTGTCTAACTGCCAAGCACTTTATACTGTTGCACTTAATATCTGTTGTGCGCGTGACCCCGCGCGCTATCCCAGCCAGAGCTAAATATATATGAAGTGAAATGTCTGCAAGCATCAGGCACCAAATGGCCACAATCAGCAATTAACCATTTAGTACAAAGCCAGAACAGGCATTACTATGCACGGTAAACAACCAATGGTCATAAGTATTCAGACCCTTTGCTCAGTATTGAGTAGAAGCACCCTTTTGAGCTAGTACAGCCATGAGTCTTCTTGGGAATGATGCAACAAGTTTTTCACACCTGGATTTGGGGATCCTCTGCCATTCTTCCTTGCAGATCCTCTTCAGTTCCATCAAGTTGGATGGTGAACGTTGGTGGACAGCCATTTTGAGGTCTCTCCAGAGATGCTCTATTGAGTTTAGGTCAGGACTCTGGCTGGGCCAGTCAAGAATGGTCACAGAGGTGTTCTGAAGCCACTCCTTTGTTATTTTAGTTGTGTCCTCAGGGTCATTGTCTTGTTGGAAGGTGAACCTTCGGCCAAGTCTGAGGTCTAGAGCACTCTGGAAGAGGTTTTCATCCAGGATATCTCTGTACTTGGCCGCATTCATGATTCCTTGAATGACAATCAGTCATCCTGTCCCTGCAGCTGAAAAACACACCTATAGCATGATTCTGCCACCACCATGTTTCACTGTTGAGATTGTATTGGGCAGGTGATGAGTGGTGCCTGGTTTTCTCCACACATACCGCTTAGAATTTTCATCAAAAAGATCTATCTTCATCAGACCAGAGAATCTTATTTCTCATAGTCTGGGAGTCCTTCATGTATGCAGGCTTTCATATGTCTTGCACTGAGGAGAGGCTTCCATCGGGCCACTCTGCCATAAAGGCCCGACCGATGGAGGGCTGCAGTGATGGTTGACTTTGTGGAACTTTCTCCCATCTCCCTACTGCATCTCTGGAGCTCAGCCACATTGATCTTGGGGTTACTCTTTACCTCTCTCACCAAGGCTTTTCTCCCATGATTGCTCAGTTTAGCTGGACAACCAGGTCTAGGACGACTTCTGGTGGTCCCAAACTTCTTCCATTTAAGGATTACGGAGTCCACTGTGCTCTCAGGAACTTTAAGTTCTGCAGAAATTCTGTTGTAACCTTGGCCAGATCTGTGCCTTGCCACAATTCTGTCTCTGAGCTCCATAGCCAGTTCCTTTGACCTCATGATTCTCATTTGGTCTGACGTGAGCTGTGAGGTCTTATATAGACAGGTGTGTGCCTTTCCAAATCAAGTCCTATCAGTTTAATTAAACATAGCTGGACTCCAATGAAGGAATAGAACCATCTCAAGGAGGATCACAAGGAAACGGACAGCATGTGACTTAAATATGAGTGTCTGAGCAGAGTCTGAATACTTATGACCATGTGATATTTCAGTTGTTCTTTTTTATTAAATTTGCAAAAATTTCTAAATTTTTTTTTTTTTTTTTTTTAGTCAAGATGGGGTGTAGAGTGTACATTAATGTGAAAAACATGAACTTTTTTGAATTTATCAAATGGCTGCAATGAAACAGTGAAAAATTTAAAGGGGTCTGAATCCTTTCCAATGTATACACAGGAGCTCTATAAATAGTGTCAGTGTATAGGTAATACAGTGATCACCAGTGACATTATACATATGCGCTCTGTGTATAGTGTCAGTGTAGTGTCAGTGTACAGGTAATACGGTGATCACCAGTGACATCATACACAGGAGCGTTGTATATAGTGTCAGTGTACTGGTAATACAGTGACCACCAGTGACATTGTCCTTGATTCACCATATATGCATCCTGGCCTCTCATATATATGCGTCCTTGTCCAACATCCCCCCCCCCCTATATATCCAACCTGGAACCCCATATGTATTATTATTATTATTATTATTTATTGTTATAGCGCCATTTATTCCATGGCGCTTTACAAGTGAGGAGGGGTATACATAATAAAAACAAGTACAATAATCTTGAACAATACAAGTCATAACTGGTACAGTAGGAGAGAGGACCCTGCCCGTGAAGGCTCACAATCTACAAGGGATGGGTGAGAGTACAGTAGGTGAGGGTAGAGCTGGTCATGCAGCGGTTTGGTCGATCGGTGGTTACTGCAGGTTGTAGGCTTGTCGGAAGAGGTGGGTCTTCAGATTCTTTTTGAAGGTTTCGATGGTGGGCGAGAGTCTGATGTGTTGTGGTAGAGGGTTCCAGAGTAGGGGTGATACGCGAGAGAAATCTTGTATACGATTGTGGGAAGAGGAAATAAGAGGAGAGTAGAGAAGGAGATCTTGTGAGGATCGGAGGTTGCGTGTAGGAAAGTACCGGGAGATGAGGTCACAGATGTAAGGAGGAGACAGGTTGTGGATGGCTTTGTACGTCATGGTTAGGGTTTTGTACTGGAGTCTCTGGGCAATGGGGAGCCAGTGAAGGGATTGACAGAGGGGAGAGGCCGGAGAATAGCGGGGGGACAGGTGGATTAGTCGGGCAGCAGAGTTTAGAATAGATTGGAGGGGTGCGAGAGTGTTTGAGGGGAGGCCACAGAGCAGGAGGTTGCAGTAGTCGAGGCGAGAGATGATGAGGGCATGGACTAGGGTTTTTGCAGATTCTTGGTTGAGGAATGAACGGATTCGTGCAATATTTTTGAGTTGAAGTCGGCAGGAAGTGGAAAGGGCGTGGATATGTGGTTTGAAGGAGAGATCAGCGTCAAGGATAACCCCGAGGCAGCGAGCTTGTGGGACTGGGGAGAGTGGGCAGCCATTTACTGTAATGGATAGGTTCGTTGGGGGGGGTCACGTGAGATGGGGGAAAGATGATGAATTCTGTTTTGTCCATGTTAAGTTTCAGAAATCTAGCGGAGAAGAAGGATGAAATAGTGGACAGACATTGAGGGATGTATGCGTCCTGGCTCTACCATATATATGCATCTTGGCCCCCATATATATATATGTATGTATATATATATGTGTGTGTGTGTATATATATATATATATATATATATATATATATATATATATATATATATATATATATATATATATATATATATATACACATCGTGGACCCCCATATATCATCTTTACTTCCCTTATATCCATCCCGGTCCCTTATCCTGCCACCTCCATATATCTATCCTGGGCCCCAATACGTATCCATCCTGGCCCCTTGACCAGCCGCCCCCCCCCCCCCCCCCCCCCCATATATCTATCCTGGCTCCCCCATGTGTTTCCACCCTGCTCCCTATGTGTATCCATCCTGGCCCCCCCATGTTTATCCCTCCAGCCCCTCATGTGTATCCATCCTAACCCCCCTCCCGTGTGTATTCATCCTGGCCCCCCCATGTGTATCCATCCTGACCCGCCCATGTGTATCCATCTTGGCCCCTTGTCCTGACTTCATGCACACAGAGAGAGGAGAAGAAAAGATTCCTCTTACCTTCCTGCGCTCCCAGCACTGAGCGGCTTCCAGGTACTATTCTGGTACGCGAACCCAAACTTTTTTTTTTTTAACTGTTCGCCCGAACCCACCAGAACCGAGCATCCAGGGGTCCGCCCATCTCTACCGGTAAGTAATCATTATTTTCTGCCCACTTTTCCATAAAGGCCACCTTTATGGAGTGTACGGCTTATTGTGGTTGTATAGACATACACTCCAGTCTCTCTCTGTCTCTGCTTAGGGTCTCTACAGTTCTTTCAGGGTTGCTTTTGGTTTCTGTGTTGCCTCCCTGATTAATGCCCTCATTGCCTTGGCTGCCCTCTTGTGGTAGGTTTATTGTGGTACCATTTTCTTTCTATTTAATGATAACGCAAAGGTAGCGGGGGAGGTGGAGGTATTGTGATTAGATCTTGCAATAATAATAATTTCCACAATTGGATGTGTTTATATAAAATGTTCCTGTGCTGAGATAATCTTATAAGTATGACTCATAGTTTACTACAAAAGTCAATGGCGGGGGTAAAGGCGGAGAAGCTGGTTTAGGAGTTGAAGAGGGGAATGATTTCTGCAGGGACAATACACTTCCTGTTTCTGCATTAAAAAAAAAAGAAGAGAATTAACTGGTTAAAAAGGAAAAATTAGCAATTTTAACTACACCGTGCTATATATTATGATGACTGCAATATATTAACCCCTTAACGACAGAGGGATTTTTGTTTTTGCATTTTCGTTTTTTGCTCCCCTTCTCAGTCATAACTTTATTTACTTTTTGGTCAAAATGGCCATGTGAGGGCTTGTATTTTGCGGGACGGGTTGTACTTTTGAACAACACCATTGGTTTTAACATATTGTGTACTGGAAAACGTGAACAAAATTCCAAGTGCAGTGTAATTGCAAAAAAAGTGCAATACTACATTTGTTTTTTTTTTTGTTTTGTTTTTTTACCATGTTCACTAAATACTAAAACTGACCTGCCATTATGATTCTTCAGTTCATTACAATTTCTTGAAAAATATTTAGAATTGAGAGTCCTCAGTGGTTGATACCTTTTTGAATCAGGTCTATCATCCAAGAACAATTGAAAATCAGATCACAAGAGCCACCAGAATATCAAGGAATCACCTGCTACATTACAAAACTAAAGAAGAAAATAACCGGGTACCTCTAGTAGTTACCTACAATCCAAATCTGGAGGCGCTAAGGGGAGCTGCACGGAAATTACAACCTTTACTGCAAAAAGATGCCCGCTTACAATCCATTTTTCCAGACCCCCCACTACTGTGTTTTAGGCAGCCCCCAAATCTAAGAAGCATCATTGTCAAGAGCTCCCTGTCCTCTCCAACAGCTGCAGGTGCCTTTCCCTGCAATCAGAAAAAATGTAAAACCTGTCCATTTATAATGACCACGGACAAGATAAAGATCCCCAATTCACATCAGGACTACAAGATTCCAGGTACTTTCAGCTGCATCACATCTAATGTGGTGTACCTAATTATTTGTACTAAATGTCCAACTGGGGGTCTGCATGTAGGGGAGACAGGGCAGAAACTGAGAACAAGGATGAACTCTCATCGCCATACAATAAGAGAAAAAAGAATGGATCAACCTGTGGCAATACTTTTCTGTCTCCCCGATCATAGCATTATGGACATGAAATTAGTTGTATTAAAAGGTAACTTCAAATCGCAGAAAGACAGGAGAGTCTGGGAATATAAACTGATGACGACCTTTGACACTCTAACTGCAGGAATGAATGTGTCACATGGATTTATGTCTTTTTACATTAACTAAGGAACTTGCCCATCAGACCATGTGGGGTCATCACAACAGAGACCCTAATCACAGGACAATAAAACCTTATCTAAGAATTGGCCCAATATTTATGGACGTAACGGTTTATCACCCATGGTAATTCTGCTTCATGTCACCTGGCCTATCCATGGTTTTTTTCCCCCTTTTTTTTTTTTTTTTTTCCTATACTATGTTGTGCATAAATATGTGATTCTTCAGAATTTGTTTTAGTCTTTGCCTGATGAAGAGACGTATGTAGTCTCGAAAGCTTGCAATTTGTTACCATCTTTTCAGTTAGCCATTAAAAGGTATCAACCACTGAGGACTCTCAATTCTAAATATTTTTCTATCTACTGGCTAACACGGTACCAAGATATATTTCTTTCCTGTACAATTTCTTGGAAACTAAGCATGTCTAGGTTCTTTTTTATTTAAGTAGTAAAAAAAAATTCTAATGTTTAAAAAAAAAAAAAATGTTTACGATACTCATAGCATCTCCATTTTTCGTGATCTGGTGTTGGGTAAGGGCTTATTTTTTGCGTACCGAGCTGGCATTTTTAATGATACCATTTTAGTGCAGATACGATCTTTTGATCACCTGTTATTGCATTTTAATGCAATGTTGCGGCAACCAAAAAAACGTAGTTCTGATGTTTTGACTTTTTTCTCGCTACGCCATTTAAAAATCTGGTTAATTCTTTTTTTATATTGATAGATCGAGCGATTCTGAATGCGGCGATACCAAATATGTATACCGTATATACTCGAGTATAAGCCGACCCGAGTGTAAGCCGACCCCCCTAATTTTGCCACAAAAAACTGGGAAAACTTAATGACTCGAGTATAAGCCTAGGGTGGAAAATGCAGCAGCTACCGGTAAATTTCAAAAGTAAAAATATGTACCATTAAAAGTAAAATTAATTGAGACATCAGTAGTTTAACTGTTTTTGAATATCCATATTGAATCAGGAGCCCCATATAATGCTCCATACAGTTTGATGGGCTCCATAAGATGCTCCATATTAAAATATGCCCCATATAATCCTGCACAAATGTTGATTATGACCCCATAAGATGCTCCATACAGACACTTGCCCCCATATCGTGCTGCACATGGCCCCATACAGATGCCCCATACAGATATTTGCCCCCATATCATGCTGCACATGGCCCCATTCAGATGCCCCATACGGATATTTGCCCCCATATCATGCTGCACATGGCCCCATACAGATGCCCCATACAGATATTTGCCCCCATATCATGCTGCACATGGCCACATAAGATGCCCCATACAGATATTTGCCCCCATATCATGCTGCACATGGCCACATAAGATGCCCCATACAGATATTTGCCCCCATATCATGCTGCACATGGCCACATAAGATGCTCCATACTGATATTTGCCCCATATGCTGTTGCTGCGATTAAAAAAATTACATTCTCACCTCTCTGGCCCCCGGCACTTGCTATAGTCACCTGCTCCCCGTTCCAACGCTAACCGCCGCTGCGTCTTCCATCCTCTGCACCGACGTTCAGGAAGAGGGCAGCACGCACTAATCGCGTCACTGCGTCCTCTGACCTGAGCGTCACTGCAGAAGACACAGCGGCGCCGACAGTGGAACGGTGAGCAGGTGACTATCACGCACTGCCCCCGTCATACTTACCTGCTCCTGGCGCCGTCGCTGCACGTCTGTTCCCCAACGCCGCATTTTCTTCCTGTACTGAGCGGTCACCGTTGCCGCTCATTACAGTAATGAATATGCGGCACCACCCCTATGGGAGGTGGAGCCGCATATTCATTACTGTAATGAGCTGTACCATGTGACCGCTCAGTACAGGAAGAAACTGCAGCGCCGGGAAGCAGGGACCGCGCCAGGAGCAGGTGAGTATCATTAGACAGTCCCGGCTCCCCCTCCCCTGCCGACCCCTGGGTATGACTCAAGTATAAGCCGAGAGGGGGACTTTCAGCCCAAAAAAGTGGGCTGAAAATCTCGGCTTATACTCTAGTATATACGGTATATTAGATTTTTTTTCTTTGTTTTATTTTGAATGGGGCAAAAGGTGATTTGAACTTTTATATTTTTTTTAGTTTTTTAATATTTTTTAAACCATTTTTTATTTTACTTTTTGCATGCTTCAAAAGTCTCCATGGGAAACTAGAAGCTGCACTACTTTGATTGGCTCTGCTACATACAGGCAATGATCAGATTGCCTGTATGTGGCCGAACTGCTCACTTGGTATGAGCGCCGACCACCGGGCGGCGCTCATAGCAATCTGGCTATGACAACCATAGAGGTTTGCTGGAAACCTCTGGTTGTCATGCCAACCCATCGGTGACCCACGATCATGTGACAGGGTCACAGATTGGGTGGGTTTAGTCACACACTTCCGTAAGTGTGAGTTAAATGCCGCTTTCAGAGGTTGACAGCGGCGTTTACGGCCACTGGTGGATCGCGATTCCACCCACGGCTGTTGTGGGTATATATCAGCAGTCATGTGCCCAATGTCGGAAAGGGGTTAAGAATATACAAATTTACAATTGGATTTCTTT
Source organism: Ranitomeya variabilis (assembly GCF_051348905.1). Lineage (NCBI taxonomy): Eukaryota > Metazoa > Chordata > Amphibia > Anura > Dendrobatidae > Ranitomeya > Ranitomeya variabilis. The sequence goes on along the minus strand of NC_135233.1, from coordinate 184,227,966 downwards.
AAAAATGTTGCACCATGTGACTTTACAGTCTTGTGTCCCTGCACATTCAACTTTGATGTGATGTGGTGTCATAAATCAAGTGAGAGTAGGTCAGAAAAAGGCAGAGAAAGGGAGTTGCAAAGGTGGACAACCAGTGTAATTGTTGTTAAAGGTGAATTTGCCGTAAAATGTATGCCGGCCTCTAGCTGCTCCCCTCCCATTGAATTTTATGAGCACTAACTGTCATCTCCTACCACAAAAATGGAAGAATGTTTAGTCTCTGAATTAGGGCTGTGGAGGCGGTAAGCCAAACCACCGACTCGAACTCCAACTCCTCAATTTCCCGACTCCACAGTTCTGACTTCACAGTACTGCCTCACTACTGAGCATTTACATAAAGTGCAGCACAGATTCATCTCATCTACGACTCCATAGCACGGCCTCACTAATGAGCATGTACATAATGTGCAGCACAGATTCATCTCAACAACGACTCCACAGCACGGCCTCACTACTGAGCATGTACATAATGTGCAGCACAGATTCATCTCATCTATGACTCCACAGCACAACCTCACTACTGAGCATGTACATAAAGTGCAGCACAGATTCATCTCAACTAAAAGCTGAGATCCTTAGATCAGGAATAGAACAAACATTTATAAGACATTTCTTCATGCTCCCAAATTCATATGAAATCTTTTACATCACATCCTGCAGTGAACTACTGAACCCAATTTATTATATACTAGATGGTGGCCTGATTCTAACGCTTCGGGTATTCTAGAATATGTATAGTAGTATATAGCACAGCGCACGTGTCACGATCCAATTTTGGATTTGTGGCAGATCTGGTTTGCCTCAGTTTAAGACCTTTTTTCCTTTCTGGTCATCTGGGGTTAATACAGTTTTTCCCCCTCTGGTGGCCACTGGTGTTATTGCATTGCTGCTGGTACGCTGATGTTTGTGGTGACCACTCCCTCCATCCTTTAAGAGGTCACCTGGTTCATCAGCTGACTGTCGGTGTTAGTTCATTCTTCAGCGACCAAGCTGGGAGTAGGAGCTTGCTGGGAACTGCTGTTCTACTGCTGTGTCCAGTGAATCTGGTATTTCTTCCTGTTGTGCTAAGTTAAGCTAAGTTTGGTTTTCCTTTACCTTTTCTGTATACTCTGTTAACTGTTGTATTAATACACTGGTGCAGTCCACCTCCCTTGGGGGGGGGGGGGGGGCGGCACTGATAGGGCCTGCACAGGAGACAGGGATACGCTGGCGGCTCAGGCCTCCTAACCATCATAGGTACCCCTGAGATAAGGGAAAGCCAGGGCCCCATATTAGTGGCAGGGACAGGTTCGGGTCCCAGTACGCCGTCCTGCCCCTTTATTGCCGGTAACGGCGTGACATTACGTAGTATATGACACAGCTCACGTAGTATATTGCACAGCCACGTAGTATTTTGCACAGCCACGTAGTATATAGCACAGCCCACGTAGTATATAGCACAGAGACGCAGTATATAACACAGGCCACGCAGTATATAACACAGCCCATGCAGTATATTACACAGCCCACGTAGTATTTAACACAGCCCACGTAGTATATAGCAAAGTGGGCACCATATCCCTAATAAAAAAAAAAGAATTAAAATAAAAAATAGTTATATACTCATCTTCCGGCGGCCCCCGGATCAAGCCCAGGCGTTTAGCGATGCTCCTCGCGACGCTCTGGTCCCAAGAATGCATTGCGGCAATAACACTTGGTGATGTAATGGTCTCGCAAGACCGCTACGTCATCTCCGGTCATTGCCGCAATGCATTCTTGGGACCGGAGAAGGCGCCAGAAGGTGAGAATATAATGATTTTTTAAATTTTTTTTAATTATTTTTAACATTAGATCTTTTTACTATTGATGCTGCATAGGCAGCATCAATAGTAAAAAGTTGGTCACACAGGGTTAATAGCCACGTTAATGGACTGCTAAACCACTATGGGGGAGGGGAGTAGGGAGGGGGCACTGACTGGAGGGGAGTAGGGAAGGGCGAATTCGCTGCCGGACTGTGCCTGTTGCCACGACCAATCAGCGACACGGGATTTCCGTGACAGACAAACAGACGGAAGTGACCCTTAGACGATTATATAGATAGATCTTATGAGTCGATCTATTTTATACCAAATCTGACACCACAGCCTTGCTCTGGATAAAGACTTTACCTTTGAATAACTTTTTTTGTTATCTTTTACATTTAGGGTGAGCGGAAGTGCATGACATTTTATTTGCCCAAATTTCTTATAGTTGGACTGCTTTGGCTTGCTTCTGTGACACTGGGAATATGGCAGACGTAAGTATTGGCACTGTTGTGGGTATTGTTTTAATGAACACTGTTACAGTTAATCATAATGCCTTTTATAGATTCACTTTACTTTATATATGAATTAGTAGCACAGTGCGGGCTATCCAAAACATAGCAAAGTATTGTACTTTTCATTTAATCATGCTTTTTGTGCATCTTAGATATTATTTATGGCTGTAGGTCTGTTTCATATGGCATCTTTGTGTTTACTTCATTTCAATAGCGTGAACGAATTACATGATCCAACTTACCAATACAGAGTAGATACTGGCAATTTTCAGGTGAGTTGACTGTATGTGTAGTGTGGAATGTTATATTGTAGATAGCAAGTATTTTTTATACATTTTATTTTTTTTCTGTTTTCTGTCATTTGTAATTCTTTTTCAATAATCCAGAAATCGGATCCAGTTCTGTAGAGATCAGTGTTAGTCAGTTGTCATCTCATTATCATCACAGTCAGGACTAAAATAGCAGGTAGCAATATATATATATATATATATATATATATATATATATATATATATATATATATATATATACATACACTCACCAGCCACTTTATTAGGTACACCTGTCCAACTTCTTGTTAACACTTAATTTCTAATCAGCCAATCACATGGCGGCAACTCAGTGCATTTAGGCATGTAGACATGGTCAAGACAATCTCCTGCAGTTCAAACCGAGCATCAGTATGGGGAAGAAAGGTGATTTGAGTGCCTTTGAACGTGGCATGGTTGTTGGTGCCAGAAGGGCTGGTCTGAGTATTTCAGAAACTGCTGATCTACTGGGATTTTCACGCACAACCATCTCTAGGGTTTACAGAGAATGGTCCGAAAAAGAAAAAAAATCCAGTGAGCGGCAGTTCTGTGGGCGGAAATGCCTTGTTGATGCCAGAGGTCAGAGGAGAATGGGCAGACTGGTTCGAGCTGATAGAAAGGCAACAGTGACTCAAATCGCCACCCGTTACAACCAAGGTAGGCCTAAGAGCATCTCTGAACGCACAGTGCGTCGAACTTTGAGGCAGATGGGCTACAGCAGCAGAAGACCACACCGGGTACCACTCCTTTCAGCTAAGAACAGGAAACTGAGACTACAATTTGTACAAGCTCATCGAAATTGGACAGTAGAAGATTGGAAAAACGTTGCTTGGTCTGATGAGTCTCGATTTCTGCTGCGACATTCGGATGGTAGGGTCAGAATTTGGCGTAAACAACATGAAAGCATGGATCCATCCTGCCTTGTATGGAGCATCTTTGGGATGTGCAGCCGACAAATCTGCGGCAACTGTGTGATGCCATCATGTCAATATGGACCAAAATCTGAGGAATGCTTCCAGCACCTTGTTGAATCTATGCCACGAAGAATTGAGGCAGTTCTGAAGGCAAAAGGGGGTCCAACCCGTTACTAGCATGGTGTACCTAATAAAGTGGCCGGTGAGTGTATATATACCCCTTTCTTCTATCTGACGTACTATCCCGTTCATGTGTCCTGGGCCCTTATGCCCATGGATGGGATAGTACATCATGTGCGATCAGCCGTGCTCACGGGGGGGGGGGGGATTGGTGTGCGGCTGATTGCGGCCAAGTGTCAGCTGATTCTCAGAGCTGACACCCGGCGCTAGGTGCAAGGAGCAGTCACGGACCGCTCCCGGCACTTTAACCCCCAAACATGATTGCAGCGTTCCGGACCTGACAGAGGGGCATGCCGCGGGGTCCCGATCGCTGCCATGGAGACCTGATGTCGTCATGACATCCGGGTCTCTAGACCTGAGAGACTTCCTGTCATGCACAGTGATGAGCAGGAAGTTTCTCAGGTCAGTGTAATAGAAGCTGCAGCGCTGACAGCTTCTATGGCATGCAGATTTGCATGCTATAAAGGCAATCAGCCTGCACAAAATGAGTGTCCCATAGTGGGACACAGTGTAAAACTTAGGATGAAATTAAAAAAAAAAATGTTTTAAAAAATGTTTTTAAATAATTGTAAAAATATTTAACAAATAATAATAAATCAATATTTATTGGATTACTAAATAAATATTTGAATGAAAAAAAAAATCTAAACAATAAAAGTACACATATTTGGTATCGCCGTGTCCTTAACGAGCCGACCTATAAAACTGTCCCACTAGTTAACGCCTTTAGTGAACCCCATAAAAAAAGGCAAAAAACAATGCTTTATCATCATACTGCCCAACAAAAAGAGGAATAACACGCGATAAAAAAGACAGATATAAATAAACATGGTACCGCTGAAAACGTCATCTTGTCCTTCAAAAAACGAGCCGCCATACAGCGTCATCAGCGAAAAAAAATAAAAAAGTTATGGTCCTCAGAATAAAGCGATGCAAAAATAATTATTTTTTCTATGAAAGAGTTTTTATTGTATAAAAGCACCAAAACATAAAAAAATGATGGGGTATCAGCATACTCAGGACAAATTGTGCAACAACTTTTGGAGTCCAATTTCTCCTGTTACCCTTGCTAAAATAAAACAAATTGGATCTGAAGTATATTTTTTGTGAAAAACAGCTTAAAATGTTCATTTTTTTTTTTTTTTAAACATTCCCAAAATTCCTGTGAAGCACCTGAAGGGTTAATAAACTTCTTAAATATGGTTTTGAGCACCTTGAGGGGTGCAGTTTTTAGAATGGTGTCACTTTTGGGTATTTTCTATCATATAGATCCTTCAAAGTGACTTCAAATGCGATGTGGTCCCTAAAGAAAAAATGGTGTTGTAAAAATGAGAAATAGTTGGTCAAATTTAACCCTTATAACTTCCTAACAATATAAAATTTTAGTTCCAAAATTGTGCTGATGTAAAGTAGACATGTGGGAAATGTTACTTATTAAGTATTTTGTGTGACATATCTCTGTGATTTAAGGGCATGAAAGTTCAAAGCTGGAAAATTGCTAAATTTTCGCCAAATTTCAGGTTTTTTCACAAGTAAACGCAAGTCATGTCAAAGAAATTTTACCACTATCATGAAGTACAATATGTCGTGAGAAAACAATGTCAAAATGTAAAAATTGGCCTCGTCATTAACATGCAAACCACCCTTGTGGGTTAAGAGGTTAAAAAACTCAATTCCCCTCATTGACAAGGTGCCGGCCTTCTCTGCACAATGACCTCTGTATAATTCACTGGGCATTCTTTGAAAAAATTTCCAAAGAAGTTAATGGATCTCTCCAGGCGATTTCATGTGAAATAGGGAAGAACTGGAAGGACAATAGCGCAATAGAGTTAAGACATATCAATTGGTAAGGAAAATTCCTCACATGGCAAGGGTGTGTGACCACAACCACTTATTTCATTTAGATACAGGCTGCTGCAGACCCACAAAGATGCCGATGTGGAGAAGAATGGATTATTTCCAAATGTGGTTTATTAACACGTTTTGAAATTTCACACTCTTTCAGGACAAACCACCGTGATGGGGCTTCAATGTCAGAGTTGACAGACCTTGCAGTTCAGATTGCCCATTTGGGAAAGTAGGTTTACTGCGCCCTCTTGATGCAGCCAGCTGTTCTCCTTAAACCCGAAGCAACAATGTAGCAATCCATCGAGTCTTATGGCTCAAGGCTTAGAATGTGGTCTTCACTTCCAAATACTTCCTCATAAGCCTTTTTCCCCCTGTTCAGGGAAAAACTTGACAAAAGCATTTCAGACGCCGGAAAGAGCTGAGATGAGGTGGGAAGAGCACCCTACTCCCACAGCCTAAATTTTTCCAATCCTTGTCCAACCGAACCCACTTCAGTTTTTCTCCTTTCGTCAGTTCTCTTCTATCTTCCAAAACAGGCTTTACCGCCCCTCAAGAAAAGAATAGGCAAATCATTGAAGCCGACTCCATCCTGGTATCCATGCAACAAGTTTTCCTCCACATGACTGGACATCCCCACTCTGCAACCCTCTTCAAGTGGGCAGCCATCTACTGCTGTTCCAGAAAGTGTAACTTCCTGCAGTCAACGGCACCTGGATCAGGTACATTGCCTCCTCCAGATGCAAGATAGAATTCTCCACTCCTCTGCAAGATGTTTTTTTTTCTATCCCGTCCCCCACAAACACCTTTCCTGTGTTACAGACCTTTTTTTCCATCATACATTCAGGTGTTATTGTTGACGTTCACTCTCAAGAATGTTGTAAAGGGTTTTATTCAAACTTTTTTGTCATCTTGAAGAAGTCAGCTTCGTTCACCCCATTCTAGACTTAAAACTACTGAACAAGCATGTCCTGCTTTGCTACTTCAGGTCTGAGTCCCTTCACTCTGTTGTTGCCTTTATGGAACCCAGAGAAGTTCTTTCCTTAATGCCTATCTCCGCATCCCCATTTTCAAAGCACATTATAGTTTCCTCCATTTTGCTATCAATAAGTCCCATTTTCACTTTGTGGTTCTCCCCTTTTGTGCTGGTAGCAGTTGCCTGGGTGTTCACAAGGGTTTTGTCTGCCGTCATGGCCCTTTTACATGTCAGGGTGATAGTGGTGATTCCCTGCCTGTTCATCATCCTTATCAAGGCTCCCTCCTACTCAAAGAACCTTGAGGCCATGTGCACACGTTCAGTATATTGGGCTGTGCACACCATGCGGGAAGTAAGCAGATTATATGCGGTTGGTACCCAGAGTGGAGGAGAGGAGACTCTCCTCCACGGACTGGGCACCATATAATTGGTCAAAAAAAAAGAATTAAAATAAAAAATAGTGATATACTCACCTTCGATGGCCCCCGGAGTGTTCCCGCCTCTCACCGCTGCATGCTGCCGCTTCGGTTCCTAAAGATGGTGTGGTTCAGGACCTGCGATGACGTTGCTGTCTTGTGATTGGTCGCGAGACCGGTCATGTGACCGCGACGTCATCGAAGGTCCTGAACCACACTATCTATAGGAACGGACGCCGCTGAGGATATCTGCTGTCTGCAGAGGGTGAGTATAACCATTTTTTAATTTTTTTAATTATTTTTAAACATTCTATCTTTTACTATAGATGCTGCATAAGCAGCATCTATAGTAAAAAGTTGGTCACACTTGTCAAACACTATGTTTGACAAGTGTGACCAACCTGTCAGTCAGTTTTCCAAGCGATGCTACAGATCGCTTGGAAATCTTTAGCATTCTGCAAGCTAATTACGCTTGCAAAATGCTAAAAAAAAAAAACCCGCAAAAAAACGCAAAAAAAAAAATGCTGTCTGCTGTACACAATTTCCCACTTTGGGTACATCGTCAACAAATCAAAGAAGTCTTTGATCTTGGCTCAGCACCTCCTTTTCCTGAGAATGCTTTCGTCAGAACAAGTGTTTTTGTTCCAGAGAAGAAATTGTTGACATTATAGACTAGAATTCGTTCTTTGAGCCATTTCTTGCCCATTCCACTCCTCTTCTGCATGAGCGTTGTAAACAAGATGGTAGTGGCCATCGAGGCAATGCCATTTGCTTAGTTCCACTCCAGGTTTCTACAGCTGAAACTTTTTCTCCTGTTCGAGCAAGACTGTTCTTTTCTGTGGTATCATGATTCTTCTCCCCCCACCTCAGGCAGTTTCTGATTTGATTGTAGCCAATAAGGAAGAAGGTGGAGTCATCAAGCTATGTCAGAGAGCTCACAAATTCTCGACTGAAGTAAACAATGAATTCTGGCATGAGTCTCGGCAATCCATATTCTTGGAACAGACAACTGGGCCACGGATCTGCCCATCTCACATCAGATCTGCCCTAATTGGGTTACTCCAGACGTTGACTTAATGGCATCCAGACACATGTGCAAAGTTCCTTGGTTCGTGTCCACAGCTTTCAACATTTAGAAGTTGCCTCTGATGCAGTGATGATTCCATGTTTCCAATTTTCCCTCCAATATCTGTTAGCTACTCTATCTGTAAGTTGTTCAAGAATGCTCATCATCCTTGTGGTCTGAGACTGGCCCAGAAGATCATGGTATATGAAAGTTGTCAACCTCCTCACAGACGTTTCTTGGATACTTCTTGATTGAAATCACAAAAAGTTGCCCCTAAATTACAACACCTATAAAAGAAAAAGGGGGGTGGTGTACCACTAACAAGAAATGTTTCACTATTTTGACGATCTAAATTAATTGATCACAAATAAAGTGGTACTATAGATAAAATTTTATTTTTTATTACCAAACAGGTTAAAATACATACAATAAGAAAAAGGTGCTAGATCCAATCCAAATATAGAGGGACTAGAGTGCCATAGGATTCTCCAAACTAGTGGTCAGACATGAAGTGAACACTTATGAAGAGGTGCGGTGCTGATTCATTGCAAAAATATATTCACATGAACTTCACTAATACCCCGCATATGGGAGGATTCCCAATCATGCCCCATATGTTAAGACTAAATATTGGCTACATTAGCATGTTTGACTTTCACTGGGGAAACACTCAATGGGAAATAAGTCCCTACTGGAATGTCAGAAGTGTTTAAATGCGGGGGGCGTGGCTATGGAGTAAGTGAAGGAAGACGTGTTCTGGGAGAGCTCCTCAGTATCCTGCTACCATTTAGTCCGTTGGACCCCTAAATTGACACATACCTCGCCGTTACCGAGACTCCTGGAAGCACAGAGGCTGCTGGCCCCTGGTGAGGGCTGAAGTGACGGCTGGAGAGCGTTGGTGAGGGAGAGAGACCGGCGGCGCGGTGAGCCCTGCATGTGGGGGCGGCCATCTTTCCGGCGGGAGATCCTGTGACACAGGGCACGGCGCTGCAGATAACGGCAGCTGGAGATCCTCCTCGGCTTTCAGAGGGCAGCGGACGCCTGCAGGTGAGAGCTGCAGGACCCTGCTCCGACGGGAGAGAAGAGGAGGCTGTACTGGTGACGGGGGCGGCTGTGTGCGGCGGCCATTACTGAGGCGCGTGCCTCTGCAGCAGAGGGGGCAGCGCAGCTTCTCATTACCGCAGCGCGGCTGAGCAGCCCATATCTGGTTCTCATAGACCCAGGGACAACGTGGTGTGAGCTCTGAAAGATTGAGCCCCACGTTCTCCCCATAAATAATAATCCAGTCGGCTGTACTTCTAATTGGAGACCTCCAGCCCCCTCTTAACCGTTTTTGCCACTACTTGGAGCTTTCCCTATTGCAGGAACTGCCGTTCATTTCCAACGTACATCTCCTGACAATACATCAGCACGCCTCCTGGTCATAGAGGCTCACAGCAGCATCGCATACTATATACAATAACTCTGGTGTGGCTTTTAGACATTGTTGTGATTCTGATTTGGACTGCCCTGCTGCATCACTTACTGGTCAATCATGCAGCGCATAAAGAGTACATCTGCAGCTGACAAACTTAGAGTTTGCTAGGAGTGATGCCCAAGATAATGCAAGATCTCTTAGGAATAGCTCCTCACAAGCCCAGCGGGGGAAAAACCGTCCTTCTGATAGTACTGATGAGGTTGAACAAGATGAACTGACTCTTGCGCAGGCATCTGCACAATTAATGCAGGCTATATCCCTGACTAGAACGTCCCTTTCTGAGCAGATAGAGGATGTGCACACTGAGGTGGGACGTCTAAGACAAGACATGCAAGCTATGAAGGGACGTATGACGGAAGTGGAGGCAAGGGTGTCTCAGGTAGAAGACACCATTAAACCTATGGAGGCAAAATTGGCAAAAGTTGCTGGTTCCACGAATGCCTGGAAGCAAAAGGCTGATGATTTAGAAAACAGAATGCGTCGCAATAACATCCGCATCATAGGTCTGCCGGAACACGTGGAAGGCCAGCAGCCTGAAAAATTCTTGGAGGACTGGCTTAAGTCCTCGTTGGGAGACACGTTCTCCCCAATGTTCTCAGTGGAAAGAGCCCATAGAGTTCCCACCAAACCTCATCCTCCTGGAGCTCCACCCAGACCTTTTCTGGCACGTATCCTCAATTGCAAAGACAGAGATGCTATCCTGCGGTTGGCACGACAAAAGAGTCCCATCAAGCTCGACGGTGCTACAATCTCAATATTTCCAGACTTCTCCGCTGAGCTTCAGAAGCAACGGGCAAGATTCATAGATGTCAAGAGGCAACTTAGGGATAAGAACATTATTTATTCCATGATATACCCGGCGCGTCTGCGGGTTGTCAGCAATGGTTCCTCCCTATTCTTCACTGACCCGTCAGAGGCAGCGGACTGGCTGCGCTCTCGTGGGAAGTCTAATGGAGCAGATCCCTGATAGATTCTAAGCTGATCTACAACTATTCAACTGTTGAATTGGAGCTCTCCCAATGAGCGTTTAGTACACCAATAATACCGGACGCTGGAATCAGCGGGGGTATCCCCAGGTTTACTTGAGGATGGGAGCGTTGAATTAAGCTCCTGGATTATTCAGTTCTTGTTAAGTTGTTTTTTTTTCTTTTCTTTGTTAAATTTAACTAGCCTCAGTAGGTATCTAGGTAAAAGCCGCCTTCGATACTGTTATAACCTTCTATGCGTAGTATGTGGACTCTTATTATTATTGTCGATGCATATCATGTCTTTAATGAGTGGATATGGGGTCTGAGCTAATATGTATGACATGGAACATACGGGGTATTAAATCACCCCGAAAGAAAATTAAGGTGTTTTCTCAGATAAGGCGGTACCACCCCCATATTGTGGGCCTGGTGGAGACAAATCTGACCAGAGACACGGCCAAATATGTACAGAAGCCTTGGGTACAATGGCATGCTCACGCATTTCACACTAGCTACTCGAGAGGGGTGTCATTGTTAGTACATAGAGATGTCAGATGGGAGGCCCGGACGACTCGACGGGTCCTGGAGGGACGTTTTGTTTTTGTCCATGCATTAATTGATTCCCGCGAATATGTCATATTGTGTATTTACAACCCTCCTCCGGCCAGTACCTCTATACTTAAGATGGCAATGAGCTTTGTGTTAAATTACCCAGACGCACATGTTATTTGTATGGGTGACCTCAATCTAATTATGGACAGTGATCTCGATAGAGTGAGATTGGGAGATGGATCTCCTGGGGGTCCCCTGCCCTTCCTCCCTTCTTCGACCCCGACTCAGCTGGCACTGTTCATAGAAAATAGCGGCTGGGTGGACCTGTGGAGGGTGCGTCATCAGGAGGAGAGGGGATATACCTGTCACTCATCCACTAAACGCTCTCTCTCACGTATAGACTATATTTTTGGATCCAGCAACTTAGTGCAGTGGGTGGATAATGTGGAACATGGTAATAGGGGAATCTCGGACCACAGCCCAATTATACTTAAACTCGTGTTTGGGAAGATGAATAATGGTAGAATATGGAAGTTAAATCCCTTCTGGCTCAAACTATTAAATTCAGATGATAGGACGGTTGATCAGTTGAACTGTTACATCCAATCCCATTCAGACCTTCAAAATATTAATTTATTTTGGGATGCACTTAAGGCATATTTAAGAGGCTGTCTATCTTCTACAATCTCTTATATCAAAATGAAAACGTCAAGGGAGGACGATGAGGTTGAACAACGACTGAGAAAGGCTGAGGCCGCATATACGGCCGATCAGACTAATAATAATAGGATTGAGTGGCTGACTCTACAAAGACTATATACCCAACACTTGGACACTAAATCTAAGCGTAAACTCTTTTTCACGCGACAATCGTATTTTGAAATGGGGAATCAGGCGGGAAAATTTTTGGCCTATTTGGTGCGTCAACACAACGCATCCAATATGATAATACAAATTCGCTCACCAGATGATTCATTAAATTCCACTACTGAGGAAATTCTTCAATGTTTTTATAATTACTATAAAGGATTGTATGAGTCTAAGAGTAGTTTTAACGTTTCTGATTGTCTAAGTTATTTATCCGATATAGCATTCCCCACGCTGAGCCCCACCCAGCAGGCCTTTATGGACGCTGAGTTTGCTCTGGAGGAAGTGGAGCAAGCTATAACAGATATGGCTTCTGGGAAGGCCCCTGGACCGGATGGCTTCCCGATAGTTATATAGGAGATACCGGGAAATACTGGCCCCGCTTTTACTGAAGGTATTTAAAGAGATTTGGGAGGGTGGATGTCTACCTGATACTTTTTATGAGGCACATATCATTGTACTCAAGAAGGAGGGGAAAGATCCTTTGGAGTGCGGTTCCTATCGTCCCATATCGCTGGTAAATGTGGACTATAAGATCTTTACTAAGATACTGGCGACCAGGCTGAACTCCATCATATTAGATATTATACATCCAGACCAAACAGGCTTTATGCCTGGTAAGAGTACATCTATAAACATTAGACGGGTTCAGTCAGTGATTCAGTATAGCTCTTTACTACCGGATAATAGTTGGGCGCTGGCGTCGCTGGACGCGGCTAAGGCGTTCGACTCTCTCGAGTGGCCCTTCTTGTCTGCTTGTCTGCAGAGGTATGGCTTTGGGGAAAAATTTCTGCATTGGGTTGGTGTATTATACGTGAAACCTAAAGCCCGCATAATCGTAAACGGCTCCATATCTGAGTCAATTTCACTGCATAGGGGAACCCGTCAGGGGTGTCCCCTCTCTCCTTGTTTGCTCTAGCGATAGAGGCATTAGCTATACGTCTACGCTCTGCCCCCGATATTGATGGTATCAAAATAGCGGATCGTACCGATATCATTGGTCTATATGCTGATGACATGATAGTATTCATGGATGAGGTAGAAAAAACGTTGCCAAAGGTAATAGATACCATAGACAAATTTAGTGGGTTCTCAGGCCTATATATTAATTGGGATGTCTGCCCTATTGCCTCTGTCCCAATCCCCAATATCTAATCTTAACGCTCTTTCCCCGTTACCTGTAGTGTCTGAATTTAAATATTTGGGTATTTATATGTCCCGATGTAGCGGATCGGATCTGCAACTCAATGTCCTCCCCCTGCTAGAATATGCCAAATTGAAATTCATGTCCTGGAGTAAACTTCCACTGTCTGTAACAGGCCGTATTAATCTCATAAAAATGATTTTGCTCCCTAAATTCAACTATTGTCTTCAGCATAGCGCAGTAACCGTACCAAAATTCTTTTTCACTAACTTAAATTCTTATGTTACCTCATTCGTGTGGGGGAAAAGTAGACCCAAACTTAAATTGACGACTTTGCAAAGACCTAAGCGGGGGGGAGGAGCGGCATTACCAGATTTTTTTTTTATACTATTTGGCGGGGCAGACCAAAGCACTTTGTAAATGGATGCCTCATAATTATCTCCCTAATTCTGAAAGCCACCTAGTTAGTTCTGCTGGCACTAAATGTCCACTGGGCCTTCTAGAATCAGAAAAAGTAAATGCCCCCCGATTGCTGCCCATGATACGATTGGCGCGATCCACTTGGAAGAAAATTAAAAAGGTCATTGGATTTGGAGACATTGTGGCTGAGATGCCTCTATGGGATAATGATTATTTCCCTGCACTAGTGAGCCACCCGTCTGCAAGCTTTTGGGTTTCCCACGGAGTCCTGTCAATTGGTGATTTATATGATCAGGGGGTCTTTAGATCCTTTGAACAGCTACAAGTTAAATATGATCTTCCAAGATCTCAATTTTTCCAATACCTACAACTCAGATCTGCCATTCAGTCATTTGTCAGGAATGTGGGAACAAACCGTAACATTTCATCTTTGCCCCTGATAGGTATTCTTAAGTCTCAGGGACCTCAGGGCCTTGTCTCATCTTTGTACACATATTTGCTATCGGCGGGAGCGAATTCTGTTATGGACTCGGTGAGGGGCAAATGGGAAGGGCTCATCACTAATATGCAGAACGAGGAATGGGAGGATATTTTAGACTCCCCCCTCAAAGTCTCTCCGTCAGTTAATAACAGGATGACCCAGCTGTATATAATCCACCAGTCGTATCTGACCCCACTGAGACTCTTTCGGATGGGTCGATACTCGACATCAGACTGTTTGCGTTGCCACTCACCAGACACTGACTTTGTACATCTGATATGGCAGTGTCCCATTGTTCTTCGATATTGGAGGGAGGTGACGTCACTGTTGACTTCTGTACTGTCAATCCCGGTTCCTATGGAGCGTTTGGTGTGTCTGTTTGGAGTATGGGACGAGGATGTTTGGGACCATTATGCGGGGATCTTTCTACGTGAAACTTTATTTTTGGCACGGAAGTTGTTGGCTCTGCGGTGGATGGGGAGTTTACCCCCCTCCATTAGATCCTGGATCGAGTTGGTGAATACAGTTGTCCCATATGAGCGCACTCTTTATCAAAACAGGGGTTGCCCGGGTAAGTTCAACAAAATCTGGGATAGATGGAGCACCTCTCATCTCACCTTATGGCATGACTAATAGACAAGGACATGGTTTATTTGACTCTTGTTCTACAAGCACTGCGCAGCGGAGGGAGGGAAATATTGTTTACTATCGTTAAATGGCAGCTTAATAGTTTCAGAGGCTTGGTTTGGTTATAGTTTAAGAGTTTTATGTTTATAACTTTGTGTTTGACTGTTTTATAATTGTACACATGTTTTTCCTCTGTGAAATAATTGGCATATGTATGTGCTGTCCTTATTATCCTTTGTAAATGTAACCATGCAGACTAATGACAAGGACAAATATGTATGCTATACTTTATTTGTGTTTGAAAATAAACGAATTTAAAAAAAAGTGTTTAAATGCACTAAATGCTGCAAAGAAGTAAGATAATAAATGGCATATTACCTAATGTTGGCCGTGTGAAGATCCCTGGCGTCCCTCTGCCTCGACGAGCGTTTCGCAATGCTTCTTCGGGGGGCGTGTCTAGCTAGGGGGAAAGCCAGTTTAAATATCAATGGATGCCGTGCTAATTGGACGTGGTGTGATGAGGGAGGACCCGAAGAAGCATTGCGAAATGCGCGTCGAGGCAGAGGGACGCGATGGATCTTCCACACGGCCGACATTAGGTAATATGCTATTTATTATCTTAATTTTTTGCGGCATTTAGTGCATTTAAACACTTCTGACATTCCACTAGGGACTTATTTCCCATTCAGTGTTTCCCCAGTGAAAGTCAAGCATGCTAATGTAGCCAATATTTAGTCTTAACATATGCCTTCTTTTCATCTTAATGAAGAGATCGTTCTGCCTTCGCTCTGTCAATCTCTAATTGAACACTGGGATCCTTAACTGTTTGAACTTGGTTAGAGCTGTGAGTCACTACCTGTCGGTGACAGGCTCTTTTAGACAATCAGATTCCCTGTTTGTCATCCCCAGAGAACCTCATTGAGGTCTCTCTGCCTCTTAAGGTACCTTCACATTAAGCGACGCTGCAGCGATAGCGACAACGATGCCGATCGCTGCAGCGTCGCTGTTGATCGCTGGAGAGCTGTCACACAGACCGCTCTCCAGCGACCAACGATGCCGAGGTCCCTGGGTAACCAGGGTAAACATCGGGTTACTAAGCGCAGGGCCGCGCTTAGTAACCCGATGTTTACCCTGGTTACCAACGTAAAATGTAAAAAAACCAAACAGTACATACTTACATTCGCGTCCCCCGGCGTCCGCTTCCTGCACTGACTGAGCGCCGGCCCTAACAGCAGAGCGGTGACGTCACCGCTGTGCTGTACTTTCACTTTCACTTTACGGCGCTCAGTCAGTGTGGGAAGCGGACGCCGGGGGACGCAAAGGTGAGCATGTACTGTTTGTTTTTTTTTACATTTTACACTGGTAACCAGGGTAAACATCGGGTTACTAAGCGCGGCCCTGCGCTTAGTAACCCGATGTTTACCCTGGTTACCAGTGTAAAACATCGCTGGTATCGTTGCTTTTGGTGTCAAACACGACGATACACGCCGGTCTGACAACCAAATAAAGTTCTGAACTTTGTTCAACGACCAGCGACATCACAGCAGGATCCAGATCGCTGCTGCCTGTCAAACTAAACGATATCGCTAGCCAGGACGCTGCAACGTCACGGATCGCTAGCGATATCGTTTAGTGTGAAGGTACCTTTAGAGTGAACAGTGTAGTCACTGTTCCATTCTGGAAGCTTGTAAGGCCAAGAACAAATCTCACCAAATGCACCCTCAGCAGTGGGGGCTTCCTGGTCTGTACGCCATCAGGCTTCTACTTTGCAACTTTAAAAGGCGGCTATTTGGGCAATTGTCTACACTTTCACCTTGGCTGATGCTAGTCTGGGCAGAAAGGTGATGCAAGTGGCAGAGGCACAGATTACTACCTGAAGGAATTGCCTTACACATTACTTTTTATATTTTCCCACCCTTGGGACTCATTTGGAATGTCCTATGGTTTCCCTTGTGCCATTCAATGAAGCCCCCGAGAAAAGAGGATTTTTGATTTAGTGTAAAATTACTTTTTTCGTAGCCGTCATGAGGAGTGTAGAACCCACCCTTTTTTTTTTTCTTGTTATCCCATTGGGAGAGTGTGTTCGGCATTTTTTTCTTCTTGTCCTAGTGCTTTTTCTCACTAAGTGAACAGGCTTAATGCCAGTAAAAAATAGGTTTTGTAAGTTAAAAAAAATGTACATTTGCTGCTCTACTTTTAACCCCTCTAACATCCTGTCAAAATAAAAGATCTCTAGAAAAAGGATGCTGATTTAAATGACACATATGGGAAATGTTATTTATTAACCATTTTGTGTGGTATGACTATTTGCTTTAAGAGCATAACAACTGAAATTTGGTACATTTTCTAAATATCCACCAATTTTGTGATCATTTCATAAATAAACTCAAATTTTATTGACCTAAATTAACCACTGATCTAAAGGTCATTGTGTCATGAAAACACAGTAAGATATCTTACCTGGGGGGCGGCGGTGGAGTGGGATCACGGTAGGTATGCTTTAAAGAAAAATTATAATTACCCAAAAGAGGATATTGACAGCTAGATTTACTCTCTGTGTAAGATGTATCTGTATAATGCTACTTAATATGCTATTTATTTGTTGTACTAGGGCATGAAGATTTTCTTTCTAATAGTGGCGACATTGTACATCCTGTATCTCATGTTTCTTGTAATACGGGCATGCTCTGAATTGCGAAATATGCCATATGTTGGTGAGTAATAAAGAAATCTAACTGTAATGCACAATAGATGGTCATAACGCTTTCTGAACCGAAAGTCAACTCACCTGGGAGTAAGATCCAAATTACACAGAGACCTCGTAGTACAGAAAATCCCAAATGTGAAAAAAATGCATAAAATCCAGCAAGATGGATCCTTGAAAAAACATTTATTAAATATACAAAAGGCTAGAAAAAAGATGCAACAGCCGTAAAAAAAGACGCGTTTCATACTCCTTACTCACTGCATAAAAACATAAGAACTTAATCTCGTTTTTGGTAAGTGACCTTACTATATGGTAAGTGACTTGGCAATATGATTCTCCAGGTCAGTCCGATTACGCAGAAATGTATAGTTTCTTCCCAAATTTAGGTAGACTTGTTAATGGTTTCATTTTTTGTGATCTAGTTGCTATGCTGGGGCTTATTTTTTTGCACCGTGAGCTTCTGTTTTTACTGATTACATCTTGGAGTACATACGATGTTTTGATCTCTTATTGCATTTTATTGCAATGTTTCGGCTGCCAGAAAAAAACATAATTCCACCATTTTGATTTTTTTTTCTTGTTATGGTGGTTTGGATTAATTTATGTTTCATTTTGATCAGGCTTTTTTGGCAATATCAAATGTGTATTTTTTATATCTTTTTAATTTCAAATTGTGCAAAAGGGGTTATTTCAACTTTTGTATTTTTTCATATATTAAAAACATTTTTTTCTCACTTTTCACTGCATTTGTCAGTCCTTTTAGATGACTTAAAGCTGCAATCATCCGATTGTGATTTTTGCTATAAATAGGACAAACCATCTCCTATGAACACCAGCTTAATGATGGCTTTCACTGGAGTATTGTAATAACAGGCACAGGGGTCTTCAGCAGATCTGTCACGCTTGGATACAGGTATGTCTGGAGGACGACACAGCATATAAGTACAACGGGATGGAAAAAAGGAGAGGAGGGACCTAACGTAGGGAGAGGGGGATGGGACACAGCCTGTGGGCTCATACGACTATTTAAAGGGAGGTGGGGGTGGTTACCGACTAACATCAGCTGACCAGCCCAAATGAAACTACCAGCAAGAGACTGACATTAACTCTTACTGGACCAAAGAAAAAAAAAAAGCAAAATTTAGATTTCAGCTGACTGAGTTGCCACAAATCACTGAATGATTCATGACAAGACCCCCGGCTGTCATGGCAATCCATTGGCATCCTTTCAATCACATCACAGGCGCACTTCCTCTTTTTAATTTATTTGTTATTATCTGTTCGTGGCTATAATATTATACTTTATATGCATATTTTTCTTTATTTGTGGCTGTATGTATGCACCGCGATGTGTATATCTATCTGTATAAGTTAAATTTTTTCCAATCCTGATTTTTCTGTGCATCAGCTATGTCAATCATGGCATTTATTATGTGGTCTTTAACTGTTTTCTTTTGAAATCCTCTTTCTGTATTTATGTATTTTATTTTTTAAAAGTACTTAATGTTACTTATATTTTGAATTTACACGAGTGATTGCATGCCCTTCGGGCACGCGCGATGATTACGAACCACGCAATCGGGTGCAACCACGCAGCAGACTGACCTCGCAATGGGGTGTACCCACGCACCAGACTGGCGTATGTGCAGACTAATAGCAAACAAAAATACCTGGTGTACCTCTCCTGCCACTCCTACCTTGTGTATGAAATAGATCTATAGTTAATACTGTTGGGGTAGAGCTATCTGATAGCACTATCCATAAAGAACGTGAACGGGTAGAGCTATCCCATAGCCCTATTCCTAAAGGAAATGAACGGGTAGAGCTATCCGATAGCGCTATTCCTCAATGTTCCTGAGCGTAAGCTATTTCGCATGGTTGAGTGCACTTGGGATCTGCCCCCAAGGCCCTGCCCATGCCCAATGTTTGGTCCGCAGACCGCGGCTAGGAGTTAGTCCCGCTTTTGTGTACAAAATTTTTTGGCTTTTACAATTGTTAAAAAGCTTAATAAAAGACTTCTTTGTACACACAGTTGACAGTAAACCATTGGTCAACGTTAGGAATAAGTTTACCCTGCTTCTGTGTGTCAAATATTTTGACCCTTATTTGTTGGCTTTTCCTTCCCCTGGAGAAAGCCACATATAACTGCCTGTGTGAAAACACTGGGAGAGGCAAATAAATTCCTACAATATCCAAGGACTGTCCCTGAGATTTATTGATGGTCATTGCTAAAGCCAACATGACAGGAAACTGACGCCATCGCATCTGGGCTGGCAAGTTTTTATCTTTGGAAATCAAGTCAATTCTTGGAAAAAGATCTGTCTGACCCTTTACTTTTCCATTTAAAGCAATGGCATGAATAACGTTTGCTTTTAAGCTTTTCACATAAAGCCTTGTGCCATTACAAAGGCCATGCTTTCTGTTAAGATTATGCAGGAGCATAATTACAGCTCCTGGTTTCAGCTTTAGTTCATGAGGAGGCATCCCAGTGGGATTTAAAGAGTTAAGAAACTCTACAGGGTAATCTGTGAGAATCACACCCTCCTCTTCAGCAATTGTCGACGGAGCGATATGTTGAGTTTTCACCTTGAACTTGACTAAAGGTACCTTCACACTAAACGATATCGCTAGCGATCCGTGACGTTGCAGCGTCCTGGCTAGCGATATCGTTGAGTGTGACACGCAGCAGCGATCAGGATCCTGCTGTGATATCGCTGGTCATTAGTTAAAGTTCAGAACTTTATTTGGTCGTCAGATTGCTGTGTATCGTTGTGTTTGACAGCAAAAGCAACGATACCAGCGATGTTTTACAATGGTAACCAGGGTAAATATCTGGTTACTAAGTGCAGGGCCGCGCTTAGTAACCCGATGTTTACCCTGGTTACCAGCGTAAAAGTAAAAAAAACAAACAGTACATACTCACCTTCGCGTCCCCCAGCGTCCGCTTCCTGCACTGACTGAGCGCCGGCCGTAAAGTGAAAGCACAGCACAGCGGTGACGTCACCGCTCTGCTGTTAGGGCCGGCACTCAGTCAGTGCAGGAAGCGGACGCCTGGAGACGCGAAGGTGAGTATGTACTGTTTTGTTTTTTTTACATTTTACGCTGGTAACCAGGGTAAACATTGGGTTACTAAGCGCGGCCCTGCGCTTAGCAACCCGATGTTTACCCTGGTTACCCGGGGACCTCGGCATCGTTGGTCGCTGGAGAGCTGTCTGTGTGACAGCTCTCCAGCGACTAAACAGCGACGCTGCAGCGATCGGCATCGTTGTCTGTATCGCTGCAGCGTCGCTTAGTGTGAAGGTACCTTAAGAATTTTGTTGTTCCAGGCATGAACGTCATCATTCAATGACGTGAGAATTGCTTCTACCGTTGCATCGGTAATCTCAATTGAGTCACCAAAAATAGCTGTAATTAAATCACCCTCTTCAATAAAAGAATTCATGATTTCAATTGTGTCTTCTGGTAGACCATATACATTTGACAACTCTCCATTGCCAAGTTTCAGTAACCGTGAGTTGTACTCCACTTCGTCTTGAGACGTTCTCATATTCTGTTGTAACTGGAACCGTGAAAACTGATTCCAGGATTTTGAGTATTTAATGGTGAACTGTACAAATTGGGGTCTTTTTCCACCTTCCACTATTGGTAGGGTTTGACGAAAGACACCACTGTTTATGAAAACTTTTCCATCAAATGGTCTTTTTTTTCCCCATATGACTTGGAACAAATTATCCACAGCGTTCATATTAAAACAGGGAGTCATTGTTACTTTGTCCCAAATAACGACAGATGGCTCCCTAAGCTCCTTTGCTTGAAGTGAGGGCTTAATTTTTGACACTATGGTCTCATTTGTTGTAATTCCAAGGCCAAACTTGGAATGGTAGGTGCTACCGTTTTGTAGTAATTTAGCCACCAATCCAGTGGAGGCTACTGAGCAAATAGACTTATTTTCTGCTTGTAGTGTCTTTTGCAAGCAGTTGTACAAAAATGTCTTCCCACTGCCTCCTGGGCGGTCCAGAAAAAAACAGTGTGAGCTAGTGTCGCCTGACTGTGATGCAGCATTGACTGCTTGCATAATTGCATCGAAAGTGGATTTCTGAGCTTCATTAAGCATAGCTTTCAATTGCTCAGCCTCCTGCTTTATTACAGCATAATTCAGTTGGTCCAGTATTTCATCTGGAACATTTACTGGAATTGGCAATCTGTATTCAGCACAGGACTTTTTATTGGTTAAGAGTACTTCATTAATATCACGAAGAGCCAGTTGTTCAGCAATTTCTGAAGTAAACCGCCTGGTGTAATCCTCCATAAATTCGGTTTTATATTTTTGCCATAATGCCAATGGTTTAGCTGGTTCCCCATATACACAAATGATAGCAAATAATTTGCGAAGTTGGTAGGGCATTTCGAAAGCGATTGCATCCGTTATACCGTCTTCCCATTGGGAATCGTCTTCCAAAAGATGAAGATCAATGCACGCATTTTTATACGTGTCATGTACGACTCCATTGACAGTCCTTAAGTCAGCATAAGACTTTGCTCCTCTTACGTGAAGTAAAAGGAGTCTTAGGTAATACAGCTCACCATCTGTTAAAGAGACTGTATACATTCGGGCAGTTGTTTTCCCAAATTCAGCCCGTCTTTTTTTTTTTTTTCCATCCTTCTAGTGCAGCTTTTCTATCCCAGACATAGTGTTCAGGGATTTCACTGTACAGATACTGACGGGTGGAAGCTCTGTTTAGCTCAAAATAAGCTTGCAGAGTAGAGGCTTTTGAGTCTGAAATAACCATATCCACATTACCATCTTTGAAAAACACTTGCTGCATGTTTTCAGGCTATGTGCACACGTCAGGATTTTGTCAGGATTTTGTCAGGATTTTGTCAGGATTTTTCCTCAGGATTTGTAGCCAAAACCAGGAGTGGAACAATTAGAGGAAAAGTATAATAGAAACATATGCACCACTTCTGCATTTATCACCCACTCCTGGTTTTGGCTACAAAACCTGATGAAAAATCCTGACAAAATCCTGACGTGTGCACATAGCCTCAAGGTGAGGCACAAAACACAATTTGAGCTGGCACCATCCACTTTAAGTAAGCAGGGGGATCTCCTAATGCATATCAATTTAGACAAGAGCATGAAAGAGAAAGTACACACATCAAAAATCACCACACCAATAATTTTTAGTACAAAAATAAAAATTTTTTATTGAAAACACCACACAAAAACCATTTAAAAACAATTAAAAAACACCACAAAATGGGTAGAGGATTAGGGTTCAGATAAATGAGTTGATTACTCGAGGTGAACAACAAGCCTTTTAATGGTATGTGAAGCATCATGCATTTTATTTTTTCTGATTCTCCACATGCCCTCAGGGGCTGTTATATACCGAGAATCTAGGTACATGGCTAGATCATTCCAGTTTAATGTATCAAACTTGATATTGGCACAGTCATGTCCTTTTTATACATATTTGAAAATATATTTAACACTTTTTATTGAAGCACATATCCCAACATTGATATGGCAATTGTACTTGAGTAATAAATAAGGGTTGTATGGAACTACCCATCTATTGTCGATTTCTCGCGTTCCTCTTCTGGTTTTCCCAGTATTGCGGCGACGGAACTGTGGATAACCATCAACATTGGGGTTTATCTCTGTATTAAATTCCTTTGGGAATTTATTTGCGCATTGACCATCTGTCATGCATATACCACCTTGTAGATCTTCGCCACATGGGCCATGAATCATGTGCTTCATCACTGCCTCATGCAGTTTTGGATTTGCTGTCTCATTTGGGTTTTCAGCAGAGACCAATTCGTCAATTATTTCTTTGTCCCTCGGTTTATCTTCCTTTCCGAGGATTAAGAGCATGTGAGCGTGTGGTAGTCCACGCTTTTGAAATTCTATTACATGCACATAGGCAACTACACAGCCAAAAATGTGTTTTTTCAAAATCTCGTTAAGCCCTGCTTGGAGTTTGATTTTAAATACTCGTGCAACGAAATCTGTTCTGAACTCTGGCCTTTGCCATGGTTCTAAGTTTTCAGTAACTTCTTTCCACTTTGGGTTACAGGTCATCGTAACAAAAAGACCTGGCTTTTCGAATTTTTGGACAATTGTCATGGCGTCTTGGTAATTTTGCTGCATAGCTCTTGAGCTTCCAATGAAAGTGGACGGTACAATTACTGGTGTCCCAGCTTTTAGCCCGTGGTGTAACGCAGCATTATGGATGTGATCCATAATGCCGGCATAACTGTCGATGCGTAAAGCCTTTTGATTTTGTTTTATATATTAGATCCTGTCAGATTCAATTTTGACGTAACTGTCAACGATAAATTGTTTCGTCAACTTCCCAGCATTTAAAAGGGGATTGAACTTGTCACGAATGGCAAGCCTGTATGCATAGTACTGCAACAGGGTGATTTTTTTCATGTCGATTTTGATCCACTGGTATGGATGGTAGATGAATGTCACCAATTCCTTGATGTTGCACACTTAGGGCAATTGGAGTTATCAAATTTATTGTCCATTCACTGTCCCCATATGGGAATAGAAGTGGATATGTCATTCACTTTTGAGGTGAACTCTCATGTCCCTATGAAATGGGGGTTCACCCACTGCATTTTGATAAATTATAGCTACTTCATTGCACCTTGGTGCACTGTAGTACCTCTGGTCATCGTTGTAGTCATTTATAATTGACATTGATATTTCGAGTCGATCACGATTTTCTAGTTCAGCAATCTTCTCTTCCTCTATTTCAAATTCCCTCATCATTGTGAAGGCTCTTGCGAGTGGGTTAATTGCTTTCATTTTCTCTCCAAGAGATGATAGCAGTGCTGGGAGGCACTTTTTATTTGCTTGACTTCTTGTACTTAATGCTTCTTCACTGTCCAAGATATAAATCTGGGCAAACTTGGGAGTACTACCCAATGCGGGATGCAATGGGGCAGTTCTATGGTAAATTTGTCCATGAATTCGAAAACAGTATGGACCATGCCCAGGAGCTGGCGCTACTTGTGCTCCCATTGATGCCAAACCAAGAGAGCTATTGTATTGCCTTATATTAGCCATAAAGTTTTTGGAGTGCTGATGCTCTCCTATCATCAACTTGACTAATTGATCATCCATACGAATGGGACGTAATTGGATGCTCCCTCTCTTGCAGCAGGAAGGGAATGTTTTGTCCTGCGCCATTTCGTCTTTGAAATTTTTAGATTGGCAGAACTGACATCGAAATATCAGTTTGCCCGCATAGTGCTCTTCAATACGTGTCTTAACAATTTGATTGAGAAGTCCTGTAGCAGCAAATGTAACTTGCCGTTGTCGAGTGGCTCTTGCATTTTGGACACGTATTCTCTCGTGTTCTCTTTTTTGTGAAATATGTGTATCACTTTGTGCATTGCGGGTTCCTCGTTGTCGTGCATCATTAGATGCTCTACGTGATTCAGTTACTTCATTCGTTTCTCTTGCTCTGGCTGCCCTCTGTCGGGCTGCATCAGCAGTTCTTTGACAATTTTGTTTATCTTTTGTTTCATTAAGACGCAGGTTACGCATCCGTATGCGATTCGCTTCTCTACGTGCAGCAGCCCTCAATTTGATCCATCTTTGCAATCTTGCCTCACACTGTTGCCTCACAGGCTAACATTCAAAAAAGGCTTATGCCTTAACTCGCCACCAGGAGGAGCTCTTCCCTCTAGGTATCCATGGTTACGCCCAACTGTGGATGACTCATTGTGCACAGACACACGGACACGTCCATATTAGGTATATTGATACCATTTTAGGCCGCAATCAGTCTACAGACCGAAATGATAGCCTTTCTACCTGTACAGATTTACTGCTGCACCATCAACTGCGTTGAGTGACGTGGTATTCCACTTTTTAGGGTGTGTTATTCAGCCATACCTGTTGACATGTTAAATACAGCTGTCAGTCTCCCACAGCACATTGGGGGCACATCATTCCACATCCCCTTCACTGCTCCTGTGATAGATAAATGGGTTTTCAAGGATCTGTCCTCCTGGATTTTATGCTGGATTTTAACATAATGCCTTATAGATTTGTATGGATTGGTGGTGACCTCAGCGGCCTCCAATGGAGCAATTTTCTACTATGAGGCTAACATGGTCACTTTGGACACAGTCGGATACCACTGTGGCAGTGTTTTGTCTTTTTCACAAATGGAATTAAAGGGAATCTGTCACCCCTGGACAATTTTTATCTATTACTATGGGCATACAGGTATTGAATGGTTACACCAGTCTTGCCTGTATGCCTCATAGCTGTGGTGTAGACATTGAAAAATGCAGTTATAATGTTTTATGTTAATGATTTCTTCCAGGCTCCGGGAGAAGAAATCTCTGCCTCCTGACTTCATTATGCCACCACCTTCCTCCCATCAGCGTCATACTGACCAGGTCGGTGCTGTAATCCTGTGCTGTGCGATGGCGCGGTTACACGAACACTGTCCACCCTTGTATGGGCAGTGTCTGAATTAGCTGACGGGAGGGCGGTGCCATTATAATTCAGGGATTTCTTCCAGGCCCCGCACGCACCGAATCCTGGAAGAAATCATTAACATAAAACATTATAAATGAATTTCTCAATATCTACCCTGCATATTGATACCATTTTAGGCCGCAATCAGTCTACAGACCGAAATGATAGCCTTTCTACCTATACAGATTTACTGCTGCACCATCAACTGCGTTGAGTGACGTGGTATTCCACTTTTTAGGGTGTGTTATTCAGCCATACCTGTTGCATACAGACAACACTGGTTTAACCATTCAGTTACCGATATGACCATAGAAATATGTCGGGACCACACTCAGTCGGAGCAGCCTTTGGAAGTGGGGAATCACCAGAAATAATACACAAGACACGTCTCGTATAGTATATCACTGGGAAGCCTCTGAAGTACGCCTACCTTCAAGGTGCCATCCCCTCTTTATATAGTTGTACAGATAGTTTCAGTGGTTATACAAGTTTTGCTTGTTTAAACAGAGAGAAAAGAGAAGACAAAAAAAACTGTTTCGGCTATGTGATAGTTTCACAACAAACAAAACAGTACAGTTTCGCCTAAGTGGCAGTTTCACAAACAAAAAATAGGATTTCACACTATAGCTAAAATGTCTTTGAATGGACAGGTCAATATTGATCACAAATTCTTTTTGGTTCATTGAGGTAACCATTTTTGTTCCGCTCTTCACAATCCCCCCTTTGACATATTCCATTCAAAACCTTGTCATATAGACGATTATTTTAGTCATTCTTTTTGTGATATTACAAAAAAAAAAAAAACTTTATATTCTCGCATCCATTACACAAAATTTATTTGTGCATGTACCGAGATACCCTTGAGTACAACCTTGAATAATACATATATAATTACAATAACTATAACTGTATGTATTAGGCTTTGCATAATCCCGGTAACCCACCCACCGATCCCCCTGAACCAATTGGCCGGGTTAAGAAAAGAAAAGGTATCTGACCACCAGCTATCCTTATTTTGGTCATTGTCTTTGTCATACTGATCCCTGAGTCTTATACTGCTTTTCTGCAATGGCTTGCATGTATCCATGATGCCTTTCCTTCAAGCTTGACTGCTGTTGGAGTTGTTAACAGGACTTGGAAAGGTCCGTCAAATCTCGGTTCCAGAGTCTTTCTGGTGTGTCTTTTCACGTAGATTTGATCACCAGGTTCCAACTTGTGGCCTCCTTTGAGATTTTCTGGATCTGGAAGGGAAGCAAAAACTTGCGAATGCACTTTAGTTAAACGTTTTTGTAATTCTTGTACATAAGCAGTTAAAGTCTCAGTATTCAACATCAGTTGTTGTGGAAAATAACAACCCAAATTTGCTGCTCTACCAAAAAGAATCTCATGTGGTGACAGCTTAGCCTTCCCCCTTGGGGCATTTCGGATGGAATACAGGGCAAGTGGTAGACACTCGGTCCAAGGCTTTCCTGTTTCTGCCATGGCCTTCTGGATTTTTAATTTTATTGTTCCATTTAATCTTTCCACTTTACCTGAACTCTGTGGGTGATACGGAGTGTGAAACTGGTTTTCTACTCCCAACATTTTCATAACATTCTGGAATATTTCTCCAGTAAAATGGGTACCCCTATCTGACTCGATCACCTCAGGCATGCCGTAACGGGGTATCAGTTCATGTGCTATTTTAATGGCAGTAGTTTTTGCTGAGGCTTTACGAACTGGATAAGCCTCTGGCCACCCTGAGAACATGTCCACACACACAAGCACATATTCGTATCCATTGTACCTAGGAAGCTGGATGTAGTCGATCTGGAGTCTTTGAAAGGGATACAGTGGTCTTACATGATGCTTGGTTGGGGTTTTAATGGTCTGACCTGGATTGTGTGCCAGGCATATAGCGCATGCAGCACACATGTTCCGAGCGAAATTACCAAAGCCTGGAGCCAACCACCTTTCTTTTACCTTGAGCGTCATACCGTTTGCCGATACATGCGTAGGTAGGTGGAGGTCACTCGCCACTGCGGGGTACCAGGCTCTGGGTAAACACAACAAAGTTCCTTTTTTCCATAATCCTTGCTGATCTTCTGCCCCTTTTTTCTGCCACTGCCCTCGTTCTTCGTCGTCTACCTGTTTCTGAGCTTCCTTCAATCTCTCCTCATCATCTTCAGAGCTATCTAGTGTGTGGGCATGATGTAAGGGTTTACGTGCTGCCTGTTTTGCTGCTTTGTCGGCTTTATCGTTACCCCTGGCTTCCTCGGTGTCGAGTCTCACATATGCAGCTACCTTTATCACCGCTATTTCTTTAGTTTCTTGTGCTGTCTCCAGAATCTGTCTAATGAGGGAGGCATGTTTAACAGGTTGGCCTGAAGCAGTCATATAACCTCTGGCTCTCCATATTACGCCAAAATCGAAAATAATGCCATGTGCATATTTAGAATCAGTGTATATGTTTGCTGTCTGATCTTTGGCTATTTTTAGAGCTTCAACTAATGCCGTAAGTTCTGCTTCTTGTGCAGACTGATTAGCAGGGAGAGGTTCTGCTTTCAGCACTTCATGCTGAGTTACTACCGCATAACCTGTATGAAATTGTCCATTCATATCTGCATATCTACTGCCATCTATGAAAAGTTCAAATGTAGCATTACAGAGTGGCTTGTCACGTACATTACGTAAGCCCTGAGTCTCTTGTTCCATTAATTGTACACAATTATGCATTGACTCTGATGGGTCAAAGGAGTTGGAGAGTGCAGTTTCCTCAGGTATGGTACCCCCCTCAGACTCTAAAGGGAGCAAAGACGCGAGATTAAGAGTCTGAACCCTGGCAAAGGAAATGTTGGGCGGCAGTAGTAGGGAACATTGGAGACGGAGGTGTCTGGCCATTGAAATATGTTTAGGTTGGACCTGGTTAAGAATGCCATGTACATCATGAGTGGTCTGAACTAGAAGTGGGTGATCAAGAACAATCTCAGAAGCTTTATCTAATAACAGTGAAATTGCGGCTACTACTCTTACACAAGAAGGTGCGGCTCTAGCTACAGGGTCCAGATGAGCTGATATGTATGCCACAGGTCTCTGTTTGTTTCCATGTTTTTGTGTGAGCACCCCTGTAGCATGTGAGGATATCTCAGCTGCCATCAATTGAAAAGGTTTAGTGTAGTCTGGGAGTCCCAAAGCCGGA
This sequence comes from Ranitomeya variabilis, assembly GCF_051348905.1. Lineage (NCBI taxonomy): Eukaryota > Metazoa > Chordata > Amphibia > Anura > Dendrobatidae > Ranitomeya > Ranitomeya variabilis. Next base: position 184,198,993 of record NC_135233.1, on the reverse strand, counting down.
GCTGATACCAGTGCTGTTTTCAAAGAGGAAAATGACTGTTTAGCCTCTTCACTGAGTGAATATGGCGTGTTGGCAATACAGTCATATAAAGACTGCATGAGTTGACTTGCATGTATGATCCACTGTCTACAGTGTGAAACAATACCCAGGAAAGCACGCAGCTGTTTGTGATTCCTGGGTTCAAGCATGTTACGTATGGCTTCCGTACGTTGAGGTGTGAGGTGTCTGATGCCCTGTGATATGCAGTGACCTAAGAACACGACTGTTTGTTGACAAGCCTGGAGTTTCTGTCTATTTACTTTACAGCCTTCTTGCCCGGGGCAGTTTCTAACAGTATAGGAGCTACTGATAAGAATCCTACATCAGTGTCTCCTTTTGCCCATAGGCTGTCAGGAACCCGAGACAAGTCAATTTTTGCTTGTTGAGTGTAAATTTCGGGAAAATCCTCCATTGCCTGTATTCTAACATATTGTTCCAGAGTTTCTGCATCTTCAGGGATGGTCAGCATAACTGTGCCATTTTCTCTAAAATGGATGTTTGCGTGCATTTTACTTAAGACATCAGTACCCAGCAAGCAGGTAGGTGCACCTTTAGCAAATAAAAATTTGGATACAAAGGTTTTAGGGCCAAAGCTCACATTTAAAGGTTTTGTAAAGGGCAACGCCTGAATTTTACCATCATACCCTTCTGCATATGTTACCTTTGAGGATATATTGTCAGGATATGGTAAAAAGTCTTGATTTAAAATGGAGGATGTTGCTCCCGTATCTATCAGAAAAGGTACATTTTTACCCTCAACCTCAACTTGTATTATTGGTCTTCTAGAAGGAAGAGAGACCTGCATAACCTTCAGTCATTCTGAGCTGTCTGTTTGATCAGGCGCTGGGTTATTTATCCTATTTTTGGGTACAAAGGTTCCTGAATCTATATCTGCTTTTCTCTTCCTACATTCCCTTTGGAAATGTCCTGGCTTCTTACAGTAATGACAAGTAAACTTTTGATTAGCAGAGCCAGTATTAGCCTGTGCAATTCTTACTGGCTTAGAATTTTCTCTTAAGTCCATTTCTATCCCTACAGCTTTCTGTCTAGCCAGGTGTGGGTCTTCCAAGGTTCTCCAATCAGGGGTTGCGGCCTTAAGCTTTTCCTTCACTTTTGGAGACAATCCATCTATAAAGGTTTTTGTAACTAACCTCATCATTCCTGAAGCGGTTAGATCCATGCCTTCATCTCTGAAATTATTTTCTACACTTAGATAATATTCGTCTACTGATTATCCAGATTTCTGAGCCACCACTCCCGTTGTTCCTCTCTGCCTCTGTTTTTCCCTCATGAAAACCATTAAGTGATCTACAAATTGCGTACCTGATTCTATCGTTTGTAAGGCACCATCTCCTGCCTGGGGCCTATGTACCTGTAGATTTGCTAATAGCTCCTGGAAGAGTCCAGGAGTCATTTTCATTCTACATAATTCTTCTCCATCTGCCCAAACTCCAGCGTGAGTCTGCATAATTTGCTGTATATATTGTGCAAATCTAACTGGACACTGGGTGGGATCTGGTGCGTTATGCAAGAGAGACATGCCTTCAGCGGGGGACCAAGGGAAATATTGTCGAGTTTGGTGATATCTAGTTCCCATTACTCCGTCAGCACCAGGTTCCCTAAAGGGTCTTGGTACTACCCTAACAGGGGCAAGTACAGCGCCATGTCTAGGTGTACCACAGGCTAGGCAATCATTTCTCCAGTCTGGATTTTGTTGTCCACAGTGCGGACATACCCATCCTCCTGGTCCGGCTAAACTTTGAGGTGGTGTTTGGAGAAAAGATGGGGCATGTGGGTTAAGGTATGGGGGTGGGGTGTTCTTATATTCCACATTTTGTTTTTCTCCATAGCCTGCGGGTCTAATACACCACTTTTTATTCTGTTGATTATATGTCCATCCCTCTTTTTCTGCTACCCTAGAGACATCAATCAACGCTTGGATCTGATCTATCCATTTCTTGTCTCTGATTATGCCTTTTTTTTTTTTCCTGAATTCCTTCCCATTTTTTTCTACTAAAGGCTTCTGCCTTAGTAACTCCAAACTTACTAAAAATCTTTCTCAGCCCCTTAGTGGCATCTTCACCACTTCTCTCCTTTATGATAGTATAGATATCTAATTCTTCTGGTTCCGACTTTGTTTGCTTATTCCCCATTTTCTTATCCTGAGCTTTTTTTCTTTTCTTGCCCTAGGTGGCGTTTGGGTATGAGAATACCTCGTTACCTTCTTCCTAAGGAGCTAGGATGTTTAACGGCTTCTGCGTACCGTGTTGATGTAAGAAAATCCTGATTCCTACACCTATAGCAAACAACACAAATGCAACCAGACAGAGGATCAAAATACAACGTATCTTGTCCCAGGCTAATTTATCTGTCCTGGGCTCATACTATCATACACTTATCCGTCACCAGGTTTTCGTCAAAGACAGGATCAGAGATTGAACATAGGCGCGGAGGTCTCCCCGAAAGGACGCAACCACGTTGCCCAGTGGGACAGTCACTTCTTCTGTTTCAACACCCTAGGTGGCTTATAGGGCTATTCCCAACTTCCACACACCTTCTATTCACATTCACTCTCATTCAATGCCGTACTCCGTGAGGTGGTCAATTCCTAAGTAGTTCAAGAACCCGAGCTATAGGTATCCTCCTCTACTAGAACTACCCGCTAAAGGACACGACACAGAAAATCTTACGGACAGTGCAGGGCAGATATAAGAGATCTAACAGTGTCTCTTACCTGGCCAGGTTTTTATTCATCTGCCGTCCATTATCCCAGATTCTCTTTTCGTTCGTATTCTGCCGGTGTTCTTGAAGGAGTACACAGACCTCGGGTCCCTGTTCAGGCGCCAGGAAATGTCGGGACCACACTCAGTCGGAGCAGCCTTTGGAAGTGGGGAATCACCAGAAATAATACACAAGACACGTCTCGTATAGTATATCACTGGGAAGCCTCTGAAGTACGCCTACCTTCAAGGTGCCATCCCCTCTTTATATAGTTGTACAGATAGTTTCAGTGGTTATACAAGTTTTGCTTGTTTAAACAGAGAGAGAAAAGAGAAGACAAAAAAAACAGTTTCGGCTATGTGATAGTTTCACAACAAACAAAACAGTACAGTTTCGCCTAAGTGGCAGTTTCACAAACAAAAAATAGGATTTCACACAATAGCTAAAATGTCTTTGAATGGACAGGTCAATATTGATCACAAATTCTTTTTGGTTCATTGAGGTAACCATTTTTGTTCCGCTCTTCACAAATAGATATCATCCAGGGTGTGACAGATTCCCTTTAATGGGGCGGCAGTGCGTATGTTTTACCTCCGCTCCTTTCACCCAGGATTCTCCAGAACCCTAATCTTGTGATTGGTCGGGGGCCTAGCAGTCTGACCCCCAGTGATCCGGAAGTTACTCCCTTATAATATGGATAGGGGATAATTTCCAATCTTGGTACAAGTTCTCTAAGGTTTACCTTGTGAAATCATCTGTACCAAAGGTCCTGTTTCTTTGTAAATATAATATTTTGCTTATCTTGCTCTGATCCTGTAATGTAACCTCTTGATTAGTCCAGAACTGTAATCACAATAATGCACTTTCACTATATTGTCTGTTTTGCCATAACCTTCAACAACGCATACTGTGAAAGTGTCCAGGATACATTTAGCGTATGTATGAGCAAGCTTGTCTTGTAATCTTAGCACAATTGTGAGTACAGATCTCGCCCCATTTACGCTTTGATTTTTTTTACATATTCTGATCTAAAAATCTTGTGCAATAAATACAACACCTCTTACATAATGCTGAAAAATCTGTTAGTTTGGGGGCATCCTGCAATCTTTTTTACAGACAGATTCTCTTTTCTGCTGTATACTCATTTGAAATGTGTAAAATCCATATCGAAATTGCAGATTATTTTGCAGATTGTTTGCAAATCTTGTATGTTGGAACATTGATTACTGCAAGATGGAACAATACAGAAGAAATGGTGGCGTGTATTTACAATGTTCCCATCACTTTAAGTAGATTTATGTATCTAAACAGAGAACTGGTTCACCAAACTGGTGAAGATAAAGATCTGCTGCATTTTTTGGCTTGCAGATTACTTTTGTGTGCATATTATGCCAAATTCACATATTTGTGATACAAGGTATGTGCTTGGATCTCACTGTCAGGCTCAACTGGTGGGTCTCCTGACCGGCGATAATTGGCTCATAGGCATATATGAGGCAGTTATTTCATGTCAGGAGACCCCCTGATCGGGCCAGGTATTGTGATTCCAGCTTTCGCTAAAGACAGCAATATTAGTATTGTTACCAATATGATTTATATACTGTGTAATATGAATTACTATTATGTGGGTTTGGTAATAGCTTGTGATATTCCTTTCAGATCTACGGTTAAAGTTCCTTACGGCTTTGACGTTTTTAGTGCTTGTTATCAGGTATGTAATGGGATATTTAAAGAAAATGAACATGCATCATGGAAGTAATGTCATGTTCTCCTGGTGGATAACGCTGTAACATCAAACTTTTAGGAGTTGTGCACGAGTTCTCATTACTCACCTGGGGACCTTCTTGCTTATGCTTGCAGACATTTTTTTCCCGAACAGATTTTCACAAGAAATCTAATTATTTGGATCATTTATTTTAATGTGACTGAACTGCAGTGCCAGACATGACCAATGGATACTGGTTCTTCCTTATTTCTAATCTCACACCATTTTTAGAGGGTTTGTCCGCTACTCAATCAATACAGTGTCCCATTCACAATAAAAACAGAAGTGAGTATCCATTGTTTTTATTTTCTGTGGGACACTGTATGGATTGTATGTCTGCAGTAGTGGACAACCCCTTTAAGCATCTTCTTTATTGGTATTACACATTACAGTAGGTTATAATGCTTTGAGATCATTGCGAGATATTAATAAGCATACTCTATACCAGTGATGGTGAACCTTTTCGAGACCAAGTGCTCAATCTGCAACCCAAAAACCACTTATTTATCTCAAAGTGCCAACACGGCAATTTAACCTCTGTTCTAGTTTAGAAAAACCGTATACAGAGAGCAGTCATAGACAGGATCAGGGGTACCAGACTGCAGATATAAAGGAATATGTTCCCTCATCCTGGTTTATGCTCCCTTCATCCCGGTGTTTGCCCTCACCCTAGTGGTGTGTGCTCCCCTCAACCTGGTGGTGTGTGCTCCCCTCACCCTGGTGGTGTGTGCTCCCCTCACCCTAGTGGTGTGTGCTCCCCTCACCCTAGTGGTGTGTGCTCCCCTCACCCTAGTGGTGTGTGCTCCCCTCACCCTAGTGGTGTGTGCTCCCCTCACCCTAGTGGTGTGTGCTCCCCTCACCCTAGTGGTGTGTGCTCCCCTCACCCTAGTGGTGTGTGCTCCCCTCACCCTAGTGGTGTGTGCTCCCCTCACCCTAGTGGTGTGTGCTCCCCTCACCCTAGTGGTGTGTGCTCCCCTCACCCTAGTGGTGTGTGCTCCCCTCACCCTAGTGGTGTGTGCTCCCCTCACCCTAGTGGTGTGTGCTCCCCTCACCCTAGTGGTGTGTGCTCCCCTCACCCTAGTGGTGTGTGCTCCCCTCACCCTAGTGGTGTGTGCTCCCCTCACCCTAGTGGTGTGTGCTCCCCTCACCCTAGTGGTGTGTGCTCCCCTCACCCTAGTGGTGTGTGCTCCCCTCACCCTAGTGGTGTGTGCTCCCCTCACCCTAGTGGTGTGTGCTCCCCTCACCCTAGTGGTGTGTGCTCCCCTCACCCTAGTGGTGTGTGCTCCCCTCACCCTAGTGTATGTTGCCCTCACCCTAGTGGTGTGTTCTCCCCTCACCCTAGTGGTGTGTTCTCCCCCACCCTGGTGGTGTGCGCTCCCCTCACCCTGGTGGTGTGCGCTCCCCTCACCCTGGTGGTGTGCGCTCCCCTCACCCTGGTGGTGTGCGCTCCCCTCACCCTGGTGGTGTGCGCTCCCCTCACCCTGGTGGTGTGCGCTCCCCTCACCCTGGTGGTGTGCGCTCCCCTCACCCTGGTGGTGTGCGCTCCCCTCACCCTGGTGGTGTGCGCTCCCCTCACCCTGGTGGTGTGCGCTCCCCTCACCCTGGTGGTGTGCGCTCCCCTCACCCTGGTGGTGTGCGCTCCCCTCACCCTGGTGGTGTGCGCTCCCCTCACCCTGGTGGTGTGCGCTCCCCTCACCCTGGTGGTGTGCGCTCCCCTCACCCTGGTGGTGTGCGCTCCCCTCACCCTGGTGGTGTGCGCTCCCCTCACCCTGGTGGTGTGCGCTCCCCTCACCCTGGTGGTGTGCGCTCCCCTCACCCTGGTGGTGTGCGCTCCCCTCACCCTGGTGGTGTGCGCTCCCCTCACCCTGGTGGTGTGCGCTCCCCTCACCCTGGTGGTGTGCGCTCCCCTCACCCTGGTGGTGTGCGCTCCCCTCACCCTGGTGGTGTGCGCTCCCCTCACCCTGGTGGTGTGCGCTCCCCTCACCCTGGTGGTGTGCGCTCCCCTCACCCTGGTGGTGTGCGCTCCCCTCACCCTGGTGGTGTGCGCTCCCCTCACCCTGGTGGTGTGCGCTCCCCTCACCCTGGTGGTGTGCGCTCCCCTCACCCTGGTGGTGTGCGCTCCCCTCATCCTGATGGTGGTGTCCTCCCCTCATCCTGGGGGAGCATATACCATATATTTATATACTCCCCCAATCCATGTATATGCTTCCCCCAATCCATGTATATGCTCCCCCAATCCATGTGTCCCCCATTTTTGTGTGTTCCCATCTTTATGGGTACGTCCCCCATCTTTTTGGGTGTCCCGCATCGTTGTGGGTGTCCCGCATCGTTGTGGGTGTCCCGCATCTTTGTGGGTGTTCCCCATCTGTGGGTGTCCCCCATCTTTGTACGTGTCCCCCATCTTTGTACGTGTCCCCCATCTTTGTACGTGTCCCCCATCTTTGTACGTGTCCCCCATCTTTGTACGTGTCCCCCATCTTTGTACGTGTCCCCCATCTTTGTACGTGTCCCCCATCTTTGTACGTGTCCCCCATCTTTGTACGTGTCCCCCATCTTTGTACGTGTCCCCCATCTTTGTACGTGTCCCCCATCTTTGTACGTGTCCCCCATCTTTGTACGTGTCCCCCATCTTTGTACGTGTCCCCCATCTTTGTACGTGTCCCCCATCTTTGTACGTGTCCCCCATCTTTGTACGTGTCCCCCATCTTTGTACGTGTCCCCCATCTTTGTACGTGTCCCCCATCTTTGTACGTGTCCCCCATCTTTGTACGTGTCCCCCATCTTTGTACGTGTCCCCCATCTTTGTACGTGTCCCCCATCTTTGTACGTGTCCCCCATCTTTGTACGTGTCCCCCATCTTTGTACGTGTCCCCCATCTTTGTACGTGTCCCCCATCTTTGTACGTGTCCCCCATCTTTGTACGTGTCCCCCATCTTTGTACGTGTCCCCCATCTTTGTACGTGTCCCCCATCTTTGTACGTGTCCCCCATCTTTGTACGTGTCCCCCATCTTTGTACGTGTCCCCCATCTTTGTACGTGTCCCCCATCTTTGTACGTGTCCCCCATCTTTGTACGTGTCCCCCATCTTTGTACGTGTCCCCCATCTTTGTACGTGTCCCCCATCTTTGTACGTGTCCCCCATCTTTGTACGTGTCCCCCATCTTTGTACGTGTCCCCCATCTTTGTACGTGTCCCCCATCTTTGTACGTGTCCCCCATCTTTGTACGTGTCCCCCATCTTTGTACGTGTCCCCCATCTTTGTACGTGTCCCCCATCTTTGTACGTGTCCCCCATCTTTGTACGTGTCCCCCATCTTTGTACGTGTCCCCCATCCTTGCATATGCCCTTCATCCTGGTTTATCCTCCTCCTGGTATTTGTCCCACATCCTGCCAATGTCGTTGTTCAACACATAGAAAAAAAGCATAAAACACAAACAGTGCTACTCCCCTTCCTTCTTCTCCCCTACCGCGTCGTCTTCTGAAGCTGTCAGCTGACTTCAACGACGGGGGAATGCATGACGTCACTGCCATGCTCCCAGGCGTTTGTACGCCAACGTCAGCTGCTGGCCTTGAAATGGCCAGCAGGATGTATTGCAGTGCACGGACCTGGCAAGTTTGTGCGTTGCAATACACTCCAGTTGGATGTGTGTCCTCTGCGCACATCTAGCTGAAGAAGGGGCTGGCGTCCTTGAGCTCCTCATCTGCCGGGCCCGGAACACACTAGTGCTGAGGTGATGGCGTGTGTTCCCCCTCTGGCTCTGGCACACGTGCCATAGGTTTACCACCATTGCATTGTAAAGATTCCAGCAAAATGGCTTAATTGTTGACAGGATTCATCTGAAAAAACAATGGTAGAAGTTCTGCCCTGAACAAAGGTTGTAGATGTCACTAATAAATTTGTGTATCCAGTTGGAAAAACACGTGGGTGGGCTGCGCTGCTGGAGTAAATCCGTTCTTCAAAAATGAAATGCATTGGGAATAAAAAGCCTTTTCCTCATTGTTCCTGAAGAATTGATTCACCCCGGCAGCGCAGCCCACCCAACTGGATCCAATGTCCCCTGGAGGATTGATCCCCCAGCCGCGGGGCAGCAGCAGCTCTTTTTCTTGCCTACATAGGAGTTGTGCCTGTCACTACTCCACCAGGTGAGTGTAGCCAGCACTCTCCTACTCTAGAGTGCACTCTGTTTCCAACTCCTAGATTTACACACACATGCTTTTCTGTCTTTCAGCATTCTCATCCTGTATTTAAGATTTGGGTCCCAAGTATTACAAGATAATTTTGTTGCTGAGCTGACTACGCATTATCAGAATTATATCCTTTGTCTGATGTTGTCACCTGCGTGTTGTAAATGTGTCCTGATTTACATCACCACTATTACTACACAACATGCCGAAGCTGCAGAACTGTATTGTGTGGATGGAATGTTGCTGTTTGTAGTGTAAACTTGCTAATACTTCTTCTTTTATTCCATTTCTCCTTAATCAATTACACCAGCCGAGTTTTTATCATTTTATGGCCTTTTGAACTTTTATCTCTACACTTTAGCATTTGTGTATTCTCCATCTAAAAATGCTCTGTATGGTAAGTATTGGCTTATATTGAATGGCAGACAAAATTGTAAGTGTTGGTCTGGATATATATGTTTTACATCAGCATATTCAGAGCGATAACTTTTACTTGAGTCATTTACGGCATATGATTGTTACATAAGATGGGTCCCTAACTTGTCCCCCCTTCTTTATGACCCAGTGGGAAGTGCTGGAAAAACAGAGTCTAGCTCCCTTGTTCCTGGTCTATCAATGTGTTACATAGTCAGCATTTTATGGGAATGGCCAGCAGTTTTCATGCAGCTGCCATTTGGGAACTCCTGATGATAATGACCAATTGCCCACTGCGATAATCGGACAAATCCTTTCAACATTCCTCCTGACTGCCGGTGAGCAGATAATAAAGCAAAGCTCACCCCTTTACCTTACATATAAAAATAGCTGCTCATTAACTATATTGCATTCAATGTCTTGAACCTATGAATTCTCCAGACCAAGGGTGTGCAATAAATTTTCCCCAGGGGCCCCATGAGAGACCGTGACTGTTTTGGAGGGCCAAACCAATAGGCTGAAATTAATTCTGGTCAATATTAATATTAACACAATTATTAGAATTAATATAAATATATCAATTAATATTAAGCAGAATGAAGTATGCCGAGGTCCCCCTATATACCGTACGAGCCCACACACAGCCCCCTATATACTGTATGAGCCCCCACATAGCCTCCATATATACAGTGTGAACCCCACATAGCCTCCATATATACAGTGTGAACCCCACATAGCCTCCATATATACAGTGTGAACCCCACATAGCCTCCATATATACAGTGTGAACCCCACATAGCCTCCATATATACAGTGTGAACCCCACATAGCCTCCATATATACCGTGTGAACCCCACATAACCTCCAATGAACATACAAATATCCCATACACATGAAAAAAACAAACATACATACTTGCCTCGCTCCCATTTCCCTGATATTCTGCTCCTGTGCAACGAGTTCCAGCAGCATCTTGATGAAATACCATCATCGCGTCCGCCGTCTCACACGCTGATTGGTGGAAGATGAAGCCGGCGGCCCTGTCCTCCCCCAATGTATTCACTGTTGTCTGCATCCCGAGGATGCGGATAGCAGTGACAGCGGATGGCGGGCGTGGAATGGCATGGTTTGGCCTGTGGGCCACTGTTGCAGCCCTTCTGCTGTCTCGTTTGCGGGCCAAACTGGAACAGCCAGAGGGCCGGATGTAGCCCTCAGCTGCTTGTGCTCCAATGGGATGGGAAATTTAATGGACTCACCATTTATTTATTACTTAAACTTTTTGCAGAATCTCAGCTGAAGGATAATCCTGCCTTCTCAATGCTTAATGATTCCGATGATGATGTCATATATGGGTAAGTCTAGAGCCTAATTCTCATTCTGCCTCTTGTTATATTTAGGGCTTAATATTATATGGTGTCTTCATCAATTGTACAAAGCAAGAATTGTGGAGTCACTATGATTCTTTTCCAAAAAGAATATTCTGATTAATGGATTAATGGCAGCACAAAACAGCACTACCATACAGTATAATAGGTTCCTGCATGATTGCCAGCAATTTCAGTTATGTGATTCTAGATGAGTGTTATATTAATTGCCAACAAACAACCATACCACATATTTGGGGAAGTTGATGAAATATTTTAGAAATAGAAAATTATATATAATGCTTATAGTCAAAACACCCCATGTGGAGACATTATACTACGGACACATCCATATACTTAGAGCCTAATTCCCATAGGGAGAAATGATGTACTAGTCCTTTTTTATAAAATATATAACTTCTTTATTAGAAACATTAAAATACAAACAAACCAAAAAACATGATCAGGTGTATGGAAGGTTGCACACTGAAACAAAATCACCAAGGGCCCCACCCCCCACCAGTTACAGTTATAGTTATATGGATAATCCATATGGCTTCTTGAATTTACATTTTGCCATGTAGGCTGTTTAGAAATATAGTGCTATAGTCACAGTATGGATATTACTAAGTAAGTGGATATTTCCACGGTACTTGTCTGTGGCTACATACTTTTCATATATAATTTCTGGTGCAAGTAGATTTAATTAATTATGGAAGCCTTATACAAGTTTAGCTTGTATACAAGCTCGATATCAGTTGTCAGCCAGCCCTGAGGTTTAATATTTAGCGGCTCAGTTTCATATACAGAGTGGGGTAACTGGTGGGGGGTGGGGCCCTTGATGATTTTGTTTCAGTGTGCAACCTTCCATACACCTGATCATGTTTTTTGGTTTGTTTGTATTTTAATGTTTCTAATAAAGAAGTTATATATTTTATAAAAAAGGACTAGTACATCATTTCTCGCTATGGGAATTAGGCTATGAGTGTTATATGTAGCTTACTCTCATCTCATCAGTAAGAACAGAAAGTGCAGTTTTTGTTCTGCTAGAGCAAGGATTGGTCAGTTTCTATTAACTCAAGGGTCTTCTTGAAATGGTAATCTGCTGAAGTCTAAATCCACACTCAATCAGAATATCAAAATTACCGTAAAACATTAAATGCAATGTGTATACCCAGCTTCATTGTCTTTACATATATTTAGAGGCTGTTACTCCGACACTACAGACAGTAACTGGTATACCACAAAAATCCTATATTAGAAGGACCCCATGTTAGGACAACCATGTCCTTAATTTGTGGCTGCAAGACGGGAGTCTAGAGAACTGCCTCTTACCTGGACTGCATCTGCGACTCTTCTTTTGATTAGCCAGCCAAGTACGATGTGATGTGCGTCATGCCACATCGATGATGTCATGCCAGGCCAGTTAATCAAAAGAAGAGACAGTGATGCCTTCAGGAAAGAGGCAGTTATCATGGCTTCCATTCATGACCATATTCTCAGAGCTTCGTGTCAAAATCAAATTGCACCAGCTCTATTGTCCATTTCTTGTACATACAATCTATGGCTGTAACCGGTTCACAACATCTGCCATGCATGTAGGGGCTCTGTCAGTATGACATGGCACCCTCAAACTATTCCAGCAACATCTGAACTCCAATATGATGCTTCTTCCCTTATGAACTTTGCACTGTACCTCAAAGTAATTTTTGACGACATATTGGGTATTGTATCTGCCACACATGTACGTAGACTGCTTGTTATTTTAGGAAAATACCCATGGAGTCAAAATTGTCACTACCCTTGCTCTTCTGTTACTTTAGGGGTTTTGTCAGGGCCGTATTTAGAGTTTCTGCTGCCCTAGGCACTTTTAGCGCTGCCTCCCTCATTGGTGAGTATGACGCTATCGGCAGTGACTTTGGCAAGAATCGCTGTTGTGAAAATAGCCTTTTGCAGCAGATCGGGCAGTTTTTTCGCATCTGCCGCGTAACGGATCACTTACGGCAACACTGCATTTGGCTTCATTCATTCCCTATGGGATTTGCGGCACTTGCTCCATACTGTATAATGGCCACACATGATGCTCCATACTGTATAATGGCCACACATGATGCGCCATACTGTATAATGGCCACACAGTGCTCCATTCTGTATAATGACCACACATGATGCGCCATACTGTATAATGACCCCACATGATGTTCAGTACTGTATAGTGGCCCCACATGATGCTCCATACTTTATAATGGCAACACATGATGCTCCATACTTTATAAGGGCCACATATGATGCTACATGCATACTGTATAATGGCCCACCCCCCCTCCCATCCTGTATGCGTGGCTCATCTCCCCCTCCCTGTATGCATGGGTGGCTCAGGCTCATCTCCCATCCCCCCCCTGTATGCGTGGCTCATCTCCCCCTCCCTCCCTGTATGCATGGGTGGCTCTGGCTCATCTCCCATCCCCCCCTTGTATGCGTGGCTCATCTCCCCCTCCCTGTATGCATGGGTGGCTCTGGCTCATCTCCCATCCCCCCCTGTATGCGTGGCTCATCTCCCCCTCCCTGTATGCATGGGTGGCTAAGGCTCGTCATCTCCCATCCCCCCCTGTAGGCTGTATGCGTGGCTCATCTCCCCCTCCCTGGCTGTATGCGTGGCTCATCTCCCTCCCTGTATGCATGGGTGGCTGGCTCATCTCCCATCCCCCTATGCGTGGCTCATCTCCACCTCCCTGGCTGTATGCGTGGCTCATCCCCCCTCCCTCCCTGTATGCATGGGTGGCTGGCTCATCTCCCATCCCCCCTGCCCTATGCGTGGCTCATCTCCCCCTCCCTCTGTATGCATGGGTGCGGGCGGCTCAGACTCGTCATCTCCCATCCGCCCCCCCCCCCCCCCCCCAATGCGTGGCTCTTCGGCTGCCCAGCCGCCCCCCATCCACGGTCCTGCTTCATCCTCCCCGGCTCCCCCCGTCCTCCCTGGCTGACGGCTGTCATCATCATACTCACCTCACACCGCGCAGAAGAACGGAATCCCGGCCGGCTCCACCTCTGTCCCGACTCCCAGCGGCGGCGCAGCACCCTCGCCCTGTGTGAGCGCCGCGGTCAGGTGGTACCGCTCATTAAGTTCATGAATATGCATGCATATTCATGAACCTTAATCAGCGGTACCATGTGACCGCTCACACAGGACGAGGCGAGGGCGTGCAGTCACTGAGAGCAGACCAGGCATCGCTGGAGCAGGTGAGGTGAGTATGATTGTATCATGATGTCTTCAAGGGGACAAGGAGGCAGCGGCGGGCGGGGGGGGGGGGGGGGGTGACTGACCCCGGCCGGACCGGACTCTATAAAAAAAAAAATACACATACCTGCTCAGGTGCCGCACCCCGCGTCGCCCCGCCCTAGGCACGTGCCCTCAAGTGCCTAGTGGCAAATACGGCCCTGGGTTTTGTATATGGAGTCCTCAAACTCTACACAATAATTTGTTGTCCAAGAGTCAAATAGCGCTCCATCCCTCCCAAGTCTCAGCACGTTCACCGGAAATTGTGTAACAAATTTTGGTGCCAAAATCTGAAAAATTTTAAATTTGGGGCTAAAACAACATTTTTGAGGTAAAAATGTAATTATTTTTTCTTCAGTGCCCAATAGTATAATATTCTTTGATACACCCGTGGTGTCAATATGATCACTCCCTTAGATGAATTTATTGAGACGTATAGTTTGTAAAATGGTGTCCCCTATTTTCTCCTATTATCCCTTTTGAAAACTTGAGGCCAAAGCAACATTTTAATCCCTTTTCCCACCAAGGCAGTTTGCACCTTCATGACCAGGCCAAATTTTACAATTCTGGAACTCTGAAACGCTTCAAGGGATTCCTCTGATTCTGTGACGTGTTTTTTCTGACATATTGTACTTCATGTAGAAAAGCCGCGGAGACACCATCACTTGTTTCTCAACGCAAGCAATGAATAGCCAGGTCTTTCACCAGGAAGGAACAACCACGGGAAGGGCAGCATCCAATAAAGGAAAACCACCTATGCCAAAACATGGTATCCATCCACAGACAGCTGTTTCGGGGTATTTGCCCCTCATCAGTGTGGAGTAGGAAACTGGCTATTAGGAGCAGTGCCTAGTGAAAAGGCTATAAACATAAGGATGAATGACCTCGGGGAGATCAAAACATCCAACACCGCGGAGACACCATCACATGGTTCTCAACGCAGTGATCCAGAACACTGCCCCCATCCCTATTGGGAAATATGCAAATGCATGTAGAAAAGCCGCGGAGACACCATCACGTGTTTCTCAACGCAAGCAATGAATATCCAGGTCTTTCACCGGGAAGGAACAACCACGGGAAGGGCAGCATCCAATAAAGGAAAACCACCTATGCCAAAACATGGTATCCATCCACAATTGAATTGTAATTAAATTGAAGACGTTTGGGACCACCAGAAGTCCTTCTAGACCTGGCCGTCCAGCCAAACTGAGCAATCGTGGGACAAGAGCCTTGGTGTGAGAGATAAAGAAGAACCCCAAGATCACTGTGGCTGAGTTCCAGAGATGCAGTAGGGAGATGGGAGAAAGTTCCACAAAGTCAACTATCACTGCAACCCTCCACCAGTTGGGCCTTTATGGCGAAGTGGCCCGATGGAAGCCTCTCCTCAGTGCAAGGCATATGAAAGTCTGCATATAGTTTGCTAAAAAACACATGAAGGACTCCCAGACTATGAGAAATAAGATTCTTTGGTCTGATGAAACTAAGACCTTTTTGGTGATAATTCTAAGCGGTATGTGTGGAGAAAACCAGGCACTGCTCATCAACTGCCCAATACAATCCCAACAGTGAAACATGGTGGTGGCAGAATCATGCTATGGGGGTGTTTTTCAGCTGCCAGGGACAGGACGACTGGTTGCCATTGAAGGAAGCATGAATGCTGCCAAGTACAGAGAGATCCTGGATGAAAACCTCTTCCAGAATGCTCTGGTCCTCAGACTTGGCCGAAGGTTCACCTTCCAACAAGACAATGACCCTAAGCACACAGCTAAAATAACAAAGAAGTGGCTTCAGAACAACTCTGTGACAATTCTTGACTGGCCCATCCAGATCCCCTGACCTAAACCCAATTGAGCATCTTTGGAGAGACCTGAAAATGGCTGTCCACCAACGTTCACCATCCAACCTGACGGAACTGGCGAGGATCAGCAAGGAAGAATGGCATAGGATCCCCAAATCAAGGTGTGAAAAACTTGCTGCATCATTCCTAAGAAGACTCATGGCTGTACTAGCTCAAAAGGTGCTTCTCCTCAATACTGAGCAAAGGGTCTGAATACTTATGACCATGTGATGTTTCGGTTTTTCTTTTTTAATAAAATAGCAAACATGTCTACATTTCTAAGGGGGGGTTCAGTCAAGATGGGGTGCAGAGTATACATGAATGAGAAAAAAAATGAACTTTTTTGAATTTACCTAATGGCTGCAATGAAACAAAATGTGAAAGATTTAACCCCTTCATGACCGTGGGATTTTTTCGTTTTTCCGTGTTCGTTTTTCACTCCCCTCCTTCCCAGAGCCATAACTTTTTTATTTTTCCGTCAATTTGGCCATGTGAGGGCTTATTTTTTGCAGGACGAGTTGTACTTTTGAACAACATCATTGGTTTTACCATGTTGTGTACTAGAAAACGGGAAAAAAATTCCAAGTGCGGTGAAATTGCAAAAAAAAAGTGCAATCCCACACTTGTTTTTTGCTTGGCTTTTTTGCTAGGTTCACTAAATGCTAAAACTAACCTGCCATTATGATTCTCCAGGTCACTACGAGTTCATAGACACCTAACATGACTAGGTTATTTTTTACCTAAGTGGTGAAAAAAAATTCCAAACTTTGCTAAAAAAAAAAAAATTGCGCCATTTTCCGATACTCGTAGCGTCTCCATTTTTCATGATCTGGGGTCGGTTGAGGGCTTATTTTTTGCGCGCCGAGCTGGCGTTTTTAATGATTCCAATTCGGTGCAGATACGTTCTTTTGATCGCCCGTTATTGCATTTTAATGCAATGTCGCGGCGACCAAAAAAACGTAATTCTGGCATTTCAAGTTTTTTTCTCGTTACGCCGTTTAGCGATCAGGTTAATCCTTTTTTTTTATTGATAGATCGGGCGATTCTGAACGTGGTGATACCAAATATGTGTAGATTTGATTTTTTTTTTATTGATTTATTTTGATTGGGGCAAAAGGGGGGTGATTTAAACTTTTATATATATTTTTTTTTCACATTTTTTTTTAACTTTTGCCATGCTTCAATAGCCTCCATGGGAGGCTAGAAGCAGGCACAGCACGATCGCCTCTGCTACATAGCAGCGATCTGCTGTTCACTGCTATGTAGTAGAAAATCAGGTGTGCTGTGAGCGCCGACCACAGGGGGGCGCTCACAGCTACCGGCGATCAGTAACCATAGAGGTCTCAAGGACCTCTATGGTTACAATGGAGAAGCATCGCCGACCTCCGATCATGTGATGGGGGTCGGCGATGCGCTCATATCCGGCCGCCCGGCCGGATGCGGTAGTTAAATGCCGCTGTCTGCGTTTGACAGCGGCATTTAACTAGTTAATAGCGGCGGGTGAATCGCGATTTCACCCGCTGCTATTGCGGGCACATGTCAGCTGTTCAAAATGGCTGACATGTCCCGGCTTTGATGCGGGCTCACCGCGGAGCCCTGCATCAAAGCAGGGGAGCTGACATCGGACGTACTATCCCGTCCGATGTCAGTAAGGGGTTAAAGGGGTCTGAATACTTTCCGTACCCACTGTAACTCTCTAGCTTAAGAGCATAAAAATTCAAAGCTTGATAATTGCTAAATTTTCATCAAAGGTCCGATATTTTCACAAATGAAATATCTGCCTTAATTTACCATTATCATAAAGTACAATGTTTTTTTTGTATCACAATCTCAGAATCATTGGGATATGTTGGAGCGTTCCAGAGTTGTTACTTTAAAGAAGTTGTCCACTACTTGGATAACTTCTTCTCATCCCCCATACTTGGCCCCTATAAAATAATACAGCTTATACTCCCCTCCTGTGCCTGCTCCTTTACCTCCGTGTTAGCACTCGCTCTCACGAGGCTCTAGTGCTGTTGTTGTAACGCCTGCGCTTAGTCTTGTATTTACCTTTAGTTTAGTATATTTAATACATCTGTTTATTGATTGCCTGAGCCTTGTCACAGTTAGTTAGGTCCATATATATTTGGACAGAGACAACATTCTTCTAATTTTGGTTATAGACATTACCACAATGAATTTTAAACAAAACAATTCAGGTGCAGTTGAAGTTCAGACTTTCAGCTTTCATTTGAGGGTATCCACATTAAAATTGGATGAAGGGTTTAGGAGTTTCAGCTCCTTAACATGTGCCACCCTGTTTTTAAAGGGACCAAAGTCGCGACATGTCAGCTGTTTTGTACAGCTGACATGTGCGCGCAATAGCGGCAGGTGTAATCGCGATCCACCTGCCGCTATTAACTAGTTAAATGCCGCTGTCAAACGCTGACAGCGGCATTTAACTACCGCTTCCGGCCGCGCGGCCGGAAATGCTCGCAGCAATGCGTCGGCACGACAACTTGAGGTCTCCTTGAGACCTCTATGGTTGTTGATGCTGGCTTGCTGTGAGCGCCACCCTTTGGTCGGCGCTCATAGCAAGCCTGTAATTCAGCTACATAGCAGCATCTGATGATCGCTGCTATGTAGCAGAACCGATCAGGCTATGCCAGCTTCTAGCCTCCCATGGAGGCTATTGAAGCATGGCAAAAGTAAAAAAAAAAAAAAAGTTTAAAAAAATATAAAACAATATAAAAGTTTAAATCACCCCCCTTTCGCCTCCATTCAAAATAAAACCATAAAAAAAAATCAAACCTACACATATTTGGTATCGCTGCGTTCAGAATTGCCCAATCTTTCAATAAAAAAAAAGATCAACCTGATCGCTAAACGGGGCAGCGAGAAAAAAATTCAAAACGCCAGAATTACGTTTTTTTGGACGCTGCAACATTGCATTAAAATGCAATAACGGGCGATCAAAAGAACGTATCTGCACAAACGTGGTATCACTAAAAATGTCAGCTCGGCACGTAAAAAATAAGCCCTCACCTGACCCGAGATCACGAAAAATGGAGATGCTACGGGTATCGGAAAATGGCGCAATTATTTATTTTTTTTATTTGCAAAGTTTAAAATTTTTGTTCACCACTTAGATGAAAAATAACCTAGTCATGTTTGGTGTCTATGAACATGTAATGACCTGGAGAATCATAATGGCAGGTCAGTTTTAACATTTAGTGAACCTAGCAAAAAAGCCAAACAAAAAACAAGTGTGGGACTGCACTTTTTTTGCAATTTCACCACCCTTGGAATTTTTTCCCCGTTTTCTAGTACAAGACATGGTAAAACCAATGGTGTCGTTCAAAAGTACAACTCGTCCCGCAAAAAATAAGCCCTCACATGGCCATATTGACGGAAAAATAAAAGTCATGGCTCTGGGAAGGAGGGGAGCGAAAACTCAAAAACGAAAAAGGGCTGCGTCTTAAAGGGGTTAATATTTGATGTGTCTTGTATGTGTTGTTTATTAATAAATAAATGTATTTTATTTGGTGATTCCTATTCGTCAGCATGGTTCTTTCCTCTAGTTTTCCATTATATACCGCCACCATCACTGTTCCAGCTTCCTAACGAATTGAGCATGAAAAGGAAGTCTGAGATCCGCTGCAGTCTGGACTTTGTTTTCATGTTCAATTTGACCGAAGGTGGGACAGTGACACCAGAGCAGATTGGGTGCCGGTGTCACGTGCCACAACAGCAGCAGCAGAGAGCAAGTGCTGGCACCGCTGGGATGGCGCCGACACAGGAGGTGATTTTAAGCTTTATTATTTCATGGGGGCCAAACATTTGGATCAAGAAGGGGTTGGGTTGTCCTAGTGGTGAACAACCCCTTTAAGGCCTCCGTCACATGCCCTGATGATTCCTGTACAGGTAAAACCAGTACTAGTGATGTCCGTATGTCCGAATGTGACCTCCATGTATCTGTTAGCGGTCCGTGTGCCACGTTCAGCTCCAGTTCGCGCTTATCTCAGGCACCGGCTGCTGAAGCCAGCTCTCATCATTGTCCCTGAGATCAGCGTGACCAGGCGACAATGATGGGGGTTGTATTCAGCACCCTCTGTGTACATTCTGTGTAAAATAAAGAATTGTGTTCAGCAACCAGCACCTGGGAACAGCGCGCGCGAACTGTACTGCTTCTTCCCGGCGCCGGTACATGTCACGCTGATGTCCTCCAGGTGCGGCACACATTTTGTACGTGTTGCTGATAAAAACTGACAAGTCAGCACAACCATTGAACACAATGGGTGTGCGTGTCTATATTTCCAATCCTTAAAAAACGGACTTGTGAAGGGAGCTTAAGGGGTTAAAAAATAAGTTTTCTATATGGACCTAAAGGCCCCAAAGTATCAAATGCTGATACTTTTCTACAATATCTGTAAGTAACTAAAAAATTCTTAAAGCCTATGTTAAAGCTGTTTTTCTTCTTTGTTGCTTGCAGGAGTGACTATGAAGAGATGCCTCTTCAAAATGGCCAAGCCATTCGAGCCAAATATAAGGAGGAGTCTGACAGCGACTAGGAGAGTGCTGCGAGACGAGTGCCTTCGGGAGCTGACAGTCCCCAGCAGGGACTATTTTGCCTTTACACCTTGGCTACCATGGAATGCTGCTGTTTTCACAGAGGATTTTTTTTCTCCTTGTTAAAAAAAATAGATCTGTGCAGGATGGGATACAGGAGATCTCTGCGATGGACCACTCTCTTTTACCTGAAGCCAGAGCCCTCCATCATCTAACGATTGCTTCAATTTATCACTCATTTTGTTTTCTTTTTTGTCATTTTTCCCTCCCCATTTTTTTTCCATTGCTAAAGCTTAGCAACTCTTGAAATTCTTAAATAGAATTTGTCACAATGGAAAAACATCCCAGAAAAACCACTGTAATAACTCTAGGTGAAAAGCCGATGGTTGTGAATGTGTAGTTGTTATTTCGGTACTGCTTCCTGCGGTGTGCTTAGTGCGTACCCCAGAGCCCCAAGCTGGGTGCTGTGAGGAGGGCCAGTGCACAGTGCCATAACACATCCAGAATCCACATCTTTTTACCTACACAATCCGTATTCCTCTTAGGTGGGCGTTGGGGGTCTCCATGGTAATTGTTCCCCTTGCATATTATGGTTCATCTATCACTTAGAACATTTTCTGATTGGTGGTTACTTACGTTACGGTATTGTATTTCTGTTTTACATGGACACATGAAGGAGATACATCCTGTAGACTTCACTACTTGGAAAGGAAAACTTCCTACAGTGCCACCTTTTACAGCCAGTCAAACCAGATGAGATTCAGACTATAGTCTGCCATAAAGTTCTGGTTTACTTGCAGTAAAGTTCTGCAGGATCTTGAATTGATCACATAATGAAGGAATACAATACTTGAGAACTGATATTCAGTGGTAATCTTGACACCAGATTTTTGCAACCTAATCTCAGAGCAGCATAATGTAGAGACTGTTGTATATTCCAGTGATGTGTCACTTACTGGGCTGCTTGCTGTAGATTTGATAAAATCAGCAGGAGATTATCAGAAGAGGACTAGTAAACCTGCTGCCATATAGTCCTCCATACTGAAGAGTAGAGATGAGCAAATTTAATTGGGTACCTGCTTATTTGGCAAGCTATAGTGCTTACCAAATAAGCTTCAGAGGGAACCCGGATACATGGAGCGCTCAGGCTGATCAGCTGTCCGGCGCCGCAGGTGCATGTGTCGCGGCTGTTTCACTGTCACAACACATGCATGAAGAGCCTGTGTGTTGGGCTCTCCATACATGTGTTGTGACACAGTGATGACTCCGGCACCTGCAGCGCCGGACAGCTGATCAGCCGGAGCGCTCCATGTATCCAGGTTCCCTCTGCAGCTTATTTGGTAAGCACTATAACTTGCGGAATAAGCAGGGACCCGATCAAATTCAATCATCTTACCACTGATTGGCAGTGTTCTATGTGTACTGTGTATCGGCAGAAAGCTGCCAATCTGTGGTGTGATCGGGGGTTATACCAAGCTCAGCATTACTGTTAGATCTGCAGCAAATAACATCGAGTTTATCAAAACTACAGCAAGCGGCTGAATGTGTTATATCGCAGAAATGAAAAAAAGCTGGTGACAGATTCACACTAACAATGCGCTGGAGATGAAGTGGGAATACAAATCTGCAGTAACTACTATAACGATCAGGCATTTTACATGCCATGCT
Organism: Ranitomeya variabilis; assembly: GCF_051348905.1. Lineage (NCBI taxonomy): Eukaryota > Metazoa > Chordata > Amphibia > Anura > Dendrobatidae > Ranitomeya > Ranitomeya variabilis. Next base: position 184,177,175 of record NC_135233.1, on the reverse strand, counting down.
TGGGACTGTCATACAGACGTCAGCAATGCCAAGTACCTGAACTTTACCAGTAGGAAGATATAAACTCAGTAGAGGTCTTAGATTTTGTTCTACAGAGATGCAAAAACATCTCTTAAGTTTACATTGTTGTGGATGGCTCTTTTTTCATTTGACTTGTAAATAAAATTTCATTAAATATCATTGTATATTTGATGCAGGGCTAATGACCAAGGCGGACGCCATTCACATTGTCATTTCCTGATTCCACAAACATTGCTCGACATTTTGTTTCTGGGAATACTGTATGTACTTTGGGGGCAAGAGACGCCGCTGCAGTCTTCTCAACTGAACGATATAAATACGCAACAAATCCTTTTTGTAATTATATTAAGGTGTTTATGTTCTTTTTAATTATTATTAAAATTGATGATTCTTAATAGTATTTCCAATTGTTTAGTACAGCATATAGTGGGATGTTTATCCTTGGGTTGTTCCTTTCCATTTACAGATGGAAACAAGACCAATTCTTCTATATATTTAATGTAAAATCTATTTTCTTTTGGGAGTATTCAGTATTGCTTGTGATTTTACACCTTTCAGGGTCCACAAAGAGAATCGGGGATTGTGGAGTGGACTGCTCCACACAGGATAGATGCGGACTGTATTTCATAGCTGGCATCTGCTGTTAACTTAAATGCCACTATCAATCTCTGACGGCAGCATGTAAGTGTTGTGGTTTCCCCTGCACATGCCCCCATGCCTCTTTTCTGTGATTGGGTGTCATAAGAGACTGTTTTATTTGCTACATATAGCAATTCTATCAATCACAGATTCAACTTTCCTCTGGGTGCTTTCACATTGCTTTGTGTCTCCGTTGGGGCATGCATCCAAAATCCCCAGCAAAACTGGGTTTGTACACCAATAGACTGCAATGGTGATGGCGGAGCGAACGTGCCCTCTATCATATATAAAAAATTAGTCTGCACTCTGTTTTAAAGAGGGTGCTGGTGTAACGGACATGAAGTCCCCAATAGCATTAGTCAAAAGATACACCGCACTCACGGATGGAATATATTGCAAAACATATAACAATTTATTTATGTACATACATATCAAAAGATAACAGTGCAATCAATCAATCAAAGCGTTTTTTGACGTTTCGAACCCAACCGGGTCCTTACTCATATATCGCTTGTAATGATATGTAGTTTATAAATTCAGGACCGTCTCAGCCGAGACAGAAAATTGCAGCAGTTATGCTATAAACGTTGTGATGGGAATAATCCAGATGTAGGCTAGCTGACGCTAGGTAGGAAGACCTGAAGGCAGAATGCTGAAGAGCGGCGCACAGCTAGGCGCGGGAGCGCCGCTCTTCAGCATTCTGCTATATGTTTTGCAATATATTCCATCCGTGAGTGCGGTGTATCTTTTGACTCGTGCCCTCTATCATGCACTTTTTACTACTACAGGAGGCGTTCACTCAGACGCGGTCTACTACAGGAGACGTGCACTCAGACGCAGACTACTGCATGAGGCGTGCACTCAGACGCAGTCTACTACAGGAGGCGGGCACTCAGGCGCAGTCTACTACAGGAGGCGTGCACTCATGCAGTCTACTACGGGAGGCGTACACTCAGATGCAGTCTACTACAGGAGGCGTGCACTCAGACGCAGTCTACTACAGGAGACGTGCACTCAGACGCAGTCTACAGGAGGCGTGCACTCATGCAGTCTACTACAGGAGGCGTACACTCAGACTACTACACGAGGCGTGCACTCAGACGCAATCTACAGGAGGTGTGCACTCAGGCGCAGTCTACTACAGGAGGCGTATACTCACGCAGTCTACTACAGGAGGCGTACACTCAGGCGCAGTCTACTACGGGAGACGTACACTCAGACGCAGTCTACTACAGGAGGCCCTGCCCATTAAGCCCTGCCCTTTGCCGCACCTCTTCCTTCAGCACTGCCTACGTCGGCATGCATCCTGCGTACCCTATTTTTAACATTGGGTGCGCAGGCCATGTGGATGTATGCGGATGCCTCAACATGCGTCGTTTTCACGCTGCGCCAACCACAACACATGTTGCGTTTGGCGCAGCTTAAAAATGACGCATGCGGAGGGATCCGCATACATCCGTATGGCCTGCATACCCAATGTTAAAAATAGGGTACGCAGGATGCATGCCGACGTAGGCAGTGCTGAAGGAAGAGGTGCGGCAGTGGGCAGGGCTTAACGGAGGAACTATACAGTCCTCCGCATAGCCCTCATCCACAAATATGAAACCAGCCTAACAGGCCGATCAGTGCAAATGGAATAGCAAACAGTACATCACTTAGGATTCCAGTACATGGAATATACGGTACATCCCTTAGGATACACGAAGTGATGTACTGAACATACAGCAGTCAGTGTATCCTAAGTGATATACTGTACATACAGCAGTCTCAGTGTATCCTAAGTGATGTACTGTACATACAGCAGTCTCGGTGTATACTAAGTGATATACTGTACATACAGCAGTCTCAGTGTATCCTAAGTGATGTACTGTACATACAGCAGTCTCAGTGTATATTAAGTGATGCACTGTACATACAGCAGTCTCGCAGTCTCAGTGTATTCTAAGTGATGTACTGTTCATACAGCAGTCTCATTGTATCCTAAGTGATGTACTGTACATACAGCAGTCTCGGTGTATCCTAAGTGATGTACTGTACATACAGCAGTCTCGGTGTATCCTAAGTGATGTACTGTACATACAGCAGTCTCGGTGTATACTAAGTGATGTACTGTACATACAGCAGTCTCGGTGTATCCTAAGTGATGTACTGTACATACAGCAGTCTCGGTGTATCCTAAGTGATGTACTGTACATACAGCAGTCTCGGTGTATCCTAAGTGATGTACTGTACATACAGCAGTCTCGGTGTATACTAAGTGATGTACTGTACATACAGCAGTCTCGGTGTATCCTAAGTGATGTACTGTACATACAGCAGTCTCGGTGTATCCTAAGTGATGTACTGTACATACAGCAGTCTCGGTGTATACTAAGTGATGTACTGTACATACAGCAGTCTCGGTGTATCCTAAGTGATGTACTGTACATACAGCAGTCTCGGTGTATCCTAAGTGATGTACTGTACATACAGCAGTCTCGGTGTATCCTAAGTGATGTACTGTACATACAGCAGTCTCGGTGTATCCTAAGTGATGTACTGTACATACAGCAGTCTCGGTGTATCCTAAGTGATGTACTGTACATACAGCAGTCTCGGTGTATCCTAAGTGATGTACTGTACATACAGCAGTCTCGGTGTATCCTAAGTGATGTACTGTACATACAGCAGTCTCGGTGTATCCTAAGTGATGTACTGTACATACAGCAGTCTCGGTGTATCCTAAGTGATGTACTGTACATACAGCAGTCTCGGTGTATCCTAAGTGATGTACTGTACATACAGCAGTCTCGGTGTATCCTAAGTGATGTACTGTACATACAGCAGTCTCGGTGTATCCTAAGTGATGTACTGTACATACAGCAGTCTCGGTGTATCCTAAGCGATGTACTGTGCATACAGCAGTCTCGGTGTATCCTAAGCGATGTACTGTGCATACAGCAGTCTCGGTGTATACTAAGCGATGTACTGTGCATACAGCAGTCTCGGTGTATCCTAAGCGATGTACTGTGCATACAGCAGTCTCGGTGTATCCTAAGCGATGTACTGTGCATACAGCAGTCTCGGTGTATCCTAAGCGATGTACTGTGCATACAGCAGTCTCGGTGTATCCTAAGCGATGTACTGTGCATACAGCAGTCTCGGTGTATCCTAAGCGATGTACTGTGCATACAGCAGTCTCGGTGTATCCTAAGCGATGTACTGTGCATACAGCAGTCTCGGTGTATCCTAAGCGATGTACTGTGCATACAGCAGTCTCGGTGTATCCTAAGCGATGTACTGTGCATACAGCAGTCTCGGTGTATCCTAAGCGATGTACTGTGCATACAGCAGTCTCGGTGTATCCTAAGCGATGTACTGTGCATACAGCAGTCTCGGTGTATCCTAAGCGATGTACTGTGCATACAGCAGTCTCGGTGTATCCTAAGCGATGTACTGTGCATACAGCAGTCTCGGTGTATCCTAAGCGATGTACTGTGCATACAGCAGTCTCGGTGTATCCTAAGCGATGTACTGTGCATACAGCAGTCTCGGTGTATCCTAAGCGATGTACTGTGCATACAGCAGTCTCGGTGTATCCTAAGCGATGTACTGTGCATACAGCAGTCTCGGTGTATCCTAAGCGATGTACTGTGCATACAGCAGTCTCGGTGTATCCTAAGCGATGTACTGTGCATACAGCAGTCTCGGTGTATCCTAAGCGATGTACTGTGCATACAGCAGTCTCGGTGTATCCTAAGCGATGTACTGTGCATACAGCAGTCTCACTGTATCCTAAGCGATGTACTATATATACAGCAGTCTCACTGTATCATAAGTGATGTACTGCATATACAGCAGTCTCACTGTATCCTAAGTGATGTTGTGACGCTAGTCACTTCCAAGCTGTGAGTCAGAATGGTCACAGAGTCTGAGATCAGAAGCCAGGAAGGTACATAATAAACGGAAGAATATACCTGGGGTTAAAGTAAGTAAGTGCCTTACCTGATAGAAAGAATCCCCCTTGCCTCCAAGCATGACATCACCCTCCCCGAAGGGAAGGCAACATCACTGCAGCAACCGGCTATCTCAAAAGCGTGAAAAATCTGATCTACAGCAGCTGGGGTATATTCTGACCCATAGGGGTATAATCTGGTCTAGGCTACTTTAACCCCGGGTATATTCTGGGCGGAGGGTTAATCTGAAGGGGTTAAAAGGACAGATGGTCAGAATGAAGTCAGGTAGCAACAGATCAAGCATACAGAACTCAAGGCACAGGGGCACAAATCTCACAAGCTGAATGTACGGCTGGCAGAGGTCTAGGAGACACAGCTCATTTAAGTAGCATTGCAATCACTTGGAATAATGAACATGCAGCACCCCAGGTAGCTGGTTGCTGCAGTGATGTTGCCTTCCCTTCGGGGAGGGTGATGTTATGCTTGGAGGCAAGGGGGATTCTTTCTATCAGGTAAGGCTCTTACATTCAACACATCTGAAGCTACCTGGGGTGCTACACTCCCCCCATTAACTCCAGTACTCCTGGACTGGGAAAAGAAAAGAAACATAAAGGGATACTATACTGGAGTATCTGAAGAGAAATAACCTTATGACCCAGTATCAGCACGGGTTTACTAGGGACCGTTCATGTCAGACTAATTTGATCAGCTTCTATGAAGAGGTAAGTTCCGGACTGGACCAAGGAAACCCAGTGGACGTAGTGTATATGGACTTTTCCAAAGCTTTTGATACGGTGCCACACAAAAGGTTGTTACATAAAATGAGAGTAATGGGGATAGGGGAAAATATGTGTAAGTGGGTTGAGAGCTGGCTCAGGGATAGGAAACAAAGGGTGGTTATTAATGGAGCACACTCGGACTGGGTTGCGGTTAGCAGTGGGGTACCACAGGGGTCAGTATTGGGCCCTCTTCTTTTTAACATATTTATTAATGACCTTGTAGGGGGCATTCAGAGTAGAATTTCAATATTTGCAGATGACACTAAACTCTGCAGGGTAATCAATACAGGGGAGGACAATTTTATATTACAGGATGATTTATGTAAACTAGAAGCTTGGGCTGATAAATGGCAAATGAGCTTTAATGGGGATAAATGTAAGGTCATGCACTTGGGTAGAAGTAATAAGATGTATAACTATGTGCTTAATTCTAAAACTCTGGGCAAAACCGTCAATGAAAAAGACCTGGGTATATGGGTGGATGACAAACTCATATTCAGTGGCCAGTATCAGGCAGCTGCTACAAAGGCAAATAAAATAATGGGATGTATTAAAAGAGGCATAGATGCTCATGAGGAGAACATAATTTTACCTCTATACAAGTCACTAGTTCGACCACACTTAGAATACTGTGCACAGTTCTGGTCTCCGGTGTATAAGAAAGACATAGCTGAACTGGAGCGGGTGCAGAGAAGAGCGACCAAGGTTATTAGAGGACTGGGGGGTCTGCAATACCAAGATAGGTTATTACACTTGGGGCTATTTAGTTTGGAAAAACGAAGACTAAGGGGTGATCTTATTTTAATGTATAAATATATGAGGGGACAGTACAAAGACCTTTCTGATGATCTTTTTAATCATAGACCTGAGACAGGGACAAGGGGGCATCCTCTACGTCTGGAGGAAAAAAGGTTTAAGCATAATAACAGACGCGGATTCTTTACTGTAAGAGCAGTGAGACTATGGAACTCTCTGCCGTCTGATGTTGTAATGAGTGATTCATTAATTAAATTTAAGAAGGGACTGGATACCTTTCTGGAAAAGTATAATGTTACAGGGTATATACACTAGATTCCTTGATAGGGCGTTGATCCAGGGAACTAGTCTGATTGCCGTATGTGGAGTCGGGAAGGAATTTTTTCCCCATGGTGGAGTTACTCTTTGCCACATGGGTTTTTTTGCCTTCCCCTGGATCAACATGTTAGGGCATGTTAGGTTAGGCTATGGGTTGAACTAGATGGACTTACAGTCTTCCTTCAACCTTAATAACTATGTAACTATGTAAACAACAGGTTATTTTAAGACAAACAAATTTTTGAGAAGCATAATAACGGGTACAGTATAAACTAATTAATATGAACTTTAGCTTCCCTTTATGGGAGGAATTAATTTCTTTTAACGTTGCAAACATATTTACTATAGCATGGCTATTACCCCTGCGGGTATACTACTCAGAATTCTCTTTTAATTACTGTGCAAAAACGATCATTAGCTTTTCTGACTATCTAACACCTTCTGTCACTTCAAACAATATCAATTACTTTCAAATACAGTGCTTTTACCCTCTAAGGGTATACTATCTTCACAATTAGAGTGCATAACTTCTCTCATAACTATCAACTACCTTTTCAGGTATGCTACATCGCATATATATTTTATTCAAAAGTGCAATACTTTAACTGGTCAAAAAGTGCATAATTTAATCTACAAAACTCTAGCATATCAAAATTAATTCTAACTTTTCTCAAGTCTGAGGTAGTGCCAATGTACTATTCAAATTTATATTCAAGTCTATCAAATAACATTCTTAAACAGCAGCAACGATGCGATGGACCCGTTATGAACCCCCAATGAAGGTATCCAGACCCAGTGTTCTTCCGCGCCAATGGGTTTTGCTTCAGGTCCCTATGTAAACAATCAACAATTAAAGGCAACTTTGGAACAGTTTTCTTAAAGGTTCTATGTAAAACCAGTAGGAAGCACCTAAGGAGGTGACAACTATTTACAGTACAGTTTGTGAACCATTCACCATCCATGATTCCAATGTCCTTTTAAACAAATTACTGAACTTTCAAGTCAAGAACATGATCGGGTTCAATAAAACACTTCAGCTGGAACTTTAAGGCTATGTGCACACGTTCAGGATTTCTTGCAGAAAATTCCGGAGAATTCCGGACATTTTCTGCAAGAAAACCGCGTGCGTTTTTGACGCGGTTTTGACGCGTTTTTGCAGCGGTTTTTTCCGGACACTTCCCAATGCATTTTGGAGTGGGAAATCCGCAAAAAGATAGAGCATGTCCGGATTTTGTGCGGTATGCGTTTTTTTTGCGGAAAAAAACGCATCATGTGCACAAAACATGCGGAATTCATTCTAAATGATGGGATGCTTATTGTATGCGTTTTTTTTGCGGTTTTATAGCGTTTTTATCGGGAAAAACCGCGAAAAAACCGGAACGTGTGAACACAGCCTTAAGGTTAAACTTTTGCAGTCATTAATCAAACTTTATAAAAACTGTCTATTTATTTTTCCAGGGTAACTGGGAAGGATTGCCACTTCCTGGTTGGGAATATTCTGGATCATATTTCTCCATGGGTACTGCACACCAAGGTCTGTTGGCTAGTTCCACTACTGGAGTCTGTGTACACTGGTCACATTTGGGCATGGGCATTGGCCTGGCCTGGGCTGTGGCTTTTACAGGGGCTGAGGGTGATACACACTTTTTGCAGTCTAGTGCATACCATCCTTTTTCTCCAATGTGACGGGTGTAGGTCACACGGATGCCAATATTCAGGTCCTTATCAGGATGTCCCTCAATTAAGTGTGACTCCACATCCCTGCGGTTGACAAAAATTTTGTTTATCATGCCAGCTTCCTTAATAAAGCCCCAGCCTTGTTGCATATTAAAGATAACGACTTCCCCCAGCCGCAGTGGTCCTCTTTCTGACCGTGGGGCCAGTCGCATGCGGGCCTTTTCCTCAAATGCTGCTGCATAAGCTAAGGATTCCTGTCACTCCCTCTCCTCCTGGCGCCTGCAGTGCTCCACCCAGGTGATCTTGGGGATCACACTCTGGAGCGCTATTATATCCTCTGCAGGGCCCTCGGCAAAAATCATGGGCTCTGGGGAGCTAGCCTGGGGCCCACTAATGGGGATTAGTGGCGCTGTTAGCTGTCTCAGTTCGTTGGTGTTCCGCGGTATCCGGAGACATGTCCGTCCGCCCTGTGGTGTCGGCGGGATGGGAAAGGGCCCTAGCAGGGTGTCATCGGGCCCAGAAGATGGTGTCGAGCTTACGGCCAGGATATCCTTTAGGTACGGTGGTGTGTTGTCGAGGGCCTCATCACCCTGGTTGGGTATGTACAGTGGGGGGAGGTGAGTTGGGAAAGTCACTGGGGCCTTTTGCCGTCGGGGTTGTCAGGGTCATGCCCCTTACTTTGCCTCCGGAACACCGGAACTCCTCTTCGGCTCTGGACCGGTCAGGGTAGTTAGCGGTCGTTCGGCAAGACTTCCGATCAATGCCTCTCTCCACCCGGCCATGGTTTGCTGCTGCAACCACGTAAGTTGTCAGGTCAGTTACTCCACTTCTTTCCGCAGGAGGTCCGGGTTCATCGTCGGTGATGGGTGCAGTTCTTGCAGGTCCCGGCTGGGAGAGTCCTCTTGCTCCATCCCGGGGTCCGCTCACCTCCCTCCGCCATCTTGATTACCGGTTCTGCCTCCTCGGCGTTGCTTCCAGCAGTTTTACAGTACCACGCCCGTCTTCATGGGCGGTTCTTTCTCTTTTCTCCGCCATCCCAGATCAGGAGGTGGACTTCTCTAGTTGATGGGCATATTTCTCGGACATAGTAATACTGATGAGGGGCGGCCATAGTTTTCGCGCCGTTCCCCCAGGTGCCATGACAACGCGCCCATTTCCTCATGCACGCCACATAGTGCTGTAATGGTGGCGGTTTTGGCGCAATTTACAGTTCGATAATCACACAGCAAATCACAGTTTTTAAGCGCACATGACCCAGTTCGCTGGGTCGGTCCGTCCTGTTCGTGACGCCAAGTTGGAACGCCCCACCAGGGCAGCGGAGTACTCGGTACCGGGTCCAGTCTTAAAAAGGATATCACGGTGGCTGCGACCTGGTCTGTGGCCCTGGGTGCCCAATTAAAGGGAAAGGGCTTTAAAGGGATTTGTAATGTCTGTTGTTGTTAGTGACGCCACCTGTGGTATTCGGTCAGTAGGGACCGAGGCTGCTTTAAAGGAGTCCTCTGGGGTGATGTTGTTGCAGCAAGATGGTAACGCTTCCCACAGGTGAAGCAGGGTCCCCAGGTGTGTGGAAAAGATGGTGTATGCCAACAAATAAATGGAGGACACAGAGTTTGCAGTCTTTTACCTGGTTTACTGATGGTATCAGTCCTCGGTCCAGGGTACCAGGTGTAGGGTAGCTGTAGTCCGGCCAGCTTAGAGACAATAAGGGATCCCACTTCAGGTGAGGTCCGTAAGCCTTTCCTACTTGCACCAGATGGCGAGGTCCCTGCGGCTTCAAGCTTGCTGACTACATTGACATATAGTACTATGCCCTCCGGTTCTGTCGTGCGTCCTGGAGAACAACACGACCTCGGGCTTCCAGTACCCGGCTTCTGCGCACTGGCTCTGAGGGTGTCCTTCCGCTGTTCCCCTCCTGAGCCCTTTCCTCCACTGTGCTTCTTCCCTCTAAGCTCCTTCACAATTCACCTCCTCTCGTTATCTCTTTCCAGAGGCAGCAGCTTTCTCGTCCTTCTCTCCTCACTGCTCTACAACTCACTGACTCCTCCTCCAGACCAGGAAACATAAAGTCCTCCTGAGCTCCCCCCAGCATAGTACTATATGTCAATTGCCTGTAACAAGTCTGAGGTGAAGCAGTGAACTTAAGAGCCAGATCATCTAAGAGATCCTATAAACAGGCTCAAACTGCCTATTGTACAGACATTTGTCTTAGGACAGGAGAGAGAGGACCCTGTCAGCAAGCTTTAAGCCTCAGGGACCTTGCCATTTGGTGCAAGTAGGAAAGGCTTACGGACCTCACCTGAAGTGGGATCCCTTATTGCCTCCAAGCCGGCCGGACTACAGCTACCCTACACCTGGTACCCTGGACTGAGGACTGATACCATCAGTTAACCAGGTAAAAGACTGCAAACTCTGTCCTTCACTTATTCGTCGGCATACTCCATCTTTGCCACACACCTTGGGAGCCCTGGGGACCCCGCTTCACCTGTGGGAAGCGTTAACATCTTGCTGCAAGATCACCCCAGAGGACCCCTTTAAAGCAGCGTCAGTCCCTACTGACCGAATACCCCAGGTGGCGTCACGAACAATAGACATTACAAATCCCTTTAAAAACCTTTAATTGGGTGCCCAGGGGCACGGAACGGGTCGCAGCCACCATGACATCCCCTTTAAACCCGGACCGAGTACCCCACTGCCCTGGCAGGGCATTCCAAACACCTGGGAGACAGCCAACACCTCCCAGTCTCAGACATGACAGCTGAGCTGTCAATCAACACACTGACAACTCAGCATGCCCCTGAGCCAGATTGGATGGCCAAGCTGTCAGTAGCTGCATCACAGACACTCTAAGGGGTGGAACCGTGACAGATGTACTGTATATACAGCAGTCTCAATGTATCCTAAGTGATGAACTGTATACAGTTGTGGCCAAAAGTATTGACACCCCTGCAATTCTGTCAGATAATACTCAGTTTCTTCCTGAAAATGATTGCAAACACAAATTCTTTGTTATTATCTTCATTTAATTTGTCTTAAATGAAAAAAACACAAAAACAATTGTCCTAAAGCCAAATTGGATATAATTCCACACCAAACATAAAAAGGGGGTGGACAAAAGTATTGGCACTGTTCGAAAAATCATGTGATGCTTCTCTAATTTGTGTAATTAACAGCACCTGTAACTTACCTGTGGCACCTAACAGGTGTTGGCAATAACTAAATCACACTTGCAGCCAGTTGACATGGATTAAAGTTAACTCAACCTCTGTCCTGTGTCCTTGTGTGTACCACATTGAGCATGGAGAAAAGAAAGAAGACCAAAGAACTGTCTGAGGACTTCAGAAACCAAATTGTGAGGAAGCATGAGCAATCTCAAGGCTACAAGTCCATCTCCAAAGACCTGAATGTACCTGTGTCTACCGTGCGCAGTGTCATCAAGAAGTTTAAAGCCCATGGCACTGTGGCTAACCTCCCTAGATGTAGACGGAAAAGAAAAATTGACGAGATTTCAACGCAAGATTGTGCGGATGTTGGATAAAGAACCTCGACTAACATCCAAACAAGTTCAAGCTGCCCTGCAGTCCAAGGGTACAACAGTGTCAACCCGTACTATCCGTCGGCGTCTGAATGAAAAGGGACTGTATGGTAGGAGACCCAGGAAGACCCCACTTCTTACCCCGAGACATAAAAAAGCCAGGCTGGAATTTGCCAAAACTTACCTGAAAAAGCCTAAAACGTTTTGGAAGAATGTTCTCTGGTCAGATGAGACAAAAATAGAGCTTTTTGGGCAAAGGCATCAACATAGAGTTTACAGGAGAAAAAAGAGGCATTCAATGAAAAGAACACGGTCCCTACAATCAAACATGGCGGAGGTTCCCTGATGTTTTGGGGTTGCTTTGCTGCCTCTGGCACTGGACTGCTTGACCGTGTGCATGGCATTATGAAGTCTGAAGACTACCAACAAATTTTGCAGCATAATGTAGGGTCCAGTGTGAGAAAGCTGGGTCTCCCTCAGAGGTCATGGGTCTTCCAGCAAGACAATGACCCAAAACACACTTCAAAAAGCACTAGAAAATGGTTTGAGAGAAAGCACTGGAGACTTCTAAGGTGGCCAACAATGAGTCCAGACCTGAATCCCATAGAACACCTGTGGAGATATCTAAAAATGGCAGTTTGGAGAAGGCACCCTTCAAATATCAGGGACCTGGAGCAGTTTGCCAAACAAGAATGGTCTAAAATTCCAGCAGAGCATTGTAAGAAACTCCTTGATGGTTACCGGAAGCGGTTGGTCGCAGTTATTTTGGCTAAAGGTTGTGCAACCAAGTATTAGGCTGAGGGTGCCAATACTTTTGACTGGCCCATTTTTGGAGTTTTGTGTGAAATGACCAATGTTTTGCTTTTTGCTTCATTCTCTTTTGTGTTTTTTCATTTAAGACAAATTAAATGAAGATAATAATAGAAAAGAATTTGTGTTTGCAATCATTTTCAGGAAGAAACTGAGTATTATCTGACAGAATTGCAGGGGTGTCAATACTTTTGGCCACAACTGTATATGTTCCAGATGCACAGACCCCACCTTAAGGACAATCTGTTTAGTAACAGAACGGATCCCATCCTTGGTGAACGGGGTTGAGTCTAAAGGTACCTTCACACGAAACGACATCGCTAGCGATCCGTGACGTTGCAGCGTCCTGGCTAGCGATATCGTTTCGTTTGACACGCAGCAGCGATCAGGATCCTGCTGTGATGTCGCTGGTCGCTGAATAAAGTCCAGAACTTTATTTGGTCGTCCGATCGCTGTGTATCGTTGTGTTTGAAAGCAAAAGCAATGATACCAGCGATGTTTTACACTGGTAACCAGGGTAAACATCGGGTTACTAAGCGCAGGGCCGCGCTTAGTAACCCGATGTTTACCCTGGTTACCAGCGTAAAAGTAAAAAAAACAAACAGTACATGCTCACCTGCGCGTCCCCTGCCGTCTGCTTCCTGACATTACTGAGCGCCGGCCCTAAAGTGAAAGTGAAAGCACAGCGGTGACGTCACCGCTGTGCTGTTAGGGCCGGAGCTCAGTCAGTGTCAGGAAGCAGACGCTGGGGGACGCGCAGGTGAGCATGTACTGTTTGTTTTTTTTACTTTTACGCTGGTAACCAGGGTAAACATCGGGTTACTAAGCGCGGCCCTGCGCTTAGCAACCCGATATTTACCCTGGTTACCCGGGGACCTCGGCATCGTTGGTTGCTGGAGAGCGGTCTGTGTGACAGCTCTCCAGCGATCAAACAGCGACGCTGCAGCGATCGGCAGCGTTGTCGCTATCGCTGCAGCGTCGCTTCGTGTGAAGGTACCTTAAAGCCACCACTCTCAAGGGTTTGTCTAATCTAACTATCCTTATCTCACAGTGGGCCACAAGCCTAGAGTCAATCAAGTTTGCTGACAACTTGCAATCCACAAAAGTAGAGGGAAAAAGACAATTGTTCACACCAACTTCCACTTTAAACAATGGTTTGAAGGCTCAGGAAAAAAGTACCTGTGGGTCTGGATAACCTCCTAGGCAGTTACCCAGACCTAGTCGTTTCCCAAGACCTTGGAATCCAGGGGGCAAAAGGGACAGTCCTTTTATCCAATGTCTGGGTGCTCCACAATAGAGTTTTTTCTCTCTGCGACGTCTCCTCTCCTCCCTCATGGAGACAGCCCCCACCTCCATGGGCTCACCCGACGACAAAGACTCCGGTTTCACTGGCAACAGCACAACACCTCGCAGCTCAACACCTCTCTCTCAGTCTGCGGTCCATACGGACGGCCTGGGTCATGGACTCCTTCAGAGAATCGGGCAGTGGATGCAGGGCCAAAGCATCCTTCAAATGCTCAGAGATACCCTGTCGGAATAGCCCCCTGAGTGCCGAGTCATTCCAGGAAACCTCGGATGCCCACCGCCTGTACTCAGAACAGTACCACTCAGCAGAGCAATTTCCCTGGGTGAGACTCATAATTGTGTCCTCTGCCAATTTCACATGATCCGGTTCATCATAAATAAGACCCAAGGCCTCGAAGAACCGCTCAACAGACATTCTTTCCAGAGAGGTAGGGGAAAGGGAGAAAGCCCAGAATTGCGGCCCCTCACATAACAGGGAAATATCTATCCCCACCCTTTGACTCTCACTGCCTGAGGACCAAGGACACAGAGAAAAAAGTAATTTACAACTTTCCTTAAACACCAGGAATTTTTTCTTATCCCAGAAAAGGTATCCGGAGGTTTGACAGCAGGTTCAGGATAGGATAGGGAAACATCGGACGCAGTACCCTCCCCATTGCCAGCTAAGAGGCACCCCGAACAGTATAAGGCCTGTTTCACACGTCAGTGGCTCCGGTACGTGTGGTGACCGTTTTATCATGTACCGGAGACACTGACTCACGTAGACACATTAAAATCAATGTGTCTCTGCACATGTCAGCGTGTTTTCACGGACCGTGTGTCCATTTGAAAAACACGGAGACATGTCAGTGTTCGTGGGAGCGCACGGATCACATGGACCCATTAAAGTCAATGGGTCCGTGTAAAGCACGTACCGCAGACGGATGCTGTCCGTGTGCAGTCCGTGTGCCGTGCAGGAGACAGCGCTACAGTAATCGCTGTCCCCCAGCTTGTGGTGCTGAAGCCGCTATTCATCTCTCCAGCAGCGTTCGCTGGAGAGAAGGAATGAAAATCATTGTTTTTTTATTTTTTTGTTGTTAAAATAAAGTTCCCGGTAACCAACCCCCTCCCACCCCCTGTGCGCCCGCCCTCTGGAAAGAAAATACTCACCCAGCTCCCTCGATGCGTCCTCTCAACATCGCAGCTCGTCCTGTATGAGCGGTCACGTGGTGCCGCTCATTACAGTGATGAATACCCATAGGGGTGGAGACGCATGTTCATCTCTGTAATGAGCGGTACCACGTGACCGCTCATACAGGACGAGCTGCGACGCTGAGAGGATGCTGTTGTGAATTCCGTTCTCGGGCTCCCTCCTGTGGTCGTGAATGGTACTTTGGTGATTTCTGTCCTTGGGCACCCTCTGGTGGCTTTGAGTGGAACTGCTGATCTTTGAGGTTGGCTTTCTCAGCTGCCCTCGTTTATTGCTGCTGCTGGCTTCCCTATTTAACTCTGCCCAGGTCGTTAGTTCATGCCAGCTGTCAATGTCTGAGTACTGGTTCAGATCTCTCTTGGATTTCTCAGATGACCTGTCTACTCCAGCAGAAGCTAAGTCCTTGCTAGTCATTTGCTGTTCATCGGTTTTTGAATATATTTTTCAGTACATGCTATGTTTCAGTCCAGCCTGCTATTATGATATTTCCTTGCTAGCTGGAAGCTCTGGGGGTGCAGAGCTGCACCTCCACACCGTGAGTCGGTGTGGAGGTCTTTTTGCACACTCTGCGTGGTTTTTGTAGTTTTTTATACTGACCGCATAGTTCCCTTTCCTATCCTCTGTCTATCTAGTGAAGATTCGGCCTCCTTTGCTAAAATTTGTTTCATTCCTGTGTTTGTTACTTCCCTCTTAACTCACAGTTAATATTTGTGGGGGGCTACCTTTACTTTGGGGAATTTCTCTGAGGCAAGGTAGGCTGCTATTTCTATCTTTAGGGGTAGTTAGCTCTTAGGCTGTGAAGAGGCGTCTAGGGAGAGTTAGGTACGCTCCACGGCTATTTCTAGTGTGTGTGATAGGATTAGGGATTGCGGTCAGTAGAGTTACCACCTCCTCAGAGCTTGTCCCAGGTTTTCCGTTTTAACTATCAGGTCACTTTGGGTGCTCCTAACCACCAGGTCCATAACAGTACAGCTGGCCCGCAAAGTGTAATGCATCTCAAAAGAGGGATAAGAGAAGTTCTGAGTCAATTTTTTTTTCTTTGCAGCTTGTTTTGTCTTTCTTTTCCCCTTAACCTCTGGGTGGTTCAGGACTCAGGTGTAGATATGGATATTCAAGGTTTGTCCTCTTGTGTGGATCAACTCACTGCTAGGGTACAGAGTATTCAAGATTATGTAGTTCAGAATCCGATGTTAGAGCCTAGAATTCCAATTCCTGATTTGTTTTCTGGGGATAGATCTACATTTTTGAATTTCAAAAATAATTGCAGACTGTTTCTTGCTCTGAAACCCCGCTCCTCTGGTGATCCCATTCAGCAAGTAAAGATTATTATTTCTTTGTTGCGTGGTGACCCGCAAGACTGGGCATTCTCCCTTGAGCCAGGAAATCCTGCATTGCTTAATGTGGATGCATTTTTTCTAGCGCTTGGATTGCTTTATGACTAACCTAATTCTGTGGATCAGGCAGAAAAGATCTTGCTGACTCTATGTCAGGGTCAGGATGAGGCAGAAGTATATTGCCAGAAGTTTAGAAAGTGGTCTGTGCTTACTCAATGGAATGAGTGTGCCCTGGCAGCAATTTTCAGAAAGGGTCTTTCTGAAGCCCTTAAGGATGTTATGGTGGGGTTCCCCACGCCTGCTGGTCTGAATGAGTCAATGTCTTTGGCCATTCAGATTGATCGGCGTTTGCGCGAGCGCAAAGTTGTGCACCATTTGGCGGTGTCCTCTGAGCGGAGGCCTGAGCCTATGCAATGTGATAGGACTTTGACCAGAGCTGAACGGCAAGAACACAGACGTCAGAATGGGCTGTGTTTTTACTGTGGTGACTCCTCTCATGCTATCTCTGATTGTCCTAAGCGCACTAAGAGGTTCGCTAGGTCTGTCACCATTAGTACTTTGCAGCCTAAATTTCTCTTTCTCTGTTACTCTGATTTGCTCACTGTCGTCCTACTCTGTTATGGCATTTGTGGATTCGGGCACTGCCCTGAACTTGATGGACTTGGAATTTGCCAGGCGCTGTGGTTTTTCCTTGGAGCTTTTGCAGAGTCCTATTCCCTTAAGGGGAATTGATGCTATGCCATTGGCCAAGAATAAACCTCAGTACTGGACTCAGCTGACCATACACATGGCTCCCGCACATCAGGAAAATATTCGCTTTTTGGTGTTGCATAATTTGCATGATGTTGTCGTGTTGGGTTTGCCATGGTTACAGGTTCATAATCCAGTACTGGATTGGAAATCAATGTCAGTGTCTAGTTGGGGTTGTCAAGGGATACATGGTGATGTTCCTTTGATGTCAATTTCTTCTTCCACTCCTTCTGAAGTCCCTGAGTTTTTGTCGGATTACCAGGATGTATTTGATGAGCCCAAGTCCAGTGCCCTACCTCCTCATAGGGACTGTGATTGCGCTATTAATTTGATTCCTGGTAGTAAGTTCCCTAAGGGCCGACTGTTCAATTTATCTGTGCCAGAACATGCTGCTATGCGGAGTTATGTAAAGGAGTCCTTGGAGAAAGGGCATATTCGCCCGTCTTCGTCGCCGTTGGGAGCAGGGTTCTTTTTTGTGGCCAAGAAGGATGGCTCTCTGAGACCCTGTATAGATTATCGCCTTCTCAATAAAATCACAGTCAAATTTCAGTACCCTTTGCCTCTGTTATCTGATTTGTTTGCTCGGATTAAGGGGGCTAGTTGGTTTACCAAGATTGACCTTCGAGGGGCGTATAATCTTGTGCGTATTAAACAGGGCGATGAATGGAAAACAGCATTTAATACGCCCGAGGGCCATTTTGAGTACCTGGTGATGCCATTCGGCTTTCTAATGCTCCATCTGTGTTTCAGTCCTTTATGCACGACATCTTCCGGAAGTATCTGGATAGGTTCATGATCGTATATTTGGATGATATTTTGGTCTTTTCGGATGATTGGGAGTCTCATGTAAGGCAGGTCAGGATGGTGTTCCAGGTCCTTCGTGCTAATGCATTGTTTGTGAAGGGCTCTAAATGCCTCTTTGGAGTTCAGAAGGTTTCCTTTTTGGGCTTCATTTTTTCCCCTTCTACTATCGAGATGGATCCTGTTAAAGTTCAGGCCATTTATGATTGGACTCAACCTACATCTGTGAAGAGTCTTCAGAAGTTCCTGGGCTTGGCTAATTTTTACCGTCGCTTCATCGCTAATTTTTCTAGTGTGGTTAAGCCTTTGACTGATTTGACGAAGAAAGGCGCTGATGTGGTGAATTTGTCCCCTGCGGCCGTTGAGGCCTTTCAGGAGCTTAAACGTCGTTTTACTTTGGCCCCTGTGTTGCGTCAGCCAGATGTTTTGCTCCCTTTTCAGGTCGAGGTTGATGCTTCTGAGATTGGGGCAGGGGCTGTTTTGTCTCAGAGAAGTTCTGATGGCTCCTTGATGAAGCCGTGTGCTTTCTTTTCTAGAAAGTTTTCGCCTGCCGAGCGTAATTATGATGTCGGCAATCGGGAGTTGTTGGCTATGAAGTGGGCATTTGAGGAGTGGCGACATTGGCTAGAGGGAGCCAAACATCGCGTGGTGGTCCTGACTGATCATAAGAATCTGACTTACCTCGAGTCCGCCAAGCGGGTGAACCCTAGACAGGCTCGATGGTCACTGTTTTTCTCCCGTTTCGATTTTGTGGTCTCATACCTTCATGGGTTCTAAGAATGTGAAGGCTGATGCCCTTTCTAGGAGTTTTTTGCCTGATTCTCCGGGAGTTCCTGAGCCGGCTGGTATTCTTAAAGAGGGGGGTGATTCTGTCTGCCATCTCCCCTGATTTGCAGCGGGTGCTGCAGGAGTTTCAGGCTGATAGACCTGACCGCTGCCCAGTGGAGAAACTGTTTGTCCCTGATAGATGGACTAGTAGGGTTATTTCTGAGGTTCATTGTTCGGTGTTGGCTGGTCATCCTGGGATTTTTGGTACCAGAGATTTGGTTGCCAGGTCCTTTTGGTGGCCTTCCTTGTCACGGGATGTGCGTTCTTTTGTGCAGTCCTGTGGGACTTGTGCTCGGGCCAAACCTTGCTGTTCTCATGCCAGTGGGTTGCTTTTGCCTTTGCCTGTCCCGAAGAGGCCCTGGACACATATTTCCATGGATTTTATTTCGGATCTTCCTGTCTCTCAAAGGATGTCTGTCATCTGGGTGGTTTGTGATCGGTTTTCTAAGATGGTCCATTTGGTACCCTTGCCTAAATTGCCTTCCTCCTCTGATTTGGTTCCATTATTTTTTCAGCATGTGGTTCGTTTGCATGGCATTCCGGAGAACATTGTGTCTGACAGAGGTTCCCAGTTTGTTTCTAGGTTTTGGCGGTCCTTTTGTGCTAAGATGGGCATTGATTTGTCTATTTCTTCAGCGTTCCATCCTCAGACAAATGGCCAAACCGAACGAACCAATCAGACCTTGGAAACCTATCTGAGATGCTTTGTTTCTGCTGATCAGGATGATTGGGTGACCTTCTTGCCATTGGCCGAGTTCGCCCTTAATAATCGGGCTAGTTCTGCTACTTTGGTTTCACCTTTTTTTTGTAATTCTGGTTTTCATCCTCGTTTTTCTTCAGGGCAGGTTGAGCCTTCGGACTGTCCTGGTGTGGATTCTGTGGTGGACAGGTTGCAACAAATTTGGACTCACGTGGTGGACAATTTAACGTTTTGCTAACCGCCGTCGCGGTGTTGGTCCCCGACTTCGTGTTGGGGATTTGGTTTGGTTGTCTTCTCGTTATGTTCCTATGAAGGTTTCTTCTCCTAAGTTCAAGCCTCGTTTCATTGGTATAAGATTTCTGAAATTATCAATCCTGTGTCGTATCGTTTGGCCCTTCCATCTTCTTTTGCCATCCATAATGTGTTCCATAGGTCGTTGTTGCGGAGATATGTGGCGCCTATGGTTCCTTCCGTTGATCCTCCTGCTCCGGTGTTGGTTGAGGGGGAGTTGGAGTATGTGGTGGAGAAGATTTTAGATTCTCGTATTTCGAGACGGAAGCTTCAGTAACTGGTTAAGTGGAAGGGCTATGGTCAGGAGGATAATTCCTGGGTTGTTGCCTCCAATGTCCATGCTGCCAATTTGGTTCGTGCCTTTCATTTGGCTCGTCCTGATCGGCCTGGGGGCTCTGGTGAGGGTTCAGTGACCCCTCCTCAAGGGGGGGGTACTGTTGTGAATTCCGTTCTCGGTCTCCCTCCTGTTGTCGTGAATGGTACTTTGGTGAGTTCTGTCCTTGGGCACCCTCTGGTGGCTTTGAGTGGAACTGCTGATCTTTGAGGTTGGCTTTCTCAGCTGCCCTCGTTTATTGCTGCTGCTGGCTTCCCTATTTAACTCTGCCCAGGTCGTTAGTTCATGCCAGCTGTCAATGTCTCAGTACTGGTTCAAATCTCTCTTGGATTTCTCAGATGACCTGTCTACTCCAGCAGAAGCTAAGTCCTTGCTAGTCATTTGCTGTTCATCGGTTTTTTAATATATTTTTCAGTACATGCTATGTTTCAGTCCAGCCTGCTATTATGATATTTCCTTGCTAGCTGGAAGCTCTGGGGGTGCAGAGCTGCACCTCCACACCGTGAGTCGGTGTGGAGGTCTTTTTGCACACTCTGCGTGGTTTTTGTAGTTTTTTATACTGACCGCATAGTTCCCTTTCCTATCCTCTGTCTATCTAGTGAAGATTCGGCCTCCTTTGCTAAAATCTGTTTCATTCCTGTGTTTGTCACTTCCCTCTTAACTCACAGTTAATATTTGTGGGGGGCTACCTTTACTTTGGGGAATTTCTCTGAGGCAAGGTAGGCTGCTATTTCTATCTTTAGGGGTAGTTAGCTCTTAGGCTGTGAAGAGGCGTCTAGGGAGAGTTAGGTACGCTCCATGGCTATTTCTAGTGAGTGTGATAGGATTAGGGATTGCGGTCAGTAGAGTTACCACCTCCTCAGAGCTTGTCCCAGGTTTTCCGTTTTAACCATCAGGTCACTTCGGGTGCTCCTAACCACCAGGTCCATAACAGGATGCATCGAGGGAGCTGGGTGAGTATTTTCTTTCCAGCGGGCGGGCGCACAGGGGGTGGGAGGGGGTTGGTTACCGGGAACTTTATTTTAACAACAAAAAAAATAAAAAAACAATGATTTTCATTCCTTCTCTCCAGCGAACGCTGCTGGAGAGATGAAATGAATGGCGGCTTCAGCACCCAAAGCAGGGGACAGCGCTTAACTCTGGTCCGTGTGATACCCAGTCGGCACACAGGAGGCATACGGCTGACGCACGTGTGCCATACTGATGTGCCACGTGAGCACACGGACACGGATAACTCCGGTACCGATTTTTCCGGTACCGGAATTATCTGGACGTGTGGGACATGGCCTTAACTGTATCTGCCAACTCCCTCTGTACCTGTTGGTGCGAAGCAACCAACGCTCTCTGCTCTACAGAGAGGTTCTGCATCATCTTTGTCAGGTTAGATACTTGATCTGACAGAGCACACAGCGGGTCCATAACAACAAACAAGAACCCCCCCCCTGAAAAATTGTATAAGGTCGGTGATAAATGTGATGACACCAGTGGTGTCACTGGCGCTGCCTAGGGGGTGCTATCAGAGGATCACGTGAACAAGCACAGGGAGTGCAGGGACAAGGCGCGCTGTGCACAAGGACCTGAGACTAAGCAGTGAGCAGCGCACAGGATCTGGCACTGAGCAGTCACATGACCAGGGAGCGGAGCCACCACACGTGAGTGCAGGAAAGGCAACTGAATGCACAGAGTGCAAGGCAAAGACAGTACACATGGTCAAGGAAAGCCAAAAGCCAGATGAGAGTGTAGTACCTAGGGATAAGAAGAGTAAACGGAGACAAGCCAAGGGGGTCAGATAACCAGGAGAGACAGGGCAGTACAAAGCAGGATACAGAGGTGAGAGTCGGGACGAACTGGGTCATACACAGCAAGGGACACAAGCACAGAGGCACAACAATTATGGAAGTAACCTGGGTTAGCAACCACTAGCCGAGTATACGGAAGTATCACCGACACCAAACCCAGGAACTGCCAACATTAAATACTCACCCCAGAACCAAAGAAAGGTGAACTAAAGTTACCCTTTACCGGACCAGGATGGAAGCAGAACCATCCTTTCCAGGGTCATGACAAAAAGGAATGACTGATCTTTGCCAAAGAGTACCTTGACAACCCACAATCCTTCTGGGAAAATGTTTGGTGGACAGAAGAAACAAAACTAGAGCTTTTTGGCAATGCAAAGCAATAGTTTGTTTACAGATGGCACAATAAAGCTTATTAGGAAAAGAACACCCTACGAACAGATAAGCATGGTGGAGGATTCATAATGCTGTGGGGGTTGCTTTGCTGTTTTCGGTACTGGAGGCCTTGACTGTATAACAGGAATCATGAAATCAGAGAATTATCAAGAGATTTTAGAGCGAAATGTCCTACCTGGTGTAAGAAAACTTGGTTTCAGTTGGAGATCATGGGTCCTCCAGCAAGACATTCACGCAAAGCACACATCCAAAAGTACACAGGAATAGTTGAAAAAGAAAAAATGGACTGTTATAAAATATTCAGCAATGAGTCCTCACTAGTGATGAACGAGTATACTCGTTTCTCTGGTTTTCCCCGAGCACGCTCGGGTGATCTCCGAGTATTTGTTAGTGTTCGGAGATTAAGTTTCCATCGCTGCAGCTGAATGATTTACAGCTATTAGCCAGCTTGATTACATGTAGGGATTCCCTAGCAACCAGGCAACCCCCACATGTACTCAGCCTGGCTAATAGCTGTAAATCATTCAGCTACCACAATGAAAACTCAAACTCCGAGCATTAAAAAATACTCGGAGGTCACCCGATCGTGCTTGGGAAAACCCGAACAAGGAGTATACTCGCTCATCACTAGTCCTGACCTCAATTTCATTAAAAAATCTTTGGGGTGAGCTGAAATCTGCCATTGGGAAAAAGAACCCTGCAAACATTAAGGAGCTTGAACAAACTGCAAAGCACGTATAAAGTATAAACACTTATGTATACCAAATATTCAAATTATAAATATAGCTGATTCCGCGCTAGAGGGATGCAGAATTGGAGGAACGAGAAATAAACTAGTGTGCCAGTGCAGGCCCAATACACATCGGAACCCTGGATGGACACCACAATGAAAAGATGTGGTGAGGCTGTACAGACAGTATGCGTTTTGAGATACTCAGCAGGATACAAGTATTGATATGCCCCGTATGATCAGAGAAATAAAAGTGAGCACAAGACTGAAACAGAAGATATAGCGCGGAATCAGCTATATTTACCATTATTGGCTTTTACCATTGACAGTGGGGGCACCTACCTGTCCTGTTTCCTGCTGCTTAGAGATCTTTTTTTGTTCACGGTGAGGTAGCGAGGGTGTTACAAATATTCAAATTACTCAGAGTAATTAGAGTGCCTATAGTGCTTAAAAGGTACAGTAATGAAACATGAATAGTCAACCTATAATGTCCTACATTGATGTAACAACCGGAGTAGACATATCTTTACCAGAGACCATGTGTTGGTGAAACTTCTCCTACGCACGTTTCGGCGGCGTGCCTTCGTCAGGGAGACTCTAATTACTAGTAATTTGAATATATGGTATACATGAGTGTTTCTACATTCTTCTTGATGTAAATTGTTCTATTGGTACCTTGTTGCTCTCAGTGTTCGGGACTACATTCTTTATTATTACTATATTTGGATCTTGCGTGCCAACTGGTGGTGCCACATATTTCTCTTCTGGCTCATCATCATGCACTATTAGCACTGTTTTTAATGAATTGTCTGTCATATTATAAATCTAATGAAGCTTTATTCCTTTCTTGTTCAATATACGCTTCTGTTTATATGGTCGTCTTTATACAATCCAGTACAATTGATATATAATACATTATATTTTTTTATCTCAGTGTACAACATACAAGATCACTACTATTGGCAGCCAGTATAAATAAATGTGTAAATAAGTAAAATATGGAGTATTCCTTGTCAAGCAATGAAATCCCTGTGAGAGCCTGCAGTGTGGCAGGAAACCTGGCAATAATCCCCTCATGGTCTCCATGCAATCTCTAAGCTGCTCGGAGAGGAGGGGGCTGCTTCTGTGTGATGGCGAGAAAGTGATGTCATTGTGGGAGTGAGCAGAGCACATGAGGGGCTTCTCCACACCGGCGGGGGCTGGGCTGCCTTGTAAATGGATGAGTGGAGAGACAGCCACAATACTACAGGACTGAGCAGGATTTGCATTGGATAGGTTAATAAAGAAACCATTTTAGATGAGGAAATGCAGACTTTCATTTTATGAGCTTCTTGAAATCCCTTGTCGGTCTGACAGAACATCAATCTATAAGCAATGGAGGTAGGGAGCGATCTGCTGGACTAGAAAGTGACAGACTGTAACTAGTGAGGAAGCAGCACCAGAGCCAGCACATCCCAGGCCCCTGTCCATGGCTAGGACCACAAAGACATCAGCCTGCCCCTCAGGGATGTGGCCATGCTGCGCCCACCAGTGCTGCTGGTCTGGGAGGGACAGCACACTGATCCATGGGTGCAAATACAGATCCTTTCAGTCATCTTCACCTTATGTCGGCCCCATCATATTGGCACAAATATTACTCATCGTGCCCATGGAAGCCCCAGACTGAGCCGGCTACCTGGACCTGGGTATAAAGCCGTATTTCCGGTGTCATATTTGTAGCTAGCCTCGCACTTATTAGCCAGCAGCGATTCATTCTTGCTCCCTCTCCTCCTCTTCATCTTCCCCTGGCAAGATCCCGCCTTCTTCCTCTCCTCCTTTCCTCATCTGTCCTGCCAGCCAAATCACAACAGCTGTATCCTCAGTGGCCGGGGATGGTTTGGTGAGGTGATCCTCGCAGATTGGGCAGCCGGCAGCTCCTGGCACAAGCAAGGCGACCGAGGCGCTGTCCCCTGGAGAGTGGTGCTGAAGCCGCGTCCATTCTGTCTGCTTCTGTACAGCAGCCTAGAGAAGAACAGGGGAGTCTCTCCACTGTCCGCTCCTCTCCCTGCAGCCCCTGCCTTACCCCGGCCCCTGCCTTACCCCGACCCCTGCCTTACCCCGACCCCTGCCTTACCCCGGCCCCTGCCTTACCCCAACCCCTGCCTTACCCCAACCCCTGCCTTGCCCCAACCCCTGCCTTGCCCCGGCCCCTGCTTTACCCCAACCCCTGCCTTACCCCAACCCCTGCCTTACCCCAACCCCTGCCTTACCCCAACCCCTGCTTTACCCAAACCCCTGCCTTACCCCGGCCCTGCCTTACCCCAACCCCTGCCTTAGCCCGGCCCCTGCCTAAGCCCGGCCCCTACCTTACCCCAACCCCTGCCTTACCCCGGCCCCTACCTTACCCCAACCCCTGCCTTACCCAGGCCCCTGCTTTACCACAACCCCTGCCTTACCTCGGCACCTGCCTTAACATCAGCCCCCTTCTGGGTCAAGTCGGTGAGGTGCTTGACCACCTGAGAGAACTCTTTAATAAACCTCCGATAGTAATTGGCAAATCCCAAAAAGCGCTGAAGGCCTTTCAGGTCCTGGGGCTGAACCCAATCTACAATGGCCTGCACCTTTTTGGGATCCATACGAAACCCCTCACTAGAAACAATGAACCCCAAGAAAGGCAGTTCTTAGACAAAATACGAGCATTTCTCTAGCTTAGCGAAAAGTCTGATCTCCCTGAGTCTTTGGAGAACCGCTCTAAGATGACTCATATGTGCCTATCAAGTGAGTAAACCAGAATGTCATCTAAGTATATCACTACAAACTGCCCAAAAACATCAGAGAACACATAATTGATGAAGTTTTGGAAAACCGCAGGGGCATTGGATAGACCAAACAACATAACTAAACTTTCAAACACCCCCTCTGAGGTGAGAAATGCAGTCTATTACTCATCCCCCTCCAGTACCCTGATGAGGCTATATTCCCCCTGCAAGTCCAGTTTTGAAAACCATTTGGCCCCGGAAAATTGACATTTGGCCCCGGAAAATTGATTACACAAATCAGGAATAAGTGGGAGGGGATATGTGTTTACTGTAGTAATCTTGTTCAGTTCCTGAAAGTCAAAGCATGGGCGGAGACCACCGTCTTTTTTTTATTTCACAAAAAAAACCTGCAGCAACAGGAGACTTCATAGGGATGGATATGCCCTTTGCGGAGACTCTCAGATATGTACTCCCTCTCGGCGATCCGCTTCGGATCGGACAAGTTAACCTCTTTCTGACATCAGACGCACTATCCCGTTGAGATGACCTGGACCCGTATGACCAACGACGGGATAGTACGTCATATGCAATCAGCCACGCTCACGGGGTCAGCGCGGCCGATCGCGGCCAGGTGTCAGCTGATTATCACAGCTGACATCTGGCACCACAGGAGTGGTCACGGACTGCTCCCGGCACTTTGACCCCTGGAACACTGTGGTCAAACAAGATCGCGGCGTTCCAGTGACATAGGGGAGCATCGTGCAGGGAGGGGCCTCCCTGCGTGCTTCCCTGGAACCCTCAGAACAACGCGATGTGATCGCATTGTTCCGAGGGTCTCTTCCTGTCTCATCCCTGCAGGCCCCCGGATCCAAGATGGCTGCGGGGTCCTTCCGGGTCCTGCAGGGAGGTGGCTTCTCAGTGCCTGCTGAGAGCAGGCACCGGCAAGCCTCCTGCATTGCCTGTCAGATCGCGGATCTGACACAGTGCTCTGCAAAGTGTCATATCAGCGATCTGACTTTATATGGTGATGTCCCACCCTGGGACAATGTAAAAAAGTTAAAAAATATTAACATGTGTAAAAATATATTTTTTTCCTAAAGAAAAAAAATAAATTTTTTCCAAAAAAATACATTTTTTATGTAAATAAAAAAACAATAAAAGTACACATATTTGGTATTGCCGCGTCCGTAATGACTCGACCTATAAAACCCACTAGTTAACTCCTTCAGTTAAAAAAATAACCTCCGAACAAAAATTGGAATAACACAAGATAAAAAAGACGGATATAAATAAACATGGTACCGCTGAAAACGTCATCTTGTCCTGCAAAAAACGAGCCATGATACAGCATCATCAGCAAAAAAATAAAAAAGTTATAGCCCTCAGAATAAAGCGATGCAAAAATAATTATTTTTTATATAAAATTGTTTATTGTATAAAAGCGCCAAAACATGAAAAAAAATTATAGAAATGAGCTATCGCTGTAATCGTACTAACACGAAGAATAAAACTGCTTTATCAATTTTACCACACGTGGAACAGTATAAACCCCACCCAAAATAAATTAATGAATTGTTGTTCATTCTGCCTCAAAATCATAATAAAAAGCGATCAAAAAATGTTATGTGCCCGAAAATGGTACCAATAAAAACGTCAACTCGTCCCGCAAAAAACAAGACCTCACATGACTCTGTGGGCCAAAATATAGAAAATTTATAGCTCTCAAAATGTGGTGATGCAAAAACTATGTTTTGCAATAAAAAGCGTCTTTTAGTGTGTGACAGCTGCCAAACAAAAACCCACTATAAAAACCCGCTGTAAATAGTACATCAAACCCCACTTCATCACCATCTTTGTTAAGGAAAAATAATAAAATAAAAAAAAAATTATTTCTATTTATCCATTAGGGTTAGGGTTGGGGCTAAAGTTAGGGTTAGGGTTGGGCTAAAGTTAGGGTTAGGGTTGGGGCTAAAGTTAGGGTTGGGGCTACAGTTAGGGTTGGGGCTAAAGATAGGGTTGGGGCTAGAGATGGGGTTAGGGTTTGGATTATTTTTACGGTTAGGGGTGTGTCAGGGTTAGGGGTGTGGTTAGGGTTATGGTTGGGATTAGGGTTAGGGGTGTGTTGGGGTTAGGGGTATGTTGGGGTTAAGGGTGTGGTTAGGGTTGGGATTAGAGTTAGGGGTGTGTTCAGGTTAGGGGTATGGTTAGGGTTAGGGGTGTGCTCAAGTTAGGGTTGGAGTTAGAATTGGGGGGTTTCCACTGTTTAGGCACATCAGGGACTCTCCAAATGCGACATGGCGTCCAGTCTCAATTCTAGCCAATACTGCGCTGAAAAAAAACAGTGCTCTTTCCCTTCTGAGCTCTGCCGTGCACCTAAACAGTGGTTTACACCCACATATGGGGTATCAGCGTACTCAGGACAAATTGGACAACTTTTACGGTCCCATTTCTCCTGTTATCCTTGGGAAATAAAAAATTTGGGGGCTAAAAATCATTTTTGTGGGAAAAAAACGATTTTTTATTTTCATGGCTCTGCGTTATAAACTTTAGTGAAACACTTTGGGGTTCAAAGTCATCACAACACATCTAGATAAGTTCCTTGGGGGTCTAGTTTCCAATATGGGGTCACTTTCTACTGTTTAGATACATCAGGGGCTGTGCAAATGGGGATTTAGATGTTTTGCCCCCAGCAGTTTGCCCCTGGGTACATTTCGCCCCCGCACATTTCATCCCCAGCATTTGGCCCCCAGGATGTTTCGCCCCCGCACATTTCGCCCCAGCAGTTCTCCCCAGCAGTTCACCCCCAGCAGTTCGCCCCTGGGTACATTTCGCCCACGCACATTTCATCCCCAGCATTTGACCCCCAGGATGTTTCGCACCTGCACATTTCACCCCCGCACATTTTGCCCCCAGCACTTCGCCCCTGGGTACATTTCGCCCCTGCACATTTTGTCCCCAACATTTGGCCCCCGGATGTTTCGCCCCTGGCAGTTTGCCCCTGGATGTTTGTACCCTTGTGGGTCATGAATTCCCGTCTGTCATCAATGTTTCGCCCCCAACAGTTCAGCCCTGGCAGTTCACCCCCGGATGTTTGTACCCTTGTGGTACATGAATTCCTGTCCGTCATCAATGTTTCGTCCCCCAGCAGTTCGCCCCCAGATATTTGTACCCTTGTGGTTCATGAATTCCCGTCCGTCATCAATGTTTCTCCAGCATTTGGCCCCCGGATTTTTCGTGCCTGGCAGTTCGCCCCTGGATGTTTTGCCCCCAGCAGTTCGCCCCGGATGTTTGTACCCTTGTGCTTCATGAATTCCCGTCTGTCATCAATGTTTCACCCCCAGTAGTTCACCCCCGGCAGTTCCCCCCGGATGTTTGTACCCTTGTGGTTCATGAATTCCTGTCCGTCATCAATGTTTCGTCCTCCAGCAGTTCGCCCCCGGATGTTTGTACCCTGTTTTGCCCCAAGAATTTTGTGTTTGGATGTTTGTACTTGTGTTTCATGAATTCCCGTCCGTCATCAATCCACATGCCACAAAAATACTGTACAGAGTGCTGCACTTTTGTGACATGTTAAATCAACTGTTTCCATCTGTAAACCTCACAACCGATTGCATTATAGTTTCAGAGCATTTTGCCCGCAATTTTAACAAGACATTTTCCAAAACTTTTGTAAAACGTTTTTGTGTTACAAAAACATAACACGAAAAAATAAACGGATTAAAAAAATGTAGTGTGAATGAGGCCTGATTTAGGTGGGGAATGTATACCACTCTAAAATCAAAACATTTTGTGAACTTTTACCTGACCCAGCACTGACCTGCTTGTTTGCAAGTTTTGTTGCAGATGTAACAATTTTCATGTCAGGTGTCCTGCAAGTTACATTAGACTAGCTCTTATTCCATCTTTACATCAGAATGTAGCAGTGTCTAAAATCTCTACAAAGAGAGAGGTGTACTAGCACAAAAAATCAGTCAGCTTCCACAGCAATTCACTTTCTACAAGTATGAATTCAGTTCTATCCAAACGTGGGAAGAAGAAGTTGGTCTACGAGAATCACATTTACATATTTTCCAAACGAACGGCTGACGATGTCCATTCCCTCTGGGTGTGTGAAAAACGGTTGACTAGCAAGGGATGTGTTTGGACCAATGAAGCATCTGGTGAAGTGGTGAAAGTAACCAATCCCCACAACCACGCAGCACAAGCAGCAAGACCTGAAGCAATCCGACTTGTCAATGAGGTGGTCACCAGGGCAAGGACAACACAGGAGACACCACAACAGATTCTCACAGAAGTCATTTCAGGAACCCATTCTAATGTTGTAGCACTTCTCCCAAAGAAATTATCACTGAAGAGAACACTACGATTATCAAGGCAACTTGGCAATATTCCAAGGCTGCCCCAAACCCTTGATCAGCTTGTTATTCCCCAGAAGTTCAAGGGGATCAATATTGATGGCATCCAGCAGCAGTTCCTTCTGTATGACTCTGGTAAGCATTTAACATTTCCATTATGCATAATTATTGCAAAGTTTTTGCTGCACAAATGTGAAAAATTATATATTACAAAGTGCTGATATAGAATACTATGTGATTTTTTTGCCTTAAAGGGAAACTTTGAGGATGGTATAATGTAGGATGAGGCCTACTGATTCCAACTATGCCTCACTTGTTTAGTTGCAGTCTAATTCTCTGCTCAGCTTCAAAGTAGAAGTCCTGCCTTTAAGATACAATGGTCTGCCATGTTCATAACCAGAGTGGTAACCTTGTCCACCAACCATGATTTGAAGGTATCCAGCCATTGTCAATCACAGCCAGAGGACAAGGTTGTCGCATCAAACCTGCATCACTAGATGTTAATTTTAGTGTAGACTTTTCTGCTATAAATTAGCTGCAGATTGTCTGCTGTAACTACTTAGTGCATGTGAATGGACCTTAAGGCCGGCGTCACACTCAGCGTATGGAAATACGGTCCGTTTTTTATGGCTGTATTACGCAGTAATTGTCCCAAAACACTGTTCCGTATTCAATGCGAGGATGCAATTTGTACACACAATTTTATCCGTGTGTCATCCGTATGGCTTCCGCACGGCGTTTTTTTCTCGCAGGCTTGCAAAATGGACATATCATGGATCCATCGGCTCAAATGTTCTTAAAAACATATATGCAGTCTATATATATATATATATATATATATCAGCGAGACACATATATATATTTATATTTAATTCAGTGCTAGATAGCAGAAAAGCCTGTAATTCAATTGCCGGCGTTTCCTATCTCCTTCACAAACCCGACAGGATATGAGACATGGTTTACATACAGTAAACCATCTCATATCTCTTCTTTCATTACATATTCCTCTTTACTAATGTAAGAAGTGTCTCTGTGTAAAATTTTGGGGCTCTAGCTATTAAATTAAAGGGTTAAATCCCAGAAAAAATTGGCGTGGGCTCCCGCTCAATTTTCTCCGCCAGAGTGGGAAAGCCAGTGACTGAGGGCAGATATTAATAGCCTAGAGAGGGACCATGGTTATAGGACCCCCCCTGGCTAAAAACATCTGCCCCCAGCCACCTGAGAAAAGGCACATCTGTAAGATGCGCCTATTCTGGCACTTAGCCTCTCTCTTCCCACTCCCGTGTAGCGGTGGGATATGGGGTAATAAAACACACACATTATTAAAAAGTATTTTAATGAAATAAAGACACATGGTGCTTTAATATTTTATTATACTGTTAATCCGTAACTGTGAAACAGAGTTAAAAAAAACAAACAACAATATTCCATACCTTCCGTTGTTCAGTCTTGTCCCACGCTGTAAATCCATCTGAAGGGGTTAAATCATTTTACACCCAGGAGCTCTGCTAATGCAGCTGTGCTCCTGTCTGTAAAACTTGGTGAATGAATGGAATGCAGGGGAATGTACTGTAGTTACCTCGAGTCGCGGTGATGCGCCCTCTGCTGGATGAACTCATATAAACTCGAGCGTGAGAAAATATTCTGAAAAGTTCCCAGGCTCGAGTTCATATGAGTTCATCCAGCAGAGGGCGCATCACCGTGACTTGAGGTAACTACAGCACATTCCCCTGCATTCCATTCATTCACCAAGTTTTCACCAAGAGCTCCTGGGTGTAAAATGATTTAACCCCTTCAGATGGATTTACAGCGTGGGACAAGACTGAACGACGGAAGGTATGGAATATTGTTGATTGTTTTTTTAACTCTGTTTCAGGTGACAAGGGTCTTCAGGTGGATTAAGAGTATAATAAAATATTAAAACACCATGTGTCTTTATTTCATTAAAATGCTTTTTAATAATGTGTGTGTGTGTTTTATTAACCATTTAGTACTATTGGATTAATAATGGATAGGTGTCATAATTGACGCCTCTCCATTATTAACCTGGCTTAATGTCACCTTACAATAGCAAGGTGATATTAACCCTTCATTGCCCCATATCCCACCGCTACACGGGAGTGGGAAGAGAGAGGCTAAGTGCCAGAACAGGCGCATCTTACAGATGTGCCTTTTCTGGGGTGGCTGGGGGCAGATGTTTTTAGCCAGGGGGGGGGCCAATAGCCATGGTCCCTCTCTAGGCTATTAATATCTGCCCTCAGTCACTGGCTTTCCCACTCTGGCGGAGAAAATTGTGCAAGAAGCCCACACCAGTTTTTTACGGGATTTAACCCTTTAATAGCTAGAGCCCCCAAATTTTACACAGAGACACTTCTTACATTAGTAAAGAGGAATATGTAATAAAAGAAGGGATATGAGATGGTTTACTGTATGTAAACCATGTCTCATATCCTGTCAGGTTTGTGAAGGAGATAGGAAAAGCCGGCAATTGAATTACAGGCTTTCTTGCTATCTAGCGCTGAATTAAAAATAAATATATATATGTGTCTCACTGATATATATATATATATATATATATATATATATATATATATATATATATATATATATATACCTATTCTATGTGTACACATTTATTCTGCCTATTCTATTCTATTCTGTCAGTGTGATTTTACTGTACACCGCACTGAATTGCCGGCTTTTCTATAGAACACCGCTGCGTATTTCTCGCAAGTCACATGCATGGTCCGTGTGTAATCCATAATTTTCTCGCCCCCATAGACTTTCATTGGCGGATTTTTTGCGCAATACGCTGACAAACGCAGCATGCTGCGATTTTCTACAGCCGACAAAGACTGTATAATACGGATGCGTAATATACGGCAGATAGGAGCTGCCCCATAGAGAATCATTGGGCCGTGTGCAATGCGTATTTTCTAGACGCATTTTCTGCTCTCATACGTCCGTAAAACTCGCTAGTGTGATGCCGGCCTAAGGATTCTACTCCTCTTTGGCCAGACCTCATCTGGAATACTGTGTCCAGTTTTGGGCACCACATTTAAAAAAAGACATTAACAAACTGGAGCAAGTTCAGAGAAGAGCGACCAGAATGGTGACCAGTCTGCAAACCATGTCCTATGAGGAACGTTTACAGGATTTGGGAATGTTTAGCTTGCAAAAAAAGAAGACTGAGAGGAGACTTAATAGCTGTCTACAAACACCTCAAGGGCTGTCACATTGTAAAAGGATCATCTTTATTCTCATTTGCACAAGGAAAGACTAGAAGCAATGGGATGAAACTGAATGGGAGGAGACACAGATTAGATGTTATTGTCTGGGATGACTTAGTGAATCTTGCTTTGAGCAGGGGGTTGGAAAAGATGACCCAGGAGGTCCCTTCTAACTCTAACATTCTATGATTCTATGATTCATTAACATGTCTCCTAACCTCTGTGGATTGTCCACAACTGTAGATCTACAGCTATTCTGGTGTAGATAATTCTACACCAAAATCTCTATTTAGCTCTATGGATTTAGGTGCAGGTTTTAGTGCAGGATTTTAGCCCCTTGTCTGAATGGCTGGAATCTTCTTTGCATAATGGTAGCATACATTCACATGCAGGGACAAAAATAGCTTGGCCCTGGCCCCATAGCAAAGATTTGAAGGGGCCCTGGCCCTCCTTCCTCCGCGATGACCTGCCCCTTTAGCCACGCTTCCTGCCAACAGCTTGAAATGAAGTTCCAATGCTGAATTAGTGCTGGGAAGATGGTACACAATGCTCCGGTAGGTGCCTGTCACCTACCAGAACATGGCAGTGGGTTAAGTAATATTCACCACCTGCTGCCACACGCTGCGTTCCTCTGCTTTGATACAGGACCTGGAATGATGTATGCAATCATGTGATCGCTCACGTATCAGGATCTGCATCAAAGCAGAGTGAGGAAAGCAGCGCAGCAGCAGGCGGTGAGTATTAATTTATCCTTGCCATACTCCAGTAGGTGACAGGCACCTACTGTACCTGACCTTGGTAGATCCAGGGGGCCTGCTGTTCATGGGCGCATTACACCCCTTGGCGGCAGGCCCCCTGATGGCCCTGGGGCAGTGGCGTCCCCAGCCTACATGGTAGGTACGCCACTGCTGCACTGCATGTCATTTTTTTTAACTGTGCATTTTTTATCAGCATGTGGATGAGATTTAGACATTTACGCTGCATATCACCCCGACCTAATGACCATTGAGTTACTATGCTTTTTTTTCACAAATACTTCTTACAGGTTTGCTCGTTTTTCCAAATGTAAACCTTTTATTATCATGGAATTCTGTATTTTGCTAGCTTCTGCTGCCGTTAATCCTTTCACGACTTTGAAAATGTGACATTTTTGAAGCTTGGAAGCATTTTTAAACAGGAATATATAATTTTCCACTTGGATAATACATGTCGTAGAAACAAATATTGTTTAGCCCCTTCACACCAAGTTTTGCTTCAGTTTAACGTTTCTGTTATAAAATCAGAAAATCTGAAGCAAAATGTGAGTTTTTAATGTGAGATATGATCAAAGGATGCTTCTGATTTGGAAAATTTATTTTGAATTCATCCCGAAATTCTCTGTCTGCTACTTGTTACTTTTTATTTTGTCTCTCATTATTTCCTGTACTAATACTTTCACTTTTAATTAGGAAGTGGACACAGGCGTATCTTGATATTTGGAACAAGAGACAATCTCCATCTACTGGCCCAAAGTAAAGAGTGGTTTGCTGATGGCATTTTTTCCACTACACCATCCCTGTTCAAGCAACTTTATACAATCCATGTAGTCCACAGCGGCCTTGTTGTTCCTGTAGTGTACGCCTTACTGACGGACAAGAGCCGTTCAACATACCAGAGATTGCTACAACAGCTGAAGAACATGCAACCTAGACTGCAGCCACACAACCTGATGTTGGATTTTGAACTAGCTGCAATCCAGGCATTTGAGAATGAATTCCCCAACCTCAAGAAGACCAGTTGCTTCTTCCACCTATCACAGTCAGTTTGGCGTAAAGTTCAAAATGAAGGACTCAAGGTGCAATATCAAGGTAACCATGAATTTGCTCATTGGATACGCATGATACCTGCCCTTTCCTTTCTACCAATACAGAATGATGTGCCTTCATTTGAAGAGTTAGTGGAAAATCCTGACTTTCCACAAGAAGCCATACCCATTGCCAACTATTTTGAAGATACCTTTATTGGTCAAATGACTCACAGAAGACGTCAGGTACCTTTGTTTCCAGTTCAACTTTGGAATATGTATGAACGAACATTAAATGATCAACAGAGAACAAATAATGTTGAAGGATGGCACCGTAGCTTTCAAGAAACATGTGGTACTCTTTTCCCAAATACATACCGGTTCATTAACTGTCTGAAACATCAGCAAGAGCTCCACAGTTTAGAAATTATTCAGATAATAGCAGGAAATCCCACCACTGCAATAAACAAAAAAATTGCTGCAATTTCAGCAAGGGTTAAACGTATTATGCAAGATTTCAACAATAGAACCTTGATAGATTATCTGAGAGGCATCGCCTACAGCTTTGAGTTTTAGTTGATGGTCACATATTTAGCTGTAAAATAATTAACACCTGCAACTTTTCTTTCCTCTTATTCTCTAACCCTTCCTCCTCTATACCCTTTATGTTTCCTGTTTAACAGTTTTAATTTATACAGTTAAAGCGTAACTCTAAAAAAGAAACAGGTTTTGCTTTGTTATAGTACCTGTGGCACTGATCTTTTCCAATGGAGAACCCCTTCCAGCAACTTCACTTCTGTGTGAAAAATCCCATCCAAGTTCCAGTAGCAGGCTCCATGTGATGCAGGATTTCAGTGGCTAATAAGGAGGTTGTTTTGCTTTAGTAGCAGAACTTGTGGATGGACTCTAGGGGGTGTGGCTACATGGGACGTGCAACTGTCAGGCTTCTTTCAGACTAGCGGTTTGCCAGCGATTATCGCAGCAGTTTAAAACCGTGGCGGTAATACCGGCAAAACCACTACATAGCATTCGATTTGCCCAATGCAGCTCAATGGGCTAAAATCGCGGGAAAACTGCAGCAGAAAGCCGCGCAGTTTTCCATTTTAAAACATGTTCTATCTTCATGGCGATTACCGCCACGGTTTTAAACTGCTGCGCTAATCGCCAGGAAAACAGCAAGTCTGAAAGAGGCATCAACGTGCTCGCTATGATGTATAGAGGGCTGCTGGTTCACAGCCCCCTGCAAAGCTCCCCAACTCCCCATGTGCTCTGTCCTTTACTGGCTTTACACAGGGGGAAGCCCTACTCTTGTCCAGGATGAAGCACATGAGGGGAGGGGGAAGGGGAACTTTCCAGAGGGATATGATCAAACAACCCTGAATGTATCACAGGAAGTCTGAATCCGTCCACAATTTCTACTACCAAGGGGCCCCGACTTCCTTAGTAACCAC
Organism: Ranitomeya variabilis; assembly: GCF_051348905.1. Classification (NCBI taxonomy): domain Eukaryota; kingdom Metazoa; phylum Chordata; class Amphibia; order Anura; family Dendrobatidae; genus Ranitomeya; species Ranitomeya variabilis. Next base: position 184,140,697 of record NC_135233.1, on the reverse strand, counting down.
TGAAATCCTGCAGCACATAGAGCCTGCTGCTGTAACTTGGATGGGACTTTTCACACAAAACTAAATAAAATTTAGAAAATATATTTAAAAAAAATAAAAATAAACAAAAGCTGCTGGAAGGGGTTCTCCATTGGAAAAGATCAGTGCCACAGGTATTATTAGGGTATGTGTCCACGTTCATAATTGCATCAGGATTTGGTCAGGATTTTACGCAGGTAAAATCCTGACCAAATCTGCACCTGAGGTCACTGGCAGGTCACCGGCGTTATTCTTGCGTTGTTTCAGCAATGTGAGGACATGCTGCGATCTTAAAAGACGCGCCGCATGTCCGTTTCCGCGGGTATGCCGCATGCATAGTGGAGACAGGATTTCATGAAATCCCCTCCTCTATGCTGTAACATCTGGACACTGCGTGTTTGACGCTGCGGCTCTACGCAGCATCAAACACGCAGCGTTTCCTGAACGTGGAAACATACCCTAACATATCAAAAGTTTTTTTGTTTTTTTTTTAGAGTTACGCTTTAAATATATTGTTCTGCAATGTTGCTTGGTTTGACCAATTGTTAATATTTTTCTGTCTGTAAAGTTACTTATCTAGAAAACTCAAAGTTTTGGAATGAAAATAAAATTGTAACTTGATCACATTTATACATCTTAGACCCGAAATATGATTAGTGAGAAGTGAACCTGCCAAAGTTCAGTTCGGGCAGTTCCGTCCCAAACACACAACAAAATCCGGGTTTGGATTCAGCACCCCAAAACTATCATCTCCATTGAACTCAATGGATATGGAGACTCAGAGGAGTGGAGGATCTGTCCACCACATCCTCATCACTGACCAGATAGTAAAAAGAAAATATATATATATTGCTACTTACCCCTTTGCTGAGGTACCGGCAGACGCGGAGGGTCCTCTTCCATGCACTTCCACATTGTGTGAATACTCATCCTACCCGAGGGAATCCCTTTCAGGATTCCTAGCTAGGGATTACCTTGGTCAAGAAGACTTTCCACACAGGTCGGGACCTCAGCAAAGGGGAGAGAAGTGATTTTTATTTTCTGATGAGAAAACTCTGAACATTGCCTGTTTGGGGTTGGTGTGGTTGAACCCGAGCAGGCAATGTTCAATACGAACCCTGAACTTTCCAGATCGGGTTTGCGCATCACTAGATACAGTATTATATGTAATGGATGACAAAAAGAAGCCATTAAGTGTAACACCACTAGTACATGACCGTAGAATGATGGTCACTTGTCTTAAATCCGGGATGTCAAACTCATATTCACCAAGGGCCACACCAATTTAATGGTTGTCACCAAAGGGCCATTTGTTACTGAAAGACCGGATGCACACAACCAAGTCCCATCCAGAACATGCATTTCTCTGCACAGAGCAGTGCATGCCCCTGTATAAGGCATGTCACGGTGGATCAGCTCTTTGCTAGGCGCTGTCACATCTTCCCTGGATCTCACTGAAATCATGGAAAGCTACTGTATAGCTGCAACTTCCAGTCACTTGTAATTGTTGTTGGTACTGAAGGTTGCTGATAAACAGCTGGATCAATGCAGAATACAACTGGACCCTATTCTTGGCCTAATCTGAGGAATGGGCATCAACAGAAAAAGGGATCCTGAAGTGAGAATACCACTTTTATCTGCTGCTCCATTCTTTTGTATACTGGCAGAGTGTTCTGTGAGGGCTAATCCCAAAACCCCCCTTCTGAAGACCTGATAAAGAGGTTCTGTAGAAGCTGGTTAACCACTACTTTAGTTCGGCAAAGCCAATATCTCAGTTCTGCAGAGATGATTGGTTGGTCAGTCAGTCAACAATCCCCCTTCTTTCATACATAGCCTGTATTAAAGGGGTATTCTCATGCCGAACAGCAAAATAAGGCAACATGCTTTCAGCAATCATATCGCAGTAAGCATGCTGCCGATCTTCCCCTCCTGGTACTTGCCTAGAGGTCTTCTGCTCATCTTTGCCTGATCTTCTTCTGGCTGTGTGGGCTGGCGAACGCCATGCTGGATCCGGAGGCCACCACAAGTCCTCTCCTTCTTCCCAGCTTCCTTTTCTTCTGCCTGATCTCATCATGGCAATGCACATGCGCAGCAGTGTCTTGGTGACAGGAGAGGCATCCTGCCCTCTGGATTGACTGATGAATGGGGCAGGAGTGACGTCATGTCAGTGAGAGGCCTGGAGACATTCGGCCTCACTGCTGCGGCATTCATCAAGCTTCATGGATCAGTGATCCAGGGAAGAGGAAAAGACAACCAGAAGCAGGAAAAAACATCAGGGGGAACAGCTAGACTGCACTCTGTGACCCTAGGAGCTGCAGCTGCGACGGGTAAGTATGTCAGGTTTTTTTTTGTTGTAGGGTGATAATACTCCTTTAAGGCCAGCCAGTAGAGACATTGGGTGAGCTGCTGAAAAGGCAGCCACAGGAATCCCCAGCAATTGGGGTCCTGTATATTTTACCCCCAGGTATGTTCAGCCCTAGATGTTTTGATCCCTGCATGTTGACCCCAAAAGTTGAGGGTGAAACATCTGGGGTCAAAATGTTAGGTGCGAAACATCAGATGGCGACACATCCAGGAACAAAATGCTGTAGGAGAAACATTCGGGGCCGAAACATCCGGGGTTGAACTGCTGGGGGAGAAACATTGATGATGGACGGGAATTCATGAACCACAAGGGTACAAACATCCGGGGGGCGAACTGCCAGGGGCAAACTGCTGGGGGTGAACTGCCGCGGGTGAAACATCCGGGGACTAAATGCTGGGGACAAAATGTGCAGGGGCAAAACATCCTGGGGTCCAAATGCGGGGGACAAAATGTGTGGGGGCGAAATGTACCCAGGGGCGAATTGCTCGTGGAGAACTGCTGAGGGCGAAATGTGCGGGGGTGAAATGTGCAGGGGCGAAACATCCTGAGGGAAAAATGCTGGGGACAAAATGTGTGGGGTGAAATGTACCCAGGGGCGAACTGCTGGGGACGGACTGCTGGGGGCGAACTGCTGGGGGCGAAACATCTTAGAACTGTGCAAACGCAGCGTAACGCCCGTAGACCATTCCATCTAAGTCTGCATTCCCAAAATGGCGCTCCTTCTCTTCCGATCTCTGCCATACGCACAAACGGTGGTTCCCTCCCACATATGGGGTATCAGCGTACTCAGGACAAATTGGACAACAACATTTGGGGTACAATTTCTCCTGTTACCCTTGGGAAATTAAACAATTGGGGGCAAAAAATCATTTTTGTGAAAAAAATATGATTTTTTATTTTTATGGCTCTACATTATAAACTTCTGTGAAGCACTTGGGGTTCAAAGTGCTCACCACACCTCTAGATAAGTTCCTTAGGGGGTCTACTTTCCAAAATGGTGTCACTTGTGGGGGGTTTCAATGTTTAGGCACATCAGGGGCTCTCCAAACGAGACATGGCATCCTATCTCAATTCCAGTCAATTTTACATTGAAAAGTCAAACGGCACTCCTTCCCTTCTGAGCTCTGCCATGCATCCAGTGGTTTACCCCCACATATGAGGCATCAGCATACTCAGGACATATTGCACAACAACTTTTGGGGTCCAATTTCTCCTGTTACCCTTGTGAAAATAAAAAATTAGGGGCAAAAATTAATTTTTGTTAAAAAAATTGATTATCTTTGCGGCTCTAAATTTTAAACTTCTGTGAAGCACTTGGGGGGTCAAAGTGCTCACCACACATCTAGATAAGTTCCTTAGGGGGTGTACTTTCCAAAATTATGTCACTTGTGGGGGGTTTCCACTGTTTAGGCACACTAGGGGCTCTCCAAACTTGACATGGCGTCCAGTTAATTTTGTATTGAAAAGTCAAACAGCATTCCTTCCCTTCCAAGCTCTGCCATGCTCTCAAACAGTGGTTCCCCCCACATATGAGGTATCGGCGTACTCAGCACAAATTGTGCAACAACTGTTGGGATCCAATTTCCCCTGATACCCTTGGTAAAATAAAACAAATTGGATCTGAAGTAAAAAAATTTGTAAAAAAAATGTTAAATATTAATTTTTTTTTAAACATTCAAAAAATTCCTGTGAAGCACCTGATGGGTTAATAAACTTCTTGAATATGGTTCTGAGCACCTTAAGGGGGGCAGTTTTTAGAATGGTGTAACTTTTTGGTATTTTCTATCATATAGGCCCCACAAAGTGACTTCAAATGTTACGTGGTCCCAAAAAAAAAATGGTGGTGTAAAACTGAGAAATCGCTGGTCAACTTTTAACCCTTATAACTTCCTAAAAAATAATAATTTTGGTTCCAACATTGTGCTGATGTAAAGTAGACATGTCGGAAATGTTACTTATTAAGTATTTTGTGTGACATATTGTGGTGAAATATGTATATATGTGTGCAGTCAACTATGTATAGGTTTATTGTGTGACTAGTAATAATGTTACATCTGTCCTGAAGGCTGCAGGTCTCACCCAGGTGTTAATATGTGTTTTCCTGAGACAGCAGACTTCTGTCTCCAAACCTCACCAGGGGGTCATGCTGGGAACCAAGAAGAAAGGGAACATTTGACGCCACCTAGCTCTTTGGAAGAGAGATGTCACTAAGGGTACTGTCACACAGTGGCATTTTGATCGCTACGACGGCACGATCCGTGACGTCGCAGCGATCGTATGATTATCGCTCCAGCGTCGTAGACTGCGGTGACACGTTGCAATCACGGCGCTGGAGCGATGCCGAAGTCCCCGGGTCACCAGGGTAAACATCGGGTTACTAAGCGCAGGGCCACGCTTAGTAACCCGATGTTTACCCTGGTTACCAGCGTAAACGTAAAAAAAACAAACAGTACATACTCACATTCCGGTGTCTGTCCCCCGGCGTCTCAGCTTCTCTGCACTGTGTAAGCACAGTGGCCGGAAAGCAGAGCGGTGACGTCAGACGTCACCGCTGTGCTCGCTTTTTGGCTGGCCGGCGCTCACAGTGCAGAGAAGCTGAGACGCCGGGGGACAGACACCGGAATGTGAGTATGTACTGTTTGTTTTTTTTACGTTTACGCTGGTAACCACGGTAAACATCGGGTTACTAAGCGCGGCCCTGCGCTTAGTTACCCGATGTTTACCCTGGTTACAAGCGAACACATCGCTGGATCGCTGTCACACACAACGATCCAGCGATGTCAGCGGGAGATCAAGCGACAAAAGAAAGTTCCAAACGATCTGCTACGACGTACGATTCTCAGCAGGGTCCCTGATCGCTGCTGCGTGTCAGACACTGCGATATCGTAACGATATCGCTAGAACGTCACGAATCGTACCGTCGTAGCGATCAAAATTGCACTGTGTGACAGTACCCTTACAGTCTGACACTATCTGTGGGAAGCTTTACAGGAAGAATCTCAGAGAAATAATATATTCATTGGGGTGCGGCCGTGGTCCAATCAAAAACAAACAATTAGAATATCAACTTTAGGGGCTGGTCTAGAAATCTGACCTCCAGGTTGACTCTATAAATTTGGCTTGCATACATTCAAAATTGCAGAATTAAATCACTGCACTCATCATAGTTAAAGTCAATTTTGTTGAAGTGAATCTTTTTATTGAAGGTGAAAACGAAATAATAAGGCAACAAAAAGTTTTTTAACGTTTCGGCCACTCAGTGGCCTTGATCACAAATGATGCCTCAGTAGGTTATTCGTATGTCTTCTAATGATAATAGAGTAGAGAACTCAAAATTAAAGGTGGCCCAGATTTCCCCAGATAGTGGGGGATGGGGCTTTCTAATTCAATAGTAACTGTACAGGACAGTGTATCAGTGATTTTAAGATCTCTGCCGGATGTTGAATTGTCTTAGTAGTCTTAGGCCCGTATCTTGTAATCCTGAGGGACCCAGGAGTGGGTAGTGGAAGTGGAACTCTCCACATTAGTTTTGACCCCTCAGTGTAAGGTGGATATGCCTATTGAAGAATGGATAGGTGGCGCAGTGTGAGCGTAGTCCGGGGCCGGGGAGACCGTTTGGCTGGTCCTGTGAGAAACGCCGACACGAAACGTGTCCTGGCGGTGGAGGCGTTTCTCACAGGACCAGCCAAACAGTCTCCCCGCTCTTTGTTCATTCCATTACATTCAAAATTGTTCACATGTGAGGGCAGCCTGGGAAGCTGAGGTGTTCCACCAAGTCTATATTCATCCTACCCTCAAGGAACAGAAAGACTACAAGTTAGCTATTTCTGTAAGTTTTCTCCCATTTATTTTATACTGTTTTGCATACCTGTATGTCTTTTTATTATAATATTTTTATACCTTTTTCTTAGTGTAAGCACTGAACCTTTTTGTGTTAAAGCATAAAACTTTAACAAGTTGAATCTTGAATGTTCTAAAGAATCCATAGCCTTAAACTGTATGAGCCTTATGAGTGGTAGACAGTATTAGTAATAGTCCGGGACTCATCGCCCATGTATTCTGTGAGTGGTGGCAGCATGTATGAGCAGGTGTGTGGCCCGGGTCAGTGTGTGAGTTATGCTCCCATCACAGCATAGGACAGAGGTTGCATGCTGGACTGAGAGTGGGGAGATTTACCCTGGTAGGCGCAACCCCAAGTCTCGTGCTGAGAGCGGATACGTGACGAAATAGTGACAGCACGGAGAGGGATCCGTGACACATATCTCTGTGATTTAAGGGCATGAAAATTCAAATTTGGAAAATTGCTAAATTTTCAAAATTTTTGCCAAATTTATTTTTTTTCTCACAAATGCAATATCGAGGAAATTTTACCACGAGCATGAAGTACAATATGTCACGAGAAAACAATATCAGAATCACTGGGATCCATTCAAGCATTCCAGAGTTATAAATTCATAAAGGGACAGTGGTCAGAATTGTAAAAATTGGCCCAGTCTTTAACATGTAAACCACCCTTGTGGGTTAAATAATCGGGCTTTAGGCAACTTAGCCCCAGGAATCAGGTCAATGGCACAATCAAAAGGACGGTGTGGTGGTAGCCCCTTGGCCTGACTTTCAGAGAACACGTCCTCGAAGTCCTTCAGATACTCCGGAATACCCTCCAGACCGACGGACAACAGACACAGAATTCAGACATTTGTTTTCACAGTCAGTGATTGGATTATGACATTGCAGCCAAGGAAACCCCAAAACTAAACCAGCAGGGAGAATGTCCAAACCGTAACAAGCTTTATGTTCCAGATGCACAGACCCCACCTTAAGGACGAACTGTTTAGTAACAGAACGGATCCCATCCTTGGTGAACTGGGTTGAGTCAAAAGCCACCACTCTCAAGGGTTTGTCTAATCTAACTATCCTTATCTCACAGTGGACCACAAGCCTCGAGTCAATCAAGTTTGCTGACAACTTGCAATCCACAAAAGTAGAAGAGGGAAAAACACAATTGTTCACACCAACTTCCACTTTCAACAATGGTTTTAAGGCTGAGGAAAAAAGGACCTGTGGGTCTGGATAACCTCCTTTGCAGTTACCCAGACCTAGTCGTTTCCCAAGACCTTGGAATCCAGGGGGCAAAAGGGACAATCCTTTTATCCAATGTCTGGGTGCTCCACAATAGAAAGAGTTTTTTCTCTCTGCTACATCTCCTGTCCTTCTCCCTCATGGAGACAGCCCCCACCTCCATGGGCTCAACCGATGACAAAGACTCCGGTTTCACTGGCAACAGCACAGCACCTCGCAGCTCATCACCTCTCTCTGTCTGCGGTCCATACGGACGGCCTGGGTCATGGACTCCTTCAGGGAATCGGGCAGTGGATGCAGGGCCAAAGCATCCTTCAAATGCTCAGAGATACCCCGTCGGAATAGCCCCCTGAGCGCCGAGTCATTCCAGGAAACCTCGGATGCCCACCGCCTGTACTCAGAACAGTACCACTCAGCAGAGCACTTTCCCTGGGTGAGACTCATAATTGAGTCCTCTGCCAATTTCACATGATCCGCTTCATCATATATAAGACCAAAGGCCTCGAAGAACCGCTCAACAGACATTCTCTCCGGGGAGGTAGGGGAATTTTTTCTTATCCCCAGAAAAGGTATCCGGAAGTTTGACAGCGGGTTCAGGATAGGATAGGGAAACATTGGATACCGTACCCTCCCCATTGCCAGCTGAGGAAGAGGCACCCCGAACAGTATTAACTGTATCTGCCAACTCCCTCTGCACCTGTTGGTGCGAAGCAACCAATGCTCTCTGCTCTACAGGGAGGTTCTGCATCATCTTTGTCAGGTTAGATACTTGACAGAGTACGCAGCGGGTCCATAACAACACACAAGACCCCCCCCCCCCCGAAAAATTGTATAAGGTTGGTGATAAATGTGATGACACCAGTGGTAGCACCCCCTAGGCAGCGCCAGTGACATCAGAGGGTCACGTGAACAAGCACAGGGAGTGCAGGGACAAGGACCCGAGACTAAGCAGTGAGCAGCGCACAGGACCTGGCACTGAGCAGTCACATAACCAGGGAGCGGAGCCACCGCGCGTGAGTGCAGGAAAGACAACTGAATTCACAGAGTGCAAGGCAAAGACAGTACACGTGGTCAAGGAAAGCCAAGGGTCAGAAGCCAGTTGAGAGCATAGTACCTAGGGATAAGATAACGAGTAAACGGAGACAAGCCAAGGGGGTCAGATAACCAGGAGAGACAAGACAGTACAAAGCAGGATACAGAGGTGAGAGTCAGGGGGCGACCTGGGTCATACACAGCAAGGCACACAAGCAGAGAGGCACAACAATTACGGATGTAACCTGGGTCAGCAACCACTAGCCAAGTATACGGAAGTATCACTGACGCCAAACCCAGGAACTGCCAACATTAAATACTCGCCCCAGAACCAAAGAGAGGCGAACTAAAGTTAACCTTTACCTGACCAGGATGGAAGCGGAACCATCCTTTCCAGGGTCATGACAAAAAGGATTGACTAATCTTTGCCAAAGAGTACCTTGACAACCCACAATCCTTCAGGGAAAATGTTTGGTGGACAGAAGAAACAAAACTAGAGCTTTTTGGCAATGCAAAGCAATAGTTTGTTTACAGACGGCACAATAAAGCTTATAAGGAAAAGAACACCCTACGAACAGATAAGCATGGTGGAAGATTCATGATGCTGTGGGGTTGCTTTGTTGTTGTTGGTACTGGAGGCCTTGACCCTAAAGCAGGAATCATGAAATCAGAGAATTATCAAGAGATTTTTGAGCGAAATGTCCTACCCGGTGTAAGAAAACTTGGTTTCAGTTGGAGATCATGGGTCCTCCAGCAAGACATTCACGCAAAGCACACATCCAAAAGTACACAGGACTGGTTGAAAAATAAAAAATGGACTGTTTTAAAATGGCCAGCAATGAGTCCTTGACTAGTGATGAGCGAGTATACTTGTTGCTCTGGTTTTCCCCAAGTACGCTCGGGTGATCTCCGAGTATTTGTTAGTGTTTGGAGATTAAGTTTTCATCACTGCAGCTGAATTATTTACAGCTATTAGCCAGCTTGATTACATGTAGGGATTCCCTAGCAACCAGGCAACCCCCACATGTACTCAGCCTGGCTAATAGCTGTAAATCATTCAGCTACCGCGATGAAAACTAAATCTCCGAGCACTAAAAAATACTCGGAGGTCACCTGAGCGTGCTCAGGAAAACCCGAACAAGGAGTATACTCGCTCATCACTAGTCCTGACCTCAATTCCATTGAAAATGTTTGGGGTGAGCTGAAATCTGCCATTGGGAAAAAGAACCCTGCAAACATGCAAGAGCTTGACCAAACTGCAAAGCACTTATAAAGTATAAACACTTATGTATACCATATATACAAATTACTCAGAGTAATTAGAGTGCTTATAGTGCACAAAAGGAACAGTAATGAAACATGAATAGTCAACCTATAATGTCCTACATTGATGTAACAACCGGAGTAGACATATCTTTACCAGAGACCATGTGATGGTGAAACTTCTCCTACGCACGTTTCGGCGGCGTGCCTTCGTCAGGGAGACTCTAATTACTAGTAATTTGAATATATGGTATACATGAGTGTTTCTACATTCTTCTTGATGTAAATTGTTCTATTGGTACCTTGTTGCTCTCAGTGTTCGGGACTACATTCTTTATTATTACTATATTTGGATCTTGCGTGCCAACTGGTGGTGCCACATATTTCTCTTCTGGCTCATCATCATGCACTATTAGCACTGTTTTTAATGAATTGTCTGTCATATTATAAATCTAATGAAGCTTTATTCCTTTCTTGTTCAATATACGCTTCTGTTTATATGGTCGTCTTTATACAATCCAGTACAATTGATATATAATACATTATTTTTTAATCTCAGTGTACAACATACAAGATCACTACTATTGGCAGCCAGTATAAATAAATGTGTAAATAAGTAAAATATGGAGTATTCCTTGTCAAGCAATGAAATCCCTGTGTGAGCCTGCAGTGTGGCAGGAAACCTGGCAATAATCCCCTCATGGTCTCCATGCAATCTCTAAGCTGCTCGGAGAGGAGGGGGCTGCTTCTGTGTGATGGCGAGAAAGTGATGTCATTGTGGGAGTGAGCAGAGCACATGAGGGGCTTCTCCACACCGGCGGGGATGGGCTGCCTTGTAAATGGATGAGTGGAGAGACAGCCACAATACTACAGGACTGAGCAGGATTTGCATTGGATAGGTTAATAAAGAAACCATTTTAGATGAGGAAATGCAGACTTTCATTTTATGAGCTTCTTGAAATCCCTTGTCGGTCTGACAGAACATCAATCTATAAGCAATGGAGGTAGGGAGCGATCTGCTGGACTAGAAAGTGACAGACTGTAACTAGTGAGGAAGCAGCGCCAGAGCCAGCACATCCCAGGCCCCTGTCCATGGCTAGGACCACAAAGACATCAGCCTGCCCCTCAGGGATGTGGCCATGCTGCGTCCACCAGTGCTGCTGCTCTGGGAGGGACAGCACACTGATCCATGGGTGCAAATACAGATCCTTTCAGTCACCTTCACCTTATGTCGGCCCCATCATATTGGCACAAATATTACTCATCGTGCCCATGGAAGCCCCAGACTGAGCCGGCTACCTGGACCTGGGTATAAAGCCGTATTTCCGGTGTCATATTTGTAGCTAGCCTCGCACTTATTAGCCAGCAGCGATTCATTCTTGCTCCCTCTCCTCCTCTTCATCTTCCTTCCCCTGGCAAGATCCCGCCTTCTTCCTCTCCTCCTTTCCTCATCTGTCCTGCCAGCCAAATCACAACAGCTGTATCCTCAGTGGCCGGGGATGGTTTGGTGAGGTGATCCTCGCAGATCGGGCAGCCGGCAGCTCCTGGCACAAGCAAGGCGACCGAGGCGCTGTCCCCTGGAGAGTGGTGCTGAAGCCGCGTCCATTCTGTCTGCTTCTGTACAGCAGCCTAGAGAAGAACAGGGGAGTCTCTGCACTGTCCGCTCCTCTCCCTGCAGCCCCTGCCTTACCCCGGCCCCTGCCTTACCCCGACCCCTGCCTTACCCCGACCCCTGCCTTACCCCAACCCCTGCCTTACCCCAACCCCTGCCTTGCCCCAACCCCTGCCTTGCCCCGGCCCCTGCCTTACCCCGGCCCCTGCCTTACCCCGGCCCCTGCCTTACCCCGGCCCCTGCCTTACCCCGGCCCCTGCTTTTCCCCAACCCCTGCCTTACCCCAACCCCTGCTTTACCCAAACCCCTGCCTTACCCCAGCCCCTGCCTTACCCCAACCCCTGCCCTAGCCCGGCCCCTGCCTTAGCCCAGCCCCTACCTTACCCCAACCCCTGCCTTACCCCGGCCCCTACCTTACCCCAACCCCTGCCTTACCCCGGCCCCTGCTTTACCCCAACCCCTGCCTTGCCCCGGCCCCTGCTTTACCCAAACCCCTGCCTTACCCCAACCCCTGCCTTACCCCAACCCCTGCCTTACCCCAACCCCTGCCTTACCCCGGCCCCTGCCTTACCCCAACCCCTGCCTTACCCCGGCCCCTGCCTTACCCCGGCCCCTGCTTTACCCCGGCCCCTGCCTTACCCCAACTCCTGCCTTACCCCAACCCCTGCCTTGCCCCAACCCCTGCCTTACCCCGGCCCCTGCTTTACCCCAACCCCTGCCTTGCCCCGGCCCCTGCTTTACCCAAACCCCTGCCTTACCCCAACCCCTGCCTTACCCCAACCCCTGCCTTACCCCAACCCCTGCCTTACCCCGGCCCCTGCCTTACCCCAACCCCTGCCTTACCCCGGCCCCTGCCTTACCCCGGCCCCTGCTTTACCCCGGCCCCTGCCTTACCCCAACTCCTGCCTTACCCCAACCCCTGCCTTGCCCCAACCCCTGCCTTACCCCGACCCCTGCCTTACCCCGACCCCTGCCTTACCCCGACCCCTGCTTTACCCCAACCCCTGCCTTACCCCAACCCCTGCCTTACCCCAACCCCTGCTTTACCCCGGCCCCTGCCTTACCCCGGCCCCTGCCTTACCCCGGCCCCTGCCTTACCCCGGCCCCGCCTTACCCCAACCCCCGCCTTACCCCGGCCCCCGCCTAACCCCGGCCCCCGCCTTACCCCAACCCCCGCCTAACCCCGGCCCCCGCCTTACCCCGGCCCCCTTACCCCGGCCCCTGCCTTGCCCTGCAACCCCTGCCTGTGGCATCCATAGCCCTCTAGACCCTTCTCACACCATCATGCCGTCTTCCTCTCCCCACTGATCCCATTTCTCCGCGGATGCCAGCGCTGCCCCCGAGCTGCTCATGCGTCTTCTCCATCCTCGCCTCTTTGTGCTGCTGTCAGCCATCCTGTGAGCTCACAGCCATTCCCGGCCCCTGCCTTGGCTGCTCTGCTCCAACCTCCCATGACACATCAGTGACTGAGAGGAGCGAGAAGACGATTAGACACGAGCAATGGAGGAAGAGCTGAAATGCCCGGTGTGCGGCTGCTTCTTCCGGGAGCCGCTGATCCTGCCCTGCTCCCACAACGTCTGCCTGCCCTGTGCCCGCACCATCGTGGTGCAGACCCCGGAGAGCGAGCATCTCCCTCACGCCGCTCGCCCCATGCTGCTGATGGGGGCCGAGTACGACTATCCGGACCACCTGGATAAGATGAGCCTGCACAGTGAGACAGACAGCGGCTACGGCTCCTACACGCCGAGCCTGAAGTCCCCCAATGGAGTACGCGTGCTGCCCCCGGCCCCGGCACTGGCCGCCTCCTCCGGGGCCTCATCCCGAGGGCTGCACGGCAGCATCTGCAGCTTCTCCTCCATCACCTGCCCCCAGTGCCATCGCAGCGCATCCTTGGATGAGAGGGGGCTGAGGGGCTTCCAACGCAACCGGCTGCTGGAGACTATAGTGCAGAGATACCAACACGGGCGTGGCGCAGTACAAGACAGCCAAGAGCACGGCGCGGCCGAGGCGCTGGCAGGGTATGCCCCCAGTGCCAGGTGCCAGCTGTGCGACACCAACCCGTCAGAGGCCGCAGTCATGTGTGAGCAGTGCGATGTCCTCTACTGCTCCTCCTGTCAGAAGAAATGTCACCCTACTAGAGGACCGTTTGCCAAACACCGGCTAGTCCCTCCGTCCCAGCTAGTCCCGGCCACCAGCACCAGCCAAAAAGCGGCCGCTGCCGCCCCGGGGCCGCCCACCGTGACCCGCAAGTTCCCCACCTGCGCTGACCACGAGCTGGAGAACTACAGCATGTACTGCCTGAGCTGCCGGAGCCCGGTGTGCTACCAGTGTCTGCAGGAGGGCAAGCATGCCAAGCACGAGCTGAAGCCCCTGGGCATCATGTGGAAGCAGCACAAGGTTAGAGCCGCGCACCGCCGCAGATTCTCGGCGGGGAGTTTAGTCTAATGGAACCACTAACAGTAACATAGTGTGTGAGAAGTTTGTTCATATGTTGGTGTCCATCCAACCTGGTGAGAAGCAATGCAGCAAATGTGGAGGTTATGATTCAGGAACGACTTTGGTTTATGTAAATAGTGATTGGAAAAGAGAGACTTTAGGAGTTCGTGAGAAATCAGATGCTGGAGACAGGACCGGAGGGGTTAATGTAGGCTAGTCCGTAATTAGGGGTATGATCTGCCACCAAGGAGACTGCATGCAGTAATGGGGTCTTCTGTCACATTGCTTGGTCAGAGATATGTGCACTACTCCCACCTGCCATGGCTGTGGCCCACACCAGAGAGATGGTGGAATACCCTGAGGCTGCAGCCTGGGCTCCAAAATTGGGAGCCCTTCTTGGCATTCTGCGGGCTGAGGATTGGTGCCCCAGGCAATGCTTATATGCTAACATATGCCAACCACCGACTGCTCCTGCTAGCTCCGAATACTGGCATGTGGGGCATATGTGCCCCAAGTACTCACCTGCGCCTGCTAGCCCCAAATACTGGCGTCTGGTTGTGGAGAGGTGCACTGAGTACTCACCTCCTGCTGGCTCCAAATACTGGCATGTGGGGGAGAGGTGCCCCAGTACTGACATGCACCTGCTAGCCCCTAATACTGGCGTCTGGTTGTGGAGAGGTGCCCTGAGTACTCACCTCCTGCTGGCTCCAAATACCGGCATGTGGGGGAAAGGTGCTCCCAGTACTCACCGGCTCTTGCTAGCCCCAAATACCAATGTGTAGAGAAGAGGTGCCACCCGTACTCACCTGCTCCTGCTGGCCCCGAATAACTGCGTGTGGGGGAGAGGTGCCCCCCAGTACTCACCTGCTCCTTCTGGCCCAAATTCCAGCATGTGGGGAAGAGGTGACCCAAGTACTCACCTGCTCCTGCTAGTCCCGAATACCGGTGTGTGTGGGAGAGGTGCCCCCAGTACTCACCTGCTCCTTCTAGTCCCGAATACTGGCGTGTGTGGGAGAGGTGCCCCCAGTACTCTCTTCTCCAGCTGGCCCCAAATAGCAGATTGAAGGGGAGAGGTGCCCCCAGTACTCACCTGCTTCTGCTATTCCCAAATACCAGCGTACGGGGGAGAGGTGCCCCCAATACTCACCTGCTCCTGCTGGCCCTGAATACCGGCGTGTGGGGTAGAGGTGACCCCAGTACTCACCTGCTCCTGCTGGCCCAAATACCGGCGTGTGAGGGAGAGGTGCCCTGAGTACTCATCTGCTCCTACTAGCCCCTAATATTGGCATGCGGGGAGAGGTGCCCCGAGTACTCACCTGCTCCTGCTGGCCCCGAATACCAGCATGTGGGAGAGAGGTGCTCCGAGTACTCACTTGCTTCTGCTAGCCCCAAATAACGGCGTGTGGGGGAGAGATGCCCCCAGTACTCACCTGTTCCTGCTGACCCGAATACCGGTGTGTGGGGGAGAGGTGCCCCCACTACTCACCTTCTCCTGCTGGCCCAAATTCCAGCATGTGGCGAAGAGGTGACCCCAGTACTCACCTGCTCCTGCTAGTCCCGAATACTGGCATGTGGGGGAGAGGTGCCCCCAGTACTCACCTGCTCCTGCTAGTCCCGAATACCGGTGTGTGGGGGAGAGGTGCCCCCAGTACTCACCTGCTCCTGCTAGTCCCGAATACCGGTGTGTGGGGGAGAGGTGCCCCCAGTACTCACCTGCTCCTGCTAGTCCCTAATACTGGTGTGTGGGGGAGAGGTGCCCCCAGTACTCAACTCTCCTGCTGGCCCCAAATAGCAGATTGAGGGGGAGAGGTGCCCCCAATACTTACCTGTTTCTGCTCGCCCTGAATACCGGCATGTGGGATAGAGGTGACCCCAGTACTCACCTGCTCCTGCTGGCCCAAATACCGGCGTGTGGGGGAGAGGTGTCCCGAGTACTCATCTGCTCCTGCTAGCCCCTAATACTGGCGTGCGGGGGAGAGTTGCCTCGAGTACTCACCTGCTCCTGCTGGCCCCGAATACCGGCATGTGGGAGAGAGGTGCTCCGAGTACTCACCTGCTTCTGCTAGCCCCGAATACTGGCATGTGGGGGAGAGGTGCCCCCATTACTCACTTGCTCCTGCTAGTCCCGAATACCGGCGTGTGGTGGAGAGGTGCCCCCAGTACTCCCCTGCTCCTGCTAGTCCCGAATACCGGTGTGTGGAGGAGAGGTGTCCCCACTACTCACCTGCTGGCCCTGAATAACGGCATGTGGGGGAGAGGTACTCCCAGTACTCACTTGCTCCTGCTGGCCCCGAATACCGGCGTGTGGAGGAGAGGTGCCCCCAGTACTCACCTGCTCCAATGGAATTAGCAACTGACTGTCATCAATCACAATCATTTATTCAATGGCAAGAAAATATGGGGAAAGGGAATAGAAAGGCTTCACATTGTTAGGGGAACACAATAATGTTAGAGGCACACAATAACGTTAGGGGAACACAATAATGTTAAGGGGCACACAATATTGTTAGGGTCACACAATAACTTTAGGGGCATAATAATATTAGGGGCACACAATATTGTTAGAGGCACACAATAATGTTAGGGGCACACAACAACATTAGGGGCACACAATAATGTTAGAGGCACACAATAATGTTAGAGACACACAATAACATTAGAGGCACACAATATTGTTAGAGGCACACAATAATGTTAGGGGCACACAATATTAGGGGCATACAATAATGTTAGGGTCCCACAATAATGTTAGAGGCACACAATAACGTTAGGGGCACACGATAATGTTAGAGGCACACAATAACGTTAGAGACAGACAATAACGTTAGGGTCACACAATAATGTTAGAGGCACACAATAATGTTAGGGGCACACAATAATGTTAGAGGCACATAATGTTAGAAGCACGCAATAATGTTAGAAGCATGCAATAGCATTAGAGGCACACAAGAAAGTTAGAGGCACACAATAATGTTAGGGGCACACAACAACGTTAGAGGCACACAATGACATTAGGGACACACAATAATGTTAGGGGCACCCAATATACTTTAGAAGCACACAATAACGTTAGGGGCACACAATAATGTTGGAGGCACACAATATTAGGGGCACACAATAATGTTAGAGGCACACAATAACTTTAGGGGCACACAATAACTTTGAGGGCACACAATAATGTTAGAGGCACACAATAACGCTAGAGGCACAAAGTAATGTTAGAGGCAAACAACGATAGGGGCACACAATAATGTTAGAGGCCCACAATAACATTAGAGGCCCACAATAATGTTAGGGGCACACAATGTTAGGGGCACACAATAATGTTAGGGGCACACAACAACGTTAGAGGCACACAATGACATTAGGGACACACAATAATGTTAGGGGCACCCAATATACTTTAGAAGCACACAATAACGTTAGGGGCACACAATAATGTTGGAGGCACACAATATTAGGGGCACACAATAATGTTAGAGGCACACAATAACTTTAGGGGCACACAATAACTTTGAGGGCACACAATAATGTTAGAGGCACACAATAACGCTAGAGGCACAAAGTAATGTTAGAGGCAAACAACGATAGGGGCACACAATAATGTTAGAGGCCCACAATAACATTAGAGGCCCACAATAATGTTAGGGGCACACAATACTGTTAGGAGCACACAGTAGAGTTAGAGGCACACAATGATAGGGGCACACAGTATTGTTAGGGGCACACAGTAATGTTAGGGGCACACAATAATGTTAGGGGCATACAATAACGTTAGAGGCACGCAACAGCATTAGGGGCACACAATAATGTTAGAGGCACACAATAACGCTAGAGTCACACAGTAATGTTAGAGGCACACAATGATAGGGGCACACAATAATGTTAGAGGCAAACAACGACAGGGGCACACAATGTTGTTAGGGGCCCACAATAACGTTAGGGGCACGCAACAGCATTAGGGGCACACAATAATGTTAGAGGCACACAATAACGTTAGAGGCACACAATAACGTTAGAGGCACACAATAACGTTAGAGGCCCACAATAATGTTAGGGGCACACAATAATGTTAGGAGCACACAGTAGAGTTAGAGGCACACAATGATAGGGGCACACAGTATTGTTAGGGGCACACAGTAATGTTAGGGGCACACAATAATGTTAGGGGCATACAATAACGTTAGAGGCACGCAACAGCATTAGGGGCACACAATAATGTTAGAGGCACACAATAACGCTAGAGTCACACAGTAATGTTAGAGGCACACAATGATAGGGGCACACAATAATGTTAGAGGCAAACAACGACAGGGGCACACAATGTTGTTAGGGGCCCACAATAACGTTAGGGGCACGCAACAGCATTAGGGGCACACAATAATGTTAGAGGCACACAATAACGTTAGAGGCACACAATAACGTTAGAGGCACACAATAATGTTAGGAGCACACAGTAATGTTAGGAGCACACAGTAATGTTAGAGGCACACAACGATAGGGGCACACAATATTGTTAGGGGCACACAATATTGTTAGGGGCCCACAATAACATTAGGGGCACACAATAAAGTTATTATTATTATTATTATTATTTATTTATATAGCACCATTAATTCCATAATGCTGTACATGAGAAAAGGGTTACATACAGGGTTATAGATATCATATTTACAGTAAACCGGTTTACAGTGACAGACTGGTACAGAGGGGAGAGGACCCTGTCTTTGCGGACTTACATTCTATGGGATAGTGGGGAAGAGACAGAAGGTCGGAGGTGCAGCAGCTCTGGCGGTAGTGAGGCGGCTGCTCTGGCGATGGCAAGGCGGCAGAATGGTTATTGCAGGCTGTAGGCTTTCTTGAAGAGATGGGTTTTCAGGTTCCGTCTGAAGGATCCGAGGGTGGTGGGTAGTCGGACGTGTTGAGGCATGGAATTCCAGAGGGTGGGGGATATTCGGGAGAAATCTTGGAGGCGGTTGTGTGAGGAACAAATAAAGGTACCGTCATACTCAGCAACTTTGCAACGAGAACGAAAACAATCTGTGACGTTGCAGCTTCCTGGATAGCGATCTCGTTGTGTTTGACACGCAGCAGCGATCTGGATCCCGCTGTGCCATCGCTGGTCGGAGCTAGAAGTCCAGAACTTTATTTAGTCGCCAGGTCGGCGTGTATCGTCATGTTTGACATCTAAAGCAACGACGCCAGCAATGTTTGACATGGAGCTAACAACCAGCGAGAACGAGAAGTGAGTCGCCGTTACGTCACTGGATCGCTCCTGCATCGTTCTGGAGTTGCTGTGTTTGACGTCTCTACAGCGACCTAAACAGCGACGCTCCAGCGATATAGTTTAGGTCGGCTCGTTGTCTATATCGCTGCAGCGTCGCTGAGTGTGACGGTACCTTAAGTGTGGAGGAGAGTAGGAGGTCTTGGGAGGATCGGAGATTACATGAGGGAAGATATTGGGAGATTAGTTCAGAGATATAGGGAGGGGACAGGTTGTGGATGGCTTTGTAGATCAGTGTTAGTAGTTTGAACTGGATTCGTTGGGGAATTGGGAGCCAGTGGAGGGATTTGCAGAGGGGAGAAGCAGGGGAGTAGCGAGGAGAGAGGTGGATTAGCCGGGCAGCAGAGTTGAGGACTGACTGGAGGGGTGCAAGAGAGTTAGCGGGGAGGCCACAGAGGAGGGTGTTGCAGTAGTCGAGGCGGGAGATGATAAGAGCATGCACAAGAGTCTTAGTAGATTGTGGGCTGAGGAAGGGACGGATTCTGGCAATATTTTTGAGTTGGAGGCAACAGGCGAAAGTTAGAGGCACACAATAATGTTAGAGGCACACAATAAAGCCAGAGGCACACAATATTGTTAGAGGCACACAATAATGTTAAGGGCACACAATAACGTTATGGGCACACAATAATGTTAGAGACACACAATAATGTTAGAGTATGAGTAACTAGCACACTCCAAACGATTGTGATGCAAAGTGAGGGGGGTTTTATTACATACAGTAGTCACATACAATAGTCACAAACGTTTCGGTCTGTACTTGACCGTTACTTGCGGTGGACACCGCGTAACGCCAACTCCCCCCTTTTCTTCACAAGTTGACTGACTTGCTGCCCGTATTGGCATGTACATGTATTTCCAGCCCGTTTCTTATTTGATGCAAACTAGGTAATCACCACTGGGGTTCTACCAGGTGTATCACTGCATTTAGCACACTGATGAAGGTCAAGTACAGACCGAAACGTTTGTGACTATTGTATGTGACTACTGTATGTAATGAAAAAAAACCCTCACTTTGCATCACAATCGTTTGGAGTGTGCTAGTTACTCATACTCTATATATTAAGGTTTGGGAACCTATAACTGTGCACCTCCCCCCACGGGCTGTGCTGAACATTTTCTATACCACAATAATGTTAGAGGCACACAACGTTAGAGGCAGAAAATAGTATTAGGGGCACACAATAACATTAGGGGCACACAATAACGTTAGGGGCACAAAATAATGTTAGGGGCACACAATAACGATAGGGGCACACAATAATGTTAGAGGCACACAACAATGTTAGGGGCACACGATAACGTTAGAGGCACACAATAACGTTAAGGGCACACAATAACCTTAGGTGCACACAGTAACGTAAGGGGCACACAATAACTTTAGAGGCACACTAACATTAGGGGCACACAATAATGTTAGAGGCACACAATAATGTTAGGGGCACACAATATTGTTAGAGGCAAATAATAATATTAGAGGCACACAATAACATTAGAGGCAGACAATAATGTCAAAGGCACACAATATTAGGGGCACACAATAACGTTAGAGGCACACAGTAATGTTAGAGGCACACAACAATAGGGGCACACAATAATGTTAGGGACACACAATAATGTTAAAGACACACAATAACATTAGAGGCACACAACAATAAGGGCACACAATAATGTTAGGGGCACACAATGTTAGAGACACACAATAATGTTAGAGGCACACAGTAATGTTAGGGGCACACAATGTTAGAGGCACACAATAATGTTAGAGGCACACAATGATAGGGGCACACAATATTGTTAGGGGCACACAATAACGTTAGAGGCACACAATAATGTTAGAGGCACACAATAAGGTTAGGGGTACACAATAACGTCAGAGGTACACAAGGCTGTTAGGTAGAATTGCTCCTTAAGGTTGTGCTAGTCGGGCACACCGCCATTGGCCTGCAAGAGCCAAGTTTGCAGGAGGAAGGTAATTCCAATAATATGGCACTGCTTCTATTTTCTGTAAATTTTTTTTATTGCTTCTGCCTTTCAGGAGCCTAGAATAGCTGTATCCCTAGGTAACTAATTTCCATATACCCCAGTCGTCTATGCGGTAGTAATCCTTTAACGCTTAACATTCCATCAAATCAGAAACTGACTTCTGACAGCCCAGTGAATCTTTCAAGTCCTGCCTGGTTGGCCACCCGACATGTAATAGGGATCACATAGTATGTGCACGCACCGATGAAGCATTATGATTGTATATGTTGCCATAATAAGCGAATTATGTTTATGAGAGATTGCAGAATCACAGGACTTGGGTCCATTGGTCAGGCCAGTAATCTGTGGCCACTGGAACTACAGACTCTTCTCTTGATTAGCTGTGTTGATGAGACTTCATGTGTGAACCACCTGCAATGATGATGGTTGCCCCAGCCTGGCTGATCAGAAGGGCTGGGAATGCCTGGACGTGAGGAGTTTCGCAGGCCTCCGATCCAGTATGCACAGACTGCAGACCTGGCTGAAGGACTGGAGTCCCGCTGTAGTGTTTATGTACACTATATATTGGAGATATACA
Organism: Ranitomeya variabilis; assembly: GCF_051348905.1. NCBI lineage: Eukaryota > Metazoa > Chordata > Amphibia > Anura > Dendrobatidae > Ranitomeya > Ranitomeya variabilis. Next base: position 184,119,045 of record NC_135233.1, on the reverse strand, counting down.
TGTATTCATTTGCAATTGTAATTGAAATTAGTTATTGCTAGGGTGTCACATACATTTAGACCTGCCATGCCCTATGCCTGCCCCATTGTGATGTATTTTTGGCTCCATTTTCAGTTACTTAAACTTACATCTGTTCTGTATTGATCTTTATCATCTTGAAACATGGGTCCTACAGCCCAGAAACATGTTGTTTTTAGTGAGATTTTTAAAATAAACTTAATATGGTTTTAAACCATCTAGGAGGCAACCATATCTGCTGGAGACCAATGCCACGCTCTACCTGTGGCATGGTGATACCTGCACCACACTATTGGACCCTTGGGTTTCTTGGTTATTGGGATTACGTAACAGATCAGTAATATCACATAAGACTTCAAAATACATCACAGCACGACATGCACACTGAAGATACAGGACATTAATATACAGTGCCTTGTGAAAGTATTCGGTTCCCTGGAACTTTTCAACCTTTTCCCACATATCATGCTTCAAACATAAAGATACAAATGTCAATTTTTGGTGAAGAATTAACAACAAGTGGAACACAATTGTGAAGTTGAATGAAATTTTATTGGTTATTTTAAATTTTTGTGGAGCTCCCCCACAAGTGACCCCATTTTGAAAATTAGACCTCCCCCCAAGGAACTTATCTAGATGCATAGTGAGCACTTTGAACCCCCAGGTGCTTCACAAATTGATCCATAAAAACGAAAAAGTCCTTTTTTTTTTCTCAAAAATTTTCTTTTAGCCTCAATTTTTTCATTTTCACGTGGGCAACAGGATAAAATGGATCCTAAAATTTGTTGGGCAATTTCTAATGAGTACGCCGATACCTCATATGTGGTCATAAACCACTGCTTGGGCGCACGGCAGGGCTCAGAAGGGAAGGAGCGCCATTTGACTTTTTGAATGGAAAATTAGCTCCAATCGTTAGCGGACACCATGTCGCATATGGAGAGTCCCTGGGTGCCTAAACATTGGAGCTCCCCCACAAGTGACCCCATTTTGGAAACTAGACCCCCCATGGAACTTATCTAAATGTGTGGTGAGTGCTTTGAACCCCCAAGTGCTTCACAGAAGTTTATAACGCAGAGCCGTTAAAATAAAAAATCCTTTTTTTTTTCCTCAAAAATGATTTTTAGCCCTCAAGTTTTTATTTTCACAAGGGTAACAGGAGAAATTGGACCCCAAAAGTTGTTGTCCAGTTTGTCCTGAGTACGGTGATACCCCATATGTGGGGGAGAACCACTGTTTGGGCACATGTCGGGGCTCGGAAGGGAAGTAGTGATGTTTTTTAATGCAGACTTTGATGGAATGGTCTGCAGGTCATGCTACGTTTGGAGAGCCCCTGATGTGCCTAAACATTAGAAACCGCACACAAGTGACCCCATTTTGGAAACTAGACCCCCCAAGGAACTTATCTAGATGTGTAGTGAGTACTTTGAACCCCCAAATGCTTCACAGAAGTTTATAAAGCAGAGCCGTGAAAATAAAAAATCATTTGTTTTCCTCAAAAAATGATTTTTTAGCCCGCAATTTTTTATTTTCACAAGCGTAACAGGAGAAATTGGACCCCAAAAGTTGTTGATCAATTTGTCCTGAGTACGCTGATACCCCATATATGGGGGGGGAACCACTGTTGGGCGCACGTCGGGGCTCGGAAGGGAGAGAGCACCGTTTGACTTTTTGAACGCAAGATTGGCTGGAATCAATGGTGGCGCCATGTCGCGTTTGGAGAGCCCTTGATGTGCCTAAACAGTGGAAACCACTCAATTCTAACTCCAGACTAACTAACTAACTAACACAGACCCCAATACACCCCTAACCCTAATCCCAACCCTAACCCTAATTCCAAACCTAACCCTAATTCTAACCCTAACTCTAGTGGAAAAATAAATATATACCCTACTTATGGGGGTGATAAAGGGGGGGTTTATTTACTATTTTTTTTATTTTGATCACTGTGATAGGGTCTATCACAGTGATCAAAATGTACCTGGAATGAATTAATCTGCCGGCCGGCAGATTCGGCGAGCGCACTGCGCATGTGCCCGCCATTTTGAAAGATGGCTGCGCCCATGTGGGAAGACGGATGGACACCGGGAGGGACACCGGGAGGGACACCGGGACGCGTGAGGTATGGGGGATGGGATTAGAGCTCGTGGGGAGCGGAGGACAGGACGGAGGGGAGAGAAGGGCAGCGGAGGACAGAACGGAGGGGGCAAAAAGCCTGACGTCGGCGTCAGTCATGGCGGGGCAGATCGTGGTCTCCAGCCATGGCCGATGATATTGAAGCATCGGCCATGGCTGGATTGTAATATTTTAGCAAGTTTCATTGGTGAAATATTACAATTGCTCTGATTGGCTGTTTCACTTTCAACAGCCAATCAGAGCGAGTATAGCCATGGGGGGGCAAAGCCACCCCTCCTGGGCTCAAGTACAAGTCCCCCTGTACCTGCAGGTCGGGTGACATTTGAATTAACCCGTTCACCCAACCTGCAGGAACACGATCCCGCCATGACGCCACATAGGCGTCACAGATTGGATTGGCACCAAGTTTCATGACGCCTACGTGGCATCACAGTTCGGGAAGGGGTTAAACTTAATAACTACAACTACATAAGTATATAAAAGTTTGGGCACCCCTGGTCAAAATTACTGTAAGGCTATGTGCACACGTTGTGGATTTTGATGCGGATCCGCAGGTTTAAAAAAGATCTGCGGATTTGCAGCGGAGGTGCCTGCGAGAAATGCTGATCAGGATGAGGAAGCGTGTGTGGGCGGAGACTATGTGTTGGGCGGAGACTGTGTGTGTGCGGAGAAGATGTGTGTGTCTGGGTGCGGGTGTCTGTGTGCGGGTGTCTGTGTCTGTTGGGGTCTGCGGGGCTGTGTGTGTGTGTGCGGGGCTGTCTGTGTGTGTGGGTCTGCGGGTGTCTGTGGGGCTGTGTGTATGCGGGGCTGTATGTGTGTGTGTGCGGGGCTGTGTGTAGGCAGGCATCGTCTGATGGGACTACTAGTCCCATCCGGCTATGCCTGCTACAGTGACAGCTAGTCGATGATGGGACAGTAGTAGTCCCATCATCCGGCTACTGTGTAAAAAAACACATATACACATACAGTACATACTGTGGTATGGCAACTGGTCATGTGATTAAGGGGCGGTATGTATCGCAGAGATGGGTGGCCCTGTGATGGAAGCCTGGGCATGTTTTGCTCAGCAGATCTACTGCTGAGGGATTTGTTTTACATTGGGAAGGCTTCCAGGTGACTTGGAGAGATGGGTGGGTCCAGTCACCTACATATCCACCCAAAGAGATTGATTAACACAGTCTTATATAAGTAGGGCAAAAACCGTCTACTCAGAAAAAAAAATAAAATATATATATATATATATATATATATATATATATATATATATATATATATATATATACATATATATATATGCAGCGCCCCAGAGTCCTGGTCGTTGCAGTACTGATGCTCCGCCGCTAAGGGGGGCTATGGTACGTCTGATGGCACTGAAGGAGTTCTTCTGACCAGGTATCACAGTCACCAATACACTTCACAGTCTGGCCTCCAGGGGGAGCTAAGGGTTCTATGTATTAGGCCACTCCTCACAATCTGGTAAAACTGGGGGTTAGGCAGAAAGTTAGTGAGAAGCTGACTGGGAATCGAACAGGCAACACCCTGTGGCAGAGGGTGTTGCGGGGAGAGACTCAGGGGGGTCCCTGTCAGGGGTGGGATCCTGACAGAGGCCTAGCACACAGAGAGAACGTTACGGGACCGCGCCTGCACGATATAGCGGCGGTACCCCAAGAAAGGACAAGAAGCGAGGTTCATTGTGCTGAGTGAGAAACGAGATCAACGCAATAAGGAGAAATACCAGTAGGAGTCGTGCTGTAAGACGAGGCAACATCCTATTGAGGCGCATAACCGGTGGCCAGAATGCCGAGGAAGTATAGAGCTCCAGGCCAAACTTCAAACCTACGGCAGGACAGTCAGTTATAGGCGGGCTGTCTCACCCAATTGACCCAGGAAGACACAGGGGGGGTAACAACAGGAGTGGGGCGACGCTAGAGTCCCGGAAGAGCTCCGAGCCTCCACGTCATACGGGTGCGTCCTAACCATAAGATCTGGGGGACGTGGAAGAACATCAGAATCGAGTTGTGAGGGAACACGAGAAACAGACACAACAGTTGTGGGGACTATCCCGTGAGCACAGCAGGGGAGGACCACAACACACAAGCGCTAGAAGGTAGGCACAGATTTCCACCTGCAAAGGGAACTCTGGAGGTGCCATCGGACCGGCCAGGCTTGCGCAGCCTGGTTAACCGTATTCCGGATTGAGGATCCTGAAGTCTTCAGTAAAGAGGTAAAGAGACTGCAACTTGGTGTCCTCGTTATTTACTGCGACCTGCAGCGCACTACCATAACATCATCACCATTCCCTCCACCTTTATTGTACGCCCCTCAGCAGGGTCACGGACCGGGTCTAGCCACCGTGACAACCCCAGAACAGAGACTTAGAGGCCCGGTACCCCTCGGCCCTGCGGCAGTGGGGGCGCTACATATATATATATACACTCACTGGCCACTTTATTAGGTACACCTGTCCAACTTCTTGTTAACACTTAATTTCTAATCAGCCAATCACATGGCGGCAACTCAGTGCATTTAGGCATGTAGACATGGTCAAGACAATCTCCTGCAGTTCAAACCGAGCATCAGTATGGGGAAGAAAGGTGATTTGAGTGCCTTTGAACGTGGCATGGTTGTTGGTGCCAGAAGGGCTGGTCTGAGTATTTCAGAAACTGCTGATCTACTGGGATTTTCACGCACAACCATCTCTAGGGTTTACAGAGAATGGTCCGAAAAAGAAAAAAAATCCAGTGAGCGGCAGTTCTGTGGGCGGAAATGCCTTGTTGATGCCAGAGGTCAGAGGAGAATGGGCAGACTGGTTCGAGCTGATAGAAAGGCATAGAATAGGGACTCTCATCAGACCAAGCAACGTTTTTCCAATCTTCTACTGTCCAATTTCGATGAGCTTGTACAAATTGTAGCCTCAGTTTCCTGTTCTTAGCTGAAAGGAGTGGTACCCGGTGTGGTCTTCTGCTGCTGTAGCCCATCTGCCTCAAAGTTTGACGCACTGTGCGTTCAGAGATGCTCTTAGGCCTACCTTGGTTGTAACGGGTGGCGATTTGAGTCACTGTTGCCTTTCTATCAGCTCGAACCAGTCTGCCCATTCTCCTCTGACCTCTGGCATCAACAAGGCATTTCCGCCCACAGAACTGCCGCTCACTGGATTTTTTTTCTTTTTCGGACCATTCTCTGTAAACCCTAGAGATGGTTGTGCGTGAAAATCCCAGTAGATCAGCAGTTTCTGAAATACTCAGACCAGCCCTTCTGGCACCAACAACCATGCCACGTTCAAAGGCACTCAAATCACCTTTCTTCCCCATACTGATGCTCGGTTTGAACTGCAGGAGATTGTCTTGACCATGTCTACATGCCTAAATGCACTGAGTTGCCGCCATGTGATTGGCTGATTAGAAATTAAGTGTTAACAAGAAGTTGGACAGGTGTACCTAATAAAGTGGCCGGTGAGTGTATATATATATATATATATATATATATATATATATATATATATATATATATATATATACACACACCCTCTATGCAAATAAAGAAGAAAAAACGGTGAAATGCAAAAATATATTCATATTCATATAATTCATTATGGTCGTTCACAGTTGCACTAGGCACTTTATGACATACTCATATCTGAATTAACAGGAACTAGCGTCACTCTTTATGCACATAAATATTGATATACAATATTTTTTTCTTTGCATTTTTCTTTTGAGCTAATTTGTGCTCTATTTTTTTCATTATGTGCAGCACTTCATATGCATATCAGTGTGATTGATTTTTTGGTGATTCCAAGCTCCTGCCCTCTCTTTTTATCTTTTGCTTGAATATTCCATTTTATGTAATAATGTAATAAAGTTATATTTTATATTATATTTTTGCATTTCACCGTTTTTTCCTCTTTATTTGCATAGAGGGTGTGTGTATATATATCCACCCAAAGGGGTGTGTCTGAACACCTAAGATGGTTGTGTGTTTGAGGACTTGCGGTGATGTCATGATCACCTGACTAGCCATGTGATAGGTACCTGGGTGTGGTTACAATTATGTAATAGAAGTGTGTTTGGCACATGGGAGCAAGTGCTGGCTAGTCTGAGCCAGAGGAAGGAGGCCTGTGAGATACCTCCGGAGTGGACTGACCGGGGTCAGTGAGAGATGTCTGTGGAATACCTCTGAGGATAAGAGGTATCCAGGAACCTGTGTGGCCGACACCAACAGGTAACGGACAGGGATCCGTGTTACACTGACTGGTGTCAGAGAGAGAGAGAGAGACTGTGTTTACTCAATGAGATACCTCTGAGGAGGCATCCGGGCACCTGTGTGATGGACACCAACAGGTATCGGACTGTAATCCATGTTATGCTGACTGGGGTCAGTGAGGGACTGTGGTTCCGAATGTGTACGGATGGTGTTCAGGCTGTTGCATACTACCAATTCCTGAGGTTGCGGTTTATGCTGATGTCAAAATAAACCAAATAGACTGTTTTTGTAAGAAAATCGTGCCTGTGTGCGTTTATCCCGTTGCCAAGCGAGTGTCCCACAAGACACGCAGTAAGCGTTACCTTACCATACATATACATACAGTACATACAAAATACAGTATATACTCACCAATCACCTAGTCCCCGAAGCCCTCGATCACCTGTAAAAAAAAATAAAAATAATAAACTAACAGTATACCTGATCTGATGTAATCCATTTAATAACGAGTGTCCTATGATGATCTCTTGTGGAGAGCTGTCACATCGTCAGATGCGACCGCTCTCCAGGGGCTCTGGTGAAACAATGATGGCAGGTAATCCTCCGCACTGCATCTCTCTGCCGCTGTGAGTGCAGAGTTTATACTGTCACTTGCAGCACCGCTGTGTGGGAAAATTCTCATGCAGCAGTGCTGAAAAAGTAAGAGGCCATTGAACCCTCAGTGATAACACTGCAGGAGCCATTGTCTTCTGACAGTGTCACTGGAGGCCTATAGAGTAGTCATATCTCCTGATGCGACAGCTCTATAGGGGAGATCGTCCTTGGACACTCATAATTAAATGGGCTGCGTCAGACCAGGGAGTATTTGTGTTAGTTTATTATTTTTTTCCTTTTTTTGCAGGAGATAGAGGGCGTCGCATGGATTGGCAGAACAATAAAGATGGCAAAACTATGTTGTGTTTTATTTCATTATTATTTTTATTATTATTATTATTATTTATTATTATAGCGCCATTTATTCCATGGCGCTTTACATGTGAGGAGGGGTATACATAATAAAAACAAGTACAATAATCTTGAACAATACAAGTCACAACTGGAACAGGAGGAGAGAGGACCCTGCCCGCGAGGGCTCACAATCTACAAGGGATGGGTGAGGATACAGTAGGTGAGGATAGAGCTGGTCGTGCAGCGGTTCGGTCGATTGGTGGTTACTGCAGGTTGTAGGCTTGTCGGAAGAGGTGGGTCTTCAGGTTCTTTTTGAAGGTTTCGATGGTAGGCGAGAGTCTGATATGTTGTGGTAGAGAGTTCCAGAGTAGGGGGGATGCACGAGAGAAATCTTGTATGCGATTGTGTGAAGAGGAGATAAGAGGGGAGTAGAGAAGGAGGTCTTGTGAGGATCGGAGGTTGCGTGCAGGAAAGTACCGGGAGACGAGGTCACAGATGTATGGAGGAGACAGGGTGTGGATGGCTTTGTATGTCATGGTTAGGCTTTTGTACTGGAGTCTCTGGGTAATGGGGAGCCAGTGAAGGGATTGACAGAGGGGAGAGGCCGGGGAATAGCGGGGGGACAGGTGGATTAGTCGGGCAGCAGAGTTTAGAATAGATTGGAGGGGTGCGAGAGTGCTAGAGGGGAGGCCACAGAGCAGGAGGTTACAGTAGTCGAGGCGGGAGATGATGAGGGCATGGACTAGGGTTTTTGCAGATTCTTGGTTTAGGAATGTACGGATCCGTGAAATATTTTTGAGTTGGAGGCGGCAGGAAGTGGAAAGGGTTTGGATATGTGGTTTGAAGGAGAGATCAGTGTCAAGGATTACCCCAAGACAGCGGGCTTGTGGGACTGGGGAGAGTGGGCAGCCGTTTACTATAATGGATAGGTTCGTTGGGGAGGTCGCGTGAGATGGGGGAAATACTTTATTCTGGCTGTGTGTTTATTTAACCCTTTCACAACTATAGGATTAGTAATGGATAGGTATCTTATTGACGCCTCTCCATTACTAAGCCGGCTTGATGTCACCTTACAATTCAAAGGTGGCATCAACCCCCAACTATTACCCCACATGCCATCGCTACAGGGCAGTGGGAAGAGAGAGGCTAAGTGCTGGAATTGGCGCATCTTACAGATGTGCCATTTCTGGGGTCGGCTGTGAGCTAGTGTTTGTAGCCGGGGGGGGGGGGGGGGCGGGGGGGGCAATATCCATGGCCCCTTCCTAGCTTATGAATATCATACCAGTAAAGGCTAAATATACAGCTGCGGGCTGACATTCATAGCCGGGGAAGATCCATGGGTATTAACCCCTTCCTAGGCTATAAATATTGGCCCCCAGTCACTGGCTTTCTCTCTCTGGCGCAGAAAATTGCGCGGGAGCCCACGCCATTTTTCTTTTCAATTTTTTTTTAAATTAAACATACTGTGTTTAAGGCTGGGGTCACACTTGCGAAAAACTCGCAAAAATCTTGCACCTCAATACCCGGCACTGACAGGTATTGCGAGTTTCTCGCAAGTGTGAGTCCATCCTAACGCAGATTTTGTGTGTCTTTATTATGTACCACTATATTATGTTTATTACTAAACATCGGGCTTGGTATTATCTATCTATCCATCTATATAGATATATCTATCTGTCTATCTATAGATCTATCTATCTATAGATAGATAGATAATAGGTAGAAATATCTATCTACTATATAATTGTCTAAGGGTCACTTCCGTCTTTCTGTCTGTCCTTCTGTCTGTCTGTCTGTCTGTCTCTGTCTGTCGCGGAAATCCCAAGTCGTAGATTGGTCGCGGCAAAACAGCCACGACCAATCTGGGACGGGTACAGTCCGGCGGCAAAATGGCCGCTCCTTACTCCCTGCAGTCAGTGCCCACTCCATACTCCCCTCCAGTCAGCGCTCACACAGGGTTAATGGCAGCGTTAATGGACCGCGTTATGCCGCGGTGTAACGCACTCCGTTAACGCTGCTATTAGCCCTGTGTGACCAACTTTTTACTATTGATGCTGCCTATGCAGCATCAATAGTAAAAAGATCTAATGTTAAAAATAATAATAAAAAAAAAAAATAGTTATATACTCACCGTCCGTCGGCCCCTCGGATCCAGAGCAGGCCTTTCCCACTCCTCGCGACGCTTCGGTGACCGCTCCATGCATTGCGATCTCGCGAGATGATGACGTAGTGGTCTCGCGAGACCGCTATTTCATCATCTCGCGAGACCGCAATGCACTCTTGGGACCAGAGCGCGCGAGGAGCATCGATAAACGCTTCGCCTGGGTCCGGGGGCCAATGAAAGGTGAGTATATCACTATTTTTTATTTTAATTCTTTTTTTTAACAGGGATATGATGCCCACATTGCTATATACTACGTGGGCTGTGCAATATACTACATGGGCTGTGCAATATACTACGTGGGCTGTGCAATATACTACTTGGCTGTGCAATATACTACGTGGCTGTGCTATATACTATGTGGCTGTGTTATACACTATGTGGCTGTGTTATACACTACGTGGGCTGTTATATACTACGTGGGCTGTGTTATACACTACGTGGGCTGTGTTATACACTACGTGGGCTGTGTTATACACTATGTGGGCTGTGTTATACACTACGTGGGCTGTGTTATACACTATGTGGGCTGTGTTATACACTATGTGGGCTGTGTTATACACTACGTGGGCTGTGTTATATACTGTATGCGTGGGCTGTTATATACTACGTGAGCTGTGTTATATGCTATGTGGGCTGTTATACACTCCGTTGCCTGTGCTATATACTCCGTGGGCTGTGTTATATACTCCGTGGGCTGTGTTATATACTCTGTGGGCTGTGCTATATACTCCGTGGGCTGTGCTATATACTACGTGGCTGTGCTATATACTACGTGGGCTGTTATATACTACGTGGCTGTGCTGTATACTACGTGGCCGGCCACGAACAATCAGCGACAGGCGCAGTCCGGCCGCGAATTGGTTTTGGGATTTGAACCACGCTTCGCTAATTGGTCGCGGTTGGCCGAATCCTGTGTATTCAATGTATTATTCTAAAATCTTCAGAAATAAACTATACATATTCTAGAATACCCGATGTGTTAGAATCGGGCCACCATCTAGTAGATAAATAGATATATTGATCGATACAGTATATCTATAGATAGATAGATATACTATATCTATCTATCTGTGTGTGTAAACATTATTCTTCAATGGAGTATGTAAACGAAGAGGTTGGACAAGAAATGACATCACAAGTCTTTTTTTGTTGTTAAATAATAGATCTTTATTTAGATTAAAAAAACGCATACAAATCCGCATGTAAATCCGCATCAAAAACGCCTCAAATCCGCGTGGATTTTTACCTGCGCTTTCTGCCAAGAGATGAAGAATCTGCGCAGATACGTCCACAGGCAAATCTGCAACGTGTGCATATACCCTTATTGTGAACAGTTAAACAAGTTGAAGATGAAGTGATCTCTAAAAGGGCCAAAGTTAAAGATGACACATTTCCTTTGTATTTTAGGCAAAAATAAATATATTTTCATCTTTTACATTTTAAAAATTACATAAAAGGAAAATGGGGTGATGCAAACGTTTTAGCACTCTGCAGGGTTAGTACCTAATAGCACCCCCTTTTGAAAGTAACACAGTTTGTAAACATTTTTTGTAGTCAGGTGAGAGTCTTCCAATTCTTGTTTGAGGGATTTTCCTCCATTCTTCAGAAAATTCCTCCAGTTCTGTGAGATTCCTTGGTCATCTTGCATGCATTGTTATTTTGAGGTCTAGCAACAGATTTTCAGTGATGTTCAGATTCGGGGACTGTGACAACCATTGTAAAACCTTCAGCTTTTGGGGCAGTCTATTGTGAATTTTGATGTGTGTTTAGGATCATTATCCATTTGTAGAAGCCATTCTCTTTTCAACTTCAGCTTTTTTTTTTTACAGATAGTATTATGTCTGCATCGATAATTTGTTGAAATGTAATTCAATCCATTCTTCCCTCTATCTGTGAAATGTTCCCTGTGTCATTGGCTGCAGCACAACCCCACAGCATGATTGATTCACCCCCATGATGCTTATTGGTTGGCGACATGTTCCCTTCCTGAAATTCTGTGCACTTTTTTTCTCAACACATATCTTTGATCATTGTGGCCAAAGAGTTCTATTTTAACCTTATCGGTCCACAAGACTTGTTTCCAAAATGCATCAGGCTTGTTTAGATGTTCTTTTGCATACTTCTGATGCAGAATTTTATGGTCAGGATGCAGGAGAGGTTTTCTTCTGACTCTTCCATGTATGCCATAATTGTGCAGGTGTCTCTGAACAGTAGAACAATGCACCACAACTCCAGAGTCTGCTAAATCTTTCTGAAGGATTTTAGCAGTCAAGTGGAGGTTCTCATCTGCCTCTCTAGCAATCCTATGAGCAGCTCTCACTGAATTTTTGCTTGGTCTTCCAGACCTCATTTCTTAATTACCGTATATACTCGAGATTTTCAGCCCATTTTTTTAGGCTGAAAGTGCCCTTCTCGGCTTATACTCGAGTCATTGTCCCAGGGGGTCTGTGGGAGAGGGGGAGTGGCAGGAGTCGGCGGCTGTCACTTCATACTCACCCCCTCCTGGCGCGGTCTCTGCACTTCCCTGCTTCTCAGATGGTGTTTGGTGCCGGCAGCAGTTCCTGTGTTCAGCGATCATGTGGTACCGCTCATTAAAGTAATGAATATGCACGTGTCTCCACTCCCATAGGCGTGGAGCGCATATTCATTACTTTAATGAGCGGTACCATGTGTCTGCTCAGCACTGGAAGGAGGTGCTGTCCCGGGACAACGGAGAAGCAGGGAAGTGCAGAGACCGCGCCAGGAGGGGGTGAGTATGATGGGGAGGGTGAGCCATGTGATATTCACATGTCCCAGTTCCACCGCTGGGCTGTGTCTTCTGCGTCCTCTTGCTGTGATGTTCAGGTCAGAGGGCACGTTGACGTGTGGTGGTGGAACGGGGACAGGTGAATATTGCCAGTGCCGGGGGCCTGATTGGCACCTGGTCCCCATAGTGCGCCGGTGTCCCCGCCTGCTTATGACACCGGCACCTGGCCCCCAGTGAATAGAGGTGAGTATGTCATTTTTTTTCATCGCAGCAGAAGTATATGGGGCATATTATTCTATGGAGCATCTTATGGGGCCATCAACCTTTATGGAGCAGCATATGGGGCATATTATTCTATCGAGCATCTTACGGGGCCATCTGTTATGATCCTAGTGGCAAGGATCGCAGGTCGGACTAGCTAAGTAACTGAACAGACTACTAGCTCTGGGGAAGTGGTAACTAGATTGACCGCAACCTGATCCTATCCGCAAACAACTATAGGCAGCCGTGGAACGTTACCTAAAAATCCTAGACGTCTCTTCACGGCCTGAGAAACTGACTATTCCTGGAGGGAAAGAAAGTCCTCTCTTGCCTCAGTGGAATGACCCCAAAGATATAGAATAGCCCCCCACAAATATTAACGGTGAGTTAAGGGGAAAGCACAAACGCAGAGATGAAATCAGATTTAGCAAATGAGGCCCGCTAATACAAGATAGCAGAAAATAGGAAGGGAACTGTGCGGTCAATAAAAAAAACCCTATTCAAAATATCCACGCAGAGATTGCTCGAGCCCCCGCACCAACTAACGGTGCGGGGAAAGCAACTCCGTACCCCAGAGCTTACCAGCAAAAAGAAATCACATATTAGCAAGCTGGACTAGACTCATCATACACAGAAATCATATTGCAGGCAGATGAGCAAAAAATATTCAAACAGAACTTAGCTTATCCTGAAGAGGCAGAAAACGAGATAATCAGGAGTAATCAGAATAGCACTGAATACATTGACAGCCGGCAACAAGTGGAAGTGAAGCAGAGCTAAATAGGAGCCTCCCTGGTGAATAACGAGGCAGCTGATCCAGCCAGACCCGCAGGATAATAAACCAAACCACCAGGGGGAGCCAAAAAACCAAAGTCACACAATACCATCTGTGACCACAAGAGGGAGCCTGAAAACGGAGTTCACAACAGCCATCATTAACCTTTTTGCAGCATTATGTGGGGCATATTTTAATATGGAGCATCTTATGGGGCCATTATTCACCTTTGTGCAGCATTATTTGGGGCATATTTTTTGTATGGAGCATCTTATGGGGCCCATCATGAACTGTATGGAGCATTGTATGCGGCTCCTAATTCAATTTGGATACTCAAAAACATTTAACCTACTGATGTCTCAATTCATTTTACTTTTATTGGTATCTATTTTTATTTTTGAAATTTACCAGTAGCTGCTGCATTTCCCACCCTAGGCTTATGCTCGAGTCAAAAAGTTTTCCCATTTTTTTGTGGCAAAATTAGGGGCCTCGGCTTATACTCGGGTCGGCTTATACTCGAGTATATACGGTACATTTCAAACCGAGGAAAGGGCAACTTGAAGATTCTTCGCTATATTTTTATAGCTTTTTTCTGCTTTGTGGGCCTCCACCATTTTCATTTTCAGCGTGCTAGGCAGCTGCTTAGAAGAACCCATGGCTGCTGTTTTTGGCACAAGGTTAGAGGAGGTTGGATTTTTATAAGGCTGGGAAATTTGCATCACATGGCCTTTCTTAACGATGATAGTGAACAAGTTATAACCCTAACGGCTAATTAAGGTCTGAAAACTTAGTCAAAGTTATCTGAGAACAGAAATCTCCAAAGGTGCCCAAACTTTTGCATCAGCCCATTTTCCTTTTTGTAATTTTTTTACAATGTAAAAAATGACAATTTTTTTTGCCTAAAATGCAAAAGGAAATTGTTCACAATATCAGTAATTTTGACCAGGGGTGTCCAAACTTTTACATACCACTGAAATATAACTGGCAATATATACTATGTACTATATCTTGAGCTGTTGTGAACACAGTCTGATTTTTGTAACAGTATATAGTAGAAGTGCTAGTGGTCCTGCTGCTTGTCATCATTTTACTATGGAACTCATCAGAGAGTCATAAAGTCTGTGGATTGATTGGAAGTTAATAATGTATATCCAGGTATCTACATTGTTGCAAATCCTTAATTCCTTCACCCCCTAAGCCAGTTTCCACCTTCCTGACCAGGCCAAATTTTATCATTCTGACCAGTGTCAATTTATGTGGTAATAACTCTGGATCACTGAAACGGATTCCACTGATTCTGGGATAGTTTTTTTTCGTGACATATTGTACTTCATTAGTGGTAAAATTTGTTCGATATAACTTGCGTTTGTTTGTGAAAAAATCTATAATTTGGCAAATATTTTGAATATTTTGCAATTTTCAAACTTTTACTTTTTATGCCCTTAAACCAGAGAGTTATGCCACATAAAATAGTTAATAAATAACATTTCCCACATATCTACGTTACAAGAGCACAATTTTTTAAACCATTGTTTTCCTTAGGAAGTTAGAAGGGTTAGAAGTTGACCAGCAATTTCAAATTTTTACAGTAAAATTAGCAAAACCATTTTTAGGAACCACCTCACATTTGAAGTGACTTTAAGTGGCCTATATGACAGAAAATACCCAAAAGTGACACCACTGTAAAAACTGCACCCCTCAAGGTGTTCAAAACCACCTCCAAGAAGGTTATCTCAGGTGCTTCACATGAATTAATGTGGAAGGAAAAAAATGAACATTTCACTTTCTTTCACAAAAAATTTACTTTAGACACAATTTTTTTATTTTCACAAGGGTAATAGGAGAAAGTGGACCAAAAAATGTGTTGTGTAATTTCTCCTGAGCACGATGATACCCCATATGTGGGAGAAAACTACTGTTTGGGCGCATGGTGGGGCTCGGAAAGGAAGGAGCTCTGTTTGACTTTTTGAACGCTACAGAAATGGCAAACATGTGGCTGTTATTTGTGGATTAGGCACACTGAGGCTCAAAAGGGAGGGGGGGGCATTTGGATTTGGGAGCGCAGAATTTACCGTATTTCTTTTGGGGATGAGGAGCCATAGTGCTTTTGAAGAGCCTTTGTACTACCAGTAATGTGGAATCCCCTATATTTCTGGACCTGAGGGGGACTTCCTTTTTTTGTGGATTGAGTTTCTGTATTTGTTGGAAACATTAAACCAAACGTTTGGGATCACGTTTTTCCTGCACTCTACGCGTTTTTTATTGTGTTTTATATAACTTTTTAGGCAGTATGATGAAAAAGCATAGTTTGTTGTCTAGTTTATTATTTGTTTTTTACAGTATTTACTTAAAGGGTTTACTAATGATACTGTTTTATAGGTCGAGTCGTTCTGGACATGGTGATACCAAATATTAGAAAAACATTTATTTATGGGCACAATATATATACATATTTTTACTATTATTATTATTATTATTATTATTATTATTATTATTATTTTGTGATTTAAAAAAATAATATTTTTTATTTTGTTTTAGTTTTTACTTGGTTCTACTATTGAACTTTCACTTTTTGCAGTATGATCGCAGTTATAAACACCCATGAGTGCTGCAGATTCAAGCTTGTTAGATCATGCACTGTGCATGGTCAAACAATTGTTAGTGCCTAGTGACCCAGATGTCGTCATGACCACGTCGGGTCACCATGGGAACAATCGGCCCCTCACAATGACGTTGCAGCATTTAGAGTGTTAAGCTGCCAGGAACAGTGCGGGCATCGCTCCTGGCAGTGAGTGTTAGCTGTCATGTCAGCTGAACACCCAGCAGCGATCACGCGCATACAGGTCCGGTTCGCGCTAAACTGCCTGAACTTATCCATACGTCCAAAGTTGGTAAGTATCTACTAACCTGGAAGTATGGGTACGTTGAAGGTCGTGAAGTGGTTAAAGCGTATGACTAAGGGCGCCGTGGTGCGCCAGAAATGCTTCAGGCAGAGTCTCTTTCTCTCTTTTTTAAAATTGTTTTTTAAAATGTTCAAATAAAATTGAAATTTTACTCAAACTGGACGGATGTGCTGGAAACTCCCTTCCTTCTTCCTCACTTCAGCTGAAATCACCAGCAGGTACGGCACCCACCAGCTATATTCAATTGCAGCGGCTTATTATATATGTCTCAGCGTGTCAAGCTCCAACTTTTCCTTCTCCCCTCGTCTCTCCCACAGATACTTAAAAATGATGTTCCACATTATTAAGCAGGCCACAGGTTTCAAGCAATATGGGAAATAAAAAGGATCTCTCTGCTGCTGAAAAGCGGTTAAATAGTGCAATGCCTTGGACAAGGTATGAAAACATTAGATATTTCACAAAAACTTAAGAGTGATCATCATACTGTGAAGAGATTTGTGACTGAAACAGAGCACAGAGTTCATGCAGATAAAGTCATAATGAGGAAGGTTTCTGCCAGACAAATTCATTGGATAAAGAGAGCAGCTGCCAACATACCATTACAAAGCAGCAAACAGTTATTTGAAGCTGCTGGTGCCTCTGGAGTCCCGCAAACTTCAAGATGTAAAATCCTTCAAAGGCTTGCTGTGGTGCATAAACCTACTATTCGGCGACCCCTAAACAGTGTTCTGTGATGCAGTGACCCCTGTTACAGGTAAAGGGCGCTGCAAGGTCTTCCCAGAATACGCATGGAGGTGAATTGAGGCCATAGGAATGCATGGCAATTGCAGGCATAACTTTGGTAATGAGACAAAATCCGGCATTATTGTGAATGGCCAGTATGTGTGTCGCAGAGGAAGATACTCTGCACTGTCAGCCTGAAGTAAAGATGTTCTGGGACCTGTAGTCCTACAAGTAAATTGTGTTGTTGTTAGAGGGAGGCTGGCAGGGCTAGTTCTTTGAGCTGGGCGGGTCAGACTTGCCACACACACACTCCCACATAGGGGAGTGGTTACAAGTATATAATGTGATCAGGGTGTGGGTCACATGGGGCTCTGAGTATGGACCTGAATGGTTCTGTGCTGAAGGTCCTGGAACAGCCTATATCATGGGAGTGCTATCTCCCTGAAAAGCACATGGTGGGGCTTTGGACCTCGTGGCCTGGGGTGTTGGACGAACATCCTGTATAGCACCCGAACAGGCTACACGCCTGTGCGTTGGACGATCCCAGGTGGGGACCGGCGTCCTGAACATCACACAGAGAAACCGTGGACCTGGACAGTCTGTGTTGGAAGCTCCTGTGAGTGGAGACTTCCTGGAGGCACTTGGAGAGACCATGGTCCTGGACGGTCTGTGACAGCTTCGGTGTTAAGGGAAGCTACCGTCCTTCGGTGGGTCTGGAACCGACTGATGTATGTCTGTCAGGCAAGTTGATACAAATTTTAAAAAACTGACCGTCACATCCAAACATAGATCAAGTGTGAACAGGTGCTGAACCTAGAGTCACCAACTCGTACACAGTCAAACAAACAAGGCAGCACACTGTAGCGCCAAAACATGCAAACATGAAACATGAAAGTTAGACTGCATTACTGCACTAGAAATATGAAAAAATGAGAGCGTTTAGCGCATAAATTGGCCAATTTACGTGTACACTTTTCAGAATATTTTCCCAGGCTCGAGTTCATATGAGTTCATCCAGCAGAAGGGGGCATCACTGTGACTCGAGGTAACTACAGTACATTCCCCTGCATTCCATTCGTTGACCAAGTTTTACAGACAGGATCACAGCTGCATTAGCAGAGCTCCTGGGTGTAAAATGATTTAACCCCTTCAGATGGATTTACAGTGGGACAAGACTGAACGACGGAAGGTATGGAATATTGTTGTTTGTTTTGTTTAACTTTATTTCAGGTGACAAGGGTCTTCAGGTGGATTAAAACCTTTTAATAATGTGTGTGTGTTTTATTAACCATTTCGTACTATTGGATTAATAATGGATAGGTGTCATAATTGACGCCTCTCCATTATTAACCTGGCTTAATGTCACCTTACAATAGCAAGGTGACATTAACCCTTCATTACCCCATATCCCACCACTACAGTGGGAAGAGAGAGGCTAAGTGCCAGAATAGGCGCATCTTTACAGATGTGCCTTTTCTGGGGTGGCTGGGGGCAGATGTTTTTAGCCAGGGGGGGGGGCAACAACCATGGTCCCTCTCTAGGCTATTAAGATCTGCCCTCAGTCACTGGCTTTCCCACTCTGGCGGAGAAAATTGCGCGGGAGCCCACGCCAGTTTTTTCCGCGATTTAACCCTTTAATTTAATAGCTAGAGCCCCCAAATTTGACACCAAGACACTTCTTACATTAGTAAAGAGGAATATGTAATAAAAGAAGGGATATGAGATGGTTTACTGTATGTAAACCATGTCTCATATCATGCCGGGTTTGTGAAGGAGAGAGGAAAAGCCGGCAATTGAATTACCGGCTTTTCTGCTATCTAGCGCTGAATTAAATATAGATACAGTGTGTATATATATATATATATATATATATATATATATATATATATATAGACTGTATATATGTTTTAATGAATATTTGAGCCCATGGATAGATTTTATGTTGGTTTTGCAAGCCTGCGAGAAAATATCTCAGTACGGATGCCATATGGATTACATACGGAGGATGACATGTGCAAAATACGCTGCCACACTCTGCCTACGGATGATATACAGATCACTATTTTGGGAACATTTCTGCATATTACGGCCGTAAAAAACGGACCGTATTCTCATACGCCTACTGTGACGCCGGCCTAAAACTGATATCTGCTCACTTACTTTATTCCCCCTCACTCGCAGGTCCTGGCCAGTTGTGGTTATAAATCTTGCAAAAGCAGCATCAACTTCCCTCAGAGCAGTTCATCATCATGGCTCTTACTGTAAAATCAGTGATCGCAGT
The DNA here is from genome assembly GCF_051348905.1 of Ranitomeya variabilis. Classification (NCBI taxonomy): domain Eukaryota; kingdom Metazoa; phylum Chordata; class Amphibia; order Anura; family Dendrobatidae; genus Ranitomeya; species Ranitomeya variabilis. Next base: position 184,099,890 of record NC_135233.1, on the reverse strand, counting down.
ATCACTCCAGAACAAACCGCTGTTAGCTGAATTAAGTTACAGCAGAACTGCTGCTGAGCTTTAGGCTATGTGTACACATTGCAGATTTTGATGCGTTTCCGCAGCGTTTTTAGACGCTCGTAATTTCATCAAATCAGCAGTGTAGTGCACAAGCAATGTTAGTCAATGGGAAATTGACATTTGGTGTGCTCATGCTGCGGAAAAAAATGTGCGGATTCGTAGCGTTTTATTTTCCGCAGCATGTCAATTCTTTTTGCGGATCTGCAGCGTTTCTGCACCCATTGACTACCATTGTGTCAGGCAAATCCACAGAAAAACCGCAGGTTTAAAAAGATCTGTGGTTTTGCTGCGGAGTTGAGTGCAAGAAACGTTGCAGATCGGGAGGAGGAAGAGTGTGTGGACGGAGACTGTGTGTGTGCGGAGAAGATGTGCGGGTGTTTGTGTGTGTCTGTGTGGGTGGGTGTGTGGGGCTGTGTGTGTGTGTGTGCGCGGCTGGGTGTAGGCAGGCATCGTCCGATGGGACTACTAGTCCCATGCTGCTATGCCTGCTACAGTGGCAGCTAGCTGGATAATGGGACAGTAGTAGTCCCATCATCTGGCTGTGTAAAAAAAAAAAAACACCTACACACATATACACATACAGTACATACAGTAGATACATATACATACAATACATACAACATACAGTACATTCTCACCATACACCTAGTCCTCGAAGCCCTGTAAAAAAAATAATAAACCAATAGTACACTCCGTGATCCGATGTTATCCATTTAATAACGAGTGTCCCACGACGATCTCCCGTGGAGACCAGTCACATCAGCAGATGTGACCGCTCTCCAGGGGCACCGGTGATACACTGACAGCAGATAATCCTCTGCACTGTATCCCTCCACCAAGTTCAGCAGAGTTCATACTGTCACTTGCGGCACAGCTGTGTGGGAAAATTCTCACGCAGCAGTGCCGTAAAGTGAGAGCCCATTGAACCCTCAGCGATAACACTGCAGGAGCCATTGTCTCCTGTCAGTGTGCCACTGGAGGCCCTGTAGAGGGGTCACATCTCCTGATGTGACAGCTCTATAGGGGAGATCGTAGTGGGACATTCGTTATTAAATGTACTGCGTCGGACCAGGGAGTATTTGTGTTGGTTTACTATTTTTTACTTTTTTTTGCAGGAGATCGAGGGCATCGCATGGATTGACAGAACAATAAAGATGGCAAAACTGTGTAATGTTTTATTTAATTAAAATACTTTTTCTGGCTGAGTCTTTTTTTTAACCCATTAACAACTATAGGATTAGTAATGGATAGGTATCTTATTGACGCCTCTCCATTACTAAGCCAGCTTGATGTCACCTTACAATACAAAGGTGACTATACCCCCTATTACCCCATATTCCACTGCTATAGGGCAGTGGGAAGAGAGAGGCTAAGTGCCGGAATTGGCGCATCTTAGAAATGCGCCATTTCTGGGGCGGCTGTGAGCTGGTGTTTGTAGCCGGGGGGTACAATATCCATGGCCCCTTCCTAGGCTATGAATATCAGCCCGCAGCTGTCTGCATAGCCTTTGTGGCTATCAATTATAGGGGGGCCCAACGTCGTGTTTTTTTGGGGTCCCCCTATTTTAATAGCCAGTAAAGGCTGTTGTGAATTCCGTTCTTGAACTCCCTCCTGTGGTCATGAATGATACTTCGGCGAGTTCTGTCCATGGACTCCCTCTGGTGGCTGTGAGTGGAACTGCTGGTTCTGAGGTTGCCTCCTCAGCTGCCCTCGTTTGCGGCTGGGTTGGCTTCTCTATTTAACTCCACTCAGATCGTTACTCCATGCCAGCTGTCAATGTATTAGCACTGGTTCAGATCTCTCTCGGATCTTTCTGATGACCTGTCTACTCCAGCAGAAGCTAAGTCCCTGCTAGTTCATTTGTTGTTTTGTGTACTGAATATATTTCTTAGTACTTGCTAAGTTCTTGTCCAGCTTGCTAACATGATATTGCCTTGCTAGCTGGAAGCTCTGGGTTGCAGAGTGGCACCTCAGCACCGTGAGTCGGTGCGGGGGTCTTTTTGCACACTCTGCGTGGCTTTTTGTAGTTTTTTGTGCTGACCGCATAGATCCCTTTCCTATCCTCAGTCTATCTAGTAAGTCTGGCCTCCTTTGCTGAAACCTGTTTCATCCCTGTGTTTGTGACTTTCCTCTTAAATCACAGTTAATATATGTGGGGGGCTGCCTTTACCTTTGGGGAATTTTCTCTGAGGCAAGGTAAGGCTTATTTTCCTATCTTTAGGGGTAGTTAGCTCTTAGGCTGTGAAGAGGCGTCTAGGGAGAGTTAGGTATGCTCCACAGCTATTTCTAGTGTGTGTGTTATAGGATTAGGATTTGCGGTCAGCAGAGTTCCCACTTCCCAGAGCTCGTCCTGCCTTTTAGTTTAACCATCAGGTCATTCCAGGTGCACCTAACCACCAGGTCCATAACAAAAAGGCTAAATATACAGCTTTGAGCTGATATTCATAGCCTGGGAAGATCCATGGTTATTAACCCCTTCCTAGGCTATAAACATCGGCCCCCAGTCGCTAGCTTTTAGCCATGTGAGGGCTTATTTTTTGCGACACGAGTTATACTTTTGAACGACACCATTGGTTTTACCATGTCGTGTACTTGAAAACGGGAAAAAAGTTCCAAGTGCGGTGAAATTTCAAAAACAGTGCAATCCCACACTTGTTTTTTGTTTGGCTTTTTTGCTAGGTTCACTAAATGCTAAAACTGACCTGCCATTATGATTCTCCAGGTCATTATGGGTTGATTGACAACAAGCATGTCTAGGTTCTCTTTTATCTAAGTGGTTAAAAAAATTCCAAAGTTTGCTAAAAAAAATAATAAAATAAATAGCGCAATTTTCCGATACCTGTAGCGTCTTCATTTTTCGTGATCTTGGGCTGGGTGAGGGCTTATTTTTTGCGGCCCGAGCTGACATTTTAAATGATACCACTTTTGTGCAGATATGTTCTTTTGATCGGCTGTTATTGCATTTTAATGCAATGTTGCGGTGACCAAAAAAACATAATTCTGGCATTTTGATTTTTTTATCGCTACGCCGTTTACCAATCACGTTAATTCTTTTTTATTGATAGATCGGGTGATTCTGAACCCGGCGATACCAAATATGTGTAGATTTGATTTTTTTTTTAATTGTTTTATTTTGATTGTGGCGAAAGGGGGGTGATTTGAACTTTCATATTTTTTTATTTTTTTGTAATGTTTTTAAATACTTTTTTTTTTCTACTTTTGGCATGCTTCAATAGTCTCCATAGGAGGCTAGAAGCTGCCATGGGGTGATCACCTCTGGCTACATAGAGGTGTTGCTCAGATCACCTCTATGCAGCAGAATTACAGGCTCGCTATGAGCGCCGACCATAGGGTGGCGCTCATAGCAATCTGCCATCAACAACCATAGAGGTCTCGAGCAGACCTCTGGTTGTGATGGTAACGCAGTGAAGACCCCCGATCACGTGACCGGGGTCGTCGCTGTGCAAGCAATTGTTCAGCCAGCATTGACGTACTCCACTTTCCCTGATACCTTTTCTCCATCAGCGCAATGTCTTGGTGAAATCTTTCACCGTGTTCATCGCTAACGGCAACAAGATTGGCTGGAAAAAAGTCCAAGTGAGAATGTAGAAAATGCATTAACAGAATATTATAACAGAATATTATAATGTTTTGTATCATTTCTCAAAAACCATTCGTGATAGGAAAATTCTGAAGTCATTTCTGAAATCAGCATGAAAAAATCTATCAGGAACACTCACAATTGTCCTAGGGACAAAACCTTTGTAACACAGTGTAATAGATACACTACCATTCAAAAGTTTAGGGTCACCCAGACAATTTTGTGTTTTCCATGAAAACTCATACTTTTATTAATCAAATGAGATGCCAAATGAATTGAAAATGTAGTCTAGACATTGACAAGGTTCGAAAAAAAGATTTTTATCTGAAATAATAATTTTCTCCTTCAAACTTTGCTATTGTCAAAGAATGCTCCCTTTGCAGCAATTACAGCATTGCAGACCTTTGGCATTCTAGCACATAATTTGCTGAGGTAACCTGGAGAAATGTCACCCCATGCATCCAGAAGCCCCTCCCACAAGTTGGTTTGGCTTGATGGGCACTTTTTGCGTACCATACGGTTAAGCAGCTCCCACAACAGCTCAATGGGGTTGAGATCTGGTGACTGTGCAGGCCACTCCATTACAGAAAGAATACCAGCTGTCTGCTTCTTCCCTAAATAGTTCTTGCATAATTTGGAGGTGTGCTTTGGGTCATTGTCCTGTTGTAGGATGAAATTGGCTCCAATCAAGCGCTGTCCACAGGGTATGGCATGGCGTTGCAAAATGGAGTGATAGCTCTCCTTATTCAAAATCCCTTTTACATTGTTCAAATCACCCACTTTACCAGCACCAAAGCAACCCCAGACCATCACATTACCTCCACCATGCTTAACAGATGGCGTCAGGCACTCTTCCAGCATCTTTTCAGTTGTTCTGTGTCTCACAAATGTTCTTCAAACACCTCAAACTTGGATTCGTCTGTCCATAACACTTTTTTCCAATCTTCTTCTGTCCAATGTGTTCTTTTTCCCATATTAATCTTTTCCTTTTATTAGCCAGTCTCAGATATGGCTTTTTCTTTGCCACTCTGCCCTGGAGGCCAGCATCCCGGAGTTGCCTCTTCACTGTAGACTTTGACAGTGGCATTTTGCGTGTACTATTTAATGAAGCTGCCAGTTGAGGACCTATGAGGCGTCAATTTCTCAAACTGCACACTCTAATGTACTTGTGTTGTTGCTTAGTTGTGCAGCGGGGCCTCCCACTTCACTTTCTACTCTGGTTAGAGCCTGTTTGTACTCTCCTCTGAAGGGAGTAGTACACACCGTTGTAGGAAATCTTCAGTTTCTTGGCAATTTCTCGCATGGAATAGCCTTCATTTCTAAGAACAAGAATAGACTGTCGAGTTTCACATGAAAGTTCTTTTTTTCTGGCCATTTTGAGAGTTTAATGGAACCAACAAATGTAATGCTCCACATTCTCAACTAGCTCAAAGGAAGGTCAGGTTTATAGGTTCTGTTATCAGCCAAACTCTTCAGCTGTGCTAACATACTTGCACAAGGGTTTTAAAGGTATTCTAACCATCCATTAGCCTTCTTACACAGTTAGCAAACACAAAGTACCATAAGAACACTGGAATGATGGTTGTTGGAAATGGGTCTCTATTCTCCTATGAAGATATTGCATTACAAACCAGACGTGCAGTTAGAATAGTCATTTACCACATTAACACCCATAGGGGTGGAGCCGCATATTCATCACTGTAATGAGCGGCACCACGTGACCGCTCATACAGGAAGAAGCTGCGGCGCTTAGAGGAAGTATCGAGGGAGCCGAGTGAGTATTTTGTTTCCAGCGGGCGGGCGCACAGGTGGTGGGATGGGGGTGGTGACAAGGATCTTTATTTTAAACACAAAAAAAATAAAAAAAACAATGATTTTTCATTCCTTCTCTCCAGCGAACGCCGCTGGGAAGAAGGAATGAATTCCGGCTTCAGCACCAGATGCAGGGGACAGCGCTTATCTCTAGCGCTGTCTCCTGCACGGTCCGTGTGGTACCCAGTCGGCACAGGGGCGGCACACGGCTGCCGCACGTGTGCCAGACTGATGTGCCACGTGAGCTCACGGACACACGGACACGGATAACTCCGGTACCAATTTTTCCGGTACTGGAATTATCTGGACGTGTGGGACAGGCCTAAGGGTGCAGTGATCATACTGACACCATGGGTGTGTCACAGAATTTTATACCATTGGGCAGCCATGTGGAGAGACTCGGGTGGAATTGAGTTCTATTCGCCTATTCAAGTGACTGGGTCTGTGCACATGTCAGTGTGTTTCCACGAACCATGTGTCCGGGGGCAAAACACGCTGACATGTCCGTTTAATAGTGTCAGCATGGGCCACAAAACATCCAGCACACGTGAATACACATAACACACATGGATGTCATCCATGTGACACGCATCGGCGCCGGGGAAGAAGCATTACAGTAAGCGTTGTTCCTCGGCGCAAGGTGCTGAACACGACTCTCATCATTCTCCCCTGTTCTACCGGCGATCGGCATAAGCAGGGGAGAATGATTCTCCCCTGCTTGTGCCAATCGCCGGCAGAACAGGGGAGAATGATGAGAGCCGTGTTCAGCACCCGGCGCCAGGGAACAGCGCTTACTGTAGCGTGAAAGAGGAGTTTTAGTGGGTTTTTATGTTTGGCTGCTGTCACCAGGGCCGTATTTAGAGTTTATGCTGCCCTAGGCACTTTTGGTGCTGCCTCCCCCATTGGTGAGTATGACACTATCGGCAGTGACTTTGGCAAAAATCGCTGATGTTAAAGTAGCCTTTTGCAGCAGATGCGGCAATTTTTTCGCATCTGCTGCCTAACGGATCACTTTCAGCAACACTGCGTTCGGCCTCATTCATTCCCTATGGGACTTGCGGACATGTACGGCACATGCAGTGTTGCCACGATCCGGCAAATGCAGTGCTTGCAGTAATGGAAAAAAGACGCTGCTAGCAGTGTTTTTTTTGTCTCACCGCAAGTGCAAAACCACAAGTTCCGCACATGTCGACAAGTAGCCATCACTACCTGTCCCTGCACATTGCTAGCTCATCCCTAACCATCCCTCTCTGACCTAAAACTACACTATAAAGCTTTACAAAAACAATTTATTAACTAACATATTCCTCTGATAATGAGGGCTCCAGGCTATGGCGCAGACTGGGATGGGCAGTCTCCGGGTCTCCATTCTCTCTCTGTGCACACCCTCAGTCCCTGCCTCATTGCCTGTGCTGCACTGTGCACAGACATCCCTCCACCGGACCCTGTAATCACCGCTCGCAGTAGCATACCGGCAGAGGTGTATCTAGGTTTTCTGGCACCCGGGGCAAGAATTAATTTTGGCTCCCCCCTTCCCAAGGACATATGCGATTTGCACACTCAGTCATGTGCCCACAAGCTCCCCTCCCTAATGCTCTCAATGTTCAGTGAAAAACTGAGAGAAGCAGGAAGAGAAGCTCGGTGTCACAGGACCATAAGTATGAAAATCGCATATGAGTGAAGTGTCCATGTGATGACTACTGGAACCTGCAGAGCTGAATCCTGACATCGCAGGCTTCTGAATTCTCACAACTAATGCACTGCACACTTTTAGGATTCTCCCTTGCCGGTGGACAGTCATGTCAGCACAAGCATGTGATTGTATACCTCTGACCACATTCCAACTAGACGTGCCCGGCCTCACTTAGTTCATTTTCATTGAGTGAGGTCACACATGTCTAGTCAGCGCATGACTACATGTATGTAAATCGCCAGCATGAGAGAATCCTGACAGCGTGCAGTGCGCACTGTGAGAATTCAGCAGTCTGCGGTCACAAAAAATGACTGCAGACTCATTACAAACCTGGACATTCCCTTTATCGTTCCTAACATAAATAAAAACATGAGAATTACCATATGTAGTAGAGTATAAGCCGTCCCGAGTATAAGCCGAGACCCCTAATTTTGCCACAAAAAAATGGGAAAACTTATTGACTCGAGTGTAAGCCTAGGGTGGGAAATGCAGCAGCTACTGGTAAATTTCAAAAATAAAAATGAATACCAATAAAAGTAAAATTAATTGAGACATCAATAGGTTAAATGTTTTTGAATATCCATATTGAATCAGGAGCCCCATAAGATGCTCCATACAAAATACGTCCCATATAATGCTCCATAAAGTTCATGATGGGCCCCATAAGATGCTCCATACAAAATACGCCCCATATAATGCTGCACAAAGGTTAATAATGGCCCCATAAGATGCTCCATATTAAAATATGCCCCATATAATGCTGCATAAAAGGTTAATGATGGCCCCATAAGTTGTTCCATAGAACAATGCCCCATATAGTGCTCCATAAAAGTTGATGGCCCCATAAGATTCTTCATAGAATAATATGCCCCATATGCTGCTCCATAAAGGTTGATGGCCCCATAAGATGCTCCATAGAATTATATGCCCCATATAATGCTACACAAAGGTTAATAATGGCCCCATAAGATGCTCCATGAAATTATATGCCCCGTATGGTGACCCATAAAGGTTGATGGCCCCATAAGATGCTCCATAGAATAATATGCCTCCGTATGCTGCTGCTGCGATTAAAAAAATAAAAATGATATACTCACCTGGCTAGGTGCCGGTGTCCTGAGCAGGCGGGGACACCGGCGCGCTATGGGGGCCAGGTGCCGGAGTCGCTGCTGGCTCAGGCCCCCGGCACTTGCGATATTCACCTGTCCCCGTTCCACCGCCACGCGCCTCTGTGTCTTCCGAGTCTCTGCAGTGACTGTTCAGGCAAAGGGCACGCACTTAACACGTCATCGCCCCCTCTGGCCTGAACGTCACAGCCAAAGGACGCGAAAGACACAGCCCAGCGGTGGAACGCGGACAGTTGAATATCGCATGGCTCACCCTCCCCCTTATTTTCACTCTCCTGGCTAAGTCTCTGCAATTCCCTGCTTCGTCCCGGGGCCTGCAGCTCCTTCCAGTGTTAAGTGGTCACATGGCACCACTCATTAAAGTAATAAATATGCGCTCCACACCTATGGGAGGAGGGCGAGTATGATGTCTTCAAGAAGATGACCCCGGCCTTAAAAAAAAAAACTTGCTCAGGTGCCGCATCCTGGCACCCTAGGCACATGCCCTCAAGTGCCTAGTGGCAAATACGGCCCTGGCTGTCACACACTAAAAGACGGTTTTTATTGCAAAAAATAGTTTTTGCATCACCATATTTTGAGAGCTATAATTTTTACATATTTTGGTCCACAGAGTAATGTGAGGTTTTGTTTTTGCGGGACGAGTGGACATTTTTATTGGTACCATTTTTGGGTACATGACGTTTTTTTGATCGCTTTTTATTCTGATTTTTGGGAGGCAGAATGCAAAAAAACAAGAAATTCATGAACTTATTTGGGGGAGGCGTTTATACCGTTCCACGTGTGGTAAAATTGATAAGGCAGTTTTATTCTTCGGGTCAGTACGATTACAGCGATACCTCATTTATATCATCTTTTTTGTTTTGGTGCTTTTATACAATAAAAACTATTTTATATAAAAAATAATTATTTTTGCATCGCTTTATTCAGAAAGCTGTAACTTTTTATTTTTCCGGTGATGGAGCTGTATCGGGGCTTTTTTTTTGCGGGACAAGATGACATTTTCAGTGGTACCATGTTTATTTATATCTGTCTTTTTGATTGTGTGTTATTCAACTTTTTTGTTCGGCAGCATGATGATAAAGCATTGTTTTTTGCCTTGTTTTTTTTTCTGGTGTCCATTAAAGGGGTTAACTAGTGGGACCATTTTATAGGGCGGGTCATTACGGACGCGGGGATACCAAATATGTGTACTTTTTTTGTTTAGATTTTTTTTTCACTCAAATATTTATTTATTGCTAGAATAAATATTGATTTTTTATTATTATTTTGTATTATTTTTTAAATATTTTTACAATTATTTAAAACTTAGCATGCAGATCTGCATGTTATAGAAGCTGTCATCGCTGCATGTATTTTACACTGACCTGAGAGACTTCCTGGTCATCACTGTGCATGACATGAGGTCTCTCAGCTCTGGAGACCAGGATGTCGTCATGACGACACCGGGTCTCCGTGGCAGCGATCGGGACCCTGGGGCGTGCTGCGGGGTCTCCGATCCAAAGGCAAAGGGGTTGTCAGCTCCTGTGCCGGCTGCGGAACACTGCAATCATGTTTGATTGCAGTGTTTCGGGGGTTAAAGGTAAGCCTGCAGCACTGTAAGTCAGATCGGTGATCTGACAGAGTGCTGTGCAAACTGTCAGATCAGCGATCTGTGATGTCCCCCCCTGGGACAAAGTAAAAAAGTTTAAAAAAAAAATTCCACATGTGTAAAAAAAAAATTAAAAAAAAATAATTCCTAAATAAAGAACAAAAGAATTATTATTCCCATAAATACATTTCTTTATCTAAATAGAAAAAAAAAACAATAAAAGTACACATATTTAGTATCGCCGCGTCCGTAACGACCCGACCTATAAAACTGTCCCACTAGTTAACCCCTTCAGTGAACACCGTAGGAAAAAAAAACAAAAAACAAGACAAAAAACAACGCTTTATTATCATACCGCCGAACAAAAAGTGGAATAACACGCGATCAAAAAGACGGATATAAATAACCATGGTACCGCTGAAAACGTCTTCTTGTCCCACAAAAAACGAGCCGCCATACATCGTCATCTAAGAAAAAATAAAAAAGTTATAGTGCTCAGAATAAAGCGATGCCAAAATAATTATTTATTCTATAAAATAGTTTTTATCGTAGAAAAGCGCCAAAGCATAAAAAAATTATATAAATGAGGTATCGCTGTAATCGTACTGACCCGAAGAATAAAACTTCTTTATCAATTTTACCAAACGTGGAACGGTATAAACGCCTCCCCCAAAAGAAATTCATGAATAGCTGTTTTTTTGTCATTCCGCCTCACAAAAATCGGAGTAAAAACTGTCACGTGTCCGAAAATGTTACCAATAAAAACGTCAACTCGTCCTGCAAAAAACAAGACCTCGCATGACTCTGTGGACCAAAATATGGAAAAATTATAGGTCTCAAAATGTGGAGACGCAAAAACTTTTTTGCTATAAAAAGCGTCTTTTAGTGTGTGACGGCTGCCAATCATAAAAATCCGCTATAACAAATGCTATAAAAGTGAATCAAACCCCCCTTCATCACCCCATTATTTAGGGAAAAATAATAAAATAAAAAAATGTAGTTAATTCCATTTTCCCATTAGGGTTTGGGTTAGGGTTAGGGATAGGGTTAGGGTTAGGGTTAGAGTTAGGGCTAGGGTTAGGGCTAGGGTTAGGGTTGGGGCTAGGGTTGGAGCTAAAGTTAGGGTTAGGGTTGGGGCTAAATTTAGGGTTAGGGTTGGGGCTAAAGTTAGGATTAGGGTTTGGATTACATTTACGGTTGGGATTAGGGTTGGGATTAGAGTTAGGGGTGTGTCAGGGTTAGGGGTGTGGTTAGGGTTACCGTTGGGATTAGGGTTAGGGGTGTGTTTGGATTAGGGTTTCAGTTAGAATTGGGGAGTTTCCACTGTTTAGGCACATCAGGGGCTCTCCAAACGTGACATGGTGTCCGATCTCAATTCCAGCCAATTCTGCATTGAAAAAGTAAAACAGTGCTCCTTCCCTTCCGAGCTTTCCCGCGCGCCCAAACAGGGGTTTACCCCAACATATGGGGCATCAGCGTACTCAGGACAAATTGGACAACAACTTTTGGGGTCCTAGTTCTCTTGTTACCCTTGGGAAAATATAAATTTGGGGGGCTAAAAATCATTTTTGTGGGAAAAAAAAGGATTTTTTATTTTCCCGCCTCTGCGTTGTAAACTGTAGTGAAACACTTGGGGGTTCAAAGTTCTCACAACACATCTAGATAAGTTCCTTGGGAGGTCTAGTTTCCAATATGGGGTCACTTGTGGGGAGTTTCTACTGTTTGGGTACATCAGGGGCTCTGCATATGCAACGTGACGCCTGCAGACCAATCCATCTAAGTCTGCATTCCAAATGGCGCTCCTTCCCTTCCGAGCTCTGTCATGCGCCCAAACAGTGGTTCCCCCCACATATGGGGTATCAGCATACTCAGGACAAATTTGACAACAACTTTTGGGGTCCAATTTCTCCTGTTACCGTTGTGAAAATACAAAACTGGGGGCTAAAAATCATTTTTGTTAAAAAAAAAAGAATTTTTATTTTCACGGCTCTGCGTTATAAACTGTAGTGAAACACTTGTGATCAAAGCTCTCAAAACACATCTAGATAAGTTCCTTAGGGGGTCTACTTTCCAAAATGGTGTCACTTGTGGGGGGGTTTAATGTTTAGGCACATCAGGGGCTCTCCAAACGCGACATGGCGTCCCATCTTAATTCCAGTCAATTTTGCATTGAAAAGTCAAATGGCGCTCCTTCCCTTCCGAGCTCTGCCATGCGCCCAAACAGTAGTTTACCCCCACATATGGGGTATCGGCGTACTCAGGACAAATTGCACAACAACTTTTGTGGTCTAATTTCTTCTCTTACTCTTGGGAAAATAAAAAATTGGGGGCAAAAAGAAAATTTTTGTGAAAAAATATGATTTTTTATTTTTACGGCTCTGCATTATAAACTTCTGTGAAGCACTTGTTGGGTCAAAGTGCTCACCACACATCTAGATAAGTTCCTTAGGGGGTCTACTTTCCAAAATGGTGTCACTTGTGGGGGGTTTCAATGTTTAGGCAAATCAGGGGCTCTCCAAACGCAACATGGCGTTCCATCTCAATTCCAGTCAATTTTGCAATGAAAAGTCAAATGGCGCTCCTTCCCTTCCCAGCTCTGCGGTGTGCCCAAACAGTGGTTTACCCCCACATATGTGGGTATCAGCGTACTGAGCACAAATAGTACAACAACTTTTGGGGTCCATTTTCTCCTGTTACCCTTGGTAAAATAAAACAAATTGGAGCTGAAATAAATTTTGTGTAAAAAAAATGTAAATGTTAATTTTTATTTAAACATTCCAAAAATTCCTGTTAAACACCTGAAGGGTTAATAAATTTCTTGAATGTGGTTTTGAGCACCTTGAGGGGTGCAGTTTTTAGCATGGTGTCACACTTGGGTATTTTCTATCATATAGACCCCTCAAAATGACTTCAAATGAGATGTGGTCCCTAAAAAAAAATGGTGTTGTAAAAATGAGAAATTGAAAGAAAACCAAGAAAAAAGGATATGCATAACACTGGGATCAACCATCAAAATAAACAACAACTTTATTAATACAAGGCATATCAAAACAAGACATACAACAAAAAAAATAAAAACATTTAAAAAACCCAAAGAACAGCATTTGGCCAGTAAGCCACATGTTACCCCCCCCCCCAGACAGATGGAAATAAATGCCAATGAGCACCATACAAAGTCTAATATCAAATACAAAACAATGCACATATATACAATTTCAGATATGCAAACTCATCCACTGCCAGCTATACTCTATGGGCTTAAATTACAGCTTTTGTGCAACCTTATCAGTGCTTACAAAATGTGTATAGCACTGCCCAGAAGCCTGGGACTAGGATAACCCCATTCTAAATCAAGGAATACCACACAGAGGCGACCGTACACTTACACAGAGGCATATAGCCCAGAACCCAAAGATAAGAACAAGTCCAGGAGACCTGAGGCTCAAAAAAAGTGCCGGGTAGGGATGAGAAAATGCAATACAAGGTGCTCGTGCTGGGAGGGAATGAAGCCCCACGCGTATCGACGCTACAAGAGCGTCTTCCTCAGGGGAAATGTTCCCTCATTTATTTATAGCTGTGGTGCCCGCTACTTCCTTTGTGTACTAAAAATGAGAAATTGCTGGTCAACTTTTAACCCTTATAACTCCCTGACAAAAAAAAGTTGGTTCCTAAATTGTGCTGATGTAAAGTAGACATGTGGGAAATGTTACCTATTAAGTATTTTGTGTGATATATCTCTGTGATTTAAGGGCATAAAAATTCAAAGTTGGAAAATTGCAAAATTTTCAAAATTTTCGCCAAATTTTGTTTTTTTTTCACAAAAAAAACGCAAGTTATATCGAAGAAATTTTACCACTATCATGAAGTACAATATGTCACGAGAAAACAGTGTCAGAATCACCGGGATCCGTTGAAGCGTTCCAGAGTTATAACCTCATAAAGGGACAGTGGTCAGAATTGTAAAAATTGGCCCGGTCATTAACGTGCAAACCACCCTTGGGGGTAAAGGGGTTAAGGCCCAGGTCACATGGACGGAATAGTACACCTGAGGTTAGAGAGGGGTTAACTAGAGGAATAAAAACATTACTAGAAAATGTGTTACTTTATCCTCATGAGGGCAATTCAGAAATCTCATGCGCGCACACTGGTTTTTTTTTTGTCCTCAGTATTTTGTGCCCTTGCATGGTTTTTGAAGAATAGAGCATGTCACTTTCAGTGTTTTGTCCATGTTTTTCACCCATTAAAAGTAATGGGTGGTGAAAAAGCGCTGCAAAAAACGCAGGTATCAGGTTTTGCTCTGATTTTTTTGTGCCAAAACCACATGAAGTAGATTCAAATATTTTTTTGCACTAAACTTTATCAGGCTGCAGAAGAGACAAATGTAGCAGCAAATAAAACGCACAAAAAAATGCAGCAAAAAACATGAAAAACTTGCGTTTTTGAGGCAGCTTCTTTCCTGACAAGAGAGCAGATTTTGCTGCAGAAAAAAACGTCTCGTGTGAACATAAGCTTAAGCAATTGTAACAGGAGTAGTGGTGGAACCACTGTGCTGTGGACTGAGGAGAGCCTTGAGGGGCATAATTAGGCGAACACCTGACTCCTCATTAGAGCCCCTGATGGTGGGGTTAGACTTGGCTCCAGATGGATGCCAGGTTCTACTCCAGGGCAGACCTTAGACAAAGGGCAGGGAGCTGGAATGGCATCGATAGGGCAAGCTTGGCTGGTACAGGCAGGCATAGCAGGAATACAGGAACAGCAAGTGCTTGCAGGTATGACTGGTATACAGGTGCAGGCAGGTACATCTGGTATACAGGCAGGTAAGGCTGGTATACAGGCTAGTACAGGCAGGTAATGGAAGATAAACTAGGACAGTGGACCAGAGAATTAGGAAGTATGCAAACAAGCAGAGTGAACATGTTTCCTAGGAAGCTCACAACAGGTGGCGGTGTCTTAAATAATAAGTGTCTCCCAGCCATTGGCATGAGCTTTCTCCCTAAGCTCAGTGACCTCAGGAGAAAGCAGCAGGAAGAGCACGCATGGCCTGAGGGCCGGGACGGGGAGTGAGTTGATGTCCCTGCCGGGTGAGTGGAGGATGCTACAGCAATTTCGTAAATGAGAAGAAATGGCCATAGCTGTAGAAGGAATTTTACCATTCAATCCATTGATAGACTTTGTAAGCGTTTTCTCTCTTTATATTCCTTAGGAGGTCTTCTAGTTCTGATTTCTAAAGACAACCTGGCAGTGTTTGATTCCACTTTAGGGTCAGCAAACATGTGTCTTTCCATTTAGGAAGTTACCTTTTGTATGGTTAGACTTGAGAATAGAGAATTGCATGCAAGACATAGCAATGAAGCCTTGAATAGTTCCTTGAATACTAATAGATGGAAATGGTGTTCACATCTGGTATCTTTCATTTTATCTTTTCACAGGCACAGCTTTCTCAAGCTTTGAGCGGAGTTTCTGATAAAGCAAAAGAAGCCAAAGAATTCCTAGTTCAGCTAAAGAACGTACTGCAACAAATCCAGGTATTATCTTTCTGTTCTTTACAGAAGTTCACCCAGACAATCACACAACACACCATGCATTGAGAAAAAAAGACAGAGCTTCCTCTGTTGATCAGTTACTGTTGATTTCCTGTCTGAGGGCTTGTAGAAATCGCAGGAACGCGGGATGTCATCACGGACAGGAGGCAGATCAAGAGTTAAAAGTTTTATTTAACAACAAGCGCACTCCACGTAGGGAGTAATAGGTTGCAGGGTAGTGATAGGGAATGGGACAGAACTGGGAGAGTGGCAGGTTAGGACAGGGACGAGCAATAGTTTAGTAATTAAAGAGGTGAAACTTATCAGACTGTAGTCTTCTTGTGTGTGGCATCTCAGGGTTCCAACTGTGGCACCGACAACAGTGGTACGTGAAGTCTCGATGAAGTCTGTGACGGATGGGGATCCAACAGTGGCACCGACAACAGCGGCGCGTGACGTCTAGACTTAGTCTCTTAGGAGAGAGTAGCTTTCCCATGCCCACGTGTGTCTGGCACGGTACTGGGTCCAATGTGTGAAACCACCGGAACAGGACTTAGCTTCGCGGTGTATACGAATCCTGGGTAGCAGAGCACTGGCCTAGACGCCTGTCTCTCACGGTGTCACACACCTGTGCAGTCTCCGGCGTCAAGTCTGAGTCACCTCCAAGCTCGGAGGATAGCAGGGAATTGCTGGTTAGTCGTCCACCAGCGGTGGACCTGTATGCAGGGGTACTTTCGAGTCGGCCTGCGCAAACGGATTGCTCTGCCCTCACAGCGGACACAGCACCCGACTCACCACTTAGCATTCCTGCCCGGGCTCTGACTCTTTTCCCACACGGAGCGCTATTTATCTCGGCCCCGCCTTCTACAGTCACATGCAAGGGTTCATCCTGGAATGAAAATCTTCCCTTCTGCAACATGGGTGACAGCCCTGGCAGTTACGGAGGCGGCGTGAGAAAGGTACCCCCATTCTGGTTCTTCCTCTTACAGGCTCATACCCATCACCGTGAAAAAAAACCAGTCCGATTTCGGTCCTGAAAAATGGGATGAGTGTCATACGAGTGTCATGCGATTTTCATGCAAGTACAATCTGATTTTAACACCTAGCATCCGATTTACATCAGTTTTATATGTGAATGTGATCCAATTGAAATGCATTTTTAACATGAGCTTTTACATAGAGCAAATCTCTGTCATTTACACATCATTTTCCAAGGAAATATTCTTCAAGATATATATGAATCAGTAGCGTAGCTACCGGGGGGGGGGCAGAGGGTGCTGGCGCCCCGGGCCTGGTGCTCTGAGGTGGCCCACCCGGAGCTACACTACTGTAACTGTATAGGCGCTATGCTACGCTCCTTCTCCCATCATCCCCTTGTCAGTGTCGGCGTCTGACGTCGCCGACACTGACAGCAGGCGAGATGACGTCACTGCCCGGCGCCCACTGTCAGGAGATCAGCGGGAGCAGCGCAGGAACCAGGAAGAAGAGAGGTGAGTATTTATTTATTTCTTTATGGGTGCTGCTGCCTTATTACAGGGTCTGCCTGTGGGGATCTGCCGCCTTATTACAGGGTCTGCCTATGGGGGTGCTGCCTTATTACAGGGTCTGCCTATGGGTGGGCTGCCTTATTACAGGGTCTGAGTATGGGGGTGCTGCCTTATAATGGGGCTGCCTTTTTACAGGGTCTGAGTATGGGGGTGCTGAATTATTACAGAGTCTGACTAAGGGAGCTGCCTTATTACAGGGTCTGATTGTGGGGGTGCAGCTTTATTACAGAGTCTGCCGCCTTATTACAGGGTCTGCCTATGGGGTCTGCCTTATTACAGGGTCTGCCTATGGGGGTGCTGCCTTATTACAGGGTCTGACTATGGGGGCTGCCTTATTACAGGGTCTGCCTATGGGGGTGCAGCCTTATTACAGGGTCTGACTATGGGGGCTTCCTTATTACAGAGTCTGACTGTGGGGGTGCTGCCTTATTACAGGGTCTGCCGGCTTATTACAGGGTCTGCCTATGGGGGTACTGCCTTATTCCAGGGTCTGCCTATGGGGTGCTGCCTTATTACAGGGTCTGCCTATGGGGGTGCAGCCTTATTACAGGGTCTGACTATGAAGGCTGCCTTATTACAGAGCCTGACTATGGGGGTGCTGCCTTATTACAGGGTCTGCCTATGGGGGTGCTGCCTTATTACAGGGTCTGCCTATGGGGGGCTGCCTTATTACAGGGTCTGAGTATGGGGGTGCTGCCTTATTACAGAGTGACTAAGGGGGCTGCCTTATTACAGGGTCTGACTATGGGGGTGCTGCCTTATTACAGGGTCTGCCGGCTTATTACAGGGTCTGCCTATGGGGGTACTGCCTTATCACAGGGTCTGCCTATGGGGTGCTTCCTTATTACAGGGTCTGCCTATGGGGGCTGCCTTATTACAGAGTCTGACTATGGGGGTGCTGTCTTATTACAGGGTCTGCCAGCTTATTACAGGGTCTGCCTATGGGGGTACTGCCTTATTACAGGGTCTGCCTATGGGGGTTCTGCCTTATACTACAGAGTCTGCCTATGGGGGCTGCCGTATGCTATAGAGTCTGCCTATGGGGAGTGCATTATACTATATTGTGGACTATTTGGTGCATTATGCTACTGTATAAGGAGGTTATCTAGGGGGCCATCATACAGTATGGAGATTACAGTGTGGGGGTCATTATACATTGTTGGAGCCATCAAACAGTTTGGGGGCTACTAAGGAGTCAGTATACTGTGTGGGTTGTACTATACAGTGAGGGGGCATTATACTGTGTATAAGAGAGCATCATGCTGTGTATAGGGGAGCTTTACAGAGGGAGACTCGGGACATTATTAAAGTGGGCACTTATTGTTATAGGGGAACTCAGGTTACTGTGGCTATAAAAGGGGCACACAGGGCAATATTACTTTCTAGGGGGCAAAATATGGGCACTGTTTTCTAGGGCACTTGCACCTGGCATTACTATATTGTAGAGAGTTTAGAATTTAGCTTTAGAATTTAGAGGGCACAGCAGGTGCAGTAATAGGGACACATACGACAGCAGCGGCTCAGTATTGGGGTATCAGGTGCAGTAATAGGGTCACATACTGCAGCGGAGGCTCAGTATTGGGGTAGCAGGTGCAGTAATAGGGACACATACGGCAGCAGCGGCTCAGTATTGGGGTATCAGGTGCAGTAATAGGGACACATACGGCAGCAGCGGCTCAGTATTGGGGTATCAGGTGCAGTAATAGGGACACATACGGCAGCAGCGGCACAGTATTGGGGTATCAGGTGCAGTAATAGGGACACATACGGCAGCAGCGGATCAGTATTGGGGTATCAGGTGCAGTAATAGGGTCACATACTGCAGCGGAGGCTCAGTATTGGGGTATCAGGTGCAGTAATAGGGTCACATACGGCATCAGCGGTTCAGTATTGGGGTATCAGGGGCAGTAATAGGGACACATACGGCAGCAGAGGCTCAGTATTGGGGTATCAGCAGGATGAGGAGTTTGTGCAGGTTGGGGATAGATGGTGATAGGGCTGGAATGTGAGAGGTGAAATGTGTCTTTGTTGTAGTCTCTGCAGACAAGTTGTAGCTGGAAGAAGTTGTCATGTCGGTCTGGGCCAGATGGAAAAGACGGGAAAAATGAACAATTCCATCAGAAAGAACGTCAGCGGTAAGTCATTATCTGTAACTGTGCAGTGATCTCTTACATGTTCTGTAGGGCTGGTATCTACCACTGACCATATGGCGGTAATATCCATATTGGTCTTAACATAGAGATTATCTTCAGTAACAGCGCGGTCATCTGCTGAGGTTCTCCTCCACTATTAGGGCGCGTCACCGAGTTGTAATCAAGGTTACCTGGTTAGGGGCCCACTCAGAAGTTTCGCCCCCCTGAACCAAAAATCTAGCTTCGGATCTGATATGAATAGATAGATAGATACAAAAAAAAAATATATATATATATATATATATAAATATATGAGTGAGATATATAATGAGTGCTTTATGTGTGAAGTTTACTGTACATGTTTTTTTTAATAAATAAATTCCTTTCAGAAAAAAAAAGGTGTGGGATCCCCCATGTCCTTTGAAAAGGCAGCAATTCATCTATCGCATATAGTAAAATCACACTGACAGGTTAAAATAGAATAGATACAGTGGGGAAAAAAAGTCTGCCACCAATTGTGCAAGTTCTCCCACTTAAAATGATGAGAGAGGCCTGTAATTGACATAGGTAGACCACAACTATGAGAGTCAAAATGAGAAAACAAATCCAGAAAATCACCTTGTCTGATTTGGCAAGATTTATTTTGCAAATTATGGTGGAAAATAAGTATTTGGTCATTAACAAAAGTTAATCTCAATATTTTGTCATATATCCTTTGTTGGCAATGACAGAGGTCAAACGTTTTCTGTAAGTCTTCACAAGGCTGGCACACACTGTTGGTGGTATGTTGGCCCATTCCACCATGCAGATCTCCTCTACAGCAGTGATGTTTTGGGCCTGTCGCACTGGGCAACACGGACTTTCAACTCCGTCCAAAGGTTTTCTATGGGGCTGAGATCTGGAGTATGGCTAGACCACTCCAGGACCTTCATATGCTTCTTACAAAGCCACTCCTTCGTTGCCCTGGCAGGGTGCTTGGGATCATTATCATGCTAAAAGACCCATCCACGTTTCATCTTCAATGCCCTTGCCGATGGAAGGAGGTTTGCACTCAAAATCTCACGATACATGGCCCCATTCATTCTTTCATGTTCATGGATCAGTTTTCCTGGTCCCTTTGCAGAGAAACATCCCCAAAGCATGATGTTGCCACCCTCATGCTTCACAGTAGGTATGGTGTTCTTTGGATGCAACTCAGCATTCTGTCTCCTCCAAACATGACGAGTTTTGTTTCTACCAAACAGTTATACTCTGGTTTCATCAGACCATGAAATTTTCCCAATACTCTTCTGGATAATCCAAATGCTCTCTAGCAAACTTCAGACGGTCCCGGACATGTATTGGCTTACGCAGGGGGACACGTCTGGCACTGCAGTATCTGAGTCTCTGGCAACGTAGTGTGTTATTGATGGTAGCCTTTGTTACGGTGATCTCAGCTCTATGCAGGTCATTCACTAGGTCCCCCCGTGTGGTTCTGGGATTTTTACTCACCATTCTTGTGATCATTTTGACCCCACAGGGTGGGAACTTGCATGGAGCCCCAGATTGAGGGACATTATCAGTGGTCTTGTATGTTTTCCATTTTCTTATTATTGCTCCCACGGTTGATTTCATCACACCAAGCTGCTTGCCTATTGCAGATTCAGTCTTCCCAGCCTGGTGCAGGGCTACAATTTTGTTTCTGGTGTCCTTCAACAGCTCTTTGGTCTTCACCATAGTGGAGTTTGGAGTGTGACTGTTTGAGGTTGTAGACAGGTGTCTTTTACACTGATAATACGTTAAAAACAGATGCCATTACTACAGGTAATGAGTGGAGGACAGAGGGGCATCTTAAAGAAGAAGTTACAGGTCTGTGAGAGCCAGAAATCTTGCATGTTTTTCAGTGACCAAATACTTACTTTCCACCATAATTTGCAAAATAAATCTTTCCAAATCAGACAAGGTGATTTTCTGGATTTGTTTTCTCATTTTGACTCTCATAGTTGTGGTCTGCTGTATCTATTTGGTAAATTACAGGCCTCTCTCATCTTTTTAAGTATAAAACAAGAGGGGATTATACGGAGAGAAATGGTGAGCACAGACTTCTGAGTGTAGTAGTTAGTTTCCAAAGGTGTATACCAAGCCATGAATCACTCCATTCCTCTTTCCATTCAGTTTGCTGCAGAGATCTGGGAAGATATAGGCGATAACACTTTGTAAATATTTTTCCCAGTAATATGCACTCCTGAAGGATGATAATGATGGAACTCGATATTCTGATTCAAGGATGATTTTTATTTCAAACTAAAATACAACCGATTTCGACTTCTTAGAGTCTTCCTCAGGTATAATGTCATGCATATAATCAGATCTATCTGAACACATTTGAGGCCAGTCTCACACGTCCAGATAATTCCGGTACCGGAAAAATCGGTAACGGAGTTGTCTGTGTGTCCGTGTGCTCACGTGGCACATCAGTGTGGCACACTTGCGGCAGCTGTGTGCCGCCCGTGTGCCGACTGAGGACCACACGGACCATGCAGGAGACAGCGCTACAGTTAAGCACTGTCCCCTGCTTTTGGTGCTGAAGCCGGCATTCATTACTTCTCCCCAGCAGCGTTCGCTGGAGAGAAGGAATAAAAAAATCAAGGTTTTTTAAATTTTTTTTGTTAAAAATAAAGTTTGGGGTCACCTCCCGCCTCCCACCCCCCGTGCGCCCACCCGCTTGCAGAGAAATACTCACCCAGCTCCCGCGATGCCTCCTCTCAGCGCCGGCAGCCTGTCCTGTGTGAGCGAACGCTGCTGGGGAGAAGGAATGAATGCCGGCTTCAGCACCAAAAGCAGGGGACAGCGCTTAACTGTAGCGCTGTTTCTCCTGCGGCAGTACGTGCACACGGAGGAGAGTGCACACTGTTCTCCGTGTGCACGTGTGTGGGACGCTTTGCGGACCATGCTGCCGGAGAAAAGCAGACATGTCTCCGTGTTTTGCACACGGACACACGGTCTGTGAAAACACGCTGACATGTGCAGAGACACATTTATTTTAATGTGTCTACGTGAGTCAGTGTCTCCGGTACGTGAGGAAACTGTCACTACATGTACCGGAGCCACTGACGTGTGAAACCGGCCTTATAGCAGAAATCCCTGCATGTCAATTTGGGTGAGGGCTGAAAGATATTTTTGAGACACACCCAGCTACTCAGATACACAGGATTTTGCACTCTGAGGAATCTAGCAAAATTCATATATCAAAAAAATTTTAATCACAAGTTTTTTCACACAAGAAAAAAAATGTTAAAAAATTTCACACACAAAATTTTTTTTACACACAAAATTTTCACTAAAAGTATTTTTTCTTTTCTAAAAACACTATAAATATAATTATACTATATATAAAATTTCTTTTAAAATGTTATTAAACATACTAAAATGTGATTTCATACTAAAATGTGAAATCCTACAAAGATATACATTATGACAAAAAAACACTTCCTTTTTTTTCATATTGTGACTATTTCCAAATGGCAAATCGAATTTTTCAATATTTCATTCATGTCAAAATTAAAGAAAAAAAATTTACGATTTTATACCTGCTCCGTTTTAAAGAGCCATTTTTAGTATTGTGTCTGTGGCCATTCATACAGGATCGTAAGGACTGAATAGTCCGACCCACGTATTGCAGGCCACAGGCACAGGTAATAACATATATCACAAAATCACTATCTCACGTTAATTTTTGTGTGATCGCTATGGTTTCAGCTGTACTATAGGACCAGGGGCGCAATCTTGAAGCAAGTTGAATACATTGCCTCAGGCGGCGGAGCATCCTTAAAGACAGGGGGCGGCAGAGCGGCAGTCAGAACACGTGATGCCGACTCTTCCTGTAATCCCTGTTCTGACACTTGCTGACAGTGCAGTGTCACAACAACCTAACGTGCGGCGTGCCTGTTGCCAGGTGACTGTTACTTACCCGGGCTGAGGTGCAGAGGCGGTGCCCAGTCTCCTGACCTGCTGGGACACACACATTGCTGGGAGTCAGGCTAGTCGCAGAGCAGTTAGCGGCAGTAAGTAACTGTAAAAAACATCACCCACCCCCACCGGCCCCACAAGCTGCTGCTGCACAGCTCTGTCACAGTTCACAGCTTCCCTCCATCAGACTGTCAGAAGTAGATAAGCTATGTGAACCAGCTGGGGTTTTCAGATCTGAAAGCAGTAAGGAAGTGGGATATAGCAGAGCTGGTGTGTGTTACCCTATGTGGATGAGCTGAGGTTGTCAGATATGGTCATGCTAAGACTTATTTGTACTGATTTTACTACGTGGGGAGGGCGCCGTTTTGCAGTTCGCCTCATGCAGCAGAGAGGCTAGGTTCACCCTTGTATACGACGTGATGTAATGAGTCCTATGGGTGATAATTTTGCAGGTACAACATTTTCGGGAACCACATCGATAGATACCCGGTTTGGAAGCATCCGTTTTGTGTATCCTAATTTTTTCTTTTCTCTTTATACGTTCCCGTTCCCCATCTTTGGTCATTCTGAGATTACTAGGGGCAATTATACCCTTCACTGTTTGACCCCTACGAAAAATAATATTGGGATTATCTGGTAAAAGTTTTTTCAAAAATGTATCCTTTTTCAATAAGTACCAATATTTATTTAAAATGTTTCTTATCTCCGTATTACTACGATTAAAAGCGGTGATAAAATTATACTGCCACCCATCTTTCTATCCTTATTCTTATTTTTATTAGTTATCTGCTCAGGTTTTTCTCCTCCTTCCCTAATTATCCCTTCTTCCACTTCCTTATTTTTATTATTCTCTCTAGATAAGCACTCCTGCTGAGTTCTTTCTAGATGCCATAATTAATCGCTTTGGATACTTCTTATCCGTAAACCTATCAATCAAAATTTTCGATTGTTCCACATAATCTTCCTTATTTGTATTATTTCTCCTAATTCGATGGAACTGGCTATAAGGAATGTATAATCGAGGAAACCATTGGTGTCAGTTTTCTTGAAGTGTGTTTTAGTGCTAATATTTTTATTTTTAGGAGATATTTCTAGATCAAGAAAATTTATTTTTTCTTTATTAACCTTTGTGGAAAAAGTGATACCCCAGTCATTCCTGTTTAATGCCACAATAAATTCTTGAGCTTCAACTTCAGTTCCTTTCCAGAATACAATTAAATCATCAATGAAGTGATAGTAATATAATATATTGTTGTAGTAAGGTAGCTGACACAAGGGGGATGAGGACTCGAAGCACCCCATGAAAAGATTTGGGGTGCTACCCGAGTCTCCATCGCGGTTCCAAGCCGCTGTATATATAATTGCCCCTGGAAGGTAAAAAGGTTGTGCTCCAATAGGAATTTTAGACCCATTATTAACCCCTTCATGACCCAGCCTATTTTGACCTTAATGACCTGGCCGTTTTTTGCAATTCTGACCAGTGTCCCTTTATGAGGTAATAACTCTGGAACGCTTCAACGGATCCTAGCGGTTCTGAGACTGTTTTTTCGTGACATATTGGGCTTCATGGTAGTGGTAAATTTAGGTCGATAATTTTTGCGTTTATTTGTGAAAAAAAATGGAAATTTGGCTAAAATTTTGAAAATTTCGCAATTTTCAAATTTTGAATTTTTATTCTGTTAAACCAGAGAGTTATGTGACACAAAATAGTTAAAAAATAACATTTCCCACAAGTCTACTTTACATCAACATAATTTTGGAGACAACATTTTTTTTTTGCTAGGAAGTTATAAGGGTTAAAATTTGACCAGCGATTTCTCATTTTTACAACAAAATTTACAAAACCATTTTTTTTAGGGACCACCTCACATTTGAAGTCAGTTTGAGGTGTCTATATGGCTGAAAATACCCAAAATGACGCCATTCTAAAAACTGCACCCCTCAAGGTGCTCAAAACCATTTTTAAGAAGTTTATTAACCCTTCAGGTGCTTCACAGCAGCAGAAGCAACATGGAAGGAAAAAATGAACATTTAACTTTTTAGGCCGGCGTCACACTAGCGAGTTTTACGGATGTAAGAGCGCAGAAAATACGTCCGTAAAACTCGCCAAACAAACGGCACAATTATTCTCAATGGGTCTGGTCCTATCAGCCGTATATTACGGATCCGTATTGTACGGCTTTCTACGGCCGTACAAAATCGCAGCATGCTGCGTTTGTCAGCGTATTGCGCAAACAATACGCCAATGAAAGTCTATGGGGGCGAGAAAAATACGGATTCCACACGGACCAGCAGTGTGACTTGCGAGAAATACGCAGCGGTGTTAGTGAAAAGCCGGTAATTCAATTGCCGACTTTTCATTTCTCCTTCCCAAACCCGACATGATATGAGACATGGTTTACATACAGTAAACCATCTCATATCCCCCTTTTTTTGCATATTCCACACTACTAATGTTAGTAGTGTGTATGTGCAAAATTTGGTTGCTGTAGCTGCTAAAATAAAGGGTTAAATGGCGGAAAAAATTGGCGTGGGCTCCCGCGCAATTTTCTCCGCCAGAATGGTAAAGCCAGTGACTGAGGGCAGATATTAATAGCCAGGAGAGGGTCCATGGTTATTGGCCCCCCCTGGCTACAAACATCTGCCCCCAGCCACCCCAGAAAAGGCACTCTGGAAGATGCGCCTATTCTGGCACTTGGCCACTCTCTTCCCACTACCGTGTAGCGGTGGGATATGGGGTAATGAAGGGTTAATGCCACCTTGCTATTGTAAGGTGACATTAAGCCAGGTTAATAATGGAGAGGCGTCAATTATGACACCTATCCATTATTAATCCAATTGTATGAAAGGGTTAAAAAACACACACACATTATTAAAAATTATTTTAATGAAATAAACACACCGGTTGTTTTAATATTTTATTGCTCTCTCAATCCACCTGAAGACCCTCGCTTGGCAAAATAATAAACCCACAATATACATACCATCCGAGGATCTGTCAGGTCCCACGATGTAAATCCTTCTGAAGGGGTTAAATCAATTTACAGGCAGGAGCTGCGCTAAAGCACTCGCTCGTGCCTGTAATCCCCAGGTGCTGAAAGGAAAGCTGGGTGATCTGTACTTACATTGAGTCGCGGTGAGGCGCCCTCTGCTGGATGTCCTCATGAACTGGAGCCTTGGAAAAGTTCCCACGCTCGAGTTCATATGAGTTCATCCAGCAGAGGGCGCCTCACCGCAACTCAATGTAAGTACAGATCACCCAGCTTTCCTTTCAGCACCCGGGGATTACAGGCACGAGCGAGTGCTTTAGCGCAGCTCCTGCCTGTAAATTGATTTAACCCCTTCAGAAGGATTTACATCGTGGGACCTGACAGATCCTCGGATGGTATGTATATTGTGGGTTTATTATTTTGCCAAGCGAGGGTCTTCAGGTGGATTGAGAGAGCAATAAAATACTAAAACAACCTGTGTGTTTATTTCATTAAAATAATTTTTAATAATGTGTGTGTGTTTTTTAACCCTTTCAGACAATTGGATTAATAATGGATAGGTGTCATAATTGACGCCTCTCCATTATTAATCTGGCTTAATGTCACCTTACAATAGCAAGGTGGCATTAACCCTTCATTACCCCATATCCCACCGCTACAGGGAGTGGGAAGAGAGTGGCCAAGTGCCAGAATAGGCGCATCTTCCAGATGTGCCTTTTCTGGGGTGGCTGGGGGCAGATGTTTGTAGCCAGGGGGGGCCAATAACCATGGACCCTCTCTAGGCTATTAATATCTGCCCTCAGTCACTGGCTTTACCATTCTGGCAGAGAAAATTGCGCGGGAGCCCACGCCAATTTTTTCCGCCATTTAACCCTTTATTTTAGCAGCTACAGCAACCAAATTTTGCACATACACACTACTAACATTAGTAGTGTGGAATATGCAAAAAAAGGGGGATATGAGATGGTTTACTGTATGTAAACCATGTCTCATATCCTGTCGGGTTTGGGAAGGAGAAATGAGAAGCCGGCAATTGAATTACCGGCTTTTCACATATATCGCGCTGAATTAAATATAAATACAGAATATATATATGTGTCTCAATGACATATATATATATATATATATATATATATATATACTGTATATATGTTTTAACGGACATTTGAGCACATAAATCCATTAGATGTCGGTTTTGCAAGCCTGCGAGAAAATATCGCAGTACGGATGCCATACGGATTACATACGGAGGATGCCATGCGCAAAATACGCTGACACACCCTGCCTACGGATGACATACGGACCACTATTTTGGGAACATTTCTCCGAATTACAGCCATATTACGGCCGTAAAAAACGGACCGTATTGTCTTACACTGAGTGTGACGCCGGCCTTAGTCACAAAAATGATCTTTTAGCAACAATTTTTTCTATTTTCCCAAGGGTAAAAAGAGAAACTGGATGCCAAAAGTTATTGTACAATCTGAGTACGCTGATACCCCATATGTGGGGGGGAACCACTGTTTGGGCGCACAACAGGGCTCGGAAGGGAAGGAGCGCCATTTGACTTTTTCAATGAAAAATTGGCTCCAATCTTTAGCGGACACCATGTCGCATTTGGAGGGCCCCTGTGTGCCTAAACATTGGAGCTCCCCCACAAGTGACCCCATTTTGGAAACTAGACTCCCCAAGGAGCTTATCTAGATGCATAGTGAGCACTTTGAACCCCCAGGTGCTTCACAAATTGATCCGCAAAAAAGTTCTTTTAGCCTCAATTTTTTCATTTTCACATGGCAACAGGATAAAAAGGATCCTAAAATGTGTTGGGCAATTTCTCCTGAGTACACCAATACCTCATATGTGGTCACAAACCACTGTTTTTGCACACGGCAAGGCTCGGAAGGGAAGGAGCGCCATTTGACTTTTGAATGAAAAATTAGCTCCATTCGTTAGCGGACACCATGTCGCATTTGGAGAGCCCCTGTGTACACAAAGATTTTAGTTCCCCCCACAAGTGACCCCTTTTAGAAACTAGACCACCCATGGAACTTATCTAGATGCATAGTGAGCACTTTGAACCCCCAGGTGCTTCACAAATTGAACCGTAAGAATGAAAAAGTACTTTTTTTTCACAAAAAAATTCTGTAAGCCTCAATTTGTTCATTTCCACATGGGCAACAGGATAAAATGGATCCTAAAATTTACTGGGCAATTTCTCCTGAGTACACTGATACCTCACATGTGGGGGTAAACCACTGGGCACACGGCAGGGCTCAGAAGGGAAGGAGCGCCATTTGACTTTGAATGAAAAATTCGCTCCAATCGTTAGCGGACACCATGTTGCTTTTGGAGAGCCCCCGTGTGCCTAAACATTGGAGCTCCCCCACATATAATCCCATTTTGGAAACTAGACCTCCCATGGAACTAAACTAGATGTGGGGTGACCACTTTAAACCCCCAAGTGCTTCACAGAAGTTTATAACGCAAAGCCATGAAAATAAAAAATAATTTTTCTTTCCTCAAAAATTATGTTTTAGCAAGCAATTTTTTACTTTCACAAGGGTAACAGGAGAAATTGGACCCCAATAGTTGTTGCCCAGTTTGTCCTGAGTATGCTGGTACCCCATATGTGGGGGTAAACCACTGTTTGGGCACACGTTGGGACTCGGAAGGGAGGGAGCACCATTTGACTTTATGAACACAAGATTGGCTGGAGTCAATGGTGGCACCATGTTGCGTTTGGAGACCCCTGATGTGCCTAAACAGTGGAAACCCCTCAATTCTAACTCCAACACTAAAAGTTGTCCAGTTTGTCCTGAGTACGCTGATACCCCATATGTGAGGGTAAACCACTGTTTGGGCACATGTCGGGGCTCGGAAGGGAAGTAGTGACGTTTTGAAATGCAGACTTTGATGGAATGGTCTGCGGGCATCACGTTGCGCTTGCAGAGCCCCTGATGTACCTAAACAGTAGAAACCCCCCACAAGTGACCCCATTTTGGAAACTAGACCCCCCAAGGAACTTATCTAGATGTGTGGTGAGCACTTTGAACCCCCAAGTGCTTCGCTGAAGTTTACAACAAAAATTATGTTTTAGCAAGCAATTTTTTATTTTCGCAAGGGTAACAGAAGAAATTGGACCTCAATAGTTGTTGCCCAGTATGTGAGGGTAAACCACTGTTTGGGCACACGTCGGGGCTCGGGAGGGAGGGAGCACCATTTGACTTTATGAACACAAGATTGGCTGGAATCAATGGTGGCACCATGTTGCGTTTGGAGACCCCTGATGTGCCTAAACAGTGGAAACCCCTCAATTCTAACTTCAACACTAACCCCAACACACCCCTAACCACACCCCTAACCACAACAAACCCCTAACCACAACACACCCCTAACCCTAATCTCTAACCCTAATCTAAACCCTAATCCCAACCCTAACCACAACCCTAACCCCAACACACCCCTAACCATAACCCTAACCACAAGCCTAATCTTAACCCTATTTCCAACCCTAGCCCTAATTCCAACCCTAACTCTATGTGCCCACATTGCGGATTCGTGTGAGATTTTTCCGCACCATTTTTTAAATATCCGCAGGTAAAAGGCACTGTGTTTTACCTGCAGATTTACCGCGGATTTCCAGTGTTTTTTGTGCGGATTTCACCTGCGGATTCCTATTGAGGAACAGGTGTAAAACGCTGCGGAATCCGCACAAAGAATTGACATGCTGCGGAAAATACAACGCATCGTTTCCGCACGGTATTTTCCGCACCATGGGCACAGCGAATTTGGTTTTCCATAGGTTTACATGGTATTGTAAACCTGATGGAAAACTGCTACGAATCCGCAGCGGCCAATCCGCTGCGGATCCGCAGCCAAATCCCCACCGTGTGCACATATCTTGATTCTAACCCTAGTTCCAACCCTAATTCTAACCCTAACCCTAGCCCTAACCCTAACCCTAGTTCTAACCCTAACCCTAGTGGAAAAATAAAAGTAAATATATTTTCTTTATTTTATTATTGTCCCTACCTATGGGGGTGATAAAAGGGGGATTCATTAACAATTTTTTTTATTTTGATCACTGTGATAGGTTTTATCACAGTGATCAAAATGTACCTGGAACGAATCTGCCGGAAGGCAGATTCGACGGGCGCACTGCGCATGCGCCAGCCATTTTGGTAGATGGCGCCCCTGGAGAAGACGGACAGACACCGGGAGGCTCGGTAAGTATGAGGGGGGGATCGGAGCATGGGGGGTGGGATCGGAGCATGGGGGGAACGGACAGGAGGACGGGGGAGCGGACAGGAGGACGGAGGGGAGCGGACAGGAGGACGGAGAACTGAGGAGGAGATCAGTGGCGGGGGCAGATCAGGGTTTCCAGCCATGGCCGATGATATTGCAGCATCGGCCATGGCTGGATTGTAATATTTCACCACTTTTCACAGGTGAAATATTACAAATCGCTCTGATCGGCTGTTTCACTTTCAACGGCCAATCAGAGCGATCGTAGCCACGGGGGGATGAACCCCCCCAAGGCTGAAGTACCACTCCCCCTGTCCCTGCAGATCGGGTGAAATTGGAGTTAACCCTTTCACCCGATCTGCAGGGACGCGATCCCTCCATGACTCCACATAGGCATCACAGGTCGGATTGGCACCGACTTTCATGACGCCTACGTGGCGTCACAGGTCGTTAAGGGGTTAAAAAATTGTCTTTGATGTTCTGGCAAATGAACTACCTCATTCAAATAATGTGAAACTGAATTTATTCCCAATCTGTGATCAGTATTGGAGTAAAGAGCGTGTACGTCTAAAGTTATGAACATGTAATGTTCCCAAACAAAATTTTCACATTCTTTTATTAATTGACTGGAGTCTAGGAGAAAAGAAGGTAATTTTCTAACTAGATCCTGCAGGTAAAGATCAATGTAATGTGACAGCTGACTAGTTAGTGACCCTATACCCGAAATGATCGGTCATCCAGGAGGTTTCACAGGATTTTTATGCACCTTTGGCAGATGATAAAAGAGGGCTGTATTTGGATATTTGTTGTTCAGGAACCCTTTTTCCTTTTTATTTAGGATGTTTTGATTAAAGGCAGTGTCTATCAACCTATGATATTCTTCAATATGTTTTTTGGAAGGGTCAACATCTAATTTTTTATAGTGTTTTACATCTGGTAATATATTACATGCTTCCTCCAAATAGTCCTCTTGGTCCTGAATAACAATACCCCCTCCTTTATCTGCCCCTCTAATCACGATTTTTTTCATTTGTCTTTAGTTCTTTTAAAGCTTCTTTTTCTTCTTTCAAAATATTTGTCTTTTGAATGGGTCTTTTATTACTTAGTCTGTTTCTGCCTACAGAACTCGTATTCTCTATTTTCCCTTTTTTGTATAGTTTTTCCAGTCTTATTTAATCCCTGAAATTCCTCGGATAGTAAAGTATAAAAAGTGTCCAAATGGCTGCCTCGATGGTGGGTGGGGTCAAAATTAGATTTGGGACAGACATTTTTATGTATACTTTTACTGGATAGTATGGTGTCTGCTTTTTCAATAGTTTTTAATTCATCCTTGTCTTTACACCCTGCTGTTCAATCCATTATAGCAAAATGTCTAATAAGTGTTAATTTGCGGACATATTTATTACGATCTAGAAATAAATCAAAAGGCCTGGCTCTTTGTGTGGAGCAGAAGCCCAGACCTTTAGATAGAGTAGATGTTTTGATAAATTGAATAATTTAATCATGCTATTCTCTATATTCCGTTCAGTATTATTCTTTTTTAAAAACCTCCTTCTTTTAGAGAGACCAGTTTCTTAGTTGCATTTTCAATCTCCTACGGATTAGACTTATTTGTGTCAACTGTAGGTGTAGATAAGATTAAAGTAGAAAGGATATTTTTACGTCTCTCAATTTGATTAGTGAAGTATTCCATGTTATAAGCCGCTGCTGTCCTCTTCCTTGGGCTCTAGGAAACTAAAACATCTCCAGGTTATTTTTTAGCCTGGAGAAAACATGAAAACTGAAATGAAACACCAGCTGGATGCAGACTTTTTGAATATTATTATTATTTATTATTATAGCACCATTTATTCCATGGCGCTTTACATGTGAGGAGGAGTATACATAATAAAAACAGGAACAATAATCTTGAACAATACAAGTCACAACTGGTACAGGAGAAGAGAGGACCCTGCCTGCGAGGGCTCACAATCTACAAGGGATGGGTGAGGATACAGTAGGTGAGGATAGAGCTGGTCGTGCAGTGGTTTGGTCGATCGGTGGTTACTGCAGGTTGTAGGCTTGCCGGAAGAGGTAGGTCTTCAGGTTCTTTTTGAAGGTTTCGATTTTTAGGTGAGAGTCTGATATGTTGTGGTAGAGAGTTCCAGAGTAGGGGTGATGGGCAAGAGAAATCTTGTATGCGATTGTGGAAAGAGGAGATAAGAGGGGAGTAGAGAAGGAGATCTTGTGAGGATCGGAGGTTGCGTGCAGGAAAGTAGCGGGAGATGAGGTCACAGATGTATGGAGACAGGTTGTGGATGGCTTTGTATGTCATGGTTAGGCTTTTGTACTAGAGTCTCTGGGTAATGGGGAGCCAGTGAAGGGATTGACAGAGGGGAGAGGCCGTGGAATAGCGGGGGACAGGTGGATTAGTCGGGCAGCTGAGTTTAGAATAGATTGGAGGGGTGAGAGAGTGTTAGAGGGGAGGCCACAGAGCAGGAGGTTACAGTAGTCGAGGCGGGAGATGATGAGGGCATGGACAAGGGTTTTTGCAGATTCTTGGTTTAGGAATGTACGGATCCGTGAAATATTTTTGAGTTGAAGGCGGCAGGAAGTGGAAAGGGCTTGGATATGCGGTTTGAAGGAGAGATCAGTGTAAAGGATTACCCCGAGACAGTGAGCTTGTGGGACTGGGGAGAGTGGGCAGCCGTTTACTGTAATGGATAGGTTCATTGGGGGGGTCGCGTGAGATGGGGGAAAGACAATGAATTCTGTTTTGTCCATGTTAAGTTTTAGAAATCTAGCAGAAAAGAAGGATGAAATAGCGGATAGACATTGAGGGATTCTGGTTAGAAGGGTGGTGATATCTGGTCCAGAGATGTAGATCTGTGTGTCATCAGCATAGAGATGATACTGAAAACCGTGAGATTCTATGAGCTGTCCCAGGCCAAAAGTGTAAATGGAGAAGAGCAGGGGCCCTAGAACTGAACCTTGCGGGACTCAGACAGATAGGGGGCGAGGTGAGGAGGTGGTGTGTGAATGGGAGACGCTGAATGTTCGGTCAGTTAGCTATGACGAGATGACAAGGGTCTGTAGTAATAGGGAATGGTCCACTGTGTCACAGGCAGAGGACAGGTCCAGGAGGAGGAGGATAGAGTAGTGTCACTTGCTCTTGGCAGTTAATAGGTCATTGGTGATCTTAGGGCAGTTTCAGTGGAGTGGTGTGATCGGAAACCTGATTGTAAGCGGTCGAAGAGGGAGCAGGAAGATAGATGGGAGGACAATTCAAGATGGACTTGTTGTTCCAGTAGTTTTGAGGCATAGGGGAGAAGTGATATAGGGCAATAGCTAGATACAGAGGATGGGTCAAGAGAGGGCTTTTTGAGGATAGGTGTGATTGAGGCATGTTTAAAGCTTGAGGGGAAAACACCAGTTGTTAGTGATAGGTTGAAGAGATCGGTTAGAGTTGGGATGAAGACTGTGGTGAGGTTTGGGATGAAGTGGGAAGGGATCGGGTCAAGTGCACAGGTGGTGAGATGCGATCTTGAGAGTAGAGTGGAGAGTCGATCTTCTGTAATGGTGGAGAAGTTGGTTTTCGAGGTGGAGGGCTGGGTAGTTGGGAGGAAGGGCTCTAGGTGTTGTTGACTAAAACTGTCTCTGATGTTCTCAATCTTCTGCTTGAAAAATGAGGCAAAGTCTTCAGCTGAGATGAGTGGGGAGGGAGGAGGTGCTGGGGGATGGTGGAGAGAGTTGAAGGTGTTGAATAACTGTTTAGGGTTGTGAGACAGGGAGGATATGAGAGATGAGAAGTAGGTTTGTTTTGCTGTGGTGAGTGTGGTCTTGAAAGTAGTGAGGGACTGTTTGAATGCGATAAAGTGCTTGTTGGAGTGGGATCTTTTCTATCTCCGCTCTGCAGCCCTGGAAGCTCGCCTCAGTTCTTTGGTCAGGCTGGTGTGCCAGGGCTGTCTGTTGATTTTGCGAGCTTTGGTATGTGTGAGAGGGACAAGAGATTCCAAAGCTGCAGCTATTGTGGTGTTATATAGAGCGGTAGCGTCATCCGCATTGTGTAGGGAACTTATGTCTGTGAGAGGGAAGAGGGGTTCAGAGGGTGAATGTAGATCAAAGTGTTTAAGATTTCTGTGAGGGTGTGTAAATTTGTGGGGTGGGGATTGTAGACAAGGAGTGGAGAGGGAAGAGAATGTGAGTAGATTGTGGTCAGAAAGAGGAAGAGGTGAGTTAGAGAGGTTAGATAGGGAGCTGAGGCGGGTGAAGATGAGGTCCAATGTGTGACCATCTTTGTGAGTGGCTGCAGAAGACTATTGAGTGAGGCCGAAGGAGGAAGTGAGAGATAGAAGTTTAGTGGCAGCTGAGAGGGAAGTGTCAATGGGTATGTTGAAGTCGCCCATGATGATAGTGGGGATGTCGCAGAAAGGAAGTGAAGTAGCCAGGTGGTGAAGTGGTCAAAGAAGGTGGTGGCTGGCCCTGAGGGGCGGTAAATGACAGCCAGTTGGAGGTTGATGGGGGCATAGATGTGCACAGAGTGCACCTCAAAGGAAGCGAGGGTGGCAGTGGGATTGGGGTGAAGGAGCAGTAATCTGACAGGAGAAAACCAACTCCTCTGCCATGCTTGCTGCTGGGGCGGGGTGTGTGAGAAAGGTGGAAACCACTATACGAAAGTGCAGCAGGAGAGGCTGTGCCAGAAGGAGTGAGCCAGGTTTCGGTGATGGCGAGCAAGGAAAGTTTGGTAGTAACAAAAAGATTGTGGATGTAGGAAAGCTTGTTGCAGACAGAGCGAGCGTTCCACAGAGCTCGTGTTAGTGGGACTGGGGAAGTGGGGGCTGGGCGAATGAGTATAAGGTTAGGGAGGTTACGGAAATTAGTGATAGAGCTTGGATGGGAGGTAGAACTGACTGTGGGGATGTGGTGAGGAGGACCAGGATTTGGAGAGATATCACCAGCAGTGAGAAGGAGCAGAGAAAGTGTTAGCAGGTGGAGCAAGAGAGGGCATGAGGTGGCTGTCTGTGCTTGGAGACAGAGGATTGTATGTTAAGGAACAGTTCTGATGAGGAGGTGAGATGGATGGGGAAGATTGAAGAAGAGATGAACAGTTCTTTACTAGGAGTAGGGATTAGGGGAGTTTGCAGAAAGTGAAGAATTATAGGGGTGAAAATGAAAACAAACAGAAACATTGTTTACAGTGACTGGCCAGTTACCTTCAGTTCCCTTCTGGTTCAATTCTGGTCAGAGAATTAAGGGTGGACCAGATGCATACAATCAAGCCAAAGTAAACAAGGTCATAAATAACAACTAAAGCGAACTGCCTAACATACGATCACAAAGTCATCCCTTCCATATATACATATGAACCCAATAGAGAGCAAAGAAGGTGCACGTATGTAAAAAGGTATAAATTTATTAAACCAACATATATCAAAACATGTACATAGCAAAAGTAGAACAGATTTATAAATACATATATAGTTACATGTCAATACCCTATAAAATAGGGGAGGAATAAGGTAAGCTGTATATAAGCAAAAAACCAATAGGGTTCACCACTCAGATAGGATAAATATCCCAATAACTGCCCGAAAAGTAGAAGGCTGTCAGATTATAGTATATCACATAGATTTATTCTAATCATAATGGGTCAAATACCACTAGATGTAAAAAGTGACCCATATAATAATACAGATGGTGACAATATCCCATACTGACACCAAACCTGAGTACCAGCCAGGCTAATGTTGTATATCAGAGCTACGTGGTATCTAAAGTGTATATAGTAAATGTGCACCAAGTACAATACGCCACAGTAAGCTCACATATTACCTGCAGTCATTGTGTATCCCTGAGTGGTGGTCCCGTAGCGCACCTCGACGCGCGTTTCACTGCCCCCGCAGTTTTGTCAGGAGGTCCTGGCTGGTACTCAGGTTTGGTGTCTGTATGGGATATTGTCACCATCTGTATCATTATATGGGTCACTTTTTACATCTAGTGGTATTTGACCCATTATGATTAGAATAAATCTATGTGATATACTATAATCTAACAGCCTTCTACTTTTCGGGCAGTTATTGGGATATTTATCCTATCTGAGTGGTGAACCCTCTTGGTTTTTTGCTTATATACAGCTTACCTTATTCCTCCCCTATTTTATAGGGTATTGACATGTAACTATATATGTATTTATAAATCTGTTCTACTTTTGCTATGTACATGTTTTGATATATGTTGGTTTAATAAATTTATACCTTTTTACATACGTGCACCTTCTTTGCTCTCTATTGGGTTCAAAGGTCATAAATAACACTGGGGTTAGCTGAAAGGCATACCATGTGAATGCTAGGAGCAGAGGAAAGTCTGTGTGGAAAGTTGGGTGATGTACTATGTGCACTTCATAGACAGACAAGGCAGGAGAGCAGGCTGGAGAGCTGGGTGCATGAACATACCTGTAGGAAGAATAGACATGCTGGTTAGAGTGCGATGGTGGCAGATAGCAGGGCATAGTCGCTATACATCCTTCTGGTTTTCATTCTAAATTAATCTTCACACTTCTAGGACACACTTATAGGAATCACACTGCAGACTAAAGTCATTGCAGACTTGTGCTATGCAATATATGTACAACTAAGTGCATTCAGGTGTGAAGCAGAGAGGAGTGGTCTCTGCTCATCTTGGTCAGAGAATTAAGGGTGGACCAGACAGGGCCACCATCAGGGCATTACTGCCCTGACTGGCGTATGGGGCCCGGTGGGCTGAGGGGGCCCGCATCAGGCCCCGTCTCATCTGCTCACCGGGCCCCTACCGGCAGGCTAAACCGGGCCCTTAGCAGCGCTGCGGCAACACTATTGACGTGCGGGCCCGCACGTCAATAGTTAACAGCCACCAGCCAATCGGAGGCTGGCAGCTGACGTCAGCCGCAGCGCGCATGTTGCCGGCGTCTGATGTCAGTGTCAGTTGCCGGCAAGTGCGCGCTTTAGCTGAGTGGAGAGAGCTTTGCCGCAGGAGCGCAGTCAGGTAAGAAGAACTTGTTTTTTAATTATTGAGAGCGGCGATCCGGGGGCCCGGGGCAAAATGCTGGACACACTGGGGGTAGAATACTGGACACACTGGGGTCAGGATGCTGGACACACTGGGGCAGAATGCTGGAGCATTGGGGCAGAATGCTGGACACACTGGGGCAGAATGCTGGAGTACTCGGGGTAGAATGCTGGAGACACTGGGGCAGAATGCTGGAGCACTAGGGGCAGAATGCTGGACACACTGGGGCAGAATGCTGGAGCACTGGGGGCAGAATGCTGGACATACTGGGGCAGAATGCTGGAGTACTGGGGGTAGAATGCTGGAGCACTGGGGGTAGAATGCTGAAGACACGGGGTAGAATGCTGAAGACACTGGGGCAGAATGCTGGAGCACTGGGGCAGAATGCTGGACACACTTGGGCAGAATGCTGGAGCACTGGGGGCAGAATGCTGGACACTGGGGAAGAATGCTGGAGTACTGGGGGTAGAATGCTGGAGCACTGGGGGTAGAATGCTGGAGACACTGGGGCAAAATGCTGGAGCACTGGGGGCAGAATGCTGGACACACTGGGGAAGAATGCTGGAGCACTGGGGGCAGAACGCTGAACACACTGGGGCAGAATGCTGGAGCACTGGGGGCAGAACGCTGAACACACTGGGGTAGAATGCTGAAGCACTGGGGGCAGGATGCTGGACACACTGGGGCAGAATGCTGGAGCATTGGGGGCAGAATGCTGGACACACTGGGGCAGAATGGTGGAGACACTGGGGGTAGAATGCTGGAGCACTGGGGGTAAAATGTTGGATACACTGGGGCAGAGATGCTGGAGACACTGGGGGCAGGACTGGAAACAATGGGGGCAGAATGATGGAGTACTGGGGTAGAATGCTGGAGCACTGGGGCAGAATGCTGGACACACTGGGGGCAGGACTGGAGACACTGGGGGCAGAATGCTGGACACTGGGGGCAGAATGGTGGAGACACTGGGGGCAGAATGGTGGAGACACTGGGGGCAGGACTGGAGACATAGGGGGCAGGGGGCAGAATGGTTTTTAAGGGGCAGGATTGGAGACACGGGGCAGAATGAAAGACATGGGGGCATGATTAGAGACACTGGGGGCAGGATTGGAGACAGATCGTGCAGGATCATGGGGCAGGATGGATACGATGGAGACAGATAGGGCAGGATGGGGAGATCATATGGGGCAGGATGGGGAGATCATATGGGGCAGAATGGATACTCATGAGGGCAGGATGGGAGAACATATGGCTGGAGCCAGGAATGAGACACACGGGGGCTAGGATGGGGAATATTATTACCATAGGGGCTAATTAAGGGATATTATTACTGCAGTGACGTATTTATTTTATTTTTTGAGTATACTGTTTTAAATGGGGGGGGCGGTCCTGTTACTGTGTAGAGTGATACTATGTTGCCTTTTTTTTCTTCATGTGGTGTAATGTAGAAGTTGGGAAAAATTAAGTAATGTGTTCTGCAAGCGGAGCTCGAGATAACTGTGTTATTTCCTGTAGAGACGAGCCCTGGCTGGAAGAAGTGACGGCGGTCTGTGCTGGATGAAAAATGAAGGACTTCACCTAGAGACGTCACTGGTGAGTCAGTGTGTTACCTATACACTGACACTATACTGTCATGGTTCCCAATGGCAAGGGAACGTAAGAAACATATAAATAACGAACGAGCTCTCGGGTGATGGAAACTCGAGTTGACCGTGAGCTAAATCTACCACACAACTAATAGTAGCCAGGGAGCATACCTACGGCTTCCTAAATGCCACGCGCCAGCCAGAGGACTAACTAAGCCTGGTAGAGGAAGAAACAGACCTGGCTTACCTCTAGGGAAATACCCCAAAAGATGATAGCAGCCCCCCACATGTAATAACAGTGAAATAAGAGGAAAAGACATACACAGTATGAAAGTAGATTTAGCAAAGAGAGGTCCACTTACTAGATAGCAGAAGGATACAAAAGAGGACTTCACGGTCAACTGAAAACCCTTTCAAAAAACCATCCTGAAATTACTTTAAGACTCCTGTGTCAACTCATGACACAGGAGTGGCAATTTCAGCCCGCAAGAGCTTCCAGCTACAGAGAATTACAAAAACTGCAAACTGGACTAAAGATACAAAACAAAAGGACAAAGTCCACTTAGCTGATCAGCAGACTAGTAGCAGGAACATGCAACCGAAGGCTCTGGTTACAATGATGACCGGCAAGGAAATGACTGGAGAGCAAGG
Organism: Ranitomeya variabilis; assembly: GCF_051348905.1. Classification (NCBI taxonomy): domain Eukaryota; kingdom Metazoa; phylum Chordata; class Amphibia; order Anura; family Dendrobatidae; genus Ranitomeya; species Ranitomeya variabilis. The sequence goes on along the minus strand of NC_135233.1, from coordinate 184,060,365 downwards.
CTAAATAGGAAACTCCCAAACGCTGATGGAAACAGGTGAACAGAAGCAGCAAAGTGCAAACAAGTCACCAGTACCACCAGCAACCACCAGGGGAGCCCAAAAAGCGGATACACAACAGTACCCTCCCCTTAAGGAGGGGGCACCGAACCCTCACAAGAACCGCCAGGGCGATCTGGATGAGCCCTATGAAAGGCACGAACCAAATCCGAGGCATGAACATCAGAGGCAGTTACCCAAGAATTATCTTCCTGACCATAGCCCTTCCATTTAACCAGATATTGAAGTCTCCGTCTGGAAATACGGGAGTCCAAGATCTTTTCTACCACGTACTCCAATTCACCCTCCACCAGCACAGGAGCAGGAGGTTCAGTAGAAGGAACCACCGGTACCTCATATCTCCGCAACAGCGACCGATGGAACACATTATGGATAGCGAAAGATGCCGGGAGGTCCAAACGAAAGGAGACAGGGTTAAGAATCTCCAAAATCCTATAAGGACCGATGAACCGAGGCTTAAATTTAGGAGAAGAAACCCTCATAGGGACAAAACGGGAAGACAACCACACCAAGTCCCCAACACGAAGGTGGGGGCCAACACGACGACGGCGGTTAGCAAACTGCTGAGTCCTCTCCTGGGACAATTCCAAATTATCCACCACTTGTCCCCAAATCTGATGCAACCGATCCACTACCGCATCCACTCCAGGACAATCCGAAGATTCAACCTGACCAGATGAAAAACGCGGATGAAACCCTGAATTGCAAAAGAAAGGAGAAACCAAAGTGGCAGAACTAGCCCGATTATTAAGAGCAAACTCCGCCAACGGCAGAAAGGCAACCCAATCATCCTGATCCGCAGACACAAAACACCTCAAATAAGTCTCCAAAGTTTGATTAGTTCGTTCCGTCTGGCCATTGGTCTGAGGATGGAATGCAGACGAAAAAGACAAATCAATGCCCAACCTGGCACAGACTGCCTGCCAAAATCTAGACACGAACTGGGTACCCCTGTCAGAAACGATGTTTTCCGGAATACCATGCAGGCGAACCACATTTTGAAAAAACAGAGGGACCAACTCAGATGAGGAAGGCAACTTAGGCAATGGCACCAAATGAACCATTTTAGAAAAACAGTCACACACCACCCAGATGACAGACATCTTCTGAGAAACAGGGAGGTCCGAGATAAAGTCCATAGAGATGTGCGTCCAAGGCCTCTTCGGAATAGGCAAGGGCAACAACAACCCACTAGCCCTAGAACAACAAGGCTTGGCCCGAGCACACACATCGCAAGACTGCACAAAAACACGCACATCTCGAGACAGGGAAGGCCACCAGAAGGATCTAGCCACCAAATCTCTGGTGCCAAAAATTCCCGGATGACCTGCCAGAGTAGAAGAATGAACTTCCGAGATGACTCTAGTGGTCCACTCGTCAGGAACAAACAGTCTACCAGACGGACAACGATCAGGTCTATCCGCCTGAAATTCTTGCAAAGCACGTCGCAAATCAGGAGAGACAGCAGACAAAACCACTCCATCCTTAAGGACACCAGCAGGTTCAGAATTCCCAGGAGAGTCAGGCTCAAAACTCCTAGAAAGAGCATCTGCCTTCACATTCCTAGAACCCGGTAAGTACGAGACCACAAAATTAAACCAGGAAAAGAACAACGACCAACGTGCCTGTCTAGGATTCAGGCGCCTGGCAGACTCCAAATAAATTAAATTCTTGTGATCAGTCAAAACTACCACCTGATGTTTGGCACCCTCAAGCCAATGACGCCACTCCTCAAATGCCCACTTCATGGCCAAAAGCTCCCGATTACCAACATCATAGTTTCGCTCGGCGGCCGAAAATTTTCGCGAAAAGAACGCACAAGGTCTCATCACTGAGCAGTCGGGACTTTTCTGCGACAAAACCGCCCCCGCTCCAATCTCGGAAGCATCGACCTCAACCTGAAAGGGAAGGGAAACATCAGGCTGGCGCAACACAGGGGCAGACAAAAAGCGGCGCTTAAGCTCCCGAAATGCCTCCACGGGAGCAGGGGACCAATTGGCAACATCAGCACCCTTTTTAGTCAAATCCGTCAGAGGTTTAGCAACGCCAGAAAAACCAGCTATAAATCGACGATAAAAATTAGCAAAGCCCAAGAATTTCTGGAGACTCTTCAGAGAAGTAGGCTGCGTCTAGTCGTAAATAGCCCGAACCTTGACAGGGTCCATCTCAATAGAAGAAGGGGAAAAAATGTACCCCAAAAAGGAAATTTTTTGAACCCCAAAAACACACTTTGAACCCTTTACACACAAAGAATTCTCCCGCAAAACCTGAAAAACCCTCCTGACCTGCTGAACATGAGACTCCCAGTCATCAGAAAAAAATCAAAATATCATCCAAGTACACTATCATAAATTTATCCAAATATTCACGGAAAATATCATGCATTAAGGACTGAAAGACAGAAGGTGCATTAGAAAGGCCGAAAGGCATTACCAAATACTCAAAATGGCCCTCAGGCGTATTAAATGCGGTCTTCCACTCATCCCCCTGCTTAATTCGCACCAAATTATACGCCCCACGAAGATCAATCTTAGAGAACCACTTAGCCCCCCTTATGCGAGCAAACAAATCAGTCAGCAAAGGCAACGGATACTGATATTTGACTGTAATTTTATTCAGGAGTCGATAATCAATACAAGGCCTCAGAGAGCCATCCTTTTTAGAGACAAAGAAAAAACCGGCTCCTAAAGGTGATGAAGAAGGACGAATATGTCCCTTTTCCAGGGACTCCTTAATATACTCGCGCATAGCAGCATGTTCAGGTACAGATAGGTTAAACAAACGACCCTTTGGAAATTTACTGCCAGGAATCAGATCTATGGCGCAATCACAATCCCTGTGAGGAGGGAGTGAACCAATCTTAGGCTCTTCAAAAATATCACGATAATCAGACAAAAATGCCAGAATCTCAGATGGAATAGATGACGAAATGGGCACCATAGGAGTGTCCCCATGAGCCCCCCGACATCCCCAGCTTAACACAGACATAGCTTTCCAGTCAAGGACTGGGTTATGAGACTGTAACCATGGTAATCCAAGCACCAAAACATCATGTAAATTGTACAACACAAGGAAGCGAATCACCTCCTGATGGTCTGGAGTCATACGCATAGTCACTTGCGTCCAGAACTGTGGTTTATTACAAGCCAAAGGTGTAGAATCAATACCCTTCAGAGGTATAGGGACTTCCAGAGGCTCTAAATCAAACCCACAGCGCCTGGCAAAGGACCAGTCCATAAGACTCAGAGCGGCGCCAGAGTCCACATAGGCATCCACGGTAATAACTGATAATGAACAAATCAAGGTTACAGACAAAATAAATTTGGACTGTAAAGTGCCAATTGAAATAGACTTGTCAACCTTCCTAGTACGTTTAGAGCATGCCGATATAACATGAGCAGAATCACCACAATAGAAGCATAACCCATTTTTACGCCTATAATTCTGCCGCTCGCTTCTGGACATAATTCTGTCACATTGCATTTTCTCTGGCGTCTCTTCAGAAGATACCGCCAAATGGTGCACGGGTTTGCGCTCCCGCAAACGCCGATCAATCTGAATTGCCATTGTCATGGACTCATTCAGACCTGTAGGCGCAGGGAACCCGACCATAACATCTTTAACGGCATCAGAAAGGCCCTCTCTGAAATTTGCCGCTAAGGCGCACTCATTCCACTGAGTAAGCACAGACCATTTACGAAATTTTTGGCAGTATATCTCAGCTTCATCTTGCCCTTGAGATAGGGCTATCAAAGCTTTTTCAGCTTGAATCTCCAAATTAGGTTCCTCATAAAGCAACCCTAAAGCCAGGAAAAACGCATCCACATTGAGCAACGCAGGATCCCCTGGTGCCAATGAAAATGCCCAATTTTGAGGGTCACCTCGCAGCAAAGAAATTACAATCTTAACCTGCTGGACAGGATCTCCTGAGGAGTGAGGTCTGAGAGAAAGGAATAATTTACAATTATATTTGAAATTCAGAAACCTGTTGTGAATTGGGTTTCTGGGCTCCCCCGGTGGTCACTGGTGGTACTGAACTTGTGTGCTTCATCTCCTCTGTTCACCTGTTTCCATCAGGATGTGGGAGTTTTCTATTTAACCTTGCTCCTCAGTCATTTCTATGCCGGCCAACAATGTTACCAGAAGCCTTTCTGTTGCATGTTCCTGCTCCTAGACTACTATCAGCTAAGTTGGACTTGTAGTCCTAAGTTTGTTTTGCATTTTTGTTCCAGTTCTCTGTGTTTGAATATTTCTGAGGCTGGAAGCTCTTGTGAGCTGAAATTGCCACTCTAGTGTCATGAGTTGATATTAGAGTCTTAAAGTAATTTCAGGATGGTGTTTTGAAAAGGGTTTTCAGCTGACTGTGAAGTTCCCTTTTCTGTCTTCCTACTATCTAGTAAGCGGACCTCAATTTGCTAAACCTATCTTCATACTTCGTATGTCAATTTCCTCTAAAATCACCGACAATATATGTGGGGGTTACTGTCTGCCTTTTGGGGAAAATTTCTCTAGAGGTAAGCCAGGTCTGTATTTTCTTCTGCTAGGGTCAGGCAGTCCTCCGGCTGGCGCTGGGCGTCTAGGGATAAAACGTAGGCACGCTACCCGGCCACTGTTAGTTGTGCGGTAGGTTTAGCTCACAGTCAGCTCGAGTTCCCATCTTCCAAGAGCTAGTCCTTTGTATGCTTTACTACGGTCTCTTGCCATTGAGAACCATGACAGTTTGGCCGGCCAAGGGTTAAAATAATTGGCAGAAGAAAGGAGAGAAAAGAAGTCTGCAGAGAATTTTTTTTTTTTTTTTCCTGAGTTTGCTCATTAGTTCATTCACTTGCATCTCTGCTTACTGCAGCCTTCGTCTCTCTCTCCTTCTAATCCTTGAATGGTTCTGATTTCACCTGATAAAAATGGATCAGCAGAGTTTAGCTACAGGTTTGAATAATCTCGCTATGAAGGTTCAAAGTTTACAGGATTTTGTAATTCATGCTCCTATATCTGAACCTAGAATTCCTTTACCTGAATTTTTCTCCGGGGATAGATCTCGCTTCCAGAATTTCAAACATAATTGTAAATTATTTTTGTCTCTGAGATCTCGCTCCGCTGGAGATCCTGCACAGCAGGTCAGGATTGTAATTTCCTTGCTCCGGGGCGACCCTCAGGATTGGGCATTTGCTTTGGCACCAGGGGATCCTGCGTTGCTCAATGTGGATGCGTTTTTCCTGGCATTGGGGTTGCTTTATGAGGAACCTCATTTAGAGATTCAGGCTGAAAAAGCCTTGATGGCCCTGTCTCAGGGGCAAGATGAGGCTGAAATATACTGCCAAAAATTTCGTAAGTGGTCTGTGCTTACTCAGTGGAATGAGTGCGCCCTGGCGGCGAATTTCAGAGAGGGTCTCTCTGATGCCATTAAAGATGTTATGGTGGGGTTCCCTGTGCCTACAGGTCTGAATGAGTCCATGACAATGGCCATTCAGATTGATCGGCGTTTGCGGGAGCTCAAACCTGTGCACCATTTGGCAGTGTCTACTGAGAAGGCGCCAGAGATTATGCAATGTGATAGAATTCTGTCCAGAAGCGAACGACAGAATTTTAGGCGAAAAAATGGGTTATGCTTCTATTGTGGTGATTCAACTCATGTTATATCAGCATGCTCTAAACGTACTAAGAAGGTTGATAAGTCTGTTTCAATTGGCACTTTACAGTCTAAGTTTATTCTGTCTGTGACCCTGATTTGCTCTTTATCGTCTATTACCGCGGACGCCTATGTCGACTCTGGCGCCGCTTTGAGTCTTATGGATTGGTCCTTTGCCAAACGCTGTGGGTTTAATTTAGAGCCTCTGGAAGTTCCTATACCTCTGAAGGGTATTGACTCCACGCCATTGGCTAGTAATAAACCACAATACTGGACACAAGTAACTATGCGTATTAATCCGGATCACCAGGAGATTATTCGCTTCCTTGTGTTGTATAATCTACATGATGTGTTGGTGCTTGGATTGCCATGGCTGCAATCTCATAACCCAGTCCTCGACTGGAAAGCAATGTCTGTGTTAAGCTGGGGATGTCAGGGGACTCATGGGGACGTACCTTTGGTTTCCATTTCGTCATCTATTCCCTCTGAGATTCCGGAATTTTTATCTGATTATCGTGACGTTTTTGAGGAGCCTAAACTTGGTTCACTACCTCCGCACAGAGATTGCGATTGTACTATAGATCTGATTCCGGGCAGTAAGTTTACGAAGGGTCGTTTATTTAATCTATCTGTGCCTGAACATGCTGCTATGCGGGAATATATTAAGGAGTCCTTGGAAAAGGGACATATTCGTCCTTCGTCATCTCCCTTAGGAGCCGGTTTTTTCTTTGTATCTAAAAAAGATGGCTCTTTGAGGCCGTGTATTGATTATCGGCTTTTGAATAAAATCACGGTTAAATATCAGTATCCTTTGCCACTGCTTACTGATTTGTTTGCTCGAATAAAGGGGGCCAAGTGGTTCTCTAAGATTGATCTTCGTGGGGCGTATAATTTAGTGCGAATTAAGCAGGGGGATGAGTGGAAAACCGCATTTAATACGCCTGAGGGCCATTTTGAGTATTTAGTAATGCCTTTTGGTCTTTCAAATGCCCCTTCAGTCTTTCAGTCTTTTATGCATGACATTTTCCGTGAATATTTGGATAAATTTATGATTGTGTATCTGGATGATATTTTGATTTTTTCGGATGACTGGGACTCTCATGTCCAACAGGTCAGGAGGGTTTTTCAGGTTTTGCGCTCTAATTCCTTGTGTGTAAAGGGTTCTAAGTGTGTTTTTGGGGTTCAAAAGATTTCGTTTTTGGGGTACATTTTTTCCCCCTCTTCCATTGAGATGGACCCTGTCAAGGTTCAGGCTATTTGTGATTGGACGCAACCCTCTTCTCTTAAGAGCCTTCAGAAGTTTTTGGGCTTTGCTAATTTTTATCGTCGATTTATAACTGTTTTTTCTGATGTTGCTAAGCCGTTGACTGATTTGACTAAGAAGGGTGCTGATGTTGCTGAGTGGTCCCCTGCTGCTGTGGAGGCCTTTCGGGAGCTTAAGCGCCGCTTTTCCTCTGCCCCTGTATTGCGTCAGCCTGATGTTACTCTTCCTTTTCAGGTTGAGGTCGACGCTTCAGAAATCGGAGCTGGGGCGGTTTTGTCGCAGAAAAGTTCCGACTGCTCCGTGATGAGACCTTGCGTGTTCTTTTCTCGTAAATTTTCGCCCGCTGAGCGAAATTATGATATTGGTAATCGGGAGCTCTTGGCTATGAAGTGGGCTTTTGAGGAGTGGCGTCATTGGCTTGAGGGGGCTAGACATCAGGTGGTGGTATTGACCGACCACAAGAATTTGATTTATCTTGAGTCTGCCAGGCGCCTGAATCCTAGACAGGCGCGCTGGTCGTTATTTTTCTCTCGGTTTAATTTTGTGGTTTCTTACCTACCAGGTTCTAAAAATGTGAAGGCGGATGCCCTTTCTAGGAGTTTTGAGCCTGATTCCCCTGGTAATTCTGAACCTACAGGTATCCTTAAGGATGGGGTGATATTATCTGCTGTTTCCCCAGACTTGCGACGGGTCTTGCAGGAGTTTCAGGCGGATAGACCTGATCGTTGCCCGCCTGGTAGACTGTTTGTTCCGGATGATTGGACCAGTAGAGTCATCTCGGAGGTCCATTCTTCTGCGTTAGCTGGTCATCCTGGAATCTTTGGTACCAGGGATTTGGTGGCTAGGTCCTTCTGGTGGCCTTCCCTGTCGCGAGATGTGCGAGGTTTTGTGCAGTCTTGTGATGTTTGTGCTCGGGCCAAGCCTTGTTGTTCTCTGGCTAGTGGATTGTTGTTATCTTTGCCTATTCCGAAGAGGCCTTGGACTCACATCTCCATGGATTTTATTTCTGATCTCCCTGTTTCTCAGAAGATGTCTGTCATCTGGGTGGTGTGTGACCGTTTCTCTAAGATGGTCCATTTGGTCCCCTTGCCTAAATTGCCTTCCTCATCCGAGCTGGTTCCTCTGTTTTTTCAAAATGTGGTTCGCTTGCATGGTATTCCGGAGAATATCGTTTCTGACAGGGGAACTCAATTCGTGTCTAGATTTTGGCGAGCATTCTGTGCTAGGATGGGCATTGATTTGTCTTTTTCGTCTGCTTTCCATCCTCAGACTAATGGCCAGACCGAGCGAACTAATCAGACCTTGGAGACTTATTTGAGGTGTTTTGTGTCTGCGGATCAGGATGATTGGGTTGCCTTTTTGCCCTTGGCGGAGTTTGCCCTCAATAATCGGGCTAGTTCTGCCACCTTGGTTTCTCCTTTCTTCTGTAATTCGGGGTTTCATCCTCGTTTCTCTTCCGGTCAGGTGGAGTCTTCGGATTGTCCTGGAGTGGATGCTGTGGTGGAGAGGTTGCATCAGATTTGGGGGCATGTGGTGGACAATTTGAAGTTGTCCCAGGAGAAGACTCAGCAGTTTGCCAACCGCCGTCGTCGTGTTGGTCCTCGTCTTTGTGTTGGGGACTTGGTGTGGTTGTCGTCTCGTTTTGTCCCTATGAAGGTTTCTTCTCCTAAGTTTAAGCCTCGGTTCATCGGCCCGTACAAGATATTGGAGATTCTTAACCCTGTGTCCTTTCATTTGGACCTCCCTGCATCTTTTTCTATTCATAATGTCTTCCATCGGTCATTGTTGCGCAGGTATGAGGTACCGGTTGTGCCTTCCGTTGAGCCTCCTGCTCCGGTGTTGGTTGAGGGTGAGTTGGAGTACGTTGTCGAGAAGATCTTGGACTCCCGTGTTTCCAGACAGAGACTTCAGTATCTGGTCAAGTGGAAGGGCTACGGTCAGGAGGATAATTCTTGGGTGACAGCCTCTGATGTTCATGCCTCCGATTTGGTCCGTGCCTTTCATAGGGCTCATCCTGATCGCCCTGGTGGTTCTGGTGAGGGTTCGGTGCCCCCTCCTTGAGGGGGGGGCACTGTTGTGAATTGGGTTTCTGGGCTCCCCCGGTGGTCACTGGTGGTACTGAACTTGTGTGCTTCATCTCCTCTGTTCACCTGTTTCCATCAGGATGTGGGAGTTTTCTATTTAACCTTGCTCCTCAGTCATTTCTATGCCGGCCAACAATGTTACCAGAAGCCTTTCTGTTGCATGTTCCTGCTCCTAGACTACTATCAGCTAAGTTGGACTTGTAGTCCTAAGTTTGTTTTGCATTTTTGTTCCAGTTCTCTGTGTTTGAATATTTCTGAGGCTGGAAGCTCTTGTGAGCTGAAATTGCCACTCTAGTGTCATGAGTTGATATTAGAGTCTTAAAGTAATTTCAGGATGGTGTTTTGAAAAGGGTTTTCAGCTGACTGTGAAGTTCCCTTTTCTGTCTTCCTACTATCTAGTAAGCGGACCTCAATTTGCTAAACCTATCTTCATACTTCGTATGTCAATTTCCTCTAAAATCACCGACAATATATGTGGGGGTTACTGTCTGCCTTTTGGGGAAAATTTCTCTAGAGGTAAGCCAGGTCTGTATTTTCTTCTGCTAGGGTCAGGCAGTCCTCCGGATGGCGCTGGGCGTCTAGGGATAAAACGTAGGCACGCTACCCGGCCACTGTTAGTTGTGCGGTAGGTTTAGCTCACAGTCAGCTCGAGTTCCCATCTTCCAAGAGCTAGTCCTTTGTATGCTTTACTACGGTCTCTTGCCATTGAGAACCATGACAGAAACCGAGATCTATCTCCGGAAAACACCTCTTGTGTAGGGATTTTAGGTTCAGAAATAGGAGTATGCATAACAAAATCTTGTAAATTTTGAACCTTCGTAGCAAGATTATTTAAACCTGCAGCCAAACTCTGAGGATCCATCTTTAAACAGGTGAGCTCAGAGCCATTCAAGGATTATAAGGAGAGAAAGGCAAAGGCAGTAATTAGAGCTGAAATACAACTGATCCAACTATGGAGCAAGCATAGGGAAAAAGAAAAAAAAAAATTTACAGACTTCCTTTTTCTCTCCTTTCTTCTGCCAATAAGTTTAACACATGGCCGGTCATACTGTCATGGTTCCCAATGGCAAGGGAACGTAAGAAACATATAAATAACGAACGAGCTCTCGGGTGATGGAAACTCGAGTTGACCGTGAGCTAAATCTACCACACAACTAATAGTAGCCAGGGAGCATACCTACGGCTTCCTAAATGCCACGCGCCAGCCGGAGGACTAACTAAGCCTGGTAGAGGAAGAAACAGACCTGGCTTACCTCTAGGGAAATACCCCAAAAGATGATAGCAGCCCCCCACATGTAATAACGGTGAAATAAGAGGAAAAGACATACACAGTATGAAAGTAGATTTAGCAAAGAGAGGTCCACTTACTAGATAGCAGAAGGATACAAAAGAGGACTTCACGGTCAACTGAAAACCCTTTCAAAAAACCATCCTGAAATTACTTTAAGACTCCTGTGTCAACTCATGACACAGGAGTGGCAATTTCAGCCCGCAAGAGCTTCCAGCTACAGAGAATTACAAAAACTGCAAACTGGACTAAAGATACAAAACAAAAGGACAAAGTCCACTTAGCTGATCAGCAGACTAGTAGCAGGAACATGCAACCGAAGGCTCTGGTTACAATGATGACCGGCAAGGAAATGACTGGAGAGCAAGGCTAAATAGGAAACTCCCAAACGCTGATGGAAGCAGGTGAACAGAAGCAGCAAAGTGCAAACAAGTCACCAGTACCACCAGCAACCACCAGGGGAGCCCAAAAAGCGGATACACAACACTATACACTGTATACTATATACAGAGCTCCTCTGTATAATGTCACCAGTGATCACTGTATTGCCTATACATTATATACAGAGCTCCTGTGTATAATGTAACTGGTGATCACTGTATTACCTGTACACAGACACTGCATACTAAGTACAGATCTCCTGTGTATAATGGCACTTATGGTGATAGTATTGCGTTTTTTTTTATTACTGATCAGTATTGTAGTATTCAGTCACTATGTGGTGGTAATATGTGGTCTGGACATGGTGTTGCGGTATTTGTCCTTTGTATGTGCTATTTGGTCACTTTGTGGTGGTAATATGTGGTCTGGTCATGGTGTTGTGGTATTTGTTTCCTGTATTTGATATTATTCGATCACTGTGGTGGTAATATGGTGTCTGGTTATGGTGCGGTGGTATTTGTTCCTTGTATGTGATATTATTGGTCATTTTGAAAAAAAAATTGAAAAATAAATAAAAATATTCCTAAATTGTATTGCATATTTTAACAAATATTTAGTAGGTTACAGTAGAGTAGGGCCCGGCAAAAGTGTCTACCGTGTTATGGTGGCGGCTTAAAAAAATCTTTTGGCCAAATCAAAAGCTACCGGTTATATGTGTGATCTGGTGATGGGAACTGTTAATGTGTGATAGGTGAAAAGTGGAGTTTTTCCAAGAGAGAGCGGTGGGACTGTGGACAGTTTGAGGGGTGGAGCCTGGGCGGAGTCTCAAGGGGGCCCCGAAAATGTTGCTTGTATGGGGCCCCAAAATTTCTAGTGACAGCCCTGGGACCAGATGCATGCAATCAAGCCAAAGTAAACAAGGTAATAAATAACACTGGGGTAAGCTGGGGTTAGCTGAAAGGCATACCATGTGAAAGCTAGGAGCAGAGGAAAGTCTGTGTGGAAAGTTGGGTGATGTACTATGTGCACTTCATAGACAGACAAGGCAGGAGAGCAGGCTGGAGAGCTGGGTGCATGAACACACCTGTAGGAAGAATAGACATGCTGGTTAGAGTGTGATGGTAGCAGATAGCAGGGCACAGTCGGTATACATCCTTCGGGTTTTAATTCTAAATTAATCTTCACACTTCTAGGACACACATATAGGAATCACACTGCAGACTAAAGTCTTTGCAGACTTGTGCTATGCAATATATGTACAACTAAGTGCATTCAGGTATGAAGCAGAGAGGAGTGGTCTCTGCTCATCTTGGTCAGATAATTAAGGGTGGACCAGATGCATACAATCAAGCCAAAGTAAACAAGGTCATAAATAACACTGGGGTAAGCTGAGGTTAGCTGAAAGGCATACCATGTGAATTCTAGGAGCAGAGGAAAGTCTGTGTGGAAAGTTGGGTGATGTACTATGTGCACTTCATAGACAGACAGCAGGAGAGCAGGCTGGAGAGCTGGGTGCATGAACATACCATGTCAATGCTAGGAGAAGAGGAAAGTCTGCCTAGAGCAGAAAATTATCCCAAATGGTCTGCGGATACATTTCAATAGTACATTTATTGAAGACAAGGAATTTACGGAAAAATGGTACAATATATTAGATGATTGTACTTACAACGTCATGAAACTTTTAATAGAAAAATGTAACAAGCTAGCAAAACATTTTGCGACATTATGTGAAAATGATCTAGAAGAATTAGTAGAGTATATACAGTTAGGTCCATATATATTTGGACAGAGACAACATTTTTCTCATTTTGGTTATAGACATTACCACAATTTAATTTTAAACAAAACAATTCAGATGCAGTTGAAGTTCAGATTTTTAGCTTTCATTTGAGGGTATCCATATTAAAATTGGATGAAGAGTTTAGGAGTTTCAGCTCCTTAACCTGTGCCACCCTGTTTTTTAAAGGGACCAAAAGTAATTGGACAATTGACTCCAAGGCTATTTCATGGACAGGTGTGGGCAATCCCTTCGTTATGTCATTCTCAACTAAGCAGATAAAAGGCCTGGAGTTGATTTGAGGTGTGGTGCTTGCATTTGGAAGGTTTTCCTATGAAGTAAACATGTGGTCAAAAGTGCTCTCCATGAAGGTGAAACAAGCCATCCTTAAGCTGTGAAAACAGAGAAAAAACCCACTCGAGAAATTGCTACAATATTGGGAGTGGCAAAATGTACAGTTTGGTACATCCTGAGAAGGAAAGAAAGCACTGGTGAACTCATCAATGCAAAAAGACCTGGGCGCCCACGGAAGACAACAGTGGTGGGTGATCGCAGAATAATCTCCATGGTGAAGAGAAACCCCTTCACAACAGCCAACCAAGTGACCAACACTCTCCCGGAGGTCGGCGTATCAATATCCAAATCTATCATAAAGAGAAGACTGCATGAAAGTAAATACAGAGGGTTCACTGCACGGTGCAAGCCACTCATAAGTGTCAAGAATAAAAAGGCTAGACTGGACTTTGCTAAAAAACATCTAAAAAAGCCAGCACAGTTCAGGAAGAACATTCTTTGGACAGATGAAACCAAGATCAACCTCTACCAGAATGATGGAAAGAGAAAAGTATGGCGAAGGCTTGGTACAGCTCATGATCCAAAGCATACCACATCATCTGTAAAACACGGCGGAGGCAGTGTGATGGCTTGGGCATGCATGGCTGCCAGTGGCACTGGGTCACTAGTGTTTATTGATGATGTGACACAGGACAGAAGCAGCCAAATGAATTCTGAGGTATTCAGAGCCATACTGTGTGCTCAGATCCAGCCAAATGCAGCAAAACTGATTGGTCGTCGTTTCATACTACAGATGGACAATGACCCAAAACATGAAGCCAAAGCAACCCATGAGTCTATTAAAGCAAAGAAGTGGAATATTCTTGAATGGCCAAGTCAGTCACCTGATCTCAACCCAATTGAGCATGCATTTCACTTGTTAAAGACTAAACTTCAGACAGAAAGGCCCACAAACAAACACCAACTGAAAACCACTGCAGTGAAGGCCTGGCAGAGCATCAAAAAGGAGGAAACACAGCGTCTGGTGATGTGCATGAGTTCAAGACTTCAGGCAGTCATTGCCAACAAAGGGTTTTCAACCAAGTACTAGAAATGAACATTTTATTTAAAATTATTGAATCTGTCCAATTACTTTTGGTCCCTTTAAAAAACAGGGTGGCACATGTTAAGGAGCTGAAACTCCTAAACCCTTCATCCAATTTTAATGTGGATACCCTCAAATGAAAGCTGAAAGTCTGAACTTCAACTGCATCTGAATTGTTTTGTTTAAAATTCATTGTGGTAATGTCTATAACCAAAATGAGAAAAATGTTGTCTCTGTCCAAATATATATGGACCTAACTGTAGTTCTTTACCTCTGTATGAAGCACTTAATAGGGATACAAATAGAAATCTACACATTTTTTTAAACAATCTAATGAAGATGAAGACCAAAAAGGTCTGCAGACATTTTTTTTTATTAAAAAAAAAGGGGCAAAAAAACATCTAGAGAAACTGCAGCCAGGGTGGAGAGTGACTAAATACAATGAAGTTCCCAAAAAAACCAAAAAACCCTTGTCAGGTCAACTCCACAGGAACCGCATCAGGGGGGACAACAATAGGTTTTTGAAAAAACAAAATGAAATAGTAAATGGTTTGCGTACCTTTTACAATTCTAAAACAAATTGTGCCCTTATAGAGGGTTCATTTAAACCCCAAAGAGCGTTTACTGCTTTGGAAGCAAGGGCCAATCCTAAAACGAATATTAACCCCTTAGTGACAGAGCCAATTTGGTACTTAATGACCGAGCCAACTTTTACAATTCTGACCACTGTCACTTTATGAGGTTATAACTTTGGAACGCTTTAACAGATCCTGCTGATTCTAAGATTGTTTTTTCGTGACATATTGTGCTTCATGTTAGTGGTAACATTTCTTCGATATTACTTGCGATTATTTATGAAAAAAAACGGAAATATGGCGAAAATTTATAAAATTTTGCACTTTTCAAACGTATTTTTATGCCTTTAAATCAGAGAGATATGTCACAAAAATAGTTAATAAATAACATTTCCCACATGTCTACTTTACATCAGCAACATTGGAAACAACATTTTTTTTCCTTAGGGAGTTATAAGGGTTAAAAGTTGACCAGCAAGTTTTCATTTTTACAACACCGTTTTTTTATAGGGACCACATCACATTTGAAGTCATTTTGAGGGGTCTATATGACAGAAAATAACCAAGTGTGACACCATTCTAAAAACTGCACCCCTCAAGGTGCTCAAAACCACATTCAAGAAGTTTATTAACCCTTTACGTGCTTCACAGGAACTGAAACAATGTGGAAGGAAAAAATGAACATTTAACTTTTTTCTGCAAACATTTTACTTCAGAACCATTTTTTTTTATTTTCACAAGTGTAAAAACACAAATTTAACCATAAATTTTGTTGTGCAATTTCTCCTGAATACGCCGACACCCCATATATGGGGGATAAACCACTGTTTGGGTGCACCGCAGAGCTTGGAAGAGAAGGAGCGCCGTTTGACTTTTTCAATGCAGAATTGGCTGGAATTGAGATCGGATGCCATGTCACGTTTAGAGAGCCCCTGATGTGCCTAAACAGTGGAAACGCTCCACAAGTGACACCATTTTGGAAACTAGACCCCTTAAGGAACTTATCTAGATGTGTGGTGAACACTTTGAGCCCTCAAGTGCTTCACAGAAGTTTATAACGTAGAGCCGTGAAAATAAAATATCAAATTTTTTCTACAAAAATGATATTTTTTCCGCCAAATTTTTATTTTGACAAGGGTAATAGGAGAAATTAGACCACAAAAGTTGTTGTGCAATTTCTCCTGAGTATGTTGATACCCCATATGTGGGGGTAAACCACTGTTTGGGCGCACTGCAGAGCTTGGAAGAGAAGGAGTGCCGTTTTACTTTTTCAATGTAGAATTGGCTGGAATTGAGATCGGACGCCATGTCGCGTTTGGAGAGCCCCTGATGTGCCTAAACAGTGGAAACCCCCCACAAGTGACACCATTTTGGAAACTAGACCCCTTAAGGAACTTATCTAGATGTGTGGTGAGCACTTTGAACCCCCAGGTGCTTCACGGAAGTTTATAACGTAGAGCCGTGAAAATAAAAAATCGCATTTTTTCTACAAAAATGATATTTTTGCCCCCAAACTTTTATTTTGACAAGGGTAATAGGAGAAATTAGACCACAAAAGTTGTTGTGCAATTTCTCCTGAGTACGTTGATACCCCATATGTGGGGGTAAACCTCTGTTTGGGCGCACCGCAGAGCTTGGAAGAGAAGGAGTGCCGTTTTACTTTTTCAATGTAGAATTGGCTGGAATTGAGATGAGACACCATGTCGCGTTTGGAGAGCCCCTGATGTGCCTAAACAGTAGAAACCCCCCACAAGTGACCCCATTTTGGAAACTAGATTCCTTAAGGAACTTATCTAGATGTGTGGTGAGCACTTTAAACCCCCAAGTGCTTCAAAGAAATTTATAAAGTAGAGCCGTGAAAATAAAAAATCATTTTTTTTTTCCTCAAAAATGATTTTTTAGCCTGCAATTTTTTATTTTCTCAAGGGTAACAGTAGACATTGGACCCCAAAATCTGTTGAACAGTTTGTCCCGAGTACGCTGATACCCCGTATGTGGGGGGGGCCCTGTTTGGGCACCCATCGGGGCTCGGAAGGGAAGGAGCGCTGTTTTGGAATGCAGACTTTGATAGAATGGTTTGCGGGCGTTATGTTGCGTTTGCGGAGCCCCTGATGTACCTAAACAGTAGAAACCCCCCACAAGTGTCCCCATTTTGGAAACTAGACCCCCCATTTAACTTATCTAGATGTGTGGTGAGAACTTTGAATGCCCAAGTGCTTCACATAAGTTTATAATGCAGAGTCGTGAAAATAAAAAAAAAAAATTTTTCCACAAAAAAAGATTTTTTTGCCCCCAAGTTTTTATTTTCACAAAGGTAACAAGAGAAATTGGACCCCAAAAGTTGTTGTCCAATTTGTCCTGAGTATGCTGGTACCCCATGTGTGGGGGGGACCACTGTTTGGGCGCACGGCAAAGCTCGGAAGGGAAGGAGCGCCGTTTTGGAATGCAGACTTTGATAGAATGGTCTGCGGGCGTTATGTTGCGTTTATAGAGCCCCTGATGTACCTAAACAGTAGAAACCCCCCACAAGTGACCCCATTTTGGAAACTAGACCCCCCATGGAACTTATCTAGATGTATGGTGAGAACTTTGAATGCCCAAGTGCTTCACAGAAGTTTATAATGCAGAGTCGTGAAAATAAAAAATATTTTTTTTTTCCACAAAAAAGATTTTTTAGCCCCCAAGATTTTATTTTCACAAAGGTAACAGGAGAAATTGGACCCCAAAAGTTGCTGTCCAATTTATCTCGAGTACGCTGATGCCTCATATGTGGGGGTAAACCACTGTTTGGGCGCACGGCAGAGCTCAGAAGGGAGGGAGCACCATTTGACTTTTTGAGCGCAAAATTGACTGTCGTGTTTGGAGACCCCCTGATGTACCCAAACAGTGGAAACCCCCCAATTCTAACTCCACCCCTAACCCCAACACACCCCTAAGCCTAATCCCAACTCGATCCATAATCCTAATCACTATCCTAACGATAATCACAACCCTAACCCCAAAACAACCCTAATCTCAACACTAACCATAACCCTAATCAAAACCCTAAATCCAACACACCCCTTATCCTAATCTCAACCCTAACCTCAAAACTAACCCTAATCCCAATACACCCCTAATCCCAACCCTAACCTTAACCCTAATCCCAAACCTAACCCTAATCCCAAACGTAACCCTAATGCCAACCCTAATCCAAACCCTAACCCTAATCCCAACTCTAACCCTAACTTTAGCCAAAACCCTAGCCCTAACTTTAGCCCCAACCCTAGCCCTAACCCTAAATTTAGCCCCAACCCTAACCCTAGCCCTAACTTTAGCCCCAACCCTAACCCTAGCTCTAACCCTAGCCCAACCCTAACCCTAGCCCTAACTTTAGCCCCAACCTTAACCCTAGCCCTAACACTAGCCCTAAGGATACTTTCACACTTGCGTCGTGTGGCATCCGTCGCAATCCGTCATTTTGGACAAAAAACGGATCCTGCAAATGTGCCCGCATCCTTGCCCATAGACTTGTATTGCCGACGGATCGCGATGGATGAACACACTGTTATGGACCTGGTGGTTAGGAGCACCCGAAATGACCTGATGGTTAAAATGGAAAAAACCTGGGACAAGCTCTGAGGAAGTGGTAACTCTACTGACCGCAATCCCTAATCCTATCACACACACTAGAAATAGCCGTGGAGCGTACCTAACTCTCCCTAGACGCCTCTTCACAGCCTAAGAGCTAACTACCCCTAAAGATAGAAATAGTAGCCTACCTTGCCTCAGAGAAATTCCCCAAAGTAAAGGTAGCCCCCCACAAATATTGACTGTGAGTTAAGAGGAAGTAACAAACACAGGAATGAAACAGATTTTAGCAAAGGAGGTCGAATCTTCTCTAGACAGACAGAGGATAGGAAAGGGAACTATGCGGTCAGTAATAAAAACTACAAAAACCACGCAGAGTGTGCAAAAAGACCTCCACACCGACTCACGGTGTGGAGGTGCAGCTCTGCACCCCCAGAGCTTCCAACTAGCAAGGAAATATAATAGCAGGCTGGACTGAAACATAGCATGTACTAAGAAATATATTCAAAAAGCAATGAACAGCAAATGAACTAGCGAGGACTTAGCTTCTGCTGGAGTAGACAGGTCATCTGAGAAGTCCAAGAGAGATCTGAACCAGTACTGAGACATTGACAGCTGGCATGGACTAACGACCTGGGCAGAGTTAAATAGGGAAGCCAGCAGAAGCAAATAACGAGAGCAGCTGAGAAAGCCAACCTCAAAGATCAGCAGTTCCACTCAAAGCCACCAGAGGGTGTCCAAGGACAAAACTCACCAAAGTACCATTCACGACCACAGGAGGGAGCCCGAGAATGGAATTCACAACAGTACCCCCCCCTTGAGGAGGGGTCACCGAACCCTCACCAGAGCCCCCAGGCCGATCAGGACGAGCCAAATGAAAGGCACAAACCAAATCGGCAGCATGGACATCGGAGGCAACAACCCAGTAATTATCCTCCTGACCATAGCCCTTCCATTTAACCAGGTACTGAAGCTTCCGTCTCGAAATACGAGAATCTAAAATCTTCTCCACCACATACTCCAACTCCCCCTCAACCAACATCGGAGCAGGAGGATCAACGGAAGGAACCATAGGCGCCACATATCTCCGCAACAGCGACCTATGGAACACATTATGGATGGCAAAAGAAGCTGGAAGGGCCAAACGAAACGACACAGGATTGATAATTTCAGAAATCTTATAAGGACCAATGAAACGAGGCTTGAACTTAGGAGAAGAAACCTTCATAGGAACAAAACGAGAAGACAACCAAACCAAATCCCCAACACGAAGTCGGGGACCAACACAGCGACGGCGGTTAGCAAAACGTTGCGCCTTCTCCTGAGACAACGTCAAATTGTCCACCACGTGAGTCCAAACTTGCTGCAACCTGTCCACTACAGAATCCACACCAGGACAGTCAGAAGGCTCAACCTGCCCTGAAGAAAAACGAGGATGAAAACCAGAATTACAAAAAAAAGGCGAAACCAAAGTAGCAGAACTAGCCCGATTATTAAGGGCAAACTCGGCCAATGGCAAGAAGGTCACCCAATCATCCTGATCAGCAGAGACAAAGCATCTCAGATAGGTCTCCAAGGTCTGATTAGTTCGTTCGGTTTGGCCATTTGTCTGAGGATGGAACGCTGAAGAAAAAGACAAATCAATGCCCATCTTAGCACAAAAAGACCGCCAAAACCTAGAAACAAACTGGGAACCTCCGTCCGACACAATGTTCTCCGGAATGCCATGCAAACGAACCACATGCTAAAAAAATAATGGAACCAAATCAGAGGATGAAGGCAATTTAGGCAACTTAGAAAACCGATCACAAACCACCCAGATGACAGACATCCTTTGAGAGACAGGAAGATCAGAAATGAAATCCATGGAAATATGCGTCCAGGGCCTCTTCGGGACAGGCAAAGGCAAAAGCAACCCACTGGCACGAGAACAGCAAGGTTTGGCCCGAGCACAAGTCCCACAGGACTGCACAAAAGAACGCACATCCCGTGACAAGAAAGGCCACCAAAAGGACCTAGCAACCAAATCTCTGGTACCAAAAATCCCAGGATGACCAGCCAATACTGAACAATGAACCTCAGAAATAACCCTACTAGTCCATCTATCAGGGACAAACAGTTTCTCCACTGGACAGCGGTCAGGTCTATCAGCCTGAAACTCCTGCAGCACCCGCCGCAAATCAGGGAAGATGGCAGACAAAATCACCCCCTCTTTGAGAATACCAGCCGGCTCAGAGACTCCCGGAGAATCAGGCAAAAAACTCCTAGAAAGGGCATCAGCCTTCACATTCTTAGATCCCGGAAGGTATGAGACCACAAAATCGAAACGGGAGAAAAACAGTGACCATCGAGCCTGTCTAGGATTCAACCTCTTGGCGGACTCGAGGTAAGTCAGATTCTTGTGATCAGTCAAGACCACCACGTGATGTTTGGCTCCCTCAAGCCAATGTCGCCACTCCTCGAATGCCCACTTCATAGCCAACAACTCCCGATTGCCGACATCATAATTACGCTCAGCAGGCGAAAACTTTCTAGAAAAGAAAGCACACGGCTTCATCAAAGAGCCATCAGAACTTCTCTGAGACAAAACAGCCCCTGCCCCAATCTCAGAAGCATCAACCTCGACCTGAAAAGGGAGCAAAACATCTGGCTGACGCAACACAGGGGCCGAAGTAAAACGACGTTTAAGCTCCTGAAAAGCCTCAACGGCTGCAGGGGACCAGTTCACCACATCAGCGCCTTTCTTCGTCAAATCAGTCAAAGGCTTAACCACACTAGAAAAATTAGCGATGAAGCGACGGTAAAAATTAGCAAAGCCCAGGAACTTCTGAAGACTCTTCACAGATGTAGGTTGAGTCCAATCATAAATGGCCTGAACTTTAACAGGGTCCATCTCGATAGTAGAAGGGGAAAAAATGAAGCCCAAAAAGGAAACCTTCTGAACTCCAAAGAGGCATTTAGACCCCTTCACAAACAATGCATTAGCACGAAGGACCTGGAACACCATCCTGACCTGCCTTACATGAGACTCCCAATCATCCGAAAAGACCAAAATATCATCCAAATATACAATCATGAACCTATCCAGATACTTCCGGAAGATGTCGTGCATAAAGGACTGAAACACAGATGGGGCATTAGAAAGCCCGAATGGCATCACCAGGTACTCAAAATGGCCCTCGGGCGTATTAAATGCTGTTTTCCATTCATTGCCCTGTTTAATACGCACAAGATTATACGCCCCTCGAAGGTCAATCTTGGTAAACCAGCTAGCCCCCTTAATCCGAGCAAACAAATCAGACAACAGAGGCAAAGGGTACTGAAATTTGACCGTGATTTTATTGAGAAGGCGGTAATCTATACAGGGTCTCAGAGAGCCATCCTTCTTAGCCACAAAAAAGAACCCTGCTCCTAACGGTGACGAAGACGGGCGAATATGTCCTTTCTCCAAGGACTCCTTTACATAACTCCGCATAGCGGCATGTTCTGGCACAGATAAATTAAACAGTCGGCCCTTAGGGAACTTACTACCAGGAATCAAATTAATAGCGCAATCACAGTCCCTATGAGGAGGTAGGGCACTGGACTTGGGCTCATCAAATACATCCTGGTTATCCGACAAAAACTCAGGAATTTCATAAGGAGTGGAAGAAGAAATTGACATCAAAGGAACATCAGTATGTATCCCTTGACAACCCCAACTAGACACAGACATTGATTTCCAATCCAGTACTGGATTATGAACCTGTAACCATGGCAAACCCAACACGACAACATCATGCAAATTATGCAACACCAAAAAGCGAATACTTTCCTGATGTGCGGGAGCCATGCACATGGTCAGCTGAGTCCAGTACTGGGGTTTATTCTTGGCCAATGGCGTAGCATCAATCCCCCTTAAGGGAATAGGAATCTGCAAAGGCTCCAAGAAAAAACCACAGCGCCTGGCAAACTCCAAGTCCATCAAATTCAGAGCAGCGCCCGAATCCACAAATGCCATAACAGAGTAGGACGACAATGAGCTAATCAGAGTAACAGATAAGAGAAATTTAGGCTGCACAGTACTAATGGTGACAGACCTAGCGAACCTCTTAGTGCGCTTAGGACAATCAGAGATAGCATGAGAAGAGTCACCACAGTAAAAACACAGCCCATTCTGACGTCTGTGTTCTTGCCGTTCAGCTCTGGTCAAAGTCCTATCACATTGCATAGGCTCAGGCCTTTGCTCAGAGGACACCGCCAAATGGTGCACAACTTTGCGCTCACGCAAACGCCGATCAATCTGAATGGCCAAAGACATTGATTCATTCAGACCAGCAGGCGTGGGGAACCCCACCATAACATCTTTAAGGGCTTCAGAAAGACCCTTTCTGAAAATTGCTGCCAGGGCACACTCATTCCATTGAGTAAGCACAGACCACTTTCTAAACTTCTGGCAATATACTTCTGCTTCATCCTGACCCTGACATAGAGTCAGCAAGATCTTTTCTGCCTGATCCACAGAATTAGGTTCATCATAAAGCAATCCAAGCGCTAGAAAAAATGCATCTACATTAAGCAATGCAGGATTTCCTGGCTCAAGGGAGAATGCCCAGTCTTGCGGGTCACCACGCAACAAAGAAATAACAATCTTTACTTGCTGAATGGGGTCACCAGAAGAGCGGGGTTTCAGAGCAAGAAACAGTCTGCAATTATTTTTTAAATTAAAAAATTTAGATCTATCCCCAGAAAACAAATCAGGAATTGGAATTCTAGGCTCTAACATCGGATTCTGAACTACATAATCTTGAATACTCTGTACCCTAGCAGCGAGTTGATCCACACAAGAGGACAGACCCTGAATATCCATATCTACACCTGAGTCCTGAACCACCCAGAGGTTAAGGGGAAAAGAAAGACAAAACAAGCAGCAAAGAAAAAAAAATTGACTCAGAACTTCTCTTTTCCCTCTTTTGAGATGCATTAACACTTTGTTGGCAAGCTGTACTGTTATGGATCTGGTGGTTAGGAGCACCCGAAATGACCTGATGGTTAAAATGGAAAAAACCTGGGACAAGCTCTGAGGAAGTGGTAACTCTACTGACCGCAATCCCTAATCCTATCACACACACTAGAAATAGCCGTGGAGCGTACCTAACTCTCCCTAGACGCCTCTTCACAGCCTAAGAGCTAACTACCCCTAAAGATAGAAATAGTAGCCTACCTTGCCTCAGAGAAATTCCCCAAAGTAAAGGTAGCCCCCCACAAATATTGACTGTGAGTTAAGAGGAAGTAACAAACACAGGAATGAAACAGGTTTTAGCAAAGGAGGCCGAATCTTCTCTAGATAGACAGAGGATAGGAAAGGGAACTATGCGGTCAGTAATAAAAACTACAAAAACCACGCAGAGTGTGCAAAAAGACCTCCACACCGACTCACGGTGTGGAGGTGCAGCTCTGCACCCCCAGAGCTTCCAGCTAGCAAGGAAATATCATAATAGCAGGCTGGACTGAAACATAGCATGTACTAAGAAATATATTCAAAAAGCAATGAACAGCAAATGAACTAGCGAGGACTTAGCTTCTGCTGGAGTAGCAGGTCATCTGAGAAGTCCAAGAGAGATCTGAACAAGTACTGAGACATTGACAGCTGGCATGGACTAACGACCTGGGCAGAGTTAAATAGGGAAGCCAGCAGAAGCAAATAACGAGAGCAGCTGAGAAAGCCAACCTCAAAGATCAGCACTTCCACTCAAAGCCACCAGAGGGTGTCCAAGGACAGAACTCACCAAAGTACCATTCACGACCACAGGAGGGAGCCCGAGAACGGAATTCACAACACCACACGTCGCGTCCATTGTGCACTGGATCCGTTGTGTTTTGGCGGACCGTCGTCACAAAAAAAGTTCAATGTAACGTTTTTTTGTACGTCGCGTCCGCCATTTCCGACCGCGCATGTGCGGCCGTAACTCCGCCCTCTCCTCCCCAGGACAAAGACCCTGCAGCGGAAGCGTTAAAAAATTGCATCCACTGCCCACGTTGTGCACAATTTTCACAACGTGCGTCAGTACGTCGGGCCGACGCAAGTGTGGAAGAAGCCTAACCCTAACCCTAGCACTAACCCTAAATTTAGCCCCAACCCTAGTCCTAAATTTAGCCCCAGCCCTAACCCTAAATTTAGCCCAAACCCTAACCCTAACCCTAAATTTAGCCCCAACTCCTCTAGCTGCCGGCTGGCAGATCATGGCGGACGCATGCGCCATTTTCTTACCGGATGAAGAAGCCGGCGGGCAGGAGGGGAAGCAGGAGGACCTAGTGACACCTGTAAGTATAACAGGGTCCCCGAATCCCCCTATTTCTCTGTCCTCTGATGTGCGATCACATCAGAGGACAGAGAATGACACACCGCTTTTTTTTTTGCGGTCGCCGGTAAACAGTTAATTACCGGCGATCGCAAAACGGGTCGGTAAAAACCGACCCCGATCATATTCTTTGGGGCCTCGGCAACCCCGGCAGCCGAGACCCCAAAGATCTTCCGGGTGCTGGCCAGTGGGCGCACTGCACATGCGCACGCCATTTTTTGGCCGGAACAAAAAATGTTTGGTCTAGGACTACCCACATTGCCCAACACACCTTCAGCACCATCAGATGAGGAGCATTCATGAAGTCGGGTGAAGTTATGTAGGACCACACAAGCTTTGATTACCTCATTTACGTTGCCTTCACTCAGCTGAATAGCTGACTAGAGGAGCCGCCATTTGTCACAAAGAATGCCAAAGGCGCACTCCACCAGTCGCCGTGTGCGTGATAGATGCAAGTTAAATATCCTACACTGGTGGTCCAGGTTTCGACGGGGATATGGCTTCTTTACATGCCTGGTTAAGTGAAAGGCCTGATCTGCCACAAGGACATACGGCACAGATTCTTGATTGGAGCCTGGAAGCTGACGTGGTGGTGGTAGGTCCAACTGGTTATTGCGCAGCCGCTGACCCATAATGGGAGAATTGAAGACTCTAGAGTCTCCAGTTCTCCCATAGGCCCCAATGTCTACAAGTATAAATCTGTAGTGACTGTCAACCACAGCCTACACTACCGAAAAATATTGTTTATAATTATAGAATTCGGACCCTGAGTTCGGCGGCTTATGTACATGGATGTGTTTGCCATCAAGGGCTCCAATACAATTTGGAAATTGGCAATGCTCCTCAAACCCACAGGCAATCCTCAACCAGTCTTCCATCTTGGGCACAGGCATGACCAGTTGATAAAGTCTGGACCAGATTTCAGAACTGGTAGACTGGACTATGCCTGAGATTGTAGACCTTCCATTCAAAAAGTCAAGATGTAGTGCAGCATGCGAAAGTCCAGTTGTCAGGAAGCTGAAAGCAGAAAAAAACAAAAATTAAAATGTTTGAATGATTTAGAACATTCCTATAGACCACAAGTACTGTGTTGAACTAACAAGCCAGGCTAGCAGTACCTTAAAAAATTAACACTGGCTATGTGAATTTAACATTAATAACATATTCTTAGTACTAATTAGTAGAGTTTTAACATATATTAATAATAAATT
Source organism: Ranitomeya variabilis (assembly GCF_051348905.1). NCBI lineage: Eukaryota > Metazoa > Chordata > Amphibia > Anura > Dendrobatidae > Ranitomeya > Ranitomeya variabilis. The sequence goes on along the minus strand of NC_135233.1, from coordinate 184,034,810 downwards.
AACATCAGCTGCTAAGCATATTTAAATAACACATTTATTAGAGACACATCATCAACACAGTATGTGAGGCGGAGGAATACATACTGTAAAGTAAGGAGAAGACGCTCCTCTGCAGATATACATTTAGGCATCCTGGTGTCCTGAAAGGTGATCCCAGGGCGCACTGTCTGCAACAAAATATGAAAGGTGGCAAGGCTCATGCGACAATATTGGAAAAACTTGTCGGGATGTGTGCGCAGAGATGCATAGAGACGGTGGAAATGGCCTTCAGTGAGGTGTTGCCTTAAAAGCGGATGGACCCACATTCGTCTCCTCCTCCTCGGATCCACTATCACTGGGTATGGTTGGCCAAAGCGGCGTGACAAAACCCAGTTGTATAAGACACGCTCAGTTGGGGTGAAATGAAGTAGGTCTGACATGTTGCCAACAAACCATCAATACACCAACACAAGCACAGCAACAAAATGGCTAGATTGGTGGTTGCCACCTGTTGTAGAGGCAATAAATAGGGTGGCTGATGATGATTTAAATTAATTTCAGGCCTCAAAACCGTTAAATGTCCATTTTGGAAGGTTGCGAGAAAAAAACGCTATACGGATGCAATACGGATGACATACGGAGGATTACATGCAGAAAATACGCAGCCACACCTTGCCAACATATGACATACGGATCACTGTTCAGGGAACATTTCTGTGTATTAGACTCGTAAGAAACGGATCGTATTTTTATACATTAGGTCTGACCCCGGACTAAGAAGTTGAAACCGGTTGTATTTTTGTTTGAAATAAAAATCATCCTTAAATCAGAATATCATGTTCCATCATCAGCCTTCAAGAGCACATATTGCTGGGAAAAATATTTACATAGTGTCATCTTTTTAAGTGGGGGAACGTGCACAAATGGTGGCTGACTAAATACTTTTTTTCCCCACTGTATATACACATAGAATAGATAGATATAAAGAGGCCAGTGACATACATAATTAGTACAGTGCTTGTGTAGCTTACTGTACATTTATTTTTTTGCATACTAAATTATTTTCTGAAAAAAATGGTGTGGGATCCCCCGACAGTTTATAACCAGCAGAGGGAAAATGGACAGCTGGGGGCATATCTTTATAGCTTGGAAAGGGGGTAATACCCAAAGAATAAAGTCGCCTAATCACTTCTACTGCATGAGGAGCAGCGTAAAAAATAAATAAAACCAATTCTTCACCTGCTGTTGATTTTTTCATTCTGCCTCCCAAAGATCGCAGTAATGCTCGGCGCACATTTATCCTGCGCTCTGCGCTAAGCGCTTGCATCGGAGTTTCTGTTTAAATCTCTAAAATACGAGATTCAGTAAAAGCTTCGACTCAATCCACAAAAAAAGCAAGTTCCCACTCAGGTTTGTCATCTGTTGACGGAAATATAGGGAGCTTCCATGTTACCGGTAGTACAAAGGCTCTGGAAAAGCGAAATGGCTCTTCATCCACCAAAAGAAATTCAGCAAATTCTGCGCTCACAAATCCAAATGCCCCCCTCCCTTCTGAGCCCCACAGTGTACGTAAACCACATATAGCATCCACATGTTTGGCATTTCTGAAGCAATGAGAGCCCGCCTAACGTACGGGTGCATGTCTCCAGAAGCATGGGCTGGGCATAATGTACTGGTGACTGCAGCGTACTGGTCACTACAGCGTACTGGTCACTACAGCAGCAGTTTGAAATTCTCACTCGGTAACATTCATTGCTGCTTGTTTCTGGTGTAAAAGTTGTCACTACACCTGTAGATAAATTCCCCAAGTGGTATAATTTCCAAAATGGGGTCACTTGAGGGGGATTCTGCTTTTCTAGCAATTAGGGGCTCTGCATATGGAGGCCGCAAACTGTTCTAGGAAAATCTGCACTCCAAGAGGCAAATAGCACTCTGTTCCTCCCAAGTCTCTCTGTATGGCTAAGTAGTACTGTACAGCCACATATGGAGTATTGCCATGTTCAATAGAAATTCTGGTGCCATTTTTCCCAGTTATATGAAAATGTAAAATCTGGGGCTAAAACAGAATTTTGGTGGTAAAAATGTAGTTATTTTTTCTTCACTACCCAATGGTATAAAATTCTGTGACACACCCGTGGTGTCAATATGATCACTCACCCCTTGATGAATTCATTGAGAGGTGTAGTTTGTAAAGTGAGGTAACTTATAGGAGGTTCTGCTTATAATGGGCACCTGCAAACCATAACAGTAAAATCTGGCGCATCTTGCCTTCTGAGCTTTGCACTGTGTCTGAAAAATATTTCCCAATTATATGTAGGGTATTGGCGTACTCAGGGAAAAATGGACCTCAGTTTGTTGGAAACAAATTTCCTATTCGCCATTACAAAAATTAAAAATTGGTGCTAAAACAACATTTTAGTGGTTAAAATGTAATTTATTCTTTCTTCACTGCTCAATGGTATAAAATTCTATGAGGCATATGTGGTGTCAATATGATCACTTCACCCCTAGATGAACTCATTGGAGAGTGTAGTTTGTAAAATGAGCTCACATATAGGGGGTTTCTATTGTTCTGGCACCTCAAATGACGCTCTTTCCCTTCTGAGCCCTGCCGTGCACCCAAACAGTAGTTTCCTCCCTCATATGGGGTATCGGCTTACTCAGAAATTGCACAACAAAACGCATGGTGCAATTTCTCCAGTCACCCTTTTGAAAATGCAACATTGAAATTTTTTAAGGAAAATGTGATTTTATCATTTTTCCTGCTCAACGTTTTAATCTTCTGTGAAGCATCTGGATGTTCAAGGTGTTCACCACACATCTAAATACATTCCTTGAGGGTCTAGTTTTCAAAATGGGGTCACTTGCTGGGGATTTCCACTGTTTAGGCGGCTGCCAATTGTTCCAGCTAAAGTCAAATGGCATTCCTTTCCGTCCAAGCTCTGCCGTGCTCCCAGACAGTAGTTTTCTCCCTCATATTGAGTATTGGCATGCCCAGGAGAAATTACACAACAAATGTAAGGGTCCATTTTTCTGTTACCCTTGTCAAAATAAAAAAAAAATTGAATCTGAAGTAATTTTTTTGTGAAAATAAAGTTAAATGTTCATTTTTTTTCCACATTCCAAAAATTCCTGTGAAGCACCTGAAGGATTAATAAACTTCTTGAATGTGGTTTTGAGCACCTTGGGGAGTGCAGTTTTTAAAATAGTGTCACTTTTAGGTATTTTTCTGCCATATATACCCCTCAAAGTGGCTTCAAATGTGATGTGGTAAATTTTGTTGGAAAAATGAAAAATCGCTGGCTTTTAAAGGGAACCTGTCACCAGTTCTGTGACATAGCAGCTAAAAATATCACCTTATTGAGTGTCTGTGCTGGATTCCCTAAATCTTTATATAGCCCCTGACTCCCGTTGTATACTCACGAAAAGCTTTTTTAATTTCTCTCACGCTGTATGGTAATCTTTTCAGTCCGGTCTGATGGGCGTGGTTACGAGCCTCTCCATCCCTTCCATCAACTGTTACTCTCCATCCTCCTGACATGGATAATGTCATGTGACATATCGCGCCTGCTCAGAAATATCACGTTTTGCTCTTGCTAACACTTTAACCCTTATAACTTCCTAACAAAAAAAGAAATTGCTTCCAAAATTGTGCTGATGTAAAGTAGACATGTGGAAAATGTTATTTATTAACTATTTTGTGTGCCATATCTCTCTGATTTAAGGGCATGAAAATTCAAAGTTTGAAAACAATCGCCAGGATCCGTTGACGCGTTCCAGAGTTATGACCTCATAAAGTAACAGTGGTCAGAATTGTAAAAATTGGCCTGGTCATTAACGTGCACACCACATTCGGAGGGTAAAGGAGTTAAGGACTGGGATGCTGCAGGCTGTAGACATCTGCCCCCAGCTGTCTGCTTTTCCTTTACTGATTAACCCCTTACCGACCTCCGCCGTACTATTACTGCGGAGGTCGGATCCCCTGCTTTGATGTGGGCTCCGGCGGTGACCCCGCATCAAAGCCGGGACATGTCAGCTGTTTTGAACAGCTGACGTGCCCGCAATAGCGGCGGGTGAAATGGCGATTCACCCGCCGCTATTAACTAGTTAAATGCCACTGTCAAATGTTGACAGCGGCATTTAACCGGCGCTCCCGGCCATCGGGCCGGAAATGCGTGCATCGCGACCCCGTCACATGATCGGGGGTCAGCGATGCGTCGGCATAGTAACCAGAGTTCTCCTTGAGACCTCTATGGTTACTGATGCCAGCTTGCTGTGAGCGCCACCCTGTGGAGGGAGCTCATAACAAACCTGTACTTCAGCTACATAGCAGCGATCTGATGATCGCTGCTATGTAGCAGAGCCGATCAGGCTATGCCAGCTTCTAGCCTCCCATGGAGGCTATTGAAGCATGGCAAAAGTAAAAAAAAAAGCTTCAAAAATATGAAAAAAATAAAAAAAATATAAAAGTTTAAATCACCCCCGTTTCGCCCCATTCAAAATAAAACAATAAAAAAATCAAACCTACACATATTTGGTATCGCCGTGTTCAGAATTGCCCGATCTATCAATGAAAAAAAACAAGTGAGAAAAAAATTAGAAACTCCAGAATTACGTTTTTTTGGTCGCCGCAACATTGCATTAAAATGCAATAACGGGCGATCAAAAGAACGTATCTGCACAAAAGTGGTATCATTAAAAACGGCAGCTCGGCACGCACAAAATAAGCCCTCACCCAACCCGAGATCACGAAAAATTGAGACGCTACGGGTATTGGAAAATTGCGCATTTTTATTTCTTTAGCAAACTTTGGAATTTTTTTTACCACTTAGATAAAATGTAACCTAGACATGTTTGGTGTCTATGAACTCGTAATGACCTGGAGAATCAAAATGGCAGGTCAGTTTTAGCATTTAGTGAACCTAGAAAAAATGCCAAACAAAAAACAAGTGTGGGATTGCATTTTTTTTTTGCATTTTTTGCAAATTCACCGCACTTGGAATTTTTTTCCCGTTTTCTAGTACAAGACATGCTAAAACCAATGATGTTGTTCAAAAGTACAAATTGTCCCGCAAAAAATAAGCCCTCACATGGCCATATTGACAGAAAAGTAAAAAAAAGTTATGGCTCTGGGAAGGAGGGGAGCGAAAAACGAGAACGCAAAAACGGAAAAGGGCAAGGTCTTGAAGGGATTAATACAGTGTCTGGGGTTCCTACGCAGTTTTTTTCAGAAAATAGTAAGTAAAAAAATATACAGTACATGCACTACACAAGCAGTATACTACCGTAATTATATATGTGACTGACATCTTTCTATCTATCTATTCTGTGTGTATCTATCTATTCTGTCAGGTCACACTGTGATTTTACTGTACACTGTACATGGTCTGAGTGCCATGCGATTTTTATTCTCGCACCCAGTGACTTGCATTGGCAAGTCTTGTCCGAAATACTAGGACAATCGCAGTATGCTACAATTTTTTTTCTCAATCAAATTTCTGCTGAGAAAAAAAAAAAGTCGCAGATGAACTGTGACTCATTAACATTGGTCAGAGTGCAATCTGATTTATCCTCGCAGATGAGTATGAGCCCTAAGGCTGGATTCACAAATGAGGTAGGGTTGATGAATCATTTCAGCAATTTTTACCACCTTTAATATCACCCATAAACTGTACAAATCCATTAAAAAAAAACAACTGAAATCATTTTAGAGGAAAATAAAAATAAAACTAAAATAATGTGGTTGTATAAGTGTGAACACCTTCTTATAATAGGAGATGTGCTTGTATTTAGAATTAACTAATCATATTTAATCTCATGTTAAATAGTAGCCAGTACACACTGCAATCAAGTAATTCTGATTATCCCCATATCAAGTTTAGCTGTTCAGGTAAGATGTCCTGACACTTTCTTAACTGCATTGTATAGGAAAAGCCATAGTCTGTAAACAGCTTATAATACAGCAAAGGGATATCACTATTGAAAGTTATCACTATGAAGAAGGGTATATAAAAATTCCAAGGCATTTGATACAAGACAGTAATCAATAAGTGGCTTAAACTTGTCACTATTACCCAGAACTAGACACCTCTTAATACACTGCTCAAAAAAATAAAGGGAACCCTAAAATACCACATCCTAGATATCACTGAATGAAATATTTCAGTTGCAAATCTTTACTCATTACATAGTGGAATGTGTTGAGAACAGTAAAACTTATCATAATAAAGCATGAAGTGGAAATATTAAAACGTAACTTTTAATACATCAAAGATACATAAAAGAGAAAATCACCCAAGTGAAAAAACAAAAAATAAAGGTCTCGTCTCTGCCATATAATAGGTATCAGAGACCAAAAACCTATAGGATAAAAGATTCCGATGACGTCTCTATTTACGGAATCAAAGAACTATGGTGTAATGTTTAAAGTTATAATAAACGCTGTAAACAAAAACACATAAATAGAACAGCGTCAATTTTTACACACACATAACCGCATATGAAAACAATTTGGTTGGCTACCTTCAACCATAGCAGTAAATGTAAGGCTGTTCATGATAAGACAAGTAAAAAACGTGGAACAGTCTCACCAAATCTCGTGGGCAAAGGAGCACCGGATATGTCCTGATCAGGTAATGGTCCGGAGAAAAGAAGGGACAACAATCCCTATGTCCATCCCTATAGGGCTACCGTTAGGCTATCCCCAAAAGACTCCTGCCCTTACAAGGGCAGTCCACAGCTACCCCTGCATATATATGCCCTGCACTCTCCCTTGAGATATCGTCCCATCGTCCCAAATTGTTTTCATATGCGGCTATGTGTGTGTAAAAATTGACGCTGTTCTATTTATGTGTTTTTGTTTACAGCGTTTATTATAACTTTAAACATTACACCATAGTTCTTTGATTCCGTAAATAGAGACGTCATCGGAATCTTTTATCCTATAGGTTTTTGGTCTCTGATACCTATTATATGGCAGAGACGAGACCTTTATTTTTTGTTTTTTCACTTGGGTGATTTTCTCTTTTATGTATCTTTGATGTATTAAAAGTTATGTTTTAATATTTCCACTTCATGCTTTATTATGATTAATTGTTAGTGGTGCCAATTGTGTTATTTATATTTCCAACACTGGGATTGCTTTGTTTCTACTCCCCGAGAACAGTAAAACATAAAAATGATCGATGGAAATCAAAATTAATATCTCATGGAGGTCTGGATTTGGAATGATGCTCAAAATCAAAGTGGAAAATCAAATTACAGGCTGGTCCAACTTCAGTGGAAATGCCTCAGAACAAGGGAATGATGTTCTGTTGTGTGGGGCATCCATGTGCCTGTATGACCTCCCTACAACGCCTGGGCATGCTCCTGATGAGGCGGCGGATGGTCTCCTGAGGGATCTCGTCCCAGACCTGGACTAAAGCATCCGCCAACTCCTGGACAGTCTGTGGTGCAACGTGATGTTGGTGGATGGTGCGAGACATGATGTCCCAGATGTGTTCAATCGGATTCAGATCTGGGGAATGGGCGGGCCAGTCCATAGCTTCAATGCCTTCATCTTGCAGGAACTGCTGACACACTCCAGCCACATGAGGTCTGGCATTGTCCTGCATTATGAGGAACCCAGAGCCAACCGCACCAGCATATGGTCTCACAAAAGGTCTAAGGATCTCATCTCGGTACCTAATGTCAGTCAGGCTACCTCTGGCGAGCACATGGAGGGCTGTGCGGCCCTCCAAAGAAATGCCACCTGTTGTGAATTCCATTCTTGGGCTCCCTCCTGTGGTTATGAATGGTACTTTTGTGAGTTCTGCCCTTGGGCTCCCTCTGGTGGTTTCGAGTGGAACTGCTGCTCCTTGAGGTTCTGCAGCAGCTGCTTTCACTAATCGGCTCCACTGGCCTTGCTATTTAACTTGGCTCTGGTCTGTAGTCCATGCCAGCTGTCAATGTCTCAGGGTGGATTCAGTTTTCTCCTTGGATATTTCTCATGGCCTGTCCATTTCAGCAAAAGATAAGTTCTTGCTAGTTCTTTGTTAGTCCATCTGCTTTGGACTTTATTGCTCAGCTCATGTCGTGTTTCTTTTTGTCCAGCTTGTCATATATGATATATTCAGGCTAGCTGGAAGCTCTGGGGAAGCAGATTTGCCCCTCCACACCGTGAGTCGGTGTGGAGATCATTTTTGTAAACTCTGCGTGGATTTTTAGTTTTTAATACTGACCGCACAGTATCCTTTCCTATTTCTGTCTATCTAGATTAGAAATTGGCCTCCTTTGCTAAAATCTGTTTTCATTTCTGTGTATGTCTTTTCCCTCTCCACTCACAGTCAATATATGTGGGGGGCTATCTTTCCTTTTGGGAATTTCTCTGAGGCAAGATAGTTTTCTGTTTCCATCTTAAGGGGTAGTTAGTTCTTAGGCCGTGACTAGGCGTCTAGGGAGAGTTAGGAACATCCCACGGCTATTTCTAGTGTTGGTGTTAGGAGTAAGGTTTGCGGTCAGTAAAGTTACCACCTCCTCAGAGCTTGTCCCATGTTTCGTTTTACCCACCAGGTCATATCAGTGCTTCTCCGTAACCACCAGGTCATAACAGTACAGCTGGCCCACAATGTGTTGAATGCATCTCAAAAGAGGGAAAAGAAAGTTCTGAGCCATTTTTTTTTCCTTTGCAGCTTGTTTTGTCTTTTTTTCCCCTTAATCTTTGGGTGGTTCCGGATTTTGGTGCTGATATGGAGGTTCAGGGTCTGTTCTCGCGTGTTGATCAGCTCGCTGCAAGGGTACAGAGTATCCAAGATTATGTTGTTCAGACTCCGGTTCTAGAGCCTAGAATTCCTATTCCTGATTTGTTTTCTGGGGATAGATCTAAGTTTCTGAACTTTAAAAATAACTGCAGATTGTTTTTTGCTTTGAGACCCCGTTCCTCTGGTGACCCCATTCAGCAGGTGAAGATTGTCATTTCTCTGCTGCATGGAGACCCGCAGGACTGGGCATTCTCCCTAGAGCCAGGGAATCCTGCCATGCTCAATGTAGACGCATTTTTTCAAGCACTCGGACTGCTGTATGATGAACCTAATTCTGTGGTTCCGGCAGAAAAAATCTTGCTGGCTCTGTGTCAGGGTCAGGAAGCAGCAGAAGTATACTGCCAGAAATTTAGAAAGTGGTCTGTGCTCACAACATGGAATGAGGATGCCCTAGCAGCTATTTTCAGAAAGGGTCTTTCTGAAGCCCTTAAAGATGTTATGGTGGGGTTCCCCATACCTGCTGGTTTGATCGAATCAATGTCTCTGGCCATTCAGATTGATCGGCGCCTGCGCGAGCGTAAGGTTGTGCACCATATGGCGGTGTCCTCTGGGCTGAGTCCTGAGTCTATGCAATGTGATAGGATTTTGACTAGAACAGAACGGCAGGAATTCAGACGTCAGAATGGGCTGTGTTTTTACTGTGGTGACTCTACTCATGCTATTTCTGATTGTCCGAAGCGTACTAAGAGGGTCGCTAGGTCTGTTACCATTAGTACTGTACAGCCTAAATTTCTCTTGTCTGTTACCCTGACTTGCTCATTGTCGTCCTTTTCTGTAATGGCATTTGTGGATTCTGGCGCTGCCCTGAACTTAATGGACTTAGAATTTGCCAAGCGCTGTGGTTTTTCCTTGGAGCCTTTGCAGAGTCCTATTCCCTTGAGGGGGAGAGATGCTACGCCATTGGCCAAGAATAAACCTCAGTACTGGACACAGTTGACCATGTACATGGCTCCAGCACATCAGGAAAATATTTGTTTTTTGGTGTTGCATAATTTGCATGATGTTGTTGTGCTGGGTTTTCCATGGTTGCAGCTACATAATCCGGTGCTGGATTGGAAATCTATGTCTGTGACTAGTTGGGGTTGCCAAGGGATGCATTGTAATATTCCTTTGATGTCAATTTCCTCTTCCCCCTCTTCTGAAGTTCCTGAGTTTTTGTCGGATTTCCAGGATATATTTGATGAGCCCAAGTCCAGTTCCCTACCTCCTCATAGGGACTGATTCCAGGCTGTAAGTTCCCTAAGGGTCGACTCTTCAATCTGTCTGTGCCAGAGCATGCCGCTATGCGGAGTTATGTAAAGGAGTCCTTAGAGAAGGGGCATATTCGCCCGTCTTCGTCACCGTTGGGAGCGGGGTTCTTTTTTGTTGCCAAGAAGGATGGCTCCTTGAGGCCCTGTATAGATTATCGCCTTCTCAATAAGATCACGGTCAAATTCCAGTACCCTTTACCTTTGCTTTCTGATTTGTTTGCTCGGATTAAGGGGGCTAGCTGGCTTACCAAGATCGACCTTCGAGGGGCGTATAATCTTCTTCGTATTAAACAGGGCGATGATTGGAAAACAGCATTTAATACGCCCGAAGGCCATTTTGAATATCTTGTGATGCCTTTCGGGCTCTCTAATGCTCCATCTGTGTTTCAGTCCTTTATGCATGATATTTTCCTGGATTATCTGGATAAGTTCATGATTGTATATTTGGATGATATTTTGTTTTTTTCTTATGATTGGGAGTCTCATGTGAAGCAGGTCAGGATGGTATTTCAGATCCTTCATGCTAATGCATTGTTTGTGAAGGGGTCTAAGTGCCTTTTTGGAGTTCAGAAGGTTTCTTTTTTGGGTTTCATTTTTTCTCCCTCGGCTATTGAAATGGACCCTGTTAAGGTCCAGGCCATTCATGATTGGACTCAACCCACATCTGTGAAGAGCCTTCAGAAATTTTTGGGCTTTGCTAATTTTTATCGCCGCTTCATTGCTAATTTTTCTAGTGTGGTTAAACCTCTGACCGATTTAACGAAGAAAGGTGCTGATGTGGTGAATTGGTCCTCTGCGGCTGTGGAGGCCTTTCAGGAGCTTAAACGTCGCTTTACTTCTGCCCCTGTACTGCGTCAGCCAGATGTTTCTCTCCCTTTTCAGGTTGAGGTTGATGCTTCTGAGATTGGGGCAGGGGCCGTTTTGTCTCAGAGAAGTTCTGATGGCTCTTTGATGAAACCGTGTGCTTTCTTCTCCAGAAAGTTTTCGCCTGCTGAGCGTAATTATGATGTTGGCAATCGGGAATTGTTGGCTATGAAGTGGGCATTTGAGGAGTGGCGACATTGGCTTGAGGGAGCTAAGCATCGCGTTGTGGTCTTGACCGACCATAAGAATCTGATTTACCTCGAGTCTGCCAAGCGGTTGAATCCTAGACAAGCTCGATGGTCTCTGTTTTTCTCCCGTTTTGATTTTGTGGTCTCGTATCTTCCGGGATCTAAGAATGTGAAGGCTGATGCCCTTTCTAGGAGTTTTTTGCCTGATTCTCCGGGAGTCCTTGAGCCGGCTGGTATTCTCAAGGAGGGGGTGATTCTTTCTGCCATCTCCCCTGATTTGCGGCGGGTGCTTCAGGAGTTTCAGGCTGATAAACCTGACCGCTGTCCAGTGGGGAAACTGTTTGTTCCTGATAGATGGACTAATAAGGTAATTTCTGAGATTCATTGTTCTGTATTGGCTGGTCATCCTGGGATTTTTGGTACCAGAGATTTGGTTGCCAGGTCCTTTTGGTGGCCTTCCTTGTCGCGGGATGTGCGTTCTTTCGTGCAGTCCTGTGGGACCTGTGCCTGGGCCAAGCCCTGCTGTTCCCGTGCTAGTGGGTTGCTTTTGCCTTTGCCGGTCCCTGGGAGGCCTTGGACGCATATTTCCATGGATTTTATTTCTGATCTGCCTGTTTCTCAGAAGATGTCTGTCATCTGGGTGGTTTGGACCGGTTTTCTAAGATGGTCCATTTGGTACCTTTGCCTAAGTTGCCTTCCTCCTCTGATTTGGTTCCATTGTTCTTTCAGCATGTGGTTCGTTTGCATGGCATTCCGGAGAATATTGTGTCTGACAGAGGTTCCCAGTTTGTTTCTAGGTTTTGGCGGTCCTTTTGTGCTAGAATGGGCATTGATTTGTCTTTTTCGTCAGCATTTCATCCTCAGACAAATGGCCAAACGGAGCGAACCAATCAGACCTTGGAAACCTATTTGAGATGCTTTGTGTCTGCTGATCAGGATGATTGGGTGACCTTCTTGCCGTTGGCCGAGTTTGCCCTTAATAATCGGGCTAGTTCGGCTACCTTGGTTTCGCCTTTTTTTTTGTAACTTCGGTTTTCATCCTCGTTTTTCTTTGGGGCAGGTTGAGCCTTCGGACTGTCCTGGTGTGGATTCTGTGGTGGACAGGTTGCAGCGGATTTGGACTCATGTGGTGGACAATTTAACGTTGTCTCAGGAAAAGGCTCAGCGTTTTGCTAACCGTCGTCGGTGCGTTGATCCCCGGCTTCGTGTTGGGGATTTGGTCTGGTTGTCTTCTCGTCATGTTCCTATGAAGGTTTCTTCCCCTAAGTTCAAGCCTCGCTTTATTGGTCCTTATAAGATTTCTGAAATTATCAATCCTGTGTCTTTTCGTTTGGCCCTTCCAGCTTCTTTTTCCATTCATAATGTGTTCCATAGATCTTTGTTGCGGAGATATGTGGTGCCCATGGTCCCCTCCGTTGACCCTCCTGCTCCGGTGTTGGTTGAGGGGGAGTTGGAGTATGTGGTGGAGAAGATTTTGGATTCTCGTCTTTCGAGGTGGAAGCTTCAGTATCTGGTTAAGTGGAAGGGTTATGGCCAGGAGGATAATTCTTGGGTTTTTGCCTCCGATGTCCATGCTGCCGATTTGGTTCGTGCTTTTCATTTGGCTCGTCCTGATCGGCCTGGGGGCTCTGGTGAGGGTTCGGTGACCCCTCCTCAAGGGGGGTACTGTTGTGAATTCCGTTCTTGGGCTCCCTCCTGTGGTTATGAATGGTACTTTTGTGAGTTCTTCCCTTGGGCTCCCTCTGGTGGTTTCAAGTGGAACTGCTGCTCCTTGAGGTTCTGCAGCAGCTGCTTTCACTAATCGGCTCCACTGGCCTTGCTATTTAACTTGGCTCTGGTCTGTAGTCCATGCCAGCTGTCAATGTCTCAGGGTGGATTCAGTTTTCTCCTTGGATATTTCTCATGGCCTGTCCATTTCAGCAAAAGATAAGTTCTTGCTAGTTCTTTGTTAGTCCATCTGCTTTGGACTTTATTGCTCAGCTCATGTCGTGTTTCTTTTTGTCCAGCTTGTCATATATGATATATTCAGGCTAGCTGGAAGCTCTGGGGAAGCAGATTTGCCCCTCCACACCATGAGTCGGTGTGGATATCATTTTTGTAAACTCTGCGTGGATTTTTAGTTTTTAATACTGACCGCACAGTATCCTTTCCTATTTCTGTCTATCTAGATTAGAAATTGGTCTCCTTTGCTAAAATCTGTTTTCATTTCTGTGTATGTCTTTTCCCTCTCCACTCACAGTCAATATATGTGGGGGGCTATCTTTCCTTTTGGGAATTTCTCTGAGGCAAGATAGTTTTCTGTTTCCATCTTAAGGGGTAGTTAGTTCTTAGGCCGTGACGAGGCGTCTAGGGAGAGTTAGGAACGTCCCATGGCTATTTCTAGTGTTGGTGTTAGGAGTAGGGTTTGCGGTCAGTAAAGTTACCACCTCCTCAGAGCTTGTCCCATGTTTCGTTTTACCCACCAGGTCATATCAGTGCTTCTCCGTAACCACCAGGTCATAACAGCCACCCCACACCATTACTGACCCACTGCCAAACCGGTCATGCTGAAGGATGTTGCAGGCAGCAGATCGCGCTCCACGGCGTCTCCACAGTCTGTCACGTCTGTCACATGTGCTCAGTGTGAACCTGCTTTCATCTGTGAAGAGCACAGGGCACCAGTCGTGAATTTGCCAATCCTGGTGTTCTATGGCAAATGCCAAGCTCCTGCACGGTGTTGGGCTGTGAGCACAACCCCCATCTGTGGATGTTGGGCACTCAGACCATCCTCATGGAGTCGGTTTCTAACCGTTTGTGCAGACGCATGCACATTTGTGGCCTGCTGGAGGTCATTTTGCAGGGCTCTGGCAGTGCTCCTCCTGTTCCTCCTTGCAAAAAGGCTGAGGTAGCGGTCCTGCTGCTGGTTTGTTGCCCTCCTACGGCCCCCTCCACGTCTCCTGGTGTACTGGCCTGTCTCCTGGTAGCACCTCCAGCCTCTGGACACTACACTAACAGACACAGCAAACCTTCTTGCCACAGCTTGCATTCATGTGCCATAATGGATGAGCTGCACTACCTGAGCCACTTGTGTGGGTTGTAGAGTCCGTCTCATGCTATCACGAGTGTAAAAGCACAACCAACATTCAATAGTGACCAAAACATCAGCCAGAAAGCATTGGTACTGAGATGTGGTCTGTGGTCCCCACCTGCAGAACCACTCCTTTATTGAATGTGTCTTGATAATTGCTAATAATTTCCGTCTGTTGTCTATTCCATTTGCACAACAGCATGTGAAATTGATTGTCAAACAGTGTTGCTTCCTAAGTGGACAATTTGATTCCACAAAAGTTTGATTTACTTGGAGTTATATTCTGTTGTTTAAGTGTTCCCTTTATTTTTTGATCAGTGTATTATAGGTGAAAAGAGTAGAAGAAAATTGGTCCTGGAGGTGGCCATATGGCCTACAGCAACATTAAAGAAGCTGTTGTAAATTCCTGCGAGTACTGGTTGTTTACTGAATGTGACAACAATCTCCCATATTCTGTAGCCTGTGGGGTTAGGTGGCAAGATGGAAACCTCGTCTTACAAAGAAAACCAGTCAAGTTTGGCTGTGGTTTGCCAAAACATCCATCAACTCTGCTAAAAAAGCCTGTAGGAAAATGTATTATGGTCTAATGACAAAAAGATTTAACTTTTTAGCCACGATTCCAAAATGTATGTTTGGTGCAAAGCCAATCTTGTGAATCACCAAAAGAACACCATAGCCACAGGTGAAATTGGTGGAGGTGGTATTATGTTTTGGGATTGCTTTTTGGCATCTGGAACTGTCACTTTAGTCAAGGTACAGGGAATTCTGAACAGTTCTAAATATTAGTCAATTTTTCAGCAAAGCCTTCAGGCCTATGCTAAAAAAGCTGTAAATGAAAAGAGGTTTTACCTTTCAGCACAATAATGCCATAAGTATACCTCCAAATCATCAAAATAATGGCTTTGTCAGAAGAAGATCAAAGTTATGGAATGGGCCAGCCAGAGCAAATCCCTGAATCCAAATGAAAATCTGTGGTTATTATTATTATTATTTATTGTTATAGCGCCATTTATTCCATGGCGCTTTACAAGTGAGGAGGGGTATACATAATAAAAACAAGTACAATAATCTTAAACAATACAAGTCATAACTGGTACAGGAGGAGTGAGGACCCTGCCCGCGAGGGCTCACAATCTACAAGGGATGGGTGAGAATACAGTAGGTGAGGATAGAGCTGATCATGCAGCGGTTTGGTTGATCGGTGGTTACTGCAGGTTGTAGGCTTGTCGGAAGAGGTGGGTCTTCAGTTTCTTTTTGAAGATTCTGATGGTAGGCGAGAGTCTGATGTGTTGTGGTAGAAGGTTCCAGAGTAGGGGTGATACGCGAGAGAAATCTTGTATACGATTGTGGGAAGAGGAGATAAGAGGGGAGTAGAGAAGGAGATCTTGTGAGGATCGGAGGTTGCGTGTAGGTAAGTACCGGGAGACGAGGTCACAGATGTATGGAGGAGACAGGTTGTGGATGGCTTTGTATGTCATCGTTAGGGTTTTGTACTGGAGTCTCTGGGCAATGGGGAGCCAGTGAAGGGATTGACAGAGGGGAGAGGCCGGAGAATAGCGGGGGGACAGGTGGATTAGTCGGGCAGCAGAGGTTGTCCTGAAGAGGGCGCTGTACACAGGAGATGTCCTTACAGTCTGACAGATATGGTATGCTACCGTAAGGAAGAGTGAAATCGGGCAAAGATTGCGATTCTAGATGTGCCATGCTGATAGACTCCTACCCATAAAGACTAAAAATTAATCACAGAATAAAATCCAGCTCACCACCTGCAATTCCACACTTCAGAGAGACGAATAGCACCTGGGCAGGGTGCAACATCCAATGGAGAAAGCAGAAATTTCCAGCTTACAGATGAAATCCAAAAAAGGGCACTTTATTATCCAACGAACATGAAGCAAAGATTGAAATTGTGAATAAACAAAAAATAGAATAGAGGCATCTTTTGACGCGTTTTGAGTGAAATGTGCTCTTTGTCAAGATACCATCAAAGTGAACTTACAGGATTTAAAAACAATCTGAATATGGGCACACACCATTTACCTGATTGCAAACAAATCAATTAAGTCACAGGTGAGAAAGCTCTACAACTAGACATACAGCTCTGGCAAAAATTAAGAGACCACCGCATTAAAGCCCTGTCATGGGTAGCCCATTCTCCAGACCTGAACCCCATTGAAAACATTTGATTTCTGAACTCTTCCTGAGTTAAAACATTAGTATTGTTGTTTCTAAATGATTATGCACTTGTTTTCTTTGCATTATTTGAGGCCTGAAAGCACTGGTTATTTTTTTTTTATTTTGACTATTTCTCTTTTTCGGAAAAAAAAATACAAAATTTATTGCTTGGAATTTCGGAGACATGTTGTCAGTAGTTTAAAGAATAAACAAACAATTTACATTTTACTCAAAAATATACCTATAAAGAGTAAAATCAGACAAACTGAACATTTTTCAGTGGTCTCTTAATTTTTGCTGCTGGCACACCACTGCCCTTCCCCGTGCTGCTGGCACACCAATGCCCCCCTGTGCTGTTGGCACACCACTGCCCCTCCTGTGCTGCTGGCACACCAATGCCTTCTTGTGCTGTTGGCACACCACTGCCCCCCGTGCTGCTGGCATACCACTGTCCCCTGTGCTGCTGGCACACCACTGCCCCCCTGTGCTGCTGGCACACCACTGCCTCCCTGTGTGCTGGCACACCACTGCCCCCTGTGCTGCTGGCATACCACTGTCCCCCCTGTGCTGCTGGCACACCACTGTCCCCCCCCTGTGCTTCTGACACACCACTGCCCCCCCCTATGCTGCTGGCACACCACTGCCCCCTGTGCTTCTGGCACACCACTGCCCCCATCCCATCCTGGATATGCCCCCTGGTCACTATATGCCCCCTGCTGGCACGCACATGGCCCCCCCGGTCACTATATGCCCCCCTGCTGGCACGCACATGATAAAATAACAAACACTTAACTCACCTTCCTATGATGGCTCCGTACTCCCAGCTACTCGGTTGCATTTCCTGTTTCCTGGGCATTGGATCATGTGACCTGGGCACACAGTGATGACATTACTGTGCTGTGCCAATCAAATGATTGGATGTCGGCACAGATACAGGAAGAGCCCACGGGGGAGCAGGGAGCACAGAGCCATCATCGGAAGTGAGTTAATTGTTTGTTATTTTATCATGTGCGTGCCAGCAGGGGGGCATATAGTGACCGGGGGGCCATGTGTGTGCCAGCAGAGGGCATATAGTGACAGGGAGTTTGTGTGCGTGCCAGTAGGGGGCATATAGTGACCAGTGGGAGCATATTCTTGATAGGAGGGGGGAGTGCAGGCAATGCAGTATGCTCCACTCCCCTGTCAACCAACTTGGCGCGGCTTCAGCACCAAGGTGATGGACAGCGGGTGCAGTGAATATTACATGAGGCTAATGAGCGGAAGCGCGTGACCTCCCGCTGTCTCCGCAGCCCGCAGCCAGCCCCCTGACACCACTACAGAGCCGCCCCCCCTCCTCTACAGCACAGCACACATTCAGATTGTAAGACGCACCCCCCACTTTCCCAAAAAATTTAGGGGAACAAAAGTGAGTCTTATAATCCGAAAAATCTGGTACATGTTTTCATAGATGGCATAATAAATTAACATAATATTAATTTCTGACTCTTGTTTGTCTTTGTTGATGTGATAGTTCATGTTTTGGGATTGCTTTTTGGCATCCGGAACTGTCACTTTAGTCAAGGTACAGGGAATTCTGAACAGTTCTAAATATTAGTCAATTTTTTAGCAAAGCCTTCAGGCCTCTGCTAAAAAAGCTGTAAATGAAAAGAAGTTTTACCTTTGAGCACAATAATGCCATAAGCATACCTCCAAATCATCAAAATAATGGCTTTGCCGGAAGAAGATCAAAGTTATGGAATGGGCCAGCCAGAGCAAATCCCTGAATCCAAATGAAAATCTGTGGTTGTCCTGAAGAGGGCGCTGTACACAGGAGATGTCCTCACAGTCTGACAGATATGGTATGCTACCGTAAGGAAGAGTGAAATCGGGCAAAGATTGCGATTCTAGATGTGCCATGCTGATAGACTCCTACCCATAAAGACTAAAAATTAATCACAGAATAAAATCCAGCCCACCACCTGCAATTCCACACTTCAGAGACATGAATAGCACCTGGGCAGGGTGCAACATCCAATGGAGAAAGCAGAAATTTCCAGCTCACAGATGAAATCCAAAAAAGGGCACTTTATTATCCAACGTAGATGAAGCAAAGATTAAAATTGTGTGTTCACAAAAAATAGAATACAGGCATCTTTTGACGCGTTTTGAGCGAAATGTGCTGTTTGTCAAGATACCATCAAAGTGAACTTACAGGATTTAAAAACAATCTGAATATGGGCACACACCATTTACCTGATTGCAAACAAATCAATTAAGTCACAGGTGAGAAAACTCTACAATTAGACATACAGCTCTGGCAAAAATTAAGAGACCACCACATTAAAGCCCTGTCATGGGTAGCCCAATCTCCAGACCTGAACTCCATTGAAAACCTCTGGAATGTAATCAAGAGGATGATGGATAGTCACAAGCCATCAAACAAAGAATTGCTTAGATTTTTGCGACAGGAGCAGTGTGAAAGACTGGTGGAAAGCATGCCAAGACGCATGAAAGCTGTGATTAAAAATCATGGTTATTCCACAAAATATTGATTTCTGAACTTTTCCTGAGTTAAAACATTAGTATTGTTGTTTCTAAATCATTATGCACTTGTTTTCTTTGCATTATTTGAGGTCTGAAAGCACTGGTTATTTTTTTTAATTTTGACTATTTCTCTTTTTCAGAAAAAAAATACAAATGTATTGCTTGGAACTTCGGAGACATGTTGTCAGTAGTTTATAGAATAAAAGAACAATTTACATTTTACAAAAAAAACCTATAAAGAGAAAAATCAGACAAACTGAACACCACTGCTCCCCTGTGCTGCTGGCACACCAATGCCCCCCTGTGCTGTTGGCACACCACTGCCCCCCCATGCTGCTGGCACACCTCTGTCCCCTGTGCTGCTGGCACACCACTGCCCCCCTGTGCTGCTGGCACACCACTGTCCCCCCTGTGCTGCTGGCACACCACTGCCCCGCTGTGCTGCTGGCACACCACTGCCCCCCCAGTGCTGCTGGCACACCACTGCCCCCCTGTGCTGCTGGCACACCACTGCCCCCCTGTGCTGCTGGCATACCACTGCCCCCCTGTGCTGCTGTCACATCACTGTTCCTCCTGTGCTGCTGGCACACCACTGCCCCCCTGTGCTGCTGGAACACCACTGCCCCCTGTGCTTCTGGCACACCACTGCCCCCCTGTGCTTCTGGCACACCACAGCCCCATCCCATCCTGGATATGCCCCCTCGGTCACTATATACCCCCCTGCTGGCACGCACATAGCCCCCCCGGTCACTATATGCCCCCCTGCTGGCACGCACATGATTAAATAACAAACACTTAACTCACCTTCCGATGAGGGCTCCCAGCTCCTCGGTTGCGCTTCCTGTTTCCCGGGCATCGGATCATGTGACCTGGGTACACAGTGATGACATTACTGTGCTGTGCCAATCACATGATTGGATGTCGGCACAGACACAGGAAGAGCCATGGGGGAGCAGGGAGCACAGATCCATCATCGGAAATGAGTTAAGTGTTTGTTATTTTATCATGTACGTGCCAGCAGGGGGGCATGTAGTGACAGGGGGTTCATGTGCGTGCCAGTAGGGGGCATATAGTGACCGGGGGGCATATTCTTGATGGGGGGGAGTGCAGGCACATGCAATATGCGCCACTCCCCTGTCAACCAACTCGGTGTGGCTTCAGCACTGAGGTGATGGACAGCGGGTGCAGTGAATATTACATGAGGCTAATGAGTGGGAGCACGTGACCTCCCGCTGTCTCTGCAGCCCGCAACCAGCCCCCTGACACCACTACAGAGCCGCCCCCCCCCCCCCCTCCTCTACAGCACAGCACACATTCAGATTGTAAAACTTTCCCCAAAAATTTAAGGGAACAAAAGTGAGTCTTATAATCCGAAAAATACGGTACATGTTTTCATAGATGGGATAATAAATGAACATAATATTAATTTCTGACTCTTGTTTGTCTTTATTGATGTGATAGTTCATTTTCCAGATATACTAAATTCCTTTTCTTTTACAGGATATTTATCCCAGTTATATACACCAAAATTAGTAAGATCTCAAAAGGATTTTCCACTAGATTTCATAGAAAAAAAGAAAGAAAGAAAGGGTTAACACATGCAGAATTTACACATAATTCCAAATTGGTACCTAAAAAATTTTCACATGCTTATAATTTAACACCTTCAATTTAAATGTCATATTGCACCATTAACTCTTTGGAGAAAGAAGAAAGAGGTCCCTCCTTCTCCAAAATGTTGATGGTGCAATATGACATTTAAATTGAAGGTGTTAAATTATAAGCATGTGAACATTTTGTAGGCACCGATTTGGAATTATGGCCAGGGTCACACCTAGCGTATAAAAATACGGTCCGTTTTTTACGGCCAAAATACGCAGAAAAGTTCCTGAACAGTGACCCGTATTCAATGCGAGGATGAGATTTTTTTCTCGAAAAAGTATCCGTGTATTATCCGTATGGCGAGATTTTCTCGCCGGCTTGCAAAATGGACATATAAAGGTTCCATGGGCTCAAATATTCGTGAAAACATATATACAGTCTATATATATATGTATGTGTATATATATATATATATATATATATATATATATATATATATATATATATATATATATATATATATATATATATAGTCAGTGAGACACATATATACAGTACAGACCAAAAGTTTTGACACACCTCATTTAAAGATTTTTCTGTATTTTCATGACTATGAAAATTGCACATTCACACTGTAGGCATCAAAACTATGAATTAACACATGTGGAATTATATAGGTAACAAAAAAGTGTGAAACAACTGAAATTATGTCTTATATTCTAGGTTCTTCAAAGTAGCCACCTTTTGCTTTGATGACTGCTTTGCACACTCTTGGCATTCTCTTGATGAGCTTCAAGAAGTAGTCACTGGAAATGGTTTTCACTTCACAGGTGTGCCCTGTCAGGTTGAATAAGTGGGATTTCTTGCCTTATAAATGGGGTTGGGACCATCAGTTGTGTTGTGCAGAAGTCTGGCGGATACACAGCTGATAGTTCTACTAAATAGACTGTTAGAATTTGAATTATGGCAAGAAAAAAGCAGCTAAGTAAAGAAAAACGAGTGGCCATCATTACTTTAGGAAATGAAAGTCAGTCAATCCGAAAAATTGGGAAAACTTTGAAAGTGTCCCCAAGTGCAGTGGCAAAAACCATCAAGCGCTATAAAGAAATTGGCTCACATGAGGACCTCCTCAGGAAAGGAAGACCAAGAGTCACCTCTGCTTCTGAGGATATGTTTATCCGAGTCACCAGCTTCAGAAATCACAGGTTAACAGCAGCTCAGATTAGAGACCAGGACAATGTCACACAGAGTTCTAGCAGCAGACACATCTCTACAACAACTGTTAAGAGGAGACTTTGTGCAGCAGGCCTTCATGGTAAAATAGCTGCTAGGAAACCACTGCTAAGGACAGGCAACAAGCAGAAGAGACTTGTTTGGGCTAAAGAACACAAGGAATGGACATTAGACCAGTGGAAATCTGTGCTTTGGTCTGATGAGTCCAAATTTGAGATCTTTGGTTCCAACCACCGTGGCTTTGTGCGACGCAGAAAAGGTGAACAGATGGACTTTACATGCCTGGTGCCCACCGTGAAGCATGGAGGAGGAGGTGTGATGGTGTGGGGGTGCTTTGCTGGTGACACTGTTGGGAGTTTATTCAAAATTGAAGGCATACTGAACCAGCATGGCTACCACAGCATCTTGCAGCGGCATGCTATTCCATCCGGTTTGCGTTTAGTTGGACCAAGTGCTAAGCATCTCTGGGAACTCCTTCAAGATTGTTGAAAGACCATTTCCGGTGACTACCTCTTGAAGCTCATCAAGAGAATGCCAAGAGTGTGCAAAGCAGTCATCAAAGCAAAAGGTGGCTACTTTGAAGAACCTAGAATATAAGACATAATTTCAGTTGTTTCACACTTTTTTGTTAAGTATATAATTCCACATGTGTTAATTCATAGTTTTGATGCCTTCAGTGTGAATGTACAATTTTCATAGTCATGAAAATACAGAAAAATCTTTAAATGAGAAGGTGTGTCCAAACTTTTGGTCTGTACTGTATATATATATATATATATATATATATATATATATATATATATATATATATATATATATTTATTTATATTTCATACAGAGCTAGATAGCATAAAAGCCGGTAATTCAATTGCCGGCTTTTGCTAAGTCCTTACCAAACCCAACAGGATATGAGACATGGTTTACATACAGTAAACCATCTCATATCCGTTAGATTTTTGCATATCCCTCACTAATAATGTTAGTAGTGTGTGTGTGTGCAAAATTTGGGAGTTCTAGGTGTTAAAATAAAGGGTTAAATCACTGAAAAAACTGGCGTGGGCTCCCGCGCAATTTTCTCCGCCAGAGTGGGAAAACTAGTGACTAAGGGCAGATATTAATAGCCTAGAGAGCATGGTTATTGCCCCCCCCTGGCTAAAAACATCTGCCCCCAGCCACCCCAGGAAAGGCGCATCTGTAAGATGCACCTATTCTAGGACTTAGCCTCTCTCTTCCCACTCCCCTGTAGTGGTGGGATATGGGGTAATAAGGGGTTAATGTCACCTTGCTCATATACAATTTTTGGGGTGACAGATTCCCTTTAAAGGTGGAAAAAGTTCTAAAATGAATCTCCTTGGTGTGATTTTTTTTTTACTTGCGCAAAAACTGGCATTTTACCAGGGATGTGTAGACATCTTTTTATATCTACTGTATATAGTATTTTCTTATACTGTTGTTTTCAGACCGTTTATAGTATTGTCTATTTTGGTATGCTTAGGTAGTTATTTGATAACTAGATGGTGGCCCGATTCTAACTCATCGGGTATTCTAGAATCTGCATGTCCACGTAGTATATTGCCTAGTCACGTAGTATTTTGCCCAGTCATGTAGTATAATGCTCCATGCAGTTATGGCCCCATAGATGCCCCATATAATGCTCCATGCAGTTATGACCCCATAGATGCTCCATATAATGCTCCATGCAGTTCATTATGGCCCCATATAATGCTCCATGCAGTTCATTATGGCCCCATAGATGCCCCATATAATGCTCCTTGCAGTTATGGCCCCAAAGATGCCCCATATAATGCTCCATGCAGTTATGGCCCCATAGATGCCCCATATAATGCTCCATGCAGTTATGGCCCCATAGATACCCCATATAATGCTCCATGCAGTTCATTATGGCCCCATAGATGCCCCATATAATGCTCCATGCAGTTATGGCCCCATAGATGCCCCATATAATGCTCCATGCAGTTATGGCCCCATAGATGCCCCATATAATGCTCCATGCAGTTCTTTATGGCCCCATAGACGCTCCATACAGCATTGTGCCACATGTAATGCTGCTGCTGCTGCAATAAAAAAAAAATAAAAATCACATACTCACCTCTCGTCGCTGCTCCTCAGCGTCCCGTCTCTCCGCACTGACTGTTCAGGCAGAGGGCGGCGCGCACACTAATACGTCATCGCGCCCTCTGACCTGCACAGTCACTGCAAGAGGATGGGAAGACGGAGCGGCGCCCGGCGGATGGAACGCGGACAGGTGAATATGAAATACTCACCTGCTCCTGGCGCTCCTGACGCTGTCCCTGCCTGTCCCATGGTACCGCAGCTTCTTCACGCCTGCGCGAGAAGGACCTGCCATGACGTAACGGTCACATGACCGTGACGTCATGGAAGGTCTTCACGCGCAGGGCCTGTGATGACGTCGCGGTCACATGACCGTGATGTCATGGCAGGTCCTTCGCGCATACCATCCTTGCCACCGGAAGGTGAGTTTATAATGATTTTTTTATTTTTTTAATTATTTTTAACATTAGATTTTTTTACTATTGACGCTGCATAGGCAGCATCAATAGTAAAAACTTGGTCACACAGGGTTAATAGCGGCGGTTACGGAGTGCGTTACCCGCGGCATAACGCGATCCGTTACCACCGGCATTAACCCTGTGTGAGCGGTGACCGGAGGGGAGTATGCGAGCGCCGGGCACTGAGTGCGGGGAGTAAGGAGCGGCCATTTTCTTCTGGACTGTGCGCGTCGCTGATTGGTCGTGGCAATGGTCGTGGGCGTTTTGCCACGACCAATCAGCGACTTGGATTCCATGACAGACAGAGGCCGTGACCAATGAATATCCGTGACAGAAAGAAGGACAGACAGACGGAAGTGACCCTTAGACAATTATATAGTAGATTATAGGTAGGTATGTGATCATACATTAATCATACATTAAATCAAGGTTTTTTATCAATAAAAACATCAAGTAGTAAAAGGAATATTGTTAAACTAGTCTCTTAAACTTATGAATAGTAGAAAGAAAGTACACATTCAGCAAGAAGGAAAGAGTGACTGTTACTATGCTCAAGCTGGAAGCTAAGCCAGGTCTCCACCTATGAGCTCTGAAATCCCTGCTCAGTCTCTCCAGGGACTAGGAGACAAGGCATCTTCTCTGAGGGTGAGGCTAACATGCACGAAAGCTGCCGACACCATATTTATAGAGACAGAAGGCACAATTCAAACAATTTTTTAAGTCACTATTCTTTTTTGTCATGTGGTAACTTTTTTGCAGCCAAATTCTTCAAAATGGGGTGGTTCATGAATTTTGCGCTATAAAAGAGAAGAAAGCTGGCATCAATGTCCATAGACCTTCACTTGGGTACAACAAATGCCATATGTGTAATGGGGCTAACCAGAACTCGCAATCATGTGGGTGGTGCTAACGCTTTGGTAAACGACATCCACAAACTGTAATCTTCTATAGAAGGAATTAGTAGTATTCACCCTGGAAGTGTTATCACCCATAGGCTCAGATTCATTAAGACTGAAGTTTCCCATGCCAGTTTTACTGATGGCCGTGCAGGAATAAGATGTGCCTAATTCTTTAAGAAGTATACTTAACAAAATCACTACGTCTTATCAGTAGTGTGTGTGTCTCTGTTCACCTCGCCAGAAATGTTACTTCAGGCAGTTACAGGAGTAACATTTCCGGCATAAGGTACACTGCAACCGTCAATGAATTTGTCATGTGGGTGTTGCCACGGCCCATCCCGGCTCTGCCTGTTTTGGCAGAGGTAGCTGAAACTGGCACAAAAAAGCTAAAAGTTGCGAAATTTGAAGATGTTTTTATGCCAGAAAATTGGCGTAAACACCTTCATGAATCAGGGCCATAATCTTTATCCACAACATGTGTGGCTGTCATTGGCGGTGGGCCCGCAGGCAGCACTCACACGTCGTCCTGATTACAACAGAAGAGACAGCTTAGCGGGTGCTATATAGATCTCAGTTACAGAGTCACGCTCATGTCATGTTATCATTTATTCCTAAAGAACTTAAGGCATTGGGATGGAGAATTCACCGTGCTTCCTTAGCTTATCAATATCTTATTTCTATTATCACCTTTTGGTGGTGGTAAGGCTGGAGTCACACTCAGCGTAAGACAATACGGTCCGTTTTTTACGGCCGTAATACGGAGAAATGTTCCCAAAATAGTGATCCGTAGTCAGGGTGTGTCAGCGTATTTTGCGCATGGCATCCTCCGTATGTAATCCGTATGGCATCCGTACTGCGAGATTTTCTCGCAGGCTTGCAAAACCGACATCTAATGGATTTATGTGCTCAAATGTTCGGTAAAACATATATACAGTATATATATATATATATATATATATATATATATATATATATATATATGTCATTGAGACACATATCTATATATTCTGTATTTATATTTAATTCAGCGCGAGATCTGTGAAAAGCCGGTAATTCAATTGCCGGCTTTTCATTTCTCCTTCCCAAACCCGACATGATATGAGACATGGTTTACATACAGTAAACCATCTCATTTCCCCCTTTTTTTTGCATATTCCACACTACTAAGGGCAGATATAAATAGCCAGGAGAGGGCCCATGGTTATTGCCCCCCCCCCGTGGCTAAAAACATCTGCCCCCAGCCACCCCAGAAAAGGCACATCTGGTAGATGCGCCTATTCTGGCACTTGGCCACTCTCTTCCCACTCCCTGTAGCAGTGGGATATGGGGTAATGAAGGGTTAATGTCACCTTGCTATTGTAAGGTGACATTAAGCCAGATTAATAATGGAGAGGCGTCAATGATGACACCTATCCATTAATTGTACGAAATGGTTAATAAAACACACACACACATGATTAAAAAGTATTTTAATGAAATAAACATAAACACACAGGTTGTTGTAATATTTTATTGCTCTCTCAATCCATTTGAAAACCCTCGCTTGGCAAAATAATAAACGTACAATATACATACCCTCAGATGAACCGTCACGTCCCACGAGGTAATCCATCTGAAGGGGTTAACTCAATTTACAGGCAGGAGCTGCGCTAAAGCACTGCTCGTGTCTGTAATCCCCCGGGTAATGAAAGGAAATCTGAGTGATCTGTACTTACATTGAGTTGCGGTGAGGCGCCCATCTGCTGGGGGCAGATGTTTTTAGCCGGGGGGGGGGGGGGCAATAACCATGGACCCTCTCTAGGCTATTAATATCTGCCCTCAGTCACTGGCTTTACCATTCTGGTGGAGAAAATTGCGCGGGAGCCCACGCCAATTTTTTCCGCCATTTAACCCTTTATTTTAGCAGCTACAGCGCCCACATTTTGCACATACACACTACTAACATTAGTAGTGTGGAATATGCAAAAAAAAGGAGATATGAGATGGTTTACTGTATGTAAACCATGTCTCGTATCCTGTCGGGTTTAGGCAGGAGAAATGAAAAGCCGGCAATTGAATTACCGACTTTTCACTAACACCGCTGCGTATTTCTCGCAAGTCACACTGCTGGTCCGTGTGGAATCCGTATTTTTCGCGCCCCCATAGACTTTCATTGGCGTATTATTTGCGCAATACGCTGACAAACGCAGCATGCTGCGATTTTGTACAGCCGTAGAAAGCCGTATAATACGTCGCCGTAATATACGGCTGACAGGAGCAGCCCCATTGAGAATAATTGTGCCGTTTGTTTGCCGAGTTTTACGGACGTAGTTTCTGCGCTCTTACGTCCGTAAAACTCGCTAGTGTGACGCCGGCCTAAAACTCTTTATGTTCTTATTTTTTTTTTTCACTAATTTATTTTTAACTTATGTCACATATTATACCCTTAGTAGGTCATGAAAACCTTTGAGGGCTATTTCAACACGTAAATACCTTTTTTGCAAAATTATGGAAATTCTGACGGGTTCACAAACTTTGAAGCACCTCTGTAGTATTCTGGACATTTTTTTAAACAACTAAATTGAAAAGCATTAAGAAGATGTTTAAATCTCTATATATAATTGTCTAAGGGGTACTTCCGTCTTTCTGTCCTCAACTTCCGTAACGGAAATCCTGCGTCATTGATTGGTCTCGCCAGCTGCCTGTCATGGCTGCCGCGACCAATCAGCGACGGGCACAGTCCGATTAGTCCCTCCCTACTCCCCTGCAGTCAGTGCCCAACGCCCGCATACTCCCCTCCAGTCACCGCTGACAAGTGGCGCGAATTGGCCCCTCCCTACTCCCCCCCATCAGTGCCCCCTGCGTGCTTCACTGCTGACACATGACCCGCACATGGTGCACCAGGTTATAATGGGGAGGAAGCAGCGAGCGCTCACAATGCGGGACATGGAAATACATTGGGGAGATCACAGCGGCCGCCATCATCTGACCTGTGCCCGGGGCTCCGCACACTACCGGGAGCAGCCACAATGTCCTCCGCCAGCGACGGCCTCCGTGCCAGACTACAGGAAGGGCGGACTATCACCCCGCACGTGAACAGCTCTTCGGAGCCAGCCCATGTGCCGGCACTGTGGAGTCCTGCAGGGCGCCCCGTGTGAGCCACACTCCCGGCCCCCGGCCTCTCCGTCATCTACACACGTGTCCTGTTGTTATGCGCGGGCCGTGTGCTGCTCCTGCACTGCCGGAGATGGCGCCTCCGCCACTCTCACCTCCGGCCGTACATCTGCTCCTCTCATGGACGAACGGGCCGGGGACGATCTCCAGATAGCTGCCATACTACGTGGGCTGTGTTACATATGTGCTATATACTACGTGGGCTCTGCTATATACTACGTGGGCTCTGTTATATACTACGTGAGCTCTGGTATATACTACGTGGGCTGTGCTATATACTACATGAGCTCTGCTATATACTACTTGGGCTCTGCTATATACTACAGTGGGGCAAAAAAGTATTTAGTCAGTCAGCCATAGTGCAAGTTCCACCACTTAAAAAGATGAGAGGCGTCTGTAATTTACATCATAGGTAGACCTCAACTATGGGAGACAAACTGAGAAAAAAAAATCCAGAAAATCACATTGTCTGTTTTTTTATCATTTTATTTGCATTTTATGGTGGAAAATAAGTATTTGGTCAGAAACAAACAATCAAGATTTCTGGCTCTCACAGACCTGTAACTTCTTCTTTAAGATTCTCCTCTTTCCTCCACTCATTACCTGTAGTAATGGCACCTGTTTAAACTTGTTATCGGTATAAAAAGACACCTGTGCACACCCTCAAACAGTCTGACTCCAAACTCCACTATGGTGAAGACCAAAGAGCTGTCAAAGGACACCAGAAACAAAATTGTAGCCCTGCACCAGGCTGGGAAGACTGAATCTGCAATAGCCAACCAGCTTGGAGTGAAGAAATCAACAGTGGGAGCAATAATTAGAAAATGGAAGACATACAAGACCACTGATAATCTCCCTCGATCTGGGGCTCCACGCAAAATCCCACCCCGTGGGGTCAGAATGATCACAAGAACGGTGAGCAAAAATCCCAGAAACACGCGGGGGGACCTAGTGAATGAACTGCAGAGAGCTGGGACCAATGTAACAAGGCCTACCATAAGTAACACACTACGCCACCATGGACTCAGATCCTGCAGTGCCAGACGTGTCCCACTGCTTAAGCCAGTACATGTCCGGGCCCGTCTGAAGTTTGCTAGAGAGCATTTGGATGATCCAGAGGAGTTTTGGGAGAATGTCCTATGGTCTGATGAAACCAAACTGGAACTGTTTGGTAGAAACACAACTTGTCGTGTTTGGAGGAAAAAGAATACTGAGTTGCATCCATCAAACACCATACCTACTGTAAAGCATGGTGGTGGAAACATCATGCTTTGGGGCTGTTTCTCTGCAAAGGGGCCAGGACGACTGATCCGGGTACATGAAAGAATGAATGGGGCCATGTTTCGTGAGATTTTGAGTGCAAACCTCCTTCCATCAGCAAGGGCATTGAAGATGAAACGTGGCTGGGTCTTTCAACATGACAATGATCCAAAGCACACCGCCAGGGCAACGAGGAGTTGTTTCGTAAGAAGCATTTCAAGGTCCTGGAGTGGCCTAGCCAGTCTCCAGATCTCAACCCTATAGAAAACCTTTGGAGGGAGTTGAAAGTCCGTGTTGCCAAGCGAAAAGCCCAAAACATCACTGCTCTAGAGGAGATCTGCATGGAGGAATGGGCCAACATACCAACAACAGTGTGTGGCAACCTTGTGAAGACTTACAGAAAACGTTTGACCTCTGTCATTGCCAACAAAGGATAGATTACAAAGTATTGAGATGAAATTTTGTTTCTGACCAAATACTTATTTTCCACCATAATATGCAAATAAAATGATAAAAAAACAGACAATGTGATTTTCTGGATTTTTTTTTCTCAGTTTGTCTCCCATAGTTGAGGTCTACCTATGATGTAAATTACAGACACCTCTCATCTTTTTAAGTGGTGGAACTTGCACTATGGCTGACTGACTAAATACTTTTTTGCCCCACTGTATGTGGGCTCTGCTATATACTACGTGGGCTCTGCTATATACTACGTGGGCTCTGTTATATACTACGTGGGCTCTGTTATATACTACGTGGGCTCTGTTATATACTACGTGGGCTCTGCTATATACTACGTGGGCTCTGCTATTGTCACGGGGAGACTAGGTGAGCGAGAGCTAATAACCCGGGCCCCTGCAATTTCCCTCAGACTAGGGAAATCCTGACTGACCCTCTACCTGGAGTTTACACTGATGGTGTGCATGTCCAGGCCTCGAACCTCACCCTGTCTCCTGTTTCAACCCTAGGCTGAAACCTCCGCCCACCACCCAGTGTTGGTAATACACCAATACCCACAGTTAGCACAGACAAGGATAAAGGAAAATATACACCACGCCGCAGTCACTCAGGAATACACTATAAATGTGCAGGGCAAAATAAATACAAATATAGGAAGGAGTAAATAAGACGAAGGAATATACACCACCAGCAACGAATCTCCAACAACCAGCTCTCCACTCCAGACCGAGATAACAACGCACAAGACAGAAGCTATAATCGGCGACGCCCAATGATCAGGAGAACTATTTAAAGTCAATGGGCATGGCCCAGCTTCCAATCCGAGGATCAGGTAAATTAACCCCGGAACAGCTAGATAGAATCTAACCGACGCCAATGAGCAAATAGTGGTCAAAAGCGGAATTACCGCTGTCTGTCGAACGACCTGGTCTGAACAGCGTCCGACATGACAGCTATATTCTACGTGGGCTGTGCTATATACTACTGTACATATTCTAGAATACCCGATGCGTTAGAATCGGGCCACCGTCTAGTTCATTTAATATCTGTACAGTTTTACAACCCTTGTCACATATACAGTACTTTCAAATCTAAACATTTTAAGATTTTTTGTTCCAATGCAAGTATTACCTTACACGATTGACTTCTTTTTAGGAAAAAGAAAAAAAAATAATGCATGTTGAATCAATGTAAAACAAGTATATGTTTATCAATTACAAAAGTTAAAAAATATAAAGATATATAGGCCAGGAAATGAAAAAGCAACCAATGGATGGCGAAATATAAAATTGCATCATATCAAATCAACTATATAGTAAATGCAGAATGTGCATCCATTACTAGAAATGAAGAGAGAATAGTGCCAAATATTATTTTACATTATATTATTTGGCACCATTCTCTTTTTATTTCTAGTAATGGATGACATTTAGTAGTATACATTTTATGAGTCTATTATTATTTAATCTATTATTTATTATTATTTTGTATCCATTTTTACTTTGTTTTATTTCAGTTAAATTTTTTGTACATTTTTTTGCATTCTTCGCCACTATTTTGTTCACATGTGAACATTGGCTGTTCATTGGCTGTTCATATTGGCTGTTAGCTATCTGTCCATACACACATTTTTTATCTGTCCATTCATATTGGTGGTCATTGGCTATTATATGTAGCTGTATACTTACGGTATATTGGTTGCCTTTGACCATTATATGTATCAATCAGGGGCGTCGTTAATGTAAAAGATCCGCAGCTCCAGCCTGAAGGTTTGTCCCAAAGCCCCCGATCTCCTGCCAGACTGCAGTGGGGGTGACAGCGAGTCAGGTGAAAGTTACTCTGCCTGTGCACTGACTGCTGCCACCCCACTGCCATGATCCCTGCCTCTGATTTCCTTTCCCTTGCTGTTGGGAAGAGGCACACGGCTGCACTGTGGAAAAGATGATGTGCTCTGTACACTGCAGGGGCAGGCAGACCAGGCAGCTGCCTAGGGCCCCTGCATCTCCAGGGGCTCCCAGTCAGTGACGTGACGCTAATAGCGACACACACCATGCGGCCGCTATGGGGCCCGTCAGTAAGAGGGGCCTGGCGCTGCCCCCTCCCTTAACCTTATCAGCATCATACATGCCAATATAGCTGAAAGCAGTGATGAAGGAGAACATCTTGTGACGCTCTCTCTTCCATCACTCCCCTTCTGCCTCTGACTCAGCGTGTGCCAGCAGGGGAGCTCAGATGCTCTGCAGAAGCCAGAGCAGGGGGAAAGAGGAGGAGAGGTAAGTATTGTGTGTGTGTATATGCATTATAGTTTGTGTTTGTGGGGGGGCTGCTTCATACTTTGTGTGTGGGGCTGCATTATACTCTGTAGGAGCTACTTTATACTCTGAGGGGGCTGCATTATACTGTGTGTGGGGGGCTGCATTATAGTCTGATGGGGCTGTATTATACTGTGTGTGTGGGGCTGCATTATATTCTGTGGGGGCTGCATTATACTCCGTGGGGGCTACATTATACTCTGAGGGGGCTGCATTATACTGTATGTGGGGGGCTGCATTATACTCTGAGGGGGCTGTATTATACTGTGTGGGCTGCATTATACTCTGTGGGGGCTGCATTATACTCCGTGGGGGCTGCATTATACTCTGAGGGGGCTGCATTATACTCTGAGGGGGCTGTATTATACTGTGTGTGGGGCTGCATTATACTCTGTGGGGGCTGCATTATACCCCGTGGGGCTGCTTTATACTCTGAAGGGGCTGCTTTGTACTCTGAGGGGGCTGAATTATACTGTATGTGTGTGGGGCTGCATTATTCTCTGTTGGGGCTGCATTATACTCTAAGGGGGCTTCATTTATTGTGTGTGTGGGGCTGCATTATACTGTGTGTGTGGGGGGTGTATTCTACTCTGAGGGGGCTACATAATACTCTGAAGGGGCTGCATTATACTGTGTTTGTGTGGGGCTGCATTATACTCTGAGGGGGCTGCATTATTCACTGAGGGGACTACATTATACTCTGAGTGGACTACATAATACTCTATGAGGGGGCTGCATTATACTCTGTGGGGGCTGCATTATACTGTGTGGGGGGCTGCATTATACTCTGAGGGGGCTGTATTATACTATGTGGGGGGCTGCATTATACTCTGTGGGGGATGCATTATGCTCTGAGTGGGGCTGCATTATACTCTAAGGGGGCTTCAGTATACTTGGAGGGGGCTGCAGTATACTCTGAGGGGGCCTGCATTATACTCTGTGAGGGGGCTGCAGTATACTCTGAGGTGTCTGCAGTATACTCTGAGGGGGGCTGCAGTATACTCTGAGGGAGGCTGCATTATACTTGGTGAGGGGGCTGCAGTATACTCTGAGGGGAGCTGCATTATCCTCTGTGAGGGGGGCTGCAGTATACTCTGAGGGGGGCTGCATTATACTCTGAGGAGGCTTCAGTATACTCTGAGGGGGGCTGCAGTATGCTCTGTGAGGGGGGCTGCAGTATACTCTGAGGGGGCTGCATTATACTCTCAGGAGGCTGCATTATACTCTTAGAGGGCTGCAGTATACTCTGAGGGGGCTGCATTATACTTTGTGAGGGGGCTGCAGTATACTCTGAGGGTGCTGCATTATGCTCTGTGGGGGTCTTGATTATACTCTGAGAGGGCAGCAGTATACTCTGAGAGGGGGTTGTAGTATACTCTGTGAGGGAGGCTGCATTATACTGAGATGGGCTGCATTATGCTCTGAGGGGGCTGCAGAATACTCTGTGAGGAGGCTGCAGTATACTGTGATGGGGGCTGCATTATACTCTAAGAGGGGGGTTGTAGTATACTCTGTGAGGGAGGCTGTATTATTCTCTGAGGGGAGCTGTATTATTCTCTGAGATGGGCTGCATTATGCTCTGAGGGGGGCTGCATTATACTCAGAGGTGGCTGCAGTATACTCTGTGAAGGGGCTGCAGTATATTCTGAGGGGGGCTGCATTATACTATATGAGGGGTGCAGCTTTATATTATATGTAGTATATGGGACCAACATTATACTGTATTGAGTACTATCTGTACCCATCATTTTTCCTCAGCAGGTGTAAAGACCCCGAGAAACAAGCGTTGAACGACTTCAATATTGTTGATTGCACTCGTTTAGCAGCCTGAACTCAGCGCATGTAAATATCGCAGAAATGTTTCTGTGTGATGGTGCAGGTTGTTAGCATTTTGGGCCCTACTTTGCCTAAAACAAGCTGAGCAGCCTCTAGTGTTGGCTCAGGAGGGGGCTGGGCTGAAGTAACTAACGGAGAGTAGAGGGAACACTGCAGTATGAAATAGGAAGCTGTGATGTGGCAAGTTTGATTCAAGAGGTGAGAGTTTGCGGGTGTGTATCTGTATGAGTGTGTTTATTGTGTATATCATTGTGTGTTTTTTTTCTATGTGTTAGTGTGTGGCTTTATGTAAGCTTGTAATGGGCAAAAAAACATGTAATATGTGTAAACTCCAATCCTTAACGACCGCCGCTGCGTCTTTTTATGTTGGTTATTAAGGGACCTTAATCCTCAGTGCCGCTTTCTCACGGCGCTGTGGATTAAGTGTAATGTGCCCCCCAGGGGGCGAAAATCCCACGATGACAGTTCTATGTAACAGCTGACACCTTTCGGCAATCCCTTAAATGTTGCTTTCAATCGCGACAGCGTCATCCAAGCTGTTAAAACACCTCCTTTAACACCATCGTTCCCCTGCAATCTTAGTCGCGGGTGCTGATCATCTGATGACCCCAGGATACGGTGGCCTGTTAGACCCAGCTATAACTCGGTTTTAATAGGCTAAATCAGTATAGAATTGACAGGTCTCAGACATTGCAGTACACAAGTACTGCAGTGTATGAGACCAACGATCAAAGTAAAAAAAATATTGATGTCCCACAGGGGTCTAAGGGGTAACGTTTCTCCTTATGGAGAGTGACATACCAGCTGGCTTGTCAACGTAAGGTGGCTTATTCGCCGTGCAATGCTCCTCTGGGAAATTAAATATGCAAATTGCCTCTTCTGAGGAAAAGAGGACTTAAACTCTATAGCGCCACCTGTTGGAAGTAGCGATCCTACAAGTCACAATCAACCCTTTAACGGGTCTAAGGTATGTCACTCTCCATAAGGTAAAACGTTACCCCTTAGACCCCAGTCCAGAGCCTCTCACCTAGCCAAATCAGTTCTCATGCTTCACACTGACGAGGGCCAACAGCCCGAAACACCGTGTCTGCGAATTGAGATACTGATTTGGCTTTTATCCTAAGTCATATTTCTCGACTCGTTAAAGGGTTGATTGTGACTTGTAGGATCGCTAC
This sequence comes from Ranitomeya variabilis, assembly GCF_051348905.1. Taxonomy (NCBI): domain Eukaryota; kingdom Metazoa; phylum Chordata; class Amphibia; order Anura; family Dendrobatidae; genus Ranitomeya; species Ranitomeya variabilis. Next base: position 183,999,506 of record NC_135233.1, on the reverse strand, counting down.
TTCCAACAGCTGGCGCTATAGAGTTTAAGTCCTCTTTTCCTCAGAAGAGGCAATTTGCATATTTGATGTCCCACAGTGAGACTAAATGAAAAAGTAAAAACAAGTTGAATGAAATATGAAAAAAAGAAAAAATCAACTCAAAACATACAAAAATCACGGAAAGCCATTTCACTACTAAAAACACAGCCTTTGTGTTAAAATAAGTATGAACAAAAAAAAGTACACATAATTGGTTTTGACACATCGTCAATGAACCAAATTATAAAAGTGTCATGTTATTTATTCCACATGGTAAAAAAGTTTATTAAAAATAACCCAAAAATGTCACTTTTTCATCATACTAACACAAAAAAAAATTTGAATAAAAAGTGATCAAAAAGTAATTTGTAAAAAACAAGGGGTATAAATAAAAAGCCCAAATTGTCCCGCAAAAAACAAGTCCTAATATGGCTCATTGCAGCAAAAAAAAAAAAGTTACTGCTCTCAGAATATGGCAATGGAAAAATAAATTCATTTTTGTAAATATTGTTTTGGTTTGTAAAATCAGCAAAGCATAAAACATTATCTAAATCTTGTATTGTAATCGCACTGACACAAAGAATAAAGCCACCTAATCACTTTTACTGCATGGTGAACGGCATAAAAAAAAAATATAAAAACAATAATTGAATTACTGTTTTTTATTCACTGTTTGTCTGACAGTAGAGATGAGTGAACGTGTTCAGAAAACGTTCGCCAATCTCAAATTTGGCATGAACGTAGCGTAGCACATTCGGATTCATGTTCGCTTTCACGAGCATTTTTACTCAAAGTCTTCAAAAGTCGGTCACAGTTTGGCAAATCATCACGTTTCCATAAATGTTTTTGTTATTACTTTATCTAGACTAGTGGTGCTGTATGATAAGTGGGGGGATGGGGGAACGTATTTGATGAGGGAGGGGGTATTGAGTGGTTAGAGGAGCATGTGGATAGGTTACATGAGCAGAACGCTCTTTTTCCTTAGCTTTATGTGTGTTGATTCCGGCAGCCAATCAGGGCGCAGAAACTATCTACAACGTCATGACACAAGGTCTTCTGTTATTGGTTGCCGAAGTCACATGTCACTGGCCATATGAAAAGTGAACATCTTGTTTTGCTGGCGCCATTGTCTCAGTGTCACAGTACAGAGTGGTCGCTCAACTCTACTATACATTATAACAATCATTTTATATTTCCACTGTATTTTGGAAGTATTTTACCTCATGGTGTAGCGTCATTCATTGGCTGTTTCACATATTGTTTTTAAACAGTATTTACTGGCCTATACATCTTTTGCATATTTTTTAACTTTTATAATTAACAAACATTTACTCGTTTTACATTGGTATAACATGCATTATTTTTTTCTTTTTCGCTTTCAATTTGTTTAATGCAGAACCCTATTTAGCAAGAGCATTATGTGGCTCATTACATCTGTAACGGGGTCTACCGTGCTGGAGTACCTCTTTCAGTACCACCCCGTGTTTCAGGAGGTCCACTCTGCTTTGGCTGGAGTCTGAATGAAGGACGCTGGCTGGAATTGCTTGGTTACATGGGCGCATATACAAGATCACAGCTTCTCCACGTTTTTCCAGTGTGACAACGCTTTATTCACAGGACACAGAATATATCACACAGATACAGAGGGCAGGCCAATTGAAAAGCGGCAGGCTAGACATACATCACAATAGCCTCAGGTGGCCGGAGCCTGCCGATATTTACTGTGGGAATTACAAAGGTGGGGGAGGTCAGAAGGGGGATATCTTGTCCCCTCTGCCCAGGGGCGCAGCCTGTGGGCCGATGCATTAGGGACATGCATCTTACATGGAACCTATTATACATACATATAACTGCACAACATATTCTGGGTACTGGGGGGTTCCATAACAACATCATTCACAGACTTTTTCTATTTATTTTTTATTTTGTTTGTACCTTGACAAATTGTTTCTGTTGGTGTCTTTTTAGGAAAATGGACTAGAGTATGAAGCATGCTTGGTTGCTCAATGTGATGCTCTAGTGGATGCATTAAACCGTCAAAAGGCAAAGTTGCTTACCAAAGTCACAAAGGAACGGGAACATAAATTCAAGGTAAGGAGCAATGCTCAAGCTTTGGAAAAAGACACGGAACAAGTATTATGTAATAATAGTAAAATTAGTAACAATAATTACCGACAGTAATGAAGAATTTTCTTATCAGTAAACATCAAAATTGTTTGCTAGATTATAGGGTTTATATAAGATTAACATTGACTAAACCACAATTTGTTTTTTTCAGTTATCACACCTATGCAATCTGGTATTGAATAATGGTAAATTGCTGTACTGATGGTTTTACTAACTTTATTAAAGCATACAATCTTCTATAGAGCCAATTTAACATTGTGTATATAGACAAAATCTGTATAGAAAATGAATTGTCTTAGTACATACCGTATTTCGCTTTTATTCATTCCCATTACTGTGAGCTGTGAAAATGCTGCTGACGGAAGTGGACAGTCATGTGACCGCAAGTATTTGATTTCCAGAGTTCCGACCACATTCTGAGTTGACGTGTCTGGCCTCACTCAATTCCTTTGCATTCAGAGAGACTGTGTACGTATGGCCGGCGTGTGACTTGTTTGCAAATTATAGCAGAATCCTGACAGTGCGATCTGTGCTTGATATGAATATTCACGAGTCTGCAGTCACATAGAGTGACTTCTACCCTAAGGCCAGACAACTCTTTTAACCCCTTCATGACATCCACCATACAGTTAGGTCCATATATATTTGGACAGAGACAACATTTTTCTAATTTTGGTTATAGACATTACCACAATGAATTTTAAACAAAACAATTCAGATGCAGTTGAAGTTCAGACTTTCAGCTTTCATTTGAGGGTATCCACATTAAAATCGGATGAAGGGTTTAAGAGTTTCAGCTCCTTAACATGTGCCACCCTGTTTTTAAAGGGACCAAAAGTAATTGGACAATTGACTCCAAGGCTATTTCATGAACAGGTGTGGGCAATCCCTTCGTTATGTCATTCTCAATTAAGCAGATAAAAGGCCTGGAGTTGATTTGAGATGTGGTGCTTGCATTTGGAAGGTTTTGCTGTGAAGTAAACATGCGGTCAAAGGAGCTCTCCATGCAAGTGAAACAAGCCATCCTTAAGCTGCGAAAACAGAAAAAAACAAGCCGAGAAATTGCTACAATATTAGGAGTGGCAAAATCTACAGTTTGGTACATCCTGAGAAAGAAAGAAAGCACTGGTGAACTCATCAATGCAAAAAGACCTGGGCGTCCACGGAAGACAACAGTGGTGGAGGATAGAAGAATAATCTCCATGGTGAAGAGAAACCCCTTCACAACAGCCAACCAAGTGACCAACACTCTCCAGGAGGTAGGCGTATCAATATCCAAATCTACCATAAAGAGAAGACTGCATGAAAGTAAATACAGAGGGTTCACTGCACGGTGCAAGCCACTCATAAGAATCAAGAATAAAAAGGCTAGACTGGACTTTGCTATAAAACATCTAAAAAAGCCAGCACAGTTCTGGAAGAACATTCTTTGGACAGATGAAACCATGATCAACCTCTACCAGAATGATGGAAAGAGAAATGTATGGCGAAGGCGTGGTACAGCTCATGATCCAAAGGATACCACATCATCTGTAAAACACGGCGGAGGCAGTGTGATGGCTTGGGCATGCATGGCTGCCAGTGGCACTGGGTCACTAGTGTTTATTGATGATGTGACACAGGACAGAAGCAGCCGAATGAATTCTGAGGTATTCAGAGCCACACTGTGTGCTCAGATCCAGCCAAATGCAGCCAAACTGATTGGTCGTCGTTTCATCCTACAGATAGACAATGACCCAAAACATGAAGCCAAAGCAACCCAGGAGTTAATTAAATCAAAGAAGTGGAATATTCTTGAATGGCCAAGTCAGTCACCTGATCTCAACCAAATTGAGCATGCATTTCACTTGTTAAAGACCAAACTTCAGACAGAAAGGCCCACAAACAAACAGCAACTGAAAACCACCGCAGTGAAGGCCTGACAGAGCATCAAAAAGGAGGACACACAGCGTCTGGTGATGTCCATGAGTTCAAGACTTCAGGCAGTCATTGCCAGCCAAGGGTTTTCAACCAAGTACTACAAATGAACATTTTATTTAAAATTATTGAATCTGTCCAATTACTTTTGGTCCTTTTAAAAACAGGGTGGCACATGTTAAGGAGCTGAAACTCTTAAACCCTTCATCCGATTTTAATGTGGATACCCTCAAATGAAAGCTGAAAGTCTGAACTTCAACTGCATCTGAATTGTTTTGTTTAAAATTCATTGTGGTATTGTCTATAACCAAAACTAGAAAAATGTTGTCTCTGTCCAAATATATATGGACCTAACTGTACATGTATGGTGCCATGGGAGGTGTATTGCCGCAAACTGTCGTACATGTATGGCGTGACAATCGCGCTACATCACTCCCAGTGCCGGCATGATCATTAGCGGGTGTCAGTGCTATAAGATAGTTGACATTGTGGCAACACCCACAATCAGTCCTAGCACCGATCGTGGTCGTTTAACCCCTCTCATGCCACTGTCATTAGTGGCAACCACATCGATCGGCGTGCAGAGGGAGGAAACACTTGTGATCGCATTGTGCTGATGGCTTCCATGGTGACCGCAGGCAAAAGATTGCAGTTGGATCACTGGTGACTGGTAAGTTCCTGCTGAGTTCATTGGAAAGTATTAGTTTAGCAATTAGGGCAGGGAAAGTTGATAGCCCATCCTAGGACAAGGTAAAAAAAAGTTTTACAAAATTATAAATATATATATAATCATAAAAAAATGGAAAAATATTATTCCAATAAATATGGAACGTCCGCCAGGGCAGCGGTGTACTCGGCCCCGCGTGCGGTCTTAAAGGGGATGTCATGGTGGCTGCGACCCGGTCCGTGGCCTTTGGTGCCCAATGAAAGGGAAAAGGTCTTTAAGGGATATTGTGAATAAAGTCTATTGTTCATGATGCCACCCGTGGTTCTCGGTCAGTAGGGACCAACGCCGCTTAAAGGGGTCCTCTGGGGTGATGGTAGGGTGGCTAGATGGTGACACTTCCCACAGGTGAAGCGGGCTTCCCAAGTGTATGGCACCGATGAGGTGGTGGATGATATAGTAAAGAACAAGGACACAGGTTTGCAGTCTTTACCTGGTTTACTGATGGCAGAAGTCCTCAGTCCAGGGTACCAAGTGCAGGGTAACTGTGGTCCGGCTGGCTTGGAGGCAGTAGGAGATCCCTCTCCCAGGTGAGGTCCGAAAGACTATCCTACTTGCCCTAAGATGGCGAGTTCCCTGCCGCTTGAAGCTTAGTTGCAAAGTCCCCTCTCTCCTGTCCTAAGACAGATGTCTGAACGATAGGCAGCGCGAGCCTGTTTATAGGATCTCTATCATAACTCGGGCTCACAAGTTACTGCTTCACCTCAGACTTGGTGCAGGCAATTGACATACAGTCCTATGCCCTCCGGTTCTGTCACGCGTCCTGGAGAACAACACGACCTCGGGCTCCCGTTACCCAGTTTCTGGGCTCTAGCTCCCAGGGTGTCCTTCTGCTGTTCCCCTGCTGAGCCTCTTCCTCCTCTGTGCTTCTTCCCTCTAAGCTCCTCCACTATTCAACTCCTTCAAGTTATCACTCTTTCCAGGGGTTGCAGCTCCCTCGTGGCTGCTCGGCCCCTCCGTCTGTTGCAGACGTCGTTCCTCTATCTCTCCCTCCTGGAGACTACTGTCTCCCTCCACTGTCTCTCTTAGAATGGCTAGCTCCTCCTCCAGACCAGGACATATATCCATATTTGAGGGAAGCTCCCCTGAATCCGGGTCCCGAGCTCCCCCTCCTGGCCTAGATTCAGATGTGTTGAATGTGAGTGCCATACCTGATAGAGAGAATCTCCCTTGCCTCCAAGCGTGATATCACCCTCCCCGAAAGGAAGGCAACATCACTGTAACAACCGGTTACCTGGGGTGTTACAATTACATATATTTATGTCAAAACAAAAATAAGTACATATATTTGATATCTTCATGTCCGGAATGACCCACCTATAAAACTGGCACACTAGTTAACTCCTTGAGTGAGCACCATTAAAAAATAAAAGTGTCAAAAACCTGTCCTTTTTCATAAAAAAGGTGAAATAAAACGTAATAAAAAAGGAAAATAGTATTGCTCAAAACGTCATCTTGTCCCGCAAAGAACAAGCTGCCATAAATCTCCATGAGCGGACAAGTATGAAAGCTATAGCTCTCAGAACAACTCTTTTTTTTAATAAAATTGTTTTTATGTAAAAGCAGCAAAACATAAAAAAATATAAATGTGTTATCGCTGTAATCATACTGACCTGAATAATAAAGCTGTTTTATCACCTGAATTTCTCTTTTTTGTTAATTCTCCCCAAAAAATTCGGAATAGAAAGTGATTAAAAAAATGTTCTGTGCCTCAAATCCCATTCTAGTTCACTCACTTAAACTTTGGGACTCGCTGAAATATTCCTCGCAATTAATATCACCATTCCTGCCCTTGGTTCCCCTTTGGAGTAATACCCAGTTTCTCCTGGGGGTAGACTCCCTCAGGAACTTTCGCTTACAGGTCGCGGCGGGAGTATCCAGAGTACATCATCTTTTCAATGTTGATGGGATTATTCCCTTTTCAGTCCTGTGTGAAAAATATCATCTCCCCCGGAGAAATATTTCGTTATCTACAGCTTAAAAATTTTGTCCAATCTTTATTAAAAAATTCCACCCCTCCTTACTCCTTCACTCCCTTTGAACAGAGATGCCGCCAAAATCCACATGCCCCGGGAATTATATCTCTCCTCTATTCACATATCAATTCCCCAAATCATAGGCGCTGCCTGGGTTATACATCTCGCTGGGAGTCAGATTTTGGCTCTATCTTATCAGACTCAGAATGGTCTCAAATTTGGTCTTCCTCTACTGGAGGAATGCTAAATACCCTCATAAAGGGCGATTTTCCAGACACCATGGCTCAAAGAGGCATGCCCCCCTCCCCATACCATAGCCATTTTTCCACCATTGTCTGCAGATTCAGATTAAATATATCTAAACCTATGTCAGACAGATGAATTAAAGAGGAAGAAATTTTGCCATTTCTGTGTTCACCCTTTTCCGGATTTTTTCTAAAAAGGAAAGTTTGCCTTTGCTCAATAATAGCCTGGGAATGATCTTGGAAAAAACAAAGGAAGTACAAGGGAAAGCCTGCTTGAGACCAGTAATGTCCAATCTCAGCATTGCCAGCAAATCTAGTGTTTTGATTTTTCCGAGATCATTACCTGCTAAGTGAAAAATAACTACATCCGAATAAGGAAGTTTCCTAAAACACTTATTAAACTCAGTAACTAGCTTATCCCAACACATGCCGCGGATGCTGTGCCAAAAAACTTGCACAGCTTCGGTGCTGAAGGAAAGGTTCTCTGAATACGAACGTTGGCTGGCCCTCTTCTGAGCCCAAAACACATAGGAATGTCCTATAATCCAGACAACCTTAGGACCTGAAATCAAACTCAAAATTAGTAATCATAGAAATCATGCCAGACGTAAAGTTTAAATCTACCCGATTTCCATCTGCCCAATTGTATAATCTCTGAATACCGAAGGCCAGATCTCGCTGCTTTTACAGCTGCTCCTATCCTAAAAGAGTGTGAAGTAAACCTCAGATGCTCTTTTCCCAGCAAACGTAGACACTTTTTTAAAATAGAGTTAAGCTGAAAAACAGTTGCTGGGGTGCCATCTAAATGAAGAAACAATTGACCAGGGACACAAGGCCTCGATTGCAACCATCTGCCGGTGTTGGCCACAGGGCAAATTACTGGATCCAGCACAGGGTCAATTTTTAACCTGAAACCCCTACCTAATTGGTCCGTCTTAGATTTTCTAATAAACAAAAGTAAATAAGAATCAAATAAGGTCACATCCGAAATCAAAAGCCCTGAGGGTTCAGCTTTTCTTGTCGAGACTAACTCGCCAACCCGTAAGGCTCCAAAAAATGCTAAGGAAAAAGCGGAGGAGAACAAAAAGGTTTCAGAAGCATTAAGGCCATGTTCACACTTTGCGGTTTTTACCGCGGAACCGCCGTGATTTTGATGCTGCGGGTCCGCAGCAGTTTCCATTGCGTTTACATTTACATGTAAACCCTATGGAAACTGCAAACCGCTGTGCACATGCTGCGGGAAAAAACGCGCAGAAACGCAGCGGTTTACAACCCGCAGCATGTCACTTCTTTGTGCAGAGTCGCTGCGATTCTGCACCCATAGGAATGCATTGAACCGCTTACTTCCCGCATGGGGCTGTGCCCACGTTGCGGGAAGTAAGTGGATAATGTGCGGGTGGTACCCGGGGTGGAGGATAGGAGACTCTCCTCCAGGCCCTGGGAACCATATTTGTGTGTAAAAAAAATAATTAAAATAAAAAATCATGTTATACTTACCTCTCAGCGCTGCCCGCGGCCGGCCGGTCAGAGTTGCTGTGCGAACAGGACCTGCGGTGACGTCGCAGTCACATGACCGTGACGTCACGGTCACATGACCGTGACGTCACGAAGGGTCCTTCTTGCACATCATCTTTGGAACCGGACCGCCGGGTGCAGCGCCGAGGAGATCGGGACGTCAGAGGGTGAGTATATAAACTTTTTTTTTTATTTTAACATTACTATTGATGCTGCATATTGCTGCATATGCAGCATCAATAGTATAGGTGGAAACCCGCAGCGGAAACCGCGGAACAAACCGCGATAAATCTGCAGGGATAACCGCAGCGGTTTTGCCCTGCAGATTTATCAAATCTGCTGCGGGAGAACCCGCAGAGGTCACCCGCAAAGTGTGCACATAGCCTAAGACATACTTTATGCAGACACAAGCAAAGGTCCTTTAAAAGTGGTAGGGAAATAAGGTGTCTGGAATCAGGTTTGAAATTATGTCTTTTAAAACCCTTCAAGAATTGTTTTATTGGAAACAAAACCATTAAAGGAACTTTCCCGAATAATTTGAGAAAAAACGATACCCCAGCAAGGGATTTGGCTACCGCCGAGTAAGACAGGCCTTTGTTAACTAAAAACTCCACAAATTTCAAACCAGAAATAGGACTGGAAATAATAAAACTAAAATTATTCAAATTACAAATAATCGGCCCACGATCGCGCTGACGATGAATGCTCGATAAAATAAGGTATTAGTTCAGGACTATGTCCCAAATCTCCTGCGGGCAAGGCGTTGCCTCCACATCTGCGTTGGGCATCTGTTGGCGAAAAAATGGCCACTGGTGATAACAGAGAGGTATCTGTAATTAACACTAGCTTGCTTGTCCCCATCCTGGCTTTCAACCAATTATTACATTTTAAACAAGTCAATACTAGCTGTCTTAAAATTCTAGTGGCCCATAAATTCTTTGAAGATAGGGAGTTGATAGAAAAAATTACGCCCTTATTATTAGAGAGAATTAGTAGCCTAGCATTCATCATCTTGTGACCCCACAAATACAAACCTAAAAAAATTGCAAAAAGTTCTAAGACCATTGCGTTTTCTATTACATGGTTCGCCACCCAGCCAACCGGCTAATGGTGAGCAAACCAATGAGTAGAAAATAAAATACCGCAGCCATCACTACTGCTAGCAGAAAAAGCAAAGGGAAAAGTATCTGCCAGAACAAAAGGGGATTTACCATTGAATCCTGATATGAAAGAAAGCCAAATCTTGGCATACTCCTTTAAATCTGCAGAAACCCTAACATGCGAATCAGGGGATGAAAGGCCTATCGTTGAATTATACAAACGTAGAGAAAAAACTCTGCCCATAGGAATAATGCATAAGGTGAAATTTAAAAGGCCTAGCAAAGATTGCATTTCCTTTAAAGTTACCTTCCTTTTAGATAAAAATGTAGTCAATGAGTCGCGTAGCTTTAAAATTTTGTCCTCATGAAGCCTACATTCCATTGTAGTGGAATCTAGGGTAATGCCTAAAAACTCAATTACATTTGTAGGCGAACATGTTTTCTCATGTGCAATAGGTACCCCAAAATTATCACACATCATGATGAAGTTATTTAATGTCTGTAGACAATTTTGAGAGGAGGGAGGACCAACAGAAAGAAAATCATCCAGGTAGTGTAAAATACCTGCATCCTGGGTGTTGGATTCTAAAACCCAATGTAAAAAGGATGAAAAACGTTCAAAGTAAAACAAGATCAAGAGAAACCCATAGGGAGACATCTATCAAAGAAAAATTGTCCTTCAAAATGAAAACCCAAAGAATTAAAGCCAGATGGATGGACAGGAAGCAACTTAAATGCAGATTTAATATCAGATTTCGCCATTAATGCATATTTCACAAATTTTTTAAGCAAATCAATAGCTGCGTCAAATGATGAGTGGGATACTGAGTATAAGGTTTTGTCTACTTCATCATTTAAAGAGAAACCATGAGGATATGACAAATGATGTATCATACGGAAGCTGCCGGCCTCCTTTTTTGGCACAATACCGAGGGGGAAATACGAAAATTTTGAAAAGGAGGAACAGAAAAAGGGCCGGCAATTCTACCTAATTTCAATTCCTCAGAAATCTTATTTCTAGCTACTTCACGGTGTAAATTAAGAGATGACAAATTTTTAACTAGGTTACAACAGGGACCTTTAAATTGTGGGATTTCAAAGCCCTGGGAAAAACCATCGAACAAGAGTTTACTGGTCTCCCGATTTGGGTAGTTGTTTAGCCACCAAAGCATTTCTTCCAGTCTCACTGGAGTCTGTGCTCTTAGAATTAGAATCCCTGGAAGCTGATTGTGACGATTGCTTCCGGAAGCATTTTGACATGGGATGTGAATTTCCACAGAAAGAGCATTCATTGTGAAATCTACAAGAGTTAAGGTACCTTCACACGAAGCGACGCTGCAGCGATAGCGACAACGATGCCGATCGCTGCAGCGTCGCTGTTTGATCGCTGGAGAGCTGTCACACAGACCGGGTCCCCGGGTAACCAGGGTAAACATCGGGTTACTAAGCGCAGGGCCGCGCTTAGTAACCCGATGTTTACCCTGGTTACCAGCGTAAAAGTAAAAAAAACAAACAGTACATACTCACCTGCGCGTCCCCCAGCGTCTGCTTCCTGACACTGACTGAGCTCCGGCCCTAACAGCAGAGCGGTGACGTCACCGCTGTGCTTTCACTTTCGAGCCGGCGCTCAGTCAGTGTCAGGAAGCAGACGCTGGGGGACGCGCAGGTGAGTATGTACTGTTTGTTTTTTTTACTTTTACGCTGGTAACCAGGGTAAACATGGGGTTACTAAGCGCGGCCCTGCGCTTGGTAACCCGATGTTTACCCTGGTTACCAGTGTAAAACATCGCTGGTATCGTTGCTTTTGCTGTCAAACACAACGATACACGGCGATCGGACGACCAAATAAAGTTCTGGACTTTATTCAGCGACCAGCGACATCACAGCAGGATCCTGATCGCTGCTGCGTGTCAAACTAAACGATATCGCTAGCCAGGACGCTGCAACGTCACGGATCGCTAGCGATATCGTTACAAAGTCGTTTCGTATGAAGGTACCTTTACTCCATTTACAAAAAGACTCATTGTCTGCTAAACAAACACCTCGTTTAGACAATCCAGTCACTGGTTGTTTGCTTGCATAGTGCCTCTGAGGGAGCATAAGATTGATCCTTAAACCAACATCTTTTACTCCCCAATTAACATCAGGGTGAACCGCCAACTTTTGCCTAAAGGCTTCATCATAATGAAGCCATGCGAGGCCTCCAAAATTGCGGTAAGCCTCAAGAATAATGTCGACGTGTTGGAACAATTTACTGCATAGATTGGGGAACTTCTCCTCAAGGACAGCTGAGTAGATCGAAAAAGCCTGGATCCAATTATTGAACGACTTCAGAGAGCCGCATTTAGGATCCTCAATATCAGCTTTTTCTTCTTTCTTATCAGGTCTACTCAGCTGTTCCTTACGAGGGAGTAAAGAAAATATGTCAACGTAATTGTTATTCCAGATGATCTCCTTAGTAGAGGAGCTCAAATGGAAGCCCAAAGGTGAAAGATCACATGTCAGAGCCTCTTTAAAGGGGTTCAGAGGGGCTGAATCGCCAGCTACGGCAGACTCAGGGTTAAAACTAAGAGCAGAGGTTGGGGGTGAAGCAACATTAACAAAATCCCCCAACGTTTCTGACAGTACACTTTTTATAATCTCTCTAAGCTGGTTATGGGGTACAGATAGGGGTACATTAAGCATCTCACCCCTTCCGGATAGGCTTTTCTTGCTCATCTGGTCCGCTGGATAGCCAGTACTCAAGCCCTGAAGTGGGGGCGAGTTCAGCTGAGGGTCCGCTGGAGGTGACACATCTTGCTCGTCGTCCGACCCGTCTCGCTGGATGCTGGCAGGCGATGCTGGAAGCTGCGTGACGGATCTGGTGGCTGCAGAGGCTGTTGTCACCTGACAGGATGGTACCGCCGCAGCGCTTTTCTGGCTACGGCAGTCATATGTCCTGCAGGCAGCCTCGGATGATATGGAATGCGCTGCCCGATGACAGCGCTGTAAGTCTCGCGCGAGACTTCCCAAGAGATGGGCGGCGGGACTTCCCGCATACTTCCTGTGGGCGGCAGCTGGATCTCTGCGGCGGCAACGTAGGGGAGTAGGACCTCCGGGGCTTCTTTCTCCTCCCCCGGCTAGAAGAATTCGGAGCTGTGTTCTGCTCTGGACGCGGCGGCTGCACCTGGAAGCACGGTTCTAAAGGAGGAAGGACGACGTCGGAAGCTGCAGGTAAAGGTTCTATAGCTAAGCAGCTCTTAAGCCAGTCCACTCCATCCTCTTGGCCGGCCCTCGTCAGGAGCTGCTGTAGAAGGCTCTCCATTCTTCACTTGGCATCTTCAGTTTCTTCTTAAAAACACTGTGTGAAGAGAAACCGTACCAACAGGGCTTTTTATATCTTAAAAAGCCCGCCAATAGCCACAAAGACCAATGAAAAGCCGTTAAAAATGGCGCCAAAGAACTGAAATAAACTCGTTCTAACTGCTCATGGTGCTAACTACCACAACTAACTTGACCTCAATTTGACCTTATCACATACAGTTAATAACACAAAAATTCCAATTCATTTCTTCAGGGCCTGTGTTTCCATGAGACCCCCTATAATGCTTTATTATGTACGTGGGAGGGCTGTCAGGAGTTTTCCACCACATATTGAGTATCATTGTATGCAACAAAGATAAATATAACGGCACTGCTGTGGGGCCAGACAACCATATGCTGAATGGAGTGCTTTCCGGATAGAGACCACCTCTATGGACTCCGAGTGCTCATGCAAAAACAGGGTGTATGCAGCAAAGAAGAAAAATGCAGATAGCACTCACCGGTCCTTAAAACTTCATCCTTTATTCAAACTTTAAAATGTCATGGCCAGAAGACCCCATTGGTACCACGTACCAAAAATTCACAAGTCTAAAACGTTACCTTCAGGACGCCCAATTGTATCGGGTATAGGGTCCCTGACGGAGCCCCTCTCCCGGTACATTGATTGGCTGCTTAGCCCCATGCTCAGTAATATACCATCTTATCTGAAAGACAGTAGTGCATTTTTGAAAAACATACGCAGTTTTATTTGGCAACCTGGTTTTGCACTCACGTCTATAGATGTAGAAAGCCTTTACACGAAAATATCGCAACAGCAGGGTGTACAGGTAATAAGAGAGATTCTGGATTGCACTGACAAAAGCCAGGCATTCATTAATTTTGTCTGTGAGGGCATGTCCTATAGCCTCACGCATAATGCTTTCACATTTATGGATACATGGTATCTACAAAAAACTGGGACTGCGATGGGGACTCCGGCAGCATGTACTTTTGCAAATCTGTTTCTCGGCTATTTTGAGGAAAAATTTGTATACACTTCATAAAACCCCTATTTGAAGCACATTAAGACATATTTTCGGTACGTCGACGACGTGTTCAAAGTATGGGATGGTACGGAAGAAACATTCCAGGAGTTTGTACTATACCTTAATCAGAGCAATGATATGAATATGTCGTTCACGTCGAATTATGGGGGAACGAGGATGGAATTCCTTGATGTGTTGGTTGAGATAAAAGAGGGATCCATCTGCACCTCCACGTACCGTAAACCCATGGCTACCAACTCCATGATGTATTTCAATAGTTATCACCCGGGGTATACCAAACAGTCACTGCCATATAGCCAGTTTTTAAGGTTAAAGCGGATAAATAACACACAGGAAGGGTACCAACAGCAGGCTGAGGATCTATTTAATAGATTTAGGCAAAGAGGGTATCCTAGTACTATGCTTCATGTAGCGTTGGAAAGGGTGGAGGAAAAAGTAAAAGAGGATAATAATGATGTTGTTGGTCAGAAAGAAGATAAAAGACTGGCATTTTGTTTTCAATATGGTCCTATGGACCAGCAGATACGCTCCTCCATAAGAAAAAACTGGCATATCCTAGAAAGGGACAAAGATCTTACTGAGATTGTGGCTAGAGGGCCCCTTATCCCATGCAGACGAAGCACGAGATTGAGAGACATTTTGGTGCATAATCGTCTGGATAATCCAAGGGGAAAAAATTGGCTAAATACAGATGTCCCTAAGGGCAACCACAAGTGTGGACATTGCCCCTTTTGTCCGATGCATATCACCGATCATGAAATCCGCATGGGGGCAATAAAACACACTGTAAATCAATTTATATCATGTAAAACAAACTTTGTGGTATATGTCATTTTATGCACTTGCGGGTCTTTCTATATAGGCCAAACAATACGCCCCTTATACGTACGTTTCAGAGAACACTATAAATCTGTAATGACAGGTAAAAGCGTCCCATGATTGGTCAATCACGTTAAAGAAAAGCACATGGGGGATCCTAATGTCTTGATATTCGGCGGTTTGGAGAGAGTAGTGCTGCCACATAGAGGTGGAAATTTGCATAGATTGTTGTTGCAGCGAGAAGCAAAATGGATCATGCGCACAGGCGCAATGGGACCTATGGGGTTAAATGATAGAATGGACATGTCCATATTCCTGTGAAATAACTAGGTAAGTCTGGTCCCTAAGGGCGCATAGAGCCTTTTTTTTTTTTTCTCTTCTCCCTGCTACAGGCCAAGCCAGGCATAATAACAACTCCCTGATAAGTTTATACTAAGAAATTGTTTCTCCGGTAATGTGACATAGGTGTTGTCTTTCTTTTCTCTTTGCTATACAGACATTTTGATACAAATAATGTGGCAATGTTTTTAACAGTTGTATGTCTTTTGCACTTTGTCATGTGGTTGATATGATGGGAGGAGCTTGTCCTGGACTAAAGTATATCACTCACCGTCATATCCTCTGACGTATAGACCCGTTGAAGCGCTAAGTGGTGCGAAACGGCTGTCGTCTTACACCAGCTCGCACATCCCAGCAACCTGTTCCTCTGGCCATGACATTTTAAAGTTTGAATAAAGGATGAAGTATTAAGGACCGGTGAGTGCTATCTGCATTTTTGTTCTTTGTTGAGTATCATTGTACTCAGGAGAAATTGCAGAATAAATTGTACTGTCCATTTTCCCCTGGTACCCTTCTGAAAATGAAAAATTTGGGACCAAAGCAACAGTTTTGCGGTAAATATGATTGTTTTTCATTTTCATGGCTCAATGTTATAAAATTCTGTGAAGCACCTGTAGGTTCAAGGTGTTCATCACACCTCTAGATAAGTTCATTGAGGGGTGTAATTTCTAACATCGGGTCACTTGTCGTGCCTACCACTGTTTAGGTACCTCAGAGGCACTGCAAATGCGACATGACATCTATTCCAGCCAAATTTGCTCTCAAAAAGATAAATGGTTCTCCCTCCCTTCATAGCTCTGCCATGGGCCCAAATAGTACATTACCACTACATATGGGGTATCGGCATACTCAGCAGAAATTGCACAACTCATTTTTTGGTTCATTTCCTCCTGTTTACCCTTCTGAAAATTTCCAATTTGGGTCTACAGCAACATTTTGTGAGAAAAACGTTATAAAATTCTGTGAAGCACCTGTGGGTTCAAGGTGGTCACCATACCTGTAGAAAAGTTCCTTAAGGGGTGCAGTTTCCAAAATAGGGTCACTTGTGTTTTTTTTCACTGTTTAGGCACATCTGGGCTACATGTGCGCAAATAAGCGCAAACATATAGGCCTCAATGTTCTACTATTATGAAGTACAACATGTCACGAAAGTCTTGGAATCACTGGGATATGTTAAAGCATTCCAGATTAATTACCTCATAGAGTGACACTCGTCAAAACTCAAAATATTGGCCTGGTCAGGAAGGTGAAAACAGGCATCCGGACAAAAGATTTTTAAGAACAATACAATTATCATTGTCAAAGTGTAGACAATCAAATGTAATGTCTTTTTTTGCTTTGGGCGCCCTACAGGCCCCTGACCCTGATGCACAATGTTTCTCCTAAAACAGTATGCTGCAACCATGTAGCTGCATCAGATCTAAAATCTGCAGCTTTTTTCCAGGTTGTATGGGACCAGATCAATCACTGTACATTGAAACTGCGCCAGTCAACTGGACTAATGGAATATTGCCTTGAAGTGATCAAAGAAAATGATCCCTCCGGCTTCTTACAGGTACAAGCATGGAATAAATTATTAAAAAAATAAAATAAGAAAAAGATGTACATGACTCTCAAAACAGTGATTATGGATATGTGATTGTTATTTGGATACTATACACACTTTATGCACATACTTGGAACCTGAGATGTTAGTAAATAGCACAATATTTCGGCTTTATGTTCTGATGAGGTTTATAAGTTTTGTTCTTTATAAATGTAACTGCTGCTATAACATGCACATTATTACTTGAAGTGTGTATTTAACAGGGTGGCCCAGTACCTGAAATTTAATTTCTAAGTATCTATTTTTACACCCTAATCACTTTTGTAATTAGCTTTATTATACAATATCCTGCACTTCTCTCTATCCTGCTAATCCCTGTTTTTTTACTACCCTTCATTTTACTTTTGGTTTGAGAGGAGTCTCAAACAGGTCATTACAGGTGGCTGGGGCTGCACTCACTTCCCACAGCATCTGTCACCTCTCGTGGAACAAAAAGTCATCAGGGGGCGAAGCTACAGTTACTACAGTTTCTTTTATCTCTGCCCTCTGAAGATGTCATGGATCCATGGCTATAGAAGCTGTGGGACAAGTGAGCACAACTCTGGCACTCGGCTTCTGTCCCTGCTGCAATTTCTAACTGTGGACCAAGAGGTCATCATGGAGTGGAGATAAAAGAAGTGAGTGACATTCCAAACCCACTAAACAGCGGAGCCCATTCCAATCAGTTCAGGTGCTGGCTGTGTTATACAGCCAGTATCCAAAAGTCACTCTTAAATGCTGATTTCAAAAAGGTTAGGAATCTTGGAATGTGAATCCTCTCGCTTGTTCCTAACTTCTTCTTAATTGTAGGGTGCCAGTGGGCTGTCATGGCAGCTGGGACTTACTAAAGGACTCTGCGTCTGCCAAGCTAGTACACCTACAAAGCCAAATATAAAATATATAAAAGTCAAAACCATCTTTTTTTCCAAAACTTAAATAGCAAAGGCTTTGCATCAGTTCATGTAAAGAACATGCCTACAACTGTGAACATTTGTTTTTCCTTTTTCTAGTTTTGTGAAGCAAACAACAAATAAGACAAAATAACTCAAAAATTCAGTGTGCGGAACTATTCACCCCCTTTAATCAGTACTTTGTAGAGCCTCCAATTTCAACTGCAAGTCACTTTGGATAAGTCTCGATGAACTTTCCACATCTTACCACTGGGATTATTGCCCATTCCTGAAGGCAAAACTTCTCCAGCTCCTTCAAGTTAGAAGGTTTCCTCTGGTTAACAGCCATCTTCAATACTGACCACAAATTCTCAATTGGATTAAGGTCTGAGCATTGACTAGGCTACTCGAATACATTTACACATTTTCCACTCAAATGTTGCTTTAGCAGTGTGCTTTCGGTCATTGTCTTGTTGTAAGATGAACCGCCGTCCCAGTCTCAAATCACTGACATAGTGAAACAGGTTTTGCTCAAGAATATCCCTATATTTTGCACCATCCATCTTCCCGACTCAAACCATTTTCCCTGTCCCTGCTGCAGAAAAACAACCCCACAGCATGATGCTGCCATCACCATGTTTTGCTGTGGGGATGGTTCTTGGAGTGATGAACTGTGTAGTTTTCGCACTAGACATAGCGCTTACCTTGGTGGCCAAAAAGTTAAATTTTGGTCTCATCTGACCACAGCATCTTCCTCCATACATTTGGAGAGTCTCCCACGTGTCTTTTGGCAAACTGAAACTGAGCTTTACAATTTGTGTGTGTGTAAGTGAAGGCTTTCTTCTGCCCACTCTTCCATAAAGGCCACCTCTATGGAATGTGCGGCTTATTGTGGTCATATGGGCAGATACCCCAGTCTCTGCTTGGGAACTCTGCAGCTCATTCACTGTTACATTTGCTCTCTGTGCTACCTCTATAATTAATGCTCTCCTTGCCCAGGCTGAGAGTTTGTGTGGGCAGCCCTCTCTTGACATAGTTGTTGTAGTAACATGTTCTTTCCATTTGATGATAATAGATTTGATGGTGCTCTGGGGGATCATCAGAGATTGGGATATATATATATTTTTTTCTTATAACCCAACGCTGACTTGTAATTCTCAACACCTTGTCCCTGACTTCCTAGAGATCTCCTTGGTCTTCATGGTGTTTTTTGGTTAGTGGTGCCTCGGGCTTAACCCCTTTCTGACATTAGATGTACTATCCCGTCGAGGTGGTCTGGGCCCTTATGACCACCGACGGGATAGTCCGTCATCACCGATCAGCCACGCTTTATCATGGTAAAGCCTGCATTTATAAGAAGGTCGGAACCAAATGTGTTTAGATGTAATTAAAATTACAGCATGGTGAAGGGCCGGGTGTTCAAGTCAGAAAAAATAGTACATAGCAAGTGCAGCCATTTATCTATTTGCTATGTAAGTTGTTTTTGGTTATGCACCAGTTCAGACTAGTTCTTTGTTCAGTCAGTTTACCATTACTTGCTATGTACTATTTTTTCTGACTTGAACACCCCGCCCTTCACCATGCTGTGATTTTAATTACATCCAAACACATTTGGTTCTGACCTTCCTAGAAATGCAGGCTTTACCATGATATTAGCCAGAGGTAAGTGTTCACACTAGGCAGTCAGATCAGGGACCCATCCGATCCATGAGATTTCCTTGACGTTGGTGGATGGGCTCACATTTTTTGGCCAAATTTTGTGCTAAGCATCTCATGTGTTTTTTCATAGATTTCACAAGCCATTATGCTATTCACATCTCACGTATCACACAGTCCCTTGCTTTAGTACAGTGCAGCCATTTTATCTATTTGCTATGTAAGTTGTTTTTGGTTATGCACCAGTTCAGACTAGTTCTCTGTTCAGTCAGTTTACCATTACTTGCTATCCGACAGTATGTGCCAGGAGCGGTCATAGACCACATCCCGGCAAACATGATCGCAGTGTTCCGGCGGCATAAGGAAGCATCGTGCAGGGAGGGGGCTCCCTGCGTGCTTCCCTGAGACCCCCGGAACAACGCGATGTGATCGTGTTGTTCCGAGTGTCTCCTCCGTCCTCCTCACTGCAGGCACCGGATCCAAGATGGCCGCGGGGGGCCTTCCAGGTCCTGCAGGGAGGTGGCTTGCATGCGCCTGCTCTCGGCGGCAAGCCTGCAGCACAGCCTGTTAGATCGCTGATCTGACACAGTGCTGTGCAAAGAGTCAGATCAGCGATCTGACACTATAGGATGATGTCCCACCCTGGGACAAAGTAAAAAAAGTAAAAAAAAACTAAATAAATTAAAAAATATATATATATTGTTCCAATAAATACATTTCTTTATGTAAATAAAAAAAAACAATAAAAGTACACATATTTAGTATCGCCGCGTCCGTAACGACCCGACCTATAAAACTGTCCCACTTGTTAACCCCTTCAGTGAATACCATAAAAAAAGAGGCAAAAAACAATGCTTTATCATCATACCGCCGAACAAAAAGTGGAATAACACGCGATCACAAAGACGGATATAAATAAACATGGTACCGCCGAAAATGTCATCTTGTCCTGCAAAAAACAAGTCGCCATACAGCGTCATCAGCAAAAATCAAAAAAGTGATAGCCCTCAAAATAAAGCGATGCAAAAATCATAATTTTTTCTATAAAATAGTTTTTATTGTATAAAAGCGCCGAAACATAAAAAAAATATAAATGAGGTATCGCTGTAATCGTACTGACCCGAAGAATAAAACAGTTTTATCAATTTTACCAAACGCTGGACGGTATAAACGCCCCCTTTAAAAGAAATTCACGAATTGCTGGTTTTTGATAATTTTGCCTAACAAAAATCGGAATTAGAAAGCGATAAAAAAATGTCATGTGCCCAAAAATGGTACCAATAAAAACATCAACTTGTCTCGCAAAAAACAAGACCTCACATGACTCTGTGGACCAAAATATGGAAAAATTATAGCTTTCAGAATGTGGTAGTGCAAAAAATATTTTTTTCAATAAAAAGCGTCTTTTAGTGTGTGACAGCTGCCAAACATAAAAACCCTCTATAAATAGTAAATCAAACCCCCCTTTATCACCGCCTTAGGGAAAAATAATAAATTAAAAGAAAGTATTTATTTCCATTTTCCCATTAGGGTTAGGGTCTAAAGTTAGGGTTAGGGTTGGTGCTAAAGTTAGGGTTAGGGTTGGGGCTAAAGTTAGGGTTGGGGCTAAAGTTAGGGTTGTGGCTAGAGTTGGGGGTTATGGTTTGCATTACGTTAACGATGGATTAGGGGTGTGTCAGGGTTAGGGGTATGGTTAGAGTTGGGATAAGAGTTAGGGGTGTGTTGGGGTTGGGATTAGGGTTAGGGGTGTGTTGGGGTTAGGGGTGTGGTTAGGGTTGGGATTAGGGTTAGGGGTGTGTTGGGGTTAGGGGTGTGTTGGGGTTAGGGGTGTGGTTAGGGTTGGGATTAGGGTTAGGGGTGTGTTGAGGTTAGGTTTGGAGTTAGAATTGGGAGGTTTCCACTGTTTAGGCACACCAAGGGCTCTGCAAATGCAACATGACGTCCGATCTCAATCCATACAATTCTGCGTTGAAAAAGTAAAACTGTGCTTCTTCCCTTCCGAGCTCTGCCGTGCGCCCAAACAGTAGTTTTCTCCCACATATGGTGTATCAGCCTACTCAGGACAAATTGCAAAACAACTTCTGGGGTCCAATTTCTCCAGATACCCTTGGGAAAATGCAAAATTGGGGGCTAAAAGATCATTAATGTGGAGAAAAAAAATGATTTGTTAATTTACATTACATTATAAACTTCTGTGAAGCACTTGGGGATTTAAAGTGCTCACCACACATCTAGATAACTTCCTTAGGGGGTCTACTTTCCAAAATGGGGTCACTTTTGGGGGGTTTCCACTGTTTAGGCACATTAGGGGCTCTCCAAACGAGACATGGCGTCCTATCTCAATTCCAGCCAATTTTGCATTGAAAAGTCAAATGGCGCTCCTTCCCTTCTGAGCTATGCCATGCGCCCAAACAGTGGTTTACCCCCACATATGGGGTATCAGCGTACTCAGGACAAATTGCACAACAGCGTTTGAGGTCCAATTTCTCCTGTTACCCTTGGTAAAATAAAACAAATTGGATCTGAATTACATTTTTTGTGAAAAAAGTTAAATGTTCTTTTTTTTTTTTTTTTTTTTTTTTTTAAACATTCCAAAAATTCCTGTGAAACACCTGAAAGGTTAATAAACTTCTTGAATGTGGTTTTGAGCACCTTGAGGGGTGCAGTTTTTACAATGATGTCACACTTGGGTATTTTCTATCATATAGACCCCTCAAAGTGACTTCAAATGTGGTGTGGTCCCTAAAAATAAATGGTGTTGTAAAAATGAGAAATTGTTGGTCAACTTTTAACCCTTATAACTCCCTAACAAAAGAGAATTTTAATTACAAAATTGTGCTGATGTAAAGTAGACATGTGGAAAATGTTACTTATTAAGTATTTTGTGTGACGATATCTCTGTGATTTAAGGGCATGAAAATTCAATTTGGAAAATTGCGAAATTTCCATTTTTTTCACAAATAAACTCAAGTAATGTCAAGGAAATTTTACAACTAACCTGAAGTACAATATGTCATGAGAAAACAGTGTCAGAATCACCGGGATCCATGCAAGCGTTCCAGAGTAATAACCTCATAAAGGGACAGTGGTCAGAATTGTAAAAATTGGCCCGTCATTAACGTGCAAACCACCCTTGGGTGTAAAGGGGTTAATGGTGTTGCAGCCTCAGCGGCCTTTCAAAGGTGTGTATATATTGACAGACCATGTGACTCTTAGATTGCACACAGGTGACTTCCTTTCACTAACCATGTGACTTATAGAGGTAATTGCTTGCACCATAAATTTTTAGGGGCTTCATTGCAAAAGGGGTGAATACAAATGCACATTCCAATTTTTAGTTATTTGATCCCATAATTTTAATTTATGTTTATACTTTTCCCATTTTAGTTCACCAACTTAGACTATTTAGTGCTGATGCATCATACACAAATCACATTACAAAAATATTTAGGCTGTGTGCACACGTCGCATTTTTTTCACGGTTTTTCGCTATAAAAACGCTATAAAACCGCGAAAAAAACGCTCACATTAAGCATCCTATTTAATAGAATACAATCCGCATTTTGTATGCACATGCTGCGTTGTTTTCCTGAGCGGAAACGCATTCCAGAAAAAAACGCAGCAAGTTCATTAATTTGCGGAGTCGCGAAGATTCCGCACACATAGGAATACATTGATCCGCTTACTTCCCGCATGGGGCTATGCCCACCATGTGGGAAGTAAGCGGATCATGTGCGGTTGGTACCTAGGGTGGAGGAGAGGAGACTTTCCTCCACGGAATGGGCACCATATAATTGGTATAAAAGAGAAGAATTAAAATAAAAAATAGTGATATACTCACCTTCTGATGGCCCCCGGAGTCTTCCCGCCTCTCAGCGGTGCACGTGGCCGCTTCCGTTCCCATGGATGCTTTGTGTGAAGGATATGCGATGACGTGACCGTGACGTCATCACAGGTCCTGCACACAAAGCATCTATAGGAACGGAAGCCGCTGAGGAGATCGGGGGGCCTTCGGAAGGTGAGAATAACCATTTTTTTAAATTATTTTTAACATTATATATTTTTACTATTGATGCTGCATAGGCAGCATCAATAGTAAAAAGTTGGTCACACTTGTCAAACACTATGTTTGACAAGTGTGACCAACCTGTCAATCAGTTTTCCAAGCGATGCTACAGATCGCTTGAAAAACGCTAGAATTCTGCAAGCTAATTATGCTTGCAAAAACGCTAGTGTTTAGCAGGAATATGCATGCCAATTCCACATGTGATATACCCGCGGCAGGAGTTGCAGAATTGCCACGGAAATTTCCGTGGAAATTCTGCGACGTGTGCACTTAGCCTTAAACACAGGTTGTAATGTTAAATAAAGGTACCAGTTCAGAAATAATGAACCCACATAATTAGAGACTCACTATAAATTATTAAACATGGAAAAAATTGCTAAAAAGAGTATAAAGATTTTATTTATGTTACAAAGATTTGCATAAAAATATAAATTTATTTTCCTTATTATGGGTACAATGTGATTAAATCCATAAGTGAATATAAAGGGCCGGGGAATTTATCAGGAAACAAATGTAACCTTATATGTTCAGTAATTACAGTGGGGAAAAAAAGTTTTTAGTCTGCCACCAGTTGTGCAAGTTCTCCCACTTAAAAAGTTGAGAGAGACGTGTAATTGACATCATAGATAGACCACAACTATGAGAGTCAAAATGAGAAAACAAATCCAGAAAATCACCTTGTCTGATTTGGCAAGATTTATTTTGCAAATTATGGTGGAAAATTAAGTATTTGGTCACCTGAACAAATGCAAGATTTCTGGCTCTCCCAGACCTGTAACTTCTTCTTTAAGATGTTCCTGTGTCCTCCACTTTAGTAATGGCACCTGTTTTAACTTGTTATTAGTGATTAGCGAGTGTACTCGTTGCTCGGGTGGTCTCCGAGTATTTGTAACTGCTCGGAGATTTAGTTTTTGTTGACGCAGCTGCATGATTTACGGCTGCTAGCCAGCCTGAGTACATGTGGGGGTTGCCTGGTTGCCAGAGAATCCCCACATGTATTCAAGCTGTCTATCAGCTGTAAATTATGGAGCTGAGGTAATGAAAACTAAATCTCTAAGCACTTACAAATACTCAGAGACCACCCGAGCGTGCTCGGGAAAACCCGAGCAACGAGTATACTCGCTCATCACTAGTTGTTATCAGTGTAAAAGACACCTGTCCTCAACCTCAAACAGTCACACTCCAAACTCCACTATGGTGAAGACCAAAGAGCTGTTGAAAGACACCAGAAACAAAAGGCTGGGATGACTGAATCTGCAATAGGCAAGCAGCTTGGTGTGATGAAATCAACTGTGGAAGCAATTATAAGAAAATGGTAGACATACAAGACCACTGATAATCTCCCTCAATCTGGGGCTCCATGCAAGATCTCACCCTGTAGGGTCAAAATGATCACAAGAACGGTGAGTAAAAATCCCAGAACCACACGGGGGGTCCTAGTGAATGACCTGCATGGAGCTGGGAGCACTGTAACAAATGCTACCATCAGTAACACACTATACTGCCAGGGACTCAGATCCCGCAGTGCCAGACGTGTCCCCTTGCATAAGCCAGTACATGTCCGGGTATCTGAAGTTTGCTAGAGAGCATTTGGATTATCCAGAAGAGTATTGGGAGAATGTCATGGTCTGATGAAACCAAAGTAGAACTGTTTGGTAGAAACAAAACTCATCGTGTTTGGAGGAGACAGAATGCTGAGTTGCATCCAAAGAACATCATACCTACTGTGAAGCATGGGGGTGGGTGGCAACATCATGCTTTGGGGCTGTTTCTCTGCAAATGGACCTGGACAGCTGATCCATGTACATGAAAGAATGAATGGGCTCATGCATCTTGAGATTTTGAGTGCAAACCTCCTTCCATCAGCAAGGGCATTGAAGATGAAACGTGGATGGGTCATTCAGCATGATAATGATCCCAAGCATACCGCCAGGGCAACAAAGAAGTGGCTTCGTAAGAAGCATATGAAGGTCCTGGAGTGGCCTAGCCAGACTTCAGATCTCAACCCCATAGAAAACCTTTGGAGGGAGTTGAAAGTCCATGTTGCCCAGCAACAGGCCCAAAACATCACTGCTCTAGAGGAGATCTGCATGGAGGAATGTGCCAACATACCAACAACAGTGTGTTCCAATCTCATGATGAAGTCTTACAGAAAATGTTTGACCTCTGTCATTGCCAACAAAGGATATATAACAAAATATTGAGATTAACATTTGTTAATGACCAAATACTTATTTTCCACCATAATTTGCAAAATAAATCTTGCCAAATCAGACAGGGTGATTTTCTGGATTTGTTTTCTCAATTTTGACTCTCATAGTTGTGGTCTACCTATGATGTCAATTACAGGCCTCTCTCATCTTTTTAAGTGGAAGAACTTTCACAATTGGTGGCTGACTAAATACTTTTCCTCCACTGTAAATTAGATCCCTATTCAGCATCTATATCACACAATACTGACAGATTCAATAATGCTCCATGTATACTAAGAACACAACAGTAATTTGGTGAGGGAGCACTGTGCTCCTGCTTATCATATACTATTCATGGTTTTATACTGCACATATTACATAAAACACCACAGAAAAAAACAGGCAAAGGTGCTTACCTGTCCAGGCCTCAAATCAAATGCACTAACATGGTGCTGTGGGCCCAAGTAAAGATGGCGACTACACAGGTGCGGTAATACCAAATGCGACAGCCAGCCTACAATCAGGGATTGGCCGCTGGGCACACCAGTGCAAATGAATAATCTGCAGCAGTGTTCACACAGAGTATGCAAAGCATCTGGATCATAGCCTATTGGTAACGCCCTGTGGCGGGCTGCCCAGTGCTAACTGTAATGAGTCCCATGTGAACAGAGACTACAATCTACAAAGCCATCAGGGCCCAACAGCACCTCAAAAAGTTAAAATAAAAAAGTGCACACACAACATATCAAAATATGTAAGGTATTATATAAAGTAGAAGAGAAATAGTAAAATCAATAGTCAGAGTAATTACCCATGATTTGCATATATCCTGTTAAGACACCGGCCCCGTTTCCCAACACGCGTTTCTCGTTGCTGCCGCTTCTTCATGTTGTAATGTAATGAAATAGGTAAAATGTCAAGAGGGTGAATACTTTAACAAGTCACTGTATATCCATACTCCTATCCCATACTTTATTGATCAGAAATAAAGTTGGTGCCAATAATATTTCTCTCAAAAACCCACCTGCCTCTACAAATTATATTTGTAAGTTCCAAGGGAAAACTTGTCTAACCAATCGCCCATTGTTTGCTTGGCAATCCTCCCGACCCCATGAGCTCAGTTGTTGTATCTTGGTGACAAGATAATAAATCCAAGCATTGGCAATAGCCAATCCCCAATCTTTAGTATTCCAGTTTAATTGTAGAATGTTGCTTTTTCTATAATTGCATTCTAAACAAAGCTGCAGGCTTTCACACAGAGGCATTATACAATATATAGAAAAGTTGAGCCATTAATACCATCTAATATATAAAGCTGAATGTGTGTATGTCCGGGATTGGCATCTGAACCGTCGCAGCTACAGCCACAAAATTTTGCACAGTCACACGTCTGGACCCCGAGAGCGTCATAGGCTATGTTGTGAGGTGAAATTTTAACCCCGCGCTTTCCAATTCACCAAACAATTTTGCCCCTATCTACATAATGGGGAAAAAGTGAAAGGAAAAGTGTTAGAGGCGTCGCAGCTACAGGCACAAAATTTTGCACAGTCACACGTCTGGACCCCGAGAGCGTCAAAGCTATGTTGTGAGGTGAAATTTTAACCCCGCGCTTTCCAATTCACCAAACAATTTTGCCCCTATCTACATAATGGGGAAAAAATGAAAGGAAAAGTGTTGGAGGCAAATTAACAGCTGCCAGATGTGAACAAGGGGGACTTAAAGAATGAGAGCGATGGCGCCAAAGAGTATATATTGTACAGTTGCTAAGGTGGGGCCCCGACATGGGATAATCACCACACCACCACGGGGATATGAACACACACACAAAATGCGCCACACACTACCACGTGCTCGAACACATACACCACCCTCAGCGCACATTTCACCACACATACACCAACCTCGCCACATAAAAGTCGAAACACAAAAGTCGCCGCTCAAAACTCGCCACGCGCAAAACTCTCCACATGCAAAACTCGCCACACGTGCAAAACTCACCTCATGGAAAACTCGCCACACGCAAAACTTGCACACGCGGAAAAATTGCCACATGCACAAAAGTTGCAACACATGCAAAAGTTGCCTCACACAAAACTTGCACATACTCAAAAGGCACCACACATAAAACTCGCCACGCGCAAAATTCGCCATGCGCAAAACTTGCTGCACACAACTTGCTACACTAACCTGTCACATGCAACTCGACACACAAAAAGCTGCTACACGCATGTCGCCACACAAAACTCATCTCACAAAAGTCGCTACATGCATGTCGCCACACGCAACTCAACACACACAACTTGACACACGAAACTCGCCCTAAAACACACACAAGTCTGGTATTATCCTTCAAAAATAAAAATCTGATTAATAAGCAGACAAACTACAAGAGCAACAAATGTACCATATAGGAATCCGGCAGCTGTCAGTCACATGACCAGTCTATTATGTGTATGTGTGAGCTAATATATACTGCCAGGGGGTGGGCTTACTGTTGGCTGGGGATTTATCAGGCTGCCAATTTAGCTTACAAATACTGAGGTAAAAATACTGACCAAATAACGTGTGAACGAGGTCTAATACAGGAGGAGATGACATACAGATATATACTATATACAGGAGGAGATGACACACAGGTATATACTATTTACAGGGGAGATGACACACAGGTATATACTATATACAGGAGGAGATGACACACAGATATATACTATATACAGGAGAGATGACACACAGGTATATACTATATAGAGGAGGAGATGACATACAGGTACATACTACATACAGGAGGAGATGACATACAGGTACATACTACATACAGGAGGAGATGACATACAGGTATATACTATATACAGGAGGAGATGACACACAGGTATATACTATATACAGGAGCAGATTACCTACAGGTATATAGTATATACAGGAGGAGATGACATACAGGTATATGCTATGTATAGGAGGAGATGACATACAGGTATATACTATATACAGGAGGAGATGACACACAGATATATACTATATATAGGTGAGATGACACACAGGTATATACTATATACAGGAGGAGATTACATACAGGTATATACTATATATAGGAGGAGATGACATACAGGTATATACTATATACAGGGGAGATGACACACAGCAGGTATATACTATATACAGGGGAGATGACATACAGGTATATACTATATACAGGAGATGACATACAGGTGTATACTATATATAAGGGAGATGACAAACATGTATATACTGAGGTGAAAATGAGAGGTGTGAGGTGAAAATGAAAAGGTGTGAGTGCAAAATGAGAGGAGTGAGGGAAAATAGTGGAGTGATCGGAAAATGACAGATGTGAGGTCGAAATGACAAGTGTTAGGGGGGAATGAGAGGAGTGAGGGGGAAAATAAGAGGAGTGAGGGGGAAAATGAGAGGTGTGAGGGAGAAAATGAGAGATGTGAGGGGGAAAATGAAAGATGTGATGGGGAAAATGAGAGGCGTGATGGGAAAATAAGAGAAGTGAGGTGCTATAACTAACCACAGATATTTACTATGCCCAGGCAACGCCGGGCTCTTCAGCTAGTTATCTTATAAAAATCCCTGAGATCCTTTGATTCTGCTACTTTGGTTCCATTTTGCAATGTGTCACTGCATTGCAGAAATATTCATATTTATTGCTTTTGTAGTGCACTATGTTAAATCTGTACTTATAATGCATCTGGGTGTTTTCTCCAGGAGTGTGTGCTTTCTCCCTTCCCTCCCAGATGCTGGTAATCACAGCTCAGCATCTAACCGCCTTATAGTCACAGACGTTGCCGAGCTGTGATTGACAGTGTCTGTGAGGGAGGAGACAAAACACATGACCCCTAAGAAGATACACAAGGAATGCTCAGTTGTAATATAAACAGAGATTTCACATACGGTGCTTTAAAACCAATAAAGCAGCAGTTCGTGACTTTATACAAAAAAAAGTGAATGGGTTCATACTTTTGGAAAAGGGAGTGTATAATAAAAGAATGTCCTGATGAGATTTTATGCTGTATGGAGTCCATGGTAGTGAACTCCAGGTTTACCATCAAATGCTTTATTGTTGGATAACATACTTACACTTTTTCATTATTTTTTAGTCAAAAGCTGGATTGATTTAACAGTCTTGTTGCATGATCAGGAAGTACTATTGGAGATATATATGATTATTCCCCAGTGAAAATGTGTCAAATCCAATTAATACAGAGGATCCACTTGATTTCATGCCTCATGGAACTTGTTCTGGATTAATGGGAAGGGGCAATACCCTTTTCTTGCTTATGTTTCAAAAGGGGTTGTTTGGGTTTGTGTTCTGTATGCTGACATGGAAAAATATATAAAAATCAATATACCTAATTTGGACGTGTCCGTGTGTCTGTGCCCAATGAGTCATCCACAGCTGAACAGTAACTTAGGTATCCATAGTTAATACCACTAGCAGCTAACTGCCTGGGCATAACCATGGATAAATAAGAAGAGAATATCCAGCTTCACCGAATCCATTAAAAAGAGTTTTCTTTATTCGCAAACTTTAAACATAGAGGATACAGACTTCAGCACAAACCATATGGGTAAGAATCTCAACGCGTTTCTGGAGACTAAGCTCCCTTAATCATGACATGTCTATGTTTAAAGTTTGCGAATAAAGAAAACTCTTTTTTACGGATTCGGTGAAGCTGGACATTCTCTTCTTTTTTGGACTTTATACGTTTGGACACAGCGGGTCTGTGCTCCCGAAGATTGGTTTATGCATCACGGGTGAGCTGGTTTATATTCCTTCATAACCATGGATACCTAAGGAGAGGAGCTCTCCCGGGTGGCGAGTTAAGGCATAAGCCTTTTTTGCAACACTGAGGCAACAGTGTGAGGCAACATTGCAAAGATGGATCAAATTGAGCGCGCTGCTGCACGCTAAGCGAATCGCATACGGATGCGTGACCTGCGTCTTAATGAAAAAGAAGACGAACGATATTATTGAAGAACTGCTGATGCAGCCCGACAGAGGGAGGCCAGAGCAAGAGAAACGAATGAAGTAACTGAATCACGTAGAGCATCTAATGCTGCACGACAACAAGCAACACGCAATGCACAAAGTGATACACATATTTCACAAAAAAGAGAACAAGATAGAATATGTGTCCAAAATGCAAGAGCCACTCGACGTTGGCAAGTTACATTTGCCGCTAGAGGACTTCTCAATCAAATTGATGAGACACGTATTGAAGAACACTATGCTGGTGAACTGACATTTCAATGTAAGTTCTGCCAATCTAAAAATTTCAAAAACGAAATGGCGCAGGACAAAACATTCCCTTCCTGCTGCAAAAGAGGGCGCATCCAATTACGTCCCATTCGTATGGATGATCAATTAGTCAAGTTGATGAAAGGAGAGTATCAGCACTCCAATAACTTTATGGCTAATATAAGGCAATACAATAGCTCGCTTGCTTTGGCATCAATGGGAGCACAAGTAGCGCCAGCTCCTGGGCATGGTCCATACGGTTTTCAAATTCATGGACAAATTTACCACAGAACTGCCCCATTGCATCCCGCTTTGGGTAGTACTCCCAAGTTTGCCCAGATTTATATCTTGGACAGTGAAGAAGCATTAAGTACAAGAAGTGAAGCAAATAAAAAGTGCCTCCCAGCACTGCTATCATCTCTTGGAGAGAAAATGAA
Organism: Ranitomeya variabilis; assembly: GCF_051348905.1. Classification (NCBI taxonomy): domain Eukaryota; kingdom Metazoa; phylum Chordata; class Amphibia; order Anura; family Dendrobatidae; genus Ranitomeya; species Ranitomeya variabilis. The sequence goes on along the minus strand of NC_135233.1, from coordinate 183,968,288 downwards.
AGCAATTAACCCACTCACAAGAGCCTTCACAATGATGAGGGAATTTGAAATAGAGGAAGAGAAGATTGCTGAATTAGAAAATCACGATCCACTCGAAATAACAATGTCAATTATAAATGACTACAACGATGACCAGAGGCGCTACAATGCACCAAGGTGCAATGAAGTAGCTATAATTTGTCAAAATGCAATGGGTGAACCCCCATTTATTAGGGACATCAGAGTTCACCTCAAAGTGAAAACCAAACTGTTCAAATCAGCTTTCTTCACAGAAAGTGTGATGCAATGACATATCCACTTCTATTCCCATATGGGGACAGAGGATGGGCAATAAATTTGATAACTCCAATTGCCCTAAGTGTGCAACATCAAGGAATTGGTGACATTCATCTACCATCCATACCAGTGGATTAAGATCGACAAGAAAAAATCACCATGTTGCAGTACTATGCATACAGGCTTGCCATTCGTGACAAGTTCAATCCCCTTTTAAGTGCTGGGAAGTTGACGCAACAATTTATCGTTGACAGTTATGTCAAAAATTTAATCCGACAGGATCGAATATATAAAACAAAATCAAAAGGCATTACGCGTCGACAGTTATGCTGGCGTTATGGATCACGTCCATAATGCTGCGTTACACCAAGGTCTAAAAGCTGGGACACCAGTAATTTTACTGTCCACTTTCATTGGAAGCCAATCAATGTTGAGATATTTGCGTCAATACAAAGTGTTAAATGTCTTTTCAAATATGTATACAAAGGACATGCCAATATCAAGTTTGATACATTAAACTGGAATGAACCAGCCATGTACCTAGATTCTCGGTATATAAGCGCCCCTGAGGGCATGTGGAGAATCAGAAAAAATAAAATGCATGATGCTTCACATACCATTAATAGGCTTGCTGTTCACCTTGAAAACATGCAGCAAGTGTTTTTCGAAGATGGTAATGTGGATATGGTTATTTCGGACTCAAAATCCTCTACTCTGCAGGCTTATTTTCAGCTAAACAGAGTTGACACTTCCGCCTGTCAGTATTTGTACAGTGAAATCCCTGAACATTATGTCTGGGATAGAAAAGCTGTACCAGAAGGATGGAAAAATCGACAGCCTCAATTTGGGAACACAATTGCACAAATGTATACAGTCTCTTTAACAGATGGTGAGCTGTATTTACTTCGCTTAAGAGGAGCACAGTCTTATGCTGACTTAAGGACTGTCAATGGAGTCGTACATGACACGTATAAAAATGCGTGCATTGATCTTCATCTTTTGGAAGATGATTCCCAATGGGAAGACGGTATAACAGATGCAATCACTTTCCAAATACCCTACCAACTTCGTGAATTATTTGCTATAATTTGTGTATATGGGGAACCAGCTAAACCACTGGCATCATGGCAAAAATATAAAACCGAATTTATAGAGGATTACATCAGACGGTATACTCCAGAAATTGCTGAGCAACTGGCTCTTTGTGATATTAATGAAGTGCTCTTAAGCAATAAAAAGTCCTGTGCTGACTTTGGATTGTCAACTCCAGTAAATGTTCCAGATGAAACACTAGACCAACTGAATTATGCTGTAATAAAGCAGGAGGCTGAACAATTGAAAGTTATGCTTAATGAAGCTCAGAAATCCGCTTTTGATGCAATTATGCAAGCAGTCAATGCTGCATCACAGCCAGACGACACTAGCTCACACTGTTTTATTCTGGACGGCCTAGGAGGCAGTGGGAAGGCATTTTTGTATAACTACTTGCACAAGACACTACAAGCAGAAAAGAAGTCTATTTGCTCAGTAGCCTCCACTGGATTGGCAACTACATTACTACAAAACGGTAGCACCTACCATTCCAAGTTTGGCCTTGGAATTACAACAAATGAGACCATAGTGTCAAAAATTAAGCTAACCTCACTTCAAGCAAAGGAGCTTAGGGAGTCATCTGTCGTTATTTGGGACGAAGTAACAATGACTCCCAGTTTTAATATGAACGCTGTGGATAATTTGTTCCAAGACATATGGGGGAAAAAAAGACCATTTGGTGGAAAAGTTTTCATAAACGGTGATGACTTTCGTCAAACCCTACCAATAGTGGAAGGTGGAAAAAGAGCCCAAATTGTACAGTCCACCATTAAATACTCAAAATCCTGGAATCTGTTTTCACGGTTCCAGTTACAACAGAATATGAGAACGTCTCAGGACGAAGTTGAGTACAACTCATGGTTACTGAAACTTGGCAATGGAGAGTTGTCTGTTGTGAATTAGACTTTTTGGCTCCCTCTTGTGGTTACTAGTGATATGACTCTGGGATTGTCTTTCCTCAGTTTGGCACCCACCTGGGTCGTTAGTCCAGGGGTGTTGCTATATAAACTTCCTGGATCCTTAGTCCAGTGCCTGGCATCGTTGTAATCAGATCCTTTCTGTTTGCTGCTGTCTGCTGGTCCTGGTTCGTGCAAAATTAAGCTAAGTCTTGCTTCTTTGTTTTTTGGTTATTTGCTTGCTCTCATTTTTGTCCAGCTTGTACTAAATGTGATTCCTGACCTTGCTGTAAGCTCTAGGGGGCTGGTGTTCTCCCCCCGGGCCGTTAGACGGTTCGGGGGTTCTTGAATATCCAGCGTGGATATTTTGATAGGGTTTTTGCTGACCATATAAGTCATCTTACTATATTCTGCTATTAGCTAGTGGGCCTCTCTTTGCTAAATACCTAGCTCATTCTTACGTTTGTCTTTTCCTCTTACCTCACCGTTATTATTTGTTGGGGGCTTCTATCCAACTTTTGGGGTCTTTTCTCTGGAGGCAAGAAAGGTCTTTCTTTTCCCTTCTAGGGTTAGTTAGTTCTCCGGCTGGCGCAAGACGTCTAGAACCAACGTAGGCACGTTCCCCGGCTGCTGCTATTTGTGGTGCTAGGATTAGATATATGGTCAGCTCAGTTACCACTGCCCTATGAGCTGGTTTTTTGTGTTTGCAGACTTAGTAATTATTTCTGAGACCCTCTGCCATTGGGGTCATAACAGTTGTCAAATGTGTATGGTCTACCAGAAGACATAAATGAAATCCTGAATTCTTTTATTGAAGAGGGTTATTTAATTACCGCTATTTTTGGCAACTCAATTGAGATTACCGATGCAACGGTAGAAGCAATTGCCAAAAAAGCAATTCTTACGCCATTGAATGATGACGTTCATGCCTTAAACGACAAAATTCTTAGTCAAGTTCAAGATGAACACTCAACATATCGTGTAGACCTATTGCGCTCGACACCACAATTGGGGTAACAGAATAACTGAGAAAGTAACTTAAATGCACAAGAGTGCGTACTGTGCCACTCTGGCGGACGCCACTAACCACCCAGGCTTGCGTAAGGAAAGCACTCTAATAGCGCACGGCGCCACACTGTTGGTCACAGCAATTTAGACGCTGTTTCATGTGTTATTGTGCTGATAGCTCAGCCGGGCACTAGATAGCAGACATCCACCTTATGCGAGCAGTCATACACAAGGGAGGGGATGTTTAAAGAACGACTTGCACTCATCAACACACACACGTTTTCAAATGTACACTAGCGCATGGCTGTGCGGTCATGCAAATCTTTTATAGCTGCAGCAAGTACAGGACCTTCCCAGAAGGACCAATGGGAGGCTGCCACAGAAGTTGAGCACCTTCAGGAGCTTCCTAGGGAACCAATGGGATTTGCTGCAGTATCTAAGCATGTGACCCTTGATCTCCAACAAGAGATCTTACCCTGGGCATGCTTCGTATGTGAAAAGCAGGACTTAGTCCCAGAAAGACCTGCTCTCTGCTGAACATTGCTGGCTACAAGGACAGAGCCTGGAAGGGCAGTAGTAACCAGTTGTCCAGTATCAGCCTGAGCTAGATGCTGGGACCGACGTCTCCGCTGAGTATACTCCACTGTGGCGGGAGAAGAATGGGAGACCACAGCGGAGATGGTTCGAGATTCCCCCTGTGCTGAGGCGTGAACTCGACACCTAACAGCGTGGCCTTTGTAATGGCACAAGGCTTTATGTGAAAAGCTTAAAAGCAAACGTTATTTATGCCCTTGCTTTAAATGGAAAAGCAAAGAGTCAGACAGATTTTATTCAAAGAATTGACCTGATTTGCAAAGATAAAAACTTGCCAGTCCAGATGCGAACGCGTCAGTTTCCTGTTATGTTGGCTTTTGCAATGACCATCAATAAATCTCAGGGACAGTCCTTGGATATTGTAGGAATTTGCCTCTCCCAGTGTTTTCACATGGGCAGTTATATGTGGCTTTCTCCAGGGGAAGGAAAAGCCAGCAAATAAGGGTCAAAATATTTGAGACACAGAAGCAAGGTAAACTTATTCCTAACGTTGACAAATGGTTTACTGTCAACTGTGTGCACAAAGAAGTATTTTATTAAGCTTTTTAACAATTGTAAAAGCCAAAAAAATTTGTACACAAAAGCGGGACTAACTCCTAGCCGCGGTCTGCGGTCCAAAATTGGGCATGGTCAGGGCCTTGGGGGCAGATCCCAAGTGCGCTCAACCATGTGAAATAGCTTACGCTCAGGAACATTGAGAAATAGTGCTATCGGATAGCTCTACCCATTCATTTCCTTTAGGAATAGGGCTATGGGATAGCTCTACCCGTTCACTGATAGCACTATTGGATAGCTCTACCCGAACAGTATTAACTACAGAGCTTTTTCCTACACAAGGTAGGAGAGGTACACCAGGTATTTATGTTTGCTATTAGTCTGCACATACGCCAGTCTGGTGCGTGGGTACACCCCATTGCAAGCTCAGTCTGCTGCGTGGTTACACCCCATTGCGTGGTTCGTAATCACAGCGCGCGCCCGCTGACCGAAATATGACTGAATAGATTTGAAAAAATTGGAGTTGTACATTTTCTTTAAAAATTTAAAACTTGCCGCTACATTTTTTACCCTTCAGCAGGCATTTGGTAAATGTTTTTTAGAGACTTACTTGTGTGTTATGACTATCAGGTTTAACCGCTTCCTGACCTTGAACGTATGGATACATCATGGCGATTTTGCTTGCACAAAGGCTGTGCACGCGTGATGGCCGCTGGGTGTCAGCTGACAGCTGACACCCCGCACTCAGTGAGCAGTGACCGCACAGTGCCCGGCACTTTAACCCCCTAAATACTACGATAGCTAGCGATCAAAATATAGCAGAGGACGAAACAGAAAGAAACAAAGAGCCAGCAGCCGTGATGAACGTCTGATTCCCAAAACTCTCGTTTTCTAGAGTATAGTAGCAAGGTGAGAAAAGTAAAACTTAGCTTTTAATCTATAAGTATAAAATCTCGTAGAGGATAGTATAAGAGGAAAACACCTTTTTTTACACATATGTAGTATAAATGAATAGACAGCCACAGTGGCGGACAAGTCATTAATAGACAAAATAGACCTGTGGATTGAAAGTCCGCTACTCTGTCTCAGAATGACAGTAGTCACAAACAGAGCATTTAGCATATGGAGACAAATATCATTATAGCACAACATCAAATGGGAAAAAAAGGAAATCTTTCACCCAATATGTGTCATCCCAAGGGTGAAGTAGAAGATACCTCAAGCAGTATATTCAAAGACACCATCCTCACTAGGTCTGCAAATGGATAAAAGCAGGAACATTGACCCTGTCAGGCTCAAGGGGTCAATACAATAGCCCTAGAAGCCCCATAGCTCCCGCCCTTACAAGGGCAGTCCACAGCTTTCCCTAAGTTGGACTTGCCCTATGAAGCCCAGCATGCCTCCTGATGCGTTTCTCTTTGTACGTCTTCAGGGGAGGACATGTGCACGCATATGATAAGAAAAAGCTAAGTGTCCACTGCCCACCCTGCTGGTTGTCAGAATAGCTGCTGATAGTATGGGTCCACACAGGTACATGATGGGTAATGTGACTTCCTTTAACTGTGATAATTATTTGCCCTACTAGTATATGTATACTAGTAGGGCAAATATATATATACTATATATAGTATATATGTGCCTCAAATCTTTTGGTGACATGAGTTAGCTTATTGATGGTAGACATGGTGATGATATATATGATATATGATCCCAGGTCAGATGCACATGCACTTTATTAGAATCACTATTTAGTCTAATCATGGGATGTGTTTATAATGTTGATATTATTATATCTCCTCATAACCTCTTAGCTCATGTTACTATATGGGAATAGGGATATACTATGATCTCTACATTATTCTCTTTTCATTTTCAGGATTTACACCACCCACAATGATGTCTAAAAGGTTTTATATATCGTTGAAATAAACTTTGATATTTTTACATATAGGACTGTGACTCCATGTGTCTTCTAGGAATTATTAGGGAGTGTGCGAGTGGAATGACCACTACAGCCTGTATGAATGTATTTATATGTACTATGTATGTGTTTCAGATGATATTGACTCTATGATCTACATAGGATATGGCGAATCAGGTAAAAAGTGATGAAAACACTGGGTGATTTGGAAAACAGTTTGCTCGCTCTATACACTGTATAATATGAATTCCACTTCAGCAACAATTGTATTTTACATTCTTTCAACTTTTAAACCATCAGCGGGTAGGAGAAGCTTGCAGCGTGAGGGCGAGAGCTTATCTAAATAATTACCTTGTGCACCAGTCTTGAATAATTGCTGTGCAGGCTATTCAGTCATGTGAGTGTTCTGTACAAATAATGCCCCAAACTTTCACAGTGGGAAATAGTAGACCATTTGTTTGGCGTACATGGTTTGAATTTGACAAAATCCAATTCTTAGCTATTTTAGATGGCATTGATAATTTTTGTACTGGAATTATTTTTTTACAGTCACAACTGGCCCCAAACCTCAATGAATTATTGCCTATAATGATTTAATGGTCAGTTTTCCATTGAAAACAATAGCTTGAATATCTAAAAGGATGAAATAAGCCTGTGGTCTCATGTTTGGCATCTTGCTCATTCCCCATTTGAATTTTGGCTTCAACTGGCAAGAATCTCCGTTTGATCCCAGTGGGAAGAGGTTGTTAAACAAAAACTGCTCACAGTAGCTTATTTCCTAGTAGAATAAAAAGATCGATCTTGTTCAAATCGAACACGACAATTATTTCTCCTGACACTTGGCATCATGGAACAGTCAAATGTCACTCTGGATATGAGAGGACCTCCAGTGTGCGGTGCAACATGAGGGGAACACCAGGGAAGATGTACAAGGAAGACCCTGGTGATAGGTAGCGGGGAGAGGGGTCACCTCCTATTATTAACCTGAGTCTGATCCCTGCACTCCCTATGGTCCCTAGATGAGTCATCCCCCCCCCGTGCGCGATCACGTGACACTAGTCCCAATACTACAAAAAGACAACATGAGGAAGGTACAATAAACAAATAGCACTCCTCAGCTTCTCCAACAGGAAACTTCACTGCTGCAACTGTAGCTAACACCTCAGCTTCTCCAGAGCCAGGCTCCTTCAATTACATAAGTATAGATGAACTATAACAGGCAAGGAATGAAGCTAGCAGTGGGTTTATATGGAGGAAGGGAGTGCTGCAGCTGAGAACTCAAGCTCCAAGTTCACAGCCAGAAGAGAAAGGGTCCTTAAAGGGATCTTGTCACCCCCAAAATCGAAGATGGGCTAAGCCCACCAGCATCAGGGGCTTATCTACAGCATTCTGTAATGCTGTAGATAATCCCCCGATGTATCCTGAAAGATGAGTAAAAGAGGTTAGATTATACTCACCGGGGGGGGGGGGGCGGTCCGATCCGATGGGCGTCGCAGTCCAGTCCGGGGCCTCTTATCTTCATAGGATGACGTCCTCTTCTTGTCTTCACGCTGCGGCTCCGACGCAGGCGTACTTTGCTCTGCCCTCAACAGAGCAGACAAAGTACTGCAGTGTGCAGGCGCCGGGCCTCTCTGACCTTTCCCGATAGCCCTGATAGCTGATAGGTATCACTCCTAGGCAGATCCCGGTACTGCAGTTGATGACCCCAGAGGTCAGGTTAGCTGACAAAGACTTGGACTCCATTCAGACTAATAGGTTCAGGATCAATGCAGACATGGAAACTCAAACAGATAATTTGGAGATTGGTTGTAGCAGTCCAGATATACGGGATACTCGGATAGGGACACGTTCAGACTCACAGGTCTCATATATTGATTCAGGAGATTGTACCCTGGTCCTTGTGAGGCTATGTTCTGGAACTGGCTTGGACCAGGGACTTCCGATTAAGGACTGGCCACACCAAGACCAGCAGACAATGTTCAGGCTTTATGTTTGCTTTACTATTTTAGTCACACTATCATTTCTCATCATACTATCTAGTCTTTTTGTGAGCTTTTCCGATAATTATACTGCTATACCTGAATATTATTATTTACTTGGATACATTACCTGGTGTGTTGGTTTAATACATTTTAATATATATTTTACTACCTGAGGGGGCACCTCTTCTGCTTGTAGTGCTATGTCTTATTACCCTCACAAATAAAGGTATTTTAGCCTTAATTTTATTTGTCCTATATGTCTTCTTGACAATTTCTTCAGTCTTTTTTTTTTCCTTTGGTTTTACACTAATTCCCAAATGGTCTGCTATTCTTCCTTATACAGCAGTTATATATCGCTCGCTGCCTATAAAATTCACTATATTATCTTTTTTCATTATTGAGATATATATATCTCAAGAATTGATATTGATATACATCTATTGCTGTGTTCAGTACCTGTTTTAAAATCTACTCGTGCATGCCAACCTGATGCACTTTACACTACTCACGTAATCCAACCTGATGTACACAACTATGCACACAACTACACGACTGTCTTAAGTGGTGATGAGCGAATATACTCGTTACTCGAGATTTCCCGAGCACGCTCAGGTGTCCTCCGAGTATTTTTTATTACTCGGAGATTTAGTTTTCATCGCTACAGCTGAATGATTTACATCTGTTAGCCAGATTGATTACATGTGGGGATTCCCTGGCAACCAGGCAACCCCCACATGTACTTATGCTGGCTAGCAGCTGTAAATCATGCAGCTGCGTCAACAAAAACTAAATCTCCGAGCACTTACAAATACTCGGAGACCCCCCGAGCATGCTCGGGAAATCTCGGGCAACGAGTATACTCGCTCATCACTAGTCTTAATGCACTCTACACTACTCACATATTCCAACCCGATGCACTCTAAACTACTCACGTAAGCCAATCTGATGCACCCTACACTGCTAACGTAAGCCAACCTGATGCACTGTACACACTCATTTAACGCCTTCATAACCTTTGACGTATCCATACATCCAGGTCAGTAGGTACCAGCACCATCTTGCAGTAGGGACCCGGGAGCCTGTATAGATCTCACCCCCTGAAGATTATGAGCCAGTGATTCCTGATTTTGTGGCGCAATCAGAAATCAAATTTGACTCCAGCGGCCTCACCGAAATAGACTTTTTCAAAGTCTTTTGCTCTGAGGATTTTGTAGACCTCATAGTGGCTCAGACGAATTTGTATGCCCAGCAATTTTTGGCACAAAACCACCCTTCTTCATTTTCTAACTAGGCTCCTGTAGAAGCAGTAGAAATAATGAAGTTTTTGAGCCATGGTACTTCATATGGGGTTAGTGAAGAAGCCAGAGCTTCGACAATATTGGCGTGTTGATGTTTTGTATAACACTCCACTGTTCTGAATGGCCATGACATTTAAACGTTTTGAGGCCATCTACAAATTCTTGCATTACAGTGATAATGCACGGGGTCCTCCCCGAGATGACCTCAATTTTGACCGTTTTTTCAAAGTTTGGCCGGTCATTGAGCACTTCAGCAACAAGCTTGCTGAGGTATTTTCACCTCAAAGGGACATCTGCATGGATGAGTCCCTAATCCATTTCAAGGAAAGGCTCAAATTATGACAGTACCTGCCAAGTAAGAGTTCCAGTTATGGAAATAAGCTGTACAAATTGTGTGAGAGTACCTCAGAGTACACCCAGAAGTTTAGAGTTTATGAATGGAAGGACACCTGGATTGAACCCCCTGGATGACCCCTTTGTTTTGAGAGTGAGTGGGAAAATTGTGTGGGATTTGGTTCACCCACTGCTTGATCAAGGTTATCACCTCTACATGGATAACTTTTATACCAGTGTCCCACTGTTCAAGTCCCTCTTTGCATGAGCTTCCACAGCCTGCGGTATAGTCCACAAAAATCAGAGAGGCCACCCTAAAATTCTAACTGGGCAGCTGCTCAGAAAGGGTGAAAGCAGAGCCCAATGTATCGACAACATGCTGGTGGTCAAGTACAAGCACAAGAGGGATGTTCTTTTCTTGACCACCATACATGGTGATGGCAGCTCCCCAGCACTGTACGGGGTACCTCTACACATGTGCGCAAACCAAACTGTGTACTGGGGTACAAGTACATGGGGGGACTTGATCTATCTGATCAATTCCTCCAGCCATGCGATGACAAAATCCAAGAAGTGGTACAAGAAGCTGGCCATGCACATCGTACGGATGGCAATGTACAGCGCTTTTGTACTATCACGAAGTGCAGGCCAGACCGGTGCGATGTATCTTAAGTTCCAGGAGGTAGTAATAAAGGCCCTAATATTTGGAGCCCAGTCAGGACATATAGTTTCTTATCCATACTTAAATATATTTATCGCCCCAGTGCTTCCGGAACTGAAGGTGCTCGTATCATACGAGGTCAACATTTCCCCGTGGTGGTCCCTTAAACGACAAAAAAAGGAAGGTTGCAAAAGAGGTGCCAAGTTTGTTATAGAAGGTAGATACGCAAGGACACCACTTATCACTGCGACACCTGCCCCGACAAACCTGGCCTGTGTATAAAAGAATGCTTTAGATTGTGCCACACATCTATGTACTACTAAATTCATTTGTGACGTACACTGCACAACTGACAGATGACAACCTAACGTATGTACGTACACTACACAACTCACACATGCCAACCTAATGCACTCGAGACAATTTACATATGTCACTACATTATACAATTCACACGCCAGGACACACTAGATCAATTCCAATATAGGACCACTTGTGGGGGGTTTCCACTGTTTCTTCACATCAGGGGCTCTGCAAACGGGACATGAACATTACATCAAAGTCTGCATTCCAAAACGTCACTCCTTCCCTTTGGAGCTCAGTTCTGCACCCAAACAGTGGTTTTCCTCCACATATGGCAGCATATCAGCATACTCAGAAACGAATTGCACAACAGATTTTGGGGTCCATTTTCTCCTGTTACCCTTGAGAAATTAAAAAAATTAGGGCTAAACAGATTTTTTTTTCTGGAAAATATGTTTTTTTTTTTAGTTTTTACAACTCAACATTATAATTTTCTGTGAAGCACCTGGGGGATCAAGCTACTCTCTACACATATAGATTATTATTATTATTATTATTATTTATTGTTATAGCGCCATTTATTCCATGGCACTTTACTTGTGAGGAACGGTATACATGATAAAAACAAGTACAATAATCTTAAACAATACAAGTCATAACTGGTACAGGAGGAGAGAGGACCCTGCCCGCGAAGGCTCACAATCTACAAGGGATGGGTGAGAATACAGTATACAGATGTGTGGGGGATCTAGTCTCCAAAATGGGGTCACTTGTGGGAGATTTCCACTGTTTAGGCACATCAGAGGCTCTCCAAATGCCCACATGATGCCCGCAGACCATTACATCAAAGTCTGCATTCCAAAATGTCACTCCTTCCCTTCTGAGCCCTGCCATGCGCCAAACAATAGTTTTCCTCTACACCTGAGGTATCAGCATACTGATGAAAAAGTGCACAACAGATTTTGGAGTCAATTTTCTCCTGTTACCCTTGTGAAAATAAAAAAAAAATGGGGCAAAAAGATTATTTTTAATTAATTTTTACATTTTTGTTATTTTCAGTGCTCTACATTATAAACTTTTGTGAAGCACCTGGGGGTTTAAAGGTGCTCACCACTCATCTATATAAGTTCCTTAAGGGGTATATTTTCCAAAATGGCGTCACTCATGGGGGGTTTCCACTGCTTAGGCACATCAAGGGCTTTCCAAGTGCGACATGGTGTCCGCTCTAAATTCCAGCCAATCCTGTCAATCCTGTGTTTTAAAAGTCAAATGGTGCTCCTTCCCTTCCGAGCCCTGCCATGCGCCCAAACAGTGGTTTTCCTTCACATATGGTGTATGGGCATGTTCAGGAGAAATTGCACTAAACATTTTGCAATCCATTTTTTCCAGTTACCATATATATATATATATATATATATATATATATATATATATATATATAATTTATTATTATAGCGCCATTTATTCCATGGCGCTTTACATGTGAGGAGAGGTATACATAATAAAAGTAAGTACAATAGTCTTGAACAATACAAGTCACAACTGGTACAGGAGGAGAGAGGACCCTGCCCGCGAGGGCTCACAATCTACAAGGAATGGGTAAGAATACAGTAGGTGAGGATAGAGCTGGTCGTGCAGTGGTTTGGTCGATCGGTGGTTACTTCAGGTTCTTTTTGAAGGTTTCGATGGTAGGTGAGAGTCTGATATGTTGTGGTAGAGAGTTCCAGAGTAGGGGTTATGCGCAAGAGAAATCTTGTATGCGATTGTGGGAAGAGGAGATAAGAGGGGAGTAGAGAAGGAGATCTTGTGAGGATCGGAGGTTACGTGCAGGAAAGTACTGGGAGATGAGGTCACAGATGTATGGAGGAGACAGGCTATGGACGACTTTGTACAGTTAGGTCCATATATATTTGGACAGAGACAACATTTTTCTCATTTTGGTTATAGACATTACCACAATGAATTTTAAACAAAACAATTCAGATGCAGTTGAAGTTCAGACTTTCAGCTTTCATTTGAGGGTATCCACATTAAAATTGGATGAAGGGTTTAGGAGTTTCAGCTCCTTAACATGTGCCACCCTGTTTTTAAAGGGACCAAAAGTAATTGGACAGATTCAATAATTTTAAATAAAATGTTCATTTCTAGTACTTGGTTGAAAACCCTTTGTTGGCAATGACTGCCTGGAAGTCTTGAATTCATGGACATCACCAGACGCTGTGTTTCCTCCTTTTTGATGCTCTGCCAGGCCTTCACTGCGGTGGTTTTCAGTTGCTGTTTGTTTGTGGGCCTTTCTGTCTGAAGTTTAGTCTTTAACAAGTGAAATGCATGCTCAATTGGGTTGAGATCAGGTGACTGACTTGGCCATTCAAGAATATTCCACTTCTTTGCTTTAATAGACTCCTGGGTTGCTTTGGCTTCATGTTTTGGGTCATTGTCCATCTGTAGTATGAAACGACGACCAATCAGTTTTGCTGCATTTGGCTGGATCTGAGAACACAGTATGGCTCTGAATACCTCAGAATTCATTTGGCTGCTTCTGTCCTGTGTCACATCATCAATAAACACTAGTGACCCAGTGCCACTGGCAGCCATGCATGCCCAAGCCATCACACTGCCTCCGCCGTGTTTTACAGATGATGTGGTATGCTTTGGATCATGAGCTGTACCAAGCCTTCGCCATACTTTTCTCTTTCCATCATTCTGGTAGAGGTTGATCTTGGTTTCATCTGTCCAAAGAATGTTCTTCCTGAACTGTGCTGGCTTTTTTAGATGTTTTTTAGCAAAGTCCAGTCTAGCCTTTTTATTCTTGACACTTATGAGTGGCTTGCACCGTGCAGTGAACCCTCTGTATTTACTTTCATGCAGTCTTCTCTTTATGATAGATTTGGATATTGATACGCCGACCTCCGGGAGAGTGTTGGTCACTTGGTTGGCTGTTGTGAAGGGGTTTCTCTTCACCATGGAGATTATTCTGCGATCACCCACCACTGTTGTCTTCCGTGGGCGCCCAGGTCTTTTTGCATTGATGAGATCACCAGTGCTTTCTTTCCTTCTCAGGATGTACCAAACTGTACATTTTGCCACTCCTAATATTGTAGCAATTTCTCGGATGGGTTTTTTCTCTGTTTTCACAGCTTAAGAATGGCTTGTTTCACCTTCATGGAGAGCACTTTTGACCGCATGTTTACTTCATAGGAAAACCTTCCAAATGCAAGCACCACACCTCAAATCAACTCCAGGCCTTTTATCTGCTTAGTTGAGAATGACATAATGAAGGGATTGCCCACACCTGTCCATGAAATAGCCTTGGAGTCAATTCTCCAATTACTTTTGGTCCCTTTAAAAAACAGGGTGGCACAGGTTAAGGAGCTGAAACTCCTAAACTCTTCATCCAATTTTAATATGGATACCCTCAAATGAAAGCTAAAAGTCTGAACTTCAACTGCATCTGAATTGTTTTGTTTAAAATTAAATTGTGGTAATGTCTATAACCAAAATTAGAAAAATGTTGTCTCTGTCCAAATATATATGGACCTAACTGTATGTCATGGCTAGGGTTTTGTACTGTAGTCTCTGGGTAATGGGGAGCCAGTGAAGGGATTGACAGAGGGGAGAGGCCGGGGAACAGTGGGGGGACAGGTAGATTAGTCGGGCAGCTGAGTTTAGAATAGATTGGAGGGGTGCGAGAGTGTTAGAGGGGAGGCCACAGAGCAGGAGGTTACAGTAGTCGAGGCGGGAGATGATGAGGGCATGGACTAGGGTTTTTGCAGATTCCTGGTTTAGGAATGTACAGATCCGTGAAATATTTTTGAGTTGAAGGTGGCAGGAAGTGGAAAGGGCTTGGATATGTGGTTTAAAGGAGAGATCAATGTCAAGGATTACCTCAAGACAGCGAGCTTGAGGGACTGGGGAGAGTGGGCAGCCGTTTACTGTAATGGATAGGTTCGTTTGGGGGGTCGCGTGAGATGGGGGAAAGATGATGAATTCTGTTTTGTCCATGTTAAGTTTTAGAAATCTAGCGGAGAAGAAGGATGAAGTAGCGGATAGACATTGAGGGATTCTGGTTAGAAGGGTGGTGATATCTGGTCCAGAGATGTAGATCTGTGTGTCGTCATAATAGAGATGATACTGAAAACCGTGAGATTCTATGAGCTGTACCAGGCCAAACGTGTAAATGGAGAAGAGCAGGGGACCTAGAACTGAACCTTGTGGGACTCCGACAGATAGAGGGCAAGATGAGGAGGTGGTGTATGAGTGGGAGATGCTGAATGTCTGGTCAGTAAGGTATGACGAGATCCAGGATAGGTCCAAGTCTGTGATGCCAAGGGATGAGAGGGTTCGCAGCAACAGGGAATGGTCCACTGTGTCAAAGGCAGAGGACAGGTCCAGGAGGAGGAGGATAGAGTAGTGTCGCTTGCTCTTGGCGGTTTATAGGTCATTGGTGACCTTAGGGCAGTTTCAGTGGAGTGGTGTGACCGGAAGCCTGATTGTGAGCAGTCGAAGGGAAGTCGAGGGAGCAGGAAGATAGATGGGAGGACAGTTCAAGATGGACGTGTTGTTGGACGTGTTGTTACCTTAGACCATATGGGTCTAAGGTAAAACATTTTTAGAATGGTGTCACTTTGGGGTACTTTCTGTCATATAGACCCTTCAAAGTCAAATGGTGTAAATTTTTTTGGAAAAATTAGAAAATGCTGGTCAACTTTTAACCCTTATAACTTCCTAACAAAAACACATTTGTTTAAAAAATTGTGCTTATGTAAAGTAGACATGTGGGAAATGTTATTTAATAACTGTCTTGTGTGACATACAGTATCTCTCTGATTTAAGAGCATAAAAATTCAAAGTTTGAAAATTGTAACATTTTCAACATTTTCTCAAAATTTCCATTTTTTTTACAAATAAACGCAAGTCATATAGAAGAAATGTTACCACTATCATGAATTTCAGTATGTCACGGAGTATCGTTTCTCCTTGTGGAGATTGACATGCTAAGTATGCCGAGTGAGGAGACTTTAAACCACAATGCTCCAATGCAAATTGTCTCTTCAGAGAGGAAGAGAACAAGAACTGTAGTGCCACCTATTATAATATGTCACGGAAAAACTCAGAATCTGTGGGATCCATTGAAGCGGTCCAAAACTATTACCTCATAAAGTGAAAGTGGTCAGAATTGTAAAATTTGGCCTGGTCATGAAGGTGGAAACAGCCTTGAGGGGTGAAGGGGTTAAGCCAACCTGACGCACTCTAAACTACTCACGTATGGCAACCTGATGCACTTTTCACTACTCATGGGAGCCAAGCTGATGCACTCTGCACTACTCATGTATGCCAACCTGGTGCACTCTACACTACTCACATATGCCAACCTGGTGCACTCTTCACTACTCACGTATGCCAACTTGATGCGCTCTACAATACTCATGTAAGCCAACCTGATGCAGTCTACAGTGTTCGCGTATGCCATCCTGATGCACTCTACACAGCTCACTTATGCCAACCTAATGCACTTTACACATGCCACCACATTATAAAATTCCCATACCAGGATAACACTAGATCAATTCCAATATAGGGTAACTTGTGGGGGTTTTCTACTATTTAGGCACATGAGAGACTCTCCAAATGCGTCATGACGCCCGCAGACCATTCCATCATGTCACTCATTATAGTAGTTTTCCATAGGGTATGGGCGTGCTCTGGAGAAATTGCACAACAAATGTTGTGGTCTATTTTCTCCTGTTACCCTTGTGAAAATGAAAAAAAGGGTCTAAAGTAACTTTTTGAAGAAAAAGTTAAATGTTCATTTTTTTTCCTTCCATATTGCTTCAGTTTCTGTGAAGCTCCTGAAGGGTTAAAACTAGTGTTGAGTGATACCGTCCGATACTTGAAAGTATCGGTATCGGAAAGTATCGGCCGATACCGGCAAAGTATCGGATCCAATCCGATACCGATACCCGATACCAATACAAGTCAATGGGACTCATGTATCGGACGGTATTCCTGATGGTTCCCAGGGTCTGAAGGAGAGGAAACTCTCCTTCAGGCCCTGGGAACCATATTAATGTGTAAAAGAAAGAATTAAAATAAAAAATATTGCTATACTCACCTCACCGAGGGAACCGGCACCTTACCGAGGGAAGCGGCAGCGTTCTTTGTTTAAAATTCGCGCTTTTCTTTCCTTTGTGATTGGTTGCGTCGCAGTCACATGTCCAGCCTCCCGTGACGTCCCGGCTTGTGATTGGTTGCGCCGCGGTCAACCAATCACAAGCCGGGAGGCTGGACACGCGCGCATTTTAAAATTTTAAAATGCGCGCGTGTCCAGCCTCCCGGCTTGTGATTGGTTGATCGCGACGCAACCAATCACAAGCCGGGACGTCACGGGAGGCTGGACACGCGCCCATTTTAAAATGCGCGCGTGTCCAGCCTCCCGTGACGTCACGGCTTGTGATTGGTTGCGTCTCCCATGTGACTGCGACGCAACCAATCACAAAGCCGGGACGTAATTTTAAAATCCTTAAGGACCTGAAATTACGTCACGGCTTGCTGTGATTGGTTGCGTCGCCCATGTGACTGCGACGCAACCAATCACAACGCCGGAACGTAATTTTAAAATCCTGAAGGACCTGAAATTACGTCACGGCTTGCTGTGATTGGTTGCGTCCCGGCCACATGGGCGGCACGCAACCAATCACAAGCCTGGACTTCTTGTAAAGGAAAGAAAAGCGCGAATTTTAAACAAAGAACGCTGCCGCTTCCCTCGGTAAGGTGCAGGCTGCGTCGGAGAGGTGAGTATAGCAATATTTTTTATTTTAATTTTTTCTTTTACACATTTTTACATTAATGTTGTTTCGATACCGATACC
Source organism: Ranitomeya variabilis (assembly GCF_051348905.1). Lineage (NCBI taxonomy): Eukaryota > Metazoa > Chordata > Amphibia > Anura > Dendrobatidae > Ranitomeya > Ranitomeya variabilis. The sequence goes on along the minus strand of NC_135233.1, from coordinate 183,950,561 downwards.
CGATACTACAAAAATATCGGATCTCGGTATCGGAATTCCGATACAGCAAGTATCGGCCGATACCCGATACTTGCAGTATCGGAATGCTCAACACTAGTTAAAACACTTCTTGAATGTGGTTTTTAGCACCTTGAGGGGTGCAGATTTTAGAATGGTGTCACTTTTCACTATTTTCTGTCATTTAGACCCCTCAAATGTGAGGTGGTTCCTAAAAAAAGGTTTGTAAATTTTGTTTCAAAAATGAGAAATCGCTGGTCAACTTTTAACCCTTATAACTTCCTAACAAAAAAAATTGTTTAAAAAATTGTGCTGATGTAAAGTAGACATTTGGGAAATGTTATTTATTAACTTTTGTGCGATATGAATCTCTGATTTAAGGTCATTAAAATGAAAGGTTTGAAAATTATGAAATGTTTGTTAAATTTCCGATAGTTTCACAAATAAACTCAAGGGATGTCAAACTAATTTTACCACTATCATGAAGTACAATATGTCACAAGAAAACAATGTCAATCAGTGGGTTCCGTTCAAGTGCTCCAGATTTATTACCAGTACTGCTACAAGTAATGCATTTGTCTGTGCCTGCCTTTTTAAGTTTTACATTGGATATTAGAAAAGGGCATGTCAGGTCAAAGTGTCTGCAATAGAGCTAAGGATTTGAAGACAACAGAATGTAAGTGGATTGATTCTCTCAATCCTATTATGCAAATTGCCTCTTCAGAGGGGAAGAGGACTTGAACTCGATAGTGCCACATGTTGGAAACAGCAATCTTGCAAGTCACTATCTACCCTTTAACAAGTCTGGCAATATGACTTAAGATAAAAGTTTATTATCATTTTGAAGAGTACATGACAGGACAAAAGACTGAACACTTGTAAAAAATGCAAATACACAAATGTATGGGATGACTTTAATACTTAGGCCATGTGCACACGTTGCGGATTTCTTGCAGAAATTTCCTGAAGAAAACCGGAAATTTTCTGCAAGAAATTCGCATTTTTTTTTTTGCGTTTTTTTTCCGTTTTTTTTCGCGTTTTTTTAGCATTCTGCAAGCGTAATTAGCTTGCAGAATGCTAAAGTTTTCCAAGCGATCTGTAGCATCGCTTGGAAAACTGACTGACAAGTTGGTCACACTTGTCAAACATACTGTTTGACAAGTGTGACCAACTTTTTACTATAGATGCAGCTTATGCAGCATCTATAGTAAAAGATAGAATGTTTAAAAATAATAAAAAAAATAAAAAAAATGCTTATACTCACCCAGACATCTCCTCAGCGGCGTCCGTTCGTCTTCCTATAGCTGGTGTGTGCGCACAGGGCCTTCCGTGACGTCACGGTCACGTGAGCGGTCACATGACCGCTCACGACCAATCACAGGACAGTGACGTCATCGGCAAGGTCCTTCGCCGCACATCAGCTACAGGAACCGAACGGCAGCGTGCAGCGGTGAGAGGCGGGAACACTGCGCGGGACATCGAGGGTGAGTATAGGACTATTTTTTATTTTATTTCTTATTTTTTGACCACTTATATGGTGCCCAGTGCGTGGAGGAGAGTCTCCTCTCCTCCACCCTGGGTACCAACCGCACATAATCTGCTTACTTCCCGCATGGTGTGCACAGCCCCGTGCGGGAAGTAAGCAGATCAATGGACTCCTAGGTGTGCGGAATCCCTGCAATTCCGCATTTTTAATGAACATGTTGCTTTTTTTTCCGCTATGCGATTTTTTCGCGGAAAAAATCGCAACATTTGCACAAAAAATGCGGAATACCTTGTAAATAATAGGAGGCATATGTAAGCGTTTTTTTCGCGTTTTTATCACGTTTTTATAGCGAAAAAACGAGAAAAAAACGCTAAAAATCCTGAACGTGTGCACATGGCCTTAAGGTTTTATATGGCCATTTCCAGATATGATGGACTTGTTGCAGATGTTCATTGCAAATTCTGGTTGGCTCATATTATTGGGTCTTCAGTATGGACCAGAAGCCACATTCTTAGGCCGGAGTCACTCTACCATGCAACGCGGCCGAGTGCTATGTGATAAAATCTGCATACGAGAATAATTGCAGCATGCTGCGATTGGCAGCAAATCTCGGCTCACTCTCACCCATATAAAGTCTATTGGTGCGAGTGACACAACGCTCAGCACTCGGATATCACCTGAGTGTGGCGTGTTATACAGTATATGCTGGAAGTGGAGGAGATGGAGAAATTACTTACTCCTCCTTCTCCGCAGCTGTGCTCCGATCCGCTCTGTTCCAGAGGATCGGACTACAGTAGCATGACACTCGGCTGACACTCGCAGCAGAGCAGGAGCCGAGGGTCATTAGCAAATCGCATTCGATGCTCTCGCACAGGATGCCATGAGCTAGTGTGACTCCAGCCTTAGTGTAAGTTCATGAGACTCACATTGAGGCTTTCATGGACTAATGAGACAATGAAAAAGTGTCTTCCAGCTCACAGAGGACGCTGTGTAAGGGTATGTGCCCATGATCTGGAACTGGCAGTTCTTTTAATGCAGTGCATGTCCATTGTGTCTAAAGCGCTGCCGTCTATTGAATGCAGGTGATTCCACATGTGTTCACTGAACTGTGTGGATTCACTGCATCCAATACATTCTTTGGGTGAAATAGGCATGCTGCGGTCTGGAGAGATGCGCCGCATGCCTGTCTCCTTGGGTGAACAGGTGGCTTCTGTGGACACGGGATTTCTTGAAATCCCATCCACTAAACTGTAACAGCTGGCTAGCCGCTGCGGGTTTGATGCTGCACAAGTACGCAGCATTCAACCCCCAGCGTTTACTGTTTGTGTGCATGTACCCTACGTCATCATTTGGGGCTCCACTTACAAACATATCCACCATAACGTGAGTTATTTGTACTGTATTAGGGTTCTGATTTCTTCATGTCTCAACTTTTATTCAATGGTACGTTATACAATTTTATGTTAAATGTTATTTTATAACATTACAAAGTATAAATATTTATTAGTGATGAGCGTCAATGGAAAATCATTTTACCATCGGACAAATTCCCTATTATAGAGGCACATTTTCCAAATAATTGATCAAAATATAGTTCACCCATTTAGTGTTACAGCCTTTTATGTGTCTTTTCATGTGTGTGTGATTAATAATCGGTTTCAATTTTACATGAATAAAAATATATTGTTTATTTTTCTTTGGAGTTTGGCGCAAGTCTTGCATAAAAATCTATCTGAACTGTGTTGAAAATGATTTAATTCTTGTTTTTTATTTTTTTTTTATGTTGTTTTTTATGTGTCGTTATAAAGATTTCAGATGCTCTGATAAAACGCGTTCAAAGCTCGCAAGAACAGTGGGTTAAAGGAGCACTGGAACCAAAAGTCTCTTCTGAGTTTGAGCTCACATTGGACAGCGACCCTTTGCTGCAAGCTATTCACCAGCTGGACTTTATTCAAATGAAATGTAAGGGTGAGCTCCTGGTTCTTATTTGCCATGTGTGGTTCACTGTGAGCAAGATGAAAATGTGAAAACCTGTGCCGAGAGACTGTTAAAGGGAACCTGTCAGCTGAATTTGGCGGGACAGGTTTGCGGTCATATGGGCGGGGTTGATTCACCCTTTCCTTACCCGCTGGCTGCATTCTGGCCGCAATATTTGATTGTAGTTCATGCTCTGTCCTCCGCATGCGCCGGCGCACTATGTCCCGGAAGTATTTTGCTGTGTTCCAGGACATAGTGCGCCGGCGCATGCGCACTAATGCTTTTCGGCTTTGCCCGCAGATGGGCAAAGCATACTGCGCGTGCGCAAGGCAAGATTGCCTTGCGCAGACGTGTACTACGGAGGACAGAGCATGAACTTCAATCAAATATTGCGGCCAGCATGCAGCCAGCGGGTAAGGAAAGGGTGAATCAAACACCCGAAAACCCCGCCCATATGACCGCAAACCTGTCCTGCCAAATTCAGCTGACAGGTTCCCTTTAACATTTAATGGACTCAGGTGCATGATTCTAGAGATGCTTGGGTGAACTGAAGATAGCAAATGACTGAAGCACTAAATAGAGGCATAGAGAACTTTACAGCACATTTCTTATATATAGATTTGTCAGTAGTTTCAAATGTTAAAGTAACATTCTACTTTTCGAGGGGTGTACCAATTCATTTTTTTTACTTAAATGCATATAAAAATGTGTATGCATGTGTCCACATTCACACGTTCAGTATTTGGTCAGTATTTCACCTCAGTATCTGTAAGCCAAAACCAGGAGTGGGACAATCAGAGGAAAAGTATAATAGAAATACGTCACCACTTCTGTATTTTTTTTTAATCAGATACATTTTTATTAAATATAACAAAATAAAACAGGTATTACATATCACATATCCTTACTCAGTTTACATTTTATTGTAAATTATTCCAGTTTTAGAAAACATCCCGCTTCCAGACCCTTACTCAATGGCAAGATCTTTATTAAGTACTTCCGACTACTCGGCACCTGCCCCCTCCCCTCTCCTCCCCCCATCCTTTAAGATGCTGGCATTGTGCCGATAAGAAATATAACCAGGGATTAGGGAGCGCCAAACCACCCTCCTCTTTTGACCTCTGTAATGTTTCCTGTTGAGTCTTGAACTCTTCCCACCCCATATTAATTCACCAAGCAATGATTTAATCCTACGAAACCTACACAGTGGGAGCCAAGTAGGAGAATTATGTAGCATATACAATAGCTGTGGCATCACAATCATCTTAAGAAGATTCACTCTACCCACTACTAAAAGATGTAACTTATTCCACGCTGAAATTTTAGTACAAATTTTTTGTAAGAGCGGACTTAGATTAAGTTCCTCAAAACTTGTCAATGGAAGAGCTATATGGATACAAAAATATTTACATTTTTGAACCACCTTTAATTTAGTATATACTTCCACCTCTCTAATGCAGTCATTGTCCCCATCTATCGGCAAAACACATGACTTATCCCAATTAATCATCAGTCACGAAATCTGCCGCAAATCCTCAACTAGTGTCACCACATTTCTCAAGGTCACCCCAGAATCTTCCAAGAAAAGCAAAATAGCATCGGCATATAAAGCCACCTTCTCCTCCATTGTCCCATATACAAATCCCCTTATCTCCTGTGCTCCTCTTATCTTAGCAGCGAGGGGCTCCACAGCCAGGGCAAAAAGCAACAGGGACAACAGACACCCCTGCCTCGTACCCCTAAACAACGGAAAGCTCTCCGACAATTTATTATTTACTCTGATTTTAGCCGTTGGAGTGGAGTACAGCAACCTCCCCCAAGAAATAAACTTTGGCCCAAACCGCAGGCGTTCCAGTAGCGACCACAAGTAGTTCCATTCTACACTGTCGAAGGCTTTGTGTGCATCCAAAGATACAATCACTCTCTTACCCGCGTTTTCAGCTGGGATTTAAATACAGCCTCCTTAAATTGACAGCAGTAGACTTATTAGGCATAAAACCAGATTGGTACGAATGAACCACTTTGTCAATTACACGGGTTAGCCTGTTTGCCAGGGCCTTTGCCAAAATCTTAATATCCGCCATCAAGAGTGAAATTGCACTATAAGACTCTGGCAACTGTGGGTCTTTGTCAGCTTTAGGGATGACCACAACAATGGCTTCCCTCATAGATGCAGGCAGCACTCCCCTCTCCAACGACTCATTACACCACTTCTGTATTTACAGTTATATGAAAAAGTTTGGGCTCCCCTATTAATCTATAAAAATAGTTTTTTTTTGCAACAGCTATTTCCGTTTCATATATCTAATAACTGTTGGACACAGTTATGTTTCTGCCTTGAAATGAGGTCTATTGTACTAACAGAAAATGTGCAATCTGCATTCAAATTGACAGGTGCATAAGTATGGGCACCTCACCAGAAAAGTGACATTAATATTTAGTAGATCCTCCTTTTGCAAAAATAACAGCCTCTAGTCGCTTCCTGTAGCTTTTAATGAATTCCTGGATCCTGGATGAAGGTATTTTTGACCATTCCTCTTTACAAAACAATTCCAGTTCAGTTAAGTTTGATGGTCGCCGAGCATGGACAGCCCTCTTCAAATGATCCCACAGATGTTCAATGATATTCAGGTCTGGGGACTGGGATGGCCATTCCAGAACAGTGTAATTGTTCCTCTGCATGAATGCCTGAGTAGATTTGGAGCGGTGTTTTGGATCATTTTCTTGCTGAAAGATCCATCCCCTGCGTAACTTCAACTTTGTCACTGATTCATGAACATTATTGTCAAGAATCTGCTGATACTGAGAGAAATCCATGGGTCCCTCAACTTTAACAAGATTCCCGGTGCCGGCATTGGCCACACAGCCCCAAAGCATGATGGAACCTCCACCAAATTTTACTGTGGGTAGCAAGTGTTTTTCTTGGAATGCTGTGTTTTTTTGCCACCATGCATAACGCCTTTTTGTATGACTAAACAACTCAATCTTTGTTTCATCAGTCCACGGGACCTTCTTCCAAAAAGAAATTGGCTTCTCCAAATGTACTTTTGCATACCTCAACCGACTGTTTGTGGCGTGCTTGCAGAAACAGCTACTTTCGCATCACTCTCCCATACAACTTCTCCTTGTGCAAAGTGCGTTGAATAGTTGACCGATGCACAGTGACACCATCTGCAGCAAGTTGATGCTGCAGCTCTCTGGAGGTGGTCTGAGGATTGTCCTTGACTGATCTCACCATTCTTCTTCTCTGCCTTTCTGATGTTTTTCTTGGCCTGCCACTTCTGGCCTTAACAAGAACTGTACCTGTGTTCTTCCATTTCCTTACTATGTTCCTCACAGTGGAAATTGACAAGTTAAATCTCTTAGACAGCTTTTTGTATCCTTCCCCTGAACAACTATGTTGAATAATCTTTGTTTTCAGATCATTTGACAGTTGTTTTGAGGAGCCCATGATGCCACTCTTCAGAGGAGATTCAAACAGGAGAACAACTTGCAAATGGCCACTTTAAGTAGCTTTTCTCATGATTGCATACACCTAGCTATGAAGTTCGAAGCTCAATGAGGTTACAAAACCAAAAAAAAAGTGCTTTAGTAAGTCAGTAAAAAGTAGGTAGGAGTATTTAAAACAAGAAAATGATAAGGGTGCCCATACTTATGCACCTGTCAAATTTTGTTTGAATACAGATTGCACATTTTCTGTTAGTACAGTAAACCTCATTTCAAGGCAGAAACATTACTGTGTCCAACAGTTATTAGATATATGAAACTGAAATAGCTGTTGCAAAAAAAAAAATTTTTATAAAACATTAAGCTTAAGATTAATAGGGGTGCCCAAACTTTTTCATATAACTTGTATCACTACTCCTGATTTTGGCTTATAAATACTGATAAAATACTGACCAAATACTGAACGTGTGCACGTGACCTTAGACTTTTACAGGCGCTTTGTTTTCCCGCACATTCAACTTTGAAGTGGCCTGTGGTTATAAATATGCTTAGTAGAGCTAAAAATAAAGTCAGATAAAAGTTGCAAACTCTTCAGTCTGTCAGAATGAGCTTGAACAATGCAAATTTTTAATGAAACCCAGTTTAAGAAATTATTTTTAAGCGAAAATTCATGTATTTATGCAGGAAGAAAAGTTGTCCCCATTGGAGAACAAACTCTATAGCTAGCATAGTAAGAAAATCCAACTTCCTCTAGCTTATGCATTTTGGTGTTTTCTGTTGGAATTCAATTATTGTTCTGTGTGCAATGCAGAAAGCATCTTTTGTTTCTTACACAGTTAGTTACTGCTGATGGATTGTAATGTGGCTTTAGTATATCCTACGTATGGCACGAGTACCTACATAATCACTGCAGCATGGCTTCTTATCCAAATCTCCATTGGAGTAAGTGGTACCTCCATTTTTGTTAGTCACGTGTTACTGCTGAGGGAGTGCTAATTAAGATTCACAATAGTATAAATAACATCTGTCAACAACTGACTGATGTTTTTTCCAATTCAAAATATTTTTTATGTTGGTCATTAAACCATTAACCAATTAATCATTTTGTATAAAAATTCTGTAATGTGCCAACATAGGAAAAAAAGCCTTAAAAATTATAGTTTATTATATATACCTTAAAAACATGTTAATTACACACAATCAAACATACACACGTGGTCAAAATTGTTGGTACCCCTCGTTTAACCCCTTTCTACCATTGGGCGTACTATTCCGTCCATTTGGGGTGGGCCCTACTTCCCAAGGACGGAATAGTACATCCAGCGTGATCAGCCGCGCTCATGGGGGGATCGCGGCCGGGTGTCAGCTGACTATCGCAGCTGACATCCAGCACTATGTACCAGGAGCAGTCACGGACCGCCCCTGGCACATTAACCCCTGGCACACTGCGATCAAACATGCTCGCAGTGTTGCGGCGGTATAGGGAAGCATCGCGCAGAGAGGGGGCTCCCTGCGTGCTTCCCTGAGACCCTCGGAGCAACGCGATGTGATCGCGTTGCTCCGAGGGTCTCCTACCTTCTTCTCCCTGCAGGCCCCGGATCCAAAATGGCTGCAGGGCTGCATCAGGGTCCTGCAGGGAGGTGGCTTACCAGCGCCTGCTCAGAGCAGACGCTGGTAAGCCTGCAGCCCTGCACGTCAGATCGCTGATCTGACACAGTGCACAGCAAAGTGTCAGATCAGCGATCTGACCCTATAGTATCATGTCCCCCCTGGGGCAATGTTATAAAGTAAAAAATATATATATTCACGTGTAAAAAAAGAAAAAAATCCTAAATAAAGAAAAAAATATATATAATGTTCCCATAAATACATTTCTTTATCTAAATAATAAAAAAAAATAAAAGTACACATATTTAGTATCGCCACGTCCGTAACGACCCGACCTATAAAACAAGTTAACCCCTTCAGTGAACGCGGTAAAAAAAAAAAAAAAACGAGGCAAAAAACAACGCTTTATTATCATACCGCCAAACAAAAAGTGGAATAACACGCGATCAAAAAGACGGATATAAATAACCATGGTACCACTGAAAACGTTATCTTGTCTCGCAAAAAACGAGCCACCATACAGCATCATCAGCAAAAAAATAAGAAAGTTATAGTCCTCAGAATAAAGCGATGCAAGAATAATTATTTTTTCTATAAAATAGTTTTTATCGTATAAAAGCGCCAAAACATAAAAAAATGATATAAATGAGGTATCGCTGTAATCGTAGTGACCCGAAGAATAAAACTGCTTTATCAATTTTACCAAATGTGGAATGGTATAAACGCCCCCCAAAAAAGAAATTCATGAATAGCTGGTTTTTGGTCATTCTGCCTCACAAAAATCGGTCAAAAAATGTCACGTGCCCGAAAATTTTACCAATAAAAACATGAACTTGTCCCGCAAAAAACAAGACCTCACATGACTCTGTGGACCAAAATATGGAAAAATTATACCTCTCAAAATGTGGAGACGCAAAAACTATTTTTTGCAATAAAAAGCGTCTTTTAGTGTGTGACAGCTGTCAATCATAAAAATCTGCTTAAAAAAAATATAAAAGTAAATCAAACCCCCCTTCATCACCCCCTTAGTTAGGGAAAAATAATAAAATTAAAAAAATGTATTTATTTCCATTTTCCCATTAGGGTTAGGGCTAGGGTTAGGGCTAGGGTTAGTGCTAGGGTTAGGGTTGGGGCTAGGGTTAGGGTTTCAGTTAGAATTGGGGGCTTCCACTGTTTAGGCACATCAGGGGCTCTCCAAACGCGACATGGCGTCCGATCTCAATTCCAGCCAATTATGCGTTGAAAAAGTAAAATAGTGCTCCTTCCCTTTCAAGCTCTCCTGTGCGCCCAAACAGGGGTTTACCCCAACATATGGGGTATCAGCGTACTCAGGACAAATTGGACAACAACTTTTGGGGTCCAATTTCTCTTGTTACCCTTGGGAAAATAAAAATTTGGGGGGCTAAAAAAACATTTTTGTGGGAAAAAATGATTTTTTATTTTCACGGCTCTGCGTTATAAACTGTAGTGAAACACTTAAGGGTTCAAAGTTCTCAAAGCACATCTAGATAAGTTCCTTGGGGGGTCTAGTTTCCAATATGGGGTCACTTGTGGGGGGTTTCTACTGTTTAGTTACATCGAGGCTCTGCAAATGCAACGTGACGCCCGCAGACCAATCCATCTAAGTCTGCATTCCAAATGGCGCTCCTTCCCTTCTGAGCTCTGCCATGCGCCCAAACGGTGGTTCCCCCCACATATGGGGTATCAGCATACTCAGAACAAATTGGACAACAACTTTTGGGGTTCAATTTCTCCTGTTACCCTTGGGAAAATACAAAACTGGGGGCTAAAAAATAATTTTTGTTGAAAAAAAAATGATTTTTTATTTTCACGGCTCTGCGTTATAAACTGTAGTGAAACACTTGGGGGTTCAAAGTTCTCACAACACATCTAGATAAGTTCCTTGGGGGGTCTAATTTCCAATATGGGGTCACTTGTGGGGGGTTTCTACTGTTTAGTTACATCAGGGGCTCTGCAAATGCAACGTGACGCCCGCAGACAATCCATCTAAGTCTGCATTCCAAATGGCGCTCCTTCCCTTCCGAGCTCTGCCATGCACCCAAACGGTGGTTCCCCCCACATATGGGGTATCGGCATACTCAGGACAAATTGGACAACAACTTTTGGGGTCCAATTTCTCCTGTTACCTTTGGGAAAATACAAAACTGGGGGCTAAAAAATAATTTTTGTTGGAAAATGCGTTATAAACTATAGTGAAACACTTGGGGGTTCAAAGCTCTCACAACACTAGATATAGATAAGTTCCTTAGGGGTCTACTCTCCAAAATGTTGTCACTTTTGGGGGGTTTCAATGTTTAGGCACATCAGTGGCCCTCCAAACGCAACATGGCGTCCCATCTCAATTCCAGTCAATTTTGTATTGAAAAGTCAAACGGCACTCCTTCCCTTCTGAGCTCTGCCATGTGCCCAAACAGTGGTTTACCCCCTCATATGGGGTATCAGCGTACTCAGGACAAATTGTACAACAACTTTTGGGGTCCATTTTCTCCTGTTACCCTTGGTAAAATCAAATTGGAGCTGAAGTAAATTTTGTATGAAAAAAAGTTAAATGTTCATTTTTATTTAAACATTCCAAAATTTCCTGTGAAACACCTGAAGGGTTAATAAGCTTCTTTAATGTGGTTTTGAGCACCTTGAGGGGTGCAGGTTTTTGAATAGTGTTACACTTGGGTATTTTCTATCATATATACCCCTCAAAATGACTTCAAATGAGATGTGGTCCCTAAAAAAAATGGTATTGTAAAAATGAGAAATTGCTTGTCAACTTTTAACCCTTATAACTCCCTAACAAAAAAATTTGGTTCCAAAATTGTGCTGATGTAAAGTAGACATGTGGGAATTGTTACTTATGAAGTATTTTGTGTGACATATCTCTGTGATTTAAGGGCATAAAAATTCAAAGTTGGAAAATTGCAAAATTTTCTAAATTTTTGCCAAATTTCCATTTTTTTCACAAATAAATGCAAGTCTTATCGAAGAAATTTTACCACTATCATGAAGTACAATATGTCACGAGAAAACAAAGTCAGAATCATCAGGATCCGTTGAAGCGTTCCAGAGTTATAACCTTATAAAGGGACAGTGGTCAGAATTGTAAAAATTGGCCCGGTCATTAACATGCAAACCACCCTTAGGGGTAAAGGGGTTAATGACAGAAAAACCCACCCACAATCGTCACAGAAATAACTTGAATCTGACAAAAGTAGTAATAGATAAAAAAAATCTATGAAAATGAACAAATGAAAGTCAGACATTGCTTTTCGTGTGTAAACAACTTGGCACGCTGCTATAGTTGAGGTGAAGAGATTTAATGTGATCCAAAATAAGAGTACATACTGTAGTGATAACGTTTCAGTCATCAAGACCTTCAGCAATGTACTGCAAGCAAAATAAAATATAAGAACAAAACAAAGTATATACAACATAATCAAAATGTCAGAATACTAGACATCATCAGAGAAAACATCATACATTATTAGCCAAGACGTAACATCATCAAAAGGTTGCACAGGTGCATTCCAAGCAGTCAGAAACAACAGTGTTAATAAAGAATAATCCATTTGAATAAGGTTGCAGTCACACAATTAGTATTTGGTCAGTATTTTACATCAGTATTTGTAAGCCAAAACCAGGAGTGGGTGATAAATGCAGAAGTGGTGCATATGTTTCTATTATACTTTTCCTATATTTGTGCCACTCCTGGTTTTGGCTACAAATACTGATGTAAAATACTGACCAAATAATAATAGTGTGACTGCAACCTTATAGTATTTGGTCAGTATTTTACATCAGTATTTGGAAGCCAAAACCAGGAGTGGGTGATAAATCCAGAAGTGGTGACGTGTTTCTATGATACTGTTCCTCTGATTGTTCCTCACCTGGTTTTGGCTTCCAAATACTGATGTAAAATACTGACCAAATACTAATAGTGTGACTGCAGCCTAATAGTGGAGATGCAGAGTAGGGGAATGACTAGAAAATCAGACCTACCTATAAGATATTAGAGATTATCATGAGGATCTCACAGTAAATTTAAAAAAATATTTAGCATTGAGAGTCCTCAGTGGTTGATACCTTTTAATGGCTAACTGAAAAGATGGTAACAAATTGCAAGCTTTCGAGACTACACAGGTCTCTTCATCAGGCAAAGACTAAAAGAATTTTTGTCTCCCAAATCATAACATTATGGACATGAAATTACTTGTGTTAAAAGGTAGCTTCAAATCTAAGAGAGACAGAAGAGTCTGGGAATATAAACTGATGATGACCTTTGACAGTCTCACTGCAGGAATGAATGTGTCGCATGGATTTATGTCTTTTTACATCAACTAAGGAACTTGCCCCTCAGATCATGTGGGGTCATCACAACAGAACCAGACCCCCAATCAGAGGACAATAAAACATTCCTTATCTAAGAACTGGCCCAATATTTATGGACATAACTGTTTATCACTCATGGTAATTCTGTGTATTAATTATAGGGGATAACTGTTGTGAATTCCGTTCTTGGGCTCCATCCTGTGGTCATGAATGGTATTTTTGGGAGTTCTGCTCTTGGGCTCCCTCTGGTGGTTTTGAGTGGAACTTAGCAGCTGCTTTCACTAATCGGTGCCCTGGCCTTGTTATTTAACTGGGCTTTAGGCTGTAGTTGATGCCAGCTGTCAATGTTTCTTCCTGTGGATTCAGTCCTTTCCTGGAAGTTCTCTGTTGGCCAGTCCATTTCAGCTTAAGATAAGTTCTGCTAGTTTTTGGGTGTTTCCCTGCTTATGACCTTCTGTTCAGTTTAAGTTATGTCTCTTTTGTCCAGCTTGTCATTATGAATAATTCCGGCTAGTTGGAAGCTCTGGGGTCGCAGATTTGCTCCTCCACACCGTGAGTCGGTGTGGAGGTTATTTTTTGTAAACTCTGCGTGGACTTTTAGTTTTTATACTGACCGCACAGTAGCCTTTTCTATCTCTGTCTATTTAGATAGTTTTGGCCTCCTTTGCTAAATCTAGTTTCATTTCTGAGTTTGTCATTTCCCTCTCCACTCACCGTCAATATTTGTGGGGGGCTATCTTTCCTTTGGGGGTTTCTCTGAGGCGAGATAGTTTTCCATTTCCATCTTCAGGGGTAGCTAGTTCTTAGGCTGTGAAGAGGCGTTTAGGCAGAGATAGGCACGCTCCACGGCTATTTCTGGTGTTGGTGTTAGGAGTAGGGATTGCGGTCAGTAAAGCTACCACCTCCCCAGAGCTTGTACTTTATTTGTTTTACCCATCAGGTCATTTCAGTTCTGCTCCGTAATCACTAGGTCATAACAGTGATCACTGTCGGTGGAGCTGCCACCTCCGCTGAGCTTGTCCATGATTGGTCTTACCCACCAGGTCATCTCAGTACTGCTCCGTAACCACCAGGCCATAACAGATAACTCAGGAGACTCTTTGCGTGGAACAAGACAACTACAGAACACAGTTTTATAAGTGGTAAAGTCTATATTATCACATGGTGATTCAAACAGGTGCAGAGAGAAACTCAAGTCCACAACACTTGGTGCAAATAATAAACGCAGCTTAGAAGTCTATAGGAAACTTCAGAGGAAAATGCAATCAAGCAGAAAGAGATAGATCTTTTATTTATTATTACTTTTGTCAGATTCAAGTTATTTCTGTGACCATTGTGCTTTTTTCTGAGATTAAATGAGGGGTACCAACAATTTTGACCACATGTGTAACACAATGCTGTAAATAGATAGAAGTATACAATATTGCTATAAGAGCCAGGCAAACAATAGAAAGCCTTTATGACCCTAGATAAAGTCCTAAAAGTCTGAAGCTGACCAACCTCGGAGGTTGGCACCCTAATCGATAATGGCACCTCTACTCCTCGGCGGCTCTCCCTAGAATGCCTTAAAACAAGCCCTCTCACCTAAATGACTTAATGTAATATATGGTGTAAAATAGAAAAGCTTTTGATAAGTAACAAATGATTTGCAAAAACTAGGGAGTAAAAATCAATAATTATCAACAGATGTCTTAAATAGCCTTATAAGAAGGCTGGAATGGTTTGTTCCAAGATGGTATTTCCAGCTAAATCCACACCAACATCCAGACCTGGAATAACATTTCTGGCATAAGGAACACAATAGCTCGTCTTTAAAGCGAGGAGCTGTGATGTTAGGCACATGTTACACTGATATCCCACCCCAACTCCAATCATCTTGGCAGAGCTGGGCAAAGCTGGAATGAAAACGCCAAATGTTGCAAAATTTGTATGCTGCAAAAAACTTTTGAGACATTTTAAAGCTGTTTACTCTCAAATTATGGTGTAAAATCTTTGATAAATTGGTTGTCTGTTGGACAGCCGTGAGAACTGGAGTTGGGAAACACTGCTGTTGAAAATTTCCTGCACAGGGATTTTCCATCCAGAATATTTTGAAAGAATATTTACAGCATTTCTGGCCCGAAGGGACCTATACTAAACGGCCGAGTCAGCTAGATGCTCGCCTCATTACATCACAAAATTCTATTTGAAACACACCTGCACGGTAGTTAGGTTTATAGGAAAGGACTGATGCAAAGTCAGATTGCCCCTGGACAGACTAAAAGTATGGATCTTAGTACTGTATGGATATCCTGCCAATGCTGATGTGCCTATAAGCGAGTCCCCTAGTGTGTTAGCCTGTGTACATTGTACAAATTAAAAAAGGTTCTTATTCTGCACTTGAATTCTGAACCAGTGTTGAGGCAAAAATATCAACTTTTCAGGGAAATTGCTGTATGTGTGTATAAACTTGTTTGCTGTGCAGAACATGTGAGATTATTATTCATTATTACAAAATCCTGATCTACAGCACAAAAAAAATCCTTCAATGTCATTCTCTTTTTCTTTCCTCCACACTAAGTATGCCCATATAGCTACATGCAAATGCTGTAGGAGAAAGGGCAGAGTTACACTAATCTGTAATCAGTTCCTGTTACAGTGCCCCCTGTACCACTCTTGCAGTTGGAGAAGTGCTGCACCCGGAATAATAGCGTTACCCTGGCTTGGAGAATGCCACCTTTTGCTCATAATCCTGTGGAAGGATACATACTGGAACTAGACGACGGAGATGGTGGTCCATTTAGGGTATGCAAAGAAGTATAATATTTTGTGTGTACTGTATATTTAATATTAAGTATGAGTTAAAGGCAACCAGAGAGATGATACATGCTTCCCCATCCACGGGCAGCATATATTAGGCTGTAGTTGTTTGGTCTCAACCATGGCGAGACCTATCAGTCACTGGCTGTGGGCAATCAGAAGCTGCCAGTGACCCACCTGTCCGACTAGTCTCCCAAGCGGCTTGGTCTCCTGCAGCTACTAAAGCATGTTTTCCTCTGAAACGCGGTAGCTCAGGCAGCATGTGTCAGCTGTCAGGTTCCCTTTAAAGGTGTTACACTTTGCAAGAGGTATCTATATATATAATCGTCTAAGGGGCACTTCCATCTGTTTGTCTGTCTGTTACGGAAATCCCGCGTCGCTGATTGGTCGCAGTCCAGCCGTGAATTTGCCCCTTCCTACCCTGTCAGTGCCCCCTCCAGTCAGCGCTCACACAGGGTTAATGGCTGCATTACACCGCGCTATGCCGCGGTGTAACACAGTCCGTTAACGCTGCTATTAACCCTGTGTGACCAACTTTTTACTATTGACGCTGCCTATGCATCAATAGTAAAAAGATCTAATGTTAAAAATAATAAAAAAAAATATAAAATCTTTATATACTCACCTTCTGGTGCCTTTCCCGCTCCTCGCGACGCTCCGGGCCATGCATTGCTGTCTCGCGAGATGATGACGTAGCGGTCTCGTGAGACCGCTACGTCATCATCTCGCGAGACCGCAAGAGACCGCTACGTCATCATCTCGCGAGACCGCAAGAGACCACTACGTCACCATCTCGCGAGACCGCAATGCATTCTTGGGACCGGAGCGTTGCGAGGGGCATCGCTAAATGTCTCACCTGGATCCGGGGGCCGACGGAAGGTGAGTATATAACTATTTTTTATTTTAATTCTTTTTTTAACAGGGATATGATGCCCATATTGCTATATACTACGTGGGCTGTTTTATATACTATGTGGGCTGTGTTATATACTACATGAGCTGTGCTATATACTACATCGCTGTGCTATATACAGTAATATGTGGGCTGTTATATATACTGTGAGCTGTGTTATATACTGCATCTCTGTGCTATATACTACGTGGGCAGTGCAATATATTACGTGGCTGGGCAATATACTACGTGGCTGTGTTATATACTGTGTGAGCTTGGCTATACACTGAGCTGTGCTATATACTATGTGGCTGTGTTATATACTACGTGGGCTGTGCTATATACTACGTAGCTGTGCAATATACGTGGCTGTGCTATATACTACGTGGCTGTGTTATATACTACGTGGGCTGTGTTATATACTACGTGGCCTGTGTTATATACTACATGGGCTGTGTTATATACTACGTGGGCTGTGCGATATACTGCATGGGTTGTGTTATACACTGCGTGGGCTGTGCTATATACTACGTGGACTGTTATACACTGTGTGGGCTGTGTTATATACTACATGGGCTGTGCTATATACTACGTGGCCTGTGTTATACACTATGTGGGCTGTGCTATATACTGCATGGGCTGTGCTATATACTACATGGGCTGTACTATATACTATGTGGGCGGAGCTATATACTACGTGGCTGTGCTATATACTACGTGGCTGTGTTATATGCTACGTGGCTGTGCTATATGCTACATGGGCTGTGGTATATGCTACGTGGGCTGTGTTATATGCTACGTGGGCTGTGTTATATGCTACATGGGCTGTGTTATATGCTACGTGGCCTGTGCTACATACTACGTGACCTGTGCTATATGCTACGTGGCTGTGCTATATGCTACATGGGCTGTGTTATATGCTACGTGGGCTGTGTTATATGCTACTTGGCTGTGGTATATTTCTCTGCTGTATCTGCACATCATGAATCGTGGAATGTGTTAAAGAGGGGGGCCCACTTAGACTCTTTCACCCGGGGCCCTCAAAAACCTGGAGCCGGCCCTGGCTTCACTGATTGGTCACACCCGGCTGGCCGCGAACAATCAGCGACTGGCGCAGTCCGGCCGCGAATTGGCGCTGAATTTGAACCACGCTTTGCTAATTGGTCATGCCCGGCCGGCCGAATCCTGTGTATAAATTGCATTATTCTGAAAACTTCATAAATAAACTACATACATATTCTAGAATACCCGATGCGTTAGAATCGGGCCACCATCTAGTGATTTTATAATAAGCAATTCTATTTTTTCAATTTGCAGTCCTTTCCAAGTAGTTGATTTGGGGGTGTCACTGCTGCCATAACAAGGTCAGAGCCCTAAGTACCTGCTTAAACCTATGGACACCTATGATGTCCACACTGAACAATGAATGGTTCTGCCATTCCTCACTGCTGAAATAAATTGAGTAGATCCAATTATGGAACTATGTCCATAACCTAAAAGCCCTTTTAGGTCTCATTCAGACGTCAGTGATTTTTATCATATGCAAAAACCAGTACAAGTTACATCAGTGTTTTTTATCAGTTTCATCAGAATTTGGTCAGTGTATGAGTCCATAGACTTGCATTGGTGACTTTTAATTCACAGTCAGATATACTGTATATCAGAGAAGTATGCTTTGTGCAGACTGCTAAGTCCTAGGAAAAAATGAAAAGTCGGATATGTAAACTACCCCATAGACTGTGAAAAGCACAGATACAGCACACATTCAAGAAAAACTGATGTGTGAATGAGCCCTTATTCTCTTCAAAATGTTCTGTTCAGGTCTCATTCACATATCAATATTTTGCATCAGTGTTAGTATGCCAAATCCAGGATCATAGTGAACAATATTTAAAAAAAAAAAATCTTGTCCACAATACAGTTGGAAGGAGCATGGTCGTTACATCATGGAGTCATCCTAGTAAATAGTAAATCTATTGTTATCAGTAAGGGAATTTGCTGGCAGCTGCACATTTTCCTGCTGCAGAGACCACTGTTCCATTCTAA
Organism: Ranitomeya variabilis; assembly: GCF_051348905.1. Lineage (NCBI taxonomy): Eukaryota > Metazoa > Chordata > Amphibia > Anura > Dendrobatidae > Ranitomeya > Ranitomeya variabilis. Next base: position 183,931,968 of record NC_135233.1, on the reverse strand, counting down.
TGATTTAGGAGGATGGGGTAAAACCAAAGTAGGGGAAGAAAGAGGAATATCACACTCACTAAACCATGCAACAGTCACATATAAACCCACCAAACACCTACTCATATAGACACCAACTACTATCCTCCCAACCATGCAGCAAAAGCTAGCTCTGATGGTGTGTGTCAGTCAGGACCCAGATTATATAGGGGATAGGAGTGGCTAACCATGATCAGCTGAGAGCCCTAGCTACCAGAGCTCTGCACATGGTAGATTAACCCCTGTACTGCCAAAAGAAATGTACATAGTTTAAAAACAAGGTGAAATTGTTCTATTCAGTGCATGAGTAGGAGCAATCAGACGCTGCAGTCTTCTGGCTCCTCTCTGTTGCGGTAACCCCATGACAATGGGTCCAGGAAAAACATCAGTGTACCATCTGTCTTCTGTGCATGTTAAATATTGAAATGAATAGGAATAACTTTGTAATTTATTTATTCATGCATGAAAAATAATGATGACCCACTGACCAAACACTGATGACACAGGGATCCAAAACACTATTCACACCACTGCTATTTTTTTGCATTCCTGAAAAATACATGTGAATTAGTCCTACGGGGAAGGAAGAAGAAAGAGTTCAGATATCCCTTACTGTAAGAATGTGTTCAGAGAGAATCCAAGATTCAGAGGAACCAGAGAAAATGGGGATAAAACATTCCGTTGTTACAATAAAAATTGAACTTCTGGCTTGAAAACGGCCCTTTTGGGCCAAAAAGATGCTTCACTCGTCTACCTCAATTGTATTTTACCATGTGATTTTTAAGGATGGAATAATGGAATAAAGGTTAGGTTTTATCCCTATTTTCTCTGGTGCATCAGAATCTTGGATTTTCTGTCAGGACTGTTGTCGGGTGTCCCAGAACCAAGGGCTCCTTCTCTGTCCCTAACGCTACGTGATAAAAGGGAATTATCACACACTCAAAACCTAGCAACAGTCACAGATAAATCCACAAACTGCCAATTCTATTAAAGGGAACCTGTCACCCCCCCCCCCCCAGGCGTTTGTAACTAAAAGAGCCACCTTGTGCAGCATTGACACTAATGAAGGAAGAGGAGGCGGTGCCCGGCGCGCAGAGGCCATGATTGATGGCTGGAAGGCGTCTGGATTCGGGGGGAAAGACCTGCACCTGGACGATTTCACGGTATGAGGAACAAATTTCAAAACCGATTCTTTCAGCAGTGCCAGGGACCCGAACTAAAAGAGCCACCTTGTCAAAATGCAGCATCAGTGCTGCACAAGGTGGCTCTTTTAGTTATTATTATTATTTATTAATATAGCGCTATTTATTCCATGGCGCTTTACATGTGAGGAGGGGTATACATAATAAAAACAGGTACAATAATCTTGAACAATACAAGTCACAACTGGCACAGGAGGAGAGAGGACCCTGCCCGCGAGGGCTCACAATCTACAAGGGATGGGTGAGGATACAGTAGGTGAGGATAGAGCTGGTCGTGCAGTGGTTTGGTCGATCGGTGGTTACTGCAGGTTGTAGGCTTGCCGGAAAAGGTAGGTCTTCAGGTTCTTTTTGAAGGATTCGATGGTAGGTGAGAGTCTGATATGTTGTGGTAGAGAGTTCCAGAGTAGGGGTGATGGGCGAGAGAAATCTTGTATGGGATTGTGGGAAAAGGAGATAAGAGGGGAGTAGAGAAGGAGATCTTGTGAGGATCGGAGGTTGCGTGCAGGAAAGTACCGGGAGACGAGGTCACAGATGTATGGAGGAGACAGGCTATGGACGACTTTGTATGTCATGGCTAGGCTTTTGTACTGGAGTCTCTGGGTAATAGGGAGCCAGTGAAGGGATTGACAGAGGGGAGAGGCCGGGGAATAGCGGGGGGACAGGTTGATTAGTCGGGCGGCAGAGTTTAGAATAGATTGGAGGGGTGCAAGAGTGTTAGAGGGGAGGCCACAGAGCAGGAGGTTGCAGTAGTCGAGGCGGCAGATGATGAGGGCATGGACTAGGGTTTTTGCAGATTCTTGGTTTAGTAATGTAAGGATCCGTGAAATATTTTTGAGCTGAAGGCGGCAGGAAGTGGAAAGGACAGCGAGCTTGTGGGACTGAGGAGAGTGGGCAGCTGTTTACTGTAATAGATAGGTTCATTGGGGGGGTCGCGTGAGATGGGGGAAAGACAATGAATTCTGTTTTGTCCATGTTGCGTTTTAGAAATCTAGCGGAGAAGAAGGATGAAATAACGGATAGACATTGAGGGATTCTGGTTAGTAGGGTGGTGATATCTGGTCCAGAGATGTAGATCTGTGTGTCATCAGCATAGAGGTGATACTGAAAGCCATGAGATTCTATGAGCTGTCCCAGGCCAAAAGTGTAAATGGAGAAGAGCAGGGGACCTAGAACTGAACCTTGCGGGACTCCGACAGATAGGGGGCGAGGTGAGGAGGTGGTGTGTGAATGGGAGACGCTGAATGTCCGTTCTGTTAGGTATGACGAGATCCAGGATAGGGCCAAGTCTGTGATGCCAAGGGATGAGAGGGTCTGTAGTAATAGGGAATGGTCCACTGTGTCAAAGGCAGAGGACAGGTCCAGGAGGAGAAGGATAGAGTAGTGTTGCTTGCTCTTGGTGGTTAATAGGTCATTGGTGACCTTAGTTAGGGCAGTTTCAGTGGAGTGGTGTGACCGGAAGCCTGATTGTAAGCGGTCGAACAGGGAGCAGGAAGATAGATGGGAGGACAGTTCAAGATAGATGTGTTGTTCCAGTAGTTTTGAGGCATAGAAGAGAAGTGATATAGGGCGATAGCTAGATACAGAGGATGGGTCAAGAGAGGGCTTTTTGAGGATAGGTGTGATTGAGGCATGTTGAAAGCTTGAGGGGAAAACGCCAGTTGTTAGTGATAGGTTGAAGAGATGGGTTAGAGTTGGGATGAAGACTGTGGCGAGGTTTGGGATGAAGTGGGAAGGGATCGGGTCAAGTGCACAGGTGGTGAGATGCGATCTTGAGAGTAGAGTGGAGAGTCGATCTTCTGTAATGGTAGAGAAGTTGGTTTTCGAGGTGGAGGTCTGGGTAGTTGGGAGGAAGGGTTCTGGGGGTTGTCGACTAAAACTGTCTCTGATGTTCTCAATCTTCTCCTTGAAAAATGAGGCAAAGTTTTCAGCTGAGATGAGTGGGGAGGGAGGAGGTGCTGGGGGATGGAGGAGAGAGTTGAAGGTGTTGAATAACTGTTTAGAGTTGTGAGACAGGGAGAATATGAGAGACGAGAAGTAGGTTTGTTTTGCTGTGGCGAGTGTAGTCTTGAAAGTAGTGAGGGACTGTTTGAATGCGATAAAGTGCTCGTTGGAGTGGGATCTTTTCCATCTCCACTCTGCAGCCCTGAAAGCTCGCCTCAGTTTTTTGGTCAGGCTGGTGTGCCAGGGCTGTCTGTTGATTTTGCGAGCTTTGGTATGTGTGAGAGGGGCAAGAGATTCCAAAGCTGCAGCTATTGTGGTGTTATATAGAGCGGCAGCGTCATCCGCATTGTGTAGGGAACTTATGTCTGTGAGAGGGAGGAGGGATTCAGAGAGTGAATGTAGATCAAGGTGTTTAAGATTTCTGCGAGGGTGTGCAAGTTTGTGGTGTGGGGATTGTAGACAAGGAGTGGAGAGGGAAGAGAATGTGAGTAGATTGTGGTCAGAAAGAGGAAGAGGTGAGTTAGAGAGCTTAGATAGAGAGCAGAGGCGGGTGAAGATGAGGTCCAATGTGTGACCATCTTTGTGAGTGGCTGCAGAAGACCATTGAGTGAGGCCGAAGGAGGAAGTGAGAGATAGAAGTTTAGTGGCAGCTGAGAGGGAAGTGTCAATGGGTATGTTGAAGTCGCCCATGATGATAGTGGGGATGTCCGCAGAAAGGAAATGAAGTAGCCAGGTGGTGAAGTGGTCAAAGAAGGTGGTGGCTGGCCCTGGGGAGCGGTAAATGACAGCCAGTTGAAGGTTGGTGGGGGCATATATGCGCACAGAGTGCACCTCAAAGGAAGGGAGGGTAACAGAGGGTGGCAGTGGGATTGGGGTGAAGGAGCAGTTATCTGACAGGAGAATACCAACTCCTCCGCCATGCTTGCTGCTGGGGCGGGGTGTGTAAGAAAGGTGGAAGCCACCATACGAAAATGCAGCAGGAGAGGCTGTGTCTGCAGGGGTGAGCCAGGTTTCAGTGATGGCGAGGAAGGAAAGTTTGGTAGTAACAAAAAGATCGTGGATGTAGGAAAGCTTGTTGCAGACAGAGCGAGCGTTCCACAGAGCTCCTGTTAGTACTACTAGGGAAGTGGGGGCTGGGCGAATGGGTATAAGGTTAGAGAGGTTACGGAAATTTCTGTTGGAGCTTGGATGGGAGGTAGAACTGACTGTGGGATGTGGTGAGGAGGACCAGGGTTTGGAGAGATATCACCAGTAGTGAGAAGGAGCAGAGAAAGTGTTAGCAGGTGGGAGCAGGAGAGGGCATGAGGTGGCTGTCTGTGCTTAGAGACAGAGGATTGTATGTTAAGGAACAGTTCTGAGGGGGAGGTGAGATGGATGGGAGGATTGAAGAGGAGATGAACAGTTCTTTACTAGGAGTAGGGATTAGGGGAGTTTGCAGAAAGTGAAGAATTATAGGGGTGAAAGTGAAAACAAACTGAAACATTGTTTACAGTGACTGGCCAGTTACCTTCAGTTCCCTTCTGTTTCAATTCTGATTTTACTTCTAAAATTAATCTTCACACTTCTAGGACACACTTATAGGAATCACACAGCAGACTAAAGTCATTGCAGACGTGTGCTATGCAATATATGTACAACTAAGTGCATTCAGGTGTGAAGCAGAGAGGAGTGGTCTCTGCTCATCTTGGTCAGGGAATTAAGGGTGGACCAGATGCATACAATCAAGCATTGAGTAAACAAGGTCATAAATAACACAGGGTAAGCTGGGGTTAGCTGAAAGGCATGCCGTGAGAATGCTAGGAGCAGAGGGAAGTCTGTGTGGAAAGTTGGGTGATGTACTATGTGCACTTCATAGACAGACATTCAGGAGAGCAGGCTGGAGAGCCGGGTGCATGAACATACCTGTAGGAAGAATAGACATGCTGGTTAGAGTGCGATGGTGGCAGATAGCAGGGCACAGTCTGTATACATCCTTCTGGTTTTAATTCTAAAATTAATCTTCACACTTCTAGGACACACTTATAGGAATCACACTGCAGACTAAAGTTACAAACGCCTGGGGGGCTGACAGGTCCCCTTTAACCACCAACAACCTCCAGCCATGCAGCAAAAGTCACTCTGACAATGAGTGCTAGCAAGGGCCCACAGCTGAGAGACTAAACTCTCCAGGAGCTCCCAACTGAGCAGATTAACCCCTGCACTGCTAAAAGAAATTTACACCATTTAATATGAAGGTGAAGTGCTTCTAACCAGTTCAGGAGTAGGAGAAATCAGACGCTGCAGTCTTCTGGCTCCTCTCCCACATGGTAAACCCATGACATTTTCTATGGCTTTGGACCATGTGGGGGGTCTAACCGAGTCAGCACGTAGCCGCCTGTGGTGCATGATTAGGACTCTTGGACTAAATGTGTTCAGAGAGATTTATTTTCTGCCATGTGCAACAGCGAAATACAGGCCTTAAGTGCTATCAGTGAAAAAACCTTGGCTTCCTGTTCACATTTATGTCTTTTTTTAGAATATTTAAATTTAAAGAGTAACAATTGTTTAAATTTTTATTTCTTAATAGTACACATGAAAATTTATAGGTAAAATCCGTACTTAGTGAACTCAGATTTCTCCATTACTGAGATAGAATATGGCAGTTGCTACTTTTATGGGGAATTGTTATGTGATCTGACAGCACCCTGAGGTTGGGACAGAGACCCTGATTCCAGTGATTCTTCGTTTACTGGGTGGAACAATTATGATAGAGTCCCAGTTTTCTCTGCTGCAGACAGACTCAGGTGTTGAGCTTTGTATAACCCGTCCACACCACAGCTTTCTATGTACATAGTACAGTGACAGTGCTGATCAGTACTGAGGGTGTAATTGGACAAGGATGATAATTTTCTGCTGTTAAAACAATTATTATATTGAAACAGTAAAAAACAGCCCAGTGATTGACATATTAATCAGGAACTCTGCTCCTACATTATGGTGCTCTCAGATTACATTACAAAAACCTGCTAACAGATTCTCTTTAAAAGTGTATGCATATAGGAAGGCTGGAGAAAAAGTAGGGAAGATCTAAAGGCAGGCAATGACAATCCGCTTCAACTTCTCAAACGAAAGTTAAAGTTATCCATAGAACTTTATAAGGCTAGTTTCACACTAGCGTTTTGAGGAGCTGCGGAGGGCTGCAGACTTCCTCCGTGAAGCCCCGCCCTCGGCCACTAGCTCCACCTACTTCTGCATGCGGCCTGCATGCGGCCTTCGTACCTATCTTTAACAGGTACGCAGGTCTTGCGGCTGTATGTGGATGCATCCGCATGCGTTGTTTTGACGAAGCGGATAAAAAAAAAATTGCTACAAGCTGCATTCTACGCTGGTCGCCACATCGTCAAAACGACGCATGCGGAAGCATCCGCATACAGCAGCACGACCTGCGTACCTAATGTTAAAGATAGGTACACAGGCCGCATGCCGGCCGCATGCAGAAGTAGGCAGAGTTAGCGGCGGAGGTGCGGCCGAGGGCGGGGCTTCACGGAGGAAGTCCACAGCCCACCGCAGCTCCTCAAAACGCTAGTGTGAAACTAAACTAAGCTCTAACTGTCGTCTCCTTTCTCAGTAATGGGGAAAATGTGTATTCAATGAAGACATATTATACCTATAAATTGAGAATTCTGAGACTGAAGGATCAGTCCAGGAAGAGATAGAAGCAGATTTCTCTAATAAGAGATATTATAAAGTTTCTTATTTTCACGTGTACTATTCATTTATGAAGAAAGAGAAAATTAAACAAAGGTTACTCTTCAACAATAAAAGAGACATGTAGCAGACTTAGAAACTCATCAGGCTCACGGGGAATCTTCTGATATATTCCTCTTTGCTTCTACCCCTACAGTACTGATAATATATTTTTTCCACTATAGAAGCTGTTATTGACCATTTTACCACTTAACAGGCTGCATGTCCTGTTAGTAAGTAGAATCAGCAGCACTTACAGTCAATGTGTAGGCCTGTTATGTAGGCCCTCTGAGAGCATTGCATAGTGGGGAATAACAAGCATAAAAATATGCATAAAACATTATGTTAAATAAACATCACAAAAAATTACCAATACTCCAATTCTCAAGAATAAATATTGTAAAAGGTACCAACACATTTGAGAATCATTGCTTATCTGTCCACATTTTAACTTCTGGAGTGTCCCATTAACCCCTTCCCGACCTATGACACAGCGTATGCGTCATGAAAGTCGGTGCCAATCTGACCTGTGACGCATATGCGGTGTCACAGAATGATCGTGTCCCTGCTGGTCGGGTGAAAGGGTTAACTGTAATTTCACCGACCTACAGGAACAGGGGGAGTGGTACTTCAGCCCAGGGGGGGTGGCTTTGCCCCCACGTGGCTACGATCGCTCTGATTGGCTGTTGAAAGTGAAACAGCCAATCAGAGCAATTTGTAATATTTCACCAGTCAAACTTGCTGAAATATTAAAATCCAGCCATTGCCAATGCTGTAATATAATCGGCCATGGCAGGAGACCCCGATGCACCCCCGCCACCGACTGACAGCGGCGATCTGCCGCTGCCGTCAGCCCTCCTCTCCCCTCCGTCCTGCCCCCGTCCTGTCCTCCGTCCCCCTGAACTGTCCTCCGTCCACCCGTCTTGTCCTCCATCCCCCCCGCTGTCCAATCTCACCCCCTCTGTGCCTCCTGTGTCCTGGCATCCCTCCCGGTGCCGGAGGTCTTTGGCGATGGGCACCGCCATCTTCCAAAATGGCAGGCGCATGCGCAGTGCACCCACCGAATCTGCCGCTCAGCAGATTCATTCATTCCCGAGGTACATTTTGATCACTGTGATACAACCTATATCACAGTGATCAAAATTTTAAAAAAAGTAAATAACCCCCCCTTTATCACCCCCACAGGTAGGGAATATAATAAAATAAAGAAAATATATTTATTTGTATTTTTCCACTAGGGTTAGGGCTAGGGTTAGGGTTAGAACTAGGGTTAGGGCTAGAACTAGGGTTAGGGTTAGAATTAGGGTTAGAATTTGGGTATGTGCACACTGTGTGGATTTGGCTACGGATCCGCAGTGGATTGGCCGCTGCGGATTCGCAGCAGTTTTCCATGCGTTGTACAGTACCATATAAACCTATGGAAAACCTAATCCGCTGTGTCCATGGTGCGGAAAATGCCGCGCAGAAACGCTGAGTTGTATTTTCAGCAGCATGTCAATTCTTTTGCGGATTCCGCAGCGTTTTACACCTGCTCCTCAATAGGAATCCGCAAGTGTAAAACCGCAGGAAATCCGCAGGTAAAATGCAGTGTGTTTTACCTGCAGATTTTTCAAAAACGGTGCAGAAAAATCCACACACAAATCCGCAATGTGGGCACATAGCCTTAGGGTTAGGGTTGGAATTAGAGTTGGGATTGGGATTAGAGTTGGGGTTGGAATTAGAGTTAAGATTAGGGTTAGGGGTGTATTGGGGTTAGGGTTAGGCTTGTGGTTAGGGTTAGGGTTGGGATTAGGGTTAGGGGTGTGTTGGGGTTAGGGTTGTGATTAGGGTTATGGTTAGGGTTGGGATTAGGGTTAGGGGTGTGTTGGGGTTAGTGTTGGAGTTAGAATTGAGGGGTTTCCACTGTTTAGGCACATCAGGGGGTCCCAAACGTGACATGGCGCCACCATTGATTCCAGCCAATCTTGCGTTTAAAAAGTCAAATGGTGCTCCCTCCCTTCCGAGCCCCGACGTGTGCCCAAGCAGTGGTTTACCCAAACATGGGGCATAAGTGTACTCAGGAAAAATTGCAGAACAACTTTGGGTGTCTAATTTCTCCTAAACGCAAGAGAAGACAGACTAGGTCAAATATATGGGGATCACCACACACTTGGATTAGACAAAAATAGAACACAGCTTTACTGTATTCAAGTAAATATACATGTAATCACAAGACACTAACATTTAAAAACATTAAAACCGGGAACAACCCAAATCATAAGCCCACAATGAGGCTACACCCTGCGCATGACTCCTAAAGATAGTGACAGTATAACCTAAAGAGTAGCACCTATATAGACAGCATTGCCATAAAGAATCCTAATAGCAACATAACCAGTACACATATACAGCCCTCCAGATGCAATATCCTGAAAACACAATACTTCTCTCGCATTACTTAGCCCATAATTAAGCATAATACCATGACTTGTCTTCAGACAGTATGATAGATGTCTGATGATGCGAGATATAGCTGGTTTCTAAACAGATATAATAATATACAAAAAGCTGCTTGCTAAACTAAGGTCATCTTGTACTGTCAATACAATGCACCTCCCAATTGGTTTTGTGGGTTTGTACAGGGGCATATACCATCCTAGCACACATCAGCTGCTGCGGCTGAATGTGTGCCCATGTACACCCCACCCTTATGGCCAGCCACATACAATACCCACAAGCGGCCCGGTGTAGTGTCCTAAACTTATCAGAGTGAGGCACAGGTCGAGCGGATGCCCAACGCGTGTCGCCACTAACCAGTGGCTTCGTCAGGGGTGATAGCCGCCTTACGTGCCTTTGATTTAAATACGCATACATTGATTAATCATACCCGATACAGCTGTGTTCCCCGTGATCCGCCGCGTGGAGTATACAGGAAGCATGGTATGCCATCATGAATTGTTCCCTGGACAAGATGCGCATGCGCCGGCGTTCAGAGGGCGAAAAAAGTGCAATACCCGCCCCTGGTTACCGGAGCGACGCATATACAAAGCACTCAGCCTTGCGCGCTGCCTGAGTCAGTTGCTCAGGAACAGTCCAACAAAGTGCGCATGCACCGGCGTACAGAGGGCGGAAGTGCGATACTCACCCCTGGTAGCCGGGACGACGTATAAACAAGCACCCAGCGCTTGTGCGCTGCCTGGGTAAATTACACAGTGCCAGTTAAACACTCCTCTTGGCGCAGGCGCGTTAAACAGTGTTATGTTACGTGATGACATTTGTACAACTGTAGTATTCCAGTCCACATACCTAACGGACACGGATCATGTGCGTAACGACCTGCTATAATGATGAATTCTAAGTAAATGAGAATTCCAGAGATAAGAAATATCCAATGCTTTCGGCAAACAAAATAAAAGGTACTGCTCAGCTATGGTAAATTCACACATTCAACCCCTGGCCCCCGTGCATAGGTTCAATTCCTGAATCCATATACACTGCCCATCAATGAAGGAATACACAGATGGAGTACTAGTTCAGGACCGCACCTTCATTAGTTGAAATGCCAAACACTCAGAGAACGGTATACACGTCGACCCAACATATTGATACCTTATAAATGGCTATTTATTCAAATATTAAACATGAAGTAGAAGCGGTATACATAATACTTTCTGCACCATATATTGACGCAAAGACTACTGGGATACCCTACCACTATGTATAAGCCCCAATCTTACACCCATAAAGAATATCTAATCATGAAACACTACATGAGTGAAATAATCCTTAAAGCACGCCCCTATGCCTAACCGCATACCCATAGATAGGACAACAGTCCACGTATCCAATTGTGACTGATTATACATTCAAGTACTGAGGATGAGGTAAAGATGGTATATTTGATATTCTCTATAAACATATTCGGATAAGAAGCTACTGCTCGACAATACCGAATTGTCACAAGAGTACTCTAATGCACCCAACCACCATATATGGGCACAATCAAGCCTTGAGGCCTAAACTTAGGCATGCTGTCTATATAGGCTGCGTAAGATTATATATACAAAAGAAAACCACAAAGCATGGCACATATATCACCCATCAGGTCCAAAGTGTGACCCGATCTATAGGCATGCTGTCTATATAGGCAGAAGATATACATCAAATTTGTTTGTAAGAGCCAGTAAACAGTAAGTCCTCATTGAGGCCAGAAGAAGTAACGCTATTCAGTTCAAAGATCCATTTAGATTCCTGTCTCAATAGTTCCAGAGTGATATCTCCACCTCTGATGTTGGTTTGGACTCCTTCTAGTCCCAGGATTTTTGTTCCACTCCACTGTGAGTTGTGTTCAGCCAAAAAATGTGAGGCCACAGACGTGAGTGTCTTCCCCTTTGCCTTATCCGTCTTAGCTGTTGTGATGTTAGAAAAATGCTGTTGGATGCGTCTCCTCAGTTCTTGTGTCGTTTGCCCGACATACACTTTAGGACATGGGCATACCAGGGCATACACCAGATTGCGTGATTTGCTATTGAAATAGGCCTTAGTTGAAATCTGAAAAGGTAAAGAGGGTACCGTAATTAATTCATCACCAGCAGTAAAGGGACAAATATTGCAGTTCCCACACGGGAATGTGCCTGTGAGTCTCACCCCCCTAATTAGTTTCTTAACTGGTCATTGAAAGTGACTGTGGCTAAGACAATCTCTAAAATTCCTAGCCATCTGTTGTGAATTCTGCTCTTGGGCTCCCTCCAGTGGTTATAAGTGGTAGCGCTGCTGTCTTTGGATCGCAGCATTCATCAGGTCTGTCCACTTATTGCAATTCTGACTGGGCTATTTAGTCTTGCTTTACCCTTTAGTCAGTGCCAGTTGTCCATTGTTTCCTGGAGGATTCACTTCCCTGCCTGGTCTCTCTTGCTTTGCTGTTCATTTCATCAAAGATAAGTTCTGGCTTGTTTTTTTGCAGTCCACATGCTGTGGGCCTGATTGTTCAGTGCTTTTCCATGTTTTGTCTTGTCCAGCTTGGTCTGTATAAGGATTTGCTCAGCCAAGCTGGTATCTCTGGAGATGCAGATATACCCTCCATGTCTTTAGTTAGATGTGGAGATTTTTGTATTTTCTGTGGTGGATATTTTCTAGTGTTTTAATACTGACTGCATAGTACTCTGTCCTATCCTTTCTATTTAGCTAGAGTGGCCTCCTTTGCTAAATCCTGTTTTCAGTCTACGTATGTTATTTCCCTCTCCTCTCACAGTCAATATTTGTGGGGGGCTGTCTATCCTTTGGGGATTTTCTCTGAGGCAAGATAGTTTTCCCTTTTCTATCTTTAGGAATAATTAGTCCTCCGGCTGTGTCGAGATGTCTAGGGAGTGTTAGGTACATTCCACGGCTACTTCTAGTTGTGGTGTTAAGTTCAGGGTCTGCGGTCAGTACAGGTACCACCTTCTCCAGAGTACGTCTCATGCTGCTCCTGGGCCACCAGATCATAACAGTACAGCTGGCCAACAATGAGTTAATTGCATCTCAGAAGAAGGGAAGGAAAGTGCTGAGCTATTTTTTTTTCTGTAGTCTGTTGTGCCTTTTCTTCCCTCTTTGCCTCTGGGTGGCTCAGGAGTTCGGCGCTGGCATGGATGTTCAGGGATTGGCTTCTCGTGTGGATCAACTTGCTGCTAGAGTACAGGGTATTTCCGATTATATCGTTCAGACTCCGGTTTTAGAGCCTAGAATTCCAACTCCTGATTTGTTCTTTGGGGACAGGTCCAAATTTCTGAGCTTTAAAAATAACTGTAAACTGTTTTTTGCTCTGAAACCCCGTTCCTCTGGTGATACCATCCAGCAGGTTAAAATAGTCATCTCTCTGCTGCGCGGTGACCCTCAGGATTGGGCGTTCTCCCTGGAAGCTGGAAATCCTGCTTTGCTTAATGTAGACACATTTTTTCAAGCGCTAGGGTTATTGTATGATGAAGCTAATTCAGTGGATCATGCTGAGAAGACCTTGTTGGCCCTGTCTCAGGGTCAATAAGCGGCAGAATTGTATTGCCAGAAATTTAGAAAATGGTCTGTGCTGACTAAATGGAATGAGGATGCCTTGGCTGCAATTTTCAGAAAGAGTCTTTCGGAATCCGTTAAAGATGTTATGGTGGGGTTCCCCACGCCTGCTGGTCTGAGTGATTCTATGTCTCTGGCCATTCAGATTGATCGGCGCTTGCGCGAGCGCAGAGTTGTGCACACTGTGGTGTTGTCTTCCGAGCGGAGTCCTGAGCCCATGCAGTGTGATAAGATTGTGTCTAGAGCTGAACGACAAGGATTCAGACGTCAGAATAGGTTGTGTTTTTACTGCGGCGATTCTGCTCATGTTATTTCTGATTGCCCTAAGCGTACTAAGAGAATCGCTAGTTCTGTTACCATCAGTACTGTACAACCTAAATTTCTGTTATCTGTGACCCTGATCTGCTCGTTATCGTCATTTTCTGTCATGGCATTTGTGGATTCAGGCGCCGCTTTTAACTTAATGGACTTAGAATTTGCCAGACGTTGTGGGTTCCCCTTGCAGCCTTTGCAGAGTCCTATTCCTTTGAGGGGCATTGATGCTACACCGCTGGCAAAAAATAAACCTCAGTTTTGGACACAGCTGACCATGTGTATGGCGCCAGCTCATCAGGAAAATTGTCATTTTCTGGTGTTGCATAATTTGCATGATGCTATTGTGCTGGGTTTCCCATGGTTACAGGTGCATAATCCGGTATTAGATTGGAAATCTATGTCTGTGACTAGTTGGGGTTGTCAGGGGGTTCATGGTGACGTTCCTTTGATGTCAATTTCCTCCTCCCCCTCTTCTGAAATTCCTGAGTTTTTGTCAGATTTCCAGGATGTATTTGATGAGCCCAAGTCCAGTTCCCTTCCACTGCATAGGGACTGCGATTGTGCTATCGACTTGATTCCAGGTTGTAAGTTCCCTAAGGGCCGACTTTTTAACCTGTCTGTGCCTGAACATGCCGCCATGCGGAGTTATGTTAAGGAGTCTTTGGAGAAGGGGCATATTCGGCCATCTTCTTCACCATTGGGAGCAGGTTTTTTTTTTGTTGCCAAGAAGGATGGCTCTTTGAGACCCTGTATTGATTATCGCCTCTTGAATAAGATCACGGTCAAATTCCAATACCCTTTGCCTTTGCTTTCTGATTTGTTTGCTAGGATTAAGGGGGCTAGTTGGTTTACTAAGATTGACCTTCGAGGGGCATATAATCTTGTTCGTATTAAGCAGGGTGATGAATGGAAAACTGCGTTTAATACGCCTGAAGGCCATTTTGAATACCTTGTGATGCCATTCGGGCTCTCTAATGCTCCATCTGTGTTTCAGTCCTTCATGCATGATATATTTCGGAATTATCTTGATAAATTCATGATTGTATATTTGGATGATATTTTGATTTTTTTAGATGATTGGGAGTCTCATGTGAAACAAGTCAGGATGGTATTTCAGATCCTTCGTGAGAATGCTTTGTTTGTGAAGGGGTCTAAGTGCCTCTTTGGAATACAGAAGGTTTCTTTTTTGGGCTTCATTTTTTCTCCCTCATCTATAGAAATGGATCCGGTTAAGGTTCAGGCCATTCATGATTGGATACAGCCCACTTCTGTGAAGAGCCTTCAGAAATTTTTGGGCTTTGCTAATTTTTATCGCCGTTTCATTGCCAACTTCTCCATTGTGGTTAAACCCCTGACCGATTTGACGAAGAAGGGCGCTGATGTTACGAGTTGGTCCTCTGCGGCTGTTTCTGCCTTTCAGGAGCTTAAACGCCGATTTACTTCTGCCCCTGTGTTGCGTCAGCCGGATGTTTCTCTTCCATTTCAGGTTGAGGTTGACGCTTCTGAGATTGGGGCAGGGGCCGTCTTGTCTCAGAGGAATTCTGATGGTTCCTTGATGAAACCGTGTGCTTTCTTTTCTCGAAAGTTTTCGCCTGCGGAACACAATTATGATGTCGGCAATCGTGAGCTGTTGGCTATGAAGTGGGCATTTGAGGAGTGGCGACATTGGCTTGAGGGGGCCAAGCACCGTATTGTGGTCTTGACTGATAATAAGAATCTGATTTACCTCGAGTCTGCTAAACGGCTGAATCCTAGACAGGCCCGATGGTCCCTGTTTTTCTCCCGTTTTGATTTCGTAGTCTCGTACCTCCCGGGTTCTAAGAATGTTAAGGCGGATGCCCTCTCTAGGAGCTTTTTGCCTGATTCTCCTGGGGTCCTTGAGCCGGTCGGCATTCTGAAAGAAGGGGTGATTCTTTCTGCCATCTCCCCTGATTTACGACGGGCTCTTCAGGAGTTTCAGGCCGATAAACCTGACCGCTGTCCAGTGGGGAAACTGTTTGTTCCTGACAGATGGACTAGTAAAGTGATTTCTGAGGTTCATTGTTCTGTGTTGGCTGGCCATCCTGGGATTTTTGGTACCAGAGATTTGGTTGGTAGGTCCTTTTGGTGGCTATTATGGTTCTCAATGGCAAGAGAACATAGCCCAGCAAACATAAGTACTAGCTCTTGGAAGGATGGAAACTAAACTGACCATGAACTAAACCTGCCGCACAACTAACAGTAGCCGGGTAGCGTTGCCTACGTTTTTATCCCTAGACGCCCAGCGCCGGCCGGAGGACTAACTAATCCTGGCAGAGGAAAATATAGTCCTGGCTCACCTCTAGAGAAATTTCCCCGATAGGCAGACAGAGGCCCCCACATATATTGGCGGTGATTTTAGATGAAATGACAAACGTAGTATGAAAATAGGTTTAGCAAAATTGAGGTCCGCTTACTAGATAGCAGGAAGACAGAAAGGGCACTTTCATGGTCAGCTGAAAACCCTATCAAAATACCATCCTGAAATTACTTTAAGACTCTAGTATTAACTCATAACATCAGAGTGGCAATTTCAGATCACAAGAGCTTTCCAGACGCAGAAACGAAACTACAGCTGTGAACTGGAACAAAATGCAAAAACAAACGAGGACTAAAGTCCAACTTAGCTGGGAGTTGTCTAGCAGCAGGAACATGCACAGAAAGGCTTCTGATTACAATGTTGACCGGCATGGAAGTGACAGAGGAGCAAGGTTAAATAGCGACTCCCACATCCTGATGGAAACAGGTGAACAGAGGGGATGATGCACACCAGTTCAATTCCACCAGTGGCCACCGGGGGAGCCCAAAATCCAATTTCACAACAGTACCCCCCCCTCAAGGAGGGGGCACCGAACCCTCACCAGAACCACCAGGGCGATCAGGATGAGCCCTATGAAAGGCACGGACCAGATCGGAGGCATGAACATCAGAGGCAGTCACCCAAGAATTATCCTCCTGACCGTATCCCTTCCATTTGACCAGATACTGGAGTTTCCGTCTGGAAACACGGGAGTCCAAGATTTTTTCCACAACGTACTCCAACTCGCCCTCAACCAACACCGGAGCAGGAGGCTCAACGGAAGGCACAACCGGTACCTCATACCTGCGCAACAATGACCGATGAAAAACATTATGAATAGAAAAAGATGCAGGGAGGTCCAAACGGAAGGACACAGGGTTAAGAATCTCCAATATCTTGTACGGGCCGATGAACCGAGGCTTAAACTTAGGAGAAGAAACCCTCATAGGGACAAAACGAGAAGACAACCACACCAAGTCCCCAACACAAAGCCGAGGACCAACCCGACGCCGGCGGTTGGCAAAAAGCTGAGTCTTCTCCTGGGACAACTTCAAATTGTCCACTACCTGCCCCCAAATCTGATGCAACCTCTCCACCACAGCATCCACTCCAGGACAATCCGAAGATTCCACCTGACCAGAAGAAAATCGAGGATGAAACCCCGAATTACAGAAAAAAGGAGACACCAAGGTGGCAGAGCTGGCCCGATTATTGAGGGCAAACTCCGCTAAAGGCAAAAAAGCAACCCAATCATCCTGATCTGCAGACACAAAACATCTCAAATATGTCTCCAAGGTCTGATTCGTCCGCTCGGTCTGGCCATTTGTCTGAGGATGGAAAGCAGACGAGAAAGACAAATCTATGCCCATCCTAGCACAGAATGCTCGCCAAAATCTAGACACGAATTGGGTTCCTCTGTCAGAAACGATATTCTCCGGAATACCATGCAAACGGACCACATTTTGAAAAAACAGAGGAACCAACTCGGAAGAAGAAGGCAACTTAGGCAGGGGAACCAAATGGACCATCTTAGAGAAACGGTCACACACCACCCAGATGACAGACATCTTCTGAGAAACAGGAAGATCCGAAATAAAATCCATCGAGATGTGCGTCCAGGGCCTCTTCAGGATAGGCAAGGGCAACAACAATCCACTAGCCCGAGAACAACAAGGCTTGGCCCGAGCACAAACGTCACAAGACTGCACAAAGCCTCGCACATCTCGAGACAGGGAAGGCCACCAGAAGGACCTTGCCACCAAATCCCTGGTACCAAAGATTCCAGGATGACCTGTCAACGCAGAAGAATGAACCTCAGAAATGACTTTACTGGTCCAATCATCAGGAACAAACAGTCTACCAGGTGGGCAACGATCAGGTCTATCCGCCTGAAACTCCTGCAAGGCCCGCCGCAGGTCTGGAGAAACGGCAGACAATATCACTCCATCCTTAAGGATACCTGTAGGTTCAGAGTTACCAGGGGAGTCAGGCTCAAAACTCCTAGAAAGGGCATCCGCCTTAACATTCTTAGAACCCGGCAGGTAGGACACCACAAAATTAAACCGAGAGAAAAACAACGACCAGCGCGCCTGTCTAGGATTCAGGCGTCTGGCGGACTCAAGATAAATTAGATTTTTGTGGTCAGTCAATACCACCACCTGATGTCTAGCCCCCTCAAGCCAATGACGCCACTCCTCAAAAGCCCACTTCATGGCCAAAAGCTCCCGATTCCCAACATCATAATTCCGCTCGGCGGGCGAAAATTTACGCGAGAAAAAGGCACAAGGTCTCATCACGGAACAATCGGAACTTCTCTGCGACAAAACTGCCCCAGCTCCGATTTCAGAAGCGTCGACCTCAACCTGAAAAGGAAGAGCAACATCAGGCTGACGCAACACAGGGGCGGAAGAAAAGCGGCGCTTAAGCTCCCGAAAGGCCTCCACAGCAGCAGGGGACCAATCAGCAACATCAGCACCCTTCTTAGTCAAATCAGTCAATGGTTTAACAACATCAGAAAAACCAGCAATAAATCGACAATAAAAGTTAGCAAAGCCCAAAAATTTCTGAAGACTCTTAAGAGAAGAGGGTTGCGTCCAATCACAAATAGCCTGAACCTTGACAGGATCCATCTCGATGGAAGAGGGGGAAAAAATATATCCCAAAAAGGAAATCTTTTGAACCCCAAAAACGCACTTAGAACCCTTCACACACAAGGAATTAGACCGCAAAACCTGAAAAACCCTCCTGACCTGCTGGACATGAGAGTCCCAGTCATCCGAAAAAATCAAAATATCATCCAGATACACAATCATAAATTTATCCAAATAATCACGGAAAATGTCATGCATAAAGGACTGAAAGACTGAAGGGGCATTAGAAAGACCAAAAGGCATCACCAAATACTCAAAGTGGCCCTCGGGCGTATTAAATGCGGTCTTCCACTCATCCCCCTGCTTAATTCGCACCAAATTATACGCCCCACGGAGATCTATCTTAGAGAACCACTTGGCCCCCTTTATGCGAGCAAACAAATCAGTCAGCAGTGGCAACGGATATTGATATTTAACCGTGATTTTATTCAAAAGCCGATAATCAATACACGGTCTCAAAGAGCCATCTTTCTTAGCCACAAAGAAAAAACCGGCTCCTAAGGGAGATGACGAAGGACGAATATGTCCCTTTTCCAAGGACTCCTTTATATATTCTCGCATAGCAGCATGTTCAGGCACAGACAGATTAAATAAACGACCCTTAGGGTATTTACTACCCGGAATCAAATCTATGGCACAATCGCACTCCCGGTGCGGAGGTAATGAACCAAGCTTAGGTTCTTCAAAAACGTCACGATATTCAGTCAAGAATTCAGGAATCTCAGAGGGAATAGATGATGAAATGGAAACCACAGGTACGTCCCCATGCGTCCCCTTACATCCCCAGCTTAACACAGACATAGCTTTCCAGTCAAGGACTGGGTTATGAGATTGCAGCCATGGCAATCCAAGCACCAACACATCATGTAGGTTATACAGCACAAGAAAGCGAATAATCTCCTGATGATCCGGATTAATCCGCATAGTTACTTGTGTCCAGTATTGTGGTTTATTACTAGCCAATGGGGTGGAGTCAATCCCCTTCAGGGGTATAGGAGTTTCAAGAGGTTTCCAAATCATACCCACAGCGTTTGGCAAAGGACCAATCCATAAGACTCAAAGCGGCGCCAGAGTCGACATAGGCATCCGCGGTAATAGATGATAAAGAACAAATCAGGGTCACAGATAGAATAAACTTAGACTGTAAAGTGCCAATTGAAACAGACTTATCAAGCTTCTTAGTACGCTTAGAGCATGCTGATATAACATGAGTTGAATCACCGCAATAGAAGCACAACCCATTTTTTCGTCTTAAATTCTGCCGTTCACTTCTGGACAGAATTCTATCACATTGCATATTCTCTGGCGTCTTCTCAGTAGACACCGCCAAATGGTGCACAGGTTTGCGCTCCCGCAGACGCCTATCGATCTGGATAGCCATTGTCATGGACTCATTCAGACCCGCAGGCACAGGGAACCCCACCATAACATCCTTAATGGCATCAGAGAGACCCTCTCTGAAATTCGCCGCCAGGGCGCACTCATTCCACTGAGTAAGCACAGCCCATTTACGGAATTTCTGGCAGTATATTTCAGCTTCGTCTTGCCCCTGAGATAGGGACATCAAGGCCTTTTCCGCCTGAAGCTCTAACTGAGGTTCCTCATAAAGCAACCCCAAGGCCAGAAAAAACGCATCCACATTGAGCAACGCAGGATCCCCTGGAGCCAATGCAAAAGCCCAATCCTGAGGGTCGCCCCGGAGCAAGGAAATCACAATCCTGACCTGCTGAGCAGGATCTCCAGCAGAGCGAGATTTCAGGGACAAAAACAACTTGCAATTATTTTTGAAATTTTGAAAGCAAGATCTATTCCCCGAGAAAAATTCAGGCAAAGGAATTCTAGGTTCAGATATAGGAACATGAACAACAAAATCTTGTAAATTTTGAACTTTCGTGGTGAGATTATTCAAACCTGCAGCTAAACTCTGAATATCCATTTTAAACAGGTGAACACAGAGCCATTCCAGGATTAGAAGGAGAGAGAGAGAGAGAAAGGCTGCAATATAGGCAGACTTGCAAGAGACCCAACTACAAGCACACTCAGAACCGAAGGGAAGGGAAAAAAAAAAAAAATCTTCAGCAGACTTCTCTTTTCTCTCCTTTCTCTGTCAATTAATTTAACCCTTTTTGGGCCGGTCAAACTATTATGGTTCTCAATGGCAAGAGAACATAGCCCAGCAAACATAAGTACTAGCTCTTGGAAGGATGGAAACTAAACTGACCATGAACTAAACCTGCCGCACAACTAACAGTAGCCGGGTAGCGTTGCCTACGTTTTTATCCCTAGACGCCCAGCGCCGGCCGGAGGACTAACTAATCCTGGCAGAGGAAAATATAGTCCTGGCTCACCTCTAGAGAAATTTCCCCGATAGGCAGACAGAGGCCCCCACATATATTGGCGGTGATTTTAGATGAAATGACAAACGTAGTATGAAAATAGGTTTAGCAAAATTGAGGTCCGCTTACTAGATAGCAGGAAGACAGAAAGGGCACTTTCATGGTCAGCTGAAAACCCTATCAAAATACCATCCTGAAATTACTTTAAGACTCTAGTATTAACTCATAACATCAGAGTGGCAATTTCAGATCACAAGAGCTTTCCAGACACAGAAACGAAACTACAGCTGTGAACTGGAACAAAATGCAAAAACAAACGAGGACTAAAGTCCAACTTAGCTGGGAGTTGTCTAGCAGCAGGAACATGCACAGAAAGGCTTCTGATTACAATGTTGACCGGCATGGAAGTGACAGAGGAGCAAGGTTAAATAGCGACTCCCACATCCTGATGGAAACAGGTGAACAGAGGGGATGATGCACACCAGTTCAATTCCACCAGTGGCCACCAGGGGAGCCCAAAATCCAATTTCACAACAGGTGGCCTTCTTTGTCGCGGGATGTGCGTTCTTTTGTGCAGTCCTGTGGGACTTGTGCGCGGGCCAAACCTTGCTGTTCCCGCGCTAGTGGGTTGCTTTTGCCTTTGCCGGTCCCTGAGAGGCCTTGGACGCATATTTCTATGGATTTTATTTCAGATCTTCCGGTTTCCCAGAGAATGTCAGTTATCTGGGTGGTTTCTGACCGGTTTTCTAAGATGGTTCATTTGGTGCCTTTGCCTAAATTGCCTTCCTCTTCTGATTTGGTTCCGTTGTTTTTTCAGCATGTGGTTCGTTTGCATGGCATTCCAGAGAATATTGTGTCCGACAGAGGTTCTCAGTTCGTTTCTAGGTTTTGGCGAGCCTTTTGCGCTAGGCTGGGCATCGATTTGTCTTTTTCTTCCGCGTTTCATCCTCAGACAAATGGCCAAACCGAGCAAACTAATCAGACTTTGGAAACTAAGGGTACCGTCACACAGTGCCATTTTCATCGCTACGACGGCACGATTCGTGACGTTCTAGCGATATCGTTACGATATCGTAGTGTCTGACACGCTACTGCGATCCGGAACCCCGCTGAGAATCGTACGTCGTAGCAGATCGTTTGAAACTTTCTTTCGTCGTCTAGTGTCCCGCTGTGGCGGCATGATTGCATCGTGTGACACAGGTTGTATACGATGTGCGCACAGTAACCAACGGCTTCTACATCGCAAACACGTCATGAAATTATCGCTCCAGCGCCGTGTATTGCAACGTGTGACCGCAGTCTACGACGCTGGAGCGATAATCATACGACGCTGCAACGTCACGAATCGTGCCGTCGTAGCGATGAAAATGGCACTGTGTGACGGTACCCTTATTTGAGATGCTTTGTGTCTGCTGATCAGGATGATTGGGTGGCTTTCTTGCCATTGGCTGAGTTTGCCCTTAATAACCGGGCTAGTTCTGCTACCTTGGTTTCACCCTTCTTTTGTAATTCTGGTTTTCATCCTTGTTTTTCTTCAGGGCAGGTTGAGCCTTCTGATTGTCCTGGGGTGGACTCTGTGGTTGACAGGTTGCAGCAGATTTGGGCTCATGTTGTGGACAATTTGGTATTGTCTCAGGAGGAGGCTCAGCGCTTTGCTAACCGTTGTCGGTGTGTTGGTTCCCGGCTTCGGGTCGGGGATTTGGTCTGGTTGTCTTCCCGTCATGTTCCTATGAAGGTTTCTTCCCCTAAGTTCAAGCCTCGGTTTATTGGTCCTTATAGGATTTCTGAGATTATCAATCCGGTGTCTTTTCGTTTGGCACTTCCGGCCTCTTTTTCCATACATAATGTTTTTCATAGATCTTTGTTGCGGAAATATGTGGTGCCTGTTGTTCCCTCTGTTGATCCTCGTGCCCCGGTGTTGGTTGAGGGGGAGTTGGAGTATGTGGTTGAGAAGATTTTGGATTCTCGTTTTTCGAGGCGGAAGCTTCAGTATCTTGTCAAATGGAAGGGTTATGGCCAGGAGGATAATTCTTGGGTTGTTGCGTCCGATGTTCATGCTGACGATTTGGTTTGTGCCTTTCATTTGGCTCGTCCGGATCGGCCTGGGGGCTCTGGTGAGGGTTCGGTGACCCCTCCTCAAGGGGGGGTACTGTTGTGAATTCTGCTCTTGGGCTCCCTCCGGTGGTTATAAGTTGTAGCGCTGCTGTCTTTGGATCGCAGCATTCATCAGGTGTGTCTACTTATTGCAATTCTGACTGGGCTATTTAGTCTTGCTTTACCCTTTAGTCAGTGCCAGTTGTCCATTGTTTCCTGGAGGATTCACTTCCCTGCCTGGTCTCTCTTGCTTTGCTGTTCATTTCATCAAAGATAAGTTCTGGCTTGTTTTTTGCAGTCCACATGCTGTGGGCCTGATTGTTCAGTGCTTTTCCATGTTTTGTCTTGTCCAGCTTGGTCTGTATAAGGATTTGCTCAGCCAAGCTGGTATCTCTGGAGATGCAGATATACCCTCCATGTCTTTAGTTAGATGTGGAGATTTTTGTATTTTCTGTGGTGGATATTTTCTAGTGTTTTAATACTGACCGCATAGTACTCTGTCCTATCCTTTCTATTTAGCTAGAGTGGCCTCCTTTGCTAAATCCTGTTTTCAGTCTACGTATGTTATTTCCCTCTCCTCTCACAGTCAATATTTGTGGGGTGCTGTCTATCCTTTGGGGATTTTCTCTGAGGCAAGATAGTTTTCCCTTTTCTATCTTTAGGAATAATTAGTCCTCCGGCTGTGTCGAGGTGTCTAGGGAGTGTTAGGTACATTCCACGGCTACTTCTAGTTGTGGTGTTAAGTTCAGGGTCTGCGGTCAGTACAGGTACCACCTTCTCCAGAGTACGTCTCATGCTGCTCCTGGGCCACCAGATCATAACAGCCATCCTCGCTATTAAGCTTGGTTGTGTGGCAATATGGGGGTGGAGTTTAGACTCCCCAAGCAAAATACCCCAATATTTAGATAGAATCCCCCATATATCCTGCCACTGGTTATTGTAGGCTGTGACAATCCCCATAGGTTTCCCAGATGCCCTTGTCTGGGGTTGTAAAAGTTTCTCCCTACTGTTATCCCTAGCAGCGACAAAGGCTTTGAGATCACCTTCTTCGGGTAGCATCTCTCTCGAAATCGTGTGGTCAGTTCCCGAGACTGTCTCACAAAGTCCTCCTGTCGACTGCAATTCCTCTTCACTCTATAGAATTGGCCCTTCGGGATTCCTTTCTTTAGATGTTGTGGATGAAAACTCGCAAAGTGCAATAAGCTGTTGGTTGCCGTAGGTTTCCGGTACAGGGTGGTCATAATCTTAGAATTCCTTACACTCAATTTTAGGTCCAAGAACTCCATCTCCTTCCGTGAATACTGTGACGTGAGGCATATGTTATAGGGATTGTTATTAAGGATCCCTACAAATTCTTGACTTTTGTCCAGGGTGCCTGTCCAAAGAAATAAAACATCATCAGTGTTACGTAACCATTTGATGACATGCTTTGAAAATCCATCTAGACAGTACACCCTGGTAGCTTCCCACCATCATAAAAACAGGTTGGCATACGAAGGGGCACGCAGAGCCCCCATTGCAGTACCTCTTACTTGTCTGTAGAAGACACGGTCAAAAATAAAATATTTTTTGTCCAATATGAACGATAAGAGATCCAATATAAACGAATCGTGTCCTGTGTCTCCAGATGTATTCTGGTCTAGAAAGTAAGATACTGCCTGCATCCCAAGATCATGCCCTATGCACGTATAGAGTGACTCTACATCACAAGCCAGGTGTCGGGTGGGATCTCCAAATCCTGAAGTTGTAAAATCAGAGACGTGGAATCTCTCATAAATGATTTAAGTGACGAGACCAGTGGCTGGAGAAGAAATCAACGTAGGTGCAAGGTCATTCAAGTAGCCACTCTATCCCAGACACTATGGGCCTACCCATAGTTAGCATTTTTCTAACATGGCAACAGCTAAGACGGATAAGGCAAAGGGGAAGACACTCACGTCTGTGGCCTCACATTTTTTTGGCTGAACACAACTCACAGTGGAGTGGAACAAAAATCCTGGGACTAGAAGGAGTCCAAACCAACATCAGAGGTGGAGATATCACTCTGGAACTATTGAGACAGGAATCTAAATGGATCTTTGAACTGAATAGCGTTACTTCTTCTGGCCTCAATGAGGACTTACTGTTTACTGGCTCTTACAAACAAATTTGATGTATATCTTCTGCCTATATAGACAGCATGCCTATAGATCGGGTCACACTTTGGACCTGATGGGTGATATATGTGCCATGCTTTGTGGTTTTCTTTTGTATATGTAATCTTACGCAGCCTATATAGACAGCATGCCTAAGTTTAGGCCTCAAGGCTTGATTGTGCCCATATATGGTGGTTGGGTGCATTAGAGTACTCTTGTGACAATTCGGTATTGTCGAGCAGTAGCTTCTTATCCGAATATGTTTATAGAGAATATCAAATATACCATCTTTACCTCATCCTCAGTACTTGAATGTATAATCAGTCACAATTGGATACGTGGACTGTTGTCCTATCTATGGGTATGCGGTTAGGCATAGGGGCGTGCTTTAAGGATTATTTCACTCATGTAGTGTTTCATGATTAGATATTCTTTATGGGTGTAAGATTGGGGCTTATACATAGTGGTAGGGTATCCCAGTAGTCTTTGCGTCAATAAATGGTGCAGAAAGTATTATGTATACCGCTTCTACTTCATGTTTAATATTTGAATAAATAGCCATTTATAAGGTATCAATATGTTGGGTCGACGTGTATACCGTTCTCTGAGTGTTTGGCATTTCAACTAATGAAGGTGCGGTCCTGAACTAGTACTCCATCTGTGTATTCCTTCATTGATGGGCAGTGTATATGGATTCAGGAATTGAACCTATGCACGGGGGCCATGGGTTGAATGTGTGAATTTACCATAGCTGAGCAGTACCTTTTATTTTGTTTGCCGAAAGCATTGGATATTTCTTATCTCTGGAATTCTCATTTACTTAGAATTCATCATTATAGCAGGTCGTTACGCACATGATCCGTGTCCGTTAGGTATGTGGACTGGAATACTACAGTTGTACAAATGTCATCACGTAACATAACACTGTTTAACGCGCCTGCGCCAAGAGGAGTGTTTAACTGGCACTGTGTAATTTACCCAGGCAGCACGCAAGCGCTGGGTGCTTGTTTATGCGTCGTCCCGGCTACCAGGGGTGAGTATCGCACTTCCGCCCTCTGTACGCCGGTGCATGCGTGCTTTGTTGGACTGTTACTGAGCAACTGACTCAGGCAGCGCGCAAGCGCTGAGTGCTTTGTATATGCGTTGCTCCGGTAACCAGGGGCGGGTATTGCACTTTTTTCGCCCTCTGAACGCCGGCGCATGTGCATCTTGTCCAGGGAACAGTTCATGATAGCATACCATGCTTCCTGTATACTCCACGCGGCGGATCACGGGGAACACAGCTGTATTGGGTATGATTAATCAATGTATGCGTATTTAAATCAAAGGTACGTAAGATGGCTATCAACCCTGACGAAGCCACTGGTTAGTGGCGACACGCGTTGGGCATCCGCTCTACCTGTGCCTCACTCTGATAAGTTTAGGACACTACACCGGGCCGCTTGTGGGTATTGTATGTGGCTGGCCATAAGGGTGGGGTGTACATGGGCACACATTCAGCCGCAGCAGCTGATGTGTGCTAGGATGGTATATGCCCCTGTACAAACCCACAAAACCAATTGGGAGGTGCATTGTATTGACAGTACAAGATGACCTTAGTCTAGCAAGCAGCTTTTTGTATATTATTATATCTGTTTAGAAACCAGCTATATCTCGCATCAACAGACATCTATCATGCTGTCTGAAGACAAGTCATGGTATTATGCTTAATTATGGGCTAAGTAATGCGAGAGAACTATTGTGTTTTCAGGATATTGCATCTGGAGGGCTGTATATGTGTACTGGTTATGTTGCTATTAGGATTCTTTATGGCAATGCTGTCTATATAGGTGCTACTCTTTAGGTTATACTGTCACTATCTTTAGGAGTCATGCGCAGGGTGTAGCCTCATTGTGGGCTTATGATTTGGGTTATGTTCCCGGTTTTAATGTTTTTAAATGTTAGTGTCTTGTGATTACATATATATTTACTTGAATAAAGCTGTGTTCTATTTTTGTCTAATCCAAGTATGTGGTGATCCCCATATTTTTTACCTACTCTGTCTTCTCTTGCGTTTAGTATCTGCCATTTTGTAGGTCTTGGTGTGTATCCCACTGTTATATCCGTGGTGCCCCCTTAATTCATATATAGGTCTAATTTCTCCTGTTACCCTTGGGAAAATAAAAAATTGGGGGCTAAAAATTTATTTTTGTGGGGATAAAAATTATTTTTTATTTTCACGGCTCTACGTTATAAAATTCTGTGAAGCACTTGGGAGTTCAAAGTGCTCACCTCACATCTAGATAAGTTCCTTGGGGGGTCTATTTTCCAAAATGGGGTCACGTGTGGGGGTTTCCACTGTTTAGGCACATGAGGGGCTCTCCAAACGTAACATGACGCCCGCAGACCATTCCATCAAAGTCTGCTTTTCAAAACGTCACTACTTCCCTTCTGAGCCCCGACGTGTGCCCAAATAGTGGTTTACCCCCACATATGGGGTACCAGCTTACTCAAGACAAACTGGACATCAACTTTTGGGGTCCAATTTCTCCTGTTACCCTTGTGAAAATAAACAATTGCTTGCTAAAAAATAATTTTTCAGGAAAGAAAAATTATTTTTTTATTTTTACGGCTCTGCGTTATAAACTTCTGTGAAGCACTTGGGGGTTCAAAGTGTTCACCACACATCTAGATAAGTTCCTTGGGGGGTCTAGTTTCCAAAATGGGGTCACTTGTGGGGGTTTCTACTGTTTAGGTACATCAGGGCCTCTGCAAACGCGACATGGTGTCCGCTAACGATTGGAGCTAATTTTTCATTCAAAAAGTCAAATGGCGCTCCTTCCCTTCCGAGCCCTGACGTGTGCCCAAACAGTGGTTTACCCCCACAAGTGAGGTATCGGTGTACTCAGGAGAAATTGCCCAACAAATTTTAGGATCCATTTTATCCTGTTGCCCATGTGGAAATTAACACATTGAGGCTAAAGAATTTTTTTGTGAAAAAAAAAGTACTTTTTCATTTTTACGGATCAATTTGTGAAGCACCTGGGGGTTCAAAGTGCTCACTATGCATCTAGATAAGCTCCTTGGGGGGTCTAGTTTCCAAAATGGGGTCACTTGTGGGGGGAACTCTAATCTTTAGGTACACAGGGGCTCTCCAAACGAGACATGGTATCCGCTAAAGATTGGAGCCAATTTTTCATTCAAAAAGTCAAATGGCGCTCCTTCCCTTACGAGCCCTGTCGTGCGCCCAAACAGTGGTTCCCCCCACATATGGGGTATCGGCGTACTCAGGACAAATTGTACATTAACTTTTGGGGTCCAGTTTCTCCTTTTACCCTTGAAAAATAAAAAAATTGCTAAAAGATAATTTTTGTGACTAAAAAGTTAAATGTTCATTTTTTCCTTCCATGTTGCTTCTGCTGCTGTGAAGCACCTGAATGGTTAATAAACTTCTTGAATGTGGTTTTGAGCACCTTGAGGGGTGCAGTTTTTAGAATGGTGTCACTTTTGGGTATTTTCAGCCATATAGACCCCTCAAACTGACTTCAAATGTGAGGTGGTCCCTAAAAAAAAATGGTTTTGTAAATTTTGTTGTAAAAATGAGAAATCGCTGGTCAAATTGTAACCCTTATAACTTCCTAGCAAAAAAATTTTGTTTCCAAAATCGTGCTGATGTAAAGTAGACATGTGGGTAATGTTATTTATTAACTATTTTGTGTCACATAACTCTCTGGTTTAACAGAATAAAAATTCAAAATTTGAAAATTTGCAAAATTTTCCAAATTTTAGCCAAATTTCCATTTTTTTCACAAATAAACGCAAAAATTATCGACCTAAATTTACCACTAACATGAAGCCCAATATGTCACGAAAAAATCTCAGAACCGCTAGGAACCGTTGAAGCGTTCCTGAGTTATTACCTCATAAATGGACACTGGTCAGAATTGCAAAAAATGGCCAGGTCATTAAGGTCAAAATAGGCTGGGTCATGAAGGGGTTAAATGTGTAAATCTATAATTTTAAATTCTGATTATAATAACATCTATATCTGTAAACTTTATTTCAAGAGCATTTAAAATCCAATTAAGATTCTAATAACACTGTGTAACAAATTTCAGGGAAGTTCTTGTCACCTGAGAAAATGTTATTGTATCTTATAGATTTTTATATGCTGAACACGAATATGTGCTCCAAAAGTCTGTATCATGTACGGTTTTTAACACCTTCATGACTGGAACTTTTTTCGATTTTTTTGTTTTTCGCTCCCCTTCTTTCCAGAGCCATAACTTTTTTAATTTTCTGTCAATATGGCCGTGTGAGGGCTTATTGTTTGCAGGACGAGCTGATGTTTTTAATTATACCACTTTTGTCTAAATTTGTTCTTTTGATTACCCGTTCTTGCATTTTAATGCAATGTCGCAGCGACCAAAAAAAAGTCATTCTGCCATTTTTATTTTTTTATCGCTACGCCATTTAGCGATCAGGTTAATTCTTTTTTTTTATTGATAGATCGGACTATTCTGAACGTGGCGATACCAAATATGTGTAGGATAGATTTTTTTTTTACCGACCACAGGGTGGCGCTCATAGCAATCTGACATCAACAACCATAGAGGTCTCCTCGAGACCTCTGGTTGTGATAGCAACGCAGTGATGACCCCTGATCACGTGACGGGTCATCACTGCGCGTATTTCCGGACCGGCGTCCCGAAGTGCATTGAAATGCCTGCTGTCAGAGTTTGACAGCGGCATTTAACTACTTAATAGGCGCGGGCGGATCGCGATTCCGCTCACACCTATTGCAGGCACATGTCAGCTGTTAAAAACAGTTGACATGTTGCGGCTTTGAGGTGGGCTCACCGATGGAGCCGACCTCAAAGCGGGGGATACTGCCATCTGACGTACTATTCCGTTAGCTGGCAGTAAGGGGTTACAAAACAACAGTTTATAGTCTACATTATGACGTCCGAGACACTACATACATGTGCATCGATGTCAGTAGCAAAAGCAATTGTTCAAAAGTGTTTTGTAGACGACTTACATTTATAATCCGTGTCAGATGCTTCTCGGATAAGATTCCAGTAATAGTCAGCCAGCATTGACATACTCCACTTTCACTGGTACCTTATCTCCATCAGTGCAATGTCTTGGTGAAATCTTTCACCGTGTTCATTGCTAACGGCACCAAGATTGGCTGGAAAAAAGTCCAAGTGAGAATGTAGAAAATGCATTTTTAGTGACATATTGTATTTCATCAAATTATATATGGGAGCATATTGTTCAAAGTTCGGTGCCCTGCTGTTGCCAACGAAGTTGAAGGTCACATCTTTAAAGGCTCTCCATGCCACTTATTCAGCACCTTGCAAAAGACCCTCAAAGCTACTGTCATCCATTATATCTCTAATCTGTGGGCCAATAAAAATACCTTCTTTAATCTTTGCATCACTTATTCTTGGAAATTTCTGTTGTAAGTAAGAAAAGGCTTTCGATTCTTTGTTCATTGCTTTGACAAAATTCTTCATTAGCCCAAGTTTAATTTGCAAAGGAGGGAGAAATATCTTTGCTGGATCAACAAGAGGATTAAGTTTAACATTCTTCTGTCCAGCAACCAGGTTTTCGCGAAGTGGCCAGTCCTTTCTGAAATAGTGCATTTCTCATGCACGACTGTCCCACTCGCAAATAAAACAACAATACTTGGTATATCCAAGCTGCAGTCCAAGAAGAAGTGCAACAACTTTGAGATCACTACATATGTTCGAGTTATAATTTCTAATTAATGTGGGTCAACAGTAACTCCATATTCTCATACGTTTCTTTCATGTGTACGGCATGTCCAATAGGTATAGAAGGATAGATATTTCCGTTGTGTAGTAAAACAGCCTTCAGACTTCTGTCTGGGATGATTTAGTGAATCCTGCTTTGAGCAGGGGTTTGGACCAGATGACCCAGGAGGTCCATTCCAACTCTACCATTCTATGATTCTATGACGACTGCGATAAACAGAAACTCTTGCTCCTGGTAATAAGAGATTCCGTTCTTTTAGCCTTGATCCTATATAATTCTGCCTGCCTCTTTTGCAATTTCAAATCTCTGGCCAAGTCACTCAGATCAGTTTGACTGAACAGGTGTGGATTAGATGTAGAAGGCTCAAAGTCTGGGTCTGCAGCAGTTTCATTTTCCACTGGCATTGTTAGTTCATCTTTGTCGTCCTGCATTGTTCATACTTTGGGCAGCTTTGGAACACGAAGACTTTCATCGTGTGGCACTGGTCTTATGGCTGATGGAAGATTAGGATATTCTATTGATTTCTTGTTCTTTGCTGAATATCTCTATGTTACATTTGTAAGTGTCATGATTCCCCAATGGCATGGGAACATCAGAAACACAAAAATAACAGACTAGCTCTCGGGTGATGGAAACTCAAGCTGACCGTGACCTAAATCTACCACACAACTAACAGTAGCCAGGAAGCATTCCTACGGCTGCCTAGATGCCATGCGCCAGCCGGAGAACTAACTACGCCTGGAAGAGGAAGGAACAGACCTGGCTTACCTCTAGAGAAATTCCCCAAAGATGATAGTAGCCCCCACGTATATTAACGGTGAGTTCAGAGGAAAAGACATACACAGTATGAAGGTAGATTTAGCAAAGCGAGGTCCACTTACTAGATAGAGGAAGGATACAAAAGAGGACTTCACGGTCAGCTGAAAAACCCTTTCAAAAACCCATCCTGAAATTACTTTAAGACTCCTGTGTCAACTCATGACACAGGAGTGGCAATTTCAGTCCACAAGAGCTTCCAGTAACAGGAAATGACAAAACTGTAAACTGGACAAGAAAAACAAAACAAAAAGGACAAGAGTCCACTTAGCTGATCAGCAGACTAGTAGCAGGAACATGCAACTGAATGACTCAGGTTACAATGATGACCGGCAAGGAAGTGACTGGAGAGCAAGGCTAAATAGGGAACTCCCAAAACTGATGGAAGCAGGTGAGCCGAGGCAGAAAAGCACACACAAGTCTCCAGTACCACCAGCCACCACCAGGGGAGCCAAAAAGCGGATCACAACAGTACCCCCCCCCTTAAGGAGGGGGCACCGAACCCTCACAAGAACCGCCAGGGCGACCCGGATGAGCCCTATGAAAGGCACGAACCAAATCCGAGGCATGAACATCAGAGGCAGTTACCCAAGAATTATCTTCCTGACCATAGCCCTTCCATTTAACCAGGTACTGGAGTCTCCGCCTGGAAATACGGGAGTCCAAGATCTTCTCTATAACGTACTCCAATTCACCCTCAACCAGCACAGGAGCAGGAGGCCCAGCAGAAGGAACCACCGGCACCTCGTATCTCCGCAACAACGACCGATGGAACACATTATGGATAGCGAAAGATGCCGGAAGGTCCAAACGAAAGGAAACAGGGTTAATAATCTCCAAAATCCTATAGGGACCGATGAACCGAGGCTTAAATTTAGGAGAAGAAACCCTCATTGGGACAAAACGGGAAGACAACCACACCAAGTCCCCAACACGAAGGCGAGGACCAACCCGACGCTGGCGGTTAGCAAACCGCTGAGTCCTCTCCTGGGACAAATTCAAATTGTCCACCACTTGTTCCCAAATCCGATACAACCGATCCACCACAGCATCTACTCCAGGACAATCCGAAGACTCCACCTGACCAGAAGAAAAACGGGGATGAAACCCCGAATTGCAAAAGAAAGGGGAAACCAAAGTGGCAGAACTGGCCCGATTATTAAGAGCAAACTCCGCCAACGGCAAAAAGGCAACCCAATCATCCTGATCCGCAGACACAAAACACCTCAAATACGTCTCCAAAGTTTGATTAGTTCGCTCCGTCTGGCCATTAGTCTGAGGATGGAAGGCAGACGAAAAAGACAAATCAATGCCCAACCTGGCACAGAATGCCCGCCAAAATCTAGAAACGAACTGGGTACCCCTATCAGAAACGATATTTTCAGGAATACCATGCAAGCGAACCACATTTTGAAAAAACAAAGGAACCAACTCAGACGAGGAAGGCAACTTCGGCAATGGCACCAAATGAACCATCTTAGAAAAATGGTCACACACCACCCAGATAACAGACATCCTCTGAGAGACAGGAAGATCAGAAATAAAGTCCATCGAGATGTGCGTCCAAGGCCTCTTCGGAATAGGCAAGGGCAACAACAACCCGCTAGCCCTAGAACAACAAGGCTTGGCCCGAGCACACACATCACAAGACTGCACAAAAACACGCACATCACGAGACAGAGATGGCCACCAGAAGGATCTAGCCACCAAATCCCTGGTACCAAAAATTCCAGGATGACCCGCCAGCGTAGAAGAATGAACCTCCGAGATGACTCTACTGGTCCAATCATCAGGAACAAACAGTCTACCAGGTGGACAGCGATCAGGTCTATCCGCCTGAAACTCTTGCAAGGCACGTCGCAGATCTGGGGAAATAGCGGATAATATCACCCCATCCTTAAGGATACCTGTAGGTTCCGAATC
This sequence comes from Ranitomeya variabilis, assembly GCF_051348905.1. Lineage (NCBI taxonomy): Eukaryota > Metazoa > Chordata > Amphibia > Anura > Dendrobatidae > Ranitomeya > Ranitomeya variabilis. The sequence goes on along the minus strand of NC_135233.1, from coordinate 183,898,707 downwards.
ACCAGGGGAATCAGGCTCAAAACTCCTAGAAAGGGCATCCGCCTTCACATTCTTAGAACCTGGTAGATATGAGACCACAAAATTAAACCGAGAGAAAAACAACGACCAGCGCGCCTGTCTAGGATTCAGGCGCCTGGCAGACTCAAGATAAATCAGATTCTTGTGATCAGTCAAAACCACCACCTGATGTCTAGCACCCTCAAGCCAATGACGCCACTCCTCAAATGCCCACTTCATGGCCAAAAGCTCCCGATTACCGACATCATAATTTCTTTCGGCGGCAGAAAATTTTCGAGAAAAGAACTCACAAGGTCTCATCACTGAGCAATCAGAACTTTTCTGCGACAAAACCGCCCCCGCTCCGATCTCGGAAGCATCGACCTCAACCTGAAAGGGGAGAGAGACATCGGGCTGGCGCAACACAGGGGCAGACGAAAAGCGGCGCTTAAGTTCCCGAAAGGCCTCCACAGCGGCAGAGGACCAATTGGCAACATCAGCACCCTTCTTAGTCAAATCCGTAAGAGGCTTAGCAACACCAGAAAAAACAGTTATAAATCGACGATAAAAATTAGCAAAGCCCAAGAACTTCTGAAGACCCTTTAGAGAAGTAGGCTGCGTCCAGTCACAAATAGCCCAAACCTTGACAGGGTCCATCTCAACAGAAGAAGGGGAAAAAATGTACCCCAAAAAGGAAATCTTTTGAACCCCAAAAACACACTTAGAACCCTTTACACACAGAGAATTCTCCCGCAAGACCTGAAAAACCCTCCTGACCTGCTGAACATGAGACTCCCAGTCCTCAGAAAAAATCAAAATATCGTCCAAATACACAATCATAAATTTATCCAGATATTCACGGAAAATATCATGCATAAAGGACTGAAAAACTGAAGGCGCATTAGAAAGGCCGAAAGGCATTACTAAATACTCAAAGTGGCCCTCAGGCGTATTAAATGCAGTTTTCCACTCATCCCCTTGCTTAATTCGCACCAAATTATACGCCCCACGGAGATCAATCTTGGAGAACCACTTAGCCCCCCTTATGCGAGCAAACAAATCAGTAAGCAGCGGCAACGGATACTGATATTTGACAGTAATTTTATTCAGGAGTCGATAATCAATACAAGGCCTCAGCGAGCCATCCTTTTTAGAGACAAAGAAAAACCCAGCTCCTAAAGGTGATGAAGAAGGACGAATATGTCCCTTTTCCAGGGACTCCTTAACATATTCTCGCATGGCAGCATGCTCAGGTACAGATAGGTTAAACAAACGACCCTTTGGAAATTTACTGCCTGGAATCAGATCTATGGCGCAATCACACTCTCTGTGGGGAGGGAGAGAACCAATTTTAGGCTCTTCAAAAATATCCCCAAAATCCGACAAAAATGCAGGAATCTCAGAGGGAATAGATGACGAGATAGGAACCAAAGGTATGTCCCCATGAGCCCCCCGACATCCCCAGCTTAACACAGACATAGTTTTCCAGTCCAGTACTGGGTTATGAGATTGTAACCATGGTAATCCAAGCACTAAAACATCATGTAAATTATACAACACGAGGAAGCGAATCATCTCCTGATGGTCTGGAGTCATACGCATAGTCACTTGCGTCCAGAACTGTGGTCTATTAGAAGCCAGAGGTGTAGAATCAATACCCTTCAGAGGTATAGGAATTTCCAAAGGCTCCAAATCAAACCCACAGCGCCTGGCGAAGGACCAATCCATGAGACTCAGAGCGGCGCCAGAGTCCACATAGGCATCCACGGTAATAACTGATAATGAACAAATCAGAGTTACAGACAGAAGAAATTTAGACTGTAAAGTGCCAATAGAAACAGACTTGTCAACCTTCCTAGTACGTTTAGAGCATGCTGATATAACATGCGCGGAATCACCACAGTAGAAGCACAAGCCATTTTTGCGCCTATAATTCTGCCGCTCGCTTCTTGACAGAATTCTGTCACATTGCATTTTCTCTGGCGTCCCTTCAGAAGATACCGCCAAATGGTGCACGGGTTTGCGCTCCCGCAAACGCCGATCAATCTGAATCGCCATTGTCATGGACTCATTCAGACCTGTGGGCGTAGGAAACCCCACCATGACATCCTTAACGGCATCAGAAAGGCCCTCTCTGAAATTTGCCGCTAGGGCACACTCATTCCACTGAGTAAGCACAGACTATTTACGAAATTTTTGGCAGTATATCTCAGCTTCATCTTGCCCTTGAGACAGGGCCATCAAAGCTTTTTCAGCTTGAATCTCCAAATTAGGTTCCTCATACAGCAACCCTAAAGCCAGAAAAAACGCATCCACATTGAGCAACGCAGGATCCCCTGGTGTCAATGAAAATGCCCAATTTTGAGGGTCACCCCGCAGCAAAGAAATCACAATCTTAACCTGCTGAACAGGATCTCCAGAGGAGTGAGGTCTGAGAGAAAGGAATAATTTACAATTACATTTGAAATTCAGAAACCGAGATCTATCTCCGGAAAATACCTCTGGTGTAGGAATCTTAGGTTCAGAAATAGGAGTACGCATAACACAATCTTGCAAATTCTGAACCTTCGTAGCAAGATTATTTAAACCTGCAGCCCAACTCTGAGGGTCCATCCTTAAATCGGAGAGATCAGAGCCATTCAAGGATTAGAAGGAGAGAAAGGCAAGGCTGTAAATAGAGCAGAAATACAACTGAGCCAACTAAGTAGCAAACATGAGAGGAAAAAAAAAAAAAAAAAATCTACAGACTTCTTTTACTCTCCTTTCTTCTGCCAATTACTTTAACAGTGGCCGGTCATACTGTCATGATTCCCCAATGGCATGGGAACATCAGAAACACAAAAATAACAGACTAGCTCTCGGGTGATGGAAACTCAAGCTGACCGTGACCTAAATCTACCACACAACTAACAGTAGCCAGGAAGCATTCCTACGGCTGCCTAGATGCCATGCGCCAGCCGGAGAACTAACTACGCCTGGAAGAGGAAGGAACAGACCTGGCTTACCTCTAGAGAAATTCCCCAAAGATGATAGTAGCCCCCACGTATATTAACGGTGAGTTCAGAGGAAAAGACATACACAGTATGAAGGTAGATTTAGCAAAGCGAGGTCCACTTACTAGATAGAGGAAGGATACAAAAGAGGACTTCACGGTCAGCTGAAAAACCCTTTCAAAAACCCATCCTGAAATTACTTTAAGACTCCTGTGTCAACTCATGACACAGGAGTGGCAATTTCAGTCCACAAGAGCTTCCAGTAACAGGAAATGACAAAACTGTAAACTGGACAAGAAAAACAAAACAAAAAGGACAAGAGTCCACTTAGCTGATCAGCAGACTAGTAGCAGGAACATGCAACTGAATGACTCAGGTTACAATGATGACCGGCAAGGAAGTGACTGGAGAGCAAGGCTAAATAGGGAACTCCCAAAACTGATGGAAGCAGGTGAGCCGAGGCAGAAAAGCACACACAAGTCTCCAGTACCACCAGCCACCACCAGGGGAGCCAAAAAGCGAATCACAACATGTAAGGCAGAAGTAGCAATCTGTTGCATGATCTCTCTGCTCTCTCCATATCATTGGGACAGTGAACGGCATTGAAGGTCGTGATCCATTCAGCCATGCTCTAAGGCTCCTAGAACAAGATGCACAGCATATATGAGGTGCCCACTGTTTGTCCTTATCTCCAGTTGAACATTCTATGTATAGTTCATAGGGTGGTAACGTCACAATTAGGGCAGGCTTTGCAGCGTTGAAAATCTCTCCCCCCCCATATGCTCATCCACCTATTGACTCTCTCTTTCCCCATGTGCTGACTTCTCCCGTCTGTGCTCTCTTGAGATCGCAGAGGATACATTTTGTGAGGTAAAATATTGTTTAAAAACAGTCAGTGAAATATTTTACCTCACAAAATGAATCCTCTGTGATCCCCTGCTGTAATGTCAGTATTGTCTTTTGATTCCTCCCCTGCCCAGGAGAGGTATGTGGTATGCTCCTTACACGGTCAGCCAAATGATTCACTGTACCTGCGCGGAATTCGCATAATAAGTGCTTGCATATGTGTAGATCAGTGGTTTATGTTATTTCAGTGGAAAATTCAGAATATACTGTTTCAGAAAAAGTTCCTATGAGTTGTTAGAATTATAACAGAATATTATAATGTTTCGCATCATTTCTCAAAAACCTTACGTGATAGGAAAAAATCTGAATTTTGGCATTTCTGACATCAGCATGAAAAAAGCTACCAGGAACACTCAAAATTGTCCGAGGGACAAAACCTTTTTAACACAGTGTAACACTTTCCCCAAGAATGAGTATTTGTAAATCAGAAAGAGGATTTCATTCTGAAGTGGCAGTGAAGTAACAATCAGTCAATCACTAATCCAGATCATGACAAGTGACAGGGATTTGTTCTTCAGTTCTACATTCTGAAAAGACTGCTTTCAAATTGTTTTCAGCTAAGCTTTTCCTATCACAAAGCCGTGAAATAATGATGGGATTAGTAATATGTAATTAGGTAAGTCCCACAGTACCATGAGTGCCATTATATACTATTTTTATCTATTGTTATTACAGTGGAAAGAGTCATAGATCTTTTTCCTCCATACCAACCTTTTACAGATTAAAAAAACCCTGTATAAGTAACACTCAATTACTTAACTTGTTGCTTTAAAATCTATTAATTTAAACACCTTAATTTTTTCAGTTCCACATCCCAATTATCAGAAAGTTGCCTACAAATGTTGTTCACTATTTGCATCTACATACTGAAGTCCTGTTATATTGCTATCAGCACAATGATAATTCACGGTTACAAATGCATCAAATTCCTGAAAACAGAGAAGGAAAAATGTGAACTCAGGAAGAATTCTGATGCACTGTTTGCTTGTCTGACAACTATCTGAAAATCATGTATAAAAGAATAGTGTAGTTACACACAAATATCGTACAAGGAATTATATCTGTAAAATGGACATGAGCATTAAAAGGAAATGAAAACAGTTTATTTGGTCCAACAAACTTTCTTGTATTAGGAGAGCCATATTAATCGTTCCAAATTTTCAGGGGGTATAGCTTTACCCGACTTCAGATCTTATTACATTGCTTCCCACCTGGTTTACGTCTTATTTTTGGTTTATGTTATAAAGGAAAATTACATTAGATCATTTTATTGTATAACTGTTGCTAAGAATTTAGTACGACTAATGACCTCAATGTTAAGATGTTATGTCACATTCCTTATGACTACCTATATGGACATTGTATGTTACTTTCCGTTATTTATGAATGTGGCACACTCAGTGCATTATGTTCTTGTTGTTCTTATGCAATATAATAAATAACGAAAAAAAAGGAAATGAAAACATTACTAGACATTTGTAGGTAACCATGTAAAACATTCATTAGGAAACATTTATGGCTTGTGAAACTGTAACGAACCCCAACCTTTTACTGAATATATGGTTTTATAAGTATCTCCAAAATTTTAAGATAATCTGTTTCACTGTCTAATCAAATTCGAGTAAATTATGAAGTTAACTTTTATTGATACTTTTAAAAATCCAGAGTTAGACAATTAAAATTAATTTTTGGGATAAACATGAGTATTCCCTTTGATGGATTTAGAAGAGCCTGGAATCATAGAGAGTAGTCCAATGTGGGGAGTGCCATTCAGATCCTCTCATGATATGTATTTGTACATTTTGAAAACTTTAGTCCTCAACTGTTGGATTGATGGGCATTCCCACCATATATGGAGCACAGATCCTTTGGAAGATTTGCATCTCCAACAAAGATTAAAGATTGACGAGTAGACTTTATGTAGGTCTATTGGACATTTATACCATCTTGGGATAATGTAGTTCTTTTCTTGGATCTTACAAGCTAAAGATATTTTATGCGTACAGAAAAAAACTTTTTTTCATTGGTCTTCAGAAAAAAAACTTGTTCAATCTCCCTTTCGCACTCCCTCATAACCCATAATGGCGATACATTTAAGTGTGTGGAGGGGATTGAGTGAATTTGGGAGACAGGGTGTGCTGGTGTATTTTCCTGAAGCAAGAGTGATTCAAAGAGCGTTAGATCAGATCTGACTACTGCTACTGGCTGTAAAGTTGAGATGAAGGATCGTAACTGAAAGTAGGCGAATCACGATAGTGGTAGGCGTGGGTGGAGAACTATTTTTTAGTTCAGTTAGAGTCGGTAGGTTAAGTGATATTGAAAGTACATTATGGAGTCTGGTTTTATGAATACCCAAATCATTAAACTGTTGACTACAATTCCAGATGTAAACTCGGTGGTATTATCAAGCAAAGAATCTCAGAGGTGGGCGATTTTTTTTTTTTTTTAAACCCATGGGAGTGAGGTGGGAGCACACCACCTAAACGGCTACGTGTTTTGTAATGAAAGCTTTTCGGAGGCAGGGATACTTATACTAAGGATCTCTAATTTAAAAAAAAATAATCTTAAAGTTACTCAGGAAACTGTATGTTTCAAGTTCTTTCAGTATGAATGGTAAGGTAGTCCTGGGATATGTGATATATAATAAGAGCTTGTCTTCATATAATGCGAGCTTGTGTGAGTTGTGGCCAGTGATAATTCAGTTAAAGTTTGGGTTGTTCCTTTACCCCCTTACTGCCATCGGACGTACTATTACGCCGATGGCACTATCCCCCGTTTTGATGTGGGCTCCGGCGGTGAGCCCACCTCAAAGCCGGGACATATCAGCTGTTTTGAACAGCGGCATTTAACAAGTGGTTGGCGCTCATAGCTAGTCTGCCATTCAGCTACATAGAGGCGATCTGAGCAGTATAAGTTGGGTATTAATGGAGCTATTCTTTGGGTTTTGGAATGACTGTAATGTGTGCCTCCAGTGTTTGTTTGGGGAATGAGTCGGATGTCAAGACCAAGTTAAAGATTTTAGTTAGTTGAGGAATCAAACTAGGGGCTAATTGCTTATAGAATTTAGCATTATAATCATCTACCAGGGCTTATAATATGGATGTCTTCCAATAGAGGGGTGAGTGCAGTTTTATTGAAATAGTGGCACATTTTTGACTGAAGATGTGTTGGGTATAAATCTGCACGTTCACCTCCATATTGTATAAGGATTTGTAATATTCTTTAAATGTCTCAGCTATTTGTCGGGACTTGAGTCACCCGTCTGGGCCGTGGGGTACCCGGTACTGGGTCCAGTACTTAAAGGGATGGTGACCTGGTCCTTGGCCCTGGGCAGCCATGTTAAAGGAAAGGTCTTTAAAGGGGTTTTTGATATAAAGAAAGTTTGTGATGCCACCTGTGGTATTCGGTCAGAGGTGACCAACGCTGCTTAAAGGGGTCCTCTGGGGTGATGTTATGGCAGTCAGATGGTATAACTTCCCACAGGTGAAGTAAGTCCCCAGAGCTCCCGGTGAGATGGAAGATGGTGAGTGGTGCAGTAAAGAACGAAGAACGCAGGTGTGCAGTCTTTTTACCTGGTTTACTGATGGTAGCAAGCAGCCACAGTCCAGGGCACCAGATCACAGGTACAAGCAGCGTCCGGCCGGCTTGGAAGTGAGTTTAGAGTCCAGCTTTACCAGGTGAAGTTAAAAGCCTTCCTTCTAGGACTGTGTTGTTGTAGTCCCTTACTGCCTATGGCTTCTTAGCAAGGTCCTCTCAGTTATCTCTGTCCTTTATTGAAGTGGGACACAAACCCGTATGACAGGTGACTCAAGCCTTTTTACAGGGTCTCTATCATGACCCAGGCTCTATGTATCAATGTGTCTCTTGGGTGTAAGGGCGGACAGGTTACGTGTAGTTTAGCTGTCCTTCCGGTTTCTGCTGTTCCTCCTAGAGTACGACACAACCTCAGTCTTTCGGTTACCGGTATCTGCGCTCTGTTAGGGAGGTAGCCCAGTCAGAGCTATTCTCACTTGTTGTCACTCTCCTGTGCTTCACTGTCCGGCACGTTAGCTAAAGGCTGTTCTTCCTTCTGTATCTCACTATCTAGGAGCTACAGCACCTCAGGCTGTACAGCACCTCACCCGTCCTTCTGCCTCACACTGCTCCAGTCTGCTGTCCGGCACCAACTAACTAATTCTTCCCAACTGCCTAGCAACTGCCTGGCAACTAACTCCTTCTCCCGACGAGAGCAGCTCCCCTTAACCCCTTCATGACCCAGCCTATTTTGACCTTAATGATCTGGCTATTTTTTGCAATTCTGACCAGTGTCCCTTTATGAGGTAATAACTCAGGAACGCTTTAACGGATCCTAGCGGTTCTGAAATTGTTTTTTCGTGACATATTGGGCTTCATGTTAGTGGTAAACTTAGGTCGATAATTTTTGCGTTTATTTGTGAAAAAAATGGAAATTTGGCGAAAACTTTGCAATTTTCAAATTTTGAATTCTTATTCTGTTAAACCAGAGAGTTATGTGATATAAAATAGGTAATAAATAACATTACCCACATGTCTACTTTATATCAGCACAATTTTGGAAACAAATTTTTTTTTGCTAGGAAGTTATAAGGGTTAAAATTTGACCATCGATTTCTCATTTTTACAACAAAATTTACAAAACCATTTTTTTAGGGACCACCTCACATTTGAAGTCAGTTTGAGGGGTCTATATGGCAGAAAATACCCAAAAGTGACACCATTCTAAAAACTGCACCCCTCAATGTGCTCAAAACCACATTCAAGAAGTTTATTAACCCTTTGAAGTGCTTCACAGCAGCAGAACCAACATGGAAGGAAAAAATGAACATTTAAATTTTTAATCACAAAAATTATCTTTTAGCAACAATTTTTTTATTTTCCCAAGGGTAAAAGGAGAAACTGGACCCTGAAAGCTATTTTACAATTTGTCCTGAGTACGCTGATACCCCATATGTGGGGGGGAACCACTGTTTGGGCGCATGACAGGGCTCGGAAGGGAAGGAGCGGCATTTGACTTTTTGAATGAAAAATTGGCTCCAATCTTTAGCGGACACCATGTCACGTTTGGAGAGCCCCTGTGTGCCTAAAGATTGGAGGTCCCCACAAATGACCCCATTTTGGAAACTAGACCCCCCCCAAGGAACTTATCTAGATGCATAGTGAGCACTTTTAACCCCCAGGTGCTTCACAAATTGATCCGTAAAAATGAAAAAGTACTTTTTTTCACAAAAAAAATTATTTTAGCCTCAATTTTTTCAGTTTCGCATGGGCAACAGGATAAAATGGATCCTAAAATTTGTTGGGCAATTTCTCCTGAGTACCCGATACCTCACATGTGGGGGTAAACCACTGTTTGGGCACACAGCAGGGCTCGGAAGGGAAGGAGCGCCATTTGACTTTTTGAATGAAAAATTTACTCCAATTGTTAGCGGACACCATGTCGCATTTGGAGAGCCCCTGTGTGCCTAAACATTGGAGCTCCCCCACAAGTGACCTTATTTTGGAAACTAGACCCCCAATGAACTTATCTAGATGCATAGTGAGCACTTTTAACCCCCAGGTGCTTCACAAATTGACCCGTAAAAATGAAAAAGTACTTTTTTTCACAAAAAAAATCTTTTAGCCTCAATTTTTTCATTTTCACATGGGCAACAGGATAAAATGGGTCTCCAAATTTGTTGGGCAATTTCTCCTGAGTACACCGATACCTCATATGTGGGGGTAAACCACTGTTTGGGCACACAGCAGGGCTCGGAAGGGAAGGAGCGCCATTTGACTTTTTGAATGAAAAATTTACTCCAATTGTTAGCGGACACCATGTCGCATTTGGAGAGCCCCTGTGTTCCTAAACATTGGAGCTCTTCCACAAGTGACCCCATTTTGGAAACTAGACCTCCCAAGAAACTAATCTAGATGTGCGGTGACCACTTTAAACCCCCAAGTACTTCATAGAAGTTTATAACGCTGAGCCGTGAAAATAAAAAATCCGCACCTGCGCTGTTAATATATAATTTTAAAGAAACCTGGCGTGGGTTCTCCTGTATTTTTGTTAACCAGCCAGGCAAAACTAGTGAAAAACCCTTTACTTTCTCCAAGAAATGGAAAAGGGTGGGAAATTTTCATATCTTGCAAAACACAAGCTGCCCTATTGGGGAGCAGGGCCGGCGTCAGCACCCGGTGTACCCAGGCAAGTGCCGGCGCCCTGGCGAGAAAGGGGGGCTCATTCAGGGCCGGCATTAGGGGCAGGCAGCTGCCAGTGCCTAGGGCCCCCGCTCCCCCAGGGGCCCTCAGCTAGCGGCACATCACGCAGCTGCTATGGGGCCCCTGTGAGGCAGGGGGGCCCACCTGTCGCAAGCGCCAACTCCCCCGCCACTGCTTTGAACTTTACCAGCATCTGCCGGTAAATTTCAAAGCAAATGATGGAGGAGAGAGCCTCACCTGACGCTCCCTCTCCCATCATTCCCCACTCTGCCTCTGACACTGCCGCTGCGGGTGCGCGATGACGTCATCGCGCACTAGCTGTGTGTTAGGCAGTGCAGCGGCAGCCGCCGAGACCAGAGCAGGGAGGGAGCAGCGCGGCGCGGGAACGTTGAGAGGTGAGGAGTGTTTTTTTTTTAAACTATAACAGTGACAGTGAGTACTGGACTATGGGGCCATTCTTGGGGGAGGGGGGCTGTGCTGTATACTACATGTCTGTGCTATATACTACATGGCTGTTCTATATACTACATGGCTGTGCTATATACTGCATGGGCTGTTATATGCTACGTGGGCTGTGCTACATGGCTGTTCTCTATGTTCTATATACTACGTGGGCTGTGTTATATAATATGTGGCTGTGCTATATATTATATAGGCTGTTATATGCTACGTGGGCTGTGCTACATGGCTGTTCTATATACTACGTGGGCTGTGTTATATAATATGGGGCTGTGCTATATACTATATGGGCTGTTATATGCTACGTGGGCTGTGCTATATACTACATGGCTGTTCTATATACTACATGGGCCGTGTTATATACTATGTGGGCTGTTATATGCTATGTGGGCTGTGCTACATGGCTGTTCTATATGTTCTATATACTACGTGGGCTGTGTTATATAATATGTGGCTGTGCTATATACTATATGGGCTGTTATATGCTACGTGGGCTGTGCTATATACTACATGGCTGTTCTATATACTACATGGGCCGTGTTATATACTATGTGGGCTGTTATATGCTACGTGGGCTGTGCTACATGGCTGTTCTATATGTTCTATATACTACGTGGGCTGTGTTATATAATATGTGGCTGTGCTATATATTATGTGGGCTGTTATATGCTATGTGGGCTGTGCTACATGGCTGTTCTATATGTTCTATATACTACGTGGGCTGTGTTATATAATATATGGCTGTGCTATATACTATATAGGCTGTTATATGCTACGTGGGCTGTGCTACATGGCTGTTCTATATGTTCTATATACTACGTGGGCTGTGTTATATAATATGTGGCTGTGCTATATACTATATGGGCTGTTATATGCTACGTGGGCTGTGCTATATACTACATGACTGTTCTATATACTACGTGGGCTGTGTTATATAATATGTGGCTGTGCTATATACTATATGGGCTGTTATATGCTACGTGGGCTGTGTTATATGCTGCGTGGCTGTTCTATATACTACATGGGCCGTGTTATATACTATGTGGGCTGTTATATGCTACGTGGGCTGTGCTACATGGCTGTTCTATATGTTCTATATACTACGTGGGCTGTGTTATATAATATGTGGCTGTGCTATATACTATATGGGCTGTTATATGCTACGAGGGCTGTGTTATATGCTACGTGGCTGTGCTATATACTACATGGCTGTATTATATGCTACGTGGCTGTGCTATATACTATGTGGCTGTGTTATATGCTACATGGCTGTGCAATATACTACATGGCTGTGTTATATACTACGTGGGCTGTGTTATATACTACCTGGCTGTGTTATATGCGATCATGAATCGTGGTATGTGTTAAAGGGGGGGCCCACTGAGACTCTTTCACCCGGGCCCTCAAAAACCTGGAGGCGGCCCTGTTGGGGAGTGTCAAATTTAAGTAATCTGAATTGGGGGTATTTGTATAGGAGAGAAGTACAAAATACACAGTAGACATTGTACGTTCTGTATTATGATTAAAATATATTTCTGATTTCTAGAGAATATAATATATATGTGGTATAATAGGTCCACATCTTGCATTTACACATTACACATGTGGTCAAAATTGTTGGTACCCCTCATTTAATGACAGAAAATCCCACAATGGTCACAGAGATACTGTAACTTGAATCAGATAAAAGTAATAATAAATAAACAATCTATTGAAAATGAACAAATGAAAGTCAGACATTGCTTTTCAACCATGCTTCCACAGAATTTAAAAAAAATAAAACTTTTGAAATAGGCCTGGACAGAAATGATGGTACCCCTGAAAATAATGTGACAAAAGGGACGTGTTAAATCAAGGTGTGTCCACTAACTAGCATCACAGGTGACTATAATCTTGGAATCAAAGAGTGGTCCTGTATATTGGGCTACTGATACCCACTGTGCTGTTTGGTGATAAGGTGTGTATCACACCCAACATGGACCAGAGGAAGCAAAGGAAAGAATTGTCTCAGGAGATTAGAAATAAAATGATAGACAAACATGTTAAAGGTAAAAGTTATAAGACCATCTCCAAGCATCTTGATGTTCCTGTGACTACAGTTGCACATATTATTCAGAAATTTAAGATCCATGGGACTGTAGCCAACCTCCCTGGACGTGGCCGCAGGAAGAAAATTTATGACAAATTAAAGAGACAGATAATACGAATGGTAACAAAAGAGCCCCAAAAAACTTCTAAACACATTAAAGGTGAACTTCAAGCTCAAGGAACATTAGTGTCGGATCGCACCATTCATCGTTGTATGAGCCAAAGTGGACTTCATGGGAGACAGCCAAGGAGGACACCATTGTTGAAAGAAAATCATAAAAACGCCAGACTGAAATTTGCCAAACTACATGTTGACAAGCCACAAAGCTTCTGGGAGAATGTCCTTTGGACAGATGAGACAAAAATTGAACTTTTTGGAAAGGCTATATTCAAGCTCTATGTTCACAGAAGGGAAAATGAAGCATATCACGAAAAGAACACTGTCCCTACTGTGAAACATGGAGGAGGCTCTGTTATGTTCTGGGGCTGCTTTGCTGCATCTGGTACAGGGTGTCTAGACTCTGTGCAGGGTACAATGAAATCTCAAGACTATCAAGGGATTCTAGAGAGAAATGTGCTGCTAAGTTTCAGAAAGCATGGTCTCAGTCGCAGGTCATGGGTCTTGCAACAGGATAATGACCCAGAACACACAGCTAAAAACACCCAAAAATGGCTAAGAGGAAAACATTGGCCTTCTATGATCCCTGACCTAAATCCTATTGAGCATCTTTGGAAAGAGCAGAAAGATGCCGTCTGGAAAAGGCAACCTTCAAACACGAGACAAGTGGAGCAGTTTGCTCTTGAGGAGTAGGCCAAAATACCTGTCGAGAGGTGCAGAAGTCTCATTGACAGTTACAGGAATCGTTTGATTGCAGTGATTGCTTCAAAATGTTGTGCAACAAAATATTAAGTTAAGGGTACCATCATTTCTGTCCAAGCCTATTTCATGAGGTTTTTTTTTTTTTTATTCTGTGGAAACATGGTTGAAAAGCAATTTTCATAGATTTTTTATTTATTTATTATTACTTTTGTCAGTTTCAAGTTATTTATGTGACCATTGTGGGTTTTTCTGTCAATAAATGAGGGGTACCAACAATTTTGACCATGTGTGTAGCTTACATTGAATCTCTTAAAAGGTTAACTCCTAGACAGGCCAGATGGTCTTCATTTTTCTCTCAGTTGAATTTTTCTATTACATTCTTGCCAGGGTTTAAAAATGTGAAACTGATGCATTATCTCGTAGTCTAGATTCCATTTCTCCTCCAGAACCTCCATCCTCTATTATTCCTGAGGGTGTTGTGGTGTCTATGGTAACCTCGGAATTGGAAAAGGAGATTCTTAAAGTCCAGGTGTTGGCTCCTTCCGCTTCCCCAAGGTCCAAATTATTTGTGACTGTGTACCTAAGATTGCGGGTGCTGCAGGAGTTTCATGATTCCGTTTTAAGTGGTCATCCTGGGGTTACTGCTACATAGAAAGCCGTTGCTAGAATTTTTTGGTGGCTGTCCATGCGTAATGATATTAAAGATTTTGTATCTGCTTGTGAAGTCTGTGCACCCGCCAAATTCAGTCATACCCAGCCGGCTGGGAAATTGGCTCTATTGCCAATTTCAGAAAGACCATGGTCTCATTTGCCCGTGGATTTCATTACAGATTTGCCTCTTTCTGATGGGAAAACTGCTATCTAAATGGTAGTTGATCGATTTAGCAGACAAGCTCATTTTGTTCCATTGTCAGGATTACCTAATGCTGAGACACTCTCCAGGTTGTTTATATCTCATATTGTAAGGTTACATGGGATCCCTCTGAACATTGTCTCCGATAAGGGAGTACAATTTGTCTCTAAATTTTGCAGAGCTTTTTGCAGTAAACTAGGGATTGATTTGTCATTTTCATTGGCTTATCACCCTGAAACCAATAGTCAGACTGAAAGGACAAATAAGTCTTTGGAACAAATTTTTAGGTGCTTTATGGCAGCTCGACAGGAGGACTGGTCTTCGTTTTTACCTTTCGCTGAGTTTGCTTTTAACAGTCGAGTACATCAATCTACTGGAACCTCACTGTTCTTCTGTAATTATGGTTTTCATCCCCAATTTGGTGAATTTTTGAGGACTAGTTCTGAATGCCCCGGGGTGGAGGTCGCCGTACAGAGACTTGGGAATGTCTGGAGGGAGGTTCTGAAAAATATTGGGACTGCTCAGATTTGTCAAAAAACGAAAGACAGATAGAAGAGGTTTGGTGGGTCTTTTTTAAAAATTGGTGATAAGGTTTGGTTGTCATCTAGGAATATTAAACTTAAAGTGCCGTCGGCAAAGTTGGGTCCAAAGTTTATTGGTCCATATGAGATCCTAGAGGTGGTCAATCCTGTGGCATTTAGATTAAAGCTTCCTCCATTCATACGCATCCCTAACATATTCCATAAATTTCCTATTAAAGGAGTATGTCCCTTCTGCATTGTCTCCCTCATCCCTGCCTCCTTCACTTTTAGTAGACAGTGGCCTGGAGTATGAGGTTCAGAGGGTTGTGGATTCTCCTCTAGTCCATAATTTCCTCCAGCACCTCATCCACTGGAGTGGATATGAACCAGAGGAAAGATCCTGGGTCCCTGCTCGAGATGTGAATTCTGATTGGTTAGTCAGGGCCTTCTATCAAAAATTTCCTGGGAAGCCTGGGGGTCCGGTGGCCACCCTAGAAGAGGGGGTACTATCACGGTTCCACCCCTCAGTGTGTCTAAGTATTCTAAATCCGATTTTTCTTTATTTTTATAAGAGTTTGCCACTTTAAGCCATCTATTCAAGTGATTTGCTTTATAATAAACCTGGATATCAGGGAGTCCGATGCCTCCTTTGTATTTTGGTTGGGATAGGATTTTATGCGCTAGCCTTGGTTTTTTTATACTTCAATATGTATTGAAACACTACCTGTTTAATTGAAGATAAGAAGGATGGAAGGATAGATCTTTCTACCTATCCAAGATAATAGAGGGTTGTCGTAAGTTTTAAGGATGGATCAAATTTTCTCTATCAGAGGTAGAAAATTCCTTTGGTACAAGAAATTAGGATTGTTCGTGATTAGTGATGAGCGAATATACTCGTGACTTGAGATTTCTCGAGCATGCTCGGAGGTCCTCCGTGTATTTTTTAGTGCTCGTAGTTTTATTTTTTCTTGCCGCTGCTGAATGATTTACATCTGTTAGCCAGCATAAATACATGTGGGGATTCCCTAGCAACAAGGCAACCCCCACATGTACTTATGCTGGCTAACAGATGTAAATCATTCAGCTGCGCAAGAAAAACTAAAACTCAGAGCACTAAAAAATACTCGGAGGACCCCTGAGCGTGCTCGAGAAATCACGAGTAACGAGTATATTCGCTCATCACTATTTGTGATATGTATTCAAAAGTATTTTATGAAGTTATTGGACCAGTTAAAGGGAGTTATTTTCAAACATTGTATATCTGGCACCGGCATAGATATGTTGAGCGCTTCAGATTTTTCGAAATTAACTTTGAAATTGGATAGTATACCGAAATGGTCAAAAATATCTAAAACTGTAGGGAATGCTTTTTTAGGGTTAGTTATCATAATTAACAAGTCATCAGCAAAGACTGCTGCTAGATGTTCAGAATGTTTAATTTTTATACCTTGTATATCAGGATCTTGCCTGATCCCCTGCACCAATGTCTCCAAAACCAGGATGAATAGGGAAGGAGATAGAGGACACCCCTGCCACGTCCCATTCTGGATATCGAAACTCTGAAAAAGAGTACCATTTCTCCTTATTCTTGCAGAAGGGGTGGAATAAAGAGAAAGGCTTCAATAAATTTTGGCTGGAAGGCAAGGTTTTCCAGAGTATATGCAAGAAATTGCCAACTTATCCTGTCGAATCCCCTCTCTCCTTGCTTAGGAAATTACATGTATAATAGTGGTTGAATTATCTTTTTCCTCACTACACTTAACAAAGCCTGCTTGATCTCCATTAATTATGTGAGTGAGAACACCACTAATTCTTTTGGCTAGAAGTTTGGCCCATAATTTTATGTCAGCATTCAGAGGCCAGATTGGGTGGTAGCTTCCACACTGAATAGGATCTTTCCCCTCATTGTGGATAATTCATATATGTGCTTCTAGCGTTTGTTTGGAGGGACACTCACACTCAAAAAAGGAATTAAATACATTTTCTTTCTGAAGTAGTAAGGATTTAATAAGTTTTTCGTAGTAAATAATTGGAAGGCTATCTGGGCCAGGGGATTTCCCATTAGGGATGGTTTTCAACATGTCCATTCATTACTTCTTTTGGAGAAATTTGAGAAGTTAATTTTGTTATATCTTCAGGTTTGAGAACAAGGAGTGACAAGGAGTTGAGAAATTCTTAAATTTTCTTTGTAGCTACCTGTGGGTCGCACGTAGATAGTGGGGTTTCTATATTGTATAGGTTTTGATAAAAAGGTTTTAAAAGAATTTGCTATGGCTTTTGTTTTATCAATCAAATCTCCATCTTTTGGTGCAAATCTTTTTAATAAATGTGCATTCTATATTTTTCTTATGTAAAGAGGAGGTTATTTTGCTACTCCTATTGCCATGAAGATACATTTTTTGCTTACACCTGTGATAAAGCTTGACCGAATTAATGTTCAAGACATCTTTAAGTGTACTGTATTTCTCAAATTCAGATTCTTTCGTGCCGCTGAAGCTAAGGATTTTTATGTGTCTTTTATAATGTGCTGATTTGGTGAAGTAGAGGGGAAACTTCCTTTTCTCCAGACTTTTTAATGTGTGAGCTTAGCATGATCAACTCACCTCGAATAACTTCTTTATGAACCTCCCATATTACTGGGGCTGAGGGGGCCAGATCCTTCATTATCTAGGAAGTATAAATCCAAGATCTTGGTCATTTTGGTAATATTTTCTTCACAGTTTAACAAGGATTTATTTCACCTTCACGTGAATTGATGTTGTGGGAGTGAGGATATGCTGAGTTCCAAGAATATAGGTGCATGGTCTGATATCATTATGGGTCCTAGTATTGACGTGGATTTGATCAGAGGTAATCAGGAACTTTGAAGAAACAGGTAGTCTAATCTATGATCTGTAGAATGTGGATGAGAGAAAAAGGTAAAATCCTTTATTGAGGGATTGGAAAGTCTCCATGTATCTATAAGATGTAGAGAATTTAACGCTAAATGAATTTTCCTAAGGGCTCTCTGAGATAAAGTGGATATTTCAATTAGACACACCCAAAAATGGATTTAAGGGGTGTTAAGGTCTCCACCTATTATAATAAGAAGGCCTTCTTTGAATGACTCCAGGGTTTCCAATGTTTTAGTAAGTCGACCTGATTGCCCCTGGTCAGGGACATAAAGGTTACAGAGTGTAATAGCGGTGTGGGCAATAAACCCCTTGACAAATACATATCTGCCTTATGCATCAGTCAGGCAGTCCCTCAACGTAAAGGGCAAATTATTATGTAGGGCAATGCTGACCCCTCCTAGACGCAGATGAGCTATAACTACTAAACCAAAGTGGAAATTTCAATCTAGTAAGGTCCGTAGTGTGGCCTGACTTAAAGTACGTCTCTTGAATAAAGGCTATAGAAGTGTGATGTTTATATTCGCCCTTCTCGTTGAATGATGCTACCACAATGGTGTCAGAAGTGTTTTTTCCAGCCATATAATTTTTTGAAAGAAAAAGTCCTAAGAATATATGTCCAACAGTCTAGGTTCAGAAACAACATGTAAAATATATCAAACATGTCAATATTAACAATATACGACTTATCTGGATGGGGGGAATCATCCCAAATAGTAGCAGGTGGCGATACCTTCAATAAAAGAAAAAGTCAAAGATACCAGAACAAATATATATAAAGGTTAATATAACCTGCTAACCAAGTTTTCTTGGATATAAGAGATTACTGTCATGGTAAGCTTTGGGAGAACAATTATCAAACGGAAAAAGAGTTCTTAAGTGGGAAACAGGACTAGTCCTTAGCTAAGGACCCAAGGAAAAGAATGGTTTGGAATCTCTGGTTCTCACGGAGGGAGGTTTCTTGACAGTCGTCTTCTGGCCTTGGGTGAAGTTCTCTTTCCCTGCAACGACCATTTTTCAGGCCTCTATAGTTGAGAAAAGCTGAGGTTGACATTTAAAGGCATCCAGAAAGGAACATCAATTTGTTGAATTCCTAGTAAATCCCATGACGCTTGGAGGTTCTTTGGGGTTCATATGAAGATTTGCTTGCTTTCTTTCATAACTGCAACGTCAAATGGATAGAGCCATATATACATCAGCTTCTTTGCACACAAGGTGTCCAGGAGCAGCTTGATTTTCCTCCCTTTCACCAGAGTGCAGTGCACTGTCTTGGAAAATCTGTATCGGATTGCTGTCGAAAGATATTGGGGAAATTTCTCTCATTTTAGTTAGAATGGCTGAGGTGTCGACGTACTGTAGCTCAGAGGACCACATACTATGTCGCTTGGAGGGTCTGAGGTTTTAGGTTTGAACCTCAGGGCTCTGTGTACCCTTTCGATGATAATATTTTCAGCCCTTTCAGGACCCACTATGAGGGTGAATATTTCCATAGTTATTTTCTTTAGAGTATCCGGAACATATGATTCTGGTACCCCCTTCAATATTAGATTTTTGCGCCTGCTCCTATTCTCCTGATCCTCTATTGCCAGCATAACAGAGTTCAGTTGGCATTTTTGTTGGTCCATTTGGTCTTTCGAGTTTTCAGAAAAGTCTAATACGTCAGTTTGCAGATTCAAGGGTTTTAACCCTGTGATCCCATTTGTTTTAGCTCTTACCTAAGCAAAGACAATTCCTGCAGAAGTGGTTGCATTGCCTGCGCCAATGTTTTTTTTAAGAATGATCTGGAAATCGGTGCAGGTGCTGATGAGTGAGAGTCTGAATCTGAATCATTGCTAGAATCTGTGTCAGCTGCTGAGGCTTGAGTTGACTGCTGGGAAGCCGCTTTCTGGGAAAACTTTTGAGGAGTAGACAACGTATTTTTTAGAAACTTGTCGAGATCACCTTGTTTGGGAGGAAATAGAGTGCTCTCAGGATCTTTAACACGCTCCTTACTTATTTTAACTATTTTGATATATCAATTATGAGCGTGTGAGAAATAATATCACCACCTGTTCATATTTTAGTTTTAAATTGGCATTTTAAATAAGGGGGTCAGTTTTGAATTTGTTGTTGATCAAGATGGATCCCAAGCTTTAGATCTGAGATTTACTGTCTTTGAAATTTGGTTGCAAGAGATGAGTATTTAATATACGTTGTTTTGTAGTTGCTGGCAGAAAGAGCGGTAATGTCTTATTGCTTATATTTTATAACGATGACTTTTTGTCTGAAGTTGAGCAACGGATGATAGCTGTGTCTTTAGTGTTAGTTTTCAAGTGTCATTAATATATTCATTCCAAGTGAGATCAGATGACCAGCAGGTGCCAATGGCGGGTAAAGAATGAGAATATTACAGGAAATTGATATGCCAAACGTCTGGTATAAGATTTGCACTTATAGTCTTTTTGATGTGTTATTAATAGTGACCCCTGCTGTGAACAAAATAAATTTATGTTAACGCTTGTTTCAGAAATATGAACAAGTAAATTACTTTGAGAGATGAAATTGTAGGTATTCCAAACTGAACACTGTGGGTCAGAATAGGCAGTAAGACAGAGCAGCGTGGGAGGGAAAGGCAGAGAGCAGTGCAGCTGTCATTTCCAGTGTTTTACAAAATGGTGGATTTTGGAGCTAATGCAGGTCTGGGAGATGCGCCTCTACCAGCAACAACAAAGCGTGATATTAGATGGTGGAAGGGAGAGGGCACCGGTTCGGGTTTACAGATTGCTTGTTTTAGCGTTAAGCAGGCTGATTGGACTTTCCCGGAGGTTACGGCGCAGCTCCTGTAGCCGGGTGAATCCCCCCAGTCACAGTCCATGCCCTGTCCTCTGCGATGAATAGATGACACACCGACTCCCCGTCACTCCTGGATCTCGCAGACCAGGGTTTTCTTCCGGGTTAGTTTCTTCTGCAGGGACAGCAATGTCTGTCTCCATCTCCTGTGGGCCCCGATGTTGTTGGTCCTCCACTTCTCCTCGGCTCCACTGCAAGTGTCACCACAGGTTTCTTCTCACTCCCCGTGCAAGCAAGAGATCTCAACAGGAAAGCTAGAATGGCTAGAATTTGACTTTACAGGCTGAAAATTAGCCTTTAAGGCCTAGGAGCAGGAGCTCATGCAAGATGCATCCTCTCCTGTTCATATCTAGTCCATGCCCTCCCATTACTACTTCCTTTTTGATGACGCTCCGTTTGAGAATCCCAGTGCATGCTGGAATAATAATAATTTTATTTATATAGCGCTAAAATATTCTACAGCACTTTACAATTAGGCAGGGACATGTACAGATAAAAAAAAACTATACAAAGTAACACATATTTCAACAGTTAGGGTATGTGTCCACGTTCAGGATTGCATCAGGATTTGGTCAGGATTTTATGCAGGTAAAATCTGCACCAAATCTGCACCTGAGGTCACTGGCAGGCCACCTGTGTTGTTTCAGCATTGTAAGGACATGCTGCGTTCTGAAAAGACGCGCCACATGTCCGTTTCTGCGGGTCTGCCGCATGCGTCTTTTAATGCATAGTGGAGACGGGATTTCATGAAATCTCCTCCACTATGCTGCAACATCTGGACGCTGCGTGTTTGACGCTGCGGCTCCACGCAGAACGTGGAAACATACCCTTACAGAAGGAGTGAGGTCCCGGCTCACAAGGGGGGACACTATAAGTAGAACGTGCTGTTATGTAGGATCCAGCTATATTTTTTATTAAATAAGGGTTATCATTTAAAGCTGCATGATCCTGTCACCCACCAGCATCTGTCTAAGTATACTAGTGTGGTTACCATGAGCTATTGGGTGCATGGAGGATGTGGAGACAGAAGAAAAGTAGGGAGCAGATTGTGATTAACATTTATACTAAGGAAACAGGGGAGAGTTAGGTTAGTCAGGTTAGACCTGTCTAAAGAGATGTCTTTTTAAAGCACACTTAAAAGGATGGGATTAGTCTGATCATTTGGGGTAAAGCATTCCAGAAAACTGGTGCAGCACAAGAGATGTCTTGGAGACGGAGGTGCGAGGTTCGGATTATGGAGGGTGTTGGTCTTAGATCAGTTGCAGAACGGGGGGCACAGGTAAGGTGATAGACAGAAATATAGGGCAGATCTGTGGAGAGCTTTGTAGGTGAGAGATATGAGTAATGGTTAACCAATGCAATGACTGACAAGGTGGAGACATCAGTAAAGTGGCTGGACAGAAATACGACCCTGGTTGCCACATTCAGGATGGATTGGAGTGGAGAAAGTTTGGATAGAGGGAAATCGATCAGTAAAGAGTTGCAATAGTCCAGACAAGAATGAATCAGAGCGACAGTAAGAGTTTTTGCAGTTTCAAAGGGGAGAAAAGATCGGATTCTAGAGATGTTTTTAAGACACAGGTACCATGAGCTGGTGAGTGATTGAAAATAGGGAATAAAGAAAAGTTCTGTGTCAAATATGATCCCAAGACAGCAAGAGTGCCGCTCGGGAGTAATGGTTGAGGGCATACAGCAGACAATCGCTGGTATTTTGTGTTAAGGTGGGGGTGATGTCAGGAGAAGATGTGTATAATTGGGTGTCATCAGCGTTCATGTACAATCCCTGGCTGCTCCGCGCACCGAACATGGTGCCCCCCATAGACCAGCACACTGCTCTCCTGAAATACTCTGTGCTGCTGTCACCCTGCTCCCTCCACCATATATCTCCCGGAATCCTTGCTGCCTGCCATCCTCGGTGACTGTCTACTTGTCAGTATAACTTTGCAATCACCAACAAAATGGCTTCTCACTGGGTTCCTAAATATCATCCTCTCTTATCCCTTAGCAAACACCCAGAAGGGGAGGAGAGGAGACATCACACACGTCAGCACACTCCGCCCATAATTACTGCAGTGCAGTAATGTGAGCTAGTTGTACACTAGGTTTTTGTCCAATTTCAGCAGCTGCTCCCCCTAGTGTTTAAAAGTGGAAAAGCCAAACTTTTTCAAATTATTTTTTATATTTTACTAAATTATAAACAAATGATAATATTTTTTAAGAAAATGTAAAACATTAATTCTTTACATTTTTTCAATTGCTGGAAACAATTTTTTTTTTATGGCACCTTCCCTTTAAGTAACAGCAAGTTTGAAAGAAGAGGGAAAAATACCCGAATAAAGAGACAGGTTAAATATTTTAGTTAGGTGGGTAGTAACAGCTGGGGAGAGTGACCTTAAGAGATGTGAGGGAATAGGGTTACTGGTGCAGGTTGTAGGGTGAGAAGAAGAAACTTCTTCTGTGACACGCCTGAAGATGGAAAGTGAAATTAAGGTGCGGGAGGGAAGGGGATCCAGGTTCTAAGGGAATTGTGAAAAAATGTCCTGATGGATGTGGTTGATTTTTTTTTGTAGGAAATAAGTGTCCAAATCTTCAGGTTGGTGACCGGGACCTGTACTTTAGGGCTCAGGAATAGTGGAAAGATATGAACAGTCATTTTGGATTGTTGGCTAGTGTTGTGATGAGGGTGGTAAAGTAAACTTGTTTGACCAAATGGAAAGCAGAATTATAGGTTTTGAGCATGAACTTATAATGGATGAAGTCTTCTGCTGAGAGTGATTTTCTTCAGAGACTGTCGGCACATATTGAGCAGCGCTCTAGAAAATATGTTTGCAGCGTCTGCCAGAGTTGCTGCTTTCTGTGTTGGGTCTTTCTGCATGTATGGAATACTCCAGTGAAGTGTCATCATGGAGCATTGGTTGCGATCACTGCCGCAATCTCTGCCCCTCACTGAAATCAATTGTCATCAGTGATGATTGTTTCATCTGCTGGGCTAGTACCTGGATGATGTGCACTGTGCGATGTGCACAAAGACAGCGCGGTCTCTCGGCGGGTCAGATCAGTAGCAATGAGCTGGAAACTGTGTGCTTTGTCAGTGATGTTGCCAGCATCGCTCACGCAAGTGACGTCACTAATGGGGGTGGCACTGGTCTCTGCAAGCCGAGTATTTGTTTTACAACGTGCACTGACAGTGCGCTCTGTTGCCGACTTATCACTACTGATTTGAGTCCGTGTGAGAACACACTGTCATTGTTTCCAAAAAGTACAGAAATGTATGGATAGCTTGAAACCCTCTACACGTTGCAAAATGCTTCCGACACACACCTCTCATGGAATGAGAAACCAAAGAGCTGATAAAGTCTAAATCAGGGCCTAAATTTTACACTGTTCCTTGAAAGTGAATATATTATATAAAATGATTCATCCATTCATTAATGTATGATGCACCATTCATTAATTTATGATGCGTACAATGTAGTTTTAACCTCACCTTTATATGTCATGATGATTTGTTTTTCTGTCATTTTAGGAAGTTTATGTGGGAAAAGAAACTTTATGCACTATTGATGGTCTCCATTTCAACAGCACATACAATGCAAGAGTCAAAGCATTTAATTCAACAGGCCTTGGGCCTTATAGCAAAACTGTAGTTCTCCAGACATCTGATGGTTTGTACAGAATATGATTTTCACATTTGTATTTTTACTGTGAAGTTATACATGAATATCTATATTAGATGGAATTAAATGTAGCCTGTCTGCCCAAACTAACAGTATAAACTGAGAACATAGCGTTGTAGGGTCAACGCCCCCATACAAATCACATCTATAAGCTCCAATTCATCAAAGTGTTTTTGCCATGTTGCCCAAAAATGTTACAAGTTTTGGTGCTTTCGAGCTAGTTTTACATAGCTCTGCCAAAACGTGCAGAGCTGGGGTGGGTGGAAATGACCATGCATCTATAGCTTGTCTAATTCATGACAAGCTGTGGCGTATCTTATGCCAGAAATCTTACTCCAGTCCTTCTTCTGTTCTGCAGAAGTTTAATTAAATATGCTAATTAGGCTGCCCGTTTACTCTTTGTATTTCCAAAAGGCTCGGTACATTGTTGCGCCCACTGGTTTTACAAGACCGCCCTCTTTCACTGGTGATTGACAGAACAGGCTTGAGCTTTCTTTACAGACAGTGCTCTCTCCAGGCAAGTCAGAATTATCAATGACCAGTGAAGGAGGAGGGGACAACCAAATGGATGAAATCGTGCACTGAACTACTTGGTCATAGCAAGTGTGCACTAAACCACTTAGCCGCAGCAAGGGTGCTCTAAACCACTTGGCTGCAGCAAGGGTGCATGGAACCACTTGGCCGCAGCAAGGGTGCATGGAACCACTTGGCCGCAGTAATCAAGCACTAAACCACTTGGCCACAGTAAGGGAGCACTAAACCACTTGGCCGCAGTAATGGTGCACTAAACCACTTGGCCACAGCAAGGGTGCATGGAACCACTTGGCCGCAGTAATCGAGCACTAAACCACTTGGCCACAGTAAGGGTGCACTAAACCACTTGGCCGCAGCAAGGGTGCATGGAACCACTTGGCCGCAGCAAGGGTGTACTGAACCACTTGACCGCAGCAAGGGTGCACTGAACCACTTGGACGCAGCAAGGGTGCATTGAACCACTTGCCGGAGCAAGGGTTCACTGAACCACTTAGACGCAGCAAGGGTGCACTGAACCACTTGGACACAAGGATGCACTGAACCACTTGGCCGCAGCAAGGGTTCACTGAACCACTTGGACACAGCAAGGGTGCACTGAACCACTTGACCGCAGCAAGGGTGCACTGAACCACTTGGACGCAGCAAGGGTGCATTGAACCACTTGCCGGAGCAAGGGTTCACTGAACCACTTAGACGCAGCAAGGGTGCACTGAACCACTTGGACACAAGGATGCACTGAACCACTTGGCCGCAGCAAGGGTTCACTGAACCACTTGGACACAGCAAGGGTGCACTGAACCACTTGACCGCAGCAAGGGTGCACTGAACCACTTGGCCGCAACAAGGGTGCACTGAACCACTTGGCCTCAGCAAGGGTGCACTAAGCACTGTAATTACCATGTGTGATTAAACTTCAGTTGCTGCAGAATGGAGGCAGCTGTTAGAATAGTAAGGTCATTTTTGTTGTTGTTTTATTTTTATAAGTGTTATATTCCCTACAATTCTATGTCCTTAATTTACCATGTCAGTTTGGGTTGACATGCTACTTTTAACCCTTTCCCTGCCAAGGACATATCTCATGCATCTGTACGAGGGTGGTGCTGTTATGAACAGTAAGGAACACGCTGTTACTTTAAGAAACTGCACCCCCTTGTCTGGCGTGATGGAAAGTTCTGCTTCTCCCTTGCAATAGACTGTATGAATGGACTGGACTGTGCAGATGGCAGGGGTAGAGCCTGAACTGTGTGTGTGTGAGCTGAGGCTGCTGCACAGAGAACTTTGTGCTGATAGCTGCAAGAGAGGAGAACTGTGTCCTGATATAGCTGCAAGAGAGGACCCTGAGCCTGTAACGGAGTGGACTCGTGAGATTTGACAGACTTTTCCGGGTGCAGCAAGAGTGGCTGTCCTGTGTTAGTTCGAGGAGCCACGAAGATACCGAGAAAGGGATTTACAGTTTCCAGGAGCACCTCCAGGACCCAGAAGCAAGGAGAAGACCACGTTTCACAGAGCTGACAGAAAGCCGTGTGCACCGCCGTACTAGACTACTGGGGGCCCCGGGACTGGATCTGAGTCCCCAATATCACCCTGAGTTTATTCCTGCTTTGTGCACATGTCAGGGCCTAGTGTAGGCTTCAACAGTCAGAACACGGCAGCCGTGAGGCCTGCTTAGTAAAGGCCAGGGAGGTTATACGTAGAGTAGCATCATTCTTTGTTTCTTGTTTGCATTTACTTGTGTGACATATATTGAGTCTGTAACAGTTGAAGCACCGTGCTATTTTACGGACAAGCTAAAGAATATAATTCTTGTAAATTATCTTTTGCCATTGCATACCCCTGTTTGCATCTTCCTCATCCACTTCATTCCTTGCCTTCCAATAAATCTACCCTTTGTTGTTTGCACCTCATCTTGTGTACAGTAGTCTTCCTGCACCGTGGTGGTCCCCCGGCCATCGCTTCAAGTGGCTCTGCGAGCAGGGTACTGTCACGAAGATGGAGGCAGCAGACAGCAATGGTGGGAATGCTAATGTTAATGGAGATGCTGTGGGCATTGGTGTAACCCCTGCAAGGGCACTTGAAGCGGAGATTGCTTTAACTGCCCTAGAAAAAAAAGCCCGTAGAAACATCTGTCTACAACCAGAACTCGCCTGCAGTACCCTGAAGGAGCTAGGGAAGTTCCTGGAAGAGTTCTACGGTGAGACTGCCAGCGCCGGACACCTTCGCACCAAATTTTTCTCTAGGCTGCAGCAGGAAAAAGAAGGAATTTCTCAGTATGCAACAGCACTGCAAGAAGTGTTAGCAGAGGTGCAGAGAAAGGAGGCAGATGGATTTGGTGGCATGGGCTCTAAAGACCTGATACTCCGGGAGCAATTCATTCTGGGACTGCATAGCACATCCTTGAGGTGAGCACTGTCAGAACGGGTCCGGGCAGATCCGGCTCTTACGTTTCGTCAAATCGGAAACAGTGGCCCGAAGTAAAGAAGAGAGCTGGGGTGATGCGTGTCCAGGGCGCCAATACCAGAGGGCACCCAAACCATCAGGAAGTGCTGGTCCAGGTGGTGCAAGACTTGCAGCGGTCCCTTGTTAACGTGCAAGAAAAACTGACCGAGATGGAGCGAAGAGTGGGGGAACTACAACAGTCTGACCCACCGTACTCATGCAACCATCCTTCGGCCCGACCGATACGGGATCAGTGGGAGCAAGGCCCCTCCCATCAGGCATCAGAGGCACGAGGACAGGCTCGAGGTGCCCCCCGGCGAGGAGGCATCCAATGCTGGGAATGTGGAGGACAGGGGCACCTTGCCGGAGACTGTCAGAACTATACTCAGGACCAGCAGAAGCCACCGTTAAACTACCAACCCCCAAAGTAGTGCGGCACTCTGCGGGGGAGGCAAGGAGAGAGGCCACTCCATATCATAATGAACACTTGATTGCTGGGTGTCCCTTCCTATGTGCTGAATTCGAGGGAGTTCTAGTGGATAGATACCGGGTCACAAGTGAAGATGATGCCAGAAGCGTATTTCAGGCAGCATTTCCAGGCCCTGGCCAAGCCAGAAAAAGAGACATTGATCCGGTTGTTTGCTGCCAACCAACAACCGATCCCGGTCATAGGGGTCGTGTGGATGAATATTCGAATCTGTCGGCAAGAAGTGGTGAGAAAAGGGATCCTGCTAGTCCCTGAGCCTATCAAAGAAGATGTGCCTCTAGTACTGGGAATGAATATCCTACGTGAACTCGATCAGATTATGTTTACCAAACGGAGACCAGGATATTGGAAGAAGGCTACTACACATAAGCCTACTCAAGAAGCCCTTCAATTACTGATCCGCGTCTGTGGGACGCAAAAGAGTGTGCCATCTTTTCAGATGGTAGGGGTCATCAGGGCTCCTGGTTAAGAACCCATAATCCTGCCTCCCGAGCGAGAAACTATAGTATACCTTCCAGTGGGGACTCATCGCAACCTTGACAGGTTGGAAGTGATTATTCAGCCTGTGGTAGGCGGAGGAGTGGACCAAGAAGTCATGATAGGTTGTACGATAGCTGTGGTCCAGCAAGGACATGTCCCCATAAGAGCTTTGAATGTGGACCCCGTGGAGGTCACCTTGCCGCGAGGGACAGATCTGGCCCTGGTGTACCTACATTATGGTGAAGTGGTGAGTCAGAAGGAGATGTCTTTATCGCCAAAAGAAGGTGCGGGGTGGACCCTAGCAGTTGCTGCAGGGGCCGAAGAGACGCCATCCCCCGAGTGGAGTGGACAGGTCATCCTTGATCAAATGGAAGTGGATGTGAAGGCTCTGGGCCCTGAGCGTGTGCAAGCAATAGAAACTATTCTGTGGGAAAATCAGGCTGCATTCGCCCGTCATGTCGAGGATTTCGGCTGTACTGAAGCCATCACGCATGAGATACCGACCGGGGAAACTCGTCCGATTCAAGAACGATACCGGTAGATCCCATCCAAGATGTATCAGGAGGTGAAAACATTACTGAGGAAGATGCTGGATTCAGGAGTGGTGCAGAGTAGTCAGAGCCCTTGGGCAGCCCCGGTGGTGCTCGTCAAGAAAAAGGATGGGACCATCCGATTCTGTGTAAATTACAGGAAACTCAATGCCTGCACTGTTCGAGACTCGTATCCGTTGCCCCGCATCAAGGAATCCTTGACAGCATCATGGAAAGCTAAGTACTTCTCCACCCTGGATCTAGCAAGCGGGTACTGGCAAGTAGCCGTGGCAGAGAAAGACAAAGAGAAAACCGTCTTCATTCTCCCTATGGGGCTGTTCGAGTTTAACCGGATGCCCTTCGGGCCCTCCAGTGCTCCGGGCACGTTTCAACGGCTGATGGAAAAGTGTTTGGGAGACTTAAATTTTAAGGCTACGCTGATCTATTTGGATGACATCATTGTGTTTTTGGCCTCATTCGAAGAACACCTTGCCCGGCTTGGACAGGTACTTGGAAGACTGCGGGCTCATAACCTGAAGGTGAAACCAAAGCAGTGCCACCTCTTCAAGAGAGAGATCGAGTACCTGGGCCATATAGTGTCACAAGATGGAGTTCTACCCTCGCCAGAAAAAGTGGCTGCTATCCAGAAATGGCCAGTTCCTCTAACAGTGAGAGAACTCCAGGCCTTTCTGGGGCTCGCCGGGTACTACCGCCAGTTTGTTAAAGAGTTTGCGAATGTGGCAGGTCCTGTCAATGAGCTGCTGAGGGGGACTGCTGGAGTGCCAAAGACCCAGTACATCCTTTGGGCCCAGAGACAATACGAGGCCTTCCAGGCTATAGAGAATGCCCTTACCTCAGCCCCAATTTGGCCTACGCAGATTTCGATCAACCGTTCCTGTTGTACACAGATGGTAGCCTTCATGGACTCGGTGCAGTACTTTCTCAGATACAGGATGGACATGAGAGTCATCGAGTATGCCAGCAGGTCCCTGCGAGACAGCAAAAGAAACCCTCACAATTACAGCTCCTTCCTGTTAGAGCTCCTGGCCCTGGTGAGGGCCATGACAGAAAAGTTTGCGGGCTTTCTGACAGGTACCAAGATTCAAGTTCGAACAGACAATAATCCCCTGGCCCACCTTGAGAATGCTAAATTGGGGGCCTTAGAACAACAGTGGGTGGCTCGCCTAGCCAAATTTGACTTTACCATCTGTTATCGCTCTGCTACCGAAAACGCAAATGCTGATGGGCTGTCAAGAGTGTCTGTGGAGACTCCAGTGGGGGATCTCGATGAGTAACTCGAAGAGGGGAAACCCCAGACTTTCGTAAGTTTAAGTCCCAAGTGGTTGCGGCCCAGTCAGGAAGGGAGGCCTGCACATTACCCCGGTCCCTGGGGAGAACCAAGGAGGAATGGGGACATGTTCAGGATGAAGACGAAGGGCTGAGACAGATGAAATGGTGGGTAACTCAGAAGCGGAAGCCTGGCAAACGAGAGAGATGATCTGGACTCTGAAATGAAGAGTGTGTTACACCAGTGGGATAGACTGGAAGTGCGAGAGTCAGTGCTATATTGTAAGAGACAACAGCCAAAAAATATGGAAGTAAGGTGGCAGGTGGTCATCCCGGGAAGAATGGCTCAAGAAGTAGCTAAAGAAGCCCACGAATTTGGAGCTCACTTTGGCCCCACAAAGACCTTCCAATGGTTACAGTGGTATGTGTATTGCCCCCGGTTGGAGTCTGTGGTGAAAGAGGTTTGCCGGCAATGTCGAGTATGTGACCTCGACATTGCCGGCAAGAGTACCGAGCAGAGGGCACCCATCCAGACCATACAAACTAAGGAACCGCTAGAAGTCTTGATGATCGACTATCTCCTCGTGGGACACTCAGCCCGGGGGCTACAGTACTGTTTGGTGATCACCGATCGTTTCTCTAAGTTCGCAGTAGTCACCCCGACTAGAGATCAGACTGCAGAATCGGCAGCTCGAGCCATCTGTCAAGACTTCATCTGGGTGTATGGGTGCCCAAAGCGCATCCACTCCGACCAAGGCGCATGTTTCCAAGGCAAGGTGATGGAAGAACTGTATCGTATGTATGGCATAGAGCGGTCCCGGACCACCCCTTACCACCCTCAAGGTAACGGAGCATGTGAACATTTCAACCGAACCTTACTTCAAATACTGAGAATGTTGGAGGAGGATAAGAAGGCGTGTTGGCCAGACTACCTGCCAGAGTTGGTCTGGCCCTACAACAATTGGGTCCACTCCACCACAGGTTATACCCCCTATCTACTGCTGTTTGGAAGAGCTGGATAAGAGATCATTGAGCTGAATTTGGAACAGTCAGAGGCGCTGATGGAGCAAACTGTCACTTCATGGGTGAAAGAGCATCAGCAACGATTACAAACGATACTTCGGTTGGCGGGTCAGCAGCTGCAAGAAAAAGAACATACGGGCTGCAAACCAACTCAAGAGTTACCGCTCCAACCCCGAGACAGAGTATTAGTCAGAGAGAAATGCCCCAAGGGAAAACTAAGTGAGAGATGGGAAGTACAGCCTTACAGAGTAATCGAGCGAGTTTATGCCAACGGGCCTGTCTACAAGTTTCAGATTGAGAGTGGGGTGTCCGCCCCTAGAGAATCTCACAGGAATATGCTGCGGCCCTGCCGGTCTGAGATCTGTTCTACACCATTGCCGCCTAGAGGCGCTACTCCACTTCCTGAATCTGTCATGCCTGATGGTTAAATCGATGACGAGTAGTGGACCGTCCCTGACACCGTAGGGGGTCCTCAGCCGCACAGAGACGGTAATCCCATGGATGTTCTAGTACCGCCACGTGAGGACGAGACCAGACAAGAGCCCAGGATGACTCCTGCAGCAAGTGTTCCTCTGGAAGATAGTCAAGCCTTGCCTGGCAGCCAAGAGCTTTGGAGATCCCAGAAGTCTAATGCAGGGGTTCCACCAGTCCGATATGTAGAACAGTGTGCTTTGTCTGTTTTTACAACTTTGTTGCCTCCTCTATAGGTGCTGTTTCTGTATTGCACGTTCCTTCATTACACTTTGACCTTGATGCTGTGATGGCCGAGGACGACCATCATTAAGAAGGGAGGCATGTAGGAGGGTGGTGCTGTTATGAACAGTAAGGAACACGCTGTTACTTTAACAGACTGCACCCCCTTGTCTGGCATGATAGAATGTTCTGCTTCTCCCTTGCAATAGACTGTATGAATGGACTAGACTGTGCAGATGGCAGGGGTGGAGCCTGAACTGTGTGTGTGTGAGCTGAGGCTGCTGCAGAGAGAACTTTGTGCTGATAGCTGCAAGAGAGGAGAACTGTGCCCTGATATGGCTGCAAGAGAGGACCCCCAGCCTGTAACGGAGTGGACTTGTGAGATTTGACAGACTTTTCCGGGTGCAGCAAGGGTGGCTGTCCTGTGTTAGTTCGAGGAGCCACGAAGATACCGAGAAAGGGATTTACAGTTTCCAGGAGCACCGCCAGGACCCAGAAGCAAGGAGAAGACCACGTTTCACGGAGCTGACAGAAAGCCATGCGCACCACCGCACTAGACTGCTGGGGGCCCCCGGGATTGGATCTGAGTCCCCAACATCACCGTGAGTTTGTTCCTGCTTTGTGCACATGTCAGGGCCTATTGTAGGCTTCAATAGTCAGAACACGGCAGCCATAAGGCCTGCTTAGTAAAGGCCAGGGAGGTTATACGTAGAGTAGCATCATTCTTTGTTTCTTGTTTGCATTTACTTGTGTGACATATATTGAGTCTGTAACAGTTGGAGCACCGTGCTGTTTTACGGACAAGCTAAGGAATATAACTCTTGTAAATTATCTTTTGCCATTGCATACCCCTGTTTGCATCTTCCTCATCCACTTCATTCCTTGCCTTCCAATAAATCTACCCTTTGTTGTTTGCACCTCATCTTGTGTACAGTAGTCTTCCTGCACCGTGGTGGTCCCCTGGCCATCGCTTCATATCCTTGCAGGGTGCTTACACAGTAAAGAGGTATGAAATACATTCTGGCTATTAATCTTCATATCTTCTCCATATCTCAGCATGGATTGCAGCTACAGAACGAATCAAAGATCATCCTAAAAGAGAGGCTCAACCTTAAAGAGTAACTATCATTTCATTTATTTTCCATAAATCACATAAAAAAAAGAAAATGTGCACTGCTTCTTATTATAGAAATCTGCTTCTTTCTCCTAATTCTGAATTAACGGGTAAAATCTGTATTCAGTGAAGACAAATTTTCACATTATTGTGATAGGAGAACACAATTGGTACTCATAAAGTTCTATGGAGACCTGCAACTGTTGTTTCGGGAGAACTTGCAGTGCTCTTTCCATAGAATTTTAAAGACACCATCTGCCATCTTTTATCTCAATAATATGAAAATATGTCAGATTTTACATTTTATCCATGAATTGAGAAAGAAAAATCAATCCAGGATATGAAAGAAGCACATTACTTTGACAAGATATACAGTGCCTTTGAAAAAGTATTTATACACAATTAACTTTTCTACATTTTTTTTAATGTTACACCTGCAAACGTAAATGTTTTTTTTATTGTGATTTATGTGATAAACCAACATAAAGTAGCTTGTATTCATGAAGTGAAAATGAAATGATACATGGTTTACTAATTAAAAATATAAATCTGAGAATTGTGATGTGCATTTGATTTCAACCCCCGTGTTTCAATACTTTGAGGGTATGTTTCCATGGTGAGTAAACGCTGCGGGTTGGACTCTGCGTTCATCTGCAGCGTCAAACCCGCAACAATCAGATGTCACACTAACTTTTCTGCAGAGACCGACATGTGTGACGCCCCAGGGTCCTGGTTGTCACAGTGACATTGCTTTCCTCACAGGGAGAGTGATGTTACGCTTGGAAGCGTTGAAGGATATCTCTCTATCAGGTAATCATAATGCACACAACATGTTCACACTCCAGGCCAGAAGGGGGAGCCCACACCCTGTTTATGGGTGGCTCCCCTATATAAATTCTGATTTGGAGGGAAACGGTCAGAAAGTGAGTTACAGAGAAGAGTGCAGACCCACAAAGAGTGTCAGGAGGTCTGAAGTGGCCCTATAGTCTGAAGTACTACAACCCCTGGAGAAAGAGACATACAGAAGGAAAGAACATCATTCAGTGAGCGAGCAGGGGAGTGAAGCACAGGAGAGTGACATCAGGGGAGGACAGCTGCGAATTAACTATCTCCCTCTGAAGCGGAGATCACTGGTAGCCAGAACACCGGGGTTGTAAGGGACTCTAACACTTACAGCAGAGAGAGGCAGGACGGCTGAACTGCAAGTTACCTGTCCGCCTCAATACCCAGGAGGCACAGTGACGCATACAGCCTGGGTAAAGATACAGCTCCTGTAAAAAGGCTTGAGTTACCTGTCATATGGGTTTGTGTCCTATCCTATCTGAGGGACAGAGAAGAACTGTGAGGACCTTATCAGAAGCCATTGGCAGTAAGGGACTACAACACCACCGCGCTAGATGAAGGTTTTCATCTCCACCTGGTAAAGGGGAACTCTGGATTCACTTCCAAGCCGGCCGGACTCTGCCTGTCCTGTGATCTGGTACCCTGGTCTGTGGCTGCCTGAAGTCTTCAGTTAAACCAGTTAAAGAGAATGCAAACCTGTGTCCTTTTTCTTTACTGCGCCATTCACCATCTTCCATCTACACACCGGGAGCCCTGGGGATATACTTCACCTGTGGGAAGTTATACCATCTAGCAACCATAACATCACCCCAGAGGACCCCTTAAAGCAGCGTCGGTCGCCACTGACCGAATACCACAGGTGACGTCACGAACATAAACGTTATTCAATTTCCCTTTTACATGGGTGCCCAGGGCCATGGACTGGGTCACCGCCACCGTGACATCCCCCTGTGAGTACCAGACCCTGTACCAAGTACCCCACGGCCTTGGCGGGCGACTCATCTGCAGACCGCAGCATGTCAATTTATCTTTCGGAGACGCTCAGTCTCTGCAAGATAAATTTCCCATCCAATGTATTGGGCACGGTGATTCCACACAGTTCAGTGAACACATGCAGCATCACCTGCGTTCAAAACGTAACTTTTAGTTGAACTGGACTTTGTCTGGGCCATACAAACAAATGAATATGCTTTGATGTAAACCATTCCATTGTAGCTCTGTCAGTATGTCTTTTGGTCTTTTGCAGCCTCTAACAGGTTTTCCCCCAGGATTGCCCTGTATTTTGCTCCATCCATTTTCCATGAACACTGACCAGATTCCCTGTCCCTGCTGAAGAAAAGCAACCCCACAGCAGTCATGCTATTTTTGACAGTGGGAATGGTGTTTTAGTTATCCACCACACATAGCGTTTTTCATTTAGCCCCAAAAGCTCAACTTTGGTCTCATTTGACCAAAGCACCATCTTCCACGTGGTAGCTGTGTCCCCTAGATGACTTTTTTCAAACTGCAAAATTAACTTCTTATGGCTTGCTTTCAAAAATGTTTTTCTTCTTGCCACTCTTCCATAAAGGCCAGATTTGTGGAGTATAAGACTAATAGTTGTCCCATGGACAGGTTCTCCCACCTAAACTGTAGATCTCTGCAGCTCCTTTAGAGTGACTGTGGGCTTCTTGGCTGCTTCTCTAATAAGTCAAATTAATGCTCTTACTGCTTGGAATGTCAGTTGGACGGCCATGTCTTGGTAGGTTTTCAATTGTGCCTTTACTGCTTCAATTTTTGATTGATGGACTGAACAGTGCTTCATGAGATGTTCAGAGCTTGGGCTATTTTTTTTATAACCTAACCGTGATTTAGGGTACCGTCTCACAGTGGCACTTTGGTCGCTATGAAGGCACGATCCGTGACGTTCCAGCGATATAGTTACGATCTCGCTGTGTCTGACACGCTACTGCGATCAGGGACCCCGCTGAGAATAGTACGTCGTAGCAGATCGTTTGAAACTTTATTTCGTCGCTGGATCACCCACTGACATCGCTGCATCGGCGTGTGTGACGCCGATGCAGCGATGTCTTCACTGGTAACCAGGGTAAATATCGGGTTACTAAGCGCAGGGCCGCGCTTAGTAACCCGATGTGTACCCTGGTTACCATTGTAAATGTAAAAAAAAAAAACACATACTCACATTCCGGTGCCTGTGACATCCCCGGGCGTCCGCTTCCCTGCACTCCTCCTGCATCCTGTGTCAGCGCCGGCCGGCCGTACATCAGAGCACAGCGGTGACGTCACCGCTCTGCTTTACGGCCGCGCTTACACAGGATGCAGGAGGAGTGCAGGGAAGCGGACGCCCGGGGACGTGACAGGCACCGGAATGTGAGTATGTATTTTTTTTTTTTTACATTTACAATGGTAACCAGGGTA
Organism: Ranitomeya variabilis; assembly: GCF_051348905.1. NCBI lineage: Eukaryota > Metazoa > Chordata > Amphibia > Anura > Dendrobatidae > Ranitomeya > Ranitomeya variabilis. Next base: position 183,862,612 of record NC_135233.1, on the reverse strand, counting down.
AACATCGGGTTACTAAGCGCGGCCCTGCGCTTAGTAACCCGATGTTTACCCTGGTTACCCGGGGACTTCGGCATCGTTGGTCGCTGGAGAGCCGTCTGTGTGACAGCTCCCCAGCGACCACACAAGGACTTTCCAACGATCACGGCCAGGTCGTATCGCTGGTCGTGATCGTTGGAAAGTTGCTGAGTGTGACGGTACCCTTACTCTTATCCACAACTTTATCTCTCACTTATCTGGTGGGTTCCTTGGTTTTGATGATGCTGTTTGATTCCTAATGTTTTCGAACAAACCTCTGAGACCTTCGTAGTACAGTTGTGGTTATACTGGGAATAGATTACACACAGTTGGACTCAATTTACTAATTACATGACTTTTGGAGTCTGTTGGTCACTCAAGATTTTATTTAGGTGTATCAGACTACAGGAGACTGAATACCAATGCACATCACTTCTCAGATTTATATTTTTAAAATAATTACAAAATAATGTATCATTTCTTTTACACTTCACAAATACGTGTTACTTTGTGTTGGTATATCATAAAATCCCAACAAATTACATTTAGGTTTGTAGGTGTAATGTGGAAAAATTTGATTAAATTCACAAGGTATGGATACTTTGTTATACAGCACCTTGAAAAAGTTGCTTATTTCCATTGTGTTCTATTGATGTGTTAATATAAAAATTAAAATGATGGTTACTCTTTAAAAGAATTGCTGCAGTAGTCGCAATCTATCCTGAGATATCAGGGGTTAGGGCTCGTTCACATGAGAATATAACTTGGACGAGTGCTGTCTGATGTATTATCGTTTCGCACTCGGACCAATGTTATAGTATGTGACAGCACAGATATGGGTTTTTTTCTCCAGACTGCACATCAGATCACCACACCCATTCAAGTGTAAAACATTGCATTGCAGACTGCATGTCATCTGAGTGCAGTCTGATTTATGCAAACTCAGACAATGGAGAAATTGAGTTCTACATGTTGCTGTGCTACGATTCACTCATCCAAAAGAATCAGATCACACGAAGCTGACACTTAGATCAAACTCTGATTAGTGTTTAAGCCGAGTGTCATTTACATCACATGAAAGAATCAATGCTCATGTGAGCGATCACATGTGTGGCAAAATATCCCAAATCAAAAGAAAAAAGGAGAAGAGCGGCACTGCATGTGTCTTAACGACTTCTCATAGGCTCTAGTCAAGGTGCATTTGTGCAGACTTCGGATGGACAAACTATACAGTGGTGACTTGGTGGTGCACCTCAATGAAAATGTGTCCATAAATATGTAGCAATGAAAAAGAAGAAAATGAGGGCACTCACCAATCTTTCACGTTCTTAGTCCTTTATTGCAACACGATCCAGTTAAAACACATGGCCGGGGAAGAGAGAGAGCCGAAGCCCGTGTGAGCAGGTGAGAGACGACAGCTGTTTTGCGCTGTGCTTTGCGCTTCTACAGGTCACTGTACACAGGTGACCTGTAGAAGCGCAAAGCACAGCGCGAAACAGCTGTCGTCTCTCGCCTGCTCACACGGGCTTCGGCTCTCTCTCTTCCCCGGCCATGTGTTTTAACTGGATCGTGTTGCAATAAAGGACTAAGAACATGAAAGATTGGTGAGTGCCCTCATTTTCTTCTTTTTCATTGATCCCATGTGTGTGCCAATTCAAACTCCCAACTCTCAATCTATGGGCTCATTCACACCACCATATAAATCGAAAAAGAGCGCAATCTGATTTATTATAGGATAACATTCAAACCAATGTTATTCAATGGGGAGTGCTTTTTTTCACTGACAGAATTTGTCTGTGAAAAAATTGTAACATGGGATGTCATACGGAGCCACAGTGTGGCATCTGATTTTTACAGAAAAATTACAATTCTGTAACATAGAAAACTATAAATGCTCGTGAAAATGGTTTTCTTAATAAAACAATGGATTGCATATGGATGATCAGTGAGAAAAAAACATACCACTTTTCTGGATGAAAATCGTAGCGATATTTTATACTATTGTGTGACCCTAGCCTAACCAATGATATTGCAGGCTGAGTCTTAACAACGCCTGCGAGAATCTCAAATTCATAATAATTCCCCAAATCATTTCTGTAACTGTGATTCAGGCTAACATACAACCTTGTCATATGAAACCCAAGTAAGTTTAACCCCGTTATGCAAAAAAATAAGTCCCCCACACAACTACGAAAAAGTAAAGTTATGGCTCTAGCAATATGGCGACATAATAAACCATTGTTATTTTGAAATAATTAGGTTTTATGATAACAAAGGTGATAAAATATACATGAACGCATACAATGCTCAGTATAACTTAGTTCACTCAGTTTAAAATTAAGATATCAATATCTCAGTGAATACAAGAACAATTTCTAAAATTTTGAAAAGATTGTGTTCAAGAATAACCTCTTTTCGAGCATTGACACTGGATGGAAAGTGATGCTCAACTTGTCTCTTCAGAATTCCCCAAAGGTGTTTCAATTGGGTTCAGACCAGGAAACACTCTTGGCCATTGAATCACTTCACCATTTTCTTCTTTAGAAATGTTATAGATGTGTGTTTTGGATCATTGTCATATTGGAAAGTGCATGTCTACCAAGGGCACAGAATGATGGTATCATCATCTCTTTCAATATAGAGCAGTATATCTGTGAATTCATGACATCATCAAAAAAACTTAGCTCCCCAACACCAGCAGCACTCATAGAGCCCCACATCAGGCACTGCCACCACCATATTTTACTGTAGGTGCCATGCATTTAGATAAAATGTCCATCTACTAAGGTTATGGAGCGATGGTAGAATTTTCTCATTCACTATAGAACAGTATCTCTGTGAATACATAATACAATCTATGAACTGTAGCTCCCCAACACCAGGAGCACTCATGCAGCACATAAGGACACTGCCATCACTATGTTTCACTGTAGGCACCATGCATGGGAGGAAACAGAGGAAGTATGTTAAGTTTTTTTGTAAGGAGCAGACAGAAGAGTGTTTGATGAAAAATGCCCAGCACAAACATGTGTGCTGGGCATTTTTCATGGCATTTTAGGCGTGATGGCATTTTAAGCATAGGGGTCTACTGAAGACTCCTGTACCTATCATGATGGTACTTCTATGAAAGCCAACCCCTAGCTGGTGTTCATAGGAGACTGTGATTTCTGCCATATACAGCAATACTGAGGTATTGCTGTATACACTACAATCTGCTGATTGCAAGTTCGTGTCCCCTAAGCAGACTGCAAAATACACTAAAAAGTAAGTATGAAAAAGGTAAAAATAATATACAAAAAATCAAGTTTCCCTCCTTTTCACTCAACAGTGCAAAAAAATGCAATAAGAAGTGATCTAAACATGTTATCTACCCCAAAATGGCATAAATAAAAACAGCTCAGGGGCACAAAAAATAAGTCCTCAAACAGCTCCATAGAAAACTAAAAATGACGACATGCAACAATTTTTTTTTTCATGTATTGCAACACTATAGCAACCCGGTTTGCCTGTGAGATGGAAGCTGGAGTCGAGAGGAACCTGCAGATGTGTCAGTTATAATCACACACAGCTCTGCAGTGAGATCAGGAGAGCAGAGAGCGACCATTACACATCACAATGGTAACCATTACACATCATACTGGTAACCATTACACATGACACTGATAACCATTACACATCACGCGGGTAAAGCCCCCTTTTATTTAAAACAAGCTGTGGAAGCAGATTCCCATACAGATCAGTGTCCAGCCCATAGATCTTAACAGTTCATTTACATATAAGAAAAACATGGTATCAAGGTATCCTTTTATTCAGCTTCCCATGACCTGCATGCTTTTTAGGGTGGATCCTACTGACAGATTCACATTAAATTCATTACATATCAGCTATTCTGGAAGTGCTAATGATACACTGATCTGTTTCCTTCCAGTGGCCTTTTTCACATTTGATTCGAACACTGCACATCGGGATATCGTTTTGTCCAATGATAACATGACAGCGTCTTGCAGCAGTTACGATGACAGAGTGGTTTTGGGCACAGCTGCATTCTCCAAAGGAGTTCATTACTGGGAGGTACAAGTTGACAGATACGACAACCATCCTGATCCAGCTTTTGGTGTTGCCAGAATTAATGTAGTGAAGGACATGATGCTGGGAAAAGATGATAAGGCCTGGGCCATGTATGTGGATAATAATCGCAGCTGGTTCATGCACTGCAACTCTCATACTAACAGGTAAGTGCTAAGAAACAGGTCACATACCATAGCATGAAAGTCTTAAGATGTTCTTAAAGAGGATGTGTCATCAGAGAAAGCGCCTTTCAAAATGAAGCCACCTTTTCAATGATGGTGGCATGTCCCACTCCGAGCATCCAGGCTAAGCAGCTACAGTTGCATCTCACAAAATTAGAATGTAATCAAAAAGTTAATATATTTCAGTTCTTCAACACAAAAAATGAAATTCATATATTATATAGAGTCATTACAAACAGTGTTTATTTCTGTTAATGTTGATGATTATGGCTGAAGCCAATGAAAACCCAAAAGTCATTGTCTTTGTTTCTTTGTAGCGCTTGATGGTTTTTGCAACTGCAACTGCACTTGGGGACACTTTCAAAGTTTTCCCAATTTTTCGCACTGACTGACCTTCATTTCTTAAAGTAATGATGGCCACTCATTTTTCTTTACTTAGCTGATTTTTTTCTTGCCATAATACAAATTCTAACAGTCTATTCAGTAGGACTATCAGGTGTGTATCCACCAGACATCTGCTCAACACAACTGATGGTCCAACCCCATTTATAAGGCAAGAAATCCCACTTATTAAACCTGACAGGGCACACCTGTGAAGTGAAAACCATTCCCGGTGACTACCTCTTGAAGCTCATCAAGAGAGTGCCAAGAGTGTGCAAAGCAGTCATCAAAGCAAAAGGTGGCTACTTTGAAGAACCTAGAATATAAGACAATTTCAGTTGTTTCACACTTTTTTGTTAAGTATATAATTCCACATGTTGTAATTCATAGTTTTGATGCCTTCAGTGTGAATGTACAATTTTCATAGTCCTGAAATTACAGAAAAATCTTTAAATGAGATGTGTCCAAATTTTTGGTCTGTACTGTATATACACACTGCTCAAAAAAATAAAGGGAACACTTAAACAACAGAATATAACTCCAAATAAATCAAACTTCTGTGAAATCAAACTGTCCACTTAGGAATCAACACTGTTTGGCAATCTATTTCACATGCTGTTTTGCAAATGGAATAGATGACAGACGGAAATTATTGGCAATTATCAAGACACGCTCAATAAAGGAGTGGTTCTGCAGGTGGCGACCACAGACCACATCTCAGTACCAATGCTTTCTGACTGATGTTTTGGTCACTTTTGAATGTTGATTGTGCTTTCACACTTGTGGTAGCTTGAGACGGACTCTACAACCCACACAAGTGGCTCAGATAGTGCAGCTCATCCACGATGGCACATCAATGTGAGCTGTGGCAAGAAGGTTTGCTGTGTCTGTCAGCGTAGTGTCCAGAGGCTGGAGGCGCTACCAGGAGACAGACCAGTACACCAGGAGATGTGGAGGAGGCCGTAGGTGGGCAACAACCCAGCAGCATGACCGCTACCTCAGCCGTAGTGCAAGGAGGAACAGGAGCAGCACTGCCAGAGCCCTGCAATTGACCTCCAGCAGACCACAAATGTGCATGTGTCTGAACAAACGGTTAGAGTCCGACTCCATGAGGATGGTCTGAGTGCCCGACGTCCACAGATGGGGGTTGTGCTCACAGCCCAATACCATGCAGGATGCTTGGCATTTGCCACAGAACACCAGGATTGGCAAATTCGCCACTGGCGCCCTGTGCTCTTCACAGATGAAAGCAGGTTCACACTGAGCACATGTGACAGGCATGACAGAGTCTGGAGATGCCGTGGAGAGCGATCTGTTGCCTGCAACATCCTGCAGCATGACCGGTTTGGCAGTGGCATTTCTTTGGAGGGCTGCACAGCCCTCCATGTGCTCGCCAGACTTAGCCTGACTGCCATTAGGTACCAAGATGAGATCCTCAGACCCCTTGTGAGACCATATGCTGGTGCGGTTGGCCCTGGGTTCCTCCTAATGCAGGACAATGCCAGACCTCATGTGGCTGGAGTGTGTCAGCAGTTCCCCCTCCTCCTCCATGGGATATTAATTTTGATTTACATTGATCATTTGTAGTTTTCATTTTTCTTGTTCTCAACGCATTCCACTATTGAATGAATAAAGATTTGCAACTGGAATATTTCATTCAGTGATATCTATGATGTGTTATTTGAGTGTTCCCTTTATTTTTTTTGAGCAGTGTGTGTATATATGTATTAATTGCTCCCATGCTCCATCAGCAGTCATTTCGGTGTGTGTGTATATATATATATATATATATATATATATATATATATATATATATATATATATATTGTGGCAGGTTCACCGGCACTTTATGTGAGGGGAGATATGTGTCACGGAGATTGCTTTTCTCTGTGATCTAGAAACCCATAAGTTTCTATTGCTATGCTATGTGCTGAAGGAGTTAAGTGGTCATGTTATGGGCAGGTTTTTAGATGAGTAGGTAAACAAATAGGTGGGATGCCTAGTCATCATATCTCCACCTCAAGGGTGTGGCTGGGGAAATAAATGTCCAGCCAGTCTTTTTTTCTGTGGTCTGTATTGTGGAGAGGTAAGAAGCCTCGTGATTGCTAGCTCCTGCAAGAGCTGCCATATGTGTGGTCCCAGAGGACCTGGGCAGGACTGTTTATTTTCATTTGAGCCGGACAGGCTGTTTTTCTGTTATCATTTTGGGTCTTTGGTTTATGAAGTAAAAAACCACCTGGAGACTTTAACCCCTTTATCCCATATGACGTACTATCCCGTCGAGGTGACCTGGGACTTACACAGGGACGGGATAGTATGTCATAGGCGATCAGCCGCGCTCACGGGGGGAGCGTGGCCAATCGCCGTCGGGTGTCAGCTGATTATTACAGCTGACATCCGGCACATTAACCCCCAAAACACTGCAAACATGAAAAAGGCTCTTGAAAGTTCTGAGCAGGCGCTAGAAAGCCACCTCCCTGCAGGACCCAGGAGCCCCACAGCCATTTTGAATCCGGGGCCAGCAGGGAGGTGGCTTTCAAGCGCCTGCTCAGAGCAGGTGCCGGGAAGCCTCCTTGCAGTGCCTGTCAGATCACTGATCTGACACACTGCTTTGCAACTTCTGGTGTCCAATTTCTCCTGTTACCCTTGGGAAAATGCAAAACTGGGGGCTAAAAAATAATTTTTGTGGGAAAAAAAAGATTTTTTATTTTCACGGCTCTGCATTATAAACTGTAGTGAAACACTTGGGGGTTCACAGTTCTCACAACACATCTAGATAAGTTCCTTAGGGGGTCTAGTTTCCAAAATGGTGTCACTTGTGGGGGGTTTCCACTGTTTAGGCACATCAGGGGCTCTTCAAACGCAACATGGCGTCCTTTCTCAATTCCAGTCAATTTTGCATTGAAAAGTCAAACGGCGCTCCTTCCCTTCCAAGCTCTGCCATGCGCCCAAACAGTGGTTTACCCCCACATATGGGGTATCAGCGTACTCAGGACAAATTGTACAACAACCTTTGTGGTCCAATTTCTCTTGTTACCCTTGGAAAAATAAAACAAATTGGAGCTGAAATTATTTTTTTGTGAAAAAGGTTAAATGTTCATTTTTTTTAAATATTCCAAAAATTCCTATGAAACACCTGAAGGGTTAATAAACTTCTTGAATATGGTTTTGAGCACCTTGAGATGTGCAGTTTTTAGAATGGTGTCACACTTGGTTATTTTCTATCATATAGACCCCTCAAAGTGATTTCAAATGTGATGTGGTCCCTAAAAAAAAAAGGTGTTGTAAAGATGAGAAATTGCTGGTCAACTTTTAACCCTTATAACTCCCTAACAAATAAAAATTTTGGTCTAACATTGTGCTGATGTAAAGTAGACATGTGGGAAATGTTACTTATTAAGTATTTGTGTGATATATCTCTGTGATTTAAGGGCATAAAAATTCAAAGTTGGAAAATTGCGAAATTTTCAAAATTTTCGCCAAATTTCCATTTTTTTCACAAATAAACACAGGTAATATCAAATAAATTTTACCACTATCATGAAGTACAATATGTCACGAGAAAACAATGTCAGAATCACCAGGATCCGTTGAAGCATTCCAGAGTTATAACCTCATAAAGGGACAGTGGTCAGAATTGTAAAAATTGGCACGGTCATTAACGTGCAAACCACCCTTGGGAGTTAAGGGGTTAACCACACATGTGCCTGTGTCTACGTCGAGGAGCAGCTAAGTGAGCCAATATTCCACTATATATATGTATATAGATCCAAAAAATGATGAAGGCAGCACACCATTAGCTGAATTTCACGTGCGGTTTATTGGCCCATGTGCAACGTTTCGGTCCCAAGTGTGGACCTTTCTCAAGCTATTGGTGTGCTGCCTTCATCAGTTTTTGGATCTGTTGTAAAGGTTTGGTAAATGCCTGGAAGGCTTTTGCACCCTATTGTAATTTTGTGCTGCTTTTTGTTTTTATTTTTATTTTATATATGTATAAAGAACAGAGCAGAGAGTACGCTATGATATAAAGACAGGGTGCTATAAATAACAAAAATAACAAGGGAATCCTATATGTAAGTAACAGTGCTATACATAACAAGAGAGGACACTGTAATAAGGGGCGGCAATATACATAATGAGAGGACACTGTATTTTTGATGGTTGGTTAGGGGCCCAAACACATTTCTTGTACAGGGGCCCCAAGCTGTCAGTGTCCACCCCTTATGCCATCCTACATCATAATCGTGGGTTATAGGACCAGTGTGATGTTCCGAAGACTTCTACATGGTGTTGCCCATGTGGTCTCCAGACCAATCTTTGGCTATTATTGCATTCAAGACAAAAGTGAAGAGGACAGGCCTCTATTCCAACTTCCATTGTCATCTACCACTGCTATATGATAGCCTTTGAGAGCGTTGGCGTGAGGTCAATAGAACAGCTGTAACTGGATATCTGGCTGTTATGTCAATGTCATACAAACATCTTCTGATGGTTTGTGCAGGCATGGTATGTGATGTGCAATTTCACTTTCAGTACAAAAGTTGATTAATTGTAAAACCAATGGTACAACTATTTCTTCAGTGTTGCTTGAGCAGTTTTTATTAGCGACAAATCAAGGCTTCATGTTGCTCATGCCACTGTGAGCAGCGTGTGCTACCAAGGTTTGCTACTTCCCCAAACGTATCTCCTATTGAGGACATCTGGGGCATCATTGGTTGGCAATTGCAAAGGGAGCTTTCGGCATCACATATTGATGATTTTCGTGCCCAAGTGCATTAAGCATAGCAGAAAATTCCGTAATAATAATAACATCAATGATAGCATAATAAGGTGTGTAAGTGTGTGTGTTTGTGCACATTGTACTCATATTCTAAGCTGAAGAAATCGAAATGTTTATACATGTGTGTGTGTACTGTACATTGTATTGTCAAATGTAGACTTGGATTCAGAGTATCTACTGTTTTCTCATTACTACTTTTACAGAACAGAAGGAGGAGTGAGCAAAGGAACTGTAGTTGGCATACTCTTGGACCTTAACAAGCGCATACTAATATTCCATATAAATGGGAGGCAGCAGGGTCCTATAGCATTTGAGAACATTGATGGTGTGTTCATGCCAGCAATAAGTCTCAATCGAAATGTACAAGTAAGTAAATCTACATTAACAAACCTCTAAGATTCTGTCAAGTTTATTATTGCTCTGATTTTACCTGTATTGTCATTTCACTGCAATAATATTAACCCCTTCGTGCAAAATGAGGTAACTGTATGTCAGGATTGTGCTTTCCCGCAATTCGACATAGTTACCGTGGGTACGGAAAGTATTCAGACCCCTTTAAATTTTTCACGCTTTGTTTCATTGCAGCCATTTGGTAAGTTCAAAATAGTTCATTTTTTTCACATTAATGTACAGTCTGCTCCCCATCTTGACTGAAAAAAAAAAATTAAATGTAATTTTTGCATATTTATTTAAAAAGAAAACCATGATCACATGATCATAAGTATTCAGACCCTTTGCTCAGACACTCATATTTAAGTCACATGCTGTCCATTTCCTTGTGATCCTCCTTGAGATGTTTCTGCTCCTTCATTGGAGTCCAGCTGTGTTTAATTAAACTGATAGGACTTGATTTGGAAAGGTACACACCTGTCTATATAAGGCTACTTTCACACTAACGTCGTGTGACGTACGTCGCATTGCGTCGTTTTTGAGAAAAAACGCATCCTGGAAAGTTGCCTGCAGGATGCGTTTTTTCTCCATAGACTTGCATTAGTGACGCATTGCGACGGATTGCCACATGTCGCATCCGTCGTGCGACAGATGCGTCGTGTTTTGGCGGACCATCGGCACAAAAAAAGTTCCATGTAACATTTTTTTGTGCGTAGCATCCGCCATTTTCGATCGCGCATGCGCGGATGAAACTCTGCCCCCTCCTCCCCGGACATTACAATGGGCAGCGGATGCGTTGAAAAACTGCATCCGCTGCCCCCGTTGTGCATTTATTTCACAAAGTGTGTCGGTACGTCGGGCCGACGCATGGCGACGGCCCCGTACCGACGCAAGTGTGAAAGTAGCCTTAGACGTCACAGCTCACATTGCGTGTCAGACCAAATGAGAATCATGAGGTCAAAGGAACTGGCCAAGGAGCTCAGAGACAGAATTGTGGCAAGGCACAAATCTGGCCATGGTTACAAAAGAATTTCTGCAGTTCTCAAGGTTCCTAAGAGCACAGTGGCCTTCATAATCCTTAAATGGAAGACGTTTGGGAACACCAGAAGTCTTTCTAGACCTAGTCGTCCAGCCAAACTGAGCAATCATAGGAGAAGAGCCTTGGTGAGAGAGGTAAAGAAGAATCCCAAGATCACTGTGGCTGAGCTCCAGAAATGCAGTAGGGAGATGAGAGAAAGTTCCACAAAATTTACTACCCTCCACCAGTCGGGCCTTTATGACAGAGTGGCCCAACGGAAGCCTCTCCTCAGTGCAAGACATATGAAAGCCCGCATAGAGATTGCTAAAAAAAACACATGAAGGACTCCCAAACTATGAGAAATAAGATTCTCTGGTCTGATGAGATGAAGATAGAGTGGTATGTGTGGAGAAAACCAGGCACTGCTTATCACCTACCCAATACAATCCCAACAGTGAAACATGGTGGCAGCATCATGCTATTGGGGTATTTTTCAGCTGCAGGGACAGGATGACTGGTTGTCATTGAAGGAAACATGAAGGCGGCCAAGTACAGAGATATCCTGGATGAAAACCTCTTCCAGAGTGCTCTGGACCTCAGACTTGGCCGAAGGTTCACCTTCCAACAAGACAATGACCCTAAGCACACAGCTAAAATAACAAAGGAGTGGCTTCAGAACAACTCTGTGACCATTTTTGCCAACCAGAACCCTGAACTAAACCCAATTGAGCATCTCTGGAGAGACCTGAAAATGGCTCTCCACCAACGTTCACCATCCAACCTGACAGGAACTGGAGAGGATCTGCAAGGAAGAATGGCAGAGGATACCCAAATCCAGGTGTGAAAAACTTGTTGCATCATTCCGAAGAAGACTCATGGCTGTACTAGCTCAAAAGGGTTTTTCTACTCAACACTGAGCAAAGGGTCTGAATACTTATGGCCATGTGATATTTCACTTTTTCTTTTTTAATAAATTTGCAAAGATTACTAAATTTTGTTTTTTTTTTCAAGTCAAGATGGGTTGCAGAGTGTACGTTAATGTGGAAAAAAATTTTTTTTTTAGTCAAGATTGTACATTAATGAGAAAAAAAAAGTTTCTGTGGAAACTTCCTGAAGAAGAAGCCATGAGCTTCGAAACGCGTTGAATAAACCACCCGAACATCTTATAACTATATCTGGATCCATCATTTGTCGCAGCAGCGCGGATTTTATCCACATTCATCTATTATAACCATCACATGGGTGGCAGTCCTTCGACAACCACCTTTATTTACAACCATCTTTAGACAACGGGCTGATTATGGTGTCCCATTGCAATGATCCCTTCAGCAGTCAGCACAGAACCCAGGCACCAAGGCTCCAACTCATCATTTGCTGTATTTTTGTCAATTTTTTTTGTTTTGGGGTATAAGTTGCTTTTTTTGGTGCCAAATGTTTCAAAATGTCACATGTGATTCATTAATTAGGCGTGAAGTTAAACATGTCTCCAAATGGCTTTGTGACTATTTACCACAAAATGTTACATATCTGGCAAAATAGCACAAAATTTGCACTAAACTACTGGTGTGTCTAAAAATATACCATGAAGGTACTGGAGTGGCGTTGCGACAAATTTGTCAAAAATTGCAGCTGATGAATCAGGTGAAAACATCTGGAATCGATAAACTATCCACAAAGCAGAAAACCAAAAAGTAGGCAAACACATATAACACAAACCTAAAAAAGGAGCAAATAGAATAATGAGTAGGGTGCAAACAAAAAAAAGAGAATCTGTTAGTAGGATCATCTCTCCTAATCCAGTTTTATGGGCATGCAGGTCATAGGAAGCTGAATAAATTGATACCTTTTGATACATATTTTATTCCAGAGTAAATAATTAGAAAAAAAAAAAAATTCTCTGGAATGTGACATCATATAGCAGATATCACTTTACTCAGCTTCCTATGATCTGCATGCCCATGTAGACAGCTTAAGAGGGATGATCCTATTGACAGACTCCATTTAAAAAATATAAATCTAACTTGTAAGCACTCATTTGCCTATGATGTTTGCAGAATTTGCCAGAAAATGTATTTTCACATGTGCTCAACATGCAAAACCCTCAAAAATGCTAGAATGTGCAGTATGTGTTTTGTGTGCTCTCAACTGTATAATGCTTTTTTTATTTTTATATCTTATTTCTGCTGTTTTGTGCCTCCACAGGTGACTCTTCATACAGGCCTGGAGGTGCCGACAATCTTCAGGCAGACCAAGGCGGTCACTAACCTTTAAATTTTGGTGCATCATTTCATGGGCTACTCTTTTATAACTGGCTTTTACCACTAGAATTGTAACAGTCAGTATCTGCTAAAAATGCTATCAAGTCAGCAAAGAGATGAGTAAACAATAATTAAATTTGCAAATAAATAGTGCTAAACGATGTAGCAATTATTTATTTTCTTCTTTTCTCTAGAAAGACAACTAGGCATTGCTGTTTAAATGTTCTGTTCTACATAAATCAGACACAATCCAAATCTGCGTGTTTATTGAATCATATCCAGGGATTTAAAAGATACGGATCTTAGAAATATGTGTTCTACCTGCCTCAGGATCACACCACGTAGTCGCATTTTGTCTCTATTTACTTTTTGCTTAGCCTTTCATTTTTATTTTAGTTCTTAAGGGTTTTGTTTTTTTTTACATTCAGTGTGATAGTTTTGTAATGTATACTTCTATTATTTCTTCTTTGTGTATTATTACATTTTCGATCCTTCATTTTATTCAATCCCTTAATGGTCATGTTCTAAATGGTTAATTGTAATCACGCTATGTAAAACCACAGAATTTGTTGGGTAAAACTAATGGTTTGTGTCGTTTGTGATCAATCATGTATTGTATAGGTGTATTTAAAGGCAGCTTTTGGTGCTAAACTGTATAATGAGAGTCCATGTACCATGGTCTGGATGTGGCCTGATAGAAGAAGAGTGATTCCAGGTCATGGAGACGCTGTTGGGTCTTACAGGCATGTTGGATACAGGGTGAGTAACGACAGTAGGGTAAAGTTGGCCATAGATGTTAGCGTTTGTCGTCTCTCTCATTCAGACAACTTGAGCAGACCCCACGAACAACAAACCAAATTGAAGTCAGCGATGGCTCAGTGCATATCCGAGTGCCTCCAAACAAGCAGCGGCCATTGTTCTACTGTACCCGGCCTGTCAGAAGTGCACTTGCTTATTTCAATGACTGATCATCATCTTCAGCCAGCAAGCTCAAGAACAGACAATGCTATACCACAAATAGCTGATCTATTCAGCCTGTCCATTTTTTTTTTTCCAGCAGAAATCTGTTGGTTGTTGGACTCTTTTGTGTTGATTTTGTATCATTTGCATCTGTTAGTTTTCATCTAATGTCTATGGCCAGTTTCAGTCTTTACAGGGTTAACGAAACCTTTCATGATCAATTTAAAGCTGTGAGTTGGGCTCATTGATGTGAGAGCTGTTTAAGTGCTAATATCACCGGGTCTGTAAATATATACAGTATTTTAATATGCTCTTTGACTAACTATGTGGACGGTTTCATGTGCATTCTAAACATTCACCAATTATTGTGTGTCCGAAGGGTTAACGCCCAGCTCATTTCATATATATTTGTACGTGTTAATGAATTCAAGATAAAAGCGCCAGATTTTCCTGTTTTCCTTTTACCAAAAATGCTGTATTCATTTACCGTATGTATACTGCTCATCCCGCTCTAAAAAAAATTAATTAAATCTTGATAAAAAAAATAAAATAAAACCTTAATGACCTACTAACGTTTGATATTCAAAATGAGGCTAGATCTTACCGTCTCTATCGGCTCATCCTCGGCATAGCCACCGTGTCCTCACATTGATGATCTCTCTGATCAGATCCCCATTGAGTATACATTGTATACCCTTTGTTGGTTTTGTATTTTCTAGCCTAGGGAGCTTTCAGCCGGAGCAGTGTACATTTTAGAACACTCCTTCAAGTTTTATTATCAAAATAGCCTGCTTAGTAATGCGATAATATTTAGTAACTCATTCATTTGCTAAGGCACCTGTGAAAAAAGATCAGGGACACTGGCCTGCAAGATCTTCATTTTTTTTGTCATAGAGACACTGAATAATAATTCAGATTTCATATTTTAACCATGAATTGTTAAATTAAGTAGGCATTCAGACTGGTTTGTTTGGGCACTTGTGCCTATATTAAAGGGGTGTACAGCACTTTTAGATTGACAGTCTGTTCTTAGGATAGGTCATTCGTTAATATCAGATCATTGGGGATTCAACACCTTGCACCACTGCCAATCACGTTACTCGCGTCAGCTGGATGTGACAGCACAGCTCTGAACACTGTATAGTGGCCAAAGCAGGCAGGCTGATGTACTCCCATTTTATTCGAATACCTGTCTGCGACCACCAGAGCCAGGACAAGGTGCTTTCTTGCCCTAGGCAGATGAAGCCGATGGTGCCCCTCTACATGAACCCGATTGTGCCCCTCTACATGAACCCGATGGTGCCCCTCTACATGAACCCTCATGTAAATTAATGGGTTGCAGATTAAGGTAACATGACCCCTAATGTACCCACTTTCCCCTCCGATTGGTCAGGTAACAAGCTTCTGATGACCACTTCCACTAGAATGATTACCCGTTTCACCAAATAATAAGTAAAAAAAAAGTGGTGTGCTTTAGAGGTAAGGCTCAACAGGGAGAGTTTTCATAGTTAGATATAGAATAGACTAGGGCGTAATAGCGCAAATAGGGTGATACCATGGTACAATAAATTAACGGGGTGTAAAGCTC
Organism: Ranitomeya variabilis; assembly: GCF_051348905.1. Classification (NCBI taxonomy): domain Eukaryota; kingdom Metazoa; phylum Chordata; class Amphibia; order Anura; family Dendrobatidae; genus Ranitomeya; species Ranitomeya variabilis. The sequence goes on along the minus strand of NC_135233.1, from coordinate 183,846,972 downwards.
ACCTTGTTTTGTTGCAGTTGCAACAATGAATAAAATTGAACAGCTGCTACAGACCGTGGGTGATCGACCACTAGGATAGTAGGAGATGGACGTCTTTCCTGCGCTTCTCTCCATTTCCCACAAAGGATAACTGAGAATCAATAAGATAAAAACCTTTGTTTATTTATCTTGTTTATCTTTGGATCTACATCCTAGAATAATCCAATGTTTGATCTTATTGATTCTCTGCTATCCTTTGTGGGATATTGACAGGAAAGCCGTCCATCTCCTTCTACTATCATAGTTAGATATGGAATCATTCAAGGCCATTTACATAATACTGGGGAAAAATAGCAATATTCATCTCTTGATGACCTATAGTTTAAATGTCAAATCAAGGACCGTTATGGAAACTAATATTACTTAACTATAAAGGGGACAGTTTGGCTTCAATTAACCCCTTAACCCCGGAGGTATTTTAGTTTTTGATTTTTTCCTTTTTTGCTCCCCTTCTTCCCAGAGACATAACTTTTTTTATTTTTCATCAATATGGCTGTGTGAGGGCTTGTTTTTTTGCAGGACGAGTTGTACTTTTGATTGCATTGGTTTACCATATTGTGTACTAGAAAATGGGAAAAAAATTCCAAGTCCCGTGAAATTGGAAAAAAAAGTGCAATCCCACACTTGTTTTTTGTTTGGCTTTTTTGCTAGGTTCGCTAAAAATGCTGAAACTGACCTCCCATTATGATTCTCCAGGTCATAGACAACAAACATGTCTAGGTTCTTTTTTATCTAAGTGGTGAAAAAATGTTCCAAACTTTGTAAAAAAAAAGCGCCATTTTCTGATACCCGTAGTGTCTCCATTTTTCATGATCTGGGGTCGGTTGAGGGCTTATTTTTTGTGTGCCGAGCTGTTGTTTTTAATTATACCATTTTGGTGCAGATACGATCTTTCTATCGCCCGTTATTGCATTTTAATGCAATGTTGTGGCAACCAAAAAAATGTAATTCTGGTGTTTTAACTTTTTTCTTACTACACCGTTTAGGTATCAGGTGAATCCTTTTTTATTGATAGATCGGACGATTCTGAACATGGCGATATGTTTGATGTTTTTTATTGTTTTATTTTGAATAGAGCAAAAGAAGGGTGATTTGAACTGTTATATTTTTTTTATATCTTTAAAAACATTTTTTTTTACTTGGGAGACTAGAAGCTACCATAACTCGATCGGCTCAACTACACACAGGCAATGATCAGTTCGCCTGTATGTAGCTAAATTACTCACTTGCTATGAGTGCTGACCACTGGGCGGCATTCACAGCAATCCGGCAGTGACAACCATATATACGTATGATGGTTTATCATACAACAAATACAGTTTGCAGCAAAATTGATCGTGGTTCTGGTGCTATATTCCTGTATAGATTGTGGTTCTGGTGACGTATTCATGTACTGATGGTGGTTCTGGTCTCATGTTCGTCTACTGATTGCAGGGATTATTGTTCTGGTGCTGTATTCATGTACTATTGATGGCTCCTGTGATCTATTCAGATAGCAATGATGATTCTGATGCTGTATTCATCACCGGAACCATCATCAGTACATGAATATGAAACTAAAATCATCATCAGTACATGAATACATCAACAGAGCCATCAACAGAACATAAAAACACTAGAGCCATTATCAATAAATTAATAGGTCACTAGTTCTAGTAGATAAATGAATCACCAGAACCACTATCCGTACATTAATTCATGACCAGAACCTTCATCTGTACATGAATACATCACATGAATATATCTGCTGTAAGGTTTTACTCACTCAGCTGCAGTTTGAGGTAAGCACAAGAAGCGATTTTCATAAAAATGTCCAGTCAGGTTTATTAGCTCCATAAACCTGCTTAAGTTTAAGCAAATAAAAGATAGCCTTCTCCGGCACAAAGTGAAAACAAACAGAAAACAAGCAGTCCATATAGCACTGCGGGTCCGCCCGCTCAGGTCATTCTCTTAGTAAACACACACTGGTGGCCTCCATACCTCCAGTCACAGACAATGTGCCAAACAATGTGTTAACCACACCCAGAGGTGAGGTATGTGGGTAGCTAGACCCGCTCATCTCTCACAGTTACTCATAACCCTGTCCCAGGTGCAACAAATTAACCTCTCAATGCTTACATGCATCGGAGAAAATACTCCGGGTTACATCACAGAGACAAGCCATCTCTGTGACACATACAGTGTGGAACGGAATATAGGTCCAAATCAAGTCCTATCAGATTAATTAAACTCTGCTGGACTCCAATGAAGGAGTAGAACCAGCTCAAGGAGGATCACAAGGAAATGGAGAGCATGTGATTTAAATATGAGTGTCTGAGCAAAGGGTCTGAATACTTATGACCATGTGATATTTCAGTTTTTCTTTTTTAATAAATTTGCAAAAATTTCTAAATTTCGTTTTTTTTTCAAGTCAAGATGGGGTGCAGAGTGTACGTTAATGTGGAAAAAAATGAACTTTTTTTAATTTACTAAATGGCTGCAATGAAACAAAGAGTGAGTCCATCAGTCATTATCAGACTGTGCACCGTATAGGAACCACAGTCCTGATGAGATGTAGTTAGCATCGACACGTAAACATTCAAATCCAGGTACCTTATAGGTGACATCTTCTTTGATTTAGTAGTTTCTTTCTTTTCATCTCGATCTTTTCCAGATGCCATTGTGACTTTCACAGCCACAGCTCTTCTTTGTAGACTTTCCTCTTCTCTAGTCTTCTGCAGCACATCCGGACATGGAGCCCTTAAAAATAAGAGCGTTATTAACTCCTTCTTGACGTCGGACGGGATAGTTACATCCGAAATCAGAAGCCCCACTTTGAGATGGGCTCTGGCGGTGAGCTGCGGTGATTCGCCCGTGTCTATTAACTAGTTAAATGCCGCTGTCAAACTCTGACAGCGGCATTTAACAAGCGCTTCCGGCCATCGGGCTGGAAATACGCACACCGCTGACCCCCAATCACGTGTCAGCGATGCATCGGAATGACAACCAGAGTTCTCCTTGAGACCTCTATGGTTGTTGATGCCAGATTGCTATGAGCGCCACCCTGTGGTTGGCGCTCATAGCAATGTTGTAATTATACTACATAGGGGTGATCTGAGCATTGCCTCTATGTAGCAGAGGCGATCGAGTTGTGGCAGCTTCTAGCCTCCCATGGAGGCTATTGAAGCATGCCACAAGTAAGAAAAAATGGTTTTAAAAATAGGAAAAAAAACACAAAAACATAAAAGTTCAAATCACCCCCCTTTCTCCCCATTCAAAATAAAACAATAAAAATAAAACCTACATATATTTGGTATCGCCGAGTTCAGAATCACCCGATCTATCAATAAAAAAAAGGATTAACCTGATCGCTAAACAACGAATAAGAAAAAAAATCAAAACTCCAGATTTACGTTTTTTGGTCGCCGTGACATTGCATTAAAATGCAATAATGGGTGATCAAAAGAATGTCTCTGCACAAAAGTGGTATCATTAATAATGTCAGCTCAGCGCACAAAAAATAAGCCCTCACCCAACCCGAGATCACGAAAAATGGAAATGCTTTGGATTTTTTTTTCACCACTTAGATAAAAAAAGGACCTAGACATGTTTGGTGTCTATGAACTCGTAATGACCTGGAGAATCAGTTTTAGCATTTAGTGAACCTAGCAAAAAAGCCAAGCAAAAAACAAGTGTGGGATTGCACTTTTTTGCAATTTCACCGCACTTGGAATTTTTTTATCGTTTGAGTACATGACATGCTGAAACCAATGATATCGTTCAAAAGTACAACTCGTCCCGCAAAAAAATAAGCCCTCACATGGCCATATTGAAGGAAAAATAAAAAAGTTATGGCTCTGGAAAGAAGGGGAGCGAAAAACAAAACCGCAAAACCGAAAAAAAGCTTCGGTCATGAAGGGGTTAAAATGCCCTTTGCATTAAAATACCTGTCCACATTTTAACTTACTGTAAATAAGCCTCATATGGTCTATGGCCTCCACACCGTCTGCCCTTATGAGTTACACACTGTTCGCCTTAATGATGTGTAATCGCCCCACTGTCTGCCATTATCAGCTATAACCACCACACACTGTCTGTCCCAATGAATCATGGCCTATACCATGAGCTGTGAGCTCATGCTGTCATCTGAAAGCGTGGGAACTGCAGTGCTCTGACCAGTGGTAATCTTACTGCCGATCAGAGACGCCGGTGTTTTTTGAGCTGTCATGCAGATGACAGCTTGGAGAACACCCGGTGTTTGGGGTGCTGAATCCGAACAGTAACATGAACTTCCTGGAGAGGTCAGTGTTCGGGGTCTGTGTTTGGTATGGACCCTGAACTTTACTTTTCGGGTTTGCCCATCTTTATCAATCTCTTGGCACATCACAAGTAATGAAGGCAAAATAGCAATGCTAGAATGTAGATGGCAACAGCTTAAATTACCCTACCAGAAAGATCCAAGAGTGCAGGAAAAATTGTCCAGCATCCATGTAGATGGAGAAAGTGGAAATTAAGTTCTTTATTGGACCAGCGGCATATCACACCACATAGCCAACAGCAGAGACCTTTCATCCAATCACAAAAGCGTTTGCGAAGGCTGATAAGTGGTATGACATACCTCTGGTCCAATAAAGAACCTTCTTCTGCAATTTCTCAACCTACATGAATGCTGGTCAACTTTTTTAGCGCTGTACATAGATGAGCTTATTTTGTCTCCGTTAAAATAGATTCTCGTATTTTCTAATCTGTTTCATAGGGGAGGTTCTTACTTGTGAGGCCTACATGGCTTCAAAAAGACAATGGACAAGGAATTATCTTTGTCAAACATCACTTTTAAGAAGGAGTTAAAGAAGAGCTATTAATATTTGGATTAGGCCTATCTCCTAGGTCCTAGGGGCAAATTTCAATTTTTTGCTGCTGAAAAATATTAATTAAAATTGTATTAATGATGATACTAATAACAACAATAGAAATTAATATAATCATGATTTGGATTAAACTATCGAAAGTTAGTGTTACAGATCTCTGTCTCTATCTACAGTATATATATAGTGTATATATATATATATATATATATATATATATATATATATATATATATATATATACTGTATATATACAGTACAGACCAAAAGTTTGGACACACCTTCTCATTTAAAGATTTTTCCCACCCAGGATGGCACATCAATGCGAGCTGTGGCAAGAAGTTTTGCTGTGTCTGTCACTGTCAGCCCATCTGTGGACGTTGGGCACTCAGACCATCCTCATGGAGTCGGTTTCTAGCCATTTGTGCAGACACATGCACATTTGTGGCCTGCTGGAGGTCATTTTGCAGGGCTCTGGCGGTGCTCCTCCTGTTCCTCCTTGCACAAAGGCTGAGGTAGTGGTCCTGCTGCTGGGTTGTTGCCCTTCCACGGCCCCCTCCACGTCTCCTGGTGTACTGCCCTGTCTCCTGGTAGCGCCTCTAGCCTCTGGACACTACACTGACAGACACAACAAACCTTCTTGCCACAGCTCGCATTGATGTGCCATCCTGGGTGGGTTGTAGAGTCCGTCTCATGCTACCACGAGTGTGAAAGCACAACCAACATTCAAAAATGAGCAAAATATCAGCCAGAAAGCATTGGTACTGAAATGTGGTCTGTGGTCCCAACCTGCAGAACCACTCCTTTATTGAGTGTCTTGATAATTGCCAATAATTTCCATCTGTTGTCTATTCCATTTGCAAAACAGCATGTGAAATTGATTGTCAAACAGTGTTGCTTCCTAAGTGGACAGTTTGATTTCACAGAAGTTTGATTTACTTGGAGTTATATTCTGTTGTTTAAGTGTTCCCTTTATTTTTTTGAGCAGTGTATATATATATATATATATACACATGCATACACAGTTGTGTGAGAAAATGTTTGCTCCTTCCTGATTTCCTATTCTTTTGCATGTTTGTCACAGATGTTTCAGATGACCTCATAGATTTAAGTATTAGACAAAGATAACACAAGTAAAAGCAAAATGCAGTTTTTAAATTAAGGTCTTTATTATTAAGGCAAAAATGAATACAAACCTACATGGCCCTGTGAGAAAAGGAATTTCCCTGTTGTGATTTCTGTTTTTGGCTCCCTCTGGTGGCTACTGGTGGTACTGGCTTACTTTTGTCTTTTGTTTCCAGTGCACCTGTTCCCATCAGGAATTGGGAGTTTCCTATTTAGTTTGGCTTCTCAGTCATTCTAGTGCCGGCAATCAATGTTATCAGAGCACCTCTGTTGCTTGCTACCTGCTCCAAGTCTGCAATTCAGCTAAGTTGGATCTTTTGTATTCTTGTGTTTGTTTTGTCCAGCACGCATTTATACACTCATGCTGCTGGAAGCTCTAGTGATCTGAAATTACTACTCCGGTGTCATGAGTTGATATCGGAGTTAAAGTAATTCCAGGATGGCTGATTAGGGTTTTGAGGTGACCGCGAAGTCCTCTTTTGTATTTTCTACTATCTAGTCAGAGGGCCTCTCTTTGCTGAACCTATATTCATACTGCGTACGTGTTTTCCTCTTACCTAACCGTTATTATATGTGGGGGGCTACTATCACTTTTGGGGTTTCCCTGGAGGCAAGTCAGGTCTGTGTATTCCTCTATTAGGGGTAGCTAGATCTCCGGCTGGTGCGAGACGTCTAGGGTTAAAAAACGTAGGCACGCCCCCCGGCTATTGTTATTTGTGTGTTAGGTTCAGCATCGCGGTCATCTGAGTTACCATCTTCCTAGAGCTAGTCCGTTTTTGCCTAAGTCCCTGCCATTGGGAATCATGACATTTCCCCTTAAACCTAATAACTGGTTGGGCCACCCTTAGCAGCAACAACTGAAATGAAGCATTTGCAATAACTGTCAAAGAGGCTTTTACAACACTCTGGAGGAATTTTGGCCCACTCATCTTTGCAGAATTGTTGTAATTTAGCAACATTGGAGGGTTTCCGAGCATAAACCGACTTTTTCGGGTCGTGCCACAGCATCTCAATAGGATTAAGGTCAGAACTTTTACAAGGCCAATCCAAAGTCTTAATTTTGTTTTCCTTAAACCATTCAGAGGTGGACTTGTTGATGTGTTTTGGATCATTGTCCTGCTGCATAACCCAAGTGAGCTTCAGCTTGAGAACACGAACAGATGGCCGGACATTCTTTATCAGCATAAATTGACAGACAGCAGAATTCATGGTTCTATTTACCACAGCAAGTCTTCCAGGTCTTGAAGCAGCAAAACAGCCTTAAACCATCACACTACCACCACCATATTTTACTGTTCGTATAATGTTCCTTTCTGAAATGCTGTGTTACTTCTATGCCAGATGTAATGGGACATACACCTTCCAAAAAGTTCAACTTTTGTCTTGTCAGTCCATAGAGTATTCTCCCAAAAGTCTTGGGAATCATCAATATGTTTTCTGGCAAAACTAAGATGAGCTTTTATGTTCATATTGCTTAGCATTGGGTTTCGTCTTGGAACTCTGCCATTCAGACCATTTTTGCCCAGTCTCTTACTTATGGTGCAGTCATGAACACTGACCTTAACTGAGGCAAGTGAGGCCTGCCATTCTTTGGATGCTGTTGCGGGGTGCTTTGTGACCTCTTGGATGAGTCATTGCTGCGCACTTGGGTTAGTTTTGGTCGGTCAGCCGGCCACTCCTGGGAAGTTCACTACTGTTCCATGTTTTTGCCATTTGTGAATAATGCCCCTCACTGTGGTTTGCGTGAGTCTCAAAGTTTTAGAAATGGCTTTCATACCTTTTACAAACTGATATACCTCAATTACCTAGTTTCTCATTTGTTCCAGAATTTCTTTGGATTGCGGCATGATATCTAGCTTTTGAGGATCTTTTGCTCTACTTCTCTTTGTCTGGCAAGTCTTATTTAAGTGGTTTCTTGATTGACATCTCTTCATCTCTTCTTCCCACAACCGCATTCAAGCCTTCTCCTGTGCATCCCCCATACTCTGGAACTCTCTACCCCAACACATCAGACTCTCGCCTACCATAGAAACCTTCAAAAAGAACCTGAAGACTCACCTCTCCCGAACAGCCTACAGCCTGCAGTGATCCTCAACCTACTGAATCCTCCGCACAACCTGCTCTACCCTCTCCTAGTGTATCCTCACCCATCCCCTGCAGACTGTGAGCCCTCGCGGGCAGGGTCCTCCCTCCTTATGTACCCGTGTGCCTTGTTTTGTGCTCATATTTAATGTATTTGTCTATTTTTGCCCCGTATTCACATGTAAAGCGCCATGGATTAAATGGCGCTATAAAAATGTATAATAATAATAAATTGACAACAGGAGTGACAGTAATCTAGTCTGGGTGTGGCTAGGGAAATTGAACTCAGCTTCCCAAAGTTGTGATAAACTACATTCAATTTATGTTTTAAGTGGGTCGCACAGGGTTTGAATTTATTTTTCCCGTAATAATAAATACCTTCATTTAAAAACTTTATTTTATGTTTACTTGTGATATCTTTGTGTAACATTTACATTTCTTTGGTGATCTGAAACATTTAAGTGTGACAAACATGCAAAAGAATCAGGAAGGGGGCAAACACTTTCACACAACTGTATGTATGTATAATTTATTAACTTTGTAATTATCTCTTCATATTTTACCTATTAATGTATTTAAAGAAAATGTTCGTATTCCATTTTGATTTTAGTAACCCTACTAACATGAAGTTGTGAAATTTGTATTCAGCCAATAAGTTGCATTATAACATGCATATAGGCAAACAGTAAAGGAATTATCCAGGCTTAAGATATCAATGACCTATCTTCAGCATAAATCATTATTATCAGTTTAGTGAGGATTTGACACCCTCCAACCCCACAATATGCAGTGCTGTGCATAAACGGTGAGCAAAGATGAACAGCATAGCTCCTTTCAGTGTGTCCATCTGGCTGTCACAGGAGCTGAAGACCGCTAATAGGTATAGTGCAAGGTGTTGAATAACCCCCAATCTGATATCAATTACCTTCCTAAGATTTGAGCCTGGGAAAACTCCTTTAGCATTGACAATAATTATATGTCTACTTGAGTGACAGAACGCCTTTATTGCATCAATCATCTTTTTTTTATTTGGCGTTGAATATATTCCGCACTTCTGAGGTGTCCTCGCTAAGGAAACACATATCACTGCGACCACTGTGAGACATAGTTCCTGGGCCATTGGACATCACACTGCCACACCATTCCATTTTATTTCTAACATATAACTTAAAGAGGCCTCGCTGTGATTACTTTACTACTGCATGGGAAGTGGCTTCTTTTGCAAAGATTCAAACAAAAATGTATTTCTTTTATTTGAATAAAATTGATTTTTTTTTACAAAAGGCAGCCTGGAAAGGCAGCAAAAAATAAGAGGATGGATATTTTTTTGTATTTTGTAAGCATGAGAACCTTTTCCCATTTAAGTGGGACCCTTCTCCGACAATGCCTTATCATTAAATTATAAATTAATTATTAAATTAAAGTGAAACTTTCCTTTAGTGTTTGTGAATGTATAGCCTGTAGTATATGTGAGATATCTTGTGTCACTGTTTTTTTTAAGAACTTCACATTGGACATATTTACCAATCATATTTCCTTGTCCCATCATGGCGAAGTCATGATCCCCCGGGACAGAAGAAAATGCCATGTTACTTCAATGGGAACGGTCATGAATTTATTCCCCATGAAATAATAATGATACAGCATTTTTCTTACAACTCTGCATTATACCATTCCTCTTTTTTTCCATGAAGATACAAGTTAATTGACAATTTGGGGTTACCATTTTACTTGTCAATGGGTTGTGTCCCAAGACACCACTAGTCTGATCAGACCTTGGCATGAATGTCCAGGAATAGTAAGATTTGGGTTCAGACACTTGTTCCGACTCTTAAAACCGTTAGGGATCGCATCATCATCTGCATGTTCTAGTGCTGCTTTTATTTTCTACGTGATTATGAAGCATGGAAGATGGTCATAATTGTTGGCAAGATATAAAAAGGATAAGTTATTCAATCTTGTAGTCAGCTTTCAAAGACAATGTTTTCTCTTTAAGGGTGCTCGTTTCTTATTTCTCATACTGTCAGGAGTAAAACCACAAAACACATATCCAGCCCTGCACCTATTTTTTTCTTAAAGAGAATCTCTTCCCCGTGGCTGTTTTATTAACCCAAATCATGATGTTCCACAGGAGCTAGATTACTGTAGCTTGAGCAGGAAGAAGTATTTTGGATAAACTTTGGGATTTCTCGTTTCGCAACACAAACTGCATACATGTTAAAGGGTTTGTTCCTATTTTCTGAAGGAGCCAATCCCCAGCTTTCGGATTGCTCATGCTTGAGTGGCAGGCCAGGCCAGCAGCATAGTCACGCTGCGGGCCTGACCTCTGTGCTCCCCAGCTGGTATATGAAGTCCCTTCCCTCTGCATCATCAGGAGAGCAGTGAGACTGACGCTGGCTGGGATCGGGGCTAGCCTCACTACGAAGGAGCTTGTAAGCAGTGCGCATGTTTGGCCACCTCTGAAAGACCTTGGCAATGAGCAGTAAACAATAAAATGAAAAAGTTACATCATGAGAATGGAAACAATTTTTAATTAAAACTAATTAGCAAAATGGCTTATTGTTACAAGAAAAACCCAACAATTTCTATCTAAACAGCTGAGAATAACGATGTAATTAAATACCTTATAACTAGTGAGATTGGTGTACCTACATTGAAAATCTATGTCAGAATGGATTTATATTATGTTCTGAAAGTTTCCCCAATATTAAAATGAGCTGTAGACTGAAAAAAGCTTCTGATGTCTGTGTATTGATGAGCCAAGCAAAATCTCTTCCCCACCAGTTTAGGACGCCTTATAATGTTAAAAAAAAAGGTTGTCACTACTCACAAAAGCAGGATAAACACATTGTGCTGGAAAGAGTTTACATATGACATATCAAACAGTAGATTGGCACACACCATGTAGCAAAATAAAATCGCTTATGTTCTTTGCATGGTCGACAGGTGTACAGCAGGGTTCATCATACTACGTTGTGAGCGACAATCTACTTTTTGATATGTCACAATTGAGAAGTGCCACGCCGGTTCCCTTCTCCTCCTTTAGAAAATGGATCTGTCTTTAGATTTCACAATCCAGAGCTGCCGTTTGTCAATCAGGGTCAGTGGGACGAGGTCGAGTTTAGCTCACGAACTTACACTTGAGCTCTTTCAATCTCCTTCCACATTTGAAAAATGATAATTTTAATAGGAAAAGGAAAACTTTCAAAGTAAGTATAGAAGCCTCATCGGGTACCAGGTATTCTTTAATTATGGATTCTGCTTGTATTGTGAAATTCGGTGACAAATCTTCTGCAAATTGATATGAGAACAACTCTTGATAGTTTGTCTCGAATTCAATCCTATAGTTAGTAGATCATAGATGGTGTGGGAATATCGATACATATGGCTGTTGCTTGAGTGATTTTGAGATGAAATCTTATAGAGTGGAGATGTCTTGACAAGCAGCAGATTTTGCTATACCTATTCTTTTGCTACATTAGGTGCTCTTAGACTTCGCTTTATTTGTGTTGTTTATGCTTTGCCTAATTCATGACATCAAGAGCTGTTTACTTTTATATTTACTCTCATAGAAATGAAATCCAATAATGTCTTTTCTAATTTTGTACTGCTTCATCAATGTTTGTATGCCATTATTTGGGGGAGCTCTCAGTTGTCTCCCAACGCCCTCTCTCACTTTGTGGGAACGTGATCTACCGTATGTTGCATAAATGTGGTTTTACAGATTTTGAATAAAATACTGCCAACAATCAAATCTCAATTTATTGTCTTATGATTTCTTATGACGTCTTATGGTTTCTTATTGTATGAAATAATGAGAAAAAAAACATTGCCGTCAACAGAGGTCCATGTTCAAAGGTTAGAGATTCAGTTTGTATCTCATGAAAGCGGTCCTTCTTTTACAGCCTTAGGCTATTTTCACACGTTACATTTTTGCTGCATTTTTTTTGTGCAGAAAGAAACTTGCTGCAATAAAACTGGATTTGCTTGATTTTTGTTGAGTTTTTTGCTGTGTTTTTGTCAAGTTACATTTGTGTCTTGTACATGCAGATAAAGTTTAGTGCCCCCCCCAAAAAAAGTCTGCTTCGACTTCATCAGGTTTTGGTACAAAAAAAACGCAGCAAAACCTGATACCTGTGTTTTTTCACCACCCGTTGCTTTCAATGGGTGAAAAAGGCTGAACAAACGCTGAAAGTAGTGACATCTCTATTGTGCAAAACCCAAGGCTTTGCACAAAATACTGAGGACAAAAAAACACCTAAACTTTGTGCATGAGAATTCAGAAATTTCATAGACATAGCTGGTACTGCAAAACATAGATAAAATTAGCATAAAAACACTGAAAAAAAAACCAGACCAAAAACGCATTCGTGTGAACATACTTTTAAATGGAATCTGTCAGCAGATTTTTGCCACTTAATCTGGGAGTTGAGTTTTATCTGCGAGAGGTTATCACTAAAGGACTAAAGGCCCCGTCACACATAGCGATTTACCAACGATCACGACCAGCGATACGACCTGGCCGTGATCGTTGGTAAGTCGCTGTGTGGTCGCTGGGGAGCTGTCACACAGACAGCTCTCTCCAGCGACCAACGATCAGGGGAACGACTTCGGCATCGTTGAAACTGTCTTCAACGATGCCGAAGTCCCCCTGCAGCACCCGTGTAACCAGGGTAAACATCGGGTTACTAAGCGCAGGGCCGCGCTTAGTAACCCGATGTTTACCCTGGTTACCAAAAAAAACAAACAGTACATACTCACCATCTGATGTCCGTCAGGTCCCTTGCCGTCTGCTTCCTGCTCTGACTGAGCCGCCGTACAGTGAGAGCAGAGCGCAGCGGTGACGTCACTGCTGTGCTGTGCTCTCACTGTACGGCCGGATCTCAGTCAGAGCAGGAAGCGGACGGCAAGGGACCTGACGGACATCAGATGGTGAGTATGCACTGTTTTTTTTTTTTTACATTTACGCTGGTAACCAGGGTAAACATCGGGTTACTAAGCGCGGCCCTGCGCTTAGTAACCCGATGTTTACCCTGGTTACCAGTGAAGACATCGCTGGATCGGTGTCACACACACCGATTCAGCGATGTCAGCGGGACCTCAACGACCAAAAAACGGCCCAGGCCATTCTGACACGACCAGCGATCTCACAGCAGGGGCCTGATCGCTGGTACGTGTCACACATAGTGAGATCGCTACTGAGGTCGCTGTTGCGTCACAAAACTTGTGACTCAGCAGCGATCTCGCTAGCGATCTCGCTATGTGTGACGGGGCCTTAATAACCATCAAATCTGCAACCCGCAGCCCAGTAAGTGATATATCGCTGAAATCAGGGTCTCTCAGATGGGATGGAAAAAACTTTTAAAATAAGTGTTCGGCTAGTCTACAGAAGGTAGGGTTAGTGGGGAAAAAAAAAGTATTTAGTCAGCCACCAATTGTGCAAGTTCTCCCACTTAAAAAAATGAGAGAGGCCTGTAATTGACATAATAGGTAGACCACAACTATGAGAGTCAAAATGAGAAAACAAATCCAGAAAACCACCTTGTCTGATTTGGCAAGATTTATTTTGCAAATTATGGTGGAAAATAAGTATTTGGTCATTAACAAAAGTTCATCTCAATATTTTGTTATGTATCCTTTGTTGGCAATGACAGAGTTCAAACGCTTTCTGTAAGTCTTCACAAGGTTGGCACACATTGTTGGTGGTATGTTGGCCCATTCCTCCATGCAAATCTCCTCTAGAGCTGTGATGTTTTGGGCCTGTCGCTGGGCAACATGGACTCTCAACTTCCTCCAAAGGTTTTCTATGGGGTTGAGATCTGGAGACTGGCTAGGCCACTCCAGGACCTTCATATGCTTCTTACGAAGCCACTTCTTTGTTGCCCTGGTGGTGTGCTTGGGATCATTATCATTCTTAAAGACCCAGCCACGTTTCGTCTTCAATGCCCTTGCTGATGGAAGGAGGTTTGCACTCAAAATCTCACAATACATGGCTCCATTCATTCTTTCATGTACACGGATCAGTCATCTTGGTCCCTTGGCAGAGAAACAGCCCCAAAGCATGATGTTGCCACCCCCTTGCTTCACAGTAGGTATGGTGTTCTTTGGATGCAACTCAGCATTCTGTCTCCTCCAAACATGACAAGTTTTGTTTCTACCAAATAGTTCTACTTTGGATTCATCAGACCATATGACATTCTCCCAATACTCTTCTGGATAATCCAAATGATCTCTAGCAAGCTTCAGAAAGGCCCGGACATGTACTGGCTTATGCAAGGGGACACGTCTGGCACTGCAGGATCTGAGTCCCTGGCGGCATAGTGTTGTTACTGATGGTAGCCTTTGTTACGGTGGTTCCAACTCTATGCAGGTCATTCACTAGGTCCCCCCATGTAGTTCTGGGATTTTTGCTCACCCTTCTTATGATAATTTTGACCCCACGGGGTGAGATCATGCATGGAGCCCCAGATCGACAGATTATCAGTGGTCTTGTATGTCTTCCATTTGCTTATAATTGCTCCCACAGTTGGTTTTATCACACCAAGCTGCTTGCCTATTGCAGATTCAGTCTTCCCAGCCTGGTGCAGGGCTACAATTTTGTTTGTGGTGTTCTTCGACAGCTCTTTGGTCTTCACCATAGTGGAGTTTGGAGTGTGACTGTTTGAGGTTGTGGACAGGTGTCTTTTATACTGATGATAAGCTCAAACAGGTGCCATTACTACAGGTAATGAGTGGTGGACAGAGGAGCCTCTTAAAGAAGAAATTACAGGTCTGTGAGACACAGAAATGTTGCATGTTTTTAGGTGACCAAATACTTATTTTCCACCATAATTTGCAAAATAAATCTTGCCAAATCAGACAAGGTGATTTTCTGGATTTGTTTTCTTGTTTTGATTTTCATAGTTGTGGTCTGCCTATGATGTTAATTACAGGCCTCTCTCATCTTTGTAAGTGGGAGAACATGCACAATTGGTGGCTGACTAAATACTTTTTTCCCCACTGTAGTATAAAGAAGGAAACTATACCAACCTCCTGAACTCATATTCCACTCAAGCGCTGCTGTTCCACTCTGATCACATTTCACCTGACCCTGCAGCCAATTGGAAGCTTTCAGGTCACTAATGGTCAGTACATCCTCAAATCTGGTCCGGTGCAGAAGCAAGGGCAGATTTTGGTGGTAATTATATATAGCAAACTTTAGTAAAAATAACGTAGTTGTCAGTTTTCAAAGATCTGATTAGTTTGAAAATAGGAAAATCAGCATTTCATACCTGATGACATTCCAGCATCAGCTCAGTTTTTCCCCCACCGGTCTTTGTTGATTTTACTACGTCAGTGAAGTCACGACGACAGCACTGGGCTCTTTCATCTTGTGCCATCTACCTTGGCATGACTGCTTGGCTGCCATGGTCATTTAGATGAAATGTCACCACTGCAGCCATGTCAACAAAGACTGGCAGGGAGCAGCAGACATAAGGCTCCGGAGCAGCATTCAAACTCCTAAAAAGTCAATAAATGTATCTGACTGTCTCTTTTCATATTTTACATACTGTAGTTGTTACAGAAATATAAGTGACTAAAAATTAGTTTTCAAAGATTCGGGTTTTTTTGTTCTGATGAATGTAACAATGTTTTATCAAACAGTTTTCAAATGTGTCTATCAAATTTTTTTCTAAAATATTTGCTTAGGCTGCTATTACACACACTGAAGTAAAAGCATATAAAAAAGTGGGGATGTAAATAGAACAAAAATAAAAAACTCTTTATTCACAATCAAAAGATAAAACATAGACAATGCTAAGCTTAGTGCTAATAAGCTAGGCAGAGATACAAAGTAAATCGTAATATGCTTCCATCTCTTTGACGTAGAACAGTTTCTGCAATATTCCTCTTTGAAATGCTAGTAAGTTGTTTCACTAGGAGGTGTATACAAAAGAATTTGTGTATGATTATTATGCAGCATTACTTCCTAGGGACCTGTTTGAAGACTTCCATTGAAGGAGAACTCACCAACTCTCGTGGCAGCCTGTTCCACTCATTGATCATCACCCTAAGGCTGCTGTCACACTAGCAGTATTTGGTCAGTATTTTACATCAGTATTTCTCAGCCAAAACCAGGAGTGGAACAATTAGAGAAAAGGTATAACAGAAACATATGCACAACTTCTGCATTTATCACCCACTCCTGGTTTTGGCTGAGAAATACTTATGTAAAATACTGACCAAATACTGCTAGTGTGACGGCAGCCTTACTGTCAAAAGGTTTTTTCTAATATCTAATCTGTGTCTCCTCCCATTTAGTTTCATCACATTGCTTCCAGTCTTTCCTTGTGCAAATGAGAATACAGATAATCCTTCTACAATGTTGCAGCCCTTGATATATTTGTAGACCGCTATTAAGTCTCCTCATCCTCAGTCTTCTTTTTTGCAAGCTAAAATTGTCCTGCATTAGGAGGAACTCAGGGCCAACTGCACCAGCATATGGTCTCACAAGGGGTCTGAGGATGTCATCGGTACCTAATGGCAGTCAGGCTACCTCTGGCGAGCACATGGAGGGCCGTACGGCCCTCCAAAGAAATGACACCCCACACCATTACTGACCCACTGCCAAACCGGTCATGCAGAAGGATGTTGCAGGCAGCAGATCGCTCTCTACGGCATCTCCAGACTCTGTCACGTCTGTCACGTGCTCAGTGTGAACCTGCTTTCATCTGTGAAGAGCACAGTGCGCCAGTGGCGAATTTGCCTGCCAATCCTGGTGTTCTGTGGCAAATGCCAAGCATCCTGCACGGTGTTGGGCTGTAAGCACAACCCTTCATCTGTGGACATCGGGCACTCCGACTTCATGAGAATGGTCTGTTTCTAACAGTTTGTGCAGACACATGCACATTTGTAGCCTGCTGGAGGTCATTTTGCAGGGCTCTGGCAGTGCTCCTCCTGTTCCTCCTTGCACAAAGGCTGAGGTAGCGGTCCTGCAGCTGGGTTGTTGCCCTTCTACGGACATCTCCTGGTGTACTGTCTTGTCTCCTGGTAGCGCCTCCAGCCTCTGGACACTACCCTGACAGACACAGCAAACCTTCTTGCCACAGCTCGCATTGATGTGCCATCCTGGATGAGCTGCACTACCTCAGCCACTTGTGTGGGTTGCAGAGTCCGTCTCATGCTACCACGAGTGTGAAAGCACAATCAACATTCAAAAGTGACAAAAACATCAGCCAGAAAGCATTGGTACTGAGATGTAGTTTGTGGTCCCCACCTGCAGAACCACTCCTTTATTGAGTGTGTCTTGATAATTGCCAATAATTTCCATCTGCTATCTATTCCATTTGCACAACAGCATGTGAAATTGATTGTCAAACAGTGTTGCGTCCTAAGTGGACAGTTTGATTTCACAGAAGTTTGATTTACCTGGCGTTATATTTTTTTGAGCAGTGTAGATACCCTACATGTAATCAGGAACTACTTTTCAGGCACTGTGGAATGCTCAGAAGGAAAGGAGTATCAAATTGTAGTGCAGATCGGTTGTTATGGTTTGAGGGATCAATGACCTACAAATTCATCTAAGGTTGCTGTGATAATATTGACACTGTAGATACTGTATGTCACAGAGTTTTATTTCATTTAAAATTGTTTTAACCACATTTTAAATTTTCACATGAGGGAATGAGTAAAAACTGTCACCCAAATTTCTCACACAATTTCTGTTGAATGTGACAAAATCCCATGTGTGTCTGTACAGTACTGCTTAGCCACTGCGAGACCCAGGAGGGAAGGAGCTCTATTTGACTCTTGGAGAATAGTTTGCGGACTCCATATACAGAGCCTCTAAATGCCACAAAAGCAGAATTGCCCATATTTGGAAATTACACCCTTCTGTGAATTTATGTAAAGGTGTAGGGATTATTTTGACTCCATTGATGTTTTCCAGAACCAAACAGTAGTAGATGATGAGTGAAAATTCCAAATCTGCCATTGCAATGCCTGTACATTGAAGTGCCCATACATTGTGCGCAGCTCATGCTTCTGGAGACACACCCATAAATTAATTGGGCTCTCATCGCATTTGGATTTGGGAGTGCAGAATTTTCTGGAGTTCTTTTGGGAGGTGAGGAGCCATAGCTTTGTTCAAGAACCTTTGTACTACCAGTAATATGGAAGCCACTATATTACCGTTAACATGACGAACCTGAGTAGGGACTTGCTTTTCTGTGGACTAAGTTGACGCTTTTATAGGGAACACTTTACATCACATTTATCCTGCGCTCTATGCTTAGCATATACATCGAGCATATCTGAATCTGAGTGACATGATTCTGATGAAACTCCACCCCTCTCTCCCCTTAAAGAGAACCTGTCAGTAGGATTGTGCACAGTAACCTACAATGTCAGGTCAGCACCGTTATACTGATTAAAATGACACCTCGGTTGATGAAATAGGTCTTGTGGTTGTTTAATCTTTATTTTCAGTTTTATCTTTGCTTTTCACTCCACTTCTTTCCAGAGCCATACATTTTTTATTTTTCTGTCAATATAGCCATATGAGGGCTTGTTTTTTGCGGGACGAGTTGTAGTTTTGAATGACACCATTGGTTTTACCATGTCGTGTACTCGAAATTGGGAAAAAAATTCCAAGTGCGGTGAAATTGCAATCCCACACTTGTTTTTTGATTGGCCTTTTTGCTAGGTTCACTAAATGTGAAACCTGACCTGACATTATGATTCTCCAGGTCATTATGAGTTCATAGACACCAAACAAGTCTAGGTTCTCTTTTATCTAAGTGGTAAAAATTTTTTTTTAAAGTCAGCTAAAAAAAAAAAATGGCACAATTTATCTTAACCCGTAGCGTCTCCATTTTTCGTGATCTGGGGTTGGGTAAGGGCCATTTTTTGCGTGCCGAGCTGACATTTTTAATGATACCACATTCGTGCAGATTTTTTCTTTTGATCACCCGTTATTGCATTTTAATGCCATGCAAAAAAAATTTGGATAAACCACCAAGGTTCAAGAAGTCAAGAAAAAACACACAAAAAACCTTGTACCCTAAGGCTAGGTTCACATTGCGTTAGGGCAATCTGTTAAGCACATAGCGCTAGCGGATTGCGCTAATGCAGTGTATCTATAGGGATCGCGTTTGCCGATCCCGCTAGCGAGGAACGGACCTCGGGCGCACCTCGGACGCTGCAAGCAGCGTCCGAGGTCCGTCAGAAAATAACAGCACATCGCTAGCGCGTGCCGAAAATGGCATGCGCTAGCGATGCGTTGGCAACCCGTTAGCACATTGCTGTCAATGGGTGCGCTAACAGACCCGTTACATGGCGTTAATTGTGACAATTTCGCCATGTAACGGAGTCCGCAAGCGGACACCCATTAACGCAATGTGAACCTAGCCTAACAGATAATAGATAAAACTACATTTTTATTGTACATTTTGAAAATATTAGACACACAATCACCATACAGACAACCGTGCTTGACTAAAACTGTCCCTCACACTGTTAATACTCTAAATTTTCCCTGCCTATGCAGCGGAGGTTGGCACCCTAAAATTGATTCGAGATAGTCGCCCCCGCTCAACGGCAGCTGTCCCTCTTACTCCTGTACAGCCGCTATGAATGGTGTGATACAGTTATACTCCAATCTAGCACAACAGGAAAAATGGAAAGGACAGTGATTGCCTTGCAACATAATCATCTATGGCAATCATTAGACAGTGTGAGGCAGAGTGAATGACAAAGTACTTTAAAGTGCTGAAAAGTGCATAATACACACAGTGTACCTCTCAGTAACTGTTCCCTGCTCTTTATAACAGCCTACCTAACTCTGGGGGTTGGCACCCTACTGTACAGCGGAAATGGCGCCCCCACTCCTCAGCGGCTCACCCGAACGGTGACCCTATAAATAAACTACTGACTCTTAGATGTATAGCCTGGTGGGTCCAAACCAATTTACAACCACAGTCATTGATTATAGGTAGGCTAGATTTGCTTTAACCAAAGATTGGTGCAGTATAAATAACAAACTGCGCAACCATACTGTGATATAGAAAAATGCCAGTTGTAACAATGGGGTACTCATCGTTTACGATGTTTTGAGGACTAATGCCTCATGCCTCAACGCGTTTCACCGATCTGGATCATCAGGAGGCTTGGATAAACAGATGCTGCATGGTGACCACCCACGTCGCCACTACTTATAGATTACAACAATGGGCCCTGCACCAATCGGGGGAAAGCTCACTAGCCAATAGAGGTAGAAAAGGAGCCTCCACAATAAGGGTCCCATGTATATACATAGTGTTGTATTCCAATGCAGTCACTTAAACCCCCACACTTTATAATCATAGACTCACCCTGACACTGGCACCTGGTAGATGTTTTATCACCAATAGGCAGATGTCCACAGGTACCGCTATACCGGAAATGAATCCGGCGTCCATAGCACATGGGGTGCTGGTCTGTGTATGAACGACATTGCGCATGTCCGGGAATACCTTGGGAGCCATTTTCTTAGAGCTCAATGTGCTCAAGCCATTGCACATGTCCGCTTGTGTTCCCGCAGCCATATTGCCGGGGATTGCATAATGCGCATGTCCGGATGTGATTTGGACGCCATCTTGCCGAAGGACAATCTACTGGCCCGTGTTGCGCATGTCCAAATGTATGCCGGCAGCCATTTTGCCTGGGATGAGATCAAACCCCCGTGTAATGGAGCGTTGATGTACGCCCCCTCTATTTTGCAGCTAGCTGTGCTATACTGGACAAGATTAGCTATGCCAGCCATTGTCCGATCAACCACTTAGCACCTAAGCGCGCCTTTTGCGTATGAATCCCCATTAGTGTTACTAAGAATAGAAGGGGTGAGGGGGGAAGGGGGGGAAGAAAAAACTGCCGCTATTAACCAGTTAAATGCCGCTGTCAAACGCTGACAACGGCTCCAAACAAAAAGAAAAACACCTCCGCACTGCTGCTGTCAGTTAGACTCGAATACCTCTGCCTTGCTACACTGTGTAGCCGCAATATCGCCCTTAAATGATTAACCGGGTGCTGCATTCACAAAAACAGTCATCATAAATCAGTCCAAAGATAAAAAACTGGAGAGCACTCACCGGTGTTCAGGTGTCAAACTTTATTCGGACATTACATAGTGCAGCAGGGAAGGATGTAGATGCAGATGGACGACAGCCGTTTCGTGCACAAGGCACTTCAACAGGTCATGACGTGTAGAGGAAGTAAGAAGGGTCTTTTACCTGTGCAGTCTTGTGACTCCTCCCACTTACTCAGACGTCATAGCAGGTACAACTGCTTCTCAGAATGCAAGTGGAATAACATACAAAAAGATTACAAGACAATAAAAACATGCACCAAAAACTTAATACACTTAGAATATAATAAATTGTAAATATAAACTATTATACAAAGACCGACATATCGATCTTCTCATTGAGACCTGTTGGTCCTAATGCTCCTGCGCGCAAAATCCACCTCGCTTCTCTCAACAGAAGCCGGTGCAGATCTCCTCCTTGTTGCGGTAAGGAGACTTTCTCTAATCCGGCGAATCTCAGTGTTTGGGTCTTACCCTCATGATGTTGCCTAACATGATCATTTAGCCGAGGGGCCCCCTTTCCTGTACGTATAGAGTTGAAATGTTCTCTTACCCGTACAAACGGGACGAATCGTTTTGCCAATATAAAAGAAACCACATGGGCAAATAATCACATATACAATGTACGAGGTTCTGCAGGATATAAAGTCATGTACTACATGGTGAATTGAACCGACTTTTACCGTATTGCCCGTAAGATGGTATACACAAATTGCACTGGCCACATTTAATGTTGCCTTTGGGAACACCAGCTGCCAACCAACACTCTTGATTGGACACAAAACGATTACGTACCAAGCAATCTCTGATATTTTTACTACGTCGGCAGGCAAACAATGGACCCTTTTCTACCATCTCTCTCAAATCATTGTCCTGTCCCAAAATCTGCCAGTTCTTGCTAATCGCTGACCTGATCTGAGTGTCCATTGGTCCAAATTTGAAACAAAACACAATTTTTTTATCCTTTACATCTCTATTATTGTTCCCCCTAATTCCCATGTTGACCGTATCCAATTCTGCAGCCTTTTTTAATGCCAAGTCAAGAATTGGACGTGGATAACCCCGCTTTTCCAGAATTCCCCAGAAAGCCCCATTGGTATCACATACCAAAAATACATAAGTCCCTAACTGAGCCACCAGGGCGCCCGATTGTATTGGGGGTGGGCTCTCTAACCGAACCCTTGTCCACCTACCTTGATTGGCTATTACGCCCACTTCTACATGATGTGCTATCATTTGTAAAAGATACTCAGGATTTCCTGAGAGCCTTGAAAGGCTTTGTTTGGCAGGAAGGTTTTTTTCTTGCCTCTATAGACATTGAAAGCCTATACACTAGGATTCCACAGAAATTGGGAGTTGAAGCGATTAGAGAAATCTTGAAAAATACGCCAACCGATGCAGATACAATAACCTTCATTTGTGAAGGACTGTCTCTCATTTTAAGAAATAACGCATTCAAGTTTGACAGTACATGGTACAGACAGAGGGTACCGCCATGGGTACCCCTGTCGCTTGTACCCTAGCAAATTTATTTTTGGCGGTATTTGAGGAGAGATTCATTTATCCTTCCAATAACCCCTATTTGAAACATATCAAGTTTTACATAAGATATGTGGATGATATCTTCGTGGTGTGGCATGGCTGCCGGGAGACTTTCACACAATTTGTGGAAGACCTGGAGCTATCCAACACCATGAATATGAGATTCACTTCCCAATTTGGAGGCACGGAATTGACATTTTTAGATGTTAAACTGCAGGTGGGATTGGAAGGTATTCACACAGAGGTCTATCGTAAGCCATCATCGTCTAACTATTACATTTTGATAGTGCCCATCCCGTTTATACAAAACAAGCTTTGCCTTATAGCCAATTCTTGAGAGTCAGAAGGATTAACAACAGTGATATTGGTTTCAGACAACAATCCCAAGAATTATATAACAGATTTGAAAAGCGGGGTTATCCACGTCCAATTCTTGGACTCGAGTGTTGGTTGGCAGCTGGTGTTCCCAAAGGCAACTTTAAATGTGGCCAGTGCAATTTTTGTGTATACCATCTTACGGGCAATACGGTAAAAGTCGGTTCAATTCACCATGTAGTACATGACTTTATATCCTGCAGAACCTCGTACATTGTATATGTGATTATTTGCCCAGGTGGTTTCTTTTATATCGGCATAACGATTCGTCCCGTTTGTACGGGTAAGGGAACATTTCAACTCTATAACTCGTACGTACAGGAAAGGGGGACCCTCGGCTAATTGATCATGTTAGGCAACATCATGAGGGTAAGGGTACTGTCACACTGTGAAATTTCGATCGCTACGACGGTACGATTCGTGACGTTCTAGCGATATCGTTACGATATCGCAGTGTCTGACATGCAGCAGCGATCAGGGATCCTGCTGAGAATCGTACGTCGTAGCAGATCGTTTGGAACTTTCTTTCGTCGCTGGATCTCCCGCTGACATCGCTGGATCGTTGTGTGTGACAGCGATCCAGCGATGCGTTCGCTGGTAACCAGGGTAAACATCGGGTAACTAAGCGCAGGGCCGCGCTTAGTAACCCGATGTTTACCGTGGTTACCAGCGTAAAAGTAAAAAAAAAACAAACCGTACATGCTCACCATCTGATGTCCGTCAGGTCCCTTGCAGTCTGCTTCCCTCTCTGACTGTGAGCACCGGCCGGAAAGTGAGAGCAGATCACAGCGGTGACGTCAGCGCTGCGCTCTGCTCTCAGTGTATGGCCGACACTGTCAGAGCAGGAAGCAGACTGCAAGGGACCTGACGGACATCAGATGGTGAGTATGTACGGTTTGTTTTTTTTTACTTTTACGCTGGTAACCACGGTAAACATCGGGTTACTAAGCGCGGCCCTGCGCTTAGTTACCCGATGTTTACCCTGGTTACCAGCGAACCTCGGCATCGCTCCAGCGCCGTGATTGCAAAGTGTGACCGCAGTCTACGACGCTGGAGCGATATTCATACGACGCTGCGACGTCACGGATCGTGCCGTCGCAGCGATGGAAATTTCACAGTGTGACAGTACCCTAAGACCCAAACACAGATTCGCCGGATTAGATAAAGTCTCCTTACCGCAACAAGGAGGAGATCTGCACCGGCTTCTGTTGAGGAGAGAAGCGAGGTGGATTTTGCGCGCAGGAGCATTAGGACCAACAGGTCTCAATGAGAAGATCGATATGTCGGTCTTTTTATAATAGTTTATATTTACAATTTATTATATTCTAAGTGTATTAAGTTTTTGGTGCATGTTTTTATTGTCAATCTTTTTGTATGTTATTTCACTTGCATTCTGAGAAGCAGTTGTTGTACCTGCTATGACGTCTGAGTAAGTGGGAGGAGTCACAAGACTGCACAGGTAAAAGACCCTCCTTACTTCCTCTACACGTCAGGACCTGTTGAAGTGCCTTGTGCACGAAACGGCTGTCGTCCATCTGCATCTACATCCCTCCCTGCTGAACTACGTTATGTCCAAATAAAGTTTGACACCTGAACACCGGTGAGTGCGCTCCAGGTTTTTTATCTTTGGACTGAATTACAAACGCTGACAGCGGCATTTAACTACCACTTCCGGCCGCGCGGCTGGAAATGCGCACATCAGCGACCCCCCCAAAAACGCAAAACCGAAAAAGGGCTTCGTCATTACAATGAGGCAGCAGAGTTACTCTGTACTCCGTCTGGCCTCTGTTCAGTCGTGTCCTTTTCAGAAGTGCGCAAAACTGTGACCGGGGCACTTTTGTGCACGCTTATAAATAAAGACAGACACCGGCGAATCATAAGACAGAGTCCACCTTGTATTCATATACCTCATTATAGGGAATCTTCAGTTGTGGTTTCCGTCTAAATCACGTCTTTCAGAAATTTACATGGAAACCCCAGGTGTAAGCTCTCAGCCAAGCCTTACTGGGATCTTTGGGATCAGGCAAAATGAACAAAATCCAGCAACTCAGGTTTTTTTTTTTAATACTGTTCATCATGTGGTAAAAGAGGTAAAGCAGCTTTATAATAATAATCTTTATTTTATATAGCGCTAACATTCCGCAGCGCTTTACAGTTTTTGCACACATTATCATCGCTGTCCCCGATGGGGCTCACAATCTAAATTCCCTATCAGAATGCTTTTGGAATGTGGGAGGAAATCGGAGTACCTGGAGGAAACCCATGCCAACATGGGGAGAACATACAAACTCCTTGCCGATGTTGTCCTTGGTGGGATTTGAACCCAGGACTCCAGCGCTGCAAGGCTGCAGTGCTAGCCACTGAGCCACCATGCAGCTTTATTCTTGGGGTCAGTTTGATTACAGCGATTACCACATTTATATCTTTTTGTTTTGTTTGTTTCGCCACTTTTATACAATAAAAACTATTTCATAGGAAAAAAAATTGTTTTTGCATCACTGTATTCTGAGAGCTATAACCATTTCTCCATTGGCAGAGCTGTATGGCAGGTTGAACTGTTAGAAGACAAGATGGTGTTTTCAGCTCTACCATTTTTATTTCCATTTGTCTTCTTGATCGTGTTTGTGTTTTAGTTCACTTTTTGTTTGGCGGTATTATGAAAAGCATTTTTTTGGCCACTTTTTTTTTTAATCTTTTTCATGGTGTTCACTAAAGGGGTCAACTAGCGTGACAGTTTTATAGGTCAGGTGGTTACGTACATGACGATACCAAACGTCTATATACATGTGTGCGTAATACATACATATACACATTTAGACACACGTGTGTATGTATATTGTAAGATGACCGCCAGATGAGTCCTTGAGGGGAGATATGTGTCATTGTGGCTATTAGCTGCGGTAGTGTGAGCTTGGAAGTATGCTCCAGCACGTATAGTGCTGAGAGTTATTTGGCCATTTCAGGGCCAGGTTTTAGGAGCAGTTATAAGAGATGGGTGGGAATGATTGCTCACATATCCCTACCCCAGGGGCATGGTTAGGCAAATAAAATGAAGGCCAGATGTCTCATTCAGTGTCTGTGGCTTTAGGTGTGCAGACCTCCAGTGTGTGTTGCTGAAGACACAGACCTGAGCGGGCGGACCCGCTGTACTATACGGACTGTTTATTTTTTTGTTTGCTTTTCACTTTATGCCGGAAAAGGCTGTTCTTTTGTTTTGGCTATCCAGAGCGAGACACACACATTACATATGTATGTATGTATCTATCTATCGGCTCACTCGACTACACATGGAGGTAGACACAGGAAACATGGTCTCAGTCTTCCACTGTTTATTATATACATTCGGCATAAAGCAGTGTGAAGTAAAACAAACAAAAGTTAGCCCCTCTCTCTCACAGTCTTCTAAATGCTGTGATTGTAGCATTTAGGGGGTTAACATACCCGGGGCGGTGTGGGCACTGCTCATGGCAGTGACAGGCGGGTCTTGGCTTTATCTTAAGCCGAGCTGCTGGCAGTGATCGTGAGGGTACAGCTCCTGTGCCCCGCACAATCTCTCTGATTACTCATTCGTCAAAGGTCAGGAACCCCTATGGGCTCATGTGGTAAGAGTACGTCAAACGTCGTGAAGGGGTTTAACTTCTCGACTTAAAAGTAGATTTCGTTTTTATTATCAGAAAATACTCTGTTGTATTTTCTTTTGTGGAATTTCTTAAGATAAATCGCAGACGTCACATTTTGCATTGCAATGGGTTTAGTCTATAATTTTTTTTATCTGAAGCCTAAATTCTCCAGCTGCACATTCACATCCACTGGTCAATTTATGCTGTGGATATTTTCCATAATGTCAATTTACTTTGCGGATTTTCTCCATAGCATGTGGATGGGAGTACAGTGCAGGTTCATAATCAATATACCTAATTTGGAAGTTTCCATGTGTCTGTGCACAATGAGTCATCCACAGCTGAACAGTAACTTAGGTATCCATAGTTACTACCACTAGCAGCTAACTGACTGGGCGTAACCATGGATACCTAAGGAGAGGAGCTCTCCCTGGTGGTGAGTTAAGGCATAAGCCTTTTTTGCAACACTCAGGCAACACTGAGGCAACATTGTGAGGCAACATTGCAAAGATGGAACAAATTGAGTGCGCTGCTGCTGCACGTAGAGAAGCGAATCGCATACGGATGCGTAACCTGCGTCTTAATGAAACAGAAGACAAACAAAATTGTCGAAGAACTGCTGATGCAGCCTGACAGAGGGCGGCCAGAGCAAGAGAAACAAATTAAGTAACTGAATCACGTAGAGCATCTAATGCTGCACGACAACGAGCAACACGCAATGCACAAAGTGATACACATATTTCACAAAAAAGAGAACAAGATAGAATATGTGTCCAAAATGCAAGAGCCACTCGACGACGGCAAGTTACATTTGCCGCTAGAGGACTTCGCAATCAAATTGTTGAGACACGTATTTAAGAGCACTATGCTGGTGAACTGACATTTCGATGTCAGTTCTGCCAATCTAAAAATTTCAAAGACGAAATGGCGCAGGACAAAACATTCCCTTCCTGCTGCAAGAGAGGGAGCATCCAATTACGTCCCATTCGTATGGATGATCAATTAGTCAAGTTGATGAAAGGAGAGCATCAGCACTCCAATAACTTTATGGCTAATATAAGGCAATACAATAGCTCGCTTGCTTTGGCATCAATGGGAGCACAAGTAGCGCCACCTCCTGGTCATGGTCCATACGGTTTTCGAATTCATGGACAAATTTACCATAGAACTGCCCCATTGCATCCCGCATTGGGTAGTACTCCTAAGTTTGCCCAGATTTATATCTTGGACAGTGAAGAAGCATTAAGTACAAGAAGTCAAGCAAATAAAAAGTGCCTCCCAGCACTGCTATCATCTATTGGAGAGAAAATGAAAGCAATTAACCCACTCGCAAGAGCCTTCACAATGATGAGGGAATTTGAAATAGAGGAAGAGAGGAATGCTGAATTAGAAAATCGCGATCCACTCGAAATATCAATGTCAATTATAAATGACTAAATTGATGATCAGAGGCACTACAATGCACCAAGGTGCAATGAAGTAGCTATAATTTATCAAAATGCAGTGGGTGAACCCCCATTTAATAGGGACATCAGAGTTCACCTCAAAAGTGAAAACCAAACTGTTCAAATCAGCTTTCTTCACAGAAAGTGTGATGCAATGACATATCCACTTCTATTCCCATCTGGGGACAGTGGATGGACAATAAAATTGACAACTCCAATTGCCCTAAGGCTATGTTCACACTTTGCGGGTTTTGCCGCGGATCCGCAGCGGATTTGACACTGCAGATCCGCAGCAGTTTTCCATGCAGGGTAAAGTACAATGTTACCCTGTGGAAAACAAAACCCGCTGTGCACATGCTGCGGATTTCCGCGGAAAAAGCCGCGCGGCTTTTCTGCGGAAAAAAAGAAGGAGCATGTCACTTCTTGGTGTAGAATCGCAGCGATTCTGCACCCATAGAAATGCATTGATCCGCTAACTTCCCGCATGGGGCTGTGCCCACGTTGCGGGAAGTTAAGCGGATAATGTGCCGATGGTACCCGGGGTGGAGGAGAGGAGACTCTCCTCCAGGCCCTGGGAACCATATTTTGGTGTAAAAAAAAGAATTAAAATAAAAAATAATGCTATACTCACCTCTCTGCGCTGCCCGCGGCGTCCGGTCTCAGTTGCTGTGCCGAACAGGACCTGTGGTGACGTCGCGGTTACATGACCGTGATGACGCCGCGGTCACATGACCGTGACGTCACGAAGGTCCTTGTCGGCACAGCCGCTTGCAGCGCCGAGGAGATCGCGACGTCAGAGGGTGAGTATAAGGCCAATTTTTATTATTTTTTACATTACTATTGATGCTGCATAATGCTGCATATGCAGCATCAATAGTACAGGAGTAATCCCGCAGCGGAAACCGCGATAAATCTGCAGGGATAACCGCAGCGGTTTTGCCCTGCAGATTTATCAATTCCGCTGCGGGATTAACCCGCAGAGGAACCCGCAAAGTGTGAATGTGGCCTAAGTGTGCAACATCAAGGAATTGGAGACATTCAGCTACCATCCATACCAGTGGATCAAGATCGACAAGAAAAAAAAAATCACCCTGTTGCAGTACTATGCATACAGGCTTGCCATCCGTGACAAGTTCAATCGCCTTTTAAATGTTGGGAAGTTGACGCAACAACTCATCGTTGACAGTTATGTCAAAATTGAATCCGACAAGATCGAATACATAAAACAAAATCAAAAGGCATTATGTGTCGACAGTTATGCCGGCGTTATGGATCACATCCATAATGCTGCGTTACACCAAGGGCTAAAAGCTGGGACACCAGTAATTTTACCGTCTACTTTCATTGGAAGCCAATCAATATTATAATAATAATAATAATAATCTTTATTTATATAGCGCCAACATATTCCGCAGCACTTTACAATTAAGATGGGACATATACAGACAAATTCAATACAAGTTAAGACAATTTAAACAGTGACATTAGGAGTGAGGTCCCTGCTCGCAAGCTTACAATCTGCAAATTATGTGCTTCAATAAAAAGTTTTAAATATCTTTTCAAATACGTATACAAAGGAAATGACTGTGCCAATATCAAGCTTGATACATTAAACTGGAATGAACCAGTCATGTACCTAGATTCTCGGTATATAAGTGCCCCTGAGGGCATGTGGAGAATCAGAAAAAAAACAAAATGCATGATGCTTCACATACCATTAAAAGGCTTGCTGTTCACCTTGAAAACATGCAAGTGTTTTTAGCAGATGGTAATGTGGATATGGTTATCTCAGACTCTAAAGCCTCTACTCTGCAGGCTTATTTTGACCTAAACAGAGTTGACACTTCCGCCTGTCAGTATTTGTACAGTGAAATCCCTGAACACTATGTCTGGGATAGAAAAGCTGTACTAGAAGGATGGAAAAAACGATGGGCTCAATTTGGGAAAACAATTCCCGAATGCATACAGTCTATTTAACAGATGGTGAGCTGTATTACCTAAGACTCCTTTTAATTCACGTAAGAGGAGCAAAGTCTTATGCTGACTTAAGGACTGTCAATGGAGTCGTACATGACACGTATAAAAATGCGTGCATTGATCATCTTTTGGAAGACGATTCCAAATGGGAAGACGGTATAACGGATGCAATCTCTTTCCAAATGCCCTACCAACTTCGTGAATTATTTGCTATAATTTGTGCATATGGGGAACCAGCTAAACCATTGGCATTATGGCAAAAATATAGAACCGAATTTATGGAGGATTACAACAGGCGGTATACTCCAGAAATTGCTGAGCAACTGGCTCTTTGTGATATTAATGAAGTGCTCTTAAGCAATAAAAAGTCCTGTGCTGACTATGGATTGCCACTTCCAGTAAATGTTCCAGATGAAACACTAGACCAACTGAATTATGCTGTAATAAAGCAGGAGGCTGAGCAATTGAAAGCTATGCTTAATGAAGCTCAGAAATCCGCTTTCGCTGCAATTATGCAAGCAGTCAATGCTGCGTCACAGCCAGACGACACTAGCTCACACTGTTTTATTCTGGACGGCCCAGGAGGCAGTGGGAAGACATTTTTGTATAACTACTTACACAAGACACTACAAGCAGAAAAGAAGTCTATTTGCTCAGTAGCCTCCACTGGATTGGTGACTACATTAATACAAAACAGTAGCACCTACCATTCCAAGTTTGGCCTTGGAATTACAACAAATGAGACCACAGTGTCAAAAATTAAGCCAACCTCACTTCAAGCAAAGGAGCTTAGGGAGTCATCTGTTGTTATTTGGGACGAAGTAACAATGACTCCCTGTTTTAATATGAACGCTGTGGATAATTTGTTCCAAGACATATGTGGAAAAAAAAGACCATTTGGTGGAAAAGTTTTTATAAATGGTGGTGATTTTCGTCAAACCCTACCAATAGTGGAAGGTGGAAAAAGAGCCCAAATTGTACAGTCCACCATTAAATGCTCAAATCCTGGAATCAGTTTTCACGGTTCCAGTTACAACAGAATATGAGAACGTCTCAGGAAGAAGTTGAGTACAACTCACGGTTACTGAAACCTGGCAATGGAGAGTTGTCAAATGTATATGGTCTACCAGAAGACATAAATGAAATCCCCAATTCTTTTATTGAAGAGGGTGATTTAATTACAGCTATTTTTGGCGACTCACTTGGAATTACCGATGCAAAGGTAGAAGCAATTGCCAATAAAGCAATTCTTACGCCATTGAATGATGACGTTAACGCCTTGAACAACAAAATTCTTAGTCAAGTTCAAGGTGAACACTCAACATATCGCTCCATCGACAATTGCGGAAGAGGAGGGTGTGATTCTCACAGATTACCCTGTAGAGTTTCTTAACTCTTTAAATCCCACTGGGATGCCTCCTCATGAACTAAAGCTGAAACCAGGAGCTGTAATTATGCTCCTGTGTAATCTTAACAGAAAGCGTGGCCTTTGTAATGGAACAAGGCTTTATGTGAAAAGCTTAAAAGCAAATGTTATTCAAGCCGTTGCTTTAAATGGAAAAGCAAAGGGTCAGACACTTTTTATTCCAAGAATTGACCTGATTTCCAAAGATAAAAACTTGCCAGTCCAGATGCGACCGCGTCAGTTTCCTGTTATGTTGGCTTTTGCAATGACTATCAATAAATCTCAGGGACAGTCCTTGGATATTGTAGGAATTTATTTGCCTCTCCCAGTGTTTTCACACGGGCAGGTATATGTGGCTTTCTCCAGGGGAAGGAAAAGCCAACAAATAAGGGTCAAAATATTTGAGACACAGAAGCAAGGTAAACTTATTCCTAACGCTGACAAATGGTTTACTGTCAACTGTGTGTACAAAGAAGTCTTTTATTAAGCTTTTTAAACAATTGTAAAAGCCAAAAAATTTTGTACACAAAAGCGGGACTAACTCCTAGCCGCGGTCTGCGGACCAAACATTGGGCATGGGCAGAGCCTTGGGGTCAGATCCCAAGGGCGCTCAACCATGTGAAATAGCTTACACTCAGGAACATTGAGGAATAGCGCTATCGGATAGCTCTACCCATTCATTTCCTTTAGGAATAGGGCTATGGGATAGCTCTACCTGTTCACTGATAGCACTATTGGATAGCTCTACCCGAACAGTATTAACTACAGAGCTTTTTCATACACAAGGTAGGAGTGGCAGGAGAGGTACACCAGGTATTTATGTTTGCCATTAGTCTGCACATACGCCAGTCTGGTGCGTGGGTACACCCCATTGTGTGGTTCGTAATCACAGCACGCTCCCGAAGGGCGCGCAATCACTCGTACAAAGCTAATTCTCTGTGGATTTAAAGTACAGGTGAATATCGCTTACATAACTTGCAAATTTTAATACGAATATTCCATCAGTATTTTTAATGTAAAACCAAGAATGGAACTCAAAACTGAAAAAGTATAAAAGGAAATATGCACTTTTTTTTTTAACTTCAAAATGATTTAATGGTATTAAGACCACACCTCAAAATTCTCACTTTTTTTTTTTTTTTTAATTTCCCAGTTGAGTGTAGTGTAAATTACATATGCATATTCCTGCATGTGCTAACCTGATCAAAGCAGCCCTCACTGGTGTTTTAGAATCTGCCTGCAGTTTGGGGCTCATAATTTGTCTCTGTGGCACCAGTTTGAGTGGAATGAATGTATGCAGTGCAAATCCATATGACATTCATTAGTTACCTTTGAAGTTTCTTGGAAGGATTCTCAAAAAAACAACAAGAAAAAAAACAAACAAAACCCCCCAGCCATTTTCCAATAGAAACAGCAGCAAAATACAACACATTCAGTCCTGAGTGATTTTAAACTCCTCCTTTATTAACTTTTGACCTTTTGATTTTCCTAATATCTTTGTTGCGTAGAATCAATGCTCCATCTTTAAACTTTCCAACTTGCCCAGTGGGGGCCTTTCCTAAACCTTTCTTCCTTCTGGACCACCTAAAAAGTAAAAGCAAAAAACGACTATTACATTAAAACACTGGAGGCAGCACAAGCAATTATAATACAACAGACTGACAGGCAATAACGCTTTTTCCACTTACCGTATATACTCGAGTATAAGCCGACCCGAGTATAAGCCGACCCCCCTAATTTTGCCACAAAAAACTGGGAAAACTTATTGACTCGAGTATAAGCCTAGGGTGGAAAATGCAGCAGCTACCGGTGAATTTCAAAAATAAAAATAGATGCCCCATACCGTTCATTATTGCCCCAAAGGAGGTTCCATATAAAGCTGTGCCATATATAAAGCTCCATACCGTTGATTATTGCCCCATAGATGCTCCATATATAGCTGTGCCATATAGAATGCTCTGCACCGTTCATTATGGCCCCAGAGATGCCCCATATACAATGCTCTGCACCGTTCATTATTGCCCCATAGATGCTCCATATAAAGCAGTGCCATATATGCTCTGCACTGTTCATTATGGCCCCATAATAAGGAGCATCTAAGCTGTGCCTTATATGCTCTGCACTGTTCATTATTGCCCCATAGATGTGCCATATAAATCTGTGCCATATATAATGCTCTGCACTGTTCATTATTGCCCCATAGATGTGCCATATAAATCTGTGCCATATATAACGCTGCTGCTGCAATAAAAAAAAAAAAAACACATACTCACCTTTCTTGCTTGCAGCTCCTCAGCGTCCCGTCCCGGCATCTCTCTGCACTGACTGATCAGGCAGAGGGCGGCGCGCACACTATATGCGTCATCGCGCCCTCTGACCTGAACAGTCAGAACAAGAGGACACGAAGACAGAGCGGCGCCCGGCGTGTGGAACGTGGACAGGTGAATATAAAATACTCACCTAGTCCCGGCGCTCCCCCTGCCTGTCACACTGTCTTCGGGTGCCGCAGCTCTTCCTCTGTCAGCGGTCACCGGCACCACTGATTAGAGAAATGAATTTGCGGCTCCACCCCTATGGGAGTGGAGTCCATAATCATTTCTCTAATGAGCAGTCCCACGTGACCGCTGAACAGGGGAAGAGCTGCGGCACCCGAAGACAGTGTGACAGGCAGGGGGAGCGTCAGGATCGCCGGGACTAGGTGAGTATGCGACACGCTCTCTCCCCCTCACCCGCCGACCGTGACTCGAGTATACATTAAGACACTCAAAAATGTACTAAAAGATATCTCATTAGGATCAACTGTCCTGAGCGTTCTATATGGTCACAGAAAGCAGAATAAAATGAGACCTTGATATCTGTGATCCGATGTCTTATTCCAAACTATTCTAGATAAACGGTTACAGAAAAAAACGCTATTAACCAGCAGATATGGGGTTAATCTGTAGATTACTAGCCTGCCAGGCGCCTGCACGTAGCCGAAGGCTGTGGGGAGAGACTGAACGTTATTTTCCCCGCCAGCATTCGGTTTCAGTCATAGGGGCGGGGGCAGTTCAGTCACCGCTCAGAGAGCAGCATCTCTGTATACTCAGAACGGGGACTGAACCAGCGCAAGCGCCGCCCCATGACAGGAATCGAATGCTGCCAGGGAGAATAAAGTTTATTGTCTTCCGTAGCGTTCTGCTACATGCAGGCTTGTCACCTGCAGATTAACCCCATTATCTGGTTATTTTCTGGTGCCAGGTTACCTTTAGGATCTATGATCAGGACATAGATCTCCTAGAGGCTATGCCTCCTGTAAGTGTCTCCAGTTCGTTTGAAAACTGTCACCACACGTACGATTACACATGTAAACCCATTCAAATCTATGGGTCTGCGCACGTCAGTGTATTCTCACTGCGAGAACATTTTCAACCTACGAGTGGTGACATCAGTAAGGTTACAGCACTTCACAAGCCAGCTCACACAGAGGTTACCGTGAGAACTGCTGCCTGTGACCTGCAGTAACCCTAATTACCTCCACGTTAGTCACTGCAGCCAGGTCCTCACGCTACCCTTATTGTGTTCGGGCTGCCATGGTGAGCGGTCACGTTACTGATGTCACCGTTCACCACAGCATCCGGATGTAGCAGAGTTGGAGATCAACATGAGACCACCTTATTATGGATTTATAGCGGAACCCTGTGGAATACTTTTATTTTTAAGGTAATAAATGGTTAAATGAGGGTAATTGTCAGTGATTGATTTTTACATTTAAAGGACTTTTCTCTGTGTGTGTTTATTACTTTTGAATTCAGGGTTAGTAATGGGGGTGTCTGACAAACGCCTCTCCATCACTAACCCCTGGGCTTGATTTCAGCACACATTACACAGCTGACATCAACCCCAAAACCATTATCCCGATTTCCAACGCACCAGGGCAAATCGGGAAGAGCTGAGGCTAAGCGTCAAAATTGGCGCATCTAATGGATGCGCCGTTTCTGGGACAGCTAGTCTTATTAGTATGGGAGGGGGCCAATATCCATGTCTCCATCTCAGCCTATTAAGATCAGCCTGCAGCTGTCTGCTTAGTCTTTACTGGTTATTAAAAATAGGGGGGACCCCCCCAAGTCCTTTTTTGGGTCCATCCTTTTTAATAACCAGTAAGAGCTTTGCAGAAAGCTGTGAGCTGCTATTAATAGGGTGAGAAGTTGCATGGATATTGGCAGCTTCCCAGAATAAAAACCCTAGCTCACAGATGTCTCCTTTCCCTCGGCTGGTTATTGAAAGTAAGGGAGACCCCACGCCATTTTTTTCATATATTTAGTTATTAGGTAAATACAAGCACATAAAAGAGTACACGCAAACCACTGAAATATTATATTATATATATATATATCTCACTGACATTTCTATCTATCCATCTTTCTCTATCTTTGCATATTAATACCTAAACATCTGTCATTTCTATTCTTCATTCTGTTGCAGCACTTGTCACACTGATGCTGCACACACACACACAGACACACACACACACACACACACACACACACACACAGTGTCTGGCAAAAGTATTCACCCCCTTAGCTTTTTACCCATTTTGTTACATTACAACCAGTGCTTAAGTATTTTTGTAATCAGATTTGTGTCTGATGCACCAGCACTAAATAGTCTAAGTTGGTGAAATGAAGTGAGAAACATATAGGCATAAATTAAATGTATGGGATCAAATAACTAAAAATTGGAATGTGCATATGTATTCACCCAATTTGCTATGAAGCTCAGAAAGTTTTTTGGTGCAGGACTTTCGGTTCAGAGGATGTAACACGCTGAAGGAGCAGCTCTCACATCAGACAGAAAGCCTACTAAGAAATCTGCACAGCCTGGACAAGAGAAAGACAGATTACCACAGATTACTCCACATCATCTATAAAGGTCAGTCGCTACAGTCCTGGACCACCACAGAGACCCAGAGGGTCCTGGCCAGCTGCCCAACCATGTGCTGCCCACCAACATGCGCAGTGAAGCTAGGAGGGGCTGCTATCTCCCCCCAGGGAAACCCGCAAAGCCCACTGTCACACTGTGACTAAAGGCACAATCCAACTAACTAGACACACAAAACCTCACCCCACGGAAACGCCACTTACCGAGCATAGTTGCTTTTCCTGGCACCTGGTAAAGGGGCC
This sequence comes from Ranitomeya variabilis, assembly GCF_051348905.1. Lineage (NCBI taxonomy): Eukaryota > Metazoa > Chordata > Amphibia > Anura > Dendrobatidae > Ranitomeya > Ranitomeya variabilis. Next base: position 183,810,254 of record NC_135233.1, on the reverse strand, counting down.
ACTAAAAGTTGGACAGTGACCAGAAAAAGCCCCAGGAGGGCAGTTAAACACAGTCGGAAGCTCACTTCTCTTGGGAAAACTGGTGACACCTGCTGGCAGCTACAGTGAACTGCAACTGCTTTTCGCACAAGGAAAAGCTCTGCTGTCACCTAGTGGACAAAAATAAGAACTACAAGCACCTGCTTTGTGCTATAGGGAGAGATATTTCTATAGCTCCCAAGATACATAAGAATTGATAATTCTTTGGAGAAAAGATAAACTGCAACAACAGAGGACTCAGACACTGACTCCATCTACATCACCATGTCAGCAAATGGATCACTACGTATTACGTAGCTCACAAAAGTCGGAGAGCTCTAGGCAAACAAGCAGTGGGAACCGCAATAAGGGGGAAGACATCATGGACCCAAGCCCCACAGGAGAGGAAGCTGCTGCAACACACTTGCAACAGAAAACCCTTGATAGGGAGGACACTGAAGACCTAACTGAGTGTAGAAGGGAAGACCCTTTAAGATTGATAACAATAGACTATAACAAACTGGCAGCTGACGTGGCAAGTAGCATCATGCAAGACATCCAAAAGACCTTGGAATATGCTATCAAGAAGGCCTTCCAGCACAGTCAAGAGGAATTGAGCAAACAGAAAGGACAGATAGAGGAGCTGGAGCAGAGGGTCTCAACTGGAGGATAACGTGCAGCTCTCCTCACAGTTGAAAGAGACAACTACAGACACAAAACGCCTGTCCGAGAAGGTCGAGGACCTGGAAAATAGGTCAAGGTGCAGCAACTTAAAGGGAACCTGTCACCCCCAAAATCAACGGTGAGCTAAACCCACCGGCATCAGGGGCTTATCCACAGCATTCTGTAATGCTGTAGATAAGCCCCCGATGTATCCTAAAAGATGAGAAAAAAAGGTTAGATTATACTCACCTGGGTGGGGTGTTCGATCCGATGGGCGTCGCGGTCCGGGTCCTCCCATTTTCTTACAATGACGTCCTCTTCTTGTCTTCACGCTGCGGCTCCAGGGCAGGTGTACTTTGTTTGCCCTATTGAGGGCAGAGCAAAGTACTGCAGTGCGCAGGTGCCGGGCCTCTCTGACCTTTCCCGGTGCCTGCGCACTGCAGTACTTTGCTCTGCCCTCAACAGGGCAAACAAAGTACACCTGCCCCGGAGCCGCAGCGTGAAGACCAGAAGAGGACGTCATCTGATGAAGATAGGAGGCGCCGGACCGGACCGCAGCGGGAACGCCCCTGGGTGAGTATAATCTAACCTCTTTTTCTCATCTTTTAGGATACATCGGGGGCTTATCTACAGCATTACAGAATGCTGTAGATAAGCCCCTGATGCTGGTGGGCTTACCTCACCCTCAATTTTGGGGGTGACAGGTTCCCTTTAAGGCTAGTGGGGCTCTCGAATTCGATCACGGCAGCAGAACTGCAAAGACTCTGTGAAAGAGACCTACCAATGGCCCTGGGAATTAATCATGGTTGTAGTGTTGAAAGGGCTCACAGAGTTGGGCCAGATCTGCGATCTCACAACCAAGGATCGAGTGACCGGACATTAAGACCACGTCAAGTAATCATGAAATTCCTGGACTATAATGTTAAGTTTGACATAATGAGAGCATATAGAAGATGTTCCTGGCCAGTGACTTTGAGAGGGATGAAAGTCCTACTATTTGAAGACTATTCCGCGAAGGTGGCAAAACGCAGGAGAGCCTTTAGTAAACTATGTGCAGAACTATCAAGCAAAGAAAAGCTTTGCACTGCAATACCCGGCGACACTGAGGATTTTCCCGAACGAAGGTGATAACCTCATCTACAACTCGCCGAGTGATGCAGAAAAAGATATGGAAAAAAATACTGCGCAACGCAAAAAAACATTGAACGAAGAAGAGGCCATGAGGAAGACTGCTTCCCCTCAACACCAAAGCCTCAGAGGACATATGGCCACCCCAGGAAAAGCACCATAGAAATGGACTGCACCATATACATCTTGCTCTTGACGGTCCGCCCCCCCCCACCACTACACACACCTTTCCTACAAACAGGACAATGTCTCCCCAAGATGACAGAAGTGTCCATCGGCTCCATATTTGGGGGAAGGGACCCGGGTTTTGGCAGGGTGGAGGGGAAAGAGCTATGCAAAGGTGCTGCCCAGGGCGGAGGAGAAGATGCAGATGGCATTTTGACAATCATTTATGACATGTGGTTTGGGATGTTTCTTCCCACGTTTTTTTTTTTTTTTCTTTTTTCCTTTTTTTTTTTTTTAGCAGTTCTTACTTCCTCAAAAAAAAAGGAAAGTCCACAATGCTATTAGTGATGTAAGAAGCTAGAAATACACTACAGCGTATTGAGAACTCACTGTTTGCTTGCTTTAAGGTTTTAATCTCTATCCCCTTTCATATCTTTGTTGAGTCTTTTTTTCCTTTCTTTTCTACCCTTCTCTAACCACCTGAGAATCTCCCTTTAATCCCGAGAACCCTTAGAAAGAAAATAACGCAAGAGGCAATAGGCAGCAGTGACCGTGATTATGAAGATTATCTCCTGGAATGTGAAAGGCCTAAGATCCCCGAATAAAAGAGTAAAGATACTGAGACATCTGAAAAGGTACCTCGCCAGATATTGTTTTGCTTCAAGAAACCCATCTAAAGTAAGAGGATTTTTCTAGGCTCAACATGCTGTGGGTAGGGAAAGTAATGGGCTCGGCAGCTCAAGGTAGATACGCAGGGGTAATGATACTATTCCATCGTAATTTTGTATTTAATCTGCTGTCCCAGGGGTGTGATGATCACGGAACATGGGTTTGGGTCACCATAGAGCATGGAGGAGAAGTCTATTCAATCTCCAATGTATATGGACCTAATGGTCCAAACAAAGTCTTTTTTAATGACCTGGAGAGGAAAATTGTCTTGGACAACTCGCCTCTGATAATTACTGGGAGAGACTTGAATACGGTCCACAATGGGGAGGAGGACAGAAAGAGTCAGAGTCTGTTCCCGTCAAAAAAAGACTATTCTCCCCTCCTTCCTTAAACAAACTGGATTGAGAGAAATTTGGTGTGTTGGCTTCATCCAGAGGATAGAGACTTTACCCTCTTCTCTCATGCCCACCAATCCTGGTCAAGGATAGACTATCTGTTGATCTCGGAGAGACTATTAAATAGAATGAAGTCAGTGGAGAGCCACGACCTGGTCATATCTGACCATGCTCCGGTGGGTATGGAATTGGTGGATAACCAGATAAAAAGGAACACGTTACATATGGAAATTCCCAGCTTATATCTTACAAAAGATGAGGGATTTAATGACAAACTACGGGCTGGTGGGAGGAATTTGAATGGGACAACAAGGAACATGCAAACCAACACGCTTTGTACTGGAATACGGCAAAAGCGGTACGAAGAGGCAAAATTATGATGTTTGTGGCCTCACTCAAGAAAACAGTAGCAGAAAAATACTCAGACTCTAGTGCGAAACTTATAAATATACAGTACAGACCAAAAGTTTGGCCACACCTTCCCATTTAAAGATTTTTCTGTATTTTCAGGACTATGAAAATTGTACATTCACACTGAAGGCATCAAACCTATGAATTAACACATGTGGAATTATATACTTAACAAAAAAGTGTGAAACAACTGAAATTATGTCTTATATTCTAGGTTCTTCAAAGTAGCCACCTTTTGCTTTGATGACTGCTTGAGGCCTGCTCTTACAGACCCATTTCCCTTATTGATGTAGACCAGAAGATTATGTCAAAAATAATGGCGGACAGATTGGCAGTAGTATTATACCAACTGGTGAACCCTGCACAAGTGGGATTTGTTAAGGGTAGGGTGGCAGTGAAAAACATACAAAAGGTACTATGTTGGACGGAGTGGGTTGCCGCAGCCAGTTGGGAGAGAAACCGGCTTTGCTGCCTCTGGATGCAGAAAAAGCTTTTGATAATGTTAGCTGGGACTCACTGGGGGCAACTCTGGATTCGTTCATCCTAAAGGGCAATTTTAGAATATACCTGGAGGGGGTGTATAGGAACCCGACAGCCAGAATACATACGCCAGGCTTCCTCTCTGAGCCATTTCATTTATATAAAGGGACCAGGCAGGGATGCCCGATGTCACCACTACTGTTCAACTTGGAACTGGAACCCTTTGCTCGGTATATGGAAGAGTCAGACTTATTTGAGGGAATCATGGTGGGTGCTAGCAGAACTTAAATAGCATTATTTGAAAATGATGTCATCTTGTTTTTGTCCCGGCCATTGGAACAATTAGGAAACATCTTTCAGTTTATCCAGAAATTCGGTGAATACTCGGGATATAAGGTCAATATCGTCAAGAGTGAACTCTTGGAATTGAGGGACAAAACGCCTGCAGAACAATGGAAGATAATAGGTGTGAAGAAACCAGATTGTATCTTACTTTCCCAGACAACCATGTTTTTGCAAATCCAAAAGAACTGGCTTTTTATCTGTATATTGGCTTGTGAATTTAAGTGTTTATGTCTGGTCGGTCAAGAAAACAGACTTGCCCACTGATATACTATCTAACATACTGTGTAAGGGTACCGTCGGTCGCTACGACGGTACGATCCGTGACGTTCCAGCGATATCCATACGATATCGCTGTGTCTGACACGCAGCAGCGATCAGGGACCCCGCTGAGAATCGTACGTCGTAGCAGATCGTTTGGAACTTTATTTCGTCGCTGGATCTCCCGCTGTCATCGCTGGATTGGTGTGTGTGACACCGATCCAGCGATGCGTTCGCTTGTAACCAGGGTAAACATCGGGTTACTAAGCGCAGGGCCCCGCTTAGTAACCCGATGTTTACCCTGGTTACCATCGTAAATGTAAAAAAAAAAACAAACAGTACGTACTCACATTCCGGTGTCCGTCAGGTCCCTCGCCGTCTGCTTCCCGCACTCACAGTCAGTGCGGGAAGCTGACGGCGAGGGACCTGATGGACACCGGAATGTGAGTATGTACTGTTTGTTTTTTTTTTTTACATTTACGATGGTAACCAGGGTAAACATCGGGTTACTAAGCGCGGCCCTGTGCTTAGTAACCCGATGTTTACCCTGGTTACCCGGGGACTTCAGCATCGTTGGTCGCTGGAGAGCTGTCTGTGTGACAGCTCCCCAGCGACCACACAACGACTTACCAACGATCACGGCCAGGTCGTATCGCTGGTCGTGATCGTTGGTAAATCGTTTAGTGTAACGGTACCCTAAGTCTGTAATAGTGACTGTACATAGAGTGTGTTAAGCTTTGTGTATTGATGTGTGCTGATATGCTAATAGTGCTACTTAATCCCATCACCATTGTTTACCTTATCTTGATGTTGGATTGAAGGACCCTGGGTAATTCTAAAAATACATGCCTTGGGTATAAAAGAGACTCAGAGATCACATCCTGGAGTCTGAAGTGACACAGAGCTACCAGCCAGACATTCTGAAAACCACCCAACAGACAAGAGAAAGGACTGCAGCCAATTCATCATGGCACCATCACGAGGGACACTGATCTAGGATTCTATAGGATACAACCTAGGTGTTTTCGGCTCCGGTTGGAAGGATACAGATCTGATCCAGTGACCATCTCTGCACCATGGATATGTTTGGAGAAAGCCAGGGTTGGGACCCGCTGGTCGCCTGGTTCCATGGAGATGGTCAGATAAGCCAGGTGGTGACTCTCGTGTCAACTGGCTTTGGACCTTGTATGGACTCTATGGACAGTTCTTGGTCATCTCCCTATGCTTGTCGTTACCCCTTCTCTGTGCATTCATCCACAGATGGAGTAGCGACCGTGGGAGCTCTGACATCATGTCTTACTGGAAATACATGGAGACGCAGTGATATTTTATATGCGCCCATGTGACCCTGGGAGCTCTGACATCGTGTAATACTGGAAATACGTGGAGACGCAGTGATATTTTATATGCGCCCACGTAACCAAACAATTCCAGCCATGGTAGGATTGTTCTGTTTGCTATTGTGTGTTGTGGTTCAATAAAGTATTGCCACACTGTTTTACCTTAACCCTGTGTTGTCTGTGTAGTGTATTGCCCACGGGGAGATAAAGCGGGCGTTCAGTGGTATGAGCCGTGGTCCATGCAGTCTTGCTAAAGACAGCCGGGCCAGCGGACGAGAGCACCCACTGACCCCGTTTCTCCGTTACACTAGGTTTAGAACTACATATTGCAAAGACACAAATCACCTACCTGGGAATTTAGATAGGCAGGCTTCTGGCACAACTATATTCACTAAATTAAACACCTCTCATCGAAAAAATGCTAGGAGAACTTCGGAGATGGCAGAATCTACCGCTATCTCTTCTGGGAAGATGCCATTTAATTAAAATGATCAGCTTTGCCAGACTACTATACCCACTACAGACATTACCCCTGATACTAGATTTAAACAAAATAAACAGAGCTTTTACCCATTTTATATGGGCGGGTAAAAGGCCCAGAATCGCATTGGGAAAACTAATGCTAACTAGGAGCGAAGGTGGGATCAATTTTCTGAATGTCAGAGCCTACAACATAGCAAGTCTTTTTAGACATGTGATAGTCTCCTGTAGCCAATCTAACTGCTACTCTAATACCCAAATGGAAAGACAGCTGGCGGCGCCGTGGGAATTAAATGCCCTCTTACATACAAAACAGGCCAAACTCCCGCAAAATGTAAAATCCTCCCTATTGCTTCGGGATACTATTGTATGCTGGAACATAATAAGGGAGGCATTCGGCCTTCCCTTCCAGATCTCTAAACATATGCCACTATTTGGTTACCCAGAATTTCCCCAGGGAACAGAAATCAAAAGAGCGAAAGGACAAGCAGGCGATAACCTGAAGAAAGCTGGGGATATTATGCATACAGAGGTTAAACTATGGCTGAGCCCACAAGAAATCATGGACAAATGCCATATAGAAAGCAGACACTTCATGCAGGTCCATTCTTTCTGCTTATCTAGACTTCGCAGGCTGTTTAGAATATGTAGTTCCGTTTCATTAGATAATAGAGTGGGTATGAGCACTCAGAATATAAGCATATCCTCAATATACAACACTGTAAGACAAATTCCTGAAGCTAAAGCAAAACAAGCTGTTTAAGACGTGGGAGGAATGGACTGGGGATAAGGATATCGCAGAGACAATTCTACAGGGGTGGGAACAGGTAAAAAAAAAAAAAATCCATTCTATGTGAAAGATGGAGGGAAACCTATTTTAAGCTCATGCATACAGCATTATATCGTTTCAATATCCCATCCTCTCCTAGATTTCCCGGCAGGATTACTGCGTGCCCCAAGCACGGACGCCTTCAACGAATCTCTGGCACGGTGTGTGGGAATGCAAGGCAGCTAAAGAGTACTGGAAACGGGTAGAGGAGCAGGTTCGATCGTTCTGGGGAATCCATCTCCCACAAACGCCACAAACTAGGCTATTCCACCAGTTAAGACCCCCGGAGACACAACCCACAGGCGTTAAAGCAAAGATCCCTAAAAACATCCACACATTCTTAGTTGTAGCGTTACGTGGTTTATTTGGCGAATGGCTTAAACCAAACACCCCATCGATGGTGATGATAATAGCCCAGAGGAAACACTTACTGGGAATTGAATTAATCGAGGCGGAAAGGAGTAAAGAAAAATCTGCAGGGAAAATATTTCCGCTGTGGAAAACATTCATTGGTTTCCACTATAGTCCCCATGAAAAATCGAGAATGATTAGCCCCTTCCGGCACACCGAATGGTACTGTCTGGAGGATCTGAGCGGGACGTTAGGGGTCTTGGGAACCATTCCAGATGTATAATGTCTATTAAAGATACAACATATATTACCGTAGAACGACACTCTTGACAATGCAAAATACAGAAAGAGAGATTCTCTTCCTTCCTCTATTACCCTTCTATGTAGTTAGTCTGTTCTTTCTTTCTCTTACTGTTTCCCCCAAATTTGTGTTACAAGGAATTGATGTAGATCCAACTATGTATCTATATACTATTTTAAAAAAAGTTATGAAGAACTGTTGTCTGAAAAGCAAGATTTGTATATGTACTTTTGGTAAATTTACAGTGTCATTGCTGATGCTATGTTATCCTGATCTTAAAAAAAAAAAACAAAAAAAAAAATTTGGTGCAAGCAATGACCTTCATAAGTCACATGCTTAGTGAAGGGAAGTTCACCTGTGTGCACTCTAAAGCCTCCGTCTCACTAAGCGAGATCGCTGCTGAGTCACAAGTTTTGTGACGCAACAGCGACCTCAGTAGCGATCTCGCTATGTGTGACACGTAGCAGCGACCAGGCCCCTGCTGTGAATTCGCTGGTCGTGTCGGAATGGCCTGGACCTTTTTTTGATCGTTGAGGTCCCGCTGGGTAGCACACATTGCTGTGTTTGACACCTTACCAACGACCTCGTTGACGACTCAGACACTGAATCGTCATAATAGCTCCCATGTGACATCGTTGTACAGGTCGCTGGTGAGATGTCAAACAGTGAGATCGCAGCAGCGATCGTTGGGAAGATCTCACTGTTTGACATCTCACCAGCGACCACATAGCGACGCAGCAACGATCCCTGACAGGTCGTATCGTTGTCGGGATCGCTTTAGCTTCGCTAAGTGAGACGGGGCCTTTAGTGTCACATGGTCTGTCATTATATACACAGCTTTTCTGGAAGGCTACAGAGTCTGCAACACCATTAAGCAATAGACACCACTAACCAAACACCACCAAGAAGATCTCCAAACAAGTCTGGGACAAAGTTATTCAGAAGTACAAGTCAGGGCTGGGTTATATAATGTATTATGTAATTGCCGCAAAAGGAGGTTCTACAAAGTACTGACTTTAGGGGTGAATACACACTGAAGTTTTCAGTTATTTTGTCCTGTTTGCTGATTGCTTTACTGAAAAAACAAAATCAAATTTTCATAGTTGTAGGCATGTTTTTGTTTTTTTTTTTTGTACATGAACTCATGCAAACCTTCCCCAAACAGTAAGAAAAAAAAAAAAAATCTATAAAATGCCAGGTTGTGAGCTAGCAAAATACAAAAAATATCAAGGACGTGAATACTTTCGCAAACTACTGTACGTATGCCACATGGATGGTGTCACGCTCACGGGCACACGGAACTCAGTGGCGCAATATCTTCTAACAGCCCAGGCACTGCCTTGCTTCGGCTGCCACCGGCCTCCTAAAGCAGCAACCCTGCCTTTTGCGACCCCCCTCCACCACCCCCCGGTAAGCTTACTTCAGATTTTAAGAAGTACTCCCATTATTCCTCCCAAATTTGGAGGAAAAAAATAAATGTGTCTTTTAATATGAAAAATGTGGTAATTGTAAAATGGTGCGGAATTTGTTGGCGCTATATAAATAAAATTATTATTATTAGGCCAAAAACACTTACCTGTCAGTCTTTCCTTGTTTTTGCTTTTTCCTCGTTGGTTCAAAACCATTTTCCTAAAAGTAGTAAAATAAGGGAGAAAACAAAGTAAAGTTTTATTTGGCTACCATTTAACTTCATTATGGACTGTACATCTCTTGTAAATTGTATGGAAAACTACAAAAAAATATATATATATAGCACTGTGGATTAAACCACTCGAGGAAGGATCCAGATCCATGGAATAACATCTTTATTGGTGTATTAATTTCCGTAGAATAGTAAGATTAAAAACATAACAAATCCAGGTGATAAGACAAACGCACAGTCCTATTAGGTGACAAAGCGGCATAATTAGACCACCTCACAAAAACTCACATGGGCAAGAGGAGAAAGTACAGGGAGTACCGTAAATTTCTATCTTTCTGTGTTACCCGACCGAGACCTTTTATTAAGTACAGTGGGAATAGATTGCTACATATATTTACATTGGGAGCAAGACTAATACAGTGTGTATGTCTATTTTTCTGTAGCACCAGGTTCTATTAGAAAATACAATAGTTTCTATTTGAATACTGTAAATCGGGAATTTCTTGGTGGGGAAAAAATAAAGAGTTAAAGCAAATATTAAGACACGGAAACCAATGTAATAGATTACCGTAAATGTTCCAGTTTTACACCTAATGGTAATAAGAGGAGAATGATATTTTCAGAGACGAGACACTTTCTTTTTTATACATAGGTCATTCTATTTCAAGTGCACCAATGCAATTTTCCTCTATATTTAATTCTTTCAAGACTCTGTTCTTTGATATTAGTGTGTTCGAGAAAGCAAAATGTGAAGAAAAATAATTATATATACTTTAGTGTGTTTTATTTTACATTTTCAATGTTTTGAAAAAAAATGATAATTTCTATGTTGCATGCCCTTAAGTTTCTCCTCATAACTCAAGCCAGAAGAGAGATAGAGAAAAGGAAAAAAACTGTACAGGCTTCCATCCGATATGTCATAGGAGTATTTGTTAATATTTTACCTATGCAGACTCTAATGCAAAATTTAGCAAACCATTTCCAAAGAAACTACATGATCTAAAATCCTCAAAAAATGTGAACGTGTCTCCTATGCTTCTAGCTACAGGTGCTTCTCACAAATTTAGAATATCATCAAAAAGTGAAAGTATTGCTCCCCTGGATCCTTCCTATACACACACACACACACACACACACACACACACACACACACACACACACACACACAGGGAGAGACCTGTCACTCAAGGGCAGAGGGGCATGGAGAAAACATAACTGGCTGAAATTACAGAGCCAGTCAGGTTCATGCTGCCTTTGGTTCAAGAAGCATGAACCCAAAAGTCATTATCTCAGTAAATTAGAATTACACACACCTGAAAAGGCTTTCTAAGCGCTTAAAAAGGTCCCTTAGTCTGTTTCAGTAGGTTCAACAATCATGGAGAAGACTGCCGACTTGACAAATGAAGGCAGTCATTAACACACTCCACAAGGAGGGTAAGCCCCAAAAGGTCATTGCCAAATAAGCTGGCTGTTCACAGAGTGCTGTATCCAAGCATATTGATGGGAAGTGGAGTGGAAGGAAAAAAGTGTGGTAGAAAAATGTGCACAAGCAACGGGGATAACCACAGCCTTGAAAGGATTGTTAAGAAAAGGCCATTCAAAAATTTGGGGGAGATTCACAAGTTGCGGACTGCTGCTGGAGTAATTGCTTCAAGAACCACCACACACAGACGTACCAGGACATGGGCTATAAGTGTTACATTCCTTATGTCAAGCCACTCATGACCAATAGACAACGCCAGAAGCATTGGGTGTGTTAAAAGGAGAAAAAGAACTGGACAGTTGCTCAGTGGTCCAAGGTGTTTTCAGATTTAAGTAAAATTTGCATTTCATTTAGAGTGGAGAGGCCACAATCCAAGCTACTTGAGGTCTAATGTGAAGTTTCCACAATCAGTGACGGTTTGGGGAGCCATGTCATCTGCTGGTGTAGGTCCACTGTGTTTTATCAAGACCAAAGTCAGTGCAGCTGTCTACCAGGAAATTTTAGAGCACTTCATGCGTCACTCTGCTGACAAGCTTTTTGGAGATGGAAATTTCATTCTTCAGCAGGACTTCGCATGTGTCCACACTGACAAAAGTACCAATACCTGGATTGAAAACAACAGTATCACTGTGCTTGATTGGCCAGCAAACTCGCCTGACCTTAACCCCATAGAGAATCTATGGGGTATTGTCAAGAGGAAGATGATACACCAGACCCAACAATGCAGACAAGCTGAAGGATGCTATCAAAGCAACCTGGGCTTCCATAACACCTTAGAAGGGCCACAGGCTGATTGTCTCCATGCGACGCCACATTGATGCAGTAATTGATGCAAAAGAAGACCAGACCAAGTAATGAGTGCCCATTTACTGAACATACATTTCAGTAGGCTAACATTTCGGATTTTAAAGTCATTTTTCAAGCTGGTGTTATTAAGTATTCTAATTTACTGAAATGATGATTATGGCTTACAGCTAAAGAAAACCCAAAAATCATTAACAAAAATAAACACTTGAAATAGATCACTGTTTGTAATGACTCTACAGTGGGTACGGAAAGTATTCAGACCCCTTTAAATTTTTCACTCTTTGTTTCATTGCAGCCATTTGGTAAAATTAAAAAAGTTCATTTTTTTCTCATTAATATAAACATACACACAATAAAAACCCAGAAGTGTAGAAATTTTTGCAAATTTATTAAAACACAAAAACTGAAATATGACATGGTCATAAGTATTCAGACCCTTTGCTCAGTATTGAGTAGAAGCACCCTTTTGAGCTAATACAGCCATGAGTCTTCTTGGGAATGATGCAACAAGTTTTTCACACCTGGATTTGGGGATCCTCTGCCATTCTTCCTTGCAGATCCTCTCCAGTTCCGTCAGGTTGGATGGTGAACGTTGGTGGACAGCCATTTTCAGGTCTCTCCAGAGATGCTCAATTGGGTTTAGGTCAGGGCTCTGGCTGGGCCAGTCAAGCATGGTCACAGAGTTGTTCTGAAGCTACTCCTTTTTTTATTTTAGCTGTGCGCTTAGGGTCATTGTCTTGTTGGAAGGTGAAACTTCGGTCAAGTCTGAGGTCCAGAGCACTCTGGAAGAGGTTTTCATCAAGGATATCTCTGTACTTAGCCGCATTTATGCTTCCTTCAATGACAACCAGTCATCCTGTCCCTGCAGCTGAAAAACACCCCCATAGCATGATGCTGCCGCCACCATGTTTCACTGTTGGGATTGTATTGGGCAGGTGATTAGAAGTGCCTGGTTTTCTCCACACATTCCGCTTAGAATTATCACCAAAAAGGTCTATCTTCGTCTCATTGTTCGGGAGTACATCATGTGTTTTTTTTCCGCAAACTCTATGCGGGCTTTCATATGTCTTGTACTGAGGAGAGGCTTCCGTCGAGCCACTCAGCCATAAAGGCCCGACTGGTGGAGGGCTGCAGTGATAGTTGACTTTGTGTAACTTTCTCCCATCTCCCTACTGCATCTCTGGACCTCAGCCACAGTGATCATGATTTTTTTTTTTGTTTTTTTTACCTCTCACCCCAAGGCTTTTCTCCCACGATTGCTCAGTTTGGCTGGACGGCTAGGTCAATATCTCGTGGTCCCAAACTTCTTCCATTGTGCTCTTAGGAACCTTGAGAACTGCCGAAATTCTGTTGTAACCTTGGCAGATCTGTGCCTTGCCACAATTCTGTCCCTGAGCTCCTTGGCCAGTTCCTTTGACCTCATTATTCTCATTTGGTCTGACATGCAGTTAACTGTGAGGTCTTATATAGACAGGTGTGTGCCTTTCCAAATCAAGTCCTATCAGTTTAATAAAACACAGCTGGACTCCAATGAAGTGGTAGAACCATTTCAAGGACAATCACAAGGAAATGGACAGCATGTGAATAAAATATGAGTGTCTGAATACTTATGACACGTGATATTTGTTTTTCTTTTTTATTAAATTTGCAAAAAATTCTCCATATCCATGTTTTTTAGTCAAGATGGGGTGCAGACTATACATTAATGTGAAAAAATGAACTTTTTTGAATTTACCAAATGGCTGCAATGAAACAAAGAGTGAAAAATTTAAAGGGGCCTCAATACTTTCCGTACCCACTGTATATAATATATGAGTTTCACTTTTTGCATTGAAGAACGGAAATTAATTAACTTTTTGATGATATTCTAATTTTGTGAGAAGCACCTGTACATCTGGACCAAAGGGATCATACTTCAAACCGTAACTATATGAACAGTGTCAGTTTTAAAATCTGAAAGTGTAGGTTCTATATTTTCCAAAATAATACAAAAAAAAAAAAAGAAGCTTCATGTCTTGTCCTGATCCTAAACCAGGAAATCATTAGATAAATCTATAATGGATACTACTGTGAAAAGTTTTCACAATAGAGATGAAGTGAGACGAATTATGCCAGGCAAGAAAGAGTTATGAAAGTGAACGGTAGGGAAAACTCCTGTCTATAAGTGGATGGTTCTTGCCATTTTGAAAGAGACCTATGAATTAAAAAAAAAAAAAATTCAATTTCTGCCCAAATAAGACTTCCAAAATGTGCTGTCCTGCGACCTAATAATTGTGCCCTGGCACACACTCCGTATGTGTGTGTGTACAGCACACCAGAACACAGAGTTTATGATTGAAGGTGGTAAGCTGAAAGATAATCAGATTGGGGGGGGGGGGGGTTCCAACCTTGGTGATCATAAAGCAAGTGTCTCAAATAATGTGTCCAGAAAAGAGTTCAAACAGTTACCTAAATATCTGCAAAAAATGTCCTCCAGTAATGGCTCGCCAAGAAAAATATTAAATCACTTTGAAGAGGCCATGGTAGATAGTATCTATAATATAATGGTAGGCGCAGTGAGCGCTGCCCATCTTTCCTCATATGCAGTCTCGGTGACTGCGCCTGTGCGGCCGCCCTGATTGTGAATCCCAGCCCCGCTGGGATTTATTCACATTGCGGGGCTGGGATTCCTGGGCATGCGCACTGCGTGTCTAAGCCTCTCACCCTCTCCCACCGCCTGCTACAGCGTGTGCATACTCAGGTGATCCCTCCTCCGTGCAATCGCCTGGAAACTTGCCAAATCCTCACAGCTGGTGTGTGTGTGTGTGTGTGTGTGTGTGTGTGTGTGTGTGTGTGTGTGTGTGTAGCAGGCGGTGGGAGAGGGTGAGAGGCTTAGACACGCAATGCGCATGCCCAGGAATCCCAGCCCCATAGTATGAATAAATCATAAGACACTGCGTGGCTGGGATTCACAGGCAGGGCGTACGCACGCACGCACAGAGGACAGACGGCCAGCGCTCACGGCGCCTGCCTAAGGCAGAAGAAAAGAGCGCAGGCGCCGCATCATTTCAAAACAGCGCTGAGGAGGCGACGCCCGGCGCCAAGAAGATGTGAGTGACAGCTGAGTCACTTTGCACCTTTAGGACGAAGCCTCAATTATTTTTTTTTATTTGACCACTGTCACTTTATGAGGTAATAAATCTGGTACGTTTTAACGGATCCCACTGGTTCTGGAACGGTTTTCTCGTGATATATTGAAATTCATGATACGTTTGCTACAACATGCATTTTTTTGGAAAAATATCGGAAATTTGGATAAAATTTGGAAAATCTCATAATTTTCTAACTTTTCATTCTTATGCCCTTCGTTAAATCAGCACAATTTTTTTTAAACATTTTTTGTTGTTAGGAAGTTAGAAGGGTTCAAATTTGACCACCAATTTCAAATTTTTGCAAACAAAATTTACAAAACTAGGGGCATGGCGATGTAGAGGAGCTAAGAGGACGTGTCTCAGAGAGCTCCCATTATCCTGTCCTATATCCTGCATTTATATCACCCAGAGTGGACTCACCTGGCCATCGCTGTGGATCCCTGGGGACCGCCGGTTCCTGAGGAGTTGCTGGGCGCAACTCCGACCAGACTAGTACCGGGAGAGCCCAGACGGGAGACTGAGCCAGCAGAGGATGGTGGCCGTTTTCTGCTGACGCGGTGTGAGCTCTGAGAAATGAGCCCCGCACCCTCTCATCAATGACACTGATCGCTTGTTAGCGCCCGCTATTGCACGTGCATTAGTGCTTTCACTTTCATTTCCATTGCTCGTAACTGGGAGCTGCGGGTGCTGTGACGGTCTGCTGACAAAGCAGAGCACCTGACTGCATACTGAAATTTGTTACAGGTCTCTCACTACCATCATCTACTGTTCGGAAGCTGGGTTTTGCAAGGTTGTTTCCACCAATCTCTCCCATCGGGAAACAATGTACAGTCTGAGTTATGTCAATGCTGCAGTTTTTTTTACTTGGAACCAGAGGTGAGTCCAGGTCACCAATAAGATGCAACCTTAGAAGGAAGATAGATTTTCGGTATTATTGAACAGTCATTGAAAAGTCTGATGGTTCAGAACCGGTCTTTTAGGCTGATCCCTTTTAGGCTGAATTAATTTATATCTTCAGTTTTAAAGCTGAAGTCTTAAACAGGTAAAGTTTTACTTTTATTCTACGTCCACATATGTAGCAAATATCTATAATATAACGCTGGGAGCGTCACTCTGTCCGAAGCCTCTATAGACTGCGCAAGCGCAAGCGCAGTCTGGACCGCACAGAGCGACGCTCCCAGGAGATCGCGGTATGCGTAAGCGCTGAACGCACACCGCGATCTCCACCGGACAAGCAGGGACGAGCCAAGAGGCGGAGGGTGAGTATACTTACCTGACCCGTTCCACCGACGCGCTTCCGGGCCGTGACTGTCCCCCTGCTCCCGGAATCGGCGCCTGCGCAGTCCGCGCTTTCCGGCGCCATTTTCTTGAAGACACATTGCAGTGTCTTCAAGAAAATGGCGCCGGAAAGCGCGGACTGCGCAGGCGCCGACTCCGGGAGCAGGACCAAGAAAATGGCCGCACCCAGCACAGCCGCCGCGCCCAGCACAGCCACGCACAGCCGCCCACAGCCGCCGCACCCAGCACAGCCGACCATAGCCGCCCACAGCCACGCACAGGCGCCCACAGCCACGCACAGCCGCCGCACCCAGCACAGCTGCCCACAGCCACGCACAGCCACCCATAGCAACGCACAGCCGCCGCACCCAGCACAGCCGACCACAGCCACGCACAGCCGCCGCACCCAGCACAGCCACGCACAGCCGCCGCACCCAGCACAGCCACGCACAGCCGCCCACAGCCACGCACAGCCGCCGCACCCAGCACAGCCACGCACAGCCGCCGCACCCAGCACAGCCGCCCACAGCCACGCACAGCCGCCCACAGCCACGCACAGCCGACCACAGCCGCGCACAGCCGCCGCACCCAGCACAGCCGCCCACAGCCACCCATAGCCACGCACAGCCGCCGCACCCAGCACAGCCGCCCACAGCCACGCACAGCCGCCCACAGCCACGCACAGCCGCACCCAGCACAGCCGACCACAGCCACGCACAGCCGCCGCACCCAGCACAGCCGACCACAGCCACGCACAGCCGCCGCACCCAGCACAGCCGACCACAGCCGCCGCACCCAGCACAGCCGCCCACAGCCACGCACAGCCGCCGCACCCAGCACAGCCACCCACAGCCGCCGCACCCAGCACAGCCGCCGCACCCAGCACATCCGCCGCACCCAGCACAGCCATGCACAGCCGCCACAGCCACGCACAGCCGCCTACAGCCACGCACAGCCGCCGCACCCAGCACAGCCTCCCACAATAACGCACAGCCGCCCACAGCCGCCCACAGCCGCCGCACCCAGCACAGCCGCCGCACCCAGCACAGCCGCCGCACCCAGCACAGCCGCCACACCCAGCACAGCCGCCACACCCAGCACAGCCGCCCACAGCCACGCACAGCCGCCCACAGCCACGCACAGCCGCCGCACCCAGCACAGCCACGCACAGCCGCCCACAGCCGCCGCACCCAGCACAGCCGCCCACAGCCACGCACAGCCGCCCACAGCCACGCACAGCCGCACCCAGCACAGCCGACCACAGCCACGCACAGCCGCCGCACCCAGCACAGCCGACCACAGCCGCCGCACCCAGCACAGCCGCCCACAGCCACGCACAGCCCACAGCCACGCACAGCCGCCGCACCCAGCACAGCCACGCACAGCCGCCGCACCCAGCACAGCCTCCCACAGCCACGCACAGCCGCCCACAGCCACGGACAGCCGCCGCACCCAGCACAGCCGCCCACAGCCGCCGCACCCAGCACAGCCGCCCCCAGCACAGCCACCCACAGCCGCCGCACCCAGCACAGCCGCCGCACCCAGCACAGCCGCCGCACCCAGCACAGCCACGCA
Organism: Ranitomeya variabilis; assembly: GCF_051348905.1. Taxonomy (NCBI): domain Eukaryota; kingdom Metazoa; phylum Chordata; class Amphibia; order Anura; family Dendrobatidae; genus Ranitomeya; species Ranitomeya variabilis. The sequence continues at coordinate 183,792,505 of NC_135233.1, read as the reverse complement.
CAGCCGCCACAGCCACGCACAGCCGCCACAGCCACGCACAGCCTCCGCACCCAGCACAGCCACGCACAGCCGCCCACAGCCACGCACAGCCGCCTACAGCCACGGACAGCCGCCGCACCCAGCACAGCCGCCGCACCCAGCACAGCCGCCCACAGCCACGCACAGCCGCCGCACCCAGCACAGCCTCCCACAGCCACGCACAGCCGCTGCACCCAGCACAGCCGCTGCACCCAGCACAGCCACCGCACCCAGCACAGCCACCGCACCCAGCACAGCCGTCCACAGCTGCCGCACCCAGCACAGCCGCCCGCACCCAGCACAGCCACGTCACATACAGCCGCCCGCACTCAGCACAGCCACATACAGCCGCCCGCACTCAGCACAGCCGCCCGCACTCAGCACAGCCGCCCGCACTGATGGGGGCGCAGGATGGAGCAGCACGTGATAGGATGGGGGCGCAGGATGGGAGCACATGACAGGATGGGGATGAGGATGGAGCAGCACATGACACGGTGGAGCGGCACATGACAGGATGGGGGCGCAGGATGGAGTAGCACATGACACGGTGGAGCAGCACATGACAGGATGGGGGCGCAGGATGGAGCAGCACATGACACGGTGGAGCAGCACATGACAGGATGGGGATGCAGGATGGAGCAGCACATGACACGGTGGAGCAGCACATGACAGGATGGGGGCGCAGGATGGAGCAGCACATGACACGGTGGAGCAGCACATGACAGGATGGGGGCGCAGGATGGAGCAGCATATGACAGGATGGGAGCAGCACATACCAGGATGGAGACCATATTCCAATATAAATGCTCGCCACCCGGGCGTAGAACGGGTTCAATAGCTAGTTTTATATGTGCCTGCCTGAAATTGGCTGGGCAAGGAGTTCGGCAAGCTGGAAAGCCCCCAAGGCAAGTGTTAGGATTTTTTTCAGCCTTGTGGTATTGTGCTTTGTGGTAGTGTGGTGCCACCTGCAGGTCAATTTTCATTACTGCAGTTTTATGAAAATTAATGTTTAAAGTGTATTTTGTGATAACACCGTGGATGTGTGGTTTGTTTGGCTATTTTCTTGCTGAAGGGGGCAAGTTTACCTTTCAAATGGTGTATCATTTTGTGTGTGGGTGCAGTATGAACGGAGATACAAAGGAATCACCGAAAAAGAGTGTTTTGAAATAATAAGGAATTATTTTTGCATCGCTGTATTCCGAGGATAATATTTTTTTAGTTTTCAGCTGACGGAGCTGTATAGCGGCTTGTTTTTTTTGCAGGACAAGATGAGGTTTTCAGAGATACCATTTTTATTTAAATGCGTCTTTTTGATCGCATTTTATTCCACTTTTGTTCCAGCTGTATGGTGAAAAAAAGAACAGTTTGCTTTTTTCTATGGCGATCATGAAGGGATTAAATTACACCTGTACATAAGCTTCTTTGACCATGCTATGAGCATGGTCCATGGTCCAAGAAGAATTCTGTAGCTTGGTGACCTGGGGTCGTCAGGACGATCTTGGGTCACCATGGCAATGATCGCGCCCCTGCTATGACGTTGTGGGGGAGCCAATCTCACTGTTGTCTTCAGAATGATGAGATTGAGAGCAATTGCAGCATTTAGGGGGTTGAACAGCCAGGGGTGATGCTGGCACCGTCTCTGGCAGTCACAGCAGGAACTTGGCCATTAGCAGTGCTGGGCTCCTGCTGAGATCAGCGATAGGTGCTGACATTTCAGGACCTCCTGTGCGATCATGCTGTGATCGGTCAGTCAGATTTACTGATCACAGATTTACCGATGCCATGGGTCCCCGCACCTCTTCTCACGCCGCTCAGCTGTCAGTGTCGGCACTGCACTGTCACTATGTGGCTACATGAGAAGCATTTACTGGGTAGAAGGGCTAAATGAGCAATTTTAAGTACACATGGCTATATAATATGAAGACTGCAATTTAGTAAAAGGATAAAAACTTATGTGAGTGCTTCTTTAAGTCTATGGGTGATCTAGTAACAACTAACTTGTGGCCATCATAAAAAATAGGCAAGAACACAAACAAAAGTTTACTTTCAATGTAGTGACCTTTTCCATATTAACGGGATAAGGCACCTCCATAGAAAATAAAATGCAAAGGTTTAATAAATCAATCAAGATTCAAACTTTTTCAAAAGCAACATTCATAACTATGTGAAATTATTTCATATTTTCTCCATTAGTGACTCTTCGTACACAAAACCTAAAGCCCCACTGTCACGAGACAGAATTTGAGCCAAATACCCATATGACATACAGCTTGGTGGTGCTGAGAACTTCCACATTACAGCTCTTATAGTGAGATCCTATACTATGAAGTATGTTATAGCAGTAAGTGAAGTACACCATAAAAGGAGCATACAAAAATATGAGAACATGCAATTTTCATACCATAATGCTTTTTTCTTTTTGCGCTAGTTCCTTTTCCTTAATTTTTTCCTGATAAAGCTTATAATTCACATATTCTCTTTTGGGAGGCTAAAAACAAAAATACATTGTTACTTTCATTTATAATTCAAATATGATACGTTACATATATCAATCATTCGTGTTATACAGCATTGTTACATACTGCAAAAATATATCAAAAGAATGTTACAATCATTAGCTATACACTCTTCACCACCCCCAAAGCCTGTTTCCACCTTCCTGACCAGGCCAAATTTTACAATTCTGACCAATTTATGTGGTAACAACTCTGGAACGCTTCAACAAATCCCACCGATCCCACTGAGGCGCAGTGCAAAGCTCGAAGGGAAGCAGCGCTATATTACAGTGCAGATTTTGATGCACTGGTTTGAGAGTGCCATGTCACGTTGGCAGAGCCCCTGAGATGACAGAACAGCAGAACTCACCCCCATAAGTCACCCCATTTCACAAATACACCTCATATTCATTTTAGGGTGCAGTGATCATATTGACGTGTCACAGACTTTTATACTATTGGGCAGTGAAGAAAAAATAATTTCATTTTTAGCAGAAAAATTTAGTTTTTAATTTAGCCCAAGATTTTATATTTTTCACATGGGTAAAAGATAGTGATGAGCGAGTGTACTCGTTGCTCGGGTTTCCCAGAGATTGCTCGGGTGGTCTCCGAGTATTTGTTAGTGCTCGGAGATTTAGCTTTCCTTGCCGGAGCTGCATGATTTATGGCTGCTAGACAGGCTGAATACATGGGAGGAATGCCTGTTTGTTAGGGAATCCCCACGTCTTCAGGCTGTCAAGAAGCCGTAAATCATGCAGCTGAGGCGAGGAAAACTAAATCTCTAAGCACTAACAAATACTCAGAGATCACCCGAGCGTGCTCTGGGAAACCCGAGCAACGAGTATATTCGCTCATCACTAGTAAAAGAGTAAAAATGGCACAAAAATTTGTCACAATTTCTGAATGTGGACATACCCAAAATGTGGCTGTACAGTACTGTTTAGCCACATGACGAGACTTAGGAGGGAAGGAGTGTCATTTGACTCTTGGAGAACAAATTATAGTAGAATAGTTTGTGGACTCCATATACAAAGTCCCTATGTGCCCAAAGAACAGAATCCCCCTCAAACGACTCCATTAACACCGATATTGGAATTTATCTACTGGTGTAGTGACTACTAGTGATGAGTGAGTATGCTCGTTGCTCGGGTGTCCTCTGAGTATTTATGAATGCTCGGAGATTTAGTTTTCATTGCAGCAGCTGGATGATTTGCGACTATTAGGACAGTTTCATTACATGTGGGGATTCCCTAGCCACCAGGCAACCCCCACATGTACTCAGGCTGGCTAACAGCCATAAATCATCCGGCTGTGGCAAGGAAAATTAAATTTCCGAACACCAACAAATACTCGGAGGTCACCCTAGCGTGCTCTGGGAAACCCGAGCAACGAGTACACTGGCTCATCACTAGTGACTACTAAATTTGTGTTCTCTATAAACAAGCAGCAGTGGATGTTGCAGAGTGAAAATTGCAATTCTGCCATTGTAATGCCCATTGCATTGTAGTGCTCTGTTCGTGCATCTGGAGAAAAGCAGAACACTTAAGTAGCACACTGGGGCTCAGAAGAGAAGGGAAATTTGTATTTAGGAGTGCAGATTTGGCTGGATTTCTTTTGGATGCGAGAAGAAATAGCGCTTTCCAGAGCTTTTGAGTTGCCAGTAATGTGGAAGCCTCTATATTTCCAATGACAGACCCGTAGGGACTTGCTTTTTTGCAGAATGAGTTGAAGCTATTATTTAGAACATTTTACATCACATTTTCACTCACATTTATCCGGCGCTCCACAATGAGCATCTACATCGGGGTTTAGGCTATGTGCACACGTCAGGAATTTATGCGGAGATTTTCTGCATAAAATCCGCATGCGTTTTTCTCGCGGTTTTGTCGTGCTGTTTGTGCGGATTTTTCGTGTTTTTTTCCGGAGCTTCCCAATTCAATAACAGTGGGAAATCCGCATTTTTTCGTATTTTTCCGCATGCGTTTTTTTTTTTTGCGGAAAAATCCGCAACATGTGCACAAAAAATGCAGAATGCATTGGAAATGATGGGATGCATAATGTATGCGTTTTTAATGCGTTTTTGCCACAGAATACCTCCGAAAATCCACGCAAAAAACGCGAAAAATCCGCGAATAATCCGGAACGTGTGCACATACCCTTACGCTTAAATCTCCGAATGATGTGATTCAGATAAAACCCCAGAGGGATCCAATTATTTTAATGAAGCAGCAGTTACTTGTCTTTTTTTTTTTTGTAGCAGTGTCCTTTACACAGGTGCACAATACTCTGGCCGACTGTGATTTTATGCACACCTTAAAAGAGGTTTAAAAAGACTTACACCGCTGGATCATAGGCCAGACAGCTTCCACAGTGCCTCCATCTGCCTCATTACAAAGAATATTCTATCCGAAGCTCCACCTGGATCGCATATTTCAGAAATTTACAAGGAAACCTCGTTGTAAGTGCTCAGAATAGAGTGCAGGATAAATATGAGCTGAGCCATACAGCGATCTTTGGGAGGTAGAATGAAAAAATCAACAGCAGGTCAAGAATTGGTTTTATTTTTGTTATGCCATCCCTTGTGCGGTATAATGATTAGATGGCTTTATTCTGTGGGTGCATTTTTTATACATTTAATCCAAAATGGCAGAGTCGAAATTTAAATCAAACCCTACATGCACAACAACCAATGGAGAAAAGTCAATCCATTGTAACAGATCATTTTGTAACATTCAGATAATTGTTAGGATGTATGGTCAGCTGCATGTTTCTGCACACAAAACGCTGCAGTAGGGTTTCTTGATTGATGCTAAAAAACATTACCAGGAAAGAATTATTATTTGTTGGAAACCATGACAAGGTGATCTAGCAAATACTATGTGAAATGTCATCTTGTCCATTATTGGCTTAAAAAAAGCTTCATAGTCTTTATTATGCCTCTAATTCAGCATAACAGGAAAAACCAACCTTTGCTCCTAGCATTATAGCACGCTCCTGTTCACATTTTCTTTGTTTCTCCTTCTCATAACCTCCAATCCCAAACTTGTGCACCTCCAACCGAGCCTGGAAAAATTACATCATGGAATGACAACATACAATTTATTTAAGTGGTATTTTCAGGTTGGAAATATCGATGTGTGACAGGTGTGGGATCCATCTCCAGCACCTTTGTGAAAAACAGGGACCTCCTGATCCCCCCTCCCCCCCTTAGAAGTAGCCCCATCATCCAGAAAGTAAAAGGAGGGAGAGGAAGCTAATGGTGCATAATTGAAATGAGGTTTCAAATTATTTAGGGTAAGTTCACAGAGCGTTATTTTGCTGCTTTTTTATGCAAATTTTTAGCTGCTTTTTACAGTGCCAGCAAAGCCTATGAGATTTCAGAAATCTCATGCACACACACATTGGTTTTTTGTTTGATCAGTATTTTGTGCTTTGCTGCGTTTTTTGGACATAGAGCATGTCACTTTCAGCGTTTTTGCTGCATTTTTTCACCCATTGACTTGAATGGGTGTTGAAAAAAAAAAAACCACAACAAAAACGCAGGTATTTTTTGCTGCGTTTTTGCTGCTGAAAATCGAAGGACATTAGCATGGACAAAGAAAAAAAAAAACACACCAAAACCTGCATTTTTTAACCCCTTCATGACCCAGCCTATTTTGGCCTTAATGACCTTGCCGTTTTTTGAAATTCTGACCAGTGTCCCTTTATGAGGTAATAACTCAGGAACGCTTCAACGGATCCTAGCGATTCTGAGATTGTTTTTTCGTGACATATTGGGCTTCATGTTAGTGGTAAATTTAGGTCGATAATTTCTGAGTTTATTTGTGAAAAAAACGGAAATTTGGCAAAAATTTTGAAAATTTCGCAATTTTCACATTTTGAATTTTTATTCTGTTAAACCAGAGAGTTATGTGACACAAAATAGTTAATAAATAACATTTCCCACATGTCTACTTTACATCAGCACAATTTTGGAAACAAATTTTTTTTTTGCTAGGAAGTTATAAGGGTTAAAATTTGACCAGTGATTTCTCATTTTTACAACAAAATTTACAAAACCATTTTTTTTAGGGACCACCTCACATTTGAAGTCAGTTTGAGGGTTCTATATGGCTGAAAATACCCAAAAGTGACACCATTCTAAAAACTGCACCCCTCAAGGTGCTCAAAACCACATTCAAGAAGTTTATTAACCCTTCAGGTGTTTCACAGCAGCAGAAGCAACATGGAAGTAAAAAATGAACATTTAACTTTTTAGTCACAAAAATGATATTTTAGCGAAATTTTTTTATTTTCCCAAGGGTAGAAGGAGAAACTGGACCACGGACGTTGTTGTCCAATTTGTCCTGAGTACGCTGATACCTCATATGTGGGGGTAAACCACTGTTTGGGCGCACGGCAGGGCTCGGAAGGGAAGGAGCGCCATTTGACTTTTTCAATGAAAAATTGGCTCCAATCTTTAGCGGACACCATGTCGCGTTTGGAGAGCCCCCGTGTGCCTAAACATTGGAGCTCCTCCACAAGTGACCCCATTTTGGAAACTAGACCCCACAAGGAACTCATCTAGAGGCATAGTGAGCACTTTAAACCCCCAGGTGCTTCACAAATTGATCCGCAAAAATGAAAAAGTACTTTTTTTTCACACAAAATTTCTTTTAGCCTCAATTCTTTCATTTTCACATGGGCAACAGGATAAAATGGATCCTAAAATTTGTTGGGCAATTTCTCCTGAGTATGCCGATACCTCATATGTGGGGGTAAACCACTGTTTGGGTGCACGGCAAGGCTCAGAAGGGGAGGCGTGCCATTTGACTTTTTGAATGGAAAATTAGCTCCAATCGTTAGCAGACACCATGTCGCGTTTGGAGAGCCCCTGTGTGCCTAAACATTGGAGCTCCCCTACAAGTGACCCCATTTTGGAAACTAGACCCCCCAAGGAACTTATCTAGATGCATAGTGAGCACTTATAACCCCCAGGTGCTTCACAGAAGTTTATAACGCAGAGCCGTGAAAATAAAAAAATAATTTTTCTTTCCTCAAAAATGATTTTTAGCCCAGAATTTTTTATTTTCCCAAGGGTAATAGGAGAAACTGGACCCCAAATGTTGTTGTCCAGTTTGTCCTGAGTACGATGATACCCCATATGTGGGGGTAAACCACTGTTTGGGCGCACGGCAGGGCTCGGAAGGGAAGGCACGCCATTTGGCTTTTTGAATGGAAAATTAGCTCCAATCATTAGCGGACACCATGTCGCGTTTGGAGAGCCCCTGTGTGCCTAAACATTGGAGCTCCCGCACAAGTGACCCCATTTTGGAAACTAGACCTCCCAAGGAACTAATCTAGATGTGTGGTGAGCACTTTGAACCCCCAAGTGCTTCACAGAAGTTTATAACGCAGAGCCATGAAAATAAAAAATAATTTTTCTTTTCTCAAAAATGATTTTTTAGCCCACAATTTTTTATTTTCCCAAGGGTAATAGGAGAAATTGGACCCCAAAAGTTGTTTTCCAGTTTCTCCTGAGTACGATGATACCCCATATGTGGGGGTAAACCACTGTTTTGGCACACGTCGGGGTTCGGAAGGGAAGTAGTGACGTTTTGAAATGCAGACTTTGATGGAATGCTCTGCGGGCATCAGGTTGCGTTTGCAGAGCCCCTGATATGCCTAAACAGTAGGAACTCCCCACAAGTGACTCCATTTTGGAAACTAGACCCCCAAGGGAACTTATCTAGATGTGTGGTGAGCACTTTGAACCCCCAAGTGCTTCACAGAAGTTTATAACGCAGAGCCGTGAAAATAATAAATGTGTTTCCTTTCCTCAAAAATATTTTTTTAGCCCAGAATTTTTTATTTTTGCAAGAGTAACAGGAGAAATTGGACCCCAAAAGTTGTTGTCCAGTTTCTCCTGAGTACGCCGATACCCCATATGTGGGGGTAAACCACTGTTTGGGTACATGCCGGGGCTCGGAAGGGAAGTAGTGACGTTTTGGAATGCAGACTTTGATGGAATGGTCTGCGGGCATCATGTTACGTTTGCAGAGCCCCTGATATGCCTAAACAGTAAAACCCCCCCACAAGTGACCCCATTTTGGAAACTAGACCCCCCAAGGAACTTATCTAGATGTGTGGTGAGCACGTTCAACCCCCAAGTGCTTCACAGAAGTTTACAACGCAGAGCCGTGAAAATAAAAAATCATTTTTCTTTCCTCAAAAAAGATGTTTTAGCAAGCAATTTTTTATTTTCACAAGGGTAACAGGAGAATTTGGACCCCAATATTTGTTGCCCAGTTTGTTGTGAGTACGCTGATACCCCATATGTGGGGGTAAACCACTGTTTGGGCACACGTCAGGGCTCGGAAGGGAAGTAGTGACATTTGAAATGCAGACTTTGATGGAATGGTCTGCGGGCGTCACATTGCATTTGCAGAGCCCCTGATGTGCCTAAACAGTAGAAACACCCCACAAGTGACCCCATTTTGGAAACTAGACCCCCCAAGGAACTTATCTAGATGTCGGGTGAGCACGTTCAACCCCCAAGTGCTTCACAGAAGTTTACAACGCAGAGCCGTGAAAATAAAAAATCATTTTTCTTTCCTCAAAAAAGATGTTTTAGCAAGCAATTTTTTATTTTCACAAGGGTAACAGGAGAATTTGGACCCCAATATTTGTTGCCCAGTTTGTTGTGAGTACGCTGATACCCCATATGTGGGGGTAAACCACTGTTTGGGCACACGTCAGGGCTCGGAAGGGAAGTAGTGACATTTGAAATGCAGACTTTGATGGAATGGTCTGCGGGCGTCACATTGCATTTGCAGAGCCCCTGATGTGCCTAAACAGTAGAAACACCCCACAAGTGACCCCATTTTGGAAACTAGACCCCCCAAGGAACTTATCTAGATGTCGGGTGAGCACGTTCAACCCCCAAGTGCTTCACAGAAGTTTACAACGCAGAGCCGTGAAAATAAAAAATCATTTTTCTTTCCTCAAAAAAGATGTTTTAGCAAGCAATTTTTTATTTTCACAAGGGTAACAGGAGAATTTGGACCCCAATATTTGTTGCCCAGTTTGTTGTGAGTACGCTGATACCCCATATGTGGGGGTAAACCACTGTTTGGGCACACGTCAGGGCTCGGAAGGGAAGTAGTGACATTTGAAATGCAGACTTTGATGGAATGGTCTGCGGGCGTCACATTGCATTTGCAGAGCCCCTGATGTGCCTAAACAGTAGAAAAACCCCACAATTGACCCCATTTTGGAAACTAGACCCCCCAAGGAACTTATCTAGATGTGTGGTGAGCACTTTCAGCCCCCAAGTGCTTCACAGAAGTTTATAACGCAGAGCCGTGAAAATAAAAAATAATTGTTCTTTCCTCAAAAATTATGTTTTAGCAAGTAATTTTTTATTTTTGCAAGGGTAACAGGAGAAATTGGACCCCAACAGTTGTTGCCCAGTTTGTCCTGAGTACGCTGGTACCCCAAATGTGGGGGTAAACCACTGTTTGGGCGCACGTCGGGGCTTGGAAGGGCGGGAGCACCATTTGACTTTTTGAACGCAAGATTGGCTGGAATCAATGGTGGCGCCATGTTGCGTTTGGAGACCCCTGATGTGCCTAAACAGTTGAAACCCCTCAATTCTAACTTCAACACTAACGCCAACACACCCCTAATCCTAATCCCAACTGTAGCCATAACCCTAATCACAACCCTAACCCCAACACACCCCTAACCACAACCCTAACCGCAACACAACCGTAACCCTAATTCCAACCCTAATCCTAACCCTAATCCCAACCGTAACCCTAATCCCAACCCTAACCACAACTGTAACCCCAACACACCCCTAACCCTATCCGTAACCCTAACCACAAGCCTAATCTTAACCCTATTTCAAACCCTAGCCCTAATTCCAACCCTAACTCTAATTCCAACCCTAACCCTAAGGCTATGTGCCCACGTTGTGGATTCGTGTGAGATTTTTCCGCACGATTTTTGAAAAATCTGCAGGTAAAAGGCACTGCGTTTTGCCTGCGGATTTACAGCAGATTTCCAGTGTTTTTTTGTGCGGATTTCACCTGCGGATTCCTATTGAGGAACAGGTGTAAAACGCTGCGGAATCCGCACAAAGAATTGACATGCTGCGGAAAATACAATGCAGCGTTTCTGCACGGAATTTTCCGCACCATGGGCACAGCGGATTTGGTTTTCCTTAGGTGTACATGGTACTGTAAACCTGATGGAAAACTGCTTCGAATTCGCAGCGGCCAATCCGCTGCGGATCCGCGGCCAATCCGCTGCCAATCCGCTGCGGATCCGCGGCCAATCCGCTGCGGATCCGCGGCAAATCCGCTGCGGATCCGCTGCAGATCCGCGGCCGATCCGCTGCCCATCCGCTGCAGATCCGCGGCCGATCCGCTGCGGATCCGCGGCCGATCCGCTGCCCATCCGCTGCGGATCCGCGGCCGATCCGCTGCGGATCCGCGGCCGATCCGCTCTGTGTGCACATGCCATAACCCTACCCCTAACCCTAACCCTACCCGTAACCCTAACCCTACCCCTAGTTCTAACCCTAACCCTAGTGGAAAAAGAAAAAAAAATATTTTCTTTATTTTATTATTGTTCCTACCTATGGGGGTGATAAAGGGGGGGGGTTATTTATTATTTTTTTATTTTGATCGCTGTGGTAGAACCTACCACAGCGATCAAAATGTACCTGTAACGAATCTGCCAGCCTGCAGATTCGGCGGGCGTACTGAGCATGCGCCCGCCATTTTCCAAGATGGCGGCGCCCAGCGAGGAGACGGCCGGACACCGGGAGGATCGGTAAGTATGAGGGGGTGGGGGGGGGGTGGCTCGGAGCACAGGGGGGGGGATCGGAGGACGGGGGGAGCGGACAGGAGCACGGGGGAGCGGACAGGAGCACGGGGGAGCGAACAGGGGGACGGAGGGGGGTACCTGACATAACGGAGGACTGGGGAGGAGATCGGGGGCGGTGGGGGGGGCCAGTACATGATTTCCAGCCATGGCAGATGCTATTGCAGCATCGGCCATGGCTGGATTGCAATATTTCACCATTTTCATAGGTGAAATATTGCAAATTGCTCTGATTGGCTGTTGAAAGTGCAACAGCCAATCAGAGCGATCGTAGCCACGTGGGGGCAAAGCCACCCCCCCTAGGCTGAAGTACAACTCCCCCTCTCCCTGCAGATCGGGTAAAATAGGAATTAACCCTTTCACCCGATCTGCAGGGACGCGATCATTCCATGACGCATACGCTGCGTCATAGGTCGGGAAGGCACAGACTTTCATGACGCAGCGTATGCGTCAAAGGTCGGGAAGGGGTTAAGCAGCTTCTTTCCTGCTAAGAAGATCAGGTTTTGCTGCAGAAAAAAAAAGCAGCAAAAACACCCAGTGTGAACTTACCCTTATAATGAATCCTCAAAAGCCTATTGTCTAAAGCTCAAATTAGAGATATGGGGGATCTTGCTGGAAGGACTGTGGAGTCGTGAAGTCAAAGTCAGTGTTATAGGAGAAAATGGATGCCAAAATGTGCTGTGCGATGTCTCCCAAATACGCAGATACCCTATATGTGATGGAAAACCACTATTTGTGCACACAATCGGATGCAAACTGAACGTTGCAAATCATATACATGAATTAGTAAATACCGTATACATTAATGCGTAAAAAAGATGACATATTTGCTAGAGGAAAAACTGGAAGACCATTGGGAATAGTACTGGAGACCAGTGGTAAAGTGTTGACAGCTTATATATATATATATATATATATATATATATATATATATATATATATATATATATATATATATATATATATATATATAATCTTTCATTTCACCAGAGATGTTTAAAAGAAGCTGAGCTGTGATTGGTTGCTATGAGCAACAGTTTTCCCACTCCACAACACTTCAGCAGACACTGACCGGGTGGGAGAAATCTAGCATCCCCGGGAACATAAGCACCCAGCCATTGTGTGCCCCCCCCAGAAAGGAGCAGAGAGCACATGACAGAAATGAATCAACCCCTCCTCTATTACTGCCACGCTCTAATGTTACCGGCGTAGAAAATAGTATCATCGGCAGCCGCACACAGAGCTGCACTGCCAGGTTACGTAACAGCATATCTCCAGGAACTCCCTGCTCAGTGCCACCCAGCTTGGGACTATGGGATGGAGGATGCACGATTAGTATATGGGCACAGGACTATGGGATGGAGGATGTGTGATGGGTATAAGGGCACAGGACTATGGGATGAAGGATGTGTGATGGGTATATGGGCACGGGACTATGGGTTGGAAGATATGCATGATGGGTATATTGGCACTGAACTATGGGATGGAGGATGTGTGATGGGTAAATGGGTATGGGACTAGGGGATGAAGGATATGTATGATGGGAATATGGGCATGGGACTATGGGATTGAGGATATGTGTGATGGGTATATGGGCACGGGACTATAGGATAGAGCATGTGTATGATGGGTATATGGGCACAGGACTATGGGATGGAGGATAATCATTATAATTTGTTTTAAGTAACCGCAGTTAGTTACTATGCCCAGGCAACGCCAGTCCCTTCAGCTAGTCATTCAAAAATCTGCATGAGAGTAACATGCAGAGGATAGGTGTCCTAAAAATGTAATCATGATTATAATAATTGGAGCGGTGCACTGAGAGAATTAGCATGACCAAGTGATGCCAGTAGTCATATGTATGCAGCAAACATCAAGAAACAGTGCATACTGTTAAGCAATGTGGAATCAGTATTATTTAGGCAGCTGACAGTTACCTAGTCAGTGCTCCCTGGTCCAAGTCTTGTTCCTTTTCATCGGTATTAATTCACTGTTTTTATACAAGTATGGGCACTCTTCTGCATGTAGTGCCAACTATTACCACCCATTGTCTAATAAAGTTTTTTTTTTTTTTTATCTTCTAGCTAATGTCCTACGCTCGTTTTTGACCGTATGTTCGTTTTTCTCTTTTTGGTCTTCTGTTTGTGCACATGGCAGGGCTCGGAAAGGAAGGAGCGCAATTCTGACTGGAATAGATTGCGTGCACCATGTCACATTTGAAAAGCCTCTGACATGCCAAAATAGCAGAAATGTCCACAAGTGACTCCACTTTGGAAACGAGACCACTTGAGGAATTCAACTAGGGGTGTATTGAGCAGGTGGTCCACAGATTTGTATAACATTGGGCTGAGTCAATTGAAAATTACCATTATTCCACTAAAATGTTGATTTAGCCCTCAGTTTTTAATTTTCAAAAAGGCTATGCAATTTCTCCTGTGTATGCAAACACCCCATATGTGGTCAAAAGCAAAGTTCAAAAAGGAAGGAGCACCATATTAGAATTCAGATTTTGCTGGAATGGTTTGAGGGTGCAATGTCACATTGGCAGAGACCCCGAGGTGCCAGAACAGCAGAACCCCCCCCACCCCATAATTGACCCCACTTTACAAATCACACCACTCAAGGAATTCATCTAGGGGTGTACTGACACCACATGTGCCTTTCAGAATTTTATAGCTTTGGGTGGAGAAGGAAGAATAATTCCATGTTTACCGCTAAAATGTTGTTTTAGCCCCAAGTTTTTAACTTTTATATAGGTGAATAGAAAAAAAATGGACTGCAGTTTGTGGTGAAACTTCTCCTGAGTGTGCCAATACACTACATGTACATCGGGAACTACTTTTTAGGTACAGAGGAAAACTCAAAATGCAAGGAGTGCCATATTACAGTGCAGATTTTGCTAATATGGTTGACCCACTGGAAGAGCCTGTGAGGTGAGAGAAGAACAGAAAACCCCCTTCCCCTATAAGTGACCCTATTTTACAAACTACACCTCTCAAAAGAAATCATTTTAGGCTAGGTTCCCATTGCGTTTTAGAAATTAACGCCGTGCAACGCGTTTGTTAGCGCTCCCATTGCCGGCAATGTTAAAGCGCATTGCTAGCGCGTGTCATTTTCGGCACGCGCTAGCGATGTGACATTCTTTTGTAGCGCGCCTCGGACGCTCCTTGCAGCATCCGCGGCGCGCCCGAGGTCCATTCCCCGCTCACGCAAATCGGGGATCTGCGCTAGCAGGGACGTTTAACGCGACCCCTTAAAAGACATTGCGTTAGCGCAATCCGCTAGTGCTTAGCGCTAAACGGATTGCCCTAACGCAATGTGAACCTAGCCTAAGAGTGCAGTGATCAAATTGACATCACAGATGTGTCACATAATTTCATACCCTTGGGCAGTGAAGAAAAAAGAATCTGTATTTTTCCGACTATAAGACGCACTTCTTTCCTCCAAAAACGTGGAGTAAAATGGCTCTGACTGTGGTGGGGGAGCGGCAGCGGGTCACAGGAGGCAGGAGCCGGTGGCTGCTTCTAACGACTGTGCCCGCTGCTAAAGAAAAATGAATAATCACTACATTCCACGCCCATGGGCGTGGAGGGCAGTGAATACTCATTTCTCTTTAATAGCATCCTGGTACGCATGGCCTCAATGTTATCCTGGTATGATTGGCCCCCATCCCCATCCTGGTATGCATGGCCACATCCTTATCCTGGTATAATAGTCCCCCATCCTGGTATGCATGGCCACATCCTTATCCTGGTATGATAGGCCCCATCCACGTCCTGGTATGTATGCCCCAACAGAAAAAAAAAAAAAAAAAATCAAACCATTACACTAACCTTCCTACGCTCACTCGCAGTATCTTGTTCTGGTGCCAGCAGCCGCTTTATGCTTGTAAGCAGCGCATTGCAGGGACGTCACGTGCTTCTAACAAGCCGAAGGACAGCTGCTGGAATACTCACTGCTCTCCACACAAGGACTATGTATGCAGAGCAAGGCAGGTATAATGGTTTGGTTTCTTTTAATAAGTTTTTCTGATGGGGCCCTGCATACCAGGACGGGGCTAATCATACCAGGATAAGGATGGGGCCATGCATACTAGGACGGAAAGGGGGGCCATGCATGCTAGGACGGAAATGGGAGCTATGCATACCAGGATAGGGATGAGGGGGACATGCCTACCAGGCTAGAGATAAGGGGGACCATGCATACCAGGATAGGGATGAGGAGGCCATGCATTCCAAGATGGTGATGAGGAGACATGCATGCCAGGTTAGGGATGAGGGGGCCATGCACACCAGGATAAGGATGAGACGGGTTATGCATACCAGGGTAAAATGAGTGGGGCCA
Source organism: Ranitomeya variabilis (assembly GCF_051348905.1). Taxonomy (NCBI): domain Eukaryota; kingdom Metazoa; phylum Chordata; class Amphibia; order Anura; family Dendrobatidae; genus Ranitomeya; species Ranitomeya variabilis. The sequence continues at coordinate 183,776,777 of NC_135233.1, read as the reverse complement.
TGCAAACCAGGGTAGGGATGAGAGGGGCCATGCATACCAGGATGGGAACCACTTGACCATATATACCAGGATAGGGGATATTAAGTACAGAATTGACCAAAGTTTTTTTTGCTCCCTAAAACCTAGGTGCGTCTTATGGTCCGATGCGTCTTATAGTCCGAAAAATACAGTACATTTTTTAGCAGAAAAATTTAGTTTTAGCTTAAGATTTTATATTTTCACATGGGTAAAGTAGTAAAAATTGCACCCAATTTGTCACACAATTTCTGCTGAATGTGGAAATACCCCATATGTGGCTTTACAGTACAGCTCAGCTACAAGACTCAGGAGGGAAGGAGTGCTATTTGACTCTGAGATCAAATTATCGTAGAAAAGTGACCTTATTTTGAAATTACACCCCTCTGACAATTTATCTAGAGGTGTAGTGATAACTGACATCATGAGCGTCTTCCAGAAAACAAGCAGTAGTGGATGTTAGTGAGTGAAAATTGCAAATCTGCTATTGCAATGTACTGTAGAGACAAGGACAAGTAAATTAGACAGAAATGTCTAGCCTCTATTCAGCGGTGTCCTTTTCAGTCGTGCACAAAACTATGGCGAACCACACTTTTATGCACGCCTAAAAAGACTGACACCACCAGACGACATCCACAGTGTCTCCATCTGCCTCATTATAAGGAATCCTCTGCCGATGGTTCTGTCCGAATCAAGTAGTTCAGAGACCTTGATGTAAGCGCTCAGCGTAGAGCGCAGGACAAATGTGCGCCGAGTCTTACTGCAATCTTTGGAAGGCAGAATTTAAAAAAAAAAAAAAAATCTACAGCAGGTGAAGAATGTGTTTTTTTATGCTGTTCCTCAAGTGGTATAAGTGATTAGACTACTACTTTTTCTATATTAATGCCAATAAAGTAATTTGAGGGCTTGTTTTTTGCAGGACAAGTTAATGTTTTTATTGGTACCATTTTCAGTCACAATATTTTTGGATCGCTTTCTATTTCCATTTTTGAAAGGCAGAATAAAAAAAAAAAGGATTTTTTTTAAATGCCGTTCACAGTGTGGTTTTAAGTGATAAAGGACAGCTTTATTCTTCGGGTCAGTATCATTACAGGGAGTACACATTAACATGAAAAAAAAATAATGGTTTGCCGCTACTACACAATTTTTTTTTTGGTGAGCTATAACTTTTTTTCTATACTTATGGAGCTGTATGGGGGTGTGGTGTTTTTAGATCTACCAATTTTATCTCCATTCAACTTTTTGATTCTGTTTTAGTCCACTGGGATGAAAAAGCATAGTTTGACAGGTTTTATTATATACTTTTTTCAGTGTCCACTGAAGGGGTTAACAAGCATATATAATATATATATATATATATATATATATATATATATATATATATATATATATATATATATATATATATATATATATATATATATATATATATATAATATATATGCATATACTAGATGGTGGCCCGATTCTAACGCGTCAGGTATTCTAGAATATGCATGTCCACGTAGTACATTGCACAGCCCACGTAGTATATTTCCCAACCACGTAGTATATTGCCCAGCCACGTAGTACATTGCACAGCCCACGTAGTATATTGCCCAGCCACGTAGTATATTGCCCAGCCACGTAGTATATTGCGCAGCGACGTAGTATATTGCACAGCGACGTAGTATATTGCCCAGCCATGTAGTATATTGGCCAGTCACGTAGTATATTGCCCAGCCATGTATGTCACAGGTTAAAAAATAAAAAATAAACATATACTCACCTTCCGAGGGCCCCTTGTAGTCCCTGTCGCCTGTGTGCGGTGCACGCGGCAGCTTCCGGTTCCAGGGTTGGTATGAGCGCAGGACCTGTGATGACGTTGCGGTCACATGACCGTGACGTCATGGCAGGTCCTTCTCGCATAGCATCCTTAGCACCGGAACCTGCAGGCGCGAGCGCATCGTCGGACTACGGAAGGTGAGAATAGCAGGTTTTTTGTTTTTTTATTATTTTTAACATTAGATCTTTTTACTATTGATACTGCATAGGCAGCATCAATAGTAAAAACTTGGTCACACAGGGTTAATAGCGGCGGTAACGGAGTGCGTAACCCACAGCATAACGCAGCCCTTTACCGCTGGCATTAACCCTGTGTGAGCAGTGGCTGACTCACTGGAGGGGAGTATGCGGGCGCCGGGCACTGACTGCAGGGGTGTAGGGAGGGACTAATCGGACTGTGCCCGTCGCTGATTGGTCGCGGCAGCCATGACAGGCAGCTGGCGAGACCAATCAGCGACGCAGGATTTCCGTGACGGAAGTTGCCGACAGAAAGACGGAAGTACCCCTTAGACTAATATATATATATTATATATATATATATATCTCTATCTATCATGATGGAGGCGCAGGATGGAAGCACCACATGACAGGATGGGGGTGCAGGATGAGGAGCACCACATGACAGGATTAGGGTGCAGGAAGGGAGCAGCACATTACCGGATTAGGGTGCAGGATGGGAGCACATGACAGGATGAGAGCTCAGGGAGAGAGCAGCACATGACAAGATGGAGGCGTGCAAAACAAGATGGCGGCTGCACATGACAGGATGGGGGCGCAAGATGGTAGCAGCACACGACAAGATTAGGGCGCAGGATGGAAGCACCACACACCAGGATGGAAACCATATACCGATATGTGTACATATGTATGTGTATGTGTGTGTGTGTGTGTGTGTGTGTGTGTGTGTATGTGTATGTGTATGTGTGTATGTGTGTGTGTGTGTGTGTGTGTGTGTGTGTGTGTGTGTGTGTGTGTGTGTGTGTGTGTGTGTGTGTGTGTATATATATGTGTATATATATATATATATATATATATATATATATATATATATATATATATATATATATATATATATATATATATATATATATATATATATATATATATATATATATATAAACACACACATATGTACACATATCGGTATATGGTCTCCATCCTGGTATGTGGTGCTTCCATCCTGCGCCCTAATCTTGTCATGTGCTGCTGCTATCATCTTGCGCCCCCATCCTGTCCTGTGCAGCCGCCATCGTGTTGTGCGCCTCCATCTTGTCATGTGCTACTCTCTTCCTGAGCCCTCATCCTGTCATGTGCTCCCATCCTGCACCCTAATCCTGTAATGTGCTGCTCCCTTCCTGCACCCTAATCCTGTCATGTGGTGCTCCTCATCCTGCACCCCCATCCTGTCATGTGGTGCTCCCATCCTGCGCCCCCATTCTGTAATGTGCTGCTCCCATCCATATGCCCTGTAAGCTGCTCCATAAGGGTATGTTCACACGTTGCAGATTTGCCTGCGGATTTTTCTGCACTAAATCCGCAGCTCTTGGCAGAAAATGCAGGTGCGTTTTTGATGCGGTTTTTTGATGCGCTTTTGTAAGCTAAATAAAGATGTATTATTGAACAAAAAAAAAAAAGATTTGTGATGTCATGTCTTGTCCAACCTCCTCTTTTACATTTATCCAACCCACACTACATTACAAACAGAGATAGACAGATAGACAGAGGTAGATAGACAGAGGTAGATAGACAGAGGTAGATAGACAGAGGTAGATAGACAGAGGTAGATAGACAGAGGTAGATAGACATATGGATAGTTAGGCTATCCGTTTTTTGCCGGATCCGTCAAAAGAAACTGTTTCCGGCGGACGGAGAAAACATACAGTGGAAAGTTTTTTGTGTCTGGCGAAAAAAACGCGCAGCGACGGATACGGCGAAAAATGTATGAAACTGAGATGTGAAGTGATGAATCCGGCCTCCGAATCCGTTTTTTCATGCATTCTTTCCTTTGAAATCATGCACATTTTCCGTTCTCTCTCTCAAAAAAACAAACGGATCAGTTGCATCAGTTTTTCACTATTTACAACGGATCCGTTTTTTCAAAAATTCGCTCGATCCTGCCTGACGGAAACAAACTGATGTGTGAAAGTAGCCTAACTAATCCATATATCTATCTACATCTATCCATCAGGCAGGATCCGGCAAATTTTTTAAAAAACGGATCCGTTACAAAAGTGAAAAACTGATGCAACTGATCCGGTTTTTTTTTGAGAGAGAGAACGGAAAATATGCATGATTTCAATGGAAAAATGCATGAAAAACTGGATTCGGAGGCCGGATTCATCATTTCACATCTCAGTTTTTCGCCGGATCCGTCGCTGGACGTTTTTTCGCCGGACAGAAAAAAAAAACATTTTTCTGTACATTTTCTCCGTCCGCTGGAAACAGCTGTTCTGACGGATCCGGCAAAAAACGGATGAAACGTGTGGCCATCAGGCGCAATCCTCTGCTAATACAACAATGAGAGAAAACGAAACCAGCGGAAAAAAAACACGGATCCGTTTTTACAAAACTCGCCGGATTGTGCCCGACGGCAAAATCCTGATGTGTGAAAGTAGCCAGATAGATACAGTATATCCTTAGTTATATCTATAGATATATCTATACATATATCCATAGTTATCCATGTACTAGATGGTGGCCCGATTCTAACACATCGGGTATTCTAGAATATGTATGCGTAATGTATAGCACAGCCCATGTTGTACATTGCGCAGCCCACGTAGTATATGGCGCAGCCCACGTAGTATATGGCGCAGCCCACGTAGTATATGGCGCAGCCCACGTAGTATATTGCGCAGGCCACGTAGTATATGGCGCAGCGTACGTTTTATATTGCGCAGCCCACGTTGTATATTGCACAGCCGACATAGTATATTGCGCAGCCCACGTATTATACTGCACAGCCCACATAGTATATTGCCCAGCCCATGTAGTACATTGCGCAGGCCACGTTGTATATTGCGCAGCCCACGTATATAGCAATGTGGGCATGATATCCCTGTTAAAAAAAAAAAAAAAAAGAATTAAAATAAAAAATAGTTATATACTCACCTTCCGTTGGTGCCTGAATCCAGGAAGTGGTTACCGACGCTTGGGATCCACCGAAGCTCCGCCGAGCTGCTGGCGCCGGCCGCCATCTTCCTTTCCCAGGATGCATTGCGAAATTACCCAGAAGACTTAGCGGTCTCGCCAAAAAAATAAAAAATGACGTGGGGTCCCCCTATATTTTATAGCCAGAAAGGCTACGCAGACAGCTGCGGGCTGATATTCATAGCCTAGAGAGGGGCCATGGATATTGTCCCCCCCGGCTACAAATACCAGCCCCCAGCCGCCCCAGAAATGAAGCATCTGTGAGATGCGCCAATTCCGGCACTTAGCCCCTCTCTTCCCACTCCCGTGTAGCGGTGGGATATGGGGTAATAAGGGGTTAATGTCCCCTTGCTATTGTAAGGTGACATTAAGCCGGGTTAATAATGGAGAGGCATCAATAAGACGCCTATCCATTATTAATCCTATAGTAGTGAAAGAGTTAAAAAATAAAAAAAAATATTGAAGACACAGCCAAGTATTTTAATATTCTTAATTTAACCATACTTACCATACTCGATCGCCTGTAAAAAATTAAAAATAATAAACCGTATACTCCCTGTCCGACGCAGTCCAATTAATAACGAGTGTCCCAGGACGATCTCCCCTCTAGAACAGTGACATCGGGTGATGTCACTGCTCTATAGGAACTTCAGTGACACACTGACAGGAGACAATGGCTCCTGCAGTGCATCACTGAGGTTACCTTAGTTCAGGGTCTCACTTTATGGAATTGCTGAGTGGGAACTTTCTCACACAGCAGTGCCACAAGTGAGACTAGGGACTATTTTTTACAGTGCCGGAGGAATACAATGCGTAAGGTTACCTTCTGTCATTGTATTCCTGGAGCCCCTGGAGAGCAGTCGCATCAGCTGATGCTACTGCTCTCCACGGGAGATTGTCGTGGGACCCTTGTTTTAATTGGATTTCTGTGGATCAGGGAGTACATTGTTTGTTTATTATTTTAATATTTTTTACAGGTGACACTGGCTTCGGGGATCAAAGTGACAAGTGATGGTGAGTATGTACTCTATGTTGCATGCAGGTAGTATGTTGCATGTTGTATATATGTAGTATGTTGCATGTTGTATATATGTAGTATGTTGCATGTTGTATATATGTAGTATGTTGCATGTTGTATATATGTAGTATGTTGCATGTTGTATATATGTAGTATGTTGCATGTTGTATATATGTAGTATGTTGCATGTTGTATATATGTAGTATGTTGCATGTTGTATATATGTAGTATGTTGCATGTTGTATATATGTAGTATGTTGCATGCTGTATATATGTAGTATGTTGCATGCTGTATGTTGTATATATGTAGTATGTTGCATGCTGTATGTTGTATATATGTAGTATGTATGTTGCATGTATGTAGCATGTATGTTGCATGTATGTTGCATGTTGCATATATGTAGTATGTATGTTGCATGTTGCATATATGTAGTATGTATGTTGCATGTATGTATGTTGCATGTTGCATGTATGTATGTTGCATGTATGTATGTTGCATGTATGTATGTTGCATGTTGCATGTATGTATGTTGCATGTTGCATGTATGTATGTTGCATGTTGCATGTTGCATGTTGCATGTATGTATGTTGCATGTTGCATGTATGTATGTTGCATGTTGCATGTATGTATGTTGCATGTTGCATGTATGTATGTTGCATGTTGCATGTATGTATGTTGCATGTTGCATGTATGTATGTTGCATGTTGCATGTATGTATGTTGCATGTTGCATGTATGTATGTATGTTGCATGTTGCATGTATGTATGTATGTTGCATGTTGCATGTATGTATGTATGTTGCATGTTGCATGTATGTATGTATGTTGCATGTTGCATGTATGTATGTTGCATGTTGTATGTATGTATGTTGCATGTTGCATGTATGTATGTTGCATGTTGCATGTATGTATGTTGCATGTATGTATGTTGCATGTATGTATGTTGCATGTATGTATGTTGCATGTATGTATGTTGCATGTATGTATGTTGCATGTATGTATGTTGCATGTATGTATGTTGCATGTATGTATGTTGCATGTATGTATGTTGCATGTATGTATGTTGCATGTATGTATGTTGCATGTATGTATGTTGCATGTATGTATGTTGCATGTATGTATGTTGCATGTATGTATGTTGCATGTATGTATGTTGCATGTATGTATGTTGCATGTATGTATGTTGCATGTATGTATGTTGCATGTATGTATGTTGCATGTATGTATGTTGCATGTATGTATGTTGCATGTATGTATGTTGCATGTATGTATGTTGCATGTATGTATGTTGCATGTATGTATGTTGCATGTATGTATGTTGCATGTATGTATGTTGCATGTATGTATGTTGCATGTATGTATGTTGCATGTATGTATGTTGCATGTATGTATGTTGCATGTATGTATGTTGCATGTATGTATGTTGCATGTATGTATGTTGCATGTATGTATGTTGCATGTATGTATGTTGCATGTATGTATGTTGCATGTATGTATGTTGCATGTATGTATGTTGCATGTATGTATGTTGCATGTATGTATGTTGCATGTATGTATGTTGCATGTATGTATGTTGCATGTATGTATGTTGCATGTATGTATGTTGCATGTATGTATGTTGCATGTATGTATGTTGCATGTATGTATGTTGCATGTATGTATGTTGCATGTATGTATGTTGCATGTATGTATGTTGCATGTATGTATGTTGCATGTATGTATGTTGCATGTATGTATGTTGCATGTATGTATGTTGCATGTATGTATGTTGCATGTATGTATGTTGCATGTATGTATGTTGCATGTATGTTGCATGTATGTTGCATGTATGTTGCATGTATGTTGCATGTATGTTGCATGTATGTTGCATGTATGTTGCATGTATGTTGCATGTATGTTGCATGTATGTTGCATGTATGTTGCATGTATGTTGCATGTATGTTGCATGTATGTTGCATGTATGTTGCATGTATGTTGCATGTATGTTGCATGTATGTTGCATGTATGTTGCATGTATGTTGCATGTATGTTGCATGTATGTTGCATGTATGTTGCATGTATGTTGCATGTATGTTGCATGTATGTTGCATGTATGTTGCATGTATGTTGCATGTATGTTGCATGTATGTTGCATGTATGTTGCATGTATGTTGCATGTATGTTGCATGTATGTTGCATGTATGTTGCATGTATGTTGCATGTATGTTGCATGTATGTTGCATGTATGTTGCATGTATGTTGCATGTATGTTGCATGTATGTTGCATGTATGTTGCATGTATGTTGCATGTATGTTGCATGTATGTTGCATGTATGTTGCATGTATGTTGCATGTATGTTGCATGTATGTAGTATGTTGCATGTATGTAGTATGTTGCATGTATGTAGTATGTTGCATGTATGTAGTATGTTGCATGTATGTAGTATGTTGCATGTATGTAGTATGTTGCATGTATGTAGTATGTTGCATGTATGTAGTATGTTGCATGTATGTAGTATGTTGCATGTATGTAGTATGTTGCATGTATGTAGTATGTTGCATGTATGTAGTATGTTGCATGTATGTAGTATGTTGCATGTATGTAGTATGTTGCATGTATGTAGTATGTTGCATGTATGTAGTATGTTGCATGTATGTAGTATGTTGCATGTATGTAGTATGTTGCATGTATGTAGTATGTTGCATGTATGTAGTATGTTGCATGTATGTAGTATGTTGCATGTATGTAGTATGTTGCATGTATGTAGTATGTTGCATGTATGTAGCATGTTGCATGTATGTAGCATGTATGTAGTATGTTGCATGTATGTAGTATGTTGCATGTATGTAGTATGTTGCATGTATGTATGTAGTATGTTGCATGTATGTATGTAGTATGTTGCATGTATGTAGTATGTTGCATGCAGGGCTGGACTGGCAATTCTGGCAAATGCCAGAAGGGCCTGTCTGGTCAAGGGCTGCTTGTCTGCTACATTGTTAACAGAATCGGTGTTCTCCAGACAACCATAATGTTAAGAGTTGTGACGGAGAACAAAGTGGCTTGCTTACCCCAGCAGCCACGGGAATCATTAGAAGTATTGGTCTTGAAGTAAATCTTGCTTTCCTCCTTCCAGGGTAATATTAGTAATATATCCCATCTGGTTCTTGGGGACGGGGCGGCATGGGACTGTGTGATTTCAAATGCCAGGGCTGAATTTTAGACCCAGTCCGTACCTGGTTGCATGTATGTAGTATGTATGTAGTATGTATGTTGCATGTATGTAGTATGTTGCATGCATGTAATATGTTGCATGTATGTTGTAGGTTTGTGTTTCGTTTTTTTTTATACATTCAACACATTAGCCGGATGATGGGACTACTACTGTCCGATCACTGGCTAATGTGTGACTCACTGTCACTGTAGCAGGCATAGCCCAATAAGACTTGTAGTCCCATTGGACGATGCCTGCACGCACACACACACGGACACCCCGCAGACCTCCCGGACATGCCGCAGACCCCCCCCCCCCCCCGGACATGCCGCAGACCCCCCCCCCGGACATGCCGCAGACCCCCCCCCCGGACATGCCGCAGACCCCCCCCCCGGACATGCCGCAGACCCCCCCCCCCCCCCCGGACATGCCGCAGACCCCCTCCGGACATGCCGCAGACCCCCTCCGGACATGCCGCAGACCCCCCCCGGACATGCCGCAGACCCCCCCCCCCCGGACATGCCGCAGACCCCCCCCCGGACATGCCGCAGACCCCCCCCGGACATGCCGCAGACCCCCCCGGACATGCCGCAGACCCCCCCGGACATGCCGCAGACCCCCCCCCCCCGACATGCCGCAGACCCCCCCGGACATGCCGCAGACCCCCCCCGGACATGCCGCAGACCCCCCCCGGACATGCCGCAGACCCAGCACGGAGAGCCCGCAGACCACCCGGACAGCCCACAGACCACCACCCGGACAGCCCGCAGACCACCACCCGGACAGCCCGCAGACCACCACCCGGACAGCCCGCAGACCACCAGCCGGACAGCCCGCAGACCACCACCCGGACAGCCCGCAGACCACCACCCGGACAGCCCGCAGACCACCAGCCGGACAGCCCGCAGACCACCACCCGGACAGCCCGCAGACCACCACCCGGACAGCCCGCAGACCACCACCCGGACAGCCCGCAGACCACCACCCGGACAGCCCGCAGACCACCACCCGGACAGCCCGCAGACCACCACCCGGACAGCCCGCAGACCACCACCCGGACAGCCCGCAGACTCGGCATGGAAAGCTCGCACACAGTCTCCGCCCGCACTCTTCCCAACTCCCGAACTGCAGCGTTTCCTCCTCAGCTAAACCGCAGATCTTTTTTACATCTGCGGTTTTGCTGCGGAGGTGCCTGACTCAATGCAAGTCAATGGGTGCAGAAACGCTGCAGTTTTTTTTTTTACGCAGCATGTACACAGCGGATTTGGTTTTCCATGGGTTTACATGGTACAGCAGACCGCATGGAAAACTGCTGCAGATCCGCAGCGTCAAAAACGCAACGTGTGAACATGGCCTTAAGGTTGATGGCCCCCATAAGATGCTCCATTGTATATGCCCAGTATGCTGCTCCATAAAGGTTGATGGCCCCCATAAAATGCTCCATAGTATTATATGCTCCGTATGCTGCTGCGATATAAAATAATAAAAAAAAGACATACTCACCTATCGTCGCTGGGCACAGAGTGCCGGGGGCCTGAGTAGGTGGGGACACCGGCGTGCTATGGGGGTCAGGTGTCGGTATCGCCGCTGGCTGAGGCCCCCGGCACTTGCTATATTCACCTGTCCCCCGTTCCACTGCAGCGTGCCGCTCTTTCTTCCGGGTGCTCTGGCTGTGACTGTTCAGTCAGAGGGCGGCGCTGGCGCACACTAATTGCGTCATTGCGCCCTCTGACCTGAACGTCAAATGCAGAGAACGCGAAAGATGGCGGCACGCAGCGGTGGAACGGGGGACGAGTGAATATAGCATACTCACCCTCCTGGCACATCCCTGCTTCTCCGGAGATTGCGGTATGCGCTCAGTGCTTATGCATACCGCGATCTCCTCTGGGCTGCGTCACTCTGTGGGGTCCAGACTGCGCCGGCGCTTGCGCAGTCTATAAAGTGGTGGGACAGAGTGACGCTCCCAGCGTTATATTATAGATTATATATATATATATATATATATATATATATATATATATATATATATATATATATATATATATATATATATATATATATATATATATATATATATATATAATGTGTGTAGCTTATAATCAACATTTAACCCATAAGGTTTTAGTGTGTTCAATTTATGAATCCATAATCCATAATGTAAAGCCAGGGAACTATTATGGATTCGTAAATTGAACACACTAAACCCTTATGGGTTAAATGTTGATTATAAACTACACACGGTTTTGTAGAATGTACTCATATGGCGTGCCTCTTTTCTTGTCTCTCTGGACTTTTCCTTTTTTTCTATAGGGATGGTTCTATTATATATCTAACACATATTGTTATTCTCTCTTTCTAGATTGGTTGAGAAATGGAACATCTTTATGAACTATATCACATGGCTCACCCCTTTCAGAAGTCCCTGTGGATTTGTTATATGCCGCCGATTGATTTTTTGAATTTTTTTTGCATCCATGTTTTAATTATATTGAAATTGCCATTAAACCTGGATTTCTCCAATTAAATTTTTCCTCTAGATTATATCCTTTTGTCTTTGTAGGAGTTCTATAGGCTTAAGGGTTATTGTAAGCCTGGAAACAGGGGTCGAGGTGCATTCTCTTGGCGGGATATGTGCCTCCCCCTTTATGTACGGTGGGTCATCAGCCCCAGCTAATGGGGGATGTGCGCACCGTAATCCGGCATTTTACTCAGCCATGAAGTGTATGGATATATATTCTGTATAGATTACATCTTTCCTGTGATTTGTGTGGCTTTGGTGGAGGATTTCACCCAACACAAGGTTGAGGCTGGGATGTGCGTTTCTCAAGGAGATGTATATCCCATTCTTTACTGGTTGGGTGGCCCCACTATATGTACACACACTCAGGTCATTTGGTATTGGAGAAAATCCTTTATATGGTACATTTCTGGGATGTCAATATTATGAGGTCCTTTATATATAAAGGATTTGCATATTTGATATGCGTTATTATGCAAGATATGACGGTAGAATTGCACTGACTTCTTGGCCACAGGTACTGTAGAACTTCTTGAAACAATTATACCCTAAGCGCGTGCGTATTATAACTTAATCGCAGCGCCAATAGTTGAAATGGCAGAATATGTGCATTTATACTCTGCAGCGCGTGAGTTTACATATTCTGAGTGGGGGGAGCCATGGCTATTTTGATCTTAAAGACTAATTGTTTGCACCCTATATATATTTGTCACATGCACCTATTCATTGCTTGAAAAATGTTCACATCCATTAGAACCGAGACGTTGCTGAAATGGGCTAATAAAAGTAGCTCCTGCTTTTTCCACTACTGATGGTGTGCTGCCTCCGTTTTTTGGATTCCTATATCTACTATATAATTGTCTAAGGGGTACTTCCGTCTTTCTGTCTGTCTGTCGGCAACTTCCGTCACGGAAATCCCGCGTCGCTGGTCTCGCCAGCTGCCTGTCCTGGCTGCCGCAAAAAGTCAGCGACGGGCACAGTCCGGCCGAGAATTAGTCCCCCCCTACTCCCCTGCAGTGTGTGTGTCCTCAACTTTTTACTATTGATGCTGCCCATGCAGCATCAAAAACTTTTTGATACAATTTGATCCTTTATGTGCATTGTTTCTTTATATGAGTTAACGATCATTTTTGCAATGGATTTTCCAGAAAATAATTCCCTTTAAGGGCACAGGTGTTTAACTGATCTAACACTGTGCATTGTTACCTAAATCAATTTTATGTACAGAGCCTGGTGTGGGCAGGGTTAGCTTTCTCAGCTCTGCTTCATTGCTAAATCTAAACTCTGTATCAGAATGGCTGCACGAAGTAATATAAGTGATATCATTGGATTCAGCTTCCTTGCCTATCTCAGGCTGCACTATGATGAGGTAGCAAAATCCTGCTGACAGATTCCATTTAAATATTACATTTTGTATTCTCTCTATTCCAGAGTAGCTACGGTACGTTTTACCGCAATCCAAATGCTAAACTGTCTAAATATAAGTTGTCACTGTGGGCAAAAGTGATAGAAAATGGCACATACCTTCTCAAAATTAAATTGTAGACGGTTTTCTTCTTCTGTCTCTTTAATATTTGTCTGCGGTAAAAGAAAATTGCTTAACATCAATGGAAATAACAGAAGAAAACATTTAAAGGTAGTGCATTACAGTACAACTCAGAAATTATATGGACAACGTACAGCTAGGTCCAGAAATATTTGGCAGTGACCGACTCTCCGTAATTTGGGCTCTCCATGCCACTACTCAAGATGTAAAATGAAACAACTGAGATGACATTGAAGTGCTGACTTTCAGGGTTAATTAAAGAAGTTGAACAAAAATATTCTGGAAATATTTTAGGAATCGCATTGATTTTTCTACAAAGTTTCCTCATCTCAGGGACTCAAAAGTAATTGGACAAATTAACTTCACCATAAATAAAATGTTCATCTACTATATAATTGTCTAAGGGTCACTTCCGTCTTTCTGTCTGTCCTCCTGTCTGTCTGCCACGGATATTCATTGGTCGCGGCCTCTGTCTGTCATGGAAATCCAAGTCGCTGATTGGTCGCGGCAAAATGGCCACGACCAATCAGCAACGGGCACAGTCCGGCGGCAAAATGGCCGCCCCTTACTCCCCGCAGTCAGTGCCCTCTCCATACTCCCCTCCAGTCAGCGTTCACAGAGGGTTAATGGCAGCGGTAATGGACCGCGTTATGCCGCGGTGTAACGCACTCCGTTAATGCTGCTATTAACCCTGTGTGACCAACTTTTTACTATTGATGCTGCCTATGCGGCATCAATAGTAAAAAGATCTAATGTTAAAAATAATTAAAAAAAATAAAAAATCGTTATATACTCACCGTCCGTCGGCCCCCTGATCAGGAACAGGCCTTTCCCGCTCCTCGCGACGCTCCGGTGATCGCTCCATGCATTGCGGTCTCGCGAGACCGCTACGTCATCATCTCGCAGACCGCAATGCACTCTTGAGACCAGAGTGCGCGAGGAGCGTCGGTAACCGCTTTGCCTGGATTTGGGGCCAACGGAAGGTGAGTATATAACTATTTTTTATTTTAATTCTGTTTTGTTTGTTTTTTAACAGGGATATGATGCCCACATTTCTATATATTACGTGGGCTGTGCAATATACTGCGTGGGCTGTGCAATATACTACGTGGCCTGTGCAATATACTACGTGGCCTGTGCTATACACTACGTGGCCTGTGCTATACACTACGTGCGTGGGCTCTTATAAACTACGTAGCTGTGTTATATGCTATGTGGGCTGTTATACACTACGTGGGCTGTGTTATATACTACGTGGGCTGTGCTATATACTACGTGGCCTGTGTTATACACTACGTGGCTGTGTTATATGCTATGTGGGCTGTTATACACTCCGTGGGCTGTGCTATGTACTACGTGGGCTGTGTTATATACTACGTGGGCTGTGCTATATACTACGTGGGCTGTGCTATATACTACGTGGGCTGTGCTATATACTACGTGGGCTGTGCTATATACTACGTGGGCTGTGCTATATACTACGTGGGCTGTGCTATATACTACGTGGGCTGTGCTATATACTACGTGGGCTGTGCTATATACTACGTGGCCTGTGTTATACACTACGTGGCTGTGTTATATGCTATGTGGGCTGTTATACACTCCGTGGGCTGTGCTATGTACTACGTGGGCTGTGTTATATACTACGTGGGCTGTGCTATATACTACGTGGGCTGTGCTATATACTACGTGGGCTGTGCTATATACTACGTGGGCTGTGCTATATACTACGTGGGCTGTGCTATATACTACGTGGGCTGTGCTATATACTACGTGGGCTGTGCTATATACTACGTGGGCTGTGCTATATACTACGTGGGCTGTGCTATATACTACGTGGGCTGTGCTATATACTACGTGGGCTGTGCTATATACTACGTGGGCTGTGCTATATACTACGTGGCCGGCCATGAACAATCAGCGACAGGCGCAGTCTGGCCGCGAATTGGCGCAGGATTTGAACCACGCTTCGTTAATTGGTCGCGGCCGGCCGAATCCTGTGTATTCAACGTATTATTCTAAAATCTTCATAAAAAAAACTACATACATATTCTAGAATATCCAATGCGTTAGAATCGGGCCACCATCTCGTTTTTAATACTTTGTAGAGAATCCTCTGCAGGCAATGACTGCTTGTAGGCGGTAAACCATGGACGTCACAAAACGCTGGGTGTCCTCTAGTGTGATGATCTGCCTTTACTGCAGATGACTTCAGTTGTTGCTGGTTTCTGAGTCTTTCTGCCTTATGTTTTGTCTTAACCCCCATCATGACCAGTCCAAATTTTACCAGTGTCAGTAATGTGGTAATAACTTGTCGTAATAACTTGTGGTAATTAACTGTGGTAATTAACTGTGATAATTAACTGTGGTAATGTGGTAATAACTTTGGAACTGTAACAGATGCCAGTGACAGACTTTTTCCATGAAACATTAAACTTCATGATAGGGGTAACATTTGTTCGATATGACTTGCCCTTATTTGTGGAAAAAAATGGAAATATGGCAAAAATTTGAAAAAAAAAAAAAATCGGATCTGTTTTCTTAATGTCATCACCGCTATTTGGTGAATAATGGCGCTCATGTGGCAGAAGGCTGTAAAAACCAGCCTCGATCTTGTTTTTCAGGGTCTCAGCTACCTCAATTGCAATTGTCAAACTTTTTATTTTTTTAGCCCTTAAATCAGAGTTATGTCACATAAAATAGTTAATAATCAACATTCCCCAATTTTTGTACACAATTTTTTTTTTGTTAAGAAGTTATAAGGGTTAAAAGTTGACCAGCGATTTATCATTTTTCCAACAAAATAATTTTTTCTTTGAGGGGTCTTTATGACAAAAACCCAAACGTGACACCATTCTAAAAACCCTCACCCCTCAAGGTGCTCAAAACCACATTCAAGAAGTTTATGAACCCTTCTAGTGCTTCACAGGAATTAATGGAATTTAGAAAAAAAACAAAAACATCTAAGTTTTTTTTTTGTTTTTTTTTATACAAAAATTTTACTTTAGATGTTTTTATTGTCACAAGGGTAACAGGAGAGAATGAACCCCAAAATCTGTTTTGCAATTTCTCTTGATTACACAGATACCCAATATGTGGACGAAAACTACTTTTTGGATGCACAGCAGGGAAGGAGCACCATTTGACTTTTTGAATAAAAATATTCATAATTAGCAGATGCCATGTCACATTTGGAGGGCCCCTGATGTGGGGAGTTTCCACTGTTTAGGCACAAGTAACACCATTTTGGAAACTAGACCCCTCAGGGAACTTATCTACTATATAATTTTCTAAGGGTCACTTCCGTCTGTCTGTCTGTCACGGATATTCATTGGTCGCGGCCTCTGTCTGTCATGGAATCCAAGTCGCTGATTGGTCTCGCCAGCTGCCTGTCATGGCTGCCGCGACCAATCAGCGACAGCCACAGTCCGATTAGTCCCTCCCTACTCCCCTGCAGTCAGTGCCCGGCACCCGCTCCATACTCCCCGCAGTCACCGCTCACACAAGGTTAATGCCAGAGGTAATGGACCGCATTATGCCGCGGGTAACTTACTCTGTTACCGCCGCTATTAACCCTGTGTCACCAAGTTTTTACTATTGTTGCTGCCTATGCAGCGTCAATAGTAAAAACATCTAATGTTAAAAATAATAAAAATAAAAATTATATACTCACCTTCCGCCGCCTTTCCCGCTCCTTGCGACGCTCCGGTGACTGCTCCATGCAAGCGGCAGGTTCCGGTGGCAAGGATGGTATGCGAGAAGGACCTGCCATGACGTCACGGTCATGTGACCACAACGTCATCACAGGTCCTGCGCTCATACCAACCCTGGGACTGGAAGCTGGCGCGTGCACCGCACACAGGCGACAGGACTACAAGGGGCCTTCGGAGGGCGAGTATATGTTTATTTTTTAACCTGTGACATACATGGCTGGGCAATATACTAGTGGACATGCATATTCTAGAATACCCGATGCGTTAGAATTGGGCCACCATCTAGTCTAGATATAAGCATCTTGATCCCCCCAGGTGCTTCACAGAAGTTTATAACAAAGCCTTGAAAATAGAATAAAATAAAAAAAAAAAAGTCTTAGTTTGCTCACTACGGATGTTAAGCTTTTGGCTGGGGTGTCAGCGACCTGATTGACGGGTGTTATCGCCAAGTTAATATATCCAGATCAGTCTGGCTTTATGCCTGACAGGTCTACAGCAGTTAATCTAAGAAGGCTTTTTCTGAATGTACAATTGGGGGCTGATAACAGTGGTCATAGAGTTATCGCAACCTTAGACGCCCATAAGGCATTTCACAGTGTGGAATGAGGGTACTTGTGGCAGGTCTTACACTGTTTAGGCTTCGGTCCACAATTCGTGTCTTGGGTTCAGCTGCTGTATGCTCAACCATTACCTAAAGTTAGAGTGAATGGGGAGCTTTCTCATAAGATAAAGCTACATAGAGGAACGAGACAGGGGTGTCCACTCTCCCCTCTTGTTTGCTTTGCCTGTGGAGCCGTTGGCCGCCAAAATTCGGCAGTCTGTGGAGGTCTCTGGTTTTAAGTAGGGATCAATAGAAGAAAAAATATCGCTATACGCGGACGATATACTGCTGTTCTTGAGCGACGAGACTTCACTTTTTGGAGTCTGATTGATTGTGAAGTATAGCAAAGCAGGACGTTTGCCATGCTTTACAAACTGTCAGGCTATGTGCACATGCTGCGGATTACTCTGCAGATTTTTCCGGACTGATTTTGGTAAATCCGCAGGTAAACCGCACTGCGGATTTACCACGGTTTTTGTGCGGATTTCACCTGCAGTTTTATACCTGCGAATTCCTCTTGAGGAGCAGGTGTAAACAGCTGCGGAATCCACACAAAGAATTGACATGCTGCGGAATAAACACTACGTTTCCGTGTGTTTTTTTCCGCAGCATGTGCACTGCAGATTTTGTTTTCCATAGGTTTACATGGTATTATAAACTCAGGGAAAACTGCTGCGAATCCGCAGCGTCAAATCCACTGCAGATCCGCAGCGTGTGCACATAGTCTCAGTGCTGGACTGACAAGACAAACTTTCTATATTATGCTCTGAGCATGATATAGCATGCTTGGTAGCTCTGGTGACCCAGATGTCATGACAACATTGGGTCACAATGGCAACGATCGGTCTTTTGCGATGACGTTGTGGGGCTGCCGATTGGAGAGCTGCCTCCCTCTGAATGCCTGCTATATGCTGCGATTGATATCAGTTCACAAGGAGCTCTTCTCATGGATAGACTATAATTTGACACTTAACCCCTTAACGACCGCCAACACGTCTTAACAGCGGCAGTTAAAGGTACTTAAACCACAGCGCCGCTTTTTAACGGCGCTGTGGAATAAGTGTATAGAGCCCCCCCGAGACGGAATTTCTCCGGGGTCTCAGCTGCCGGGGGTAGCCGAGACCATAGAGAACATGATTCGGGTCGGTTTTTTACCTACCTCAGTGTTGCAATCAGCGTTATTAACGGTATAACGGCGACCGCAAAAAAAAAAAAGTCAGATTTTCCATTTAGTTTCTCTCTCCTCTGATGTGATCGCAGAGGAGAGAGAAATAGGGTCCCCCCCATCCCCCCCACCTCCAGAGTCCCTGCATCCCCCGTGATGTCCCCCGGCGTCTTCTTCTGGGAGAAAATGGTGGGCGCATGCAGAGTCTACCCGCAGAGATCTGCAGTGATCAAAGTAAAAAATATAGTTACTTACCAATAACGGTATTTCTCTGACCCCATGACGGCACCACGGAGAGAGAGGATCCGCCCACCAAGGACAGGAAACCTACAGATAAAAAGGCGGTACCTTTCTCCCGCATCAGTTGTTTACAGAGCATGATGGGAGCTTAAGTCAAAAACAGAATCTAATTCAACGCTATCTGAAGACTTAACCGAGATACCGCGTGGCTATTTATTTAGGTATTAGTATAAGGATAGTCTATCAATGTGCACACCCATACGTGAAGGGATGGAATGTACGGGTGCAGTCATGGGCTCAGAGAAATACCGTTATCGGTAAGTAACTATATTATTCTCTGTCCCCCATGACGGCACCACGGAGAGAATTGCAGAGACTGTACATTAGGGAGGGACGACCGCTTCCAGCACCCTTTTCCCAAAGGTGAGATCTGAGGAAGAGATAAGGTCCAATCTATAGTGCTTATAGAATGTTGAGGGTGAAGACCAGGTAGCAGCTCTACATATCTGGTCAATTGAGGCACCGGCCCTTTCTGCCCAGGAGGTCCCTACTGCTCTCGTTGAGTGTGCTCTGATTTCTCCCGGGACTGGCACCCCGCTTGAAGAGTATGACAGGCTGATGGCATCTCTGATCCATCTTGCTAGGGTGCTTTTTGAAGCTTTTTTCCCCTTCCGGGGACACTGGAAACAGACAAAAAGAGATCCATCCTCCCTACACTCCCTAGTGGCTTCTATGTAGTGGATCAAGCATCTCCCAACATCTAATGCGTGTAAGGATTCTTCCTCCTTGTTTTGGGGGTTAGGACAAAAGGAGGGAAGGGATACCTCCTGTGCTCTATTTAACCGAGAAGCTACTTTTGGGAGGTAGGCTGGATCAGTTTTAAGAGCGACCCTATCATCCAGGATTTGAGTGAAAGGGGGTTTGACTGACAAGGCTTGTATGTCACTAACTCTGCGTGCTGAGGTGAGGGCGACCAATAGTGAAGTTTTAAGAGATGTTATTTTTCATGGGAGGGTTTGAAGGGAAGTTTAGTCAGAGCCCCAAACACTAGATTTAGATCCCACTGAGGGATGCTGCGCGAGGGCAGAGATCTTGACCTCCCTGCTGCTCTACCAAACCTGGAAATCCAACGATTCCCTGCAAAGTCGCAATTAAATAGCGCCCCCAGAGCTGCTATATGGACTTTTAGAGTACTCGTGGCCAGACCTCTCTCTAACCCCTTTTGCAGGAATTCTAGTATAGAATTCAGGGGGACCTCTTCATCTATTATGGCGCCCAAGTATGACAGGAATTTTTTCTCGATTTTACCGTATTAAGTTGTAATAGGTTTTCTACTTTGCAGTAAGGTAGATACCAGCCCCAGTGAAAACCCTCTATTTTCTAACAGCTCGCTTTCAAATTCCAGGCTGTCAAGTGTAAACTTGCAACCTGCGGATGTTGTATAGGTCCCTGGAAGAGGAGATCCGGAAGGTCCGGAAGCACCCAAGGGTCAGAGATGGACATCCTCCTCATCCAAGAAAACCATGCCCTCTTTGGCCAGAATGGGGCTATTAAAACTACACGAGCTCTGTCCTCCCGAATTTTCCTCAGAACTGCTGGTATTAGAGCGATTGGGGCAAAGGCATATGCCACCTGATGGTTCAAAGGAATCAGGAATGCGTCTAATGCTACCGGGTTCCCCAATGGTGTTATGGAGCAAAAGGTGTCTACTTTTTTCATTCGATTTTTCGCAAAGAGGTCTATGTGTGGCACTCCCCACCTCTCCGAGATTTCGTTGAATATGGCCTGGTTTAATTCCCATTCCCCTTGTTTCAGACGGGATCGACTCAAAGTCTGCTCTGTGATTGTCCACCCCCTTTATGTGAAGGACTGTCAAGGACTGTAGGTTTTTTTCCGCTATCTTGAAGATTGATTTCGCCACTTCCATTAGGGATTGGGAACGGGTACCTCTCTGGTGATTCAGGTATGCTACCACCACTCTGACATGATGGGAGTGAAGGGGATTTATGAACTCTAAGAGTGCGAACTTGACTGCGAGTAGTTCCTTCATATTGGAAGATACACCCTTTAGGCTGCCTGACCAGACCCCATGGGCTATGAGATCATCCAGATGGGCCCCCCACCCACTGGGACTTGCATCTGTGGTCACTATCTTTGAGACCGGGGTTACCCAAGGGACACCCTGGGACAGGTTGTTCCATGACGTCCACCAATCTAGGGAGAGTATTGCGTTTGGAGACAAACTGAACCGACATTCTAAATTTCCTTCTAGAGAAACTTCTTCTGACAAAATTTGCCATTGAAGATCTCTTGAATGAAGTTGAGCCCATTGTACTGCAGGAATGCAAGCAGTCATGGATCCCAAGAGGGACATCGTTTGACGTAGGGATATGGAGGGGAGATCCCTTATTCTGGACACCAGACCGACCATCTTTTGCATTTTTTTGGAAGGAAGGCGGCATTCCTGCCTGACAGAGTCCAACGTGACACCCAGATATTCCTGAACTTGGCACGGTACTAATTTGGACTTCATCACGTTCACCAGCCAGCCTAGGTTTTCTAACGAGTGCATGACCTTTTTTAATTGTCTCTCGCAATGCTGAGGAGAGTTGCCGATCACCAGGAAATCGTCGAGATATGGCACGATCAGGGTGTCTTGCTCCCTCAGGTGGGCCATTACCTCTGCTACCAGCTTGGTGAAAACTCGAGGGGCTATGGCTAGTCCGAAGGGGAGGGCTGCAAATTGGAAATGTCTTATCACCCCCTCGATGTGGACCGCAAACCTGAGGAATTTTTGATGGTCTTTGTGAATAGGGATGTGGTAATATGCATCCTTCAAGTCTAGGACTGCAATGAAACAAAGTGGAAACAACATTTTTATTGATGTTTTTATTGTTTCCATCTTGAACGGTTGCACATTTAGATACTTGTTCAGAGTTTTCAAATTTATAAATCGTCCTGTAGGACCCGTCTGGTTTTTTCCTCAAAAAGAGGGGGAAGTAGTATCCTTCCCCTCTTTCTTGGAGGGGAACCTCCAGGAGAACCACTTTGTCTGTTAGCCCCATTACCTCTTGTTCTAGTGCAAGTTGCTCCTCTATGGACGATTTTGTTTGGAGATCCCCTGGCCAACACTTTAGCCAAAGAGAGCGCCTAGCCGCGTTAGAAAAAGCAGCTGATCTAGCAGCTAGTCTGAGTCCGCGGAGGTATCTGCTAGAAAAGCGGTAGCTCCTCGCATTACGGGCAAGGTGTTTAGGATAGTGTCCTGAGATGACCTGTTTTTTTTTAACAATAAATTTTTATTGAAATTTTCAAATACGGTACAGAGGAAAAAAAACTGCGGTATATTCACATGTTACAATATATAACAAAGAAAAGGGAAATATACCCAGTTAACATACTAACAAACATACAAAAGACAGGGTGGGGGAGACCCAAGAAGAAGTTGTATTACAACCATTCCCAATTGGATAGTTTAGTCGGAGTTCTGAGTATCAGAGTGCGTCATCCGAGATATCGGTATGGTGAAAGAGGTATGGTTTGCATATTCTGCCCATGGAAGCCAAATAAGTTCAAATTTGCCTACTTTGTCTGTGGGTATGGCCGAAAGTTTTTCGTTTATCATGTACCAAGAGAGACGTGATTTAACCCCAGCTAGTTCTAGGTTTGGCTTTTTCCATGCCGATGCTATAGTTTGTTTAGCTGCTAAGAATATAAATGTGATGAGGGCTCGGGAATATTTAGGAATATTGGGGATACGCTTGTTTAATAGGGCTTCCCAAGGGTTTTTCTTAAGATTAACATTTGTTATTGAAAGGATCAGGTGGTATACCCTGGTCCAAAACCTACGCACAGTTGGGCCTAGCCACCAGATATGAAGCATATCTCCTGTAGAGATACATCCTCTAAAACAATTTGGGGAATAATTAGCGACTGCCTTTGCTACTCTGGCTGGAATCAAGTACCATCTGGTCAACACTTTGTAATTAGTTTCCAACATGAGGGTATTTAGCATACCTCCAGTGGAGAAGGACCAAATTTGGGTCCATTCCGAGTCCATCAGGGTAGAACCGATATCAGACTCCCAGCGAGATGTATAGCCTAGGCATCGCCTGTGGAAGGGTAAGTTAATGTGCGAATAAAGAAGTGTTATAATGCCCGGAGCATGTGGGTTTTGGCAGCATCTCTGTTCAAAAGGGGTGAAGGAATAAGGAGGGGTAGAATTTTTTTAGTAAGGATTGGACAAAATTTTTAAGTTGTAGATAGCGGAATATTTCTCCAGGAGGGAGATGATATTTTTCGCTCAGGACCGAAAATGGAAGAATCACATCTATGTTGAAAAGGTGATGGACTCTTGTTATTCCCGCTGCGACCCATAAGCGAAAGGTCCTGAGAGAATCTACGCCCGGGAGAAACTGGGTATTACCCCAGAAGGGGGCCAAGGGCAGAAATGGTGATATTAGTTGTGAAGAATATTTCAAAGAGTCCCAAATTTTAAGTGAATGAACTAGAATAGGATTTGAAATATGTCTGCGTTGCGTTGGGAGAATCCATAATATTGTATCGAGAGTGTTCGAGTGGCACTCAGAGGCCTCTAGAGCCAGCTACAAAGGGGGTTCATAATAGGCATGGTATAAAGTCAGTTGGGCTGCTTGATAATATTTAGCGAGGTTTGGCACCCCCAAACCCCCTTTTAGGCGGTGGCGGTAAAGGGTAGCTCTATTTACTCTGGGGAGGCCACCCCTCCAAACAAAGGTATTAACTGCTCGTTGAGCTATTTTAAGAAATTGAGTAGGGACCGAGACTGGCAGGACTCGAAAAAAGGTAAAGTAGTTTAGGGAGAATGGTCATCTTTAATGCACGTACTCGGCCAAGCCAGGAGAGATGCAGTTTGCCCCATGACTGTAGTATTAAGGGAATTTTACGAAGCATATGAGGGTAATTAGCAGTATATAAGGAATTATAGTCTGGTGTTAGTTTTACTCCCAAGTAGTCCAAATGATTGGCTATCCATTGGAACGGAAAATCATGCTTTAGTTATGCGATAGTAGAAGAGGGAAGAGATATATTCATAGCATAGGATTTAGAGGGATTGATTTGTAGGCCAGAAATAAGTTCAAAGTATGAACTCAAGCGTGGGAACTTTTCCAAGGCTCCTCTTCATGAGGACATCCAGCAGAGGGCGCATCACCGCAACTCAAGGTAAGTACAGATCATCCTGCTTTCCTTTCAGTACCCGGGATTTACAGGCAGGAGCGAGTGCATTAGCACAGCTCCTGGCTGTAAAATGATTTAACCCCTTCAGATGGATTTACTTCGTGGGACGTGACAGATCATCTGAAGGTATGTATATTGTTGGTTTATTATTTTTCAGAGCGAGGGTCTTCAGGTGGATTGAGAGAGCAATAAAATATTAAAACAACCTGTGTGTTTATTTCATTAAAATACTTTGCAATATTGTGTGTGTGTTTTTTTAACCCTTTCATACAATTGAATTAATAATGGATAGGTGTCATAATTGACGCCTCTCCATTATTAATCTGGCTTAATGTCACCTTACAATAGCAAGGTGACATTAACCCTTCATTACCCCATATCCCACTGCTACACAGGAGTGGGAAGAGAGTGGCCAAGTGCCAGAATAGGCGCATCTTCCAGATGTGCCTTTTCTGGGGTGGCTGGGGGCAGATGTTTGTAGCCAGGGGGGGCCCAATAACCATGGACCCTCTCTAGGCTATTAATATCTGCCCTCAGTCACTGGCTTTACCATTCTGGCGGAGAAAATTGCGCGGGAGCCCACGCCAATTTTTTCAGCCATTTAACCCTTTATTTTAGCAGCTACAGTGCCCAAATTTTGCACATACACACACTACTAACATTAGTAGTGTGGAATATGCAAAAAAAAAAAGGGGATATGAGATGGTTTACTGTATGTAAACCATGTCTCATATCATGTCGGGTTTGTGAAGGAGAAATGAAAAGCCGGCAATTGAATTACCGGCTTTTCACTAACAACGCTGCGTATTTCTCGCAAGTCACACTGCTGGTCCGTGTGGAATAGGTATTTTTCTCGCCCCCATAGACTTTCATTGGCGATTTTTTTGCGCAATACGGTGACAAACGCAGCATGCTGCGATTTTCTACGGCCGTACAAGACCGTATATTACGGATGCGTAATATACGGCAGATAGGAGCTGGGCCATAGAGAATCATTGGGCCGTGTGTAATGAGTATTTTACGGACGTAGTTTATGCGCTCATACGTCCTTAAAACTCGCTAGTGTGAGGCCGGCCTTACTGTGTAGCGATCCTGAGTGTCCTTTACCGGTAGCCTCCTGGTGTCCTTTTTGCGGCCTCTGTTTTTGCTGCTGCTGCAACGGCGGCTGCGGTGGAGATCTGATAGTGGTGATCCCTCCAGGTCACTCATGATGGCAGGGGAATGTTGGTCGAGCTCCATCGGAAGCATCCGACCTGAGGACTGCCCCCTTTAAGTAGCGGTAAGTAACCCCTGTGCTATTTAAATGCCCGCGCATACGCAGTGACTGGTTTCCCAGACATGCATTGTGCCAAATCGCGCCCAGCTTCTCGCGCATGCACAGTGCCGTCGAATAACGGGATTACTGCGGGGCCGCCCACAAAATGGCACAGCGCATCGTCGTGCGTGGATGCTGGTTCCCGGAACCCCTGGGAGCCCCAGCCGTGGCAGATGACGTTGAGGAGGAAAGACAAGCGCTATCTCCTCCTCAGAGGGACCCCCCCCCCCCCGGGATGCCGCTGCTGCGTTTCGTTTTTCTCCTTGCCACCTCTCCTCGCGCACACTAGAGGCTCGCTGACCCCAGCAGTGGCGCCTCAGGTCACCACACAAGCCGAGGCAGGGGGACCCCCGCTGCCTGAATCGGACTGATTGGCTCCGAAATCCCACGACGAGGTAGGTCTTCTGTAGATCTCCCATCAAGGACAGGAAACCGAACTGATGCGGGAGAGAGGTACCGCCTTTTTATCTGTAGGTTTCCTGTCCTTGGTGGGGGGATCCTCTCTCTCCGTGGTGCCGTCATGGGTGACAGAAAAAAATTGTAAATAAAAACCCCCTTTATCATCCCCTTAGGTAAAAATAAATGAAATAAAAAATATATATTTATTTCGATTTTTCCATTAGGGTTAGGGTTGGGCTAAAGATAGGGTTGTGGTTATGGTTGTGATTATGGTTAGGGTTGTGATTAGGGTTAAGGTTGCTTTAGGTACATCAGGGGGTCTTGAAACGCGACATGGCGCCATCATTGAGTCCATCCAATTTTGTTTTCAAAAAGTCAAATGGTACTCCCTCCCTTCTGAGCCATACCATGCACCCAGTGGCTTTTTCCTACATATGGGGTATTGGCGTACTCAGGAGAAATTGCACAACAAATTTTGTGGTCCACATTCTTTTCATACCCTTGTGACGAAATGTCGGCAAACTGAATTTTAAAATGAAAACTTGGATTTCCATTAAAAAAAAAAAAAACGATCTTGTAACCCAGATCCAGTTGACAGTAACTAGAATTGCAACTTCTAATAAGTACCAGTATACAGACACCTGTCTGTAGAAAACAAAGCTTCTCCAGTGTGGTCTCCTGTCCCTGCAGTTTTACAGCTATGCAACAACTGCTGCTTCCTACAAAATAACACAACACGAGCGTTTGTCAAGTCACATGAGACTCCTAGTTGAGAGACTCGAGAGCTTGTAGCCTGTGTACTAAAGACTGCTCTTTCCCATTCTCAGAAGTCCATAGGATATGTGATAACTTACTGATTCGTCCAATGGCCGACACCCCCAGCAATCCTGAGGCATGGGCTCAGCCATCTGTATGAAGCTGCGCCAGACATAGGCACCACCACTCCATCTATTCTCTTTTGGATTACTGGACATACCAGAGTATAGCACGCAGCTGTTTTCAGTAATCCCATAGAGAATGAACAGATAGCATGCACATGCAGCCACTGCTCTATGGAGTCGGGGGGCTGCAGAGCCTCGTTCTCAGGAATGCTGGGGTCACAATAGTCTGACACTTACCAATCAACAAATTATCACCTACCATATGGAAAGCAGCTAAAGGAATACATATAGATGATTAACATATTAGAATAATTACCTCTGTATTCACTTCTTGTATATCTCCTTCCTTACATTGCTTGCCTTTGCGGCTGATAAAACTCACAACCTGAACAGTAGAAGGCTTTGGTGCAGGACTACTAGACACGGTGGGGCTCTTGGCCCGACTACACAGTTCTTCCTTAATAGAGTCAAAGAACATGGAAACGGTTTTCTTCCCCCGTTTAGAACATGTCACCGGGTGCTCATTTTCTTCATGGCCATTCACTTTTTCAGTCTCCTTTTCACCAGAAAGGTCATCGATTTGTCCATGGTCCAGTATGGTTTCTTCTGGAGTCACAAAGTCATCACCTGTAAGGAGTAAGCTATACTTTACTAATGTCAGCACACCGACCGGCTTATGTTCTCTGGCTAGAACTGTCTGGGGGGCGACAGGTCTACACATGGGTACATGAGCTGGAGATCCACTCAACACGTAGGGGCCAGACCTCAGATTTCTTGTATGCAGACAAGTGAATGACCGGACGGATGCGTGCAGCTCGGGCGGACATGTGCCCTGCTCCACAGACTATAATCAGCACAGGTCCTACATAAGACATCACAGAACACTTGGAGAAGAAATCAGACCTGTGACAGAAGCCCGAGGTTGTGGATCTGCCCGATCAGCCATTGGATTCTTTCGTGAATGTGAAGATTTGTAGGGAAATCCAATTGCAAAAATTATTTTTAGCTCAAACTAAAAGCATTTAAGAAAACAAACAACAACAACGGTCTGTAAAGGTGGACAACCCCCAATGTGCACCTCACATACCAGGCGTCTCACTATCTGCTTCTTGTTCGCTTTTTTTTTTGGACTTTAGGGATTTTAAAAGATATTTGAGTGAAACGTAATTCTAATTATCCCAGTTTGGCTATAGCTACTAGTTCCATACATCAGATATTCGTGTGTAGCCATCATTGTACAGCTCCGGGTCACTGATCAGTCAAATCTCCAGTGGTCGCACACTGGCAGGTGTATACAGTGCACTGCGGCTATACTCACAACATGGCCGTCAGCTGGGTGTTCTCCTCCGAGATGGACAAACACTCTGCAAAAGGCATTGCTGGCCCCCGTACACACAGAGCAGCACACAGAAAGGGGGCATTACTGACCCCCGTACAGACAGAGCAGCACACAATGGGGGGCATTACTGACCCCCGTACACACAGAGCTGCACACAGAACGGGGGCATTGCTGACCCCGTACACACAGAGCAGCACACAGAATGGGGGGCATTGCTGGCCCCCGTACACACAGAATGGGGGGCATTGCTGGCCCCCAGTACACACAGAGCAGTACACAGAACGGGGGGCATTGCTGACCCCGTACACACAGAGCAGCACACAGAACGGGGGGCATTGCTGACCCCCGTACACACAGAGCAGCACACAGAACGGGGGGCATTGCTGACCCCCGTACACACAGAGCAGCACACAGAATGGGGGGCATTGCTGGCCCCCGTACACACAGAATGGGGGGCATTGCTGGCCCCCGTACACACAGAATGGGGGGCATTGCTGGCCCCCGTACACACAGAATGGGGGGCATTGCTGGCCCCCGTACACACAGAGCAGCACACAGAACGGGGGGCATTGCTGGCCCCCGTACACACAGAGCAGCACACAGAACGGGGGGCATTGCTGGCCCCCGTACACACAGAGCAGCACACAGAACGGGGGGCATTGCTGGCCCCCAGTACACACAGAGCAGTACACAGAACAGGGGGCATTGCTGACCCCGTACACACAGAGCAGCACACAGAACGGGGGGCATTGCTGACCCCCGTACACACAGAGCAGCACACAGAACGGGGGGCATTGCTGACCCCCGTACACACAGAGCAGCACACAGAACGGGGGGCATTGCTGACCCCCGTACACACAGAGCAGCACACAGAACGGGGGGCATTGCTGACCCCCGTACACACAGAGCAGCACACAGAATGGGGAGCATTGCTGGCCCCCGTACACACAGAATGGGGGGCATTGCTGGCCCCCGTACACACAGAGCAGCACACAGAACGGGGGGCATTGCTGACCCCGTACACACAGAGCAGCACACAGAACGGGGGGCATTGCTGACCCCGTACACACAGTGCAGCACACAATGGGGGGCATTGCTGGCCCCCGTACACACAGAGCAGCACACAATGGGGGGCATTGCTGACCCCCGTACACACAGAGCAGCACACAATGGGGGGCATTACTGACCCCCGTACACACAGAGCAGCACACAGAACGGGGGGCATTGCTGACCCCGTACACACAGAGCAGCACACAGAACGGGGGGCATTGCTGACCCCGTACACACAGTGCAGCACACAATGGGGGGCATTGCTGGCCCCCGTACACACAGAGCAGCACACAATGGGGGGCATTGCTGACCCCCGTACACACAGAGCAGGACACAATGGGGGGCATTACTGACCCCCGTACACACAGAGCAGCACACAATGGGGGGCATTGCTGACCCCCGTACACACAGAGCAGCACACAGAACGGGGGGCATTACTGACCCCCGTACAGACAGAGCAGCACACAATGGGGGGCATTACTGACCCCCGTACACACAGAGCAGCACACAGAACGGGGGGCATTGCTGACCCCGTACACACAGAGCAGCACACAGAACGGGGGGCATTGCTGGCCCCCGTACACACAGTGCAGCACACAATGGGGGGCATTGCTGGCCCCCGTACACACAGAGCAGCACACAATGGGGGGCATTGCTGACCCCCGTACACACAGAGCAGCACACAATGGGGGGCATTACTGACCCCCGTACACACAGAGCAGCACACAGAACGGGGGGCATTGCTGACCCCGTACACACAGAGCAGCACACAGAACGGGGGGCATTGCTGACCCCGTACACACAGTGCAGCACACAATGGGGGGCATTGCTGGCCCCCGTACACACAGAGCAGCACACAATGGGGGGCATTGCTGACCCCCGTACACACAGAGCAGGACACAATGGGGGGCATTACTGACCCCCGTACACACAGAGCAGCACACAATGGGGGGCATTGCTGACCCCCGTACACACAGAGCTGCACACAGAACGGGGGCATTGCTGACCCCGTACACACAGAGCAGCACACAGAATGGGGGGCATTGCTGGCCCCCGTACACACAGAATGGGGGGCATTGCTGGCCCCCAGTACACACAGAGCAGTACACAGAACAGGGGGCATTGCTGACCCCGTACACACAGAGCAGCACACAGAACGGGGGGCATTGCTGACCCCCGTACACACAGAGCAGCACACAGAACGGGGGGCATTGCTGACCCCCGTACACACAGAGCAGCACACAGAATGGGGGGCATTGCTGGC
Organism: Ranitomeya variabilis; assembly: GCF_051348905.1. NCBI lineage: Eukaryota > Metazoa > Chordata > Amphibia > Anura > Dendrobatidae > Ranitomeya > Ranitomeya variabilis. The sequence continues at coordinate 183,746,335 of NC_135233.1, read as the reverse complement.
CCCCGTACACACAGAATGGGGGGCATTGCTGGCCCCCGTACACACAGAATGGGGGGCATTGCTGGCCCCCGTACACACAGAATGGGGGGCATTGCTGGCCCCCGTACACACAGAATGGGGGGCATTGCTGGCCCCCGTACACACAGAATGGGGGGCATTGCTGGCCCCCGTACACACAGAATGGGGGGCATTGCTGGCCCCCGTACACACAGAATGGGGGGCATTGCTGGCCCCCGTACACACAGAGCAGCACACAGAACGGGGGGCATTGCTGGCCCCCATACACACAGAGCAGCACACAGAACGGGGGGCATTGCTGACCCCCGTACACACAGAGCAGCACACAGAACGGGGGGCATTGCTGACCCCCGTACACACAGAGCAGCACACAGAACGGGGGGCATTGCTGACCCCCGTACACACAGAGCAGCACACAGAACGGGGGGCATTGCTGACCCCCGTACACACAGAGCAGCACACAGAACGGGGGGCATTGCTGGCCCCCGTACACACAGAGCAGCACACAGAATGGGGGGCATTGCTGGCCCCCGTACACACAGAATGGGGGGCATTGCTGGCCCCCGTACACACAGAGCAGCACACAATGGGGGGCATTGCTGACCCCCGTACACACAGAGCAGCACACAATGGGGGGCATTGCTGACCCCGTACAAACAATGCAGCACGGCACTGTGCCTGGCCAGCATTATCAGGGCGGCACTACACTCCGAGGGGCGTCGGAAACCCGTCTCCAACAGTTGGGGGTCGCAGCAGCTACAAGCCATCCTCACCGAAATCATACAGGTCTTGGAGCACGGACGCCAGCTGCTCCCGCACTGCACACACATGCTCGCCTTCCGCCATCCTCAGAGTCCGGGCACTCCGCTCTTCCTGCAGAATACACACGTGGAGACCGAGCTACCACAGCTGGGCGGAAGTGAAGCACGCAGGCAATACAGCATGGCCGGATGCGGCTTCCGTACAATCCAGCCGTACAATCCTTTAGCACAACACTGGCTTTGTCCTGCAAGGTTTCCGTAGCTGTCAAACTAGACCAGCCCGTATCAGTTCCGGTTCTGCCCGCCCCTTCCTGTGGTTCTGTGTAACCCGTTCTTACGTGTGGGGGCGACCCGGTGATGTCAGTGGGATAACACTTACTGCAGTTGGAGGGCACCTATGGCAGCAGCTATGGGCACCGCGTACTTAGTAAGTGGCATCTTCCTTACGTACAGGAGAATGGGGCGCGGCAGCTAGTAACACTGGCTGTAGGAGGCTCTGTGATAAATGCAGCAGGACCCCCGAGGGCAGAGCGTCCCACGGCTCTGCATACATCAGTGTGATCTCCATTACACCAGGCTCTGCACACAGTGTAGTAATGTATCCTATAGAATAATGGCCGCTGTCCCCGAATCCCATAAGGCCCTGCAGTAGTGTCACTTGCGCAGTTAGGGCCGCAGAGCCAACATGCCTAGGCCTCTTTCACACTAGCGTCGTGCACTGCAGGTCGCTATGCGTCGTTTGGTTGGAAAAACGCATACTGCAAAAGTGCTTGCAGGATGCGTTTTTCACCATTGATTTGCATTAGCGTCGCATTGCGACACTTTGCCACATGTCGCAACCGTCGTGCTGTGGCGGACCGTCGGCTGCAAAAAACATTACATGTAACGTTTTTTGCTGCCGACGGACCGCCATTTCCGACCGCGCATGCACGGCCGGAACTCCGCCCCCACCTCCTCGCACCTCACAATGGGGCGGCGGATGCGCTGGAAAAATGCATCCGCTGCCCCCGTTGTGCGGCGCATTCACTGCTAGCGTCGGTACGTCGGCCCGACGCAGTGCAACGGGCCGAGTACGACGCTAGTGTGAAAGTAGCCTTACTGGTACCGTGGATGTAGGCCACAGGCTGGGATGAGGGGGTCTCCGGGTGCCCGGCGGTGCTGCGTGGGTGTTCGTCGCTGCCCGGGGCTCTGCTGACATTTTGCAACAGGCACTTCCACGGTTCCATGTGCGGTGGTCTCCGGGAATATGGCTCTGGCAGCGCCGGACACCCACGCTGTACCGCTGGGCACCGGAGACACCCGCAGCACCGACCAGCAACCGCCGGACACCAGCAGCAGCACAAGACCCCCGCAGCGCACTGCACATCAGAGCCCCCCTCATCCCTGCCTGCAGCATCAGCCCCCTCCTGCCTCCACCAGCAGCGACACTGGGACCCCGCTTCACTCAGCCTCCACCCCGGGTAAGCAATAAGATGCAAGGATTATAAGAAGCACCACCTTTTTATTAAAACATATTTTTTAATTATTTTCTCCTCAAAATTTGTGGTGCATCTTAGAATCCGGAGTGTCTTATAATCAGAAAAATATGGTATGTTGGAAAACGCAAACCTGGGGAGACATGTCCGCTGCTCCTGTCAGCACCACTAAGCACACACAGATGTTAATTTCACCGCACTCCCGATGCGATAGCATCGGGCCCTTTTCTAGTGCATATATAATATACAGCAGTAATCAGGAGTCACAGGGTTCAGGTCCATTTCCCTTATTATGGCATGACATTGTCATTTCTATTTCTTAATCTGTGTCAAACGTGCGCAGTCACTTGTGGAGGCCACCTTACCATGGCACTAGCCCCTCGTGGTGTAGTCACCTTACCATGGCACTAGCCCCTCCTGGTGTAGTCACCTTACCATGGCACTAGCCCCTCCTGGTGTAGTCACCTTACCATGGCACTAGCCCCTCCTGGTGTAGTCACCTTACCATGGCACTAGCCCCTCCTGGTGTAGTCACCTTACCATGGCACTAGCCCCTCCTGGTGTAGTCACCTTACCATAGCACTAGCCCCTCCTGGTGTAGTCACCTTACCATAGCACTAGCCCCTCCTGGTGTAGTCACCTTACCATGGCACTAGCCCCTCCTGGTGTAGTCACCTTACCATGGCACTAGCCCCTCCTGGTGTAGTCACCTTACCATGGCACTAGCCCCTCCTGGTATAGTCACCTTACCATGGCACTAGCCCCTCCTGGTGTAGTCACCTTACCATGGCACTAGCCCCTCCTGGTGTAGCCACCTTACCATGGCACTAGCCCCTCCTGGTGTAGCCACCTTACCATGGCACTAGCCCCTCCTGGTATAGTCACCTTACCATGGCACTAGCCCCTCCTGGTGTAGTCGCCTTACCATGGCACTAGCCCCTCCTGGTGTAGTCGCCTTACCATGGCACTAGCCCCTCCTGGTGTAGCCGCCTTACCATGGCACTAGCCCCTCCTGGTGTAGCCACCTTACCATGGCACTAGCCCCTCCTGGTGTAGTCACCTTACCATGGCACTAGCCCCTCCTGGTGTAGTCACCTTACCATGGCACTAGCCCCTCCTGGTGTAGTCACTTTACCATGGCACTAGCCCCTCCTGGTGTAGTCACCTTACCATGGCACTACCCCCTCCTGGTGTAGTCACCTTACCATGGCACTAGCACACCATTGTTTTTCTTGTGAAATTCTCAATAAGTTTGATGTGTCACATGACCCTCATCGCACTGGAAAAAATAAAGTTGGATCCAAAATGATTGACTTCAAAATGGCCGCCATGGTCACCACATATCTTGAAAAGTTTTCCCCCTCCCATATACTAATGTGCCACAAACAGGAAGTTGATATCAATAAATAGCAAAACTCAAACTGGATATCCCCAGTGTGATCACTGTTGCAGCATATGACCACATTTTTGAGAAGAATATATCAAGCAAAACGGTTTGATCTCACCCATTATAAGACACTATTTTATAACAGAGGCCCATAACTTAGTCCCACCCGGAGCAGAGTTGACATAGTCTCCGCAAGAAATGGGTGAGATCTAACCATTTTGCTTGATATATTCTTCTCAAAAATGTGGCACTACTCCCAGGGTGATTGGAGTGTTACAATGGGTGCCCTGTCATTTAAATATCGGTTTTGTGGTCATATGCTGCAACAGTGATCACGCTGGGGATATCCAGTGTGAGTTTTGGGCTGATCTTCCTATAAATAATTGGAAAGGAGGAACAGAGTATTCCATCCTTTAATAAGGCGATTTGGCTGGTTTGTTTGATTGGATTTATCCCTGGTTTGTTGTTTTTTTTGGGGCCTCTGCTATTTTATGCTGCAGTATTTATATGCTGGTACACAGTTTATCTCAAATTGACCTAAGTAACTGAGGACAGCTGTACTAATGGTGATTGAAGATGCCTGACAGTACTCAAGCCATAAGGTGAAGGGCAAGCATAAGTGTCTGGTGCCCGACAAAACACTGTTACATATAGGGCAAAATGGACACCATTCAGCATCCCTAATGGTGATTTGATAGACTGGTTTTGGCTTGATATAGGTGAAGCAAGGGGTGGGTTGTTGTTTCTTCCTACTCGGAAGGGCCCAATATTTACCTCTATTGAAGCTGTGTTGTATGATACATTATAAAGACACAGATTAATATTATATTGTAGCATATATTATAAAATATATCACTTATTCATGGTCATGATATAGACCTACTATGGAGATGATCAGGAATGTCTGCGTTGTAGTTGCCATTTAATCATAAACTTACTATTTGTACCATTGCATTCACAGCAGAGGGAGTTCAGAAGCAAAAAAAGGGAGGTGTTTGAGGACATTCTGGAAGACCGACGTCAGTCCAGCGACCTGCGATATGCCATGAAATGTTTTTCACCTGTTATTTATAGGAGCCTTATCCCATGCAAACCAAGTGCCCTGAAAGCCATGGTGTTACAGTCTGACCAGTTACAATATGTTCTCAGACAGGTGAGAGGACAGCTGTTCAGCATTACATTGCACTGATTATTTTTACAGGAATGATTTTTCATGAGCTGTATGTGAATTCAGGTTTATCAATCAGTCTCAGTGACAAATTCAAGGATGTCGTCATCTGCCTGTACCACCTCTAACGTTTGGTGGAGGAGAGATAATGCTATGGGGTTGTTATTTCAGGGCTTGGTCTAGGCGTCTTCGTTCCAGTGGAGGGGAAACTTAAAGGGGTATTCCTATCTCCAAGATCCATGAAGTAGAAACAAAGCTCGCTGGACGGGAGAAATCCATAAATATCAACTACAAAACAATGACAGATGTATCATAGAAGTGGTGATATATATGTACATTGAGGGAAAAAATGGCAGACCATTCGGATTGTGCAGAGAAACCAAGAGAGGAAAAAACGAATATGTGGTCAAAAAATATTCCAAGACTTAAATAGAAAAGGATAGAACACCTTGATTAGAGCAATCTTGGTGAATGGTGGCACTACTACAAAGCGAGTGCCCACAGTTACATTTAATCTTAGCAGCACTCACAATTAATAAATGCACAGCAATAAATTGTAAAGAAAGATTCAAGGTCCAACAGGTAAGTAAAAAGCATCATATGATACACTGGATTAAATACAGATTACGGTAATTATGGCAGGACAGGTTGCCCAAGTAGTGCAGATAAGAAGTCCAGCAATATTATAAAAAACAGTGAAGTCAATACTATGTACCACCAATGTGGATCAATATACATGCTGGAACAGTGACAAAACATATATGGGACAAGATGAAAAAAAGCATGTGTGCCAAGAGATAAATCAATTAATGTGGGATTGAACAGCACAAGATGGGATATTAAACAGGAACAAATTAAAAATAGAATTTGTTTATGCAGTACACATACAGGTGCTTCTCACAAAATTAGAATATCATCAAAAAGTTAATTTATTTCAGTTCTCCAATACAAAAAGTGAAACTCTTACAGAGAGTCATTACAAACAGAGTGATCTATTTCAAGTCTTTATTTGTGTTAATGATTATGGCATCCTACTGTACCAGTTATGACTTGTAGTGTTCAAGATTATTGTACTTGTTTTTATTATGTATACCCCTCCTCACTTGTAAAGCGCCATGGAATAAATGGCGCTATAACAATAAATAATAATAATAATAATAATAATAATACAGCCAATGAAAACCCAAACATCATTATCTCAGTAAATTAGAATAGTTAACAAAAAACACCTACAAAGACTTCCTAAGCATTTAAAAAGGTCCCTTAGTCTGTTTCAGTAGGAGCCACAATAATGGGGAAGACTGCTGACTTGACAGATGTCCAGAAGGCAGTCATTGACACACTCCACAAGGAGGGTAAGCCACAAAAGGTCATTGCTAAAGAAGCTGGCTGTTCACAGACTGCTGTAGACAAGCATAATAATGGAAAGTTGAGTGGAAGTAAAAAGTGTGGTAGATAAAGGTGCACAAGCAACCGGGATAACCGCAGCATTGAAAATATTGCTTAGAAAAGGCCATTAAAAAATTTAGGGGAGGTTCACAAGGCGTGAACTGCTGCTGGAGTCATTGCTTCAAGAGCCACCGCACATGGACATGTCCAGGACAAGTGTCGCATTCCTTATGTCATGCCACTCATGACCAATAGACAATGCCAGAAGTGTCTTACCTTGGCCAAGGAAAAAAAGAACTGGACTGTTGATCCATCTTCCCATCTATTTTAACCATCTTCCCTGTCCCTGCTAAAGAAAAGCAGGCCCAAACCATGATGCTGCCACCACCTTGTTTGACAGTGGGGATGGTGTGTTCAGGGTGATGAGCTGTGTTGCCTTTATGCCAAACATATCGTTTGGCATTGTTGCCAAAAAGTTCGATTTTGGTTTCAACTGACCAGAGCACCTTCTTCCACATGTTTGGTGTGTCTCCCAGGTGGCTTGTTGTAAACTTTAAATGACACTTTTTATGGATATCTTTTGAGAAATGGCTTTCTTCTTGCCACTCTTCCATTAAGGCCAGATTTGTGCAGTGTACGACTGATTGTTGTCCTATGCACAGACTGTCCCACCTCAGCTGTAGATCTCTGCAGTTCATCCAGAGTGATCATGGGCCTCTTGGCTGCATCTCTGATCAGTCTTCTCCTTGTTTGAGATGAAAGTTTAGAGGGACGGCCGAGTCTTAGTAGATTTGAAGTGGTATGATACTCTTTCCATTTCAATATGATGGCTTGCACAGTGCTCCTTGGGATGTTTAATGTTTTGGAAATCATTTTGTATCCAAATCCGGCTTTAAACTTCCCCACAACAGTATCACGGACCTGCCTGTTGTGTTCCTTGGTCTTCATGATGCTCTCTGTGCTTCAAACAGAACCCTGAGACTATCACAGAGCAGGTGCATTTATACTGAGACTTGATTACACATAGGTGGTTTATATTTATCATCATTAGGCATTTAGGACAACATTGGATCATTCAGAGATCCACAATGAACTTCTGGAGTGAGTTTGCTGCACTGAAAGTATAGGGGCAGAATAATATTGCACGCCCCACATTTCAGTTTTAGAATTTCCCCAGAAATTTAAAATAACCAATAAATTTCATTCAGCTTCATAATTGTGTTCCTCTTGTTGTTGATTCTTCACCAAAAATTTACATTTGGTATCTTTATGTTTGAAGCATGATATGTGGGGAAAGGTTGAAAAGTTCCAGGGAGCAGAATACTTTCGCAAGGCACTGTACATCACTCCGTTTGTAATGATTCTATATAATATATGAGTTTCACTTTTTGTATTTATTTCAGTTCGTCAATTAACGTTTTGATTATATTCTAATTTTTTTAGATGCACCTAAATACGTCACTCAAAACGTGTGATCTGAAGATGTAAATGAGAGACAGATTGTAGCCAGTGTGCAAAAGGCATAAGAGAGAGGAAATGTATATTACCTGAGTGAGTGATCAGCTGTGCAAGTGCGGCGCACACCCCACGCGCATTTCAGAACTCGTCCTTCATTAGGGGGTGATGTCCAGGCTGAATCACAGAGTTTAAAAATGTGTGGCCAGCCAATAGGATGGGACCGGGGAAATCGCTGCATGTGCCTTTAGGAGGACACAGACGTTGCCGACCCCCGCATCATGTGACCGATGAAATCGCAGCACATATGACGTGATACAGGGGGCGGTCAACAGCCGGGACGCAAGCGGCTCATGCGCGCGCATCCAGTCCGATCGCAAGGGCAGAGGAACCAAAAGAAAGGCCACTTGAAGGAGTATGTGGCATACAGGTGCAATGGGGAAGGAGCACATGCTGCCGGAATTGTGTACACATAATATACAGCTCACCAACAACAACTAACTTGTATAGACAATTGGAGCAATAGAACAAGGACTATAAAATATGTGAAGTGGGATGAATGAGAGTATGAATAAAAGTGAAACAAAAATGAACATAAAATAATAAATAGTGGGCATAATTGCAAGATGAGCATGTATGAAGTGACAATCTGGTGTATGTATAAAGGTTACATTCATCAGTGTTTGGCCAGGTGTGCGACCGGGAGGGGGTGTGATAGGGGTAACCTATTTAATAATTTAATAACGAATTATACTTGTATCACTTTATACTTCTTCTCATCAGATTCTCCCCTCACTCTTCTTACCCCTATCACATGCATTGGATACCCCCTTTGTTATGAATAGATATGCCCACACTGCTTGTTCAGTCTACTACAGGGTGGTTTGGTTACCCTCCATTTCCCCTTTCTCACATCTGGCCAAACATCGAGCACTCTCTTTGTAGTTGTGCCACCATTCACCAAGTTTGTCGTGGTTTTTCCCCAATATGTAGTAGGTATAATAATAATATTAAGAAATACCTCCAATTAGAAATGTAGTATAGTTCTTCTCATTTGCTTGTCGCTTAACCCCATGTACAGGGCAATAGCTGAGGTTTCCATGGTTACGTTCTAACGATTCCCCTTGAGAAAGCGGGTTCATTCGCCCGCGAAACGCGCGTCGGGGACTGTTGGGGTATCCACACCTGGCCTTAGACTCCTCTACCCCTGTCCGTGGTAAGCATTATGCATTCCCAAATTGATAATATGATGTGTTGATAAAATGACTGCAGGGCTATGCAGCTTGCCATTGATGTGCGATCTATGACTGCACTTGCACCTTATTGAATATAACATTTGCACAAATATGGGCAGGTAGAACTATTGGAGTCTTTTTCCTCATGGTATTCTTTCCTGCAATTAATCTTGAAATGTTTTGATTACTTTCACTTAGTGTTAAATTTTTGTGGACTTCTGTTAATAAAAATGTTTCTATTTTTTATATACCTGATTGCTCCTTAATCTATTTTATACAATTCTAGTTATATATCCACAGTATATTGATTTTGCTTTTTATTTTGTGTACTATTTGCTAGTGTTCTTGATGCTTTGGTATCTTATTCCAGCAGTAAAGTGGTGTCATTACTGAGATTCTTTAGTTTGTACGGTATTCTAAGAGCGTACTGATGACAAACGGTTGAATATTGCCATGATTGTGTATCTTGGGGATCAATATTGTCACATAGTATTATTGATGCTCCATATTTTTTCCCGAGCACATGGTGTGATACCAAACCCATTTGAGGAACAAAGGTTACCTTAAATTACTATTGTGTAGTGCGTATTCTCATTTCTAGCATTGTTTGTCTGCAGATTAGTTTGGAATCTGGAGATTCACTTGATGTTATTCAGGATCAAGCTACTGAGATTCTTGACGAAATGGGTCAAAACTTAAATCTGGCTGCAATCAGAATGTTTGCTCTCACCCTGAGCAAGATCTTCAAAAGGCTTTTCCATAAAGTTTGTGTCAATGAGGAAGGCATCCAGAGAGTAAGTACGGAGATTCACAGCCGTGACAAATGCCAGGGGGAATTCCACATTTGGAGTACACCCAACCTTTTAATTGACCTAAGTTACTGTATTAAAATGTATGAATTTGTTATATATTCTGCAGTTGGGCCAAGCTATTCAGGAGCATCCGGTGGTGCTGCTGCCCAGCCATCGGAGCTACATTGACTTCTTGCTGATGTCATACATCCTGTACACATATGATCTGGCGCTTCCCGTTATTGCAGCTGGAATGGGTAAGTCCACATCTGGCTGGTGTGTTGGGTCACTAACATTACCACGTATGTTAGATGGATGTACACAACTTCTTACTCCTTTTTCTACGGTCTGTGTCATCTCCTATATTTTTCAGTTGGCAAGCCTCTTGTCCTGTTGGCATGAACAGGCTGCAGATGGCGAGATCTGTAACAATTCACATTTTCACCTCCCCCATTGAAACACTTTGCATCGGTACCAAGGTTCCTAACTTCCTTGACTTGCACAAATGGAGGAAGCTGACTGGTGTGTCTTGTCGCGTGCTCCTCCTTATGCAGCCATCCATCGGACTGAAGGCTTGCCCAACAAGAGCGTGTGGCTGCACAAATCTGAATAATGGAACTTAGGGGGAAAAAAGATCTTTTACTACGTTGCATATATTGATCAGTAATGCACTTTTTTTTTTAATATCAGTACCTCTTTCACCCGTTTGTGCACCCTGATGTATGTCAGGCTTCACATGTATGGAGCCCACTCCGTACAGGTCAGAGGCCGGCTGTGATATACATCTAGCATCCGCCCGTAACAGCAGCGATTGGCACTAGCCTCTGTCATTGCTGGCACAATCCCTGGTGCAAATATTGTCCAGCTCCCATCAGTCCCCAATGACTCAACTATGAAGGTTTTATGAGTTAAAATGGCAGCCAGAGGCCTACTGCAGACCCTGTTGACGCCATCTTGGTACTCCTCTCAAGGTTAGATATAGCTTGAGCTTCAGAAGAGATCGCATATTATATATGATATATATATATACATATATATAACTCAACCTCGTTTTTCCCAGTTTTAAAATAAAAGAACATTATTTATGAAAATACTTAACACCTTCCCTATATTTAACATAAGTTTACATATGAAGGGGTTCCTCCCGAATAACATAATGATACGTCATGGCGATCATGCAGGCCCAGGAGCACGATCGCCGCCACTGGGAGCTCAGCACTGCCAGGAATTTTGCCCACCCAGCCCTGAGCCATAGCAAACCAAGCATTTGTAAGGCAGGGAGGACGCTCCCTCTCCCTTTAGATCGGCGACCTCCATGTCAGCCGGCTATGGGAGGGGGGGGCAAACCTGTTAGACCATGCTCTTTGTCACTGCAGCACTGACATGTATAATTCTTAGCAATGCATTAAACCAGAAATCTGACTAATAAAAGTTAAAGTCCCATAGAGTGACTAGGTAAAAAAAATATATATATAAAACTATTAAAAAAAAAAATTATAAAGTAATGAAAAAATATTAAACCAATTAAGTAGGTATATTTATGTAAATAAAATAAAAAAAATACACATATTTGGAATCACTGCGTCCAGAATGATCCGACCTATAAGCTGTCACACTATTTAACCCCTTCAGTGGTCTTCGTAAAAAAAATAAATAAAAAATGTGGAAGCTACTGCTTTTTAGTCATACCAGCCGAATAAGTGGAATAAAACACAATCAAAAAGTCCAATGTATATAAAAATAACATAGCTCAAAACTTTATCTTGTCCCTCAAAAGCATGTCTCCATACAGCTCTGTTAGCTGAGAAATGTAAGAATATAATGATGCAATATAATGTAATAATGCAAAAACAATAATTTTTCTATAAAACACAGTACTTTGCGGACCAAATGGGGGTCCATCTTATAGTCTGAATTTACAGTAGCTTACCAGGGGGCGCGACAGTGGACCAGGGTCACAGGAGGCAGGGTCGCTGCTGCAGGAAGCCAGCGATTGCAGGAGTAAGGCGATGTTCTTGGCCTCAGGCTGGAAGGAGAGGCTTTCCCGGTGGTGTGAGTATGCGAGCCCTGGACTTCAAGACAATGTCCGAGACGGGAGAAGAGTCCATTGATTTCCTGGCGGTGGGCTTCAGGAAAATTGGACCCGGCGCATGCACAGATTGAGATCTTGGCTCAATAACGAGTGGCTGCTGCCTGCTTCGTGCAACCGCGACCCTGTCTCCTAAAATCCCGGTAAGCCACATTTTGATTATTAGACATAACCCCATTTACCTCCTAAATTTTTTGGGAAAAAGTTTGTGTTATAATACGAAAAATACAGTAGTTTTTATTGTGCAACAGCAACAAAACATTAAAAAATAATATAAATGTGGTATGACGGTAATCGTACTGATTCGAAGAATTATGCTACCTTATCAATTTTATCATATGGCGAATGGCAAAAAAAAGGAGAAAAGAAAAAAAAAACAATTTGTGAATTGTTGTTTTTGTTCATTTTGGGTCCCATAAATTGGACTAGAAAGCGTTCAAAAACTATCATGTGACCGAAAATGTTACCAATAAAAACATCAACTCATCCTGCGGAAAACAAGACATGACTCTGTCGCAGATATATATAGAAAAATTGTAGCTCTCTAAATATGATGATGCAAAAACTTTATTTTGCAAAGAAAAGTGTCTTTTGGTGCCTAACAGCCTAACATAATTATACAGCACGAGGAACGGCGTAACATATAAAACCAGTTCTTGACCTACTGTTGATTTGTTCATTGTGCCTTCCAAAGATCGCAATAAGACTCAGCTCAAATTTATCTGCGCTTTTAGCTGAGCACTTACACCGGGGTTTCTCTATAAATCTTTATCCAAGAAGTATCGTTTCTCCTTGTGGAGAGTGACCTGTTAAGCATGCTGAGGTGAGGAGACTTAAAGCCGCAGTGCTCCTCTGGGAAATATGCAAATTGTCTATTCAGAGAGGAAGAGGACTAGAACTCTAGCGCCACCTATTGGATGTAGCAATCCTAACAGTCAATGTTGACCCTTTAACGAGTCTTGTCACATGACTTAGGATAATAGCCAAACCAGAATCTCAAATGCAGACACTGTGTTTCGGAACCCCCGAAACACAGTGTCTGCAAATTGAGATTCTGGTTTGGCTCACATTATCACATTAATATATTTCTTTTATGTTTTGGCCCTTTTATGCAATAAAAATTATTTTATAGAAAAAAGAATGATGAGCTTTATGGTAGTTTGTTGCGGGACAAGATGACATTTTCAGAGATACCATTTTTGTTTACATTTGAACGCATTTTATTCCACGTTTTGTTCGGCGGTATGATGATAAAACCAGGCAAAAAAACTGTTTTAGTTTTTTTACGGTGAAAGGGTTAACTAGTTGGACAGTTTTATAGGGTCGTTCCAGACATGGCAATACCAAATATGTTTAAACCATATACCGCAATTAGAACATAAAACATAATATATTACAACAGTGTGCATGATAAGCCATATAAAATAGATGGACACTCCCAACATGAAGTATACCACTGAAAATATGGAGTTATGAGTTCATACTTATATATTCAATACATTTTCTTAAATCATAAAAAAGATGGCAAAAATACGTCCACATATAATGATAAAATAACTAGCGATGGGTTTCATAAAGGCATCTATTCCACATATGAATAAAAGAGAAGGAAGAAAATATCATGAAAAAAGATCATAGTAACAAAGTGCTTATTAGTGATATACTGTATAGTGGTATCAAGGTTAATATACATATGCCTATTCAGCAGAAAGGTATCCATTGTATGTATAGCGACCATTATTATATATCTTCAAGATCTATGTACTGATAATGCTAGACAAGAACAACAGTAACCTACATTAACCTACATAGGAAATGATAGAAATTTCTTACCCATGTCTCTCTGTGGGACACAATTCCTGCAGCCCCAATGCGCGTTTCACGTGGGCTTCCTCGGAGGGCTGCGACATGCTGTTTCGGTCTTTAGACTTTCATCATGGAAACACTAGTTAAACTCAAATTAATTCAGAGAGATTCAGACATATAGTATATATGTATCCGGCTCTTTTTTATTTCAAGCATATGCTTGTATCGAAACAGGAGGTGAGCCTATTACTGCCCTCAGGATAGCACTTCTTATCGCTGTGATGACCAGACACTATCTGTGCATCTGGTTATATTCAGGAGTGCCATTCTTCTTTCTAAGCTTTTATAGTGACCATTACAGGTGTATGACTTTCTGACATGTTATTCGGCACATGCGTAGTATCACATGTGCCGGAACCTACATAATTTCTGGCAAACTCAATGATGTGACGGGTCAAGGGGAAATCTCCTGTGATGTCAATGGCCCCCAACATCTATATGGCTGTCCTGGAGGGCGAACACGTTTATGGGTCGCGGTTCTGGGGCTGTGTCAGGGGCTGGCGGCGCTACATCGACAACATTTTCTTGATATGGGATGGTGATCGTAACGAACTTGAGCAGTTCCATGCCTATTTGAATAATGTGCATCCTGGGTTGGGGTTCAATATGGAGTGCTCGCAGTCCAAGATGCAATTTTTGGACACTTGTGTTTATAAGTCTGACGGTCTCCTGCATACTGATTTGTTTGTTAAGCATACAGACAGAAACAATCTGCTGCATTTTTCTAGTGAACATCCACGCCGCATGGTGGAGTCCCTGCCATGGAGCCAATTGTTGCGAGTTAGAAGAATTGTCTCCAGTGATACTCGAGTTGACGAAAGATTGAATGAAATGTGCCAAAAATTTCTTGCTAGGGGGTATCCCAGGACTGATTTGGATAAATTTAAAACCAGAGCCCTATCCAAAGAGCGGGGTGAGCTTTTGAACCCTAAGGTGGCGGTTATGGCAAATAGGAGAATTCCGTTTGTTACGGCTTACAATGGCTTTAGCAACCGGATTTCTGATGTCATACGGAAGCATTGGCCACTGCTTAGCAGAGGACATACCAACGTTCGTGAATTTCAGCTACCCCCTCTACTCTCCTATAGGAGAAATAGAAATATTAGGGATGAGCTGGTGGTATCTGATATTGGTAGCTCCAAAAAGGACCTACAGACTACTCTGAGTCGCCCGAGTCTGGGGAATTTCCCTTGCCTCAATTGTGCATGTTGCAATAACATGGTAAAGGGAGCGTCTTTTTGTCATCCCCACACGGGTAGAAGGTATGAGATACGAAGACGATATACATGTAAAAGCAGTTTTGCCGTCTATGTCCTTAGCTGTCCATGTGGTCTCTACTATGTTGGGGAGACCACAATGGAAGTTAGGGCTAGGATCAGCAAACATAAAAGTACTATTAGAACTAAACGTACTGAACTTCCGGTACCTAGACATTTCCATGAAATGGGACATTCAGTTAATCAGCTCAGATATAGGATTATAGATGATGTTCCTGTGCCTAGGCGAGGTGGAGACCGGGTTTCCATTTTGAAAAAGAAGGAGCTCAAATGGATATTTGAGCTCGATACGCTCTTTCCAAGAGGTATGAATATTGAGTATCAACAGAGTTGTCTCCTATAGCGTCCGTTTGGGTTGGTTGCGGCTCTTCATTGGTGTAGTGTTTTTAACCATATTATTGTTTTCGATTATTGTTTTCTGTTTTTAATCTTTAGTGATAAATGATAAAGATAAATGTTATTTTGTACAATACCCCTTATGATCGGGTATCCTCTTTTACTCCCACTCTTCTATGGTGTATGGGAGTGGTGAGATTGAGCATCCCTGTATCTCCCGGATATGATGTATTTCACATAGTTGAGATATATGATAGGTACCTCGATTGCCGTCATATATTTAGATATACAATTCCGGTATCCTATATCCACCTTTGCTAGGTAGTTATTTTGTTGGAATAGAATGGTATATAGATATATATCTCATGTCGCGATTTGGTCATATTTATTGTTAGATGTGATATATGATGTATGTTGTGATATTCTTGCATCTGTCATATCTGCTTCGCTATCACTGTGTATATTGTGCGATCGGAACAGTTTTCCCCCTTTTTTCAATATATCGTTACAGGGTCGGATTAAGGTCCAAGGAATAAGAGGATATTGTATAATGTTAATTAATATATGTTGAATATTGGGCATAATCTATAATGGATCCGGAGCTATATCCATCTATATGTACCTATACATCATCTGATTCTGGAGGTTAAAGATATCTCTGGCGGTCCTATCTGTTTACATGGGCACACAAAGGAAAAATCTATATTGTCACGAATGCAGTATGACATGTGGATTGGAGCTGGGACTCGTGTGCTGGGTTCTATTGAGACTACGATACTGCGGACATGCGCACTAGAGCATCGATATTGGACTGTGATGTGTGGATCTAAAACAAGGACATGCGCATTGGTGGACTGCATCCGGACCTGCGCAATGATGAGCGCTATGGAGTACAGCGCTCACAATGATCTTTTCCTACGGCGACGCATGTGGAGGCCTGGATTGGGACTCTGGTGGGAGGATCCTTTGTTGGGACATGCGCGGTGTTGGTGACGCTTGGGGGTTTGTGCGGTGGTGGGCGCTGCCTGTTGGACACGGTGTGGTCACATGGGGCCGGCGCTGTTGTCTGATTGGGCTGCGCCTGTCCTGCACATACCCATGGAGTCATGGCGACGGCCGATGCATGGTCCTGATAGGATGATGCAGTATGTTTACATCTGGGAAGCCGGGAGTGTTTATATTGTATTTATGAGTTGGTATACGATTAGGGGAGCGATCGAGGGGTGTTGTTTTACATGTGGGTAGGTGATATAGGGATTGTTTAATGTATGGCATTGATTTTATTTATTTCTGTGAAGCTTTTAATATTGGTGTTTTTTTCTACCTGATCATGACACTCCTATTGGTTACTTGTTAACTATGGGGGTGGTCCTAATGATATATAATCAACATGTTAGGGCATGCTAGGCTATGGGTTGAACTAGATGGACTTAAAGTCTTCCTTCAACCTTAATAACTATGTAACTATGTATATAATGGTGGTTAAAATGTGACTGTACTGTGCTTGAAAAAGGTCCTCGGACCGAAACGTTGCCACAGGAGGCAGAATAAAGTGTGTTGTTGCTTAACACTTCCTGATGTGGCGCTGTCCTTCTCTTCAAATTTTTATAATGGCCCCCATGTGTCAATACTGGGGGCAATTAGTGATGCTTCGGAACGCATCGCTTCACAGGCATGCAAACTGGCAAAACTCCATATTTAAAATATATGAACGATAACCCCAAAACTTTTTCTCCAAACATGGCTAGTGGTTGGGTGAATCCATGTATTGTCAAAAAAATCATAATGACAAACAAAAACATTCAAATGACCCTGATCAAAAGTTTACATACCCCATTTCTTAATACCGTGTATTGCCCCCTCTAACATCAATGACAGCTTGAAGTCTTTTGTGGTAGTTGTGGATGAGGTTCTTTATTTTCTCAGATGGTAAACCTGCCCACTGTTCTTGGCAAAAAGCCTCCAGTTCCTGTAAATTTCTGGGTTGTCTAGCATGAACTGCGCGCTTGAGATCTCCCCAGAGTGGCTCAATGATATTGAGGTCAGGAGACTGAAATGCCCACTCCAGAACCTTCACTTTGTTCTGCTGTAGCCAATGACAGGTCGACTTGGCCTTGTGTTTTGGATCGTTGTCAAATTGAAACGTCCAAGTGCGTCCCATGCGCAGCTTCCGGGCTGATGATTGCAAATTTCCCTCTAGTATTTGCTGACAACGTGCTGCATTCATCTTTCCTTCAATTTTGACCTAGTTTCCTGCACCTTTGTAGCTCACACATCTCCAAAACATCAGCGATCCACCTCCATGCTTTACAGTAGGAATGGTGTTCCTTTCATCATAGGCCTTGTTGACCTCTCTACAAATGTATCGTTTATGGTTGTGGCCAAAAAGTTCAATTTTGGTGTCATCACTCCAAATTACCTTGTTCCAGAAGTTTTGAGGCTTGTCTCTGTGGTGTTTTGTGTATTGTAGGTGAGATACTGTGTGGCATTTGCGCAGTAATGTCTTTCTTCTGGCGACTCAACCAGACCATGCAACCCATTTTTCTTCAAGTGCCTCCTTATTGTATATCTTGAAACTGCTACACCGCTAGTTTTCAGAGAGTCCATTATGGGCGGGGTGAGTCCATGATGGTCATATGGGCGGGGTTTTCTGGTGTTTGATTCACCCTTTCCTTACCCGCTGGCTGCAATATTGGATTGAAGTTCATTCTCTGTCCTCCAGAGTACACGCCAGCGCAAGGCAATATTGTCTTGCGCTGGCGTGTACTCCGGAGGACAGAGAATGAACTTCAATCCAATATTGCGGCCAGCATGCAGCCAGCGGGTAAGGAAAGGGTGAATCAAACACCCGAAAACCCCGCCCATATGACCCCAAACTGGTCCCGCCAAATTCAGGTGACAGGTTCCCTTTAACTTTTGTGCATGTTATCAGGTCAAAATCACCAGGGTATGTAAACTTATGATCAGGGTCATTTGGATGTTTTG
Organism: Ranitomeya variabilis; assembly: GCF_051348905.1. Classification (NCBI taxonomy): domain Eukaryota; kingdom Metazoa; phylum Chordata; class Amphibia; order Anura; family Dendrobatidae; genus Ranitomeya; species Ranitomeya variabilis. Next base: position 183,728,103 of record NC_135233.1, on the reverse strand, counting down.
GGTTGTCATTATTATTTAAAAACAGAAAACACAGTAGTTTGACAATAAATGGCCTCACCCAACCACTAACCATGAGTTGAGAAAAAGTTTTGGAGTTATCATTCATATTCTCTGAAAAAAAGGCCAAGAAAGCAAAATTGACACAGACAAGAATGACACAGCATGTGCGTACGATCTCACACTGACGCTCCTTTTCCTTCATTTGTATACACGATTATTTTTCGATTGAAGATATCTCGTTGATATTTCTTAATTTTACTTGAGACTATGTCTTTCTCCCACTTCTGCAGTGCCATATCCAAGTCACCCTTACGTTTCACAACCATCTCCAGAGTCAGTTGTTTATCTCATCCTGAATGGTACTTAGTTCAATAATCCACTAATCCACCTGTCCCCCCCGCTATTCCCCGGCCTCTCCCCTCAGTCAATCCCTGCACTGGCTCCCCATTACCCAAAGACTCCAGTTCAAAACCCTAACCATGGCACTCAAAGCCATCCACAAGCTGTGTCCTCCATAAATCTGTGACCTTGTCTCCCAGTACTTACCTGCACGCGACCTCCGATCCTCACAAGATTTCCTTCTCTACTCCCCTCTTATCTCCTCTTCCCACAATCGCATAGAAGATTTCTCCCGCGTATCACCCCTACTCTGGAACTCTCTACCACAACATATCACACTCTCTCCTACCACGGAAACCTTCAAAAAGAACCTGAAGACCTACCTCTTCCGACAAGCCTACAACCTGCAGTAACCACCGATCAACCAAAAGACTGCATGACCAGCTGTACCCTCACCTGCTGTATCCTCACCTATCCCTTGTAGATTGGTGAACAATGTACTTATTTTTATTATGTAGACCCCTCCTCACATGGAATAAATGACGCTATAATAATAAATAATAATAATATCCAGTTCATTAAGAATATTCTCATTAGACTTTATTAAATGTTATATGAACCCTTTAGAACATTGGAAATCAATCTGCTCCCACTGATTTTTAAACAACTCATCTTCACTAGAAAAGGAGGGAAAAACGTGTGTATGTAAACCTCTGGGGATCAACCCACAGGATACATATGTCTACAAAACAGCCTTGTTCCACCATATGCCTATTAATTAATTCTGTAAATTTGTTAGTTAGTTCTGTAGTGTCTCTAGATTTAGAATCTAAAAGAAAACCTGGGCACTCACTAAAAACCTTACCCAGTTGCGTAAGCCAAAACCCCCATACTTCTTTGGAGTGAGGAGACAAAAGTGAGGCTGATAGTCCTGTGGTGATTGCCTGGTATGCAGGAATCTGGTGCCTGCTATTTCATTTACATCTGCTGACGGCCTGAAAGAATTTAAAATCACAGATTATATGTCTTGCAATACAACATTTGTGGTATAATATGTTACATGCACTTGTGGACCAGTATATATTGGTCTTACATTTCGTGAACTACGGATACAAAGTCGTGAATATGTAAGGGATATCATGGCCACTCGCGATGTGGATGACTTGACGACGCTAATGACGACCTCCAGGCATTTCAAGACACACCACAGTTGCAACCCCAAACATCATAGGCTATGTGCACACTTTGCTGATTTTTCTCGTTTTTTCGGCGGTTTTCCGCTGCAAAAACGCTAACATTAAGCATCCTATCATTTTTAATGCATTCCCCAATTTTTGTGCACATGTTGCGTTTTTTTTCTGCGATAAAAACGCATCGCGGAAAAAAACGCAGCATGTTCATTAATTTTGCTGATTTCCCACTATATTATTGCGTTGGGGAGCTTCGGAAAAAAATGTGAAAAATCCGCACAAAAAAATGCATGAAAAAAACGTGAAAAATACGCTTGCGGATTTCCTGTGAAAGTAGTCCGGATTTGCTCTGGAAAATTCTGCACACTTTCCTGAACGTGGGCACATAGCCTCAAATTTGGGGTTACCAGTAGGATACATAATGGTACAAGACAAGGGGACATGAAAAGTCTGCTAGCACAGAGAGAGTGCAGATGGATTACAGTTTTGGGTAGTATGGTACCAAATGGCCTGAATGAACAATTAGGCTTTGTTCCATTTTTGTAAACATTTTTATCTCTGGATCTAATTTTAACGTGTGTGTTTTTCCTTTATTGCTTTTAGTTGTCATGAAAAAAAAATTCTTGATGACTCTTGAACATACAGTATATACTGTATATATACTAGATGGTGGCCCGATTCTAACGAATCGGGTATTCTAGAATCTGTATGTAGTTTATTTATGAAGATTTAAGAATAATGCAATGAATACACAGGATTCGGCCGGCCGGGCGCGACCAATCAGCGACGCATGGTTCAAATCCCGTGTCAATTCGCATCCGGACTGCGCCTGTCGCTGATTGATTGTTCACGCCAGCTCCAGGTTTTTGAGGACCTTAGGCAAAAGAGCCTCAGTGGCCCCCCCCTTTAACACATACAACGATTCATGATGCACATATGCAGCAGAGAAATATAGCACAGCCACGTAGCATATAACACAGCCCACGTAGCATATAACACAGCCCACGTAGCATATAGCACAGCCACGTAGCATATAACACAGCCACGTAGTATATTGCACAGCCATGTAGTATAATGCACAGCCACGTAAGTATATAACACAGCCCACGTAGTTATATTGCACACCCACGCAAACACGGAGAGAACATACAAACTCTTTGCATATGTTGTCCTTGGTGGGGTTTGAACCCAGGACTCCAGCGCTGCAAGGCTGCTGTGCTAACCACTGCGCCACCGTGCTGCCCCTAGAGGGTATCTGCCAGAGGGTATCTGCCAGAGGGTATCTGCCAGTCTCCTAATTAGTGGTAAGTCTCAGTAGCAGATCATATCATCAATAAACAATGGATATAAGTGGTATTACTGACAATGAAATGTTATTGTGCATCAAGTGAGATGCAATTTCATATACACGATAGATCCATCCAGAGCTCTGTCATACCCACAATGTGATAGCTCGGACCCCCACATCAAAGGAGTAAGCACACAAGCACACAAACAGATTGTACTACTCAGGTGGACCATGTAGTGTGAGATTCAAGAAGTATCCACTTATCCGAATTCTTTAATACTCATCCCTTGTCCCAACACTTCCCCCCCCTTTTTACCTTTCTTGGGGGTTCATCAGGTGACTATGCATTGAGGAGACCTGGATGGGTCCATGAGCTAATTAAAGGTGTCAATTCAACCCTGAAAAATAGTCTCTTTGCCCAGAGATACACACACCATGTCACAGCCCCCCCGAGGAAATCCACGCGAAACGCGCATTGGGGCTACGTGCATTGTGTCCCACAGGGAGAGACATGGGTAAGAAATTTCTATCTTTTTCTATATACCGTAGGTTGATTATTGTTGGTTCTTGTCTAGCAGTATTAATACTTAGACTTTGCAGACATATAATAATGGTCGCTATACATACAATGGATACCTTTCTGCTGAATAGGCATGTTGTATATTAACTTTGATACCATCATATATCACTAATAAGCACTGGCACTTTATATATTTGGTACTATGATCTTTTTCATGATATTTTCTTCCTTCTCCGTTATTCATATGTGGAATAGATGCCTTTATGACCTGAGTTCCCATCGTTAGTTGTGTTATCATTATATGTAGATGTATTTTTGCCAACTTTTTTGTGACTTAATAAAATGTATTCAATATGTCAGTATGAACTTATGACACTATATTTTCAGTTGGATACCAAATATGCGTACTTTTTTTATTTTTACTTTTACATAAATGTATTTATTGGATTTATTGGAAAGGTTTTTATTGTATTGAAGTTTGTTTTGTTATTTATTTTGTGATTTTAAAAAAAAATGTATTTTTTACAATTTTTATTAACTTTTTTTTAATTTTCCCTTTTGTACATTGTCCAAGGATGGGACATCAACTTTATACTTACAGATCGCTGACCCAATGATCTGCATTGCTTCTGCGTTTGCATTAAATCAGTGTCTCACATGCAGAGAGGAGGCGTGTTAGCTCCTGCTCTGAGCATGAGCTGACAGGCCACCATCCCTGGGTGACCCTGCTGCCATCTTTCGGCCCAAGGGCCTCCATGTAGACCATCGGCAATCTCGTTGTGCTGATAGGAGCACAGAGGGAGCTCCTTCCTTCTGTGATGCCTCCCGATGTTGTTGTCACTATTGACAGAGACATTGAAGGGGTTGCTGCAGGGTGTCAGTTCCCATATAGAGCTCACACCCATACTTGATCTCAGCGGCGCGCATGCTGAGCGCTGCCATAATCATCACACTGTTGATATACGGGGCATGTCAGGAAGGGGATAAGAGCATAAAAATTAAAAGTTTGAAAATTATGAATTTTTCGCCAAAATTCCAAAATGTTTTCAAATATACACAAAAAACATCGGCCTAAATTTACCACTATCATGAAGTACAATGTGTTGCAAAAAAACCCAATCTACAAATCAGTGGGATCCATTGAAGCGTTCCAGAGTTATTACCTCATAAAGTGACAGTGGTCAGAATTGTAAAAATTGGCCTGGTCAGGAAGGTGAAAGCAGGCTCAGGGTTGAAGGGGCTAAAGCGTAACCATCTTTTATTTTTATTTTATAAATCAATAGTGCAAAGGAAAATAATCATCTTTGTGATATGTTTTTTCAGAAAAATCAGACATTATCAAAATGTTCAAATCAAGGGTAAAATCTGTATTTAAGTGAAGACAGATTCACGTTACTGAGATCCGATTTCTCTGATCAGATATGTTACAAAGTTGCTTATTTTCATGTGTACTATTGAATTATGAACTGAAAGTGGAAATAACATTTACTTTTTGAAGTTGATGTGATCACATTCATAAAGGTGCAGTTTATCCAATTGTAAATGATATTTGCATTTTTTCAGTCACCACAGTGTCCCACCTCTCCATCCCCCAAAATCCTATGAATATTGATCAATGAATTATATTTACACAAAATATTACCAATAAAAATGTCACCTCCGCACACAAAAAATAAGCACAGTGCTTCACTGACGTACAAAATAAAAGATATCATCTGGTTCCGAGGAGCTTAATGTTTTCCTGTTTTTTTTATAAGCTGGTATTAATAGGACCTGGTCAGTGCTGGATTATTGGACAAGAGTAAAAATAAATTCTATGAAGTCCACTTTTACAGCATGACAATAAAATATGCTAATAGAAATGCGCTAGTATCACTTTAATAAGGAATGTCTCACTTATTGTGTTTTTTGCTTTGTCTTATTCTTAAAAGGGTATTTCCTTCTATAGGATCCTATCCCAATATAGAGTAGGTATAATAATAATATTAGCAAATACCTCCAATTAGAAATGTAGTATAGTTTCCAGTTCACCACCTGACAGCACCATTGGAGGACGTCATTCTTACCCTCAGTGGGACAGGAACAACAAGCACTTAAAAGGACCCTCCCCTTACCACCCACCAGTATTTTTCCTGTCCCACTGCAGATAGGAACGGCGAGCGTGTCCTCGGACGGTGCTATGCAGATGGTGAGGATCAGGGGGCCCAGCCTTTCCCTTCCCACCGCAAGAGATCTGCTGCTGATACCTGCACTGGGGGGTCCCTCAGCCTCCCCAGTGTAGCGCTGCTTCTGGGGTCAGATCTGCTTCCTCCTCTCTGGGGGCTCTCGGACCGAGCACCATGCTGCGGAGGTGCGTAGAGCGAACGCTTCACTTCCGGCCGCGTCACTTCCGGCTGCGATGGCCACATCGTCTCCAGGATTCCAGTCTGCTGGGTAGTGGCAGATCTCAGCGGCTGCGCCGGCCTCATGGAGAGGCCTTGTCAGAGCCCGGTCACGCCGTGCGGGGCGCGGTCGAGGATGAGCAGGATCAACCAGGTAAAAAACAGATATAAAGGGGGAGGTTGCTGCATTTACCGCCGGCCATCCTGAAATAGGAGCACTCGGTCAGAGTACTCTGTGAGATGGCGGACACAGCCAAACCTGAGGGACCAGAGCTAAGCCAGGGGGCACGTGAGTAGGTTACTCACAGGAAGCCATACCACAATGCCATTTGTTATCCCCTATACACTCGGAGATAATACTGAAATCTGTGTGTTTTTAGGGAGAGCCACCCACCCCTTCAGCAGAGAAAAAGAAATCCGGGAAGAGTAAATGTCCCATTTGCGCTGCTAGATTGCCAGAGAACTGGCGGAAACCGCTCTGTAAAGCCTGCACGTTTAAAATCGTCGGAGGGGAGCAAACTTCGTTAATGACCAACATGAGGTCAATGATAAGACAGGAGGTTCAGGCTTCCATCTCGAGTCTGAATCTCCCTCGGACCAGCCAAGCGGAACCACAGAGATCGCGGAAGAGACTTAGGGAATCTAGCCCCTCCTCGGATGATGATGCTTCCGAGGATTCGGATCAGGAAGAAAGGGAAGATTCAATGGGGAGAGGGAAGAAATATCTCTTCTCAGCAGCGGATACGGATGAGCTTCTAAATGCAGTGCGAAACACTATGCAGTTGCAGGACACTCCCGAGGAAGTCTCTATACAGGATGAAATGTTTGGCGGTCTGCGTTCCCAGGTCAACAGAGTCTCTCCTGTTAATAACCACATCTGTTCCATGATCTTAGAAGAGTGTCAGGAAGCGGAGAAAAGGCCAGTGGTACCGAGAGACTTTAGGCTCCGATTGCCTTTCAATTGAAGATATAAAGACTTGGGATGATGTACCCAAGATAGATGTGCTATTGGCCAAAGTGGTGAAAAAGACGGCGATTCCATTCGAGTACTCCTCCGGACTGAAGGAACCAATGGATCGCAAGGCAGATGGACTGCTTAGGAGAGCTTGGGAGTCTTCGGCAGCGATAATACGGGCCAACATAGCAGCAACCTCTGTAGCCCGGTCCATGCATTTATGGACGGACGATTTAGAGGAACATCTCGGTGCAAAAACTTCCAGAGATGTCATTCTTAAATCCCTACCTTTATTGAAACTCGCGACAGGATTCATGGTGGACCCATCGGCAGAGTCGGTGCGATTCGCCACCAGGAGCGAGTCTTTGTCTAAGAAGAAGAGCAATCTGGCTAAAGACTTGGTCAGGGGATACCCAGTTGAAAAATAAGCTCTGTGGGATCCCATTTTCAAGGGGTAAAGTGTTTGGGCTGATTCTAGATGAAATATTAGGTATTAGAAAAAGCCTCAGACAAGAAAAAAGGGTTCCCTGAGGAGAAAACGAAAAAATACCAGCCTTTTCATAGATGCCGTCCCAGTCAAAAGACAGACTACAGAGGGAAAGGGAAGTCAGGGAGGTGGTCTTATCCCAAAGGGGGGGAAGAGTAGAGCCTCCATCTTCCCAGGTCCCTGCTCAGGAAAATTTAATAAATGACACCATCAGAGTGGGAGGTCGGTTACAGAAATTTCTAGGGGCTTGGCAGAAAATATCCCAGAATCCTTGAATTCTTCAGGCAATTGGTCAGGGATACAAGCTAGAATTCACCAGCTTACCTCCAGAAAGGTTCATAGTAACCAGATCCTATCCTCACTTAGACTCCCCTATGTGGTCAGACATCCAGGAGCTATTAAAAATAGACACAGTCATTCCAGTGCCCACTCCAGAGGCAAGGGTCATTATTTGAATCTCTTCTCAATAAAGAAGCCATCAGTAGACTCACGAACGATCATAAATCTCAAACCCCTGAACAAGTGGATAAAATACAAAAGATTCAGGATGGAGTCCATAAGGTCCACGATACCCCTAATAGACAAGGACATGGTGATGTGCACCTTAGACTTAAAGAGTGCATACTACCACGTCCCAATCCACACTTCCTACCAGAAGTATTTAAGATTCGCTCTGATAAACAAGGGAGTAGTCCATCATTTCCAATTCCGGTGCCTTCCCTTCGGCCTCCAGAATATTTGCCAAACTGATGATAGAAGTGGTCGCCTACTTAAGAAGCCACGGTATATCCATAGTACCATATATGGATGACTTCTTGTTAATGGCGAGATCCGTGAAACAACTCAGGATCGACTGCCACTTTACAATCTCCATACTGCAGGAGCTAGGGTAGATTGTACATTTTGAAAAATCAAATTTGGTCCCACAATCCAGATTAAAATTTTTGGGAGTCATGTTAGATTCCCACATCAAAACATCTTTTTTGTCTGAAGAGAGACAGATGACATTAATCGAAAACATCCACCTTTTCAGAAGGAATACGTCCTCTATAAGAGAAGCAATGCGGATTCTAGGCTTAATGACAGCTTGTATCCCCTGCGTGAAGTGGAGTAAATTTCACTCAAGGGGGTTAAAGAAGGAGGTTTTGAGGACCTGGGACAGAAGACAGAGTTATTTGGACAATAAGATAACTCTTTCTCTTTCAGGGAAGAAAGCACTTACTTGGTGGAACATTCCAAAGAACCTGAAGGTAGGGTTACAATGGGTTCTTTATCCCTGTGTCACCCTTACTACGTACGCCAGCCAGTTCGGATGGGGCGGACATATAGAAGGGAGGTACTACCAGGGGAAGTGGAATCCAGAGATGAGAACCAAATCATCGAATTTCAGAGAACTATATGCAGTTTGGAATGTTTTTTACCAGGCCCGGTTAGAGATCAGAGGCAAGCACATGAAGATTCTATTCGACAATGTGACAGCGGTGGCGTTTCTAAGACACCAGGGAGGCCCAAAGCACCCTTCATTACAGCATCTGGCAAACCAGATTTTCAGGTGGGCAGAAAACTGTCGAATCCATCTTGGCAGTACACATGGAGAGCGCCAAGAACCAAGTGGCAGATTTCTTGAGCAGAACACCGATAGATCCCACAGAGTGGGAATTGAATTCAGAAGTGTTCGACATGCTGTGCCAACGTTGGGGAACACCACAGGTGGATCTCTTTGCCACCAGGACAAATGCAAAATCCAGAACATTTTTCTCACTAAATCCCCTAGATGGGGCAGCAGGAGTCGACACTATCACATCCTTGGGGAGAAGGGCTCCTGTACGCCTTCCCACCTCTCCCATTGATTCCGAGAACACTCGGGAAGATACGGGACGACGGAGCAACAGTGATCTTGTTAGTTCCTTTATGGCCAGGGAGAAGCTGGTTCTCTCTACTAACCAGAATGACGGTGGAGAAGCCTATTCTTTTACCAAAGAGGCAGGACCTTCTGTACCAAGGTCCGTTGTTCCACAACAATTCAGCCTCACTCCAACTATCTGCTTGGATCTTGAACGCCAGACCCTGAGATCCATGAATATATATGTTGAGGGGGCACCACGGCCTATAAAGTGGGATCACCCTGACCTATAGCATATGCATAATCAAAGGACACAAGAGAAAAAGTAAAGGTCATACAAATGGGGATCACCACAACAAGGATTCAGCTAGGATATATACAGTTTTTATTAGTACACTACAGTACACATGAAAACAGGTAATAAAGTGAACACACACTTAAAAACAATTAAAAAAGGCAACATACTTGTCCCTTGTAACTTCAGCCCGAAATAGGGCTAACACCTGCGCCCAAGACCATAGATCAATACCTAATAAGGCAATACCTATGTGGACATCACCACAAAAATACACATGGTTCAATGAAACAAGCTTGTTATAGATATGACAGAAGACTGAGTGAAGGGCAACTTTACCAAAGTATCACATAATACAATGAATACAATAACCAATGCAGCCGTAGAAGACTGCCCCTAAATAAAACAAGTCCCTATCCGGCATAGCACAAGAGCAATAATGTTAACTTGCATCACCACAAAGGGTTAAATGCAAGTGAAATACCACGGAGCCCTGAACCCAGCCCTACAAATACAATACCATGGGCTGGAAGTGTGTAACTAGTAAAAAAATGGCGCAGGTGAAGCAGAGACCCGACGCGTGTCGCCCCACTCTGGAGGCTTCTTCAGGGGTCGAAGCCTTCAGAGTGGGGCGACACGCGTCGGGTTACACAGTTACACACTTCCAGCCCATGGTATTGTATTTGTAGGGCTGGGTTCAGGGCTCCGTGGTATTTCACTTGCATTTAACCCTTTGTGGTGATGCAAGTTAACATTATTGCTCTTGTGCTATGCCGGATAGGGACTTGTTTTATTTAGGGGCAGTCTTCTACGGCTGCATTGGTTATTGTATTCATTGTATTATGTGATACTTTGGTAAAGTTGCCCTTCACTCAGTCTTCTGTCATATACATAACAAGCTTGTTTCATTGAACCATGTGTATTTTTGTGGTGATGTCCACATAGGTATTGCCTTATTAGGTATTGATCTATGGTCTTGGGCGCAGGTGTTAGCCCTATTTCGGGCTGAAGTTACAAGGGACAAGTATGTTGCCTTTTTTAATTGTTTTTAAGTGTGTGTTCATTTTATTACCTGTTTTCATGTGTACTGTAGTGTACTAATAAAAACTATATATATCCTAGCTGAATCCTTGTTGTGGTGATCCCCATTTGTATGACCTTTACTTTTTCTCTTGTGTCCTTTGGTTAGACCCTGAGATCCAGAGGCCTGTCAGAAGATGTCATCACCACGCTCCAAGCAAGCAGAAAGCCAGTGACCTTGGAGATCTACAATAAGATCTGGAGGCGATTTTGTACCTTTTCAGGAGTTGTTCCAGTAGACACTACAAGTCTGGACATCCCCAAGATCCTCGACTTCCTCCAATTATGTTTTAAAAAAAGGCCTCCAGCCTAGTACTTTAAAAGTGCAGATTGCGGCCCTTAGTGTCTTCTTTGACCTTTCTTTAGCCTCACATCCCTGGAGAGCGAGGTTCTCTAGAGCCACACAAAGAATGAGACCCCTTGGGAGGAATTCATCTCCACCTTGGGACCTTAACTTGGTCCTTAATGCCCTGTGTAATTCCCCATATCTCTTATCAGAGGACATGGACATAGCCAAGCTCTCTTTTAAAACAACTTTTCTTGTGGCCACCACTTCGGCTAAAAGATTGGGGGAGATGCAGGCCCTGTCCATACAGGATCCATACCTACAGATTTTTGACGATAGAATAGTCTTAAGACTTGACCGAGCTTTTCTCCCCAAAGTGATTTCATATACAAATATGAACCAAGAAGTAATCCTTCCCTCGTTCTGCCAACACCCTAGAAGCCCAAAGGAGGGGGTGTATCATAATTTAGACGTTAGGGAGACTGTTCTAAAATATCTAAAGGCTACCGAGAATTGGAGACGAGACAAAAATCTGTTTATACAGTATTAGGGGGGGCCAAATAGGGGCTGTAAATCTGCAAAGGCAACCATCGCAAGGTGGATAAAAGCTACAATAGACTTAGCGTATAGAGCTCAAGGGAAGGATCTCCCAAACAATCTTAGAGCCCACTCAATCCAAGCTATGGCTACGTCATTGTCAGAAAGGGGGGGGCCTCAACAGAACAGATCTGTTGGGCCGCAACTTGGACCAGTCTTAGTACTTTTGCTAGACATTATAAGCTAGACGTTGTTTCAGAACAATTAGCCTTTGGTTGGCAGAAAGGTATTACATGCAATAGTCCCACCCTAAGATTACCATCCTTTGGTACTTCTCCAATGGTGCTGTCAGGTGGTGAACTGGAAAACGATAATTAGACCTACTGGTAATTGTATTTCCAATAATCCATCCTGACAGCACTACTAGTTCCCTCCCCACTGCAGAATTTGTTGTTGTATACTGGTGTGATGTAACATTGGTGTAAGAATTGTTAATAAACTCTCTCTTTTTGCATCCATCCAGATGTGGTACTTTGGAAAATCACTGGTGGGTGGTAAAGGGAGGGTCCTTTTAACCTCTTGTTGTTCCTGTCCCACTGAGGGTAAGAAGGACGTCCTCCAATGATGCTGTCAGGATGGATTCCTGGAAATACAATTACCAGTAGGTCTAGTTACCGTTTTTTGTGATTCGCTATGTCTTTCCTCATGTGCAGGCATTGCAGGACCTTCAGGTATCAATGATTACGACCACTAGCAACTAGCTAACTGTCACTGCAATGCCTGCACATGAGGAAAGAGACATAGCAAATCCGTAGAATTACACTGTTACGCCCACAGGGTAGAGTGGTCTCACTAGGCCACTGATGGTGCAGTGGCAGCTGTATACCCGATACTCAAAAGACAGGAGAGTGGATCTCATAAACCAAAAGATATTTATTAACAAGGTTAAACAAAAAGGGAAGAGGTGTCAGAGGGAAAGAACCTCTGGATCATGACACTGTACCACGTAGTGGAGCATCGGGCAAGGTGTACCCCTATACAGGGATTCCCCCATCACAACACCAGGTGGCCTGAATGCCGCAAATCCAGGACCATAGGACGACCCGTATTGACAGACTAGAAACACTGTGGAATACTTGTATCTGCTGGTGGAGAGAATCCCGGAAGCTCCATGAAATCCAGAAAGGTTGATCCCACCAGTAGCAGGATCTGGAGGGTTCCGTGAGGAGAGGCAAGTCAACTTGTAGTGGGAACCGGAGAGACCAGAGGGATCCACGAAAGGAAACGCCAGAAGAGGACTCTGTGAAAATAGAAATGTAAGTATAGTGCAGAGCACAGCAGAGCGTGGCCTGAAGCTGAGGCAACAATCCCAAAGAATGAACACGTTGCCCAGGCACCTCCCCTAAGGGAGGATGCTTTTTATGCACAGAGCATCATAGCACAAACAGCCCTAATGGGGAACAGGTGCCCTACTGTTTCAAGTATGTGCAGGAAGCGGGGCGCGGCTCCTAAGAGCATTTCCAGAAGACCTGCCAAGAGGATGCAGGTTCTTAGCAGAGAAAGGAGCCGTTGATCGTCTGAAGCCACAGACCGGGTGAGTAAGACTGTGTGATAGTCGCCGGTCTCCCTGCGCAGTGGAGACCGGACCTGCAGCTGAGGGCATGACATACACTACATTTGTAATTGGAGGTATTTACTAATATTATTATTACTATTATAATTATTACTACATCAACTACATATTGGGATCTTGGAGATGGGAATATCCCTTTAAAGGGAACCTGTCACCCCCAAACCCAAAATTGTATATGAGGTAAGCCCACGGTCATCAGGGGCTTATCTACAGCATTCTGGAATGCTGTAGATAAGCCCCCGATGTATCCTGAAAGATAAGAAAAAGAGGTTATATTATACTCACCCAGGGGCGGTCCCGCTGCGGTCCGGGGCCTCCTATCTTCATTCGATGACGTTCTCTTCTTGTAGTCACGCTGCGGCTCCTGATGAGGGCAGAGCAAAGTACTGCAGTGCGCAGGCGCCGGAGCTCTCTGACCTTTCCCGGCGCCTGCACACTGCAGTACTTTGCTCTGCTCTCAACAGGGCAGACAAAGTACGCCTGCGCATGAGCTGCGGCGTGAAGACAAGAAGAGGACGTCATCGTAAGAAGATGGGAGGCGCTGGACCCGGATCGCGACGCCCATCGGACCCGGACCGCAGCAGAACTGCCCCTGGGTGAGTATAATCTAACCTCTTTTTCTTATCTTTCAGGTTACATCGGGGACTTATCTACAGCATTACAGAATGCTGTAGATAAGCCCCTGATGCCGGTGGGCTTACCTCATATACGATTTTGGTGGTGACAGACAGAGTCCCTTTAACATGCTATATTATCAGGGAGAATCTCTGCAGCGTCCGATCAGATTGGAATATACTGTATATACTGTTTACTGAGTAATTGAAGAAAAGACAAATGGGTGTTAAAAAGTAAAACTTTTATGATGTGTCTTAGACTTCATGGGAATGAAAATTGTGGGAGAGTTGCTGCGCATGTCTGGTGCCTTCTTCATGAGACGTACATTTCGTGGAAACAAGCTTTACTGGGCAGTTTTTGCTGAGTATGTGAAGACAATGTTGCGGGTTAGTAAAATAATTATTTTTCTATTGACTACCCATAAAATAATGTACAGTATATGATATTCTTTTATATCACCTTCTGGTAGACATCAGTTTATGCCATGGAGCCCTGCATAGTCTTTTCCTGGAGAGAAAGACTCTGAACTTGAGACATCTGTATCTCATATTATCTTGTGGTAGTAAGTAGAGATGAGTGGATCGATTCGCTGGACGACGGACCAGCGTCCAGGTCAGTGTTACCTGGCAGCTATGTGAGAGGCCCACGAATCTCACAGGTGTCAGATTTGATTTGTCAGGGCTGTCACAGCGCACAGAGGATGTTACAACAGTACTGGCTAATCAAAGTCTGCGCTGGGGATGCTGGAAGGAAAGAGACTCTCGGGTCTCCTGTCTTATCAACCAGGTACCACTAACATGGATGCAGAACAGACCTCCCATGAAACTGATCCACTCATCTCTAGTAGTAAGCATAAATTGCCAAAACTAGACATGTTGTATTATGGCTGTCACACACAGCTGCATCACTCACTGGTTTGCTTTAATATGTTCCCAACATCTGATCTACTATTACGTTATACAGGTCCTTCTCAAAAAATTAGCATATAGTGTTAAACTTCATTATTTACCATAATGTAATGATTACAATTAAACTTTCATATATTATAGATTCATTATCCACCAACTGAAATTTGTCAGGTCTTTTATTGTTTTAATACTGATGATTTTGGCATACAACTCCTGATAACCCAAAAAACCTGTCTCAATAAATTAGCATATTTCACCCGTCCAATCAAATAAAAGTGTTTTTTAATAACAAACAAAAAACCCATCAAATAATAATGTTCAGTTATGCACTCAATACTTGGTCGGGAATCCTTTGGCAGAAATGACTGCTTCAATGCGGCGTGGCATGGAGGCAATCAGCCTGTGACACTGCTGAGATGTTATGGAGGCCCAGGATGCTTCAATAGCGGCCTTAAGCTCATCCAGAGTGTTGGGTCTTGCGTCTCTCAACTTTCTCTTCACAATATCCCACAGATTCTCTATGGGGTTCAGGTCAGGAGAGTTGGCAGGCCAATTGAGCACAGTAATACCATGGTCAGTAAACCATTTACCAGTGGTTTTGGCACTGTGAGCAGGTGCCAGGAAGCATGAAGTGCTCCAAAATCTCCTGATAGCTAGCTGCATTGACCCTGCCCTTGATGAAACACAGTGGACCAACACCAGCAGCTGACATGGCACCCCACACCATCACTGACTGGGTACTTGACAGTGGACTTCAGGCATTTTGGCATTTCCTTCTCCCCAGTCTTCCTCCAGACTCTGGCACCTTGATTTCCGAATGACATGCAAAATTTGCTTTCATCAGAAAAAAGTACTTGGGACCACTTAGCAACTGTCCAGTGCTGCTTCTCTGTAGCCCAGGTCAGGCGCTTCTGCCGCTGTTTATGGTTCAAAAGTGGCTTTACCTGGGGAATGCGGCACCTGTAGCCCATTTCCTGCACACGCCTGTGCACGGTGGCTCTGGATGTTTCCACACCAGACTCAGTCCACTGCTTCCTCAGGTTCCCCAAGGTCTGGAATCGGTCCTTCTCCACAATCTTCCTCAGGGTCCGGTCACCTCTTCTCGTTGTACAGCGTTTTCTGCCACATTGTTTCCTTCCAACAGACTTACCATTGAGGTGCCTTGATACAGCACTCTGGGAACAGCCTATTTGTTGAGAAATTTCTTTCTGGGTCTTACCCTCTTGCTTGAGGGTGTCAATGATGGCCTTCTTGACATCTGTCAGGTCGCTAGTCTTACCCATGATGGGGGTTTTGAGTAATGAACCAGGCAGGGAGTTTTTAAAATCCTCAGGTATCTTTTGCATGTGTTTAGAGTTAATTAGTTGATTCAGAAGATTAGGGTAATAGGTCGTTTAGAGAACCTTTTCTTGATATGCTAATTTATTGAGACAGGTTTTTTGGGTTATCAGGAGTTGTATGCCAAAATCATCAGTATTAAAACAATAAAAGACCTGACAAATTTCAGTTGGTGGATAATGAATCTATAATATATGAAAGTTTAATTGTAATCATTACATTATGGTAAATAATGAAATTTAACACTATATGCTAATTTTTTGAGAAGGACCTGTATGTCTGGTACCTGCCTGTGGTGATGGCTTGCGAGTTGATCTCCACTTGCTGCTGTTAACACCTTGCCTTCCGCTGGAAATCTCCACGGTGGCTCAGTGGATAGCACTGCAGCCTTGCAGCGCTGGAGTCCTGGGTTCAAATCCCACCAAGGAGTTTGTATGTTCTCCCTGTGTTTGCGTGGGTTTCCTGCTGGTACTCCGGTTTCCTCCCACATTCCAAAGACATACTGATAGGGAATTTAGATTGTGAGCCCCATTGGGGACAGTAATGATAATGTGTGCAAACTGTAATGCGCTGCGGAATATGTTAGCTCTATATAAAAATAAAGATTATTTTGATGCAATCGCACAGAGCCCTCTTGTTTGCCATGATGGTACTCTTGTGATGACCAACCTGTGGCTGCCCTTCATAGGAGACTATGATATTTACTATATACAGCAATATTGTGGTATTGCTGTATATACAGTATATGGCATAAGCGATTGCAGGTTCAAGTCCCTAAAGAGGACTGTTTGCCCTCCTATTCTCCCATTAAAATAAAATGATCTTAAGAAGATTAAGCCCTAGGGAATTCGAGGTGCTGTGGTGTTTGCATGAGCTCACACTGGCTTTCTTCCCTAGTCTTGATTTCTAACACGTAGTAGTAGTTTATGGCATATTCACAAGAATAATTGGAGCACCACCTCTGAGACGTCAACCTAGGACTAAAATGAGGGTCAAAATCTCTCTGGTGGGATTGGCACTGCGTACAGCCAAACAAGGAATGGAGAGGTGGCCAGCGCTCTTTCCAAGAATATGAGACTTCCAAACAAGGAATGGAGAGGTAGCCAGCTCTCTTTTCAAAAGTATGAGACTTCCAAACAAGTAATGGAGCGGTGGCCAGCGCTCTTTCCTAGAGTATGAGACTTCCAAACACAACTGAGGAAGTTTGCGGAAATCTCTGGTGGCCCTTAATATCTGTAAGTGATAGTTCCCAATGATAGGACTTTCATTTATTAGATATTTGTCATTGTATGTGGATATGCCATAAATGTCCAAATCAATAAAGCTAAGAAAAATGGCTGCACTCGGAAATACTATAATATGCAAGCAATGAATATAGAAAATTGAAAATGCATTACTGACATAGAAAACATGCTAAAAGTGAAGGTACTTGGCGCAGAAATGGGTCAGTTTATGAGACCCAACAGCCAGCGACAAGGCGTACATCTTTTCAATTTTCTATATTTACTATTTGTATATTATAGGATTTGTGTATTTTCTATAGCAAAAATTAAGTTCCAGTTTTCTATACTCATTGCTTGCATATTGTACCATTTCTTAGTACAGCTATTTTTCTTTATTGACTTGGTCGTAGCTTGCACTTGTTCACACTTGTTGGATATGCCGGTCAGTCTTTTTTTATATAAATGTCAAAACTTCTTTCAAATGGAATTTCTCACTAGTTTTTGTCACCTCATCTGAGATGATAGTAGCTAGGTATAAATCAGATAACTCCACTAGTATAGTTCTAAAATAGAAATTCATGGGGTAATTAAAATATAACTTTTAATATATTATTTTAAATGTCTCAGCGGACAAAAAATTGTCAAACCAATAAACCCCAAACTGTTGTGGAAACTAGCTGCTCCGCAAGAGAACGTGTCAGTCTCCGCCTGTGATCCGAAGGTGCTCATAGTCGCATCGCACTATGCTGTAACATCTGGCCGCTGTGGTTTTGATGCTACATGAATACACAGCAGCAATTCCTGATCGTGGGCACCAGGGCTGTGGAGTCGGAGTTGGAGTCGGTATAAAATGGACCAACTCCGACTCCTAAAATATATAATAAATTGGGCACAGAAGTTCAATGCAGTTTGTAGGGAATGTTTTTTTCATAAGAATTTGAGAAACTTATGAAATGTCCTATAAATGTCAGTCCTATTCCTGATCTAAGGTCTCCACTTTTAGCTGAGATTAATCTGTGCTGCAGTTTATGTTCATGATAAGTAGTGAAGCTCCTCCTCTACAGATAAGGAGAAAAAATAAACACACAGGGAAGGAAAGCCTACATTAATCTCAGAATTTCTGGAGTGAACAGGAAAGCAGGATTACAGAAGGTAAGTACTTCCTAAAGCATATCTAAACTTTCAATTAACTGTGCGTAAATCAATAGTCCAGTATATGTTGTCTCTGTATGCTTGATGTTTTAGTTTGTTTTTCCGCTTAGCTCATGTTTGGAGAAATTAGCTGCTTTGATGACTTATATACACTATACATAGAATATAAGGGAAAAAATGTTTTCTAACATCTCAAATTCGGAAATACAGTAACAGGATCGATGAGGACATATACTGTATATTTGTGTGTGCTCTGGAATGTGATTCAGCACAAACATGCTCCCTCCCTCCTCCCCACTTTGTAGACTGTGAAGAAATATGATGTGAAGCATTTAGTGAGCTGTACCCTGAGACAAGCCTTAGAATTGAAAGTTCAGAGTAAAGTTATTTAACAACACATTTTACAAACTTTATACTTATCATCTGGCCTATTGATTTATGCAAAGATTGTTTTATTTCTATCCCAAATTATACAGTGCATGATTCCCTATTCTTGCAAGAAATACAACAACATTTTTTTTACAGGACAAAATTTACATAATTACAAAATGTCTAAGAAGCATCTTATGAAGTCAGCTGTATTTGAGCATTTCACAGTTACTCAAGATAATAAACATTTTGTTTGTCAGCGTATCAGTGACCCAGATGAAAACAAATGCTGTGATGCCAAAATCAGTGCATACTCAGGCAGTGGTAAAAATGCTCCTTCAAGAGTTTCCAATCTAAAAAGTCATTTACAACGCTGCCACCCAGAAGTTTACAAAGCTGTGACTGAAAAAGATCACAGCAGCACCAAGGAACCAGAGACCAGCACTTTCCACCAGGCGAGGGAGGAGGAAAGAGCGTCTCAAACGTCAATTACAAGATATTTTGTAAGTGACAAAAATACTGTAACAAAGACAGCAGATGTGTTAAAAAGACAGCTCATCGAGCTTGTTGTGAAGGACTGTGTACCATTATCATTATTTGCACGACCAGATAACAGCTCTTAATGGAGAAATGGATCGCAAACTTGGTGTTTCTCTGGATATAGTATTAGAAAATTAGTGATTGAAAAAGCCCTTAACTAAAAGGAAGACTTTAAAAAGACTCTCAAGCGACGCTTCGTATTTCTTAAAATGGATGCCTGCACACGTCGCAGCGTGAGCTATTTTGCTATCAAGATACGAGATGTTTGTGACAACAAAAAATTGTTACTAAGGCCTCTTTCGCACTTCAGTTGTTTGGCGTCAGTCTAAATCCGCCATTTTCCTCAAAAAACGGATCCGTTTTTTTTTTTCGACGGATCCGTTTTTCCCCCCATAGACTTACATTAGTGACGGATTGTGACGGATGGTCGTCCGTTCCATCCGTCATGCGACGGATCCGTCAAAATTTGGCGGACGTCATCTAGACATTGACGGTCATAGCAACGTTTTTCGTCTCCGTTGAAATGGCGGATCGCGACGGATCCGTCGCGTCCGTCATTTCATAGAATGGCCACCTATGGGCGACGGATCCGTCGCGATCGTCATTTCGGCGGATCCGTCGCCCCAATCCGTTTTTTCAATTTTTTTCAATTGCGCATGCTCCAAAAAGTATATACAACCCCCGAGTAACGGATCCGTCAAAAAAACGGATCCGTTACATCCGTTTTTTCAACTATTGTGACGGATCCGTCGATCCGTCATTATGTCGGAAGTGACTGACGCCAAAAAACTGAAGTGTGAAAGAAGCCTAAGACACTGGCAGTAAAAGATACTGCAGCCAGTTTCTCCAGACCTTAGTGCAAAAAGTTCTGCAAGATTATGAACTAAAAAAAGAACAGGTTCTTGCTATTGTAACTGATAGTTCTTCAAACATGAGAAGTACAATTAAACTGATGAATGAGAATAATGAAGGTGAACAGCAGCTAGAAGAGCACTTCACATTCAGCATGTTGGAGATGGAAGGCCACAGTCCTGTTCCCATAATGAAGGAACAAACCGATATTACTACAGAAGAACAGCAGAATAATTCTTTACAATTAGATGATTTTGTTGAATCTGTTTCACACCTCTTTCCTATTCATCACATGCGCTGTGTTGTGCACACGCTGCAGCTGGCAATAAGAGATAGTCTGCAAGAGGGACATGCTGGAACTTTGATTAGCTAAGTGAGGAAATTGGCTATTACTGCCAGAACCTCTAAAATTGATTCCATCTTGAAGAGACGTGCTGGAAAAGGGGCAATTGTTGATCAAGCCACTCAGTGGGGCAGCACCTATTTAAATGATCGAGTGATTTGCTTGAGTTGAAACCCTTCCTTGTAGATATGGCCAACCCTCATGTAACAGTTCATGAAGGTCAATGGACACAGGTGGCTGAATTGAAGGAATTGCTTCATCACCCATTTACAGTGATTAAAAAGTTACGAGCTGAGGATTTAACTCCTGGCATTTTTATAAAGGAGTGGAAGAACTTGTTGTTTTGCCTGTCCCAAAGAGAAGGTTTAATTGCAGATGGCATTGCTGTTTCAATGAAACAGAGAGAGACACTGCTATTAGAAAATAAAATTCTTCTAGCAGCTGTTTATGTGGACCCGAGTCATTGTATATTGTTGGATGATCAACCGCTTACTAAAGGAAAAAAAGCTTTGATTGAGGTAGCAGTTAGGATGAGTGGGCTACAGGACGGCCAAGAGCAAGAGGACTCGGGTCCTGCCAGTGCTGCTGCTGTTAATACCTTGATCCTCATCAGGTGAGGAGTTTGATTTCGACAAGTATTTGGACGACATGGAGCAGGCAAAGTGTTACTGCAGGGAAAAAGATTCCACTCCCATAGAAACAGATTGACCATATTTCAGCAAAATGTTTCACTTGCTCTCAAAGAAGTATGAGTTCAATCGTTCAACAAAACTGACCTTTATACTCTGAAATTTTTAGAGATGTTGCCCATGTGGTTACTGCTTTGCCACCAACACAAGTTAGTGTAGAGAGGTTATTCTCTAGCCTTAAAATAATTAGGTCAGATTTGAGGTTGTCTATAAAGGAGGATCTGATGGAGGCGATACTATTTCTCAGAACAAATTCATAGACTGCACAAGTGCTATTCAGTACGTTTGTGTTGAAAATTGTTTTTTTTTCCACTTACTGCAGAGTGAATAATACATTGTAAATATGCAAACTTTTTTTTGTTCTAAAGTTGTATTCCAATAAATATATTCTATCTAAATGGCTTGATTATTGTATCATAATAAAGATTAAAAGCCTGATGTTACCATTTTACTGCAGTAAATTTATGACTTAAACTTAAACATGAGCCATGTATGAGGGAGTCGTGGAGTTGGAGTCAATGTCATGGGAATTGAGGAGTTGGAGTCGGATGTTTGACTTACCGACTCCACAGCCCTGGTGGGCACGTACTCCCACTTAATCATCTCTCATCCGACTGACGGGTTCTAATAAACATGGCTACCAATTTGTTTCCTCTATTCCATTCATCAGGGGAGGCTGGTAATAATAGTGATAAATTGCTATTTTATAATTACCCTAGTGGACGTATCTGATTTATACCCAGCTATTATCATCTCCGATTATGTGGCAAAAACTTGTGAGAAATTCCCTTTACACCTAATCTGAGAGCAGCATCATGTAGAGACAGAAACCCTGATTCCAGTGATGTCATTTACTGGGCAACTTGGTGTACTTTGGGTAAAATCACAGATTTAATAACAGGATTAATAAACCAGCTGCCAGGTAGTCCTCCATATTAATGAGCGCTGTATAAGCCCGCTTCACCATAGATTGGCAGCTTTCTGTACATTTTTCATAGGCAGAGAGCTGTCAATCAGTGGTGTGCACAGGGATACACAGAGCTCAGCATTCAGAGATCTGCAGCAGATAAAATACAGATTTTATCTAAATTACAGCAAGCAGCCCAGTCACACATTGCTGGAATCAGGGTCTCTGCTCCTACATCATGCTGCTCTCAAATGCAGTATTGAAAATCTGGTGACAGTTTCTCTTGAAGTGTGTCTTCGTGGCTTTGGGTATATATATGCCCCTGTCCATCAACTTGTCACCTCGTTTTTAGCTATTACACTGGCCCCAGTGTGGTGTTAGTGATGCATTGATGCGAGTTCTTTACTGTAAGAGCAGTGAGACTATGGAACTCTCTGCCATATGATGTTGTAATGAGTGATTCATTACTTAACCCCTTCAAGACCTTGCCCTTTTCCGTTTTTGCATTCTCGTTTTTTGCTCCCCTCCTTCCCAGAGCCATAACTTTTTTATTTTTCCGTCAATTTGGCCATGTGAGGGCTTGTTTTTTGCGGGACAAGTTGCGATTTTGAACGACATCATTGGTTTTAGCATGTCGTGTACTAGAAAACGGGAAAAAAAAATCCAAGTGCTGGTAAATTGCAAAAAAAGTGCAATCCCACACTTGTTTTTTGTTTGGCTTTTTTGCTAGCTTTACTAAATGCTAAAATGCTGACCTGCCATTATGATTCTCCAGGTCATTACGAGTTCATAGACACCAAACATGTCTAGGTTACGTTTTATCTAAGTGGTAAAAAAAAATTCCAAACTTTGTTAAAAAAAAAATAAAAAATAAAAAAATTGCACAATTTTCCGATACCCGTAGCGTCTCCATTTTTCATGATCTTGGGTCGGGTGAGGGCTTATTTTTGTGTGCCAAGCTGACGTTTTTAATTATAGCACGTTCTTTTGATCGTCCGTTATTGCATTTTAATGCAATGTCGCAGCGACCAAAAAAACGTAATTCTGGCGTTTCAAATTATTTTCTCACTGCGCAGTTTAGAGATCAGTTTAATCCTTTTTTTTATTGATATATTGGGCGATTCTGAACGCAGCGATACCAAATATGTGTAGGTTTGATTTTTTTTTTTTAATGGTTTTATTTTAAAAAGGGGGTGATTTAAAGTTTTATATATATATATTTTTTTTTTTCATATATTTTTTTTTTTTTACTTTTGACATGCTTCAATAGCCTCCATGAGAGGCTAGAAGCTGGCAGAACTGCATCGGCTCAGTTACATAGCAGCGATAATCAGATCGCTGCTATGCAGCAGAATTGCAGGTGTGCTATGAGCGCCGACCACAGGGTGGCGCTCACAGCAGGCCGACATCAGTAACCATAGAGGTCTCAAGGACCTCTATGGTTACTATCCTGATGCATCGCTGACCCCCGATCATGTGATGGGGGTCGGCGATGCGCACATTTCCGGCCGCGTGGCTGGAAGCGCCGGTTAAATGCCGCTGTCAGCATTTGACAGCGGCATTTAACTAGTTAATAGTGGCGGGTAAATCACGATTTCACCCGCCGCTATTGCGGGCACATGTCAGCTGTTCAAAACAGGTGACATGTCCCGGCTTTGTTGCGGGCTCACCGCCGGAGCCCACATCAAAGCAGGAGACCCGACCTCTACCGTAATAGTACGGCGGAGGTCGGGAAGGGGTTAAATCTAGGAGGGGACTGGATGCCTTTCTTGAAAAGTATAATGTTACAGGGTATATATACTAGATTCCTTGATAGGGTGTTGATCCAGGGAACTAGTCTGACTGCCGTATGAGGAGTCGGGAAGGAATTTTTTTCCCCAATGTGGAGCTTACTCTTTGCCACATGGTTTTTTTTTGCCTTCCTCTGGATCAACATGTTAGGGCTATGGGTTGAACTAGATGGACTTAGGCCATGTGCACACGTTCAGGATTTTTCGCGTTTTTTTCGCGTTTTTTCGCTATAAAAACGTGAAAAAAAAGCTTACATATGCCTCCTATTATTTACAGGGTATTCCGCATTTTTTGTGCAAATGTTGCATTTTTTTCCGCGAAAAAATCACATCGCGGAAAAAAAAGCAACATGTTCATTAAAAATGCGGAATTGCGGGGATTCTGCACACCTAGGAGTGCATTGATCTGCTTACTTCCCGCACGGGGCTATGCCCACCATGCAGGAAGTAAGCAGATTATGTGCGGTTGGTACCCAGGGTGGAGGAGAGGAGACTCTCCTCCACGGACTGGGCACCATATAATAGGTAAAAAAAAAGAATTAAAATAAAAAATAGTGATATACTCACCCTCTGATGGCCCCCGAAGTGTTCCCGCCTCTCCGGTGCATGCTCTCTCTTCCGTTCCTATAGATGGTGTGGTTCAGGACCTGTGATGACGTCGCTGTCTTGTGATTGGTCACGTGACCGCTCATGTGACTCACGCGACCAATCACAAGCCGCGACGTCATCGAAGGTCCTGAACCACACCGGCATCTATAGGAACGGACGCCGCTGAGGAGATTGGCTGTCTGCAGAGGGCGAGTATAACCATTTTTTTAATTTTTTTTATTATTTTTAAACATTCTATCTTTTACTATAGATGCTGCATAAGCAGCACCTATAGTAAAAAGTTGGTCACACTTGTCAAACAGTATGTTTGACAAGTGTGACCAACTTGTCAGTCAGTTTTCCAAGCGATGCTACAGATCGTTTGGAAAACTTTAGCATTCTGCAAGCTAATTACGCTTGCAGAATGCTAAAAAAAACACGAAAAAAACGAAAAAAAAAATAATGCGGATTTCTTGCAGAAAATTTCCGGTTTTCTTCAGGAAATTTCTGCAAGAAATCCGGACGTTTGCACATACCCTTAAAGTCTTCCTTCAACCTTCAAAAACTGTTACTATGTTACAAGTAGGTAGACACAGGAACACTGCGGCATGAAGGATGCACTTGGTTTATTATGTGTGGCATAAACCAAGGGTTAAGCACAAAATAAACTCAGCCGTCTGGGCAAAACGGTAGCTCTAGGTACAGTCCTGATAGTAGCGTGGTCAGACCGCTCAGGGTTAGCACAACCCACTGTTCAGGCATAAACCACAGCACAAAACCACTTCTCTGGAGTATTCCTCTCCAGACACTCAACACCCAGACTGCCTCTGGAGTCCATCTTTTTAAGCCCAGACAATGTGATTGATCATATGACTGCTATCACACAGGTCCTGTCAGCACACGGTGGTGCCTGCTCTGCAGGTGGAGATAAGGTGCACACCCTCCCACCAACTCTTTGGATGTCCACATAAAGCCAGGCAATTTATGCAACTTAAAGCGACGCTGCAGCGATATAGACAACGATGCCGATCGCTGCAGCATCGCTGTTTCGTCGTTGTGTGGTCGCTGGAGAGCTGTCACACAGACAGCTCTCCAGCGACCAACGATGCCGAAGTCCCCGGATAACCAGGGTAAACATCGGGTTACTAAGCGCAGGGCCGCGCTTAGTAACCCGATGTTTACCCTGGTTACCAGTGTAAATGTAAAAAAAAACAAACACTACATACTTACATTCCGGTGTCTGTCGCGTCCCCCGGCGTCCGCTTCCCTGCACTGTGTAAGCGCCGGCTCTAAAGCAGAGCGGTGACGTCACCGCTGTGCTCTACTTTACGGCCCTGCGCTTAGTAACCCGATGTTTACCCTGGTTACCAGTGAAGACATCGCTGAATCGGCGTCGCACACGCCGATTCAGCGATGTCAGCGGGTGATCCAGCGAAGAAATAAGGTGCTGGCCTTCTAGCTCCGACCAACGATGTCACAGCAGGATCCAGATCGCTGCTGCATGTCAAACACAACGATATCCAGGACGCTGCAACGTCACGGATCGCTATCGTTATCGTTGTTAAGTTGTTCAGTGTGAAGGTACCTTTAGCCTCACAACTCTTTAGTGTGCTGGAGGAAAATACTCTGGCTTTATATCACTGTCGCCATTAAGCGTAGTGACACATATCTCCCCACCAGTACTTTACCACAACGAGCATAATTTCAATATTACAGTGCCTGATCCGTGACTGAAAAGTTAAAATTCCCAGGCATGCACACTGACTCTGGGTGTACAAATGCTTTTAAACCTAATATTTGGAGCTTTTCTTTGATAAAACCATGTTAGTGATGCACATTGCCTCACTACCAACACACTGAGACCAGCATAATAGCTAAAAACGAGGTGACAGGTTCCCTTTAACAACTTTTCCTTTCTTAGTATTATTTTCTAAAACTGTGACATAATGTAACAAGAGTTTTTCTGTGACCCTTTTGGTAGCTAAATATGGAGACATTAACAAAGACTCCGAAAAGCTTGTGCCTGTTGCACTTATTCATGTTTTTTGAAGAATGAGCTCAATGCATTGCCACATGCTGTAGTAACTGGAAGCTCTATCCCACAGAATGGATACGCTCCAGTAGAGTTCTTTCTTGAAGGTCAAAGAAGCAGAACCTGCAAAACATTGACGCCTAAATACGGTTTGTATGACCTTCTTGTCTTTTGGATAGCCTCTGTATTGTAGGATGCTCAGGCAAGCCGAGGTCATTGGATGCTCGTTCATATTAAAACACACCTTCTAGACTGGGGATAAAACTGCAAAGGACAATATCGGAATGAACTCTGCGGTCCCTGACAACATTTGTCCTGCAGTGATGATGTGACATGCCTGTTAACAGTGAGTGCAAAACTTCATCATCACTTTGTGTAATATGTGGACATGCCGAGTTCTCCGCATAGCTGATTGATGTCAGTGGGAATTCCGTAATACGCAGATTATATCTGATTAATGGGGGGGTCTCAGCGGTAGAACACTGACCAGCTTATTGTCCTTCAGCTCTGCTATTAGAGATTGCTCAATGTGGACAACTCATGTAAAGGGAACATATCGTTTGCCGCTGGCAGCATGAATCAGATTATGACTGCATGGTTACCGCCAGGTATATAAAGATCCATCTGAGCATCATAGGCAGCGACAAGACTAGGCCAGCGATGCCCCTGACAGGCTCTTCTCAGCTACGCTAAAGTTGATTGACAGCTCATTCATTATGGCAGAGACATGTCAGTCACGTAACGGATACTTTCTCTGGCGTTTTAGAGAAAAATATTTCTGGCTCCAATTGTACAGCAAGACTATGATCCATGCTGATACATCTGATTCATTCCATGCTCTGATTTATGTCTGAGGTTTGGGCAACATGAATCCAATCACAGGTTCCCTTTAACAAGAAATGTTTATTGAACAACCAGTTACCTATAGGTGCTGAGGTCAGAAGAGACTGCTCACACTGCTGGACGGTCTGAAAGCTGAGCATCTGCTGTGATCTGGAAATAACTTCTCATTGTCAGGCTATCTCTAGATCACAGGAGAGGAGCTTACAAGTCCCAGACCTATTAACATTCTAGGACAGATTCTTGTCTGTGTAATTTTAACTCTATAGTGGATATTTGCTTAGATGAAACAAGCATATAATGCTGAAAAAGGGTTTGTATAATCAGAAAATTATAGTATTTGTTACTGAATTTTTTTAGCAGCCTCATTATCATCACATGCAGGATTTCAGTGACTGGTAGCTGATAAGAAACGATTCACAACAGGTGGTATCACATCTGATGCTGCTCCCGCACTCTTTACAATCACCTTTATGCAAATTCATTGGATTCTTCAGAATAAAAGTGAGGGTCTGAGTAATGTTGCATTCACACTGAAAGATTATCGTGATTACTCCTAAGGCTATGTGCACACGTTGCAGAATTGCCGCGGAAATTTCCGTGGCAATTCTGCAAATCCCTGCTGCGGGAAATACGCGTGCAGAATTGGCATGCATATTCCCGCTAAACACTAGCGTTTTGCAAGCGTAATTAGCTTGCAGAATGCTAGCATTTTTCAAGCAATCTGTAGCATCGCTTGGAAAACTGATTGACAGGTTGGTCACATTTGTCAAACATAGTGTTTGACAAGGGTGACCAACTTTTTACTATTGATGCTGCCTATGCAGCATCAATAGTAAAAAGATATAATGTTAAAAATAATAAAAAAAATAAAAAATCTTGATATTCTTACCTTCCGACGGCCCCTGCTGCCTTCCCACTCCTCACAATGTTCCCGGCTGCTCCCGTTCCCAGTAATGCCTCGCGGCAATGACCCCAGATGACGTAGCATCATGCAAGACTGCTACGTCATCACAGGTCATTGTCGCAAGGCATTACTGGGAACAGGAGCATCAGGAGGAGCGGGAAGGCTGCGGGGGCCGCCAGAAGGTGAGAATATCATGAATTTTAATTTTTTTTTTTTTACAGGTATATGGTTCCGAGGGCCTGTAGGGGAGAGGCTCAGTCTCCTCTCCTCCACCCTGGGTACCAAACTCACATGATCCGCTTACTTACTGCATGGTGGACATAGCCCCATGCGGGAAGTAAGCGGATCAATGCATTCCTATGTGTGCGGAATCGCCGCGATGCCGCACAAAGAAGGAACATTCTGCACCTTTTTCCGGAATGCGATTCCGCTGCGGAAAAAAATGCAGCATGTGAACAAAAAATGCGGAATACAGTAAAAATGATGGGATGCTTATGTAAGTGTTTTTTGGTGGAAAATGGCCAAAAAAAAGCTAAAAATCCTAAACATGTACACATAGCCTTAAAGTCTCATTTTACTCTAACCACCTCATGAGCATGCAGTTGCTTATCGTTCTTGAGGGTGCATCGTCCTGTGTAAACAGCCTATGAGCACTAAGTAATCTATTATACGTAATTTACTGCTGTCTGCCTGTGTAAACATGCTATTTACCGACCACTGATTGGTAGAAATTTACTGATCAGGGGTCGTTTAGTGCCGCCATTTGGTTCCTGTAAACAGACCTTTAGGCTATGTGCCCACGTTGTAGAATACAAGCAGATTTTTCCTCATCAAAACCGCACACCCTTGCCAGGGAAAACGCATGCTGATTTTGATGCTTTTTTGGCGCGTTTTTCATGCGTTTTTCTAAGCGTTAAATAAATAAAGTTGGGACAAAAAAAGGCACCTATGAGGTCGTTTCCTAGTCCAACCCTCCAACCAGCCTGAACAGCAGAGAAGATCTGATGCCTAAAAGGTTAATAAAAAATTACTTTGATTTAACCCTAATCCAAGCCCTAACCATAACCATAGCCCTAACCCTAGCGCAAAAATAATTACAGAACCCGACATGATATGACACATGGTTTACATACAGTAAACCATGTAATATCAAAACAATTTTTAAAAATAATAATAATCTTTATTATTTTTTGATGGAAGTGTTTAATAAATTTATTAGCTAGTGTTAGGAAAAATTTGGAACTCTAGGGGTTAAATTAAAGGCTAACATCTGCCTCCAGCCACCCCAGAAAAGGTGCATCTGTAAGATGCTCCAATTCTGGCACTTAGCTTCTCTCTTCCCATATACAACACCGCAGGAAATGCGCTTGAAACCCGCAAACATTTTTAATATGTGCGAGTTTCAAGCGTTACAATACAAGTCTATGGCGGCGGAATCGCCACGATTACGCAAAAAAGATAAGCATGCTGCGTATTTTACCGCCATGCGATTCCGCTGCTGAAAAATACGCAGCATGGGCACAGAAATTGCGGAATGCAATTAAAATTAATGGGATGCGTTTTGTTAGCGTTTAAGCTTTTCCGCAGCAGAAAAACGCGGCAGAAACGCTTAAAAAAAATGTAACGTGGACACACAGCCTTAGACTGTTTCTACTAATGTACATGTAGATTTCCCACTCACACCAACTCGTCACCTCGCCCCCTATCTGTCGGAGCCCCGCAAGGTTCAGTCCTAGGGCCCCTGCTCTACTCCATTTACACCTTTGGCCTGGGACAGCTCATAGAATCTCACGGCTTTCAGTATCACCTCTATGCTGATGACACACAAATCTACCGCTCAGGACCAGATATCACCACCCTACTAAACAGAATCCCTCAATGTCTGTCCGCTGTTTCATCCTAATTCTTGCTAGATTTCTAAAACTTAACATGGACAAAACAGAATTCATCATCTTTCCTATATCTCATGCGACCCCCAGAACGGATCTATCCATTACAGTGAACAGCCCACTCTCCTCAGTCAAGCAAGCTCACTGCCTCGGGGTAATCCTTGACACTGATCTCTCCTTTAAACCACATATCCAAGCCCTTTCCACTTCCTGCCGACTTCAACTCAAAAATACTTCACAGATCCGTACATTCCTAAACCAAGAATCTGCAAAAACCCTAGTCCATGCCCTCATCATCTCCCGCCTTGACTACTGCAACCTCCTACTCTGTGGCCTCCTCTCGAACACTCTCACACCCCTCCAATATATTCTAAACTCTGCCACCCGACTTATCCACCTGTCCCCCTGCTGTTCCCCGGCCTCTCCCCTCTGTCAATCCTTTCACTGGCTCCCCATTGCCTAGAGACTCCAGTACAAAACTCTAACAATGACATACAAAGCCATCCACAACCTGTCTCCTCCATACATCTGTGACCTTGTCTCCCGGTACTTACCTGCACGCAACCTCCGATCCTCACAAGATCTCTTTCTCTACTCCCCTCTTATCTCCTCTTCCCACAATCGCATATAAGATTTCTCTCGCGCATCACCCCTCCTCTGGAACTCTCTACCACAACATATCAGACTCTCGCCTACCATCGAAACATTCAAAAAGAACCTGAATACCTACCTCTTCCGACAAGCCTACAACCTGCAGTAACCACCAATCGACAAAACCGCTGCACGACCAGCTCTACCCTCACCTACTGTATCCTCACCCATCCCTTGTAGATTGTGTCCTCGCGGGCAGGGTGCTCTCTCCTACTGTACCAGCCGTGACTTGTATTGTTTAAGATTATTGTACTTGGTGTCCTGGACGGCCATGTGAGCGGACGCTGAGGAAAGAGCTCCCGCAGCCACAAGTATAATTATCCTGAACAGACATCGCTGGCTGCCATAAATCTAGCCATACCTGGAAGCTGAATCACCCGAGCGTGAAGGAGAGCTGTGGGGATACCCGGAGAGGCTCACAATGACGCGGAGGAGGCAGAGAGATGTGGATGCAGGAGAGGCTGGAGGGACCCAAGATGGCGCCGAGGCCAGAGCGGATGCTGAGAAGGAGAACGCTGCCTGTCAGAAGCACATGGAAGCTGCAGCAAAATTTCAAAGGTTTGCCCGGGTGGTCAGTGAGAAAGAGGCACAAGAGACTATGGAGGAGAGAACTGAAGGAGAGGAAGAGGAGGAGAAAGCGGATGAATGAGCAAGGGGGGCACAGAAGGGGGAGGAAGAAAGTAGCATGGCTGCAGCAGGAGAGGCTGAGAAGGAAGTGGAATTGAGAGGGGACCCAACCCTAAAGGACGTCTTTATCCTCTTGTAACCTGTCCTTGAATGATTTAACCCTTCAGATGAAGGAGGTGAAAGGGGAAATTATACAAATAAAGGCTGCCATACAGAAAATGGATAAACGCATGGGAGAGGTGGAGGAGAGGATGAGTACTGTGGAGGATCATGTGGTTCAACTACAAAAGGCAGAGAGAAAGTTTGCCCAACAGGTAACGGAATTGGCGGCAAAAAATGAGGACGTAGAAAACAGATCCAGAAGAAATAACATCAGGATAGAGGGTCTGCCGGAAAAAAACAGGGGTGGGAAATCCTTCTGAGTTTATTGAAAACTGGTTGAAGGAGAAGGTTGGAGCCGAGGTTCTGACAAGGGTCTTTGCTGTGGAAAGAGCGCACAGAGCTCTGCCGCAGCCCCCTCCCCCTGGAGCCAATCCTCGTACCATGCTGGCTAATATATTAAACTACAGAGACAGAGACATTGTTCTTAGGAAGGCCAGAGAAATGGAGGATCTCACTGTTGACGGACAGAGCATTGCCATCTACCCGGATTACTCTGCTGCGGTCCAGAAACAGAGAATGCAATTTACAGGCGTCAAGAGGCGACTGAGAGAACTGGGGGTGCAATACTCCATGTTTTTTCCTGCGAGGTTGAGAGTGGTTGCCTTTAATAAAGCTCATTTCTTCACGACACCAGAGGACGCTACCCAATGGATCGACATCAATGCCAAGAAACTACAAGCAGCGGGAGACTGACTTTCAGCGGAGGCGTGAGCTGTTATTGTTGCCAAGATGTTTAGGATAAGAGAACTGGGTAGCTATTTGTACCCATTTAATACTTGTGTCTCTTTCACTTTTGGAGGAGTGGAATATGGCTGGGTTTAACTATTACGCCAGTTAGAGTTGTGCTGGAAAATGAGGGGTGGGGTAGGGATTGTTAATAGGGTGGACTGCAAACGATGTGTTTTTTTTTTTTTTTTACTCTTTACTTCACTGTTTGTTCTGTACTGTTAATAATTAATGTAAAGAGATGTGGTTCTGAGGGTCGCCGGAGCCAGTTAGAGGAGGTTACCTAGGTGAGAGTGCTTCAAACGGGCCAATGAGCCCCAATCTCGATGAGAGGAAAATGCTTTATCTTGGGGGGGGGGGGGGGAGGATGGGGGAGGTGGGAGTTTAAAGGGTGGGAGAGGGGTTAGACAGCTCAGATTAAGGAGTAGGATTTTCTTGATGACTGTTCTGCATCATGATGGGGGACCATATTAAAATACTGAGTTGGAACGTTAGAGGCCTAGCGGACAAAACTAGATGAGCGGCGGTGCTACAATACGCATGAGACCAGAGGGCCTCACTGATATGTCTGCTGGAGACACAGTTGGTTCGTGAGAGGGTAGATGTCTTACGTTGGCATTGTTTGCAAAAAATGTATCATTCCACCTTTTCTACATACTCAAGGGGGGTATCGGTATTGGTCCCAGCAGGGGTGCGCTATAAAGAGCTGAAGGTGTATGCTGATGTGTATGGACAGTATGTGGTAGTGAAATGCAGAATGCTTGGTATTTTGATGTGTGTGGTGGCTATGTACATTCCTCCCCCTTATTCTAGTAAAAAACTTAGAGACGTGTTGGAATTGATTGGATGGGGAGATCCGATGCCGCTGTTAATTATCTGAGACCTCAACAGTATATGTGATGATTTCTGGGATAAAAACAAAAATACACAAAACAGGTCGGAAAGCCATATAACGCCATATATTTGAGAGATCGGTATGACTGATTTGTGGAGAGTGCGACACGTGGGGGAGAAGGGGATACTCTTGCTATTCACCGGCTCATGATACTTTATCCAGAATAGATATGGCGCTCGGAAACAATATGTTTGATTCTATGGTGGGAGAAGTGAGATACTTGCCACGGGCGATCTCCGATCATAATCTGATAGAGGTGGAGTTATGGCCAATGGGGACACAAGCACGGCATAGGGGAGAGTGGAAATTTCACCCTAACTGGCTGAATAGTGTGGCGGGCATACAGTGGGAGGTGGAGGAGTTTTTTTTAGATTAACGAGGGCAGCTCGGACATACCCACTATATGGGAGACGATGAAGGCATATTTGAGAGGTGGAGAATGCCGCAAGGGAAAGGCTGAGAATTGCTGAAGATGAGATGGCTACACTGGGTACCCCTGAGGCTGGGAAACGGTTAAGAGAAGCCCAGAATAATATGGATAAAATTCTTTTGGAAAGGGCAGGGAGGCAAGAGAGAGTTCCAACGACTAGTCTTTTACCAGGAGGGGGAGGTAGTGGGGCATATGCTCTCGCTGGTGGCGTCGGCCCAGAGGGGTTCACCATTCGTACATTCACTAGAGCCTGTTAACGGTATAAAAGTGTCAGAGACCTGTGAGATCTTAAGGGTCTTTACGGACTTCTACGCGGATCTGTACTCCTCTGGTGTGGACCCATCAGGGACTGACAACGCGGCATTTCTAGAAGGTATTGTCTTACCTAGACTGAGTGCGGAGGATAGGGAAAGTTTGGAGGGACCTATCACGGATGAAGAACTAAGTCGTGCTTTAAGAGCCATCGCAAGAGGTAAGGCCCCAGGTGCAGATCGATTGCCAGCTGAAATTTATAAGGAGATGGAGGAGGTGTTGCTACCCAGATTACGAGTAGTTTTGGAGGAGGCTAGGAATGGGGGGATTCTTCCAGCCTCCATGAGGGAGGCCATAATAGTTGTAATCCCGAAGGAAGATAAAGATCTACGACTGCCTGAATCATATCGCCTGATTTCTTTGCTCACAACGGATGTTAAGTTTCTGGCTGGGGTGTTGGCGGCCCGATTGTCGGGTGTTATTTCTAAGTTGATTCATCCAGATCAGTCTGGCTTTATTCCGACAGGTCCACGGCAGTCAATCTTAGAAGGCTTTTTTTGAATTTAGAATTGGGGGCTGATAACGGTGGGCATAGTTATTGCTTCTTTAGATGCCCATAAGGCATTCGACAGTGTGGAATGGGGATACTTGTGGCAGGTATTGCAATGCTTTGGCTTCGGCCCACAATTTGTGTCCTGGGTTCAGCTATTGTACGCGCAACCATCAGCTAGGGTGAGAGTGAATGGGGAGCTTTCTTATTACTAAGGCTACATAGAGGGACGAGACAGGGGTGTCCTCTCTCCCCTCTTTTGTTTGCTTTAGCCGTGGAGCCGCTGGCCGCCAAGATCCGACAGTCCGCTGAGGTCTCTGGGTTTAAATATGGATCGATAGAGGAAAAGATAACGCTTTATGCGGATGATATACTGCTGTTCTTGAGTGATCCACATGATTCATTGAGTAATGCAATTCGACTCATCGAGGGATTTGGTGCTTTGTCGGGGCTTAAAATAAATTGGAATAAGTCAACTCTGTTTATGGTGGATGATGCAGGGGGTAAGCTTGGAGATTCTATGGAAGGGGGTAGACTTAGGGTACCGTCTCACAGTGGCACTTTTGTCGCTACGACGGCACGATCTGTGACGTTCCAGCGATATCCATACGATATCGCTTTGTCTGACACGCAGCAGCGATCAGGGACCCTGCTGAGAATCGTACGTCGTAGCAGATCGTTTGGAACTTTATTTCGTCGCTGGATCTCCCGCTGTCATCGCTGCATCGGTGTGTGTGACACCGATCCAGCGATGCGTTCGCTTGTAACCAGGGTAAACATCAGGTTACTAAGCGCAGGGCCGCGCTTAGTAACCCGATGTTTACCCTGGTTACCCGGGGACTTCGGCATCGCTGGTCGCTGGAGAGCTGTCTGTGTGACAGCTCCCCAGCGACCACACAACGACTTACCAACGATCACGGCCAAGTCGTATCGCTGGTCGTGATCGTTGGTAAATCGTTTTGTGTAACGGTACCCTTAAAGTAGCAGATCAATTCAATTATTTGGGGTTACTAATCTCTTTGCAGATCACGAATTACTTGCATACGAATCTTATCTTGGTCTAAGTTGCATTTATCTGTTTTAGGCCGAATTAATCTCATTAAGATTATTCTGATGCCTAAGATACTGTATGTTCTCCATAGCTCACCTATCTGGGTACCACTTGTAAAATTCAAGCTGATTAACTCTTTATTTAGAGGCCTGGTATGGGGGAGGCAACACCTGAGAATTAGATTGGAGATGCTTCAACGCCCTAAGGACGCGGGAGGCTTGGCTTTACCTAACCCTGAAATATATTTCTTGGCGGCCCAATGTCAACATTTAAAGGGCTGTGAACATGAGTCATCTTCCAATATAGCACAACTTTTGATAGAAAGGGTGGTGAAGAGAAGTCCGGTGGTACAGTGTCTGGAAGATGGATCCCTAGGGATACTGGGGAAGAAATACCCAACATTATTTCTGATATATAAAGTATGGGGGAGAGTTAAACAAATTTGCGGGGTTACTTGTCGGACCAGGTTTTCTCCGCTGTGGTTTAATAATAATGTACCAGAGTTTTTGGCGATGGGACATATACCAGAAAGGCAAGCCAGGGGGATCCGGTATGCCTGTCAGATTTTAGAGCGACGGGGGTTGAAATCCTTTTCCCAGCTACAGTCAGAATATGGTGTTGGGACATCTGGGGGGTTCCAATATGCACAAGTATGGCATGCGTTTGTGGCCCAGAATGAGGGGGATTGTTTCCAAATTCAAAACTACTTAGTATTAGACTACATCTGTGGAGTGGGGACAATGAGGGGTGCTATTTCATCTTTATATAAGGATCTACTTCACACTCACCTATTGGGATATCTGATTGGCAAGAGGGCTAAATGGGAAAGAGAGCTGGGTCATTTAGAGGATGAAACGTGGGAATCTGTATTAGAATGGAAACCGAAACTATCACTGAATGAGCCATATAGACTTTCCCAGCTTTATATTGTACACAGAGTGTATAGATCCCCGGATGTCCTGTACAAAGCTGGGCTGAGATCTGACTCGGAATGCCCTAGATGTAGGAATGATAGAGATGGAATGCTTCATATGTTATGGTCATGTCCGAGATTGACTGCTTTTTGGTTGGTGTTTGTAAGCCTGATAGAAGGGGCATACAGATGTGTAATTCCAAGAGAACCTTTGGTGTGCGTGCTGGGGTACGTGGAAGTGATAGCTGTAGATAACAAGCTGAAAATAGCAATCGCCAGACTACTATACATGGCTCGGAAGGTCATAGCCAGAAATTGTATCAAAGAGGAACCTCCCTCGATGGGAGAATATCTTAAATATGTGAAGCAGGTCATTACCCTGGAAAAGGGTGTATATCAGAAAAGAGGGAAGATGGGCCTGTTCGAAAAATTGTGGACGCCTTGGTTGGAACTAGGCTAGGGGAGGCTAAGAGAAGTTAGACGTGAGGAGGGTTCGCCTATATATTTACGGTGTTTTCGTTTACAAATAAAAGTTATTGTATATGGTTAACGTATATAATACTACAGGATATGTTAAGACTATCTCCACTATGTTACTAATATAAAACAACAATTTTATTTAGACCAAATGCTAAAAAACATGTAAAAAATACGCATTACTACATGCAAAGAAAGGTGCAAAATCCACAATGAGGGACTGTACTGCCATAGGCATACTCAAAACAACCAGGATAGACACTTAGCAAATATATGCATGAATTAACCACTGATGAAAACAGCCTGAATGTGTATAGGAGTCACCATTGGTTAGAGCTTTAAAGGCAATGTGATAGTGCATCTAATAGTAAAAGGTTTCCAACATAGGATAAGCCTACAGCCATGTTAGCTCCAATCAATAGCGGATTATAAATATATGCGGCACACATATAGTGGATAATATAAACAAAGATATAATACCTTGCTGACCGTCCTGTGTGAGTGTCTCGGCGTCCCTCTGCCCCGACGCGCGTTTCGCGTTTGCTTCTTCTGGAGACGCCTCCAGAAGCAACCAGTGTCTATCCTGGTTGTTTTGAGTATGCCTATGGCAGTACAGTCCCTCATTGTGGATTTTGGGATTTTACACCTTTCTTTGCATGTAATAATACGTATTTTTTACATGTTTTTTAGCATTTGGTCTAAATAAAATTGTTGTTTTATATTAGTACCATAGTGGAGATCATTTTATTTCATTGGTCACACTACATGTGAGAGATATACTGTTAGTTGGTACTTACCCTTCATATGGGAGGGATTTTTATAGTACTTTATAGAGCAATCGTTTGTGATAATACAGGATATGTTAAGAGGAAAGCTTGAGCTGTCTAAAAGGGAAGGAGGGGGGCGGGTTGGGAGAGGGGGGTTAAGAGTGGGGAAAATGGAAATTTCTGTCTTAATGTGAAATGTTTTATTAGACTCTTATATTTAATAAAAAACATTTGAGTAAAAAAAAAGATTATTGTACTTGTTTTTATTATGTATACCCCTCCTCACATGTAAAGCGCCAGGGAATAAATGGCACTATAATAAATAATAATAATAATAATTTCTTGAAGGAGCAGGTAGTAGGACTCTAAAATAGTAGCAGTATCCAATGTGAAAATTGCAAGTTTTAAAAACAGCCTGTAGCTGGGCTTCAAAGAAGACCATGATTTTTGCTATATGTTACAAACCATCAGATGATTGTAGGATAAAGACCCTAATGCAAAAATACCGTAGCTCTTTATTTTTATGGGGGTTGCTGCAAAAAATAACGCAGCAACAAGCAATCAAAATCTCTTGTTTATCCCAAAGTGATATAAATAAAAATGTCTCATCCCACCATAAATAAGCCCTTGCACAGCTCCATAAAGCAACAAATGAAAATGTTATGAGTATCAGAAAATTGTGACCTAATCAAATTTTTTTTTTTTTTTTTACAAAATAACAGTTCCCTTCCCCCCCCCAAAAAAAAAAATTAAAAAAAATTAAGATTTGAGAGCCCTCAGTGGTTGATACCTTTTAATGACTAACTGAAAAGATGGTAACAAATTGCGAGCTTTCAAGATTACTCAGGTCTCTTCATCAGGCATAGAATACTACAAAATCTGAAGAATCACATATTCATACACAACAGGACACAGGAATAATGCAATAGATAAGACAGGTGACATGAAGCAGAACTTTCATTATGGGAGGGGGATAAACAATTGTAAATATTGGAACAGTTCATAGATAAGGAGTGTGGAAGTTTTATTGTCCCGTGATTGAGGTCTGGTTTGAGGTTGGGATTCCCCCCACAAGGTCTGAGAAGCTCATTCTTTAGTTGATAAGGAAACACCAAGGTTACTTACCGGTAGCCGTTTTTTTCCGGGAACCCATGACAGCACATCTGAGAGGGGATCCGCCCAGTCAGGACAGGAACCCTACTGAAAATAAAAGGGCCGTACCTCTCCCTCACATCAGTTGGTTTACAGAGCATGAGAGGCCCCCCTGGTTAGTACACATGGCAGAAGCATCACCACATTATATCAACTAAAAACACCCAAACTATAGTGCACACCAAAGGAGTGATAAAGGGGGGGAATATACGGGTGCTTTCATGGGTTCCGTAAAAACCGGCTACCGGTAAGTAACCTTGGTGTTTTCCCTTCCCCATGACAGCACACCTGAGAGACTTTTGTAGAATGAAACACCTTAGGGAGGGACCACCGCTTGCAGCACCATTCTACCAAAGGTTAGGTCAGCAGAGGAGGATAGATTTAGCCGGTATTGTTTGAAGAAGGTTGAGGGTGAGGACCAGGTAGCAGCCTTACAAATCTGATCAATTGATACTTCAGCCTTCTCTGCCCAGGAGGTAGCCACGGCTCTGGTGGAGGGAGCCTTGATGCCTTCAGGAACCGGTACGCCACTCACAGAGTAGGATAAACTAATGGCCTCCCTGATCCATCTGGCAATGGTACTTTTAGCTATCCCTTACCCTTTTTTTGCTACCATGGAAGGCTACAAATAGGGAGTGATCTTTCCTCCGCTGACTAGTTATGGACATGTATTGTAGCATGGACCTCCTCACGTCTAACCTATGGAACTTTTGCTCCCGTGGGTTCCTAAGATTATTGCAAAATGATGGTAAGGTGATCTCCTGACTCTTATGGAACTTAAGGACTACTTTGGGGAGATAGGCCGGATCTCTTCTTAGAACTACTGTCTTCAAAAATTGGAGTATATGGAGGGCTGATGTTAAAGCTACCAGCAATACTGTTTTAAGTGTGAGAAACTTCAGTGATAACTCCGATAAAGGCTCGAAGGGGTTTCTGGTTAAAGCCTCCAAGACCAGATTCAGGTCCCAGGGAGGGATTTTCGGGACAATGACTGATAGGTTTTCTACTCTTCAACAGGTTGGAGACTAACCCTGGTGAGAATCCTTGGCGACTCAGTAGTGCCCTCTCAAATTCCAGGCTGCCAGATGGAAGCCCTTCACTTGAGAGTGGCTCGCTGGTCCCTGGGTAAGCAGGTCTGGAACTTATGGCAAGATCCATGGGTCTGTAATTGACTTCTGCCTTAGAAGGGAGAACCATGGAGCTATGAGGATTACCCTCGCTTGATCCTCTCTGATCTTCCGGACTACTGTCAGAATCATTGCCATCGGGGGGAACACGTTGGCCAGGGAGAATTTCCAGGGTATTTGTAGGGCATATACAACAAATGCATGTTCCCTTGGAATTAAGAAGCAGAACTTCCTGACTTTTTTATTGTGTGAGGTGGCAAACAGGTCTATCTCTGGTTTGCCCCAAGTTTTCATTATTTGTTGGAAAACCTGAGGATTTAAGGACCATTCTCCCTGTCTCAAGTCTCTACGACTAAAGAAGTCTGCTTGTATATTTCGACGCCCCTTATATGTAGTGCCGTGAGAGATAACAGATGTTGTTCCGCCTGCTGGAATAGTAGATCTGACACCTCCATGATAGTGATGTGTCGTTCGCGAACGATCCAACACAAAGAGCCGGCTCCCTGCTGTGAACGATGGGAGCCGGCACCCCAGAGAGAGCCACTAAAATCCCTAAATGGCTCTCACTGGGCGTAAAATCCAGGACTTCAGCAGGTGTAACTCCGCCCACCTGAGAAAAACTCCACCCACTCTTCAATTTAATTGGTTCCTAGCAAGTGGGCAGAGTTTCTGCAGTAGGTGGGCGGGGTTTCGGACACCTGATTAGGTATTCAATAGGGATCCATTTTGGATCCAAAAAGAGCCGACTCTTTTTGGTGAGCGGAGCCATGAGAGTTGGATCACCAAAAAGAGCCAGACTGCCCATCACTACATGAGACCCCGGGATCTCGTCCCCCCTGGTGGTTGATATAAGCCACCACTGCTCGATTGTCCGACATGACTTGAGTATGGCGGCCCCGAAGCAAGGGATGAAAATGTCTCAAGGCCTTTTCCACTGCTCACAGTTCTTTCGCATTCGAACTGTGACTCTTTTCTAGCGAGGACCAGTTCCTTGTACTGAGTGGAATCTCAGGTATGCTCCCCAACCTGTACCTCTTGCATCAGTTGTGATAATGTCCTCGACTGGTTTTTGCCACAGGACCCCCAATGTCAGATGCTCCTTCACAGTCCACCAGATTAGGGAATCTCTTACGCCCATGGAAAGATATAGTTTTCCTTCTAAATGTCCTTTCAATAATTTCGGCACTGACAGAACTTCCCACTGCAGCTATCTTAGGTGAAACTGTGTCCACCCTACAGCTGGTATGCATGATGTTAATGAGCCTAGTTTCCTTAGGGTACTGTCACACAGTACCATTTTGATCGCTACGACGGTACGATTCGTGACGTTCTAGCGATATCGTTACGATATCGCAGTGTCTGACACGCAGCAGCGATCAGGGATCCTGCTGAGAATCGTACGTCGTAGCAGATCGTTTGGAACTTTCTTTTGTCGCTTGATCTCCCGCTGACATCGCTGGATCGTTGTGTGTGACAGCGATCCAGCGATGTGTTCGCTTGTAACCAGGGTAAACATCGGGTAACTAAGCGCAGGGCCGCGCTTAGTAACCCGATGTTTACCCTGGTTACCAGCGTAAACGTAAAAAAAACAAACACTACATACTCACATTCCGGTGTCTGTCCTCCGGCGTCTCAGCTTCTCTGCACTGTGAGCGCCGGCCAGCCGGAAAGCGAGCACAGCGGTGACGTCTGACGTCACCGCTCTGCTTTCCGGCTATGGCGCTTACACAGTGGAGAGAAGCAGAACGCCGGAGGACAGACACCGGAATGTAAGTATGTACTGTTTGTTTTTTTTACGTTTGCGCTGGTAACCAGGGTAAACATCGGGTTACTAAGCGCGGCCCTGCGCTTAGTAACCCGATGTTTACCCTGGTTACCCGGGGACTTCGGCATCGCTCCAGCGCCGTGATTGCAACGTGTGACCGCAGTCTACGACGCTGGAGCGATAATCATACGATCGCTGCGACGTCACGGATCGTGCCGTCGTAGCGATTAAAATGGTACTGTGTGACAGTACCCTTAGTGTCATTGCAGGCTGTTGTATTGCTGTAGGAGCCAGGCTCCTTATCTTGATTACCTTGCTCTCTGGCAGGAGGCAGAGCTGACGCTTGGAGTTCAGTATTAACCCTAGGAAGGATTTCACTTTTTCTGCCCCTAATATTGACTTGGGGGTACTTATTATCCATCCTAACCCTATTAGAGTTGACGTCACTTCTCATACTTGGTGTGTGCAGTGGGCCTCTGTCCTCCCTACCACAAGAAAGTCGTCCAGGTATGGGATAATCACTATGTCCTGGGATCGAAGGTATGATATTACTTCAGTCATTACTTTGGTGAAGACCCTGGGAGCTGTATACAGGCCGAATGGAAGGGCTGTATACTGGTAATGTTTGACCTGATATTGGACATAGAGCGCTACCCTCGGGTACTTCCGATACTCCTGAAGGATTGGGATATGGTAATAGGCATCTTTTAAGTCTATCACTGCCATGAAGCAGTGTTGGAACAAGATTTTTGTGGCTGTGTTGATTGACTCCATCTTGAAGGAGCAATTCTCTACCGACTGATTAAGCTTCTTCAGGTTGACTATGGTTCTCCAGGAACCATCCGGTTTTGTATCAAAAAGAGGGGGGAGTAAAAACCCCTTCCTTCCTCCTGAATCGGGACTTCCTGTAGAACTTGTTTCTGAACCAGTCCCAAGACCTCTGTCTCCAGAGCCAATTGTTCTTGCTGGGACTTCTCTTGGGGTGTCATTATAAAATTTTGCCTGGGTGGACGGATGAATTTTATTTTTAAACCGTCTTTGATTATGTTTAACACCGACAAACTGGGGGAGATGTTTACCCAGGCAGGGAGGAAGAGAGAGAGACTTCCCCCTACCTCCAATTTGATGTCATTGGGGAGATTTTTTTGATGATGTAGAGGGCCCTTTGAACATGTAGCCTGACCCTCTTTTTTTCTTTAAAGTCCCAATTTCTCCTGTCTCCTGGGGGATGACCTCTATTAAATCTTTTCCTCCGAAAGGAAGGCTTTTTGGACTCTACAGGAAAACGGGGAAAGCCTTTCTTTTTATCCCCTGCTTGGTCCAAAATTTCTTCCAATTTTTTACCAAAAAGGAATTGACCATCACACGGGAAGGAGCACAGTCTGTTTGGACGGTAAATCTCCCGGACACCCTTTGAGCCACAGGGCTCGTCTTTCCACATTGGACAAGCCCGCTGCTCTGGCTGTCAATCTTGCAGAATCCGCAGAGGAATCTGCTAAGAAAGCTGCTGCTCCTTGCACCAAGGTCATATTTGCCAGGATATCGTCTCTTGGCACTTTATCCCTCAGCTGATCTTCTATCTCAGATCATGAGAGCACAGGCAGTACATGTTCCAGCTATTGCTGGTTTTAATCCCCCTGCAGTCGCTTCCCAGATGTGTCTTAAAAAGCCATCTGCCTTTTTATCTAGCGGCTCCTTTAGCACGCCCGAGTCCTCTAGTGGTAGGGATGATTTTTTTAAGGATCTAGCCACGGCACCATCAATTTTAGGTTTTTTTTCCCAAGCTTCGGAGTCATTGTCCTCAAATGGGTAACTCCTTTTTGATGAAGATGGTAAAGTACCCATTCTCTCAGGCCTTTTCCAATTTTTATCAATCAATGCCTTTATTTTCGCATTGACAGGGAACGTGCATTTCCTTTTTCCTCCAACCCACCGAACATAATATCCTCTAATGAACCTAGGTGTTTTCTCTTCCTTAAGGCCCATTGCAGACCTGACTGCTTTGACCAGTCTTTCTACATCCTCAGTTGGGAAACATGGTCGCCTCCTATATCACTGTCCGAGGAGGATTCTGAGGACTGGGGAGAGGAGGAGGCAGCAGAGGAAGACAGGGATCTTTCCTGACCTTCCTGCTCTAGAGCGGCCTCCGAATCCGTAGGCACCTTGTGACTTCTTTTTCCAGTTTTTTTAAGGGTTGCTTTTAAGAAGCCTTCTACTTCTGCCTTTATTATAGCCCTAAGGCTAGTGGCGAAATCAGGGGTCTCTTCCTCTATGGTCTTAGTAATACAGTCAGCACAGAGATTTTTCTGTCACTGAACTACCAGCGGTCTTTTGCAAAGGGCACATTCTTTGTTCTTTGTTTTACCGCTAGATTTCCTCGACCCCTAGTGATCAAGCAGAAAAAATGAACCCTGTTACCATAAGGGTGACATTCACGAAGATCACTCACCACTGCTGTCAGTCAAGGGTACCGGTTTCGGAGGCTGGTCAGATGCACGTACAACGTCCCTTCTGGGCGTTGAGTAGTCTTGCAGGACAGGACGACTGCCACTTCTACCACTTGAGCGGCTACACTTCCTGGTATGCAGGTGGCTCGGCAAGGCATTTGGTGACAGCTGCTGCTGCTGTAACTGCAGCTGCTGCTGCTCTACTTCCATGATGAAGTTCTGGGCATGAGTGCATCTTCTGTGGTCATCTCTCTTTATGAGGGATCCACTGCACTCCCCGCCTCCTCCGGTGCCTATCGATAGTCCCTCCCCTCCTCTGCCACACCGCCGGGATAGTTTTAGCTGGCCGGTGTTTCTTCTTCATGGGCGCCGCCATCTTGGATCCGGTGCCTGCCCAGATGTCACGCGGACACGTCCATTCCCAGCATGCTTTGCGCATGACCCGGAAGCGGCCGCCCCTCCTGGAGTTCCTGGATGCCGGCAGAGAGGGGAGGACGGTGCGGCAGCCACGGAAGAGCCTTGGACTCCTGACCGTGCTGCACCCACCCCCGTTCAGAAGCTAAGGCCTTCAGGACCCGTGGACAGCGCATCCATCACCCAAAGACCAGCGCACAGGCCCTGCCTGTTCTTCCATGCCTGGACCGGAGTGGGTAAGTAGACTGTGACCGCCGTCTTTCAGCACGAGGGTCTCTGTCAGGACAGGAAACCCATCTGAAGCGAGGGAGAGGTACCACCCTTTTTATTTTCAGTAGGGTTCCTGTCCTGACTGGGCGGATCCCCTCTCTCAGGTGTGCTGTCATGGGGGAAGGGAAAAGACAATTCCATGCAACACATTCATTCCTCCTCTGAGTGTGTCAAAAGTTGTCATGAGTTTGCACTCCCAGACTCTCTTACCTCTATGAGATTTGAAGTTACCTTTTAATACTATTAATTTCATGTCCAAGATC
The DNA here is from genome assembly GCF_051348905.1 of Ranitomeya variabilis. Taxonomy (NCBI): domain Eukaryota; kingdom Metazoa; phylum Chordata; class Amphibia; order Anura; family Dendrobatidae; genus Ranitomeya; species Ranitomeya variabilis. The sequence goes on along the minus strand of NC_135233.1, from coordinate 183,683,348 downwards.
AGTGATACAAACATGTTTGGCCACAGGTAAATCTATTATTTTTTCTTTTATTGCGTGGCGATGAGAATTCATCCTTGTTCTAAATTTTTGCCCTTTGTCCCCTACATACAGACCCCCAGTTGGACAATTGAATGGAGTCTGAGCAACAGTTAAAGACATTCTATGAACAGTTTAATCAATTTCCTCCCACCATCAACTTAATACTCAACTACTCCTGTACTGATATTAACTTTTGGACACCATTATTTAGCTAGAGAACAATGAAATAGAGACAACCTTGTACCAGAAGCCAATCGACCGTCCAACATACCTTAAAGTGAACAGTTTTCATCCAAAACACATGAAAAACTCTATAGTCTACAGCTATCAGATGCAATCGGATATTTTCCAACCCAATGGATACAGGCAAACACGTTAGTCGCCTCAGAAAGACCTTTTTGAATCTGGGCTACCATCCATGAACAATTGAAAACTAGATTACAAAATCCACCAGAATATCAAGGAATCATCTGCTACATTACAACACTAAACAAGAAAGCAACCTGGTGCCTCTAGGAGTCGCCTACAATCCAGACCTGGAGGTGCTAAGGGGAGCCGCATGGAAATTACAACCTTTACTACAAAAAATACCCGATTACAATCCATATTTCCAGACCCGCCACTTCTGTGTTTTAGGAAGTGCCCAAATCTAAGAAGCATCATTGTCAGAAGCTCCCTGTCTTCTCCAACAGCTACAGGAACCTTTCTCCGCAACCCAGAAAAAAAAAGTAAAACCTGTCTATTTATAATGACCACGGACAAAATAAAGATACCCAACTCACTTCAGGATTATAAGATCCCATGTACTTTCAGCTACATTACATCTAATGTGGTATACTAAATCATATATGCCAAATGTCCAACTGGGGTTCTGTATGTAGGGAAAACAGGGCAAAAACTTAGAACAAGTTTGAATTCTCATCTCCGCACAATAAAAGAAAAAAGAATAGATCTACCTGTGGCTAAACAGTTTTGTATCACTGACCACAGCATCATTGGCATGAAATTACTAGTATCAAATGGTAACTTCAAATCTCAGAGAGACAGAAGAGTCTGGAAGGACAAACTTATGACAACGTTTGACACACTCAGAACAGGATTGAATGTGTCGAATGGATTTTTGTTTTTCTATATCAACTAAGGAATGTGTTCCTCAGACCTCATGGGGACATCAAAATCCCAGACCAGACCTCAATAACAGGACAATAAAACTTTCACACTCCTTATCTATGAACTCTCCCTTAATGATCTTTCTGATTCATGTCACTGTGTCTTGATGTGTATAAATATGTGACTCTTCAGATTTAGTGTTATTCTATGCCTGATGAAGAGGCCCAAGTAATCTTGAAAGCTTGCAATTTACCATCTTTTCAGTTAGCCATTAAACGGTATCAACCACTGAGAACTCTCAAATTGTAATACTTTTCTATGTTCTGGCTAACACAATACAAAGATTTATGACTTTCCTGTATCAATTTTTCCGGTACGTTCCTCAGGACCGCACTCTAGGAGGTGGTCCTTCCTTGACCTACTGTATACAGGAACAGGATCACATAGAGATTAAAAGGTCCCTCCCACCTCCACTGTTTTTCCAGTCCCTACAGGGGATTGTTGCATGAGACTTTATCCTAAGGGGAAGATATCATATCTTGTGGGGCTTCATTGTACAGGCACGGGTGGGAATAGAGGGTCACAGCTTTTTCTTCCCCTTGTCAAGCACCTTTCTGGGCAGCGGACCCTTAGGGGGGTCTCTGCCTTCCCTTCCCCCTATCAACCATTAGCCAACCTGTGCACTCTCTGCAATAATGCAACATCCTGGTTGTGACATCACTTCCCTCCATGGTGGGCTCTCTGCATTACTATCTTCCCATGTAATCCAGAGTCAAAAGTTATGAGGGAGGTGGTAAAGCCACAAGATGGTGCGAAGGAAGCACACGTAAGTGCACTGTGTAAATTATGTTTCGATGGGCTGCATGCTTCTGTACCAGACGTTGGCAAAGTGCGGCCCGCGAGCCACATCCGGCCCATTGGCTGTCAAAGTCCAGCCTGTGGACCGAGACAGCCGAGAGGCTGGAAAGCAGAGGTCCACGGGCCGTACCGTGCCTGCCCGCTCACTGCCTCTATCTGTGCTGAGTCTGACTTCTTTGGTGGAGGAGGGACCCCGGCTACTTCCTCCACCAATCAGCGTGTGAAACTGCTGACGCCATGTCGTCCTTTCATCGCAACAGCTGTGTGCTGCGGAGAGTCAGCGCACCGGAGACACTGATACAGAAGCAGAGTGCCGGGGAACGGGACCGAGGTGAGTATGTGGTCATTTTTTTTTCATGTGTATGGGTTGACATGGAGAAGGATATGGAGGTGTTGTGCTGCACAATGTGATTCTATGGGGGTGTCGTGCTGCATATGAGGAGGCTATGGGGGTGAAATGGTGCACATGGGCAGGCGATGGGTGCATCGTTCTGCATGTAATGAGGCTATGGGAGAGTTGTGCTGCACAAGGGGAGGCTATAGGGGTGACCTGGTGTACATGGGGAGGCTATGGTGATGATGTGCTGCACAAGGGGAGGCTTTGGGGGTGTTGTGCACATGGGGAGGCTGGGGGTGACATGGTGCTCATGTGGAGGCTATGGGGGCCACGTTCTGCAAATGTGAAGGCTATGGGGGCGTTGTTCTGCACATAGGAGGCTATGGGGGGTCGTGCTGCACTAGGAGAAGCTATGGGGGTTATGCTGCACAAGCGGAGGCTATGGGGGTGTTGTGCTGCACAAGGGGAGGCTATGAGGGTGTTGTGCTTCACAAGGGGAGGCTATGGGGGTGTTGTGCGCACAAGAGTAGGCTATGGGGGTGACCTGGTGCACATGGGGAGGCTACCGGGACGTCATTCTGCACATGGGGAGGTTATGGGGGTGTTGTGCACAAGGGGAGGCTATAGGAGTGACATGGTGCACATGGGGAGGCTATGGGGGCCTCATGCTGCACAAGGGAAGGCTATGGGAGTCGTTGTTCTGCACATGATGAGGCTATGGGGGCCTCATACTGCACAAGAGGAGGCTATGGGGGCTTTGTGCTGCACAAGGTGAGGCCATGGGAGCCTCATGCTGCTCAAGGAGGCTATGGGGGCCTCGTTCTGCACAAGGGAAGGCTATGGGGTCATTGTTCTGCACATGGTGAGGCTATGAGGGTGTTATGCTGCGCATGGGGAGGCTATGGGGGTCTCGTGCTGCACAAGGGGAAGCTATAGGGGTGTCCTTCTGCACATGGGAGGCTATGGGGGTGTCGTTCTACACATGGGGAGGCTATGGGGGTGTTGTGCTGCACATGGGTAGGCTATGGGGGCATTGTTCTGCACATGGGGAGGCTATGGGGGTGTTGTGCTGCACAAGGGGAGGCTATGGGGGCCTCGTGCTAGACAAGGGGAGGCTATGGGGGCCTCGTGCTGCACAAGGGGAGGCTATGGGGGCCTCATGCTGCACAAGGGGAGGCTATGGGGGCCTCGCGCTGCACAAGGGGAGGCTATTGGGGCCTCATGCTGCACAAGGGGAGGTTATGGGGTCCTCGTGCTGCACAAGAGGAGGCTATAGGGGCCTTGTGCTGCACATTGGGAGGCTGTGTGGGGCTTGTGCATTTACCGTATTTTTCAGGCTATAAGACGCACCGGACCATAAGACGCACCCCAAATTTGTGGTGAAAATTGCAGAAAAAAAGATTTTTTATAAGATGGGGGTCCGTCTTATTGTCCGAATTTAAGGTATCTTACTTGAGCGGTGGCAGAGCAGGGTCACAGGAGGCATGGTGATGCTGAGGTGCGGTGAGCGGTACCCTTCCTGCTTAGGAGGGCGACGCTGTGGCCTGGCGTCCATGGGGGGGGGTTGCTGCAGTGGTGTGGAGGCGGCAGAGGTGCGGTCACCTCAGGTGAGGTGACTCCGTGGGCCGGTATCAAAGGCGAGCAGCAGAGCCGGGTTGATCATCGGTCTCTCGGTGGCGGAGGCCATCTTCCTGAGGCCGCGTGTGCGCAGATTGTGCGCTCTGCTTCCCGGGGCTTCAGGAAAATGGCCGTGGGAAGAAGCGCGTGCACAGATGGAGATCGCGGCGGCCATTTTCCTGAAGCCAGGATCTCAATCTGTGAACTTGGCTTCAGGAAAATGGCCGCCGCGATCTCAATCTGCGCACACACGGCCTAACGCAGCCATTTTCCTGAAGCTCCGAGTAGCAGAGAACTCAATCTGCGCACGCGCGGCCTCAGGAAGATGGCCGCCACCGAGAAAGCTGTGATTCACCCGACTCTGCTACTCGCTTTGGATACCGGGCCGCAGCGTCACCTCACCTGTGGAAGGGACTCTGCTCACGCCATACCACTCACCCCGCCTCATCCCCGCACCTCTGCCGCCGCCACACCACTGCCTCCGCCACACCACTGCCACAGCCAACCGGTAAGCCTGCATTAGAACTATAAGACGCTCCCCCCCATTTTCCTCACAATTTTTTTTGGGGGGAAAATGCGTCCTATAGTCCGAAAAATACAGTAATTGGGAGGCTGTGTGGGGCTCATACTGTATATACAGCTCTGGCAAAAATTAAGAGACCACCACATCAAAACCCTGTCATGGGCAGCCCAATCTCCAGACCTGTACTCCATTGAAAACCTCTGAAATGTAATCAAGAGGAAGATGGATAGTCCCAAGCCATCAAACAAAGAACTGCTTAAATTAGTGTGCCAGGAGCAGTGGAAAGCATGCCAAGACGCATGAAAGCTGTGATTAGAAATCATGGTTTTTCCACAAAATATTGATTTGTGAACTCTTCCGGAGTTAAAACATTAGTATTGTTGTTTCTAAATGATTATGAACTTGTTTTCTTTGCATTATTTGAGGTCTGAAAGCATTTTTTTTTAATGTTTACCACTTCACCTTTTCAGAAAAAAAAATACGAAATGTATTGCTTGGAAATTCGGAGACATGTTGTTTATAGAATAAATGAAAAAATTTACATTTTACTCAAAAATATACCTATAAAGAGAAAAATCAGACAAACTGAGCGTTTTGCAGTGGTCTCTTAATTTTTGCCAGAGCTGTATGGAGAGACTGTGTGGTTCTTATGCAGTATATGGGGAGGCTGTGTGGGGCTCATGCAGTATATAGGGAGGCTGTGTGGGGCTCATGCAGTATATTATATAGGGAGGCTGTGGGGCTCATGCAGTGTATACTGTATATAGGGAGGCTGTGTGTGGCTCATGCAGCATATATAGAGAGGCTATGTGGGGCTCATGCAGTATATATAGGGAGGCTGTGTGGTGCTCATGCAGTATATATAGAGAGGCTGTGTGGAGCTCATGCAGTATATAGAGAGGCTGTGTGGGGCTCACGCAGTATGTAGGGAGGCTATGTTGGGCTCATGCAGTATATCTAGGGAGGCTGTGTGGCATTCACGCAGTATATAGAGAAGCTGTGTGGGGCTCATGCTCTATATAGGGAGGCTGTGTGTGGCTCATGCAGTATATATAGGGAGGCTGTGTGGAGCTCTTGCAGTATATAAGGAGCCTGTGTTGGGCTCATGCAGTATATAAAGGGAGGCTGTGTGGCGCTCATGCAGTATATAGGGAGGCTGTGTGGGGCTCATGCTGTATACAGTTAAATCCATATATATTTGGACAGAGACAACATTTTTCTAATTTTGGTTATAGACATTACCACAATGAATTTTAAACAAAACAATTCAGATGCAGTTGAATTTCAGACTTTCAGCTTTCATTTGAGGGTATCAACATTAAAATTGGATGAAGGGTTTAGGAGTTTCAGCTCCTTAACATGTGCCACCCTGTTTTTAAACGGACCAAAAGTAATTGGATAGATTAAATAATTTTAAATAAAATGTTCATTTCTACTACTTGGTTGAAAACCCTTTGTTGGCAATGACTGCCTGAAGTCTTGAACTCATGAACATCACCAGACGCTGTGTTTCCTCCTTTTTGATGCTCTGCCAGGCCTTCACTGCGGTGGTTTTCAGTTGCTGTTTGTGGGCCTTTCTGTCCGAAGTTTTGTCTTTAACAAGTGAAATGCATGCTCAGTTGGGTTGAGATCAGGTGACTGACTTGGCCATTCAAGAATATTCCACTTCTTTGCTTTAATAAACTCCTGGGTTGCTTTGGCTTTATGTTTTGGGTCATTGTGCATCTGTAGTATGAAACGACGACCAATCAGTTTGGCTGCATTTGGCTGGATCTGAGCACACAGTATGGCTCTGAATACCTCAGAATTCATTCGGCTGCTTCTGTCCTGTGTCACATCATCAATAAACACTAGTGACCCAGTGCCACTGGCAGCCATGCATGCCCAAGCCATCACACTGCCTCCGCCGTGTTTTACAGATGATGTGGTATGCTTTGGATCATGAGCTGCACCACGCCTTCGCCATACTTTTCTCTTTCCATCATTCTGGTAGAGGTTGATCTTGGTTTCATCTGTCCAAAGAATGTTCTTCCAGAACTGTGCTGGCTTTTTTAGATGTTTTTTTAGCAAAGTCCAGTCTAGCCTTTTTATTATTGATGCTTATGATTGGCTTGCACCGTGCAGTGAACCCTCTGTATTTACTTTCATGCAGTCTTCTCTTTCTGGTAGATTTGGATATTGATACGCCTACCTCCTGGAGAGTGTTGTTCACTTGGTTGGCTGTTGTGAAGGGGTTTCTCTTCACCATGGAGATTATTCTGCGATCATCCACCACTGTTGTCTTCTGTGGGCGCCCAGGTCTTTTTGCATTGATGAGTTCACCAGTGCTTTCTTTCTTTCTCAGGATGTACCAAACTGTAAATTTTGCCACTCCTAATATTGTAGCAATTTCTCGGATGGGTTTTTTCTGTTTTCGCAGCTTAAGGATGGCTTGTTAGACCTGCATGGAGAGCTCCTTTGACCACATGTTTACTTCACAGCAAAACCTTCCAAATGCAAGCACCACACCTCAAATCAACTCCAGGCCTTTTATCTGCTTAATTGAGAATGACATAATGAAGGGATTGCCCACACCTGTCCATGAAATAGCCTTGGAGTCAATTGTCCAATTACTTTTGGTCCCTTTTTAAAAACAGGGTGGCACATGTTAAGGAGCTGAAACTCCTAAACCCTTCAACCAATTTTAATGTGGATACCCTCAAATGAAAGCTGAAAGTCTGAACTTCAACTGCATCTGAATTGTTTTGTTTAAAACTCATTGTGGTAATGTCTATAACCAAAATTAGAAAAATGTTGTCCCTGTCCAAATATATATGGACTTAACTGTATAAGGAGGCTATGTGAGGCTCATGCAGTATATAAAGGGAGGCTGTGGGGGGCTCATGCTCTATATAGGGAGGCTGTGTGGGGCTCATGCTGTATATAAGGAGGCTGTGTGAGGACTCTTATGTACCGTATAGAAGGGGCTGTGGGGGGCTCATACGATATACAGAAGGGGCTGTACTTGGGTTCAAACGATATTTAGGAGGATGTCAGCATACTTAATTCTGCTCAGTATTAAGTTATGCAATTAATAATAATGTAATTATCAATAATATAATTATATATTGATATTAATGTTGAGCAGAATTAATTTCAACCTATTGGTTCGGCCCTCGACAACAGTCACGGTCTCTCATGTGGCCCCTCAGGAAAATTAATTGCCCAGCCCTGTTCTATGCCAAAGCTGGGCCTTGGGCTTCAGATACTAACATCTTGCTTCAGGTACGGAAGCCAGGTTTCATGCCTCTGACTGCTAGTTAGGCTGCATGCCTAGGCCTTGTCATGGTTCGACTTCTTCAATTTGCTGCTCATGTCATAGTCATGGCCGCAGCTCTTCGGTTGTTTACTTAGTGTGGCAACACAAGGCCTTATGATTGGCCTTCAGAGTATTAACTTCTGCTGAGGCCTCATATTTGTTCACATTTTGTATATGTTAGTGAGGCCGCTTTCATCAATACCGGCGTTTCAACTCCTTCTGTAATTATCATGAGTATCACAGGAGTGATGAACCATGCTCCATTGCCAGATGGTGTGAAGATGAACCCCAGAGTGTTGGTAATGGCACTGGAGGTTACCTACCAGACTCTTGTTGTATATCTCTTTAGCTTTATTGGTGGTCCATTTCCTTACTTGAGGCCAAAGGATTTCTGGATTTAGAATAGATGTTGGTGGGCTCCTGAGCGTGTAATGTATAAATGTTTCAATTCAATTCTGTGCCATTTATACATATCCTAAAGGCTATTGGATTAGTCTTTCTTCAATCCAGGCCTCTGTCTTACAGGGACCCCTTGTCAGGGCCGCCATCAGGGCATTATGGTCCTTACTGATGTATGGGGCCCTGTGAGCAGAAGGAAAACTTCTGCTAACTGGGCCCTAGTAGAAGGGGTTGATTGCAGTACACATCTACTTTGCGACGGGAGCTTTCCTGAAGCTCCACGACCGTCAACAGAATGACCGATCGCACTGCTCGGAGTTCCCTCCACATCTTCTGGGATATGCTGGTGATGGGACCTTACGCAATGACGTTGGCACGCTGGATAATAGAAAGTAGCTGCAGGGGATGGGAGGAAAGTATGGAAAACTTTTTTTTTTTTTTTTTTTATAAAATGAAATGGGTGTGGGGGAGCAAATTATGTTGAATTGAGGGTGGGGAACTTAATACAGTAAATGATTCTGTATTAAGTGTGCGTTGGGGAGGGCAAATTATGATGGACTGGGGTGGGGGACAAGACAAGGGGACAGCAAATTAATTGAAAGTGAGGGGTGAAGAGATTAAATGATGATGACATGAAGGTGGGGGATAGTAAAGGATTTTGTATTGAAGGTGGGTGAGGAGAGCAAATGATTTTAAATTGTGACTGGGGTTGGGGAACAGCAAATGATTATGACTTGAGGGAGTGGGGGTGAGCAAATAATTATGAATTGAGACTGGGGAATAGAGAACAGCAAATTACAAGGACTTCGTGGGTGAAAGCGAATGATAATTAATTGACAGTGGGGAGAGCAAATGATAATGAATTGGGGGAGGTCCTGCTACTCTGCAGGGCGGTACTCTGTTGCTTTTATCTTTATCTGACATGGTGTAGAAGTTGGGGAAAAAGTGGGGAATGTGCTTTGGAAGTGGTGCTCTAGATAACTGTTATTTTCTGCAGAGTCTAGTCCTGGCTGGAAGAAGTGATGGCGGTCTGCGCTGGATGGAGAAGAAAAGCTAAGCTTAATGACTTAAACTAGAGATGTCACTGGTGAGTCAGTGTGGCACCTGTACACTTACACTATACACTATATTCAGAGCTTCTGTGTATAATGTCATTGGTGATCACTGTATTACCTGTACACTGACACTATACACTGTATACTATCTACAGAGTTCCTGTGTATATTGACACTTATGGTAATATTAGTATTGTGGTTTTTTTTTTAATTAATGATCAGTATTGTAGTATTTCTCTTACCCCCATGACTGCACCACGAAGATAGGGATCCGCCCTCAGGGACAGGAAACCTACAGGTGAAAAAGGCGGTACGTCTCTCCCACATCAGTTCGGTTTCCTGTCCCTGACGGGGAACCTGCAGCTTACCTGACATCTTGGGATGCCGGGGGTCCATCTGGCCGGATTCAGGCAGCGGACTGGGTGGATTCTCCCTCCCCGAAGGCCACGATCTGGGGTCGGTGGGCCTTGTGCGTGTGCAGTGGGAGAGGCAGTGAAGCCAGATCCAGTCTGCCTCACCCTCACTAACCTACATATGGCCGGTAATAGGTGGCGGCGGCTGCCTGGCAACATGCCGCCGGTCCGTGACCCAGGAGGTGGTGGTGGCGGTCACCTATAGAAAGCGCCGCAAGCTTTGGAGACAGCGGCGGTTGTTCCGGCGTCACCAAACGCCGATGCTCATTTATTTTCACCATGAGTAAAAAAGAGCAGCCGGCAGAAGAAATTCTGCAGTCCCCTACAAAAAAACGCCAACAGCACCATCACCAGCAGCAGGACTCCTCTTCCCAGCGTCGCAGCTCAGGATCCCAGCGCAGCAGAGGCTCCAATGGATCCGGGAGAACAACAGCGGTTCAAGTTGAGGATGCAACTCCTAGGCCAGAACCAGTATCTCCTTCACATTAGGAGGGTAAGTGACCGTGAATGTCCATATTCTAAAAGGGGATTATTATGTTTTCTTAGGGGAAGAAATGTGCAGCAAAATCCAGACACAGAGTATGTCCCATCTGCTCTGTAGATCTACCCGCTATGTGGGTAAAAAAGCTCTGCACCATATGCATAGAGAATACTACATGTGAAGAGTCCCCAAGATTCGCATCTGACCTAAAGGAGTTAATCAAAACCCAAGTGGAAGATGCATTAAAAAACGTTAAGTCTAAAAAGGAAACATAAATCGAAGCGCAAGTCCCCGGAGTTCAGTTCCAGTGAGGAAGATAGTGATCGGTATAGTTCAGATAGTTCTCTCTCTTCTCCATCATCCTCTTCATCTTCAGAAGGGGGTCTATTGAAGAAACAGATGCCTTAGGTAAAGCGGTTAGGACAACCATTGGACTAGCAGAGACTTGGTCCAAAAAAAACGGCTCAAGATCTTATGTTTAGCGGTCACGAAGAGCGTTCCCATTTAATGAAAAAATTCAAGCTTTAATAAAAAAAGGAATGGAAGAGACCAGACAAAAAAGTTCTCCTAACCCTAAAGTGGAAATACCCATTTGATGACCCAGCTTGCTCTTTCTGGGGAAAGGCGCCAAAGCTAGACGTTGCCATTGCAAAAGCCTCAAAAAAATTTGCCTTGCCTTTTGAAGTTATGGGGACCTTTAAGGACCCCATGGACAAGAGGGCGGAAGTATTCTTAAAGGGCTATTGGGAGGCTGCCAGTGCGGGGTTAAAACCAGCAATAGCCGACACATGTACCGCCAGTGCATTAATGCTGTGGTTAGATCACCTAGACTCATAGCTAAAGGATAGATCCCCAAGAGATTCAATATTAGACTTCGTCTCAATCGTGAGGGGTGCCACGGCGTATCTAGCAGATGCCTCTATTGACTCAGTGAGACTTGCGGCAAGATCTGCCTCATTTTCAAACGCAGCTAGAAGGGCTTTGTGGCTCAAGTGTTGGCCGGGAGACCTACAGACAAAAGCCAAACTATGCTCAATTCCCTGTGAAGGAGAATATTTATTTGGTCCTACCCTAGATGACATTCTTGAGAAGGCAGTGGACAAGGAAAAAGCTTTTCCAGCGTTTCCCAACCAATCCTATAGACAGCCCTTTCGGAGCAGAAAAGTTATGCGTAGAAGACCCCCTAAAAATCAAACAGAAGGATGTGAGGATTAAAAATTTAAAAGAAGAGGCTTCATGTTCAACAAAGCTGATAACAAAAAACAGTCCCAATGAAGGTGTGCCCCAGGTGGGAGGGAGGTTGGCATACTTTCTTCCAGCCTGGGAAAAAATATCGGGGAGTGTGTGGATACCAAATATAATAAAGACAGGAGTGAAACTGAAGTTCCATACGATGCCATATCATCATTTTGTCATAACGCCACAAAGGAAGGTAGAGGCCGAGCCACTGGGCCTTCAAAAGGAGGTACTAAGTCTTCTGACAAAAAACATCCTGCAGGAAGTTCCAGACCAGGAGAAGGGCACAGGATTCTACTCCCGTCTGTTTCTTCGAACGAAACCGGATGGAACTTACAGAACGGTCATAAATCTGAAGAAACTAAACAAGTACTTAGTGACTCAGAGTTTCAAAATGGAAACAATAAAAACCTGTGTCAGAACACTTTATCCGTCTTGTTTTATGACTGTCATCGATTTAAAAGACGCATACTACCATGTGCCCATCCACTCAGATCACCAAAGATTCCTCAGAGTGGCGGTATTAATGCAAGGGGAACTAAAGCATTACCAATTCAGGGCTCTTACTTTCAGCCTAGCCATAGCCCCGAGGGTGTTTACGAAACTGATGGCAGAGGTCATGGCTCACATAAGAGAACAAAACATACTTATAGTCCCTGGACGACCTCTTGGTAGTTGGCGAGTCATCTCTCCATTGCAGCCAACAGTCGGACAAAGTAATGACATCCCTGACAAATCTACGTTGGATGTTGAACCTAGCAAAGTCCCGAATTATCCCAACCCAAGTATAACAACACCTAGGGATTATGGTAGACTCGATAAGAGAGGAATGCCGTCTTCCGGGGGGGAAAGTTTCAAACATTATTCAACTGGTAACACAATTGAACCAATCCCCTGTCGTCACTTTACGCAAGGCAATGTCTAGACTGGAGTCAATGACAGCTTGTATTCCAGCGATCCAATGGGCCCAGAGTCACACCAGAGATCTCCAGTGGGAGATACTAGAAGCAGAATCTCGCTTAAAGGGAGATTTAGAAAAGCGCTTAAAAATCTCCTCACAAACAATACATTCCCTAGCTTGGTGGGTGGATCCACACAACCTAACCAGGGGTGTTCCGTGGGTATGGCCAATATCTGTAACACTGACTACCGACGCGAATCCCTGAGGGTGGGGGGCTCACTTACACGATCAAATTACCCAAGGGCGCTGGTCAGAGGAGGAAAAACTAGCTTCCTAAAACATGAAAGAACTCCTGGCAGTAAAAACGTGCTCTCGAACACTTTCTAGTCTTCCTCCGTTCCCACCACGTGAGGGTGCTCTCGGACAACAGGGTGGTGGTAGCATACTTGAATCACCAGGGGGGAACGAGATCTCGAGCACTGATGGAAGTAGCAAAATCTATCCTGTTGTTAGCAGAGGCCAACCTGTCCTCACTGTCAGCCCTTCATATCACAGGGATAGAAAATCAGGCCGCAGATTTTCTAAGCCAAACACAGCTGAAACAGGGGGAGTGGGAATTAAACCAGGATGTATTCAACCACATAGTAGAGGTTTGGGGTCTCCCTAAGATAGACTTGTTTGCGATCAGTCTAAACCAGAAGACACATGCCTACTGTTCTATCGACCCTCGGGGGGGTCCAGTAACCCTAGATGCCTTTTTGATCCCCTGGGACTTTCAGCTAGCGTATGCTTTTCCCCCAATAGCACTAATTCCTTTGGTACTGAGGAAGATTCGGGAGGACAGAGCAAGGATAATCATGATAGCTCCCTTTTGGCCAAAAAGAGCATGGTTTCTGTGGCTGCGGATGATGTCTATAACAGACCCTTGGGTCCTCCCAGATATCCTGAACCTTCTGTGTCAGGGGCTGGTAAACCACCCACAAGTAAAAAGCTTACATATGACGGCCTGGAATTTGAGAGGGAACTTTTAACTAAGAGAGGATTCTCTTCAAATTTAGTTTCAACTCTCTTGCTAAGTAGAAAACCAATAACTTATAGAGCATATGGGAAGGTCTGGAGGAGATTTTTGTCAGTTTCGGGTGCCAGTGTATCGGAGGAGATCCCAATTCAGAAAGTGCTAGAGTTTCTCCAAAAGGGGTTGGAAAAAGGCTTAACAACAAGCACTCTTAAAGTTCAAGTGGCAGCGCTAGGGGCCCGTTACAACTGCGATTTAGCGGGGAATCGCTAGATAAAAAGATTTATAAAGGCCTCTAATAGATCTTGACCGGTTGTCCACCACACTACACCTCCCTGGGATCTAAACCTAGTACTTTCTGCACTGACTAAAGCGCCTTTTGAACCTTTGCCACAAGCTTCTCTAAAAATAATATCCCTCAAAACCTCCCTACTTGTGGCGTTTACGTCGGCCCGCAGAATTAGTGATATGCAGGCTCTATCCGCATACCCGCCTCTGACTCAGATATTAGATGACAGAGTAGTCCTTAGGACCGATCCATCCTACCTTCCTAAAGTGGCATCACGGTTTCATAGATCTCAGGAGATCTCTTAACCCTCTTTCTGTCCAAACCGCAAAAATAGAAAGGAAGAACTCATACACGCACTAGATGTTAAAAGATGCCTAACCCAATATCTAGTAGTTACGAGGGAGTGTAGAAGGGATAGGTCTCTGTTTGTGTGCTTTCAAGGTCCAAACAAAGGGCATAAAGCATCGAAGGCCACGTTGGCGAGATGGGTAAGGGTTGCCATCATCCTGTCATATTCTTCATGTTATAAAGCCATTCCAGAGGGAGTCAGAGCTCATTCGACCAGATCGGTGGCAACCTCCTGGGCAGAGCGAGCAGGAGCATCAATTGAGCAGATATGTAGAGCAGCCACTTGGTCTTCTCCCTCTACATTTTTTAAACACTACCAACTAGACCTGACTTCTTCTTCAGACCTCACTTTTGGCAGAAGGGTCCTGGAGGCAGTTGTCCCCCCTAATATACATTCTATGAAATTCTCTCTGTGGTGCTGTCATGGGGGTAAGAGAAAATCATAGTTACTTACCGATAACGGTATTTCTCTGATCCCATGACGGCACCCGCATATTCCCTCCCTTCGCGTGTGGGTGTGCACACTAAGTTTAGTTATTAAATATTTAGTCACGTGGTGCCTCTGATAAGCCTAAAATTAAATTATTTTTTGTTTAAATAATCATTTAAAGTTACAGCTGAAGTTCTGTTAAGGCTCTGTAAACCAACTGATGTGGGAGAGAGGTACCGCCTTTTTCATCTGTAGGTTTCCTGTCCCTGAGGGCGGATCCCTCTCTCCGTGGTGCCGTCATGGGATCAGAGAAATATCGTTATCAGTAAGTAACTACGATATTGGTCACTATGGGATGGTAATATGTGGTCTGGTCATAGAGTGGCAGTATTTTTTCCTTGTATGTGGTATTATTGATCATTTAAAAAAAAGATATGTGACATACTGTTGTGCTCAAAAGTTTACATCCCCGGCAAAATTTTTGCTTTCTTGGCCTTTTTTCATAGAATATGAATGATAACATCAAAACTTTTTTTCCACTCGTGGTTAGTGCTTGGATGAAGCCATTTATTATCAAATTACTGTATTATCCTTTTTAAATCATAATGACAACCCAAAACATCCAAATGACCCAGATCAAAAGTTCATAAATTACCTTGTTCCAGAAGTTTTGAGGCTTGTCTCTGTGCTGTTTTGCGTATTGAACGCGAGATACTTTGTGGCATTTGCGCAGTAATGGCTTTCTACTGGCGACTCGACCATGAAGTCCTTTTTTCTTCAAGTGCCTCCTTATTGTTCAGCTTGAAACAGCCACACTGCTAGTTTTCAAAGAGTCCAGTATTTCAGCTGATGTAGGTTTTTTTCCCATCCCGAACAATTTTCCTGACAGTTGTGGACAACATTTTTGTTGGTCTACCTGACCATGGATTTGTTTTTACAGAGCCCCTGATTTTCCATTTGTTAATCACAGTTTGAACACTGCTGACTGGCATTATCAGTTCCTTGTATATCTTTTTTGTATTCCTTTCCTGTTTTGTACAGTTAAACTACCTTTTCCCATAGATCCATTGACAATTCATTTGCTTTTTCCATGACTCACAATCCAGAAACGTCTTTTGGCTGGGTGAATGATGCAAGACAACCTAAAGATGAATATCAAGTATCCATAAACCACTAACACAAGAAAATACAATCAATAAATTTATTGAACTCAAATTTAAAAAACTTATATCACAAGAAATAAGGACATATGCAAGAGGTTTTTTTTAACAAAGAGGATATGCCAAGTACAAAAAGAAATGCAGTGGCGGTGGGTCAAGAATGTAATCTAGGGCAATGGCACCACATTAAAATAGATCCCAGTATAGGTCACTCACTCATCATACCGTTACAGACATATCCAAAAATGTATCTCTAATGAATTGTACTGATAGACCAATTAGGTCACACATGCTCAACATAAGCTCAGTGCTTATCCATGATGTGGAATACCCAGTCACAGACACCACTGCACCTACACTACCTTTTCCAGTATATCCATTGACAATTCTTTTGCTTTCCCCATGACTCACAATCCAGAAACGTCAGTGGCTGGATGAAAGATGCAAAAGTCTGTTTAGATCCCAGAAACTCACTCAGCTTTTATGCACGCACACACTGGTTACAAGCAAACAGGTGACATATGATTGTAATAATTATAGGGGATAACTCAGGAGACTCCTTGCGTGGAACAACACAACTACAGGACACAGTCTTATAAGTGGTAAAGTCTATATTATCACACGGTGATTCAAACAGGTGCAGAGAGAAACTCAAATCCACAACACTTGGTGCAAATATCAAATGCAGCTCAGCAGTCTATAGGAAACTTCAGAGGAAAATTCAATCACGCAGAAAGTCTATGAAGCACAATTATTCTTGAGGATATTTGACACGAATAAGTCCTTGCTTAGTCCAAAACACAGATAGATTTGCTTATAAGGCAGTTCAAATAATATCTTAGCTCAACCAGAGAGGTCTGGGTAATAGTCCCAGGTTCTTGCAGAGCAGCAACAGCTTACATGTCCAGCAAATGAAGGAGGTTTACTGGAACTGGTGTATGCAGCAGGAACTCAGAGCAGAGTAGCAGGATAACCCCACAGGTTCACAGGAGCAGGTATATAGCCAGGGAGTCACCAGAGGTCAGGAGCTGGATGCAAGGCAGAATACTCTAGCACAAACTGAAGGCTGGGGTGGAGTTTTATAGCAGGAAGACACAGTGCACGTGAGACCAAAGACGCCATCTTGGAAAAGGGCAGTAATGCACAAAAGGTAATAAAAAAAATGTCCTGACAATGATGATGTTACCTTTAGTATCCATTCAAACCCGTTTGTGTCAACTTCTGTGCATGATTTCAGACCAAAATCACCAGAGTATGTGAAGTTTTGATCAGGGTCATTTGGATGTTTTGGGTTGTCATTATAATTTAAAAAGAGAAAACACAGTAGTTTGACAATAAATGGCCTCACCCAACCACTAATCATGAGTGGAGAAAAAGTGTTGGTATTATCATTCATGGGTGACACGATGGCTCAGTGGTTTGCACTGCAGCCTTGCAGTGCTGGAGTCCTGGGTTCAAATCCCACCAAGGACCAAGTTTGTATGTTTTCCTCGTGTTTGCGTGGGTTTCCTCCGGGCACCCTGGTTTCCTCCCACACTCCAAAGACATACTGATGGGGAATTTAGATTGTGAGCCCCATCGGGGACAGCAATGATAATGTCTGTAAAACGCTGCGGAATATGTTGCTATGTAAATAGAGAGCAGGGCCAGCTCCAGGTTTTTGAGGGCCCCGGGCGAAAGAGTCTCAGTGGGCCCCCTCCCCCCTTTAACACATACCACGATTCATGATCGCATATAACACAGCCATGTAGTATATAACACAGCCCACGTAGTATAGCACAGCCACGTAGCATATAACACAGCCACGTAGTATATAGCACAGCCCACGTAGCATATAACAGCCCATATAGTATATAGTACAGCCACATAGTATATAACACGGCCCACGTAGTTTATAGAACAGCCATGTAGTATATAGCACAGCCTACGTAGCATATAACAGCCCACGTAGTATATAACACGGCCCACGTAGTATATAGAACAGCCATGTAGTATATAGCACAGCCCACGTAGCATATAACAGCCCATATAGTATATAGCACAGCCACATAATCTTAACACGGCCCACGTAGTTTATAGAACAAATATAGCACAGACATGTAGTATACAGCACAGCCCCCTTCCATCCAAGAATGGCCCCATAGTCCAGTAGTCACTGTTATAGTTACAAAAAAAAAAACACTCCTCACCTCTCAACGTTCCCGCGCCGCGCTGCTCCCTCCCTGCTCCGGTCTCGATGGCTGCCGCTGCACGGCCTTATACACAGCGATGACGTCATCGCGCACCTGCAGCGGCAGTGTCAGAGGCAGAGTGGTGAATGACGGGAGAGGGAGCGTCAGGTGACGCTCTCTCCTCCATCATTTGCTTTTAACTTTACCAGCAGACGCCGGTAAAGTTCAAAGCGGTGGCAGGGGAGTTGGCGCTTGCGACAGGCGGGCCCCCCTGCCTCACAGGGGCCCCATAGCAGCTGCGTGATGTGCCACTAGCTGAGGGCCCCTGGGGGAGCGGGGGCCCTAGGCACTGGCAGCTGCCTGCTACTAACGACGGCCCTGAATGGGCCCCCTTGTCTCGCCAGGGCCCCGGCACTTGCCCGGGAACACTGGGTGCTGACGCTGGCCTTGATAAAGAGAATATTATATTATTATTCTATTCTCTGAAAAAAGGCCAAGAAAGCAAAAATTCGGCCAGGGTAGGTAAACTTTTGAGCCCAACTGTATACCCTTAAAGAAAAATAAATTAAAGTATACCTAAAAAGAGTATTGGTACTGTCTTGTAACAAATATTTAACAGGTTAGAGTAGAGTAGGATCCTGCTAAAGAGTCTACCTTTTCGTGGTGGCATGCTTAAAAAGTCTTTTGGCCAAAGCAACAGCTGATGGCTATATACTGTATGTGATATGGTGTTTAATGGGAACTGTTAATGTATGATTGGTGAGAACTTGTTGCAGAAGTGAAATTTTTCCAAGAGTGGGCGGGTGGACTGTGGAAGGTTTGAGTGGTGGAGGCAGAGCTGGGGAGGAGCCTGAGCGGAATCTCAAAGGGGCCCAAACATTTTGCCAGTATGGGGCCCTTAAATTCCTGGTGGCATCCCTTCTACTTCTGGTAAGGTAAGCTGGTTCATTACCAGAGTTTAGTTATTCTCATTAGGAGCCCAGGGGAACTGGTGAAAGAACAGTCCTGTTTTATTAAGCACGTGCGAGTTTATTATTGGTCAACAACAGTCTTCATTACAGCTCTAGTGGTGGCTACCACTATCGTTTGTTGTGCAATAAGAGGTGTTAATGTCTATTCTATGGCTTCGGTGTTTATAAGTATAATATATCTAGCACAGTTACCAGGGTTTATCATTGGTTTTGTGGTACAACAGTAGGGGTGTCGCTCTTTTTGTTTTCTGCCATATAATTTGTCTACCACATTTATGCTGAATATTTGGCATTATATGCATATATATCAGATGCTCACTGTGGTGAATTAGACCTATCAGTAATTCTGTTTCCAGGTAGTCCCTCAGGACAGCACCATTATTTCCCCTTCCTTATGTTTTGTGTTGCTGATGAGTTTCTAGAGGATGGTATTGGCCATTTGCATCCATCCTGCTGTGGTAAGTTGAAAGACACTGGAGGGTGTAGTCAGGAGGGGCCTTTTGTCATGAGGGACTACGTGGAAATGGAATTACTAGTAAGTCTAATCCCCCTTATTTCAACTCTGAAATAATGAAAAAACTGGATAACTTTGATATCACCGTAATCGTACAATGGACTATGTAAATAAATAAATTACTAAATAATCTCTTTATTTATATATGTAAAGACAATTCCCAAAAAGCTGTTAGAATTGTGGGGTTTTTTTTTCACAATTTCATTGCACTTGGAATTTTTTTTCCACTACTTTATGTTGTAAAATGGATGGCATCATGCAAAAGTACAACTTGTCCTGCAAAAAAGTAAGCCCTCATATGTTTGTGGATGAAAAAATAAAAACGTTTTCGCCCTCGGAAGAAGAGGAAAAAGCAAAAATGCAAAAGGGAATTTTTATTAAGTAGCTTTTGATATTAACACTCTATTGTAATACCATTTTAACATGATTTTTTTTACATATAAATTAATAAAATAATTTGTGCCTGCCAATGTATATAGATATATGTAATATCTATCTATCTATCTATCTATATATACATATATATGTATATATAGAGAGAGAGATTTTTTTTTTTTTTTTGCAGGACTCCTGAGCGTGGTCATGGAGCCATTTTTCAAAGGAGAAGTGTTTGATACTTACCTGGTACCAGTCAGTATCAGCTATGAGAGAATACTGGAGGAGACACTTTATGCATATGAGCTACTTGGAGTTCCAAAACCAAAGGAGTCCACATCAGTAAGGTTACTTCAGTGTTACAATTGCACTGGTATTACTTGAATGCTGACAGTGCTTTTGATTAGCTGCCACGTCTTCTTTCAGGGATTGATCAAAGCCAGGAAAATACTTAGTGATGACTTTGGAAGTATTCATGTATATTTCGGAAAACCCTTGTCATTGCGATCATTGACACCCGGAAGACTAAATCGCTCTCAATATAACCTCATTCCCAGGTATTGTGGCTTTCTTTAAAGAAGGTACCTATTCTGATTCACTTATTTAAATATCTTGTCTATATTCTTCAGTATTCCTTGTGATATAGGGAAAAAAATATTGTGATAGGTTGTAATTTACCCTACGTTTCAATTTGGTAATACTAATACTAGTGATGCAATGTAATAGAGCATGCTTGGATAACAACATTTATATGACTGCTTATTCATAGTCAAACAGTAACAAGTTACAGATTGAAAATATGTCTTGTGTTTAATACATTGGGGCAATACAATGTATAACATTTATCATAATTTGTGGAATTTGAACACTACAGACATCTTTCTCAACGACCTTCAGAAGAAATGCAGAAGTTCATCTCTGATGTGGCCTATACAGTTGAATTACAGCAAGTAGCCAATATGGTGCCTAGTCCTGGAGTCTTGATTGCAGCTATTTTGCTGCAAAATATTCCATCTCTGAACTTCAGTGTATTAGTTGACAGAACCGTTTGGCTAAAAGATCTAACTGAAGGCTTTGGTGGATGTCTAGAATGGCCTGGTGAGTAAGCTACAGCAACAAATTAGTCATTTAGTTGGTATTCCCTCTAAAATAATCTTTATTTAAGGTATTAAAATCACCAATACACTGGGTAACAGACTATTAAAAGGTAATAATTATACTCAAGGAGAAATGGACTTGTATTCCGCTATAGCAGATAAACAATGTGAATAGGTCCTTTTGTAAAGATATATAAAAGATATATACACCAGACAACATCAGGGACCTGTGATTCCCTATCTAAATGCCTAAACTGCTACTGCCTAGCCGCAGAGGTTGGCACCCTTAACAAACTGAGATATGGCGACCCTGCTCATCGGTGGCTCTCTTTAACTCTCCCTATTGTGTCCTATTGATAAGATTGGGTAACAAAACAGAGTAAAAGGCTTAAGGCGAGGTTAGGTTACAATACTAAAAATCCGGTAAGTCTATATATAGTCATAACTAAGTCTCCGAAAATAGAATAACAGAAAACATATCATTAGTTGTTTTCGTCTCAAAGTGTTTCCACATCCATTGGCTTCTTCAGGGGGTATGATGCAAAGATAGATGGTTACAGGCTTATGACAGACAGTAACAGGCTCATTCTGGTGTGCCTGATAGTGCCATATGCCTCCATATCAATTGTTGAAGCTGTGATTGGCTGGACTCATGCAAAGTGTTTTGGAGTGCCACAGCAGGAAAAATGTTCTCCATTAGAGATTTTGGTAATTGAAAATCATCTGGGGTGGTGTACAAGGCAACATGCACTTGCCAAATAGACTACATTGGGAAGACTACTAGGGAATTAAGAAAGCGGGTAGGCGAGTATCTGGGAGACATTAGAAATAAACATGATATCCAAGTTGCATGCCACATGAATAGTTTCCATCATGGACGCCTGAAAGATATTTCTTTCTGCATGGTAGTTCTTACAAAACTGAAAATTACGGGAGGAAATCTGGTTAAAACTATTTTAAAGCAAGAATCCGAATTTATATTCAGAAAGCAATCTTTGTCCCCTAGAGGCTGGAATGAACAACTCTCCGATACCTGCTTTCTTTAGAAAAACTGCTGGCATCTTTTGTACTAACAGATGCTTTAATTCAAAATGTAGTTTTATCTCTAATGGTTTTAATGAGCTTCTCTTCCACACCTCCCTTGAAAAAACTAATGACATCCTTGTACTAATGTGCACTTTAATAAGTTTTGTAGTTGAAAACCCCATGTACCCATGTATCTGCTACCAAGCTTAGTGGTGTTTCCATTGTGGTTTTTAGTTTTGAATCATTGATATTTTTACAACTAGATGGAGGCCCAATGCTCTCGCATCGGGAGGACGGTAATTTTACGATGGTGGCAGGCTTTGCAGCCTTGAGAATCTCTCCCCCCATGTGCTCCCCCACCTATCCACTTTCTCTTTCCCCATGTGCTCTCTTCTTTGACCTGTCTACCCCATGTGATATATGCATTGTTTTTGTCCCAGCGATGCTGTTGCTGTTCAAGAGTCTCATTTTCCCATTGTTGTCTTCGACATTGTGCCTTTTCTGCTTTCCTTTCATTGTTATTCGCATATTTTTTTTAGGAGGAGCCATGTTGGCGTTGATATTTGCTTTTTAAAGGGGATTTCCCATGAACGAAAGTTCATTTTAAAAATTGTCTGTGTCTGACCGTGTACAGAGCATACCACAGCTCCTGGGCAGGGGAGGAAGCAAAAGACAATACTGACATTACAGCAGGAGATTGCAGAGGATACATTTTGAGAGGTAAAATATTGTTTAAAAACAGTCAGTGAAATATTTTACCTGACTAAATGAATCCACAGTGATCCCCTGCTGTAATGTCAGTATTGTCTTTTGCTACCTCCCCTGCCCAGAAGATGTGGTATGTTCTGTACACGGTCAGACACACACAATTTTTAAAATGAACTTTCGTTCATGGGAAAACTCCTGAAATGTGACCGGCTTCCTCTACCTGTAGACACGTCGCGCATCTGCTGCCGGGATCAGCTGAATGATTCACGGCGCCTGCTCGGAATTCTGTCTTTGTGCAGACAGATAACGGCGGTCATATTAAAACTGCGCATACACTCCTTCTGTACAAAGATGGTGGTGGTCAGTGAATCATTCGGCTGATCCTGGTGGCAGAGCATTCGCGACGGTGTTCAGCTGGTGGTACCGCGTAGACTACGTATGCTGTATGCAGTGTGTGTGTGTGGTGCGTACGATCTATACAGTGTGTGTGGTGCGTACGGCATATACAGTGTGTGTGTGGTGCGTACGGCGTATACAGTGTGTGTGGTGTGTATGGCCAATATAGTGTATGTGTGTGTGTGGTGCGACAGTGTTCCGCTGGTGCTACCGCGCAAGAGACTGGTACCACCAGCAGTCTCCATATTGAGACACCCATCACTTGGGTGTTCCAATATGGATGTCGGCAAACTTCTGCCGCTTGGAATTCTGGGATCCGGACACATCTGGACGGAACAGGATGTGAAGACATTACAAGGTAAGTATATATTAAGATTCTGTGTTGTTTTTTTTTTTAATCAAAAGACATTATGTAATGTAAGTTGCTCCGTCTTTACCTTATGTCATAGAGATAATATCATAGAACACCAGCATGTGCTTAACCATGCCATATACCTTGGATATACAGGCAGAAGGGTTATCTATTGTTACATCAAGTAATGATTTGTGTCCCACTGTGGGGGAAATAAGTATTTAATCCCTTGCTGATTTTGTAAGTTTGCCCACTGACAAAGACCTGAACAGTCTATAATTTTAAGGTTAGGTTCATTTCAACATTGAGAGATAGAACATCAAAAATAAAATCCAGAAAATCACATTATATAAATTTATTTGCATTTTGCAGTGAGAAATAAGTATTTGATCCCCTAACAACCATTAAGAGTTCTGGCTCCTACAGACCAGTTAGATGCTCCTAATCAACTTGTTACCTGCATTAAAGACAGCTGTCTTACATAGTCACCTTTATTAAAGACTCCTGTCCACAGACTCAATTAATCAGTCAGACTCTAACCTCTACAACGTGGGCGAGACCAAAGAGCTTTCTAAGGATGTCATGGACAAGATCATAGACCTGCACAAAGCTAGAATGGGCTACAAAACCATAAGTAAGATGCTGGGTGAGAAGGAGACAACTGTTGGTGCAATAGTAAGAATATGGAAGAAATACAAAATGACTGTCAATCGACATTGATCTGGGGCACCATGCAAAATCTCACCTAGTAGGGTATCCTTGATCATGAGGAAGGTGAAAAATCAGCCTGAAACTACACAGGGGGAGCTTGTTAGTGATCCACTACAACAGGTGGGACCACAGTCACCACGAAATCCATTATAAAGCATAGTATATATAGCAGCTGGGACCACAGTCACCAAGAAAACCATTGGTAACACATTACGCCGTAAAGGTTAGGTTAGGGCAGCACGGTAGTTCAATTGATAGCACTGCAGCCTTGCTGCGCTGGGGTCTTGGGTTCACATTTGCACAAGCCTCATCATCAACAACAAAAAAAACGTCTGACTGCTGTGCTTGCCAACAAGGATTTTGCCACCAAGTATTAAGTTTTGTTTGCCCGAGGGATCAAAGACTTGTTTTCTCACTGCAAAATGCAAATAAATTTATATAATTTATACAATGTTATTTTCTGAATTTTAATTTTGATATTCTATCCCTCAATGTTAAAATGAACCTACCCTTAAAATGATAGACTATTCATATCTTAGTCAGTGGGCAAACTTACAAAATCAGCAAGGGATCAAATACTTATTTCCCCCACTGTATAACATCACAGACAGCGAGTCAGTCTTTTCAATACGGAAAAGATGTCGCCATGTTCACGGGTGCGCTCTAGCGTGATTTGCATACAACCTCTACAGACAGTGTTCCTGGTTCTTTCAACACGGAACTGACGTCACGATATCCAGGATTGTGCTCCAGCGTGGAACACAGTGATCACTACTGCTGATATCAGCGCGTGTGCGCACACACTGTATGTATGACCTGACAAAGTTGGCCTCTGCCCGTGCATGTGTGCTTGGAATTTTTGGGATGGGGCAGACATATAACACATGCAAGGATTACAATATGTGGATGTGTGAGATTGTTACTGCCTTGATATGGAGGCATATTTAAAGTTCACATACGGCATTATCAGGCACACCAAGCCTCCTGAGGAACTTATTGGATGGGGAAACGCGTTGCAAAAGCAGCTAGTGATACGTTTTCTGTTATCCTATTTTCAGGGACTTAAAGAGAACCTATCACTAAAAATGTTATTTAATTTAAAAGCAGGTAATAACAACATTTAATGATTTGACAAAAACATTTTTTAACTAAGGATATAACATAATGGAGAAAAATTCCTTGTCATGGCACGAGCCTCTGATTCAACTGAGCAGACTTCAGCTGAAGTGGTCTCCAAGGAGGGAATTCCCAGGCTCCTCTGCTCTGCTTACGTCACTCTCCCATGATACATTGCATCAAAGAAATGGAAGTTCTAGATGCAGAGCAGGATCAATGGGCTGCTGTAGTAAAATAGCGATAAAGAAGGTAGAAAGGCAGCATTCACCAGTTTCATTTGTGGCTAAAAGTCCTTTATTTTAACTCATATGGGTATCCATAAAGGGGTGTAGCAGCGGGTGAAGGGAGACGTGGGGAAACAGGAGGACGACGGACATTTAGCGCTTGGATAGCGCTTCTATGGGTCCATTGGGTTTGAGTGCGAAACGGCTCTTGGCCACCTGTCTCCCCGCATGTCTCCTTTCACACGCTGCTACACCGCTATCTGGATGTGCATATGAGTTAAAATAAATGACTTTGAACCACAGACGAAACTGGTGAGTGCTGCCTTTCTACCTTCTTTATCGCTATGTATGACAATTATTGGCTTCCGCACCACCACAAAAAAGGTTTCCTTAAGCAGCTGCCTCTGTCTAATAATATAAGACAATAATAACACTGGTGCCTTCCCATTTCCTCATCTTTCTGCACATTGAACATGCTGTAATACAGTGGTAGCTATTTGTGCGAGTATAATCCAGCCATCCTCCTCAGGCAGCGCTCTCTGCTGATGACCTGTACAGTAGCTGCCAAGTGTCTTCAGTAATCATCAGGCAGTGAGTTGCAGGGCTGCCTGTGCGCTGCCATCTCACTCCTCAGGGCCAAAGCCTTGCTTCCACTCCTTGCTGTGGGCTGCATATTCCTGCCTTGTAGTCACCTGTATCCAGCACCTAAGTTACAGTACATCTTCTGAAAACTCCTGCAGCCTCCCGAGTTACTGATTGTGCCTCTCTCCCACTGTGTCACAGCAAGCAGGGTGAGAGGAGAGAGTTAAGGCTGGCAGCAAATCTTCCTAGTAAAACATGTGTGCCAGACACGAGGTTTATTTCTCAGTCCCCCATGACAGCACCACCAGAGAGAGGGGATCCGCCCATCAGGGACAGGAAACCTATAGGATAAAAGGGTGGTACCTCTCTCCTGCGTCAGTTTGGTTTCCTGTCCCTGACAGGGAACCTTCTAGGATCGGTAGAACTATGGGGGGTCCCTGTAATAGACCTTTTTGCCAGTGTAGAAAACAGAAAAGTAAAAGAATTTTGTTCTCTAGACCCCCGGGGGGGGCCCTCAGGCACTGGATGCATTCTCGATTCCCTGGTCTCAAGGTCTTGCATATGCCTTTCCCCCTCCTATGCTCATCCCGGCAGTTCTACGAAAAATCAGACAGGACAGGGCAAGCCTCATTCCAATAGCCCCGTCTGGCCCAAAAGGACCTGGTTTTCCTGGCTAGGATGCTATCGGTCACCAATCCCTGGGTTCTTCCAGATCTTCCGGACCCCCTATCGCAGGGACTGGTGTTCCACCCCCAGTCAGAGAGTCTCCACTTGACAGCGTGGAACTTGAGAGGTCACTACTAAAGGCAAGGGGCTTTTCGGATAAATCAGTTTCCACATTATTGAAAAGTAGGAAAACAGTAACAACTAAAATCTACGGCAAAACCTGGAAAAAGTTTCCGGCCACCTCTGAGGTGAATTTACAAGATGGGGTCCCAGTTGCTAAAGTGTTAGAATTCCTACAAAAAAGGGTTACATCTAGGCCTCTCGGTTAGCACCTTAAAGGTGCAAATAGCGGCTTTAGGGGCGTTATACAGTGAGAATATAGCTGCTAATCCATGGGTAACACGGTTTATTAAAGCTGCTGTAAGATCTAAACCCATAAACATAAGAAGACTACAAACCTGGGACTTAAATTTTGTCTTCTCAGCTCTAACAGAACCCCCTTTTGAGCCCCTAGATTCGATACCACTTAAATCTTTATCACTTAAAACGGCCCTTCTCACAGCTTTAACATCTGCCCGTAGAATAAAGGCCCCGTCTCACATAGCGAGATCGCTAGCGAGATCGCTGCTGAGTCACAAGTTTTGTGACGCAACAGCGACCTCCATAGCGATCTCGCTATGTGTGACACGTACCAGCGATCAGGCCCCTGCTGCGAGATCGCTGGTCGTGTCGGAATGGCCTGGACCTTTTTTTGGTCGCTGAGGTCCCGCTGACATTGCTGAATCGGTGTGTGTGTGTTATGACCCCAATGGCGAGGGTCTCAGAGGAACGTGGAAGTCTGCAGAATACAAAAATCCAGCTCATAGGGCAGTGGTAACTGGGTTGACCATATATCTACTCCTAACGCCAACACTAGAAGTAGCCGGGGATCATTCCTACGTTGATTCTAGATGACACGCGCCAGCCGGAGAATCTAGCTACCCCTAGTAGAGGAAAACAAAGACCTTTCTTGCCTCCAGAGAAGGGGACCCCAAAGCTGGATAGAAGCCCCCCACAAATAATGACGGTGAGGTAAGAGGAAATGACAAACACAGAAATGAACCAGGTTTAGCACAGAGAGGCCCGCTTACTGATAGCAGAATAAAGAAAGGTAACTTATATGGTCAACAAAAACCCTATCAAAATCCACACTGGAAATTCAAGAACCCCCGAACCGTCTAACGGTCCGGGGGGAGAACACCAGCCCCCTAGAGCTTCCAGCAAAGGTCAGGATATAGATTAGGAACAAGCTGGACAAAAATACAAAACCAAAACAAATAGCAAAAAGCAAAGGGCAGACTTAGCTGATATAACTGGAACCAGGATCAGTAGACAAGAGCACAGCAGACTAGCTCTGATAACTACGTTGCCAGGCATTGAACTGAAGGTCCAGGGAGCTTATATAGCAACACCCCTAACTAACGACCCAGGTGCGGATAAAAGGAATGACAGAAAAACCAGAGTCAAAAAACTAGTAACCACTAGAGGGAGCAAAAAGCAAATTCACAACAGTACCCCCCCCTTAGTGAGGGGTCACCGAACCCTCACCACGACCACAAGGGCGATCAGGATGAGTGGCATGAAAGGCACGAACTAAATCGGCCGCATGAACATCAGAGGCAACCACCCAGGAATTATCCTCCTGACCATAGCCCTTCCACTTGACCAGGTACTGAAGCCTCCGCCTGGAGAGGCGAGAATCCAAGATCTTCTCCACCACGTACTCCAACTCGCCCTCAACCAACACCGGAGCAGGAGGCTCAGCAGAAGGAACTACAGGCACAATGTACCGCCGCAACAAGGACCTATGAAATACATTGTGAATAGCAAACGACACAGGAAGATCCAGACGAAAAGATACAGGATTAAGGATTTCCAATATCTTGTAAGGCCCAATAAAACGAGGT
Source organism: Ranitomeya variabilis (assembly GCF_051348905.1). Classification (NCBI taxonomy): domain Eukaryota; kingdom Metazoa; phylum Chordata; class Amphibia; order Anura; family Dendrobatidae; genus Ranitomeya; species Ranitomeya variabilis. The sequence continues at coordinate 183,654,984 of NC_135233.1, read as the reverse complement.
TTAAATTTGGGAGAGGAGACCTTCATAGGAACAAAGCGGGAAGAAAGCCATACCAAATCCCCAACGCGTAGTCGGGGACCCACACCGTGGCGGCGGTTGGCAAAGCGCTGAGCCTTCTCCTGTGACAACTTCAAGTTGTCCACCACATGATTCCAGATCTGCTGCAACCTATCCACCACAGAATCCACCCCAGGACAGTCAGAAGGCTCCACATGACCCGAAGAAAAGCGAGGATGGAAACCAGAGTTGCAGAAAAAAGGCGAAACCAAGGTGGCGGAACTAGCCCGATTATTAAGGGCAAACTCAGCCAACGGCAAGAATGTCACCCAATCGTCCTGATCAGCAGAGACAAAACACCTCAAATAAGCCTCCAAAGTCTGATTGGTTTGCTCCGTCTGTCCATTAGTCTGAGGATGGAAAGCAGACGAAAACGACAAATCAATGCCCATCCTACTACAAAAGGATCGCCAGAACCTGGAAACGAACTGGGATCCTGTGTCTGACACAATATTCTCAGGAATGCCGTGCAAACGAACCACGTTCTGGAAAAACACAGGAACCAGATCGGAAGAGGAAGGCAGCTTAGGCAAAGGAACCAAATGGACCATCTTGGAGAAGCGATCACATATCACCCAGATAACGGACATGCCCTGAGATAGCGGAAGATCAGAAATGAAATCCATGGAGATATGTGTCCAAGGTCTCTTCGGGACAGGCAAGGGCAAGAGCAAACCGCTGGCACGAGAACAGCAAGGCTTAGCTCGAGCACAAGTCCCACAGGACTGCACAAATGACCGCACATCCCTTGACAAGGAAGGCCGCCAAAAGGACCTGGCCACCAGATCTCTGGTGCCAAAAATTCCCGGGTGACCTGCCAACACCGAGGAATGAACCTCGGAAATGACTCTGCTGGTCCACTTATCCGGGAGAAACAATCTGTCAGGTGGACAAGACTCAGGCCTATCAGCCTGAAATCTCTGCAACACACGTCGCAGATCCGGAGAAATAGCTGACAAGATAACTCCATCTTTAAGAATACCAACAGGATCAGCGACTCCAGGAGCATCAGGCACAAAGCTCCTAGAAAGAGCATCGGCCTTCACATTCTTTGAACCTGGTAAATACGAGACAACAAAATCAAAGCGGGAGAAAAACAATGACCAGCGGGCCTGTCTCGGATTAAGGCGTTTAGCAGACTCGAGATACATCAGATTTTTGTGATCAGTCAAGACCACCACACGATGCTTAGCACCCTCGAGCCAATGACGCCACTCCTCAAATGCCCATTTCATGGCCAACAACTCCCGATTGCCCACATCATAATTTCGCTCGGCAGGCGAAAACTTCCTAGAGAAAAAGGCACAAGGTTTCATAACAGAGCAACCAGGGCCTCTCTGCGACAAAACGGCCCCTGCCCCAATCTCCGAAGCATCCACCTCAACCTGAAAGGGAAGTGAGACGTCAGGCTGGCACAAAACAGGCGCCGAAGTAAACCGGCGTTTCAACTCCTGGAAAGCCTCCACGGCAGCAGGAGCCCAGTTAGCTACATCGGAGCCCTTCTTGGTCATATCCGTCAAAGGTTTCACAATGCTAGAAAAATTAGCGATAAAACGACGGTAGAAGTTAGCGAAGCCCAAGAACTTCTGAAGACTCTTAACTGACGAGGGCTGAGTCCAATCAAGAATAGCTCGGACCTTGACTGGGTCCATCTCCACAGCAGAAGGGGAAAAAATGAACCCCAAAAAGGGAACCTTCTGTACACCAAAGAGACACTTTGAGCCCTTGACAAACAAAGAATTTTCACGCAAAATTTTAAAGACCAACCTGACCTGCTCCACATGCGAATCCCAATTATCAGAAAAAACCAAAATATCATCCAGATAAACAATCAAAAATTTATCCAGATACTTCCGGAAAATGTCATGCATAAAGGACTGAAAAACTGAAGGCGCATTGGAGAGCCCAAAAGGCATCACCAAGTACTCAAAATGACCTTCGGGCGTATTGAATGCGGTTTTCCATTCATCACCTTGCTTAATGCGCACAAGGTTGTACGCACCACGAAGGTCTATCTTGGTGAACCACTTGGCACCCTTAATCCGGGCAAACAAGTCAGACAACAGCGGTAAAGGATACTGAAATTTGACAGTGATCTTATTTAAAAGCCGATAATCAATACAAGGTCTCAAAGATCCGTCCTTTTTTGCCACAAAAAAGAATCCCGCACCAAGAGGGGAAGAAGACGGACGAATATGTCCTTTCTCCAGAGACTCCTTGATATATGAACGCATAGCGGTATGTTCAGGTACCGACAGATTAAACAGTCTTCCCTTAGGAAATTTACTGCCCGGGATCAAATCTATAGCACAGTCACAGTCCCTATGAGGAGGCAGTGCACTGGACTCAGACTCACTGAAGACATCCTGATAATCAGACAAATACTCCGGAACTTCCGAAGGCGTAGAAGAAGCAATAGACACAGGCAGGGAATCCCCATGAATACCACGACAGCCCCAACTTGAGACTGACATAGCCTTCCAGTCCAGGACTGGATTATGGGTCTGTAACCATGGCAGCCCTAAAACAACCAAATCATGCATTTTATGTAAAACCAGGAAACGTATCACCTCGCGGTGTTCAGGAGTCATGCACATGGTAACCTGTGTCCAATACTGAGGTTTATTTGCTGCCAATGGTGTAGCATCAATACCCCTAAGAGGAATAGGATTTTCTAATGGTTCAAGAGTAAAACCACAGCGCTTAGCAAATGAGAGATCCATGAGACTCAGGGCAGCACCTGAATCTACAAACGCCATGACAGGATAAGATGACAGTGAGCAAATCAAAGTTACAGACAGAATAAATTTAGGTTGCAAATTACCAACGGTGACAGGACTAACAACCTTAGCTATACGTTTAGAGCATGCTGAGATAACATGTGTAGAATCACCACAGTAGTAGCACAAGCCATTCCGGCGTCTATGAATTTTCCGCTCATTTCTAGTCAGGATTCTATCACATTGCATTAAATCAGGTGTCTGTTCAGACAACACCATGAGGGAATTAGCGGTTTTGCACTCCCGCAACCGCCGGTCAATTTGAATAGCCAGTGCCATAGTATCATTCAGACCTGTGGGAATGGGAAAACCCACCATAACATTCTTAATGGCTTCAGAAAGGCCATTTCTAAAATTAGCGGCCAGTGCACACTCGTTCCAATGTGTCAGCACGGACCATTTCCGAAATTTTTGGCAATACACTTCAGCCTCGTCCTGCCCCTGAGACATAGCCAGCAAGGCCTTTTCTGACTGAATCTCAAGATTGGGTTCCTCATAAAGTAAACCGAGCGCCAGAAAAAACGCATCAAGATCAGCCAATGCCGGATCTCCTGGCGCCAGTGAAAAAGCCCAATCCTGAGGGTCGCCCCGTAAGAACGAAATAACAATTTTAACTTGCTGAGCAGAATCTCCAGATGAACAGGGTCTCAGGGACAAAAACAACTTACAATTATTCACGAAATTCCTAAACTTAAATCTGTCTCCGGAAAACAGTTCAGGAATCGGTATTTTAGGTTCTGACCTAGGATTTCTGATAACATAGTCTTGTATGCCCTGCACACGAGTAGCCAGCTGGTCCACACTTGTAATCAAGGTCTGGACATTCATGTCTGCAGCAAGCATAGCCACTCTGAGGTAAAGGGGAAGAAGAAAAAAAAAAAAAACTCAGAATCTTCTTTCTTATAATCCCTCTTCTGCAATGCATTAAACATTTAATACTGGCCTGGCAAACTGTTATGACCCCAATGGCGAGGGTCTCAGAGGAACGTGGAAGTCTGCAGAATACAAAAATCCAGCTCATAGGGCAGTGGTAACTGGGTTGACCATATATCTACTCCTAACGCCAACACTAGAAGTAGCCGGGGATCATTCCTACGTTGATTCTAGATGACACGCGCCAGCCGGAGAATCTAGCTACCCCTAGTAGAGGAAAACAAAGACCTTTCTTGCCTCCAGAGAAGGGGACCCCAAAGCTGGATAGAAGCCCCCCACAAATAATGACGGTGAGGTAAGAGGAAATGACAAACACAGAAATGAACCAGGTTTAGCACAGAGAGGCCCGCTTACTGATAGCAGAATAAAGAAAGGTAACTTATATGGTCAACAAAAACCCTATCAAAATCCACACTGGAAATTCAAGAACCCCCGAACCGTCTAACGGTCCGGGGGGAGAACACCAGCCCCCTAGAGCTTCCAGCAAAGGTCAGGATATAGATTAGGAACAAGCTGGACAAAAATACAAAACCAAAACAAATAGCAAAAAGCAAAAGGCAGACTTAGCTGATATAACTGGAACCAGGATCAGTAGACAAGAGCACAGCAGACTAGCTCTGATAACTACGTTGCCAGGCATTGAACTGAAGGTCCAGGGAGCTTATATAGCAACACCCCTAACTAACGACCCAGGTGCGGATAAAAGGAATGACAGAAAAACCAGAGTCAAAAAACTAGTAACCACTAGAGGGAGCAAAAAGCAAGTTCACAACAGTGTGACACCGATCCAGCGATGTCTTCACTGGTAACCAGGGTAAACATCGGGTTACTAAGCGCAGGGCCGCGCTTAGTAACCCGATGTTTACCCTGGTTACCAGCGTAAATGTAAAAAAAACAAACAGTACATACTCGCCTTTCGGTGTCCAGGTCCCTTGCCGTCTGCTTCCTGCTCTCACTGACTGCCGCCGTACAGTGAGAAGTGAGAGCACAGCAGTGACGTCACCGCTGCGCTCTGCTCTCACTGTACGGCCGGATCTCAGTCAGAGCAGGAAGCAGACGGCAAGGGACCTGGACACCGAAAGGCGAGTATGTACTGTTTGTTTTTTTTACATTTACGCTGGTAACCAGGGTAAACATCGGGTTACTAAGCGCGGCCCTGCGCTTAGTAACCCGATGTTTACCCTGGTTACCCGGGTGCTGCAGGGGGACTTCGGCATCGTTGAAGACAGTTTCAACGATGCCGAAGTCGTTCCCCTGATCGTTGGTCGCTGGAGAGAGCTGTCTGTGTGACAGCTCCCCAGCGACCACACAACGACTTACCAACGATCACGGCCAGGTCGTATCGCTGGTCGTGATCGTTGGTAAATCGCTTAGTGAGACGGGGCCTTAAGTGATCTCCATGCTCTATCTGCAAATCCTCCCTTTACACAAATCATGGATGATAGGGTAATCCTAAGAACAGACCCTGCTTATCTACCCAAGGTTGCGTCCAATTTTCACAGGTCCCAGGAGATAATCCTTCCTTCCTTCTGCCCAAATCCTAAAAATAAGAAAGAGGAAAAATTCCACACATTAGATGTGAGAAGGTGTCTAGTACAATACTTAGAATCCACCCAGCGGCATAGGAAGGAAGGGTCTCTCTTTATCTGTTTTCAGGAACCTAGAAAAGGACTCAAAGCTTCCAAAAGCACTATAGCCCGCTGGGTAACAGATGCGATAGCCTTGGCGTACTCGTCCACTGGAAACACAGTTCCTGAGGGACTCAAAGCGCACTCTACAAGAGCTATGGCGACCTCCTGGGCCAAAAGGTCGGAGGTATCAATAGACAAAATCTGTAAGGCGGCCACTTGGTCATCACCTTCAACCTTCTTTAGACACTACCGCTTAGACCTAGCCTCTTCATCTGACTTAACCTTCGGAAGAAGGGTCTTGCAGGCTGAGGTCCCTCCCTAAGCAACAATCTCTGAAATTCTCTCTGCTGGTGCTGTCATGGGCGACTGAGAAAAGCATAGTTACTTACCGATAACGCTATTTCTCAGAGCCCATGATAGCACCTGCTTATTCCCCCCCCCCCCTTATCACGTGTGCGGTGAGCACTTTATTATACGAAGTGTGTTTTTTTATTATAGACACGGTGTAATCCTGTTAAGCAATATGTTAAAAGTGTATATTTTCTTGTTGTCACTAACCTGGAGGACCTCTGATGCTCTGTACACCAAACTGACGCAGGAGAGAGGTACTGCCCTTTTATCCTATAGGTTTCCTGTCCCTGAAGGACGGATCCCCTCTCTCTGGTGGTGCTGTCATGGCCTTTGAGAAATACCGTTATCGGTAAGTAACTATGCTTTTCTAGTACCTGTATATTCATTTGTGTAATGTGTGTGCATAGACAAGTGTGAAATGTATGCAGTGGCAACCAAAAGTTTTGCATTGTTTTTAAAGTGTAATTACTTCCTGGTGATTAATTGAAAGTGTAGGAAGTTATCATGAAAGAACTTCATTTTAACCAAAATACTTAAGAATATAGGGATATATATTTCCGGCACATATCAGCTGTTTGAACAGCAGAAATGTGCCCCTAACAGCTGCGGGTGGAATCTCGATTTACCCGCAGCTGTTAGCCTATTAAATGCAGCTGTCAATCTCTGACAGAGGCATTGAATGTGATTGCGCCGAAAGTGCGTTACCAATTCCACCTATCGGCGCCTGTGTCACATGACTGCGGATCGCCTATAGGTTGCCCCTGTGGTTGTCATTGCCAGATGGCTAGGAGCTCCGTACCTATACGTCATAGGTCGTAAAGGGGTTAATATGACTAAACCACAATTAGAAAGGTATGGAATAATTTAGATGTGTGTGTATTTATTTTTTGTATCTACACACAAATACACATGCTCAAACATATAAATATACACACAAATATAAGACTATCACAAATATACAAATTATGGGGTCTAGGGTTCAAATCCCAGCAAGGACAACATCTGCAAAGAGCTTGTATGTTCTACACTTGTTTGCATGGGTTTCCTCCGGGTACTCCGGTTTCCTCCCACATTCCCTAGACATACTGTTAGGGAATTTACATTGTGAGCCCCGATGGGGACAGTGCTGATCATGTCAATAAAGCGCTGCAGAATTAATGGCACTATATAAGTGAATAAAAAAAAATATAGAGAGATGCAAACCTATATCTGTAATATATGTGAATATATTCATTACAGATATACCATACCTCCCAACCGTCCCGGATCCAGCGGGACAGTCCCGATTTTGAGAGTCTACCCCGCTGTCACGGCCGGGATCTTACTTTTCCCTCACTGCAATGTGAGCCACATACCTCCACCCGCAGAGCCGCACATCACATATATGGCTGCTCTGCGCGCACAGGACCTGTGATGAGGTCACAGGAGGGAAGTAGTCGGGTCACATGATCAGGGGCCTCCGTGTATGCAGGACTCTGCTGTGCTGTCATGGTGCTGGATGAGGGTAAGTTTATGTGTGGGGTCAGGAGGAGAATACAGTGTGGACGTAGCAGAGTCGTGTTTGTACTAGGTCTATGCAGTGGAGCCACGTGTGTACGAGGTGTACGGAGCACAGCCGCATGTGTACGAGGTGTACGGAGCGCAGCCGCGTGTGTACTTGGTGTACGGAGCGCAGCCGCGTGTGTACTAGGTGTTCAGAGCGCAGCTGCGGGTGTACGGAGCAGAGTCGCATGTGTATAACTCCCAACCATCTCGGATCTAGCCACGATCCTCCTTTTCCCGCATGGCCTCAGACCAAATGTACCGCCGCTGTACACTGCTAGCGCGATTGCTAGCTGTGTCGGATCGGAGCAGATATTGCTCCTCGCTCTGACACTGACGGACACAGGAGACATGGAGAGGTCTTTATCAGTGGTGCACCAGAGCTGCAGTGATGTGATTCAGCGCCGTGGGAGAGGAAGCTGCAGGCTGCTGCGAGGGAGCGAGGTAAGAGGTGTGTGTGTGTAGTGATGAAGGCAATGATGAGGGTGGGGTATCTATGTGGCCATTATACTGTACACAGTATCATGTGGGGCCATTATACTGTGCCCAGCATCATGTGGTGGCATTATACAGTATGTAGCATCATGTGGGGCCATTACTGTCAGCAGCATCATGTGGGTTCATAATACTGTACCTAGCATCATGTTGGACCATTATACTGTACCCAGCATGTGGGGCCATTATACTGTACCCAGCATCATGCGGAGCCATTATAATATATGGAGCATCATGTGAGGCCATTATACTGTACGCAGCATCATGTTGGGCCATTATACAGTACACAGCATCATGTGGGGCCATTATACTGTACAAAGCATCCTGTGAGGCCATTATACAGTATGCAGCATCATATGAGCCCATTATACTGTATGCAGCATCATGTGTGGCCATTATACAGTATGAAGCACTGTGTGGCCATTATACAGTATTGAGTATCATGTGTGGCCATTATACAGTATGGAGCACTATGTATGGCCATTATACAGTATGGAACATCATGTGTGGCCATTACTCAGTATGGAGCACTATGTGTGGCCATTACTCAGTATTGGGCACTGTGTGGCCATTATACAGTATGGAGCACTATGTGTGGCCATTATACAGTATGGAGCACTATGTGTGGCCATTATACAGTATGGAGCACTGTGGCCATTATACAGTATGCAGCATCATGTGTGGCCATTATACAGTATAGAGCACTATGTGTGGCCATTATACAGTATGGAGCATCATGTGTGGCCATTATACAGTGTGGAGCACTGTGTGGCCATTATACAGTATGGAGCATCATGTGTGGCCATTATACAGTATTGAGCATCATGAGTGGCCATTATACAGTATGGAGCACTATATGTGGCCATTATACAGTATGGAGCTTCATGTATGGCCATTATACAGTATGGAGCACTGTGGCCATTATACAGTGTGCTGCATCATGTGTAGCCATTATACAGTATGGAGCACTGTCTGGCCATTATACAATATGCAGTATCATGTGTGGCCATTATACAGTATGGAGCACTATATGTGGCCATTATACAGTATGCAGCATCATGTGTGGCTATTACACAGTATGGAACACTATGTGTGGCCATTACACAGTATGGAGCACTATGTAACTATGTGTGGCCATTATATGTAATGATAGAATATATCCCCCCCCCCCAGCTTATATTATTCTGTTTCCTCCCCCTCTATCGGTTGACTATCTGGGAGGAATGGATCCTTTCACCCTATGGGAAGCTATCTAACAGGGATAAAGGAAGGACAAATTTTGTGAGATCGCACCAGTTTTCTAATTTGAGCACTGTTGATTTGGAGCACTTGCAGTTTAATTGTTGGTTCGATTGTCTATGCATCATGGCCTTTGGCCTTTTATTCATGTAATATATTAAAGGTTACGTTTTATTCTAATTACCTACCCTGCTGCTATTGTTGAAACATGTTGGAACATCTAAGTACGTCCCATCCGCGGCTTCCGGGCCGATGATTGCAAATTTGCCTCCAGTATTTGCTGAGTACGTGCTGCATTCATCTTTCCTTCAACTTTGACCAAGTTTCCTGAGCCTTTGTAGCTCACACATCCCCAAAACATCAGCAATACACCTCCGTGCTTTACAGTGGGAATGGTTTACCTTTCATCATAGGCCTTGTTGACCTCTCTCCAAATGTAACATTTATGGTTGCAGCCTAAAAGTTCAATTTTGGTCTTATCACTCCAAATTACCTCTTTCCCGAAGTTTTGAGGCTTGTCTCTGTGCTGTTTTGCATACTGTAGGTGAGATACTTTGTGGCATTTGCGCAGTAATGGCTTTCTTCTGGCGACTTAACCATGCAGCCCATTTTTCTTCAAGTGCCTCCTTATTGTGTATCTTGAAAAAGCCACACCGCTAGTTTTCAGAGAGTCCTGTATTTCAGCTGATGTTTTTTGTGGGTTTTTCTTTGCATCTTGAACAATTTTCCTGGCAGTTGTGGACAACATTTTTTTTTGGTCTACCTGATTTTTTTTTTTTACAGATCCCCTGATTTTCCATTTGTTAATCTCAGTTTGAACGCTTCTGACTGGCATAATCAATTCCTTGTGTCTTTTTGTATCCCTTTCCTGTTTTATACAATTTACCTAACTTTTCCTGTAGATCCGTTGACAATTCTTTTGCTTTCCCCATGACTCACAATCGAGAAACGTCAGTGGCTGGATAAAAAATGCAAGGGTCTGTCTGGATCCCAGAAACTCACTCAGCTTTTATGCACACACAATGATTACAATCAAACAGGTCATAGGTGAGGATGTTACCTTTAGTAGGCATTCAAACCCATTGGTGTCAACTTCTGTGCATGGTATCAGGCCAAAATAGCCAGGGTATGTGAACTTTTGATCAGGGTCATTTGGATGTTTTGGGTTGTCATTATTATTTAAAAAGAGAACAAACTGTAGTTTGACAATAAATGGCCTCACCCAACCACTAACCATGAGTGGACAAAAAGTTTTGGTGTTATCATTCATATTCTCTGAAAATAGTACAAGAAAACAAATATTCTGTCTGGGTATGTAAACTTTTGAGCACAACTGTATATATAAATATGTCTGATTTCTATTATTGTAACGTAACCTCACCTTAAGCCTTTTACTCTGTCTTGTTACCCTTTCATATCAAAAGGGCGCAATAGTCACTGATGAGCGGGAGCGCCATATCTCGTTTTGTTAAGAGTGCCAACCTCTGCAGCTAGGCAGCAGTAGTTTAGGCACCTAGATAAAGAATTGCAGGTCCCTGATGTTGTCAGGATATATATCTATTATACCGTGGGTACGGAAAGTATTCAGACCCCTTTAATTTTTTCACTCATTGTTTAATTGCAGCCATTTGGTAAATTCAAAAAAGTTCATTTTTTTCTCATTAATATACACTCTGCACCCCATCTTGACTGAAAAAAAACAGAAATATAGTAATTTTCGCTAATTTATTAAAAAAGTAAAACTGAAATATGACATGGTCATAAGTATTCAGACCCTTTGCTCAGTATTGAGTAGAAGCACCCTTTTGAGCTAGTACAGCCATGAGTCTTCTTGGGAATGATGCAACCAGATTTTGACACCTGGATTTAGGGATCCTCTTCCATTCTTCCTTGCTGATCCTCTCCAGTTCCGTCAGGTTGGTTGGTGGACAGCCATTTTTAGGTCTCCCCAGAGATGATCAATTGGGTTTAGGTCAGGGCTCTGGCTGGACCAGTCAAGAATGGTCACAGAGTTGTTCGAAAGCCACTCCTTTGTTATTTTAGCTGTTTGCTTAAGGTCATTGTCTTGTTGGAAGGTGAACTGTCGGCCAAGTCTGAGGTCCAGAGCACACTGGATGAGGTTTTCGTCAAGGATATCTCTGTACTTGACCACATTCATGTTTCCTTCAATGGCAACCATTCGTCCTGTCCCAGCAGCTGAACCCCCCCCCCCCCCTAGCATGTTGGTATTGTATTGGGCGGGTGACGAGCAGTGCCTGGTTTTCTCCACACATACTGCTTAGAATTATCACGAAAAAGGTCTATCTTCGTCTCATCTGACCAGAGAATCTTATTTTTCATAGTCTGGGAGTCTTTCATGTGGTTATTTTTTTTTAGCAAACTCTATGCTGGCTTTTATACATCTTTCACTGAGGAGAGGCTTCCGTCGGGCCACTCTGCCATAAAGGCTCGACTGGTGGAGGGCTGCAGTGATAGTTGACTTTGTGGAACTTTCTCCCATCTCCCTACTGCATCTCTGGAGCTCAGCCACAGTAATCTTGGGGTTCTTCTTTACCTCTCTCACCAAGGCTCTTCTACCACGATTGCCCAATTTGGCTGGACGGCCAGGTCTAGGAAGACTTCTTGTAGTCCCAGACTTCTTCCATTTAAAGATTATGGAGGCCACTGTGCTCTTGGGAACCTTGAGTACTGCAGAAATTCTGTTGTAACCTTGGCCAGAAATGTGCCTTGTCACAATTCTGTCTCTGAGCTCGTTGACCAGTTTCTTTGACCTCATGATTCTCATTTGGTCTGACATGCACTGTGAGCTGTGAGGTCTTATATAGACAGGGGTGTGCCTTTCAAAATCAAGTCCTATCAGTTTAATTAAACACAGCTGATTTCAAATGAAGGAGTAGAACCATCTCATGGAGGATCATAAGGAAATGGACAGCATGTGACTTAAATATGAGTGTCTGAGCATAGGGTATGGATACTTATGGCCATGTCCTAATTCAGTTTTTCTTTTTTATTAAATTTGCAAACATTTCTACATTTCTGTTTTTTTTTCAGTCGAGATGGGGTGCAGAGTGTAATGTGAAAAAAATGAAGTTTTTTTAATTTACCAAATGGCTGCAATGAAACAAAGTGAAAAATTTAAAGGGGTCTGAATACTTTCTGTACCCACTGTATATGTCTACAAAAGGACCTATTCACATTGTTTATCTATTATAATGGAATACAAGTCCATTCCTCCTTGAGAAATTACCTTGAGCTATTACCTTGAGTTATTACCGTTTAATAGTCTATGTTAAATGATGTATTGGTGTTTTTAATACCATAAATACAGATTCTTTTTAGAGGAAGTATATGTTCAAGTCATGTATTTGGTAGTATTTTATTTGTATTCATCTAGAATATCACATTTTTGTGTATTGAAGACAATTTTTAATGTTTTACGTTTTCTGCAGCGCTTTACAAACATCATCACTAACCCTGTTGAGGCTCTCTATTGAAATTTCTTGTTGGTATGTCTTTGGTGTGTGGGAGAAAACCCACACAAACAAAGGGATGCAAACTCCTGGCAGATGTTGTTCTTGGTGAGATTTGCACCCAGGATCCCAGCACTGAAAAGCAACAGTGCTAATCACTGAGCCATTGTATTGCCCAGAACTGTGCTGGAGGTTTCTTCACTATAATCCCGGGGTCACACTGGAGAGTTTTACGGACATATGAGAGGCGCAAAAACAATGCTTTGCTCACTGACCAATGATTCTCTATGGGTCATTTCCTATCTGGCGTATATTTTGCAGCCGTATTTTACGGCCGTAGAAAATTGCAGCATGCTGTGTTTGTCAGCATATTGCGCAAAAAATCTGCCAATGAAAGTCTATGGGGGTGAAAAAAATACGGATTACACACGGACCAACACTGTGACTTGCGAGAAATACACAGCGGTGTTCTATAGAAAAGCCAGCAATTCAGTGCGCTGTACAGTAAAATCACCCTGACAGGTTAGAATAGAATAGATCAAGTAAATATCTACTCATAGTATAGGTATATATATATATATATATATATATATATATATATATATATATATATATATATATGCAGCTGTTGCTCCTTGTTGTAAAAACTGGGCAATGAATGGAATGCAGGGGAACGTAGCATCGTAGACTTGCGGTGCTGCGCCCCCCTGCCAGCATAAACTCATATGAACTCTAGCGTGGGAATTTTTCTGAATATTTTCTCACGCTAGCGTTCATATGAGTTTATGCCGGCAGGGGGTGTTAGGGGTCGAGTTCCCGCCTCTGCCCAGGTGGAATCTCGGGCCATCTCCGCTGCGGTCTCCCATTCTTCTCCTGCCGCAGTGGAGCCTGCTCAGCGGAAACGTCGGTCCCAGCGTCTCGCTCAGTCTGACTCTGTACAAAGTGTTACTGCTGCTTTCCCTGCTTCTGCCATTGAAGTCAGTGCTGGGCAGCGACGAGCAGACGCTTCTGGGACTAAGTCCTGCTCTTCTCGTTCTGAGCATGCCCTGAGTAAGATCTCTCAGCGGAGATCGAGGGTCACATGGTCAGATACTGCAGCTAAGTCCATTGGTCCTTTCAGGAAGGTCCTGTAGGTGCTAGGACTAAGTCGTGCTTGGCACACACTGAGCATGCCCAGGGCAAGATATCTCAGTGGAGATTTAGGGTCACATGCTCAGGTATGGCAGCCTCTCATTGGTCCTTCTAGGAAGGTCTTTTACTTGCTGCAGCTGTATAAGGCTCGCATGGCCGCACGCCCATGCGCTAGTATTGCTTTCATTTATGTACTTTGCGCCAGTGTGGTCTTGTATGAGTGTGTTCAGGGACCCGGGTGAAATAAGCCCCTAGAATGCTGGCACCTCCGGCGAGGAGTTCGTATGCTTGTGTGTTCAGGGACCTGGCCGAAATAAGCCTCTAGAATGCTGGCACCTCCGGCGAGGAGTTTCGTGTGCATGCAAGACCACTGACTGCTCTTGTTTAGACAGTTAGCCTGTGCCTCTTTGGAGTCTAACAGGGCGCAGCGCTTTGAGTTCACGGCTACTCTGTGAAGTAACAGAGTTAGCTAACACTGCCATTAGTTCCACTATTTGCTAGCAGCAGGTTCTCCTGCACGGTGGACCCCGGGCTGCGAACACATCTATCCTAATAAAATATATACTTTCATTAGGTGCGTTCCGCTAGCCCTATCATAACAGGGGGCGCATCACCGCAAGTCTACGATGCTACGTTCCCCTGCATTCAATTAATTCCCCAGTTTTTACAACCAGAAGCAACAGCTGCATTAGCAGGCTCCTGGTTGTAAAATTATTTAACCCCTTCAGATGGATTTACAGCATGGGACATGACAGAGCGCCGGAGAGATATGGGATATTGTTGCTTTCTCTAGTCACCTTCCACGACGGCATATGGAGGTTGTCTCTTTGCCCTAATGGGGAACAGGAAACACAGAGAGGTTAAAAGGACCTCCCACTTGCCAGTGTCTTTCCTGTTCCCCATGGGACAGGGAGAGGTTTTCCATGTGCTGTAGTGGCCGGCGGCTACGGTACCTTTGCAGGCTCTGCCTGTATAGCCGGGCAGCAGTCGGTCGCTTCAAGCCTCCTCCTTACGCTGCTCCCGTCGTCCTGCTCGCAGGTACCTCGGGACCCCCTCCCGGCCTTCCCGCGCCCCCACTAGGGCAAAGCAGGCCTGGGTTCCCTGACCGGGCTCCTCCTGGAGCTGCCCGGCGTCCTCCTCCTCCATGCTGTCGGCTCGGCGTCCCGGAAGTGACGTCAGCAGCTCTCGCGCATCACTTCCGGTTTCCCCATACACTGAGAAGCCGGTACTTCCGGGTTTCGCCGGCCGGCGTGTCGGACCTCAGAGCTCCCTCACCTGGATTCCGGAGGGGGAGGGGGATGATTATTCGCTGGAGGCAGGTGCTAGGACGGCGTCCTTAAAAGCCTGCTGAACCACCACTGAGGTAAGGCTATATTCCCCAGTATGGATGGTTCTTCATGCCCCGTATCTGCGGAGCCCAGCGCCACCCCTGCCTCTGTGAGTGTTTGCAGGGATGGGATCCGGGAGGAGTATAGCAGGGGTTAGAAGTCCTCACCCCTCTCTCCCTTTGTATATTTCAGGGAGAAAAACCTGCCCCTAAAGGTGCCAATAGGAAGAAGTGCCCTGTCTGTTCCACTAAATGCCCTCCTAACTGGGATAAGAAACTCTGTCAGCCATGTACTGACAGAATAATAAGAGCTGAGCAGCCATCTCTATTGGATGAGATTCGCTCACTAGTAAAACAGGAGGTACAATCTTCCCTGGCAGCTTTTACACCTCCACCTCCACCTCCGCAGCCGCAACCTCATTCCCCGGCTAAGAAGAGGAAGATTCAGATTGTGGAATCCGAATCTGATTCGGACCTCTCTCATGCCTCATCTGTTGGCTGGGAGGATCCAGTATCACCTAAAGCTAAGGTCAGGAAATACCTTTTCTCCTCAGACTATATTGAGGATCTGGTCTCTGCTGTCCGTAACACCATGGGACTAGAAGAGGAACCTGTACCTCAGTCCATACAGGATCAGATGTTTGGCGGTCTTTCATCAGAGAAGAGAGTGGGCTTCCCAATTCATGCTAACATTGTCAGCATGATTAATCAGGAATGGGAACTACCTGAGAAACGTCTCAGTACCCCTTCAGAAATGAAGCACAGATTTCCGCTTGAGGATGATCTTAAACTGGACATTCCCAAGGTCGACGTGCAGGTGGCTAGAGTCGCCAAGAAAACTACACTCCCCTTTGAGGATTCTTCACAATTGAAGGATCCCATGGATAGAAAAATCGAAAGTCTCCTCAGAAAATCATGGGAAACTTCTATGTCTGTCCTTAAGGCTAACGTCGCCTCCACCTGTGTGGCTAGAGCCCTCTCCTGCTGGCTTGAGAAATTAGAAAATCACATATCTCAAGGTACCTCAAGAGGCGAGATATTGGATTCCCTCCCCATTCTGCATAAAGCTACAGGGTTTTTGGCGGACGCTTCTCTGGAATCTGTAAGAGTCGCCGCCAGATCCCTTGTACTTTCCAACTCTGCCAGAAGAGCTCTCTGGCTTAAGCTATGGAGTGGGGATATCACCTCTAAAGCTAAGCTCTGCGCCATACCCTTTAAAGGAGATTATGTTTTTGGTCCAGCCTTAGACGATATTCTCGATAAGGCTACCGACAAGAAGAAAGCGCTCCCGGAGCAAAAACAACCTAGGAAACGTTTTTTTCGTGGCCCACAATGTCAACCCTCTCAAACAAGAGGTAAAGGAAAAACCGGCAGGTGGAGCTACGCAAAGGGTAGGGGAAAAAATATTTTTGTCCCGCAGCAGCAGCAGCAACAGTCCCAACAGGACAAACAGTGACTCCGATCCGGTGGGGGGAAGACTCTCGAAATATGTGGATCAGTGGGAGAATATCACCAGTTCCCACTGGGTTCTCAATGTCATCAAAGAGGGCCTTTTAATAGAGTTAATTTCTCCTCCCCCAGGGTCTAAAGATCACTTCCCTTCCAACATCAAGGGATCGCAGTCTATTGTCATTGGGTCTCAAGGATCTTATGAGATCAAATGTAATCTCCCCAGTCCCACAATCAGAATGGGGAAAGGGACACTACTCCCGACTCTTTCTGGTTCCCAAACCTTCGGGAGACGTCAGGATTATTATAAACTTAAAGGGTCTGAATCAGCATGTGAAATATCGCAAGTTCAAGATGGAGTCTGTAAGATCTGCGATCCCTCTGATAGAACATCACTCCTTTATGGCAACCATCGACCTCAAGGATGCGTATTTCCACATCCCTATTCACCCGAGACACAAAAAGTATCCCAGGTTTGCGATACAGGGGAGTCATCGGGTGGAGCACTATCAGTTTGGAGTCCTTCCCTTCGGCATCTCCTCAGCACCGAGGGTGTTTTCCAAGGTGATGGCAGAGGTAGTGTCATTCATCCGAAAACAAGGTGTCTGCATAGTGCCCTATCTGGGCGATCTTCTGATAGTAGCTTCCACCGAGATAACCCTACTATCCCATGTCTCAACCACCCTAGAGATTCTGAGATCCCTAGGTTGGATTCCAAACCTACAAAAGTCTCAGCTTCAACCTGCAAAAACCAGGAGATTTCTGGGAGTAATTCTGGACTCAGCAAAACAAATGTCCTTCCTCCCAGACGATCACAGACTTCCCTTAGTAACAAAAATCAGGAAGTTCAAAGAGATGAGGTCTCCTACTCTACGAGAAGGAATGTCGCTGTTGGGCTCCATGACAGCCTGCATACAGTCGGTGGCTTGGGATCAAGCTCACTCAAGGACCCTCCAAGCCCACATTCTAGACAATTGGGATGGTCGACCTGGCTCTCTTACCAAGAGGATCCACACTCCGGGCAGAGTGAAAGCTTCCTTAACATGGTGGATGAATCCCAGGAACCTTCTGAAAGGTGTATGTTGGATTCAGTCTCCTCTAACTACGATCAAAACAGATGCCAGCAAGAGGGGCTGGGGAGCCATAGTAGAGCATGTCCCCTATCAAGGTCATTGGAGCCAGTCGATCACCGAGAAATCATCAAACTTCAGGGAGCTCAAAGCTGTGGAAGAGACCCTATTAGCGGCAAGTCATCAGATTTCTGGACAACATGTCCAGATATACTCTGACAACATGACCACGGTGGCTTATATCAGGCACCAGGGCAGTACAAGGACCCTCAGCCTAAAAAAGATCTCCGCTCGAATCTTTTCCTGGGCCGAAAAACACCTACTGTCCCTGACGGCAATCCACCTGAAGGGTACTACAAATTTTCAGGCGGACTACCTAAGCCGCCAGGATATTCATCCTGGCGAATGGAGCCTGGATCTTCAAACATTCAACATGTTGGTTCACAGATGGGGTCATCCAGACGTCGACCTCTTTGCCTCTCACCAGAACGCAAAAGTCGAAACCTTTTTTTCCTTGAACCCAAGAGGCAATCCCAGGGGGTTGGATGCTCTAACCCAAGATTGGCAGTTTCACCTGGCTTACGCATTTCCGCCAATCCCAATCCTTGCCAAGGTTCTACGGAAGATACGCCTAGAAAGGACTCCGACTATCCTGATAGCTCCATTGTGGCCCAAAAGAAATTGGTTCAACTTAATTATCCAACTACAAGTGGATGGACCGGTAATGTTACCGATAAAGCACGATCTTCTTTCTCAGGGTCCCATTCTCCACTCAGACCCTCAGAAGTGGAGCTTGGCGGCGTGGTTGCTGAAGCCCAGGTTTTAAGAGCTAAAGGACTATCAATCCCCGTCATAGCTACTCTCCAAAAATCGAGAAAACCGGTAACCAACGCCATCTACAATAAGATCTGGAAAAAGTTTTCTTCATTCTGTCTGCCTAACCTTCCAGACCCTCTCAAGCCTAATATACCCATCATTTTGGATTTTTTACAAAAAGGCTTGGAAATAGGTCTCAGGCCCAGTACCTCAAGGTCCAGGTCTCTGCGCTTAGCTCGTTTTTTGACCACGATTTAGCGAGTCATCGCTGGATTAAAAGGTTTATGACATCAGCTACTAGAATGAATCCTAGAAAACAGATCATAGTTCCCCCATGGGATCTCAATGTAGTACTTCAAGGTCTGACAGGTCCACCCTTTGAACCACTATCTTCTTGTTCTCCACAAAACCTAGCCTACAAAACTGTGTTTTTGGTAGCCATTACTTCAGCCAGAAGGATTGGTGAATTACAGGCCTTGTCTATACGAGAACCTTATCTTCTGGTAAGAGATGATTCAATTGTGCTTCGTCTGGATCCGTCCTTTCTTCCGAAGGTTATCTCTGACTTTCATCGTTCTCAAGAGATTTTCCTACCCACCTTTTGCCACAATCCAGCAAACTTGGAAGAAAGAAGATTCAACACCTTGGATGTCCGGCGTATTCTTTTACAGTACTTGGACCTGACCCGTTCGCTCAGAATTGATCATAACCTATTTGTCCATCTCTCAAGACAAAACAAGGGGAAAAAAGTAGCCAAAAGTACCATCGCTACATGGATCAAGAAAGCTATAACGGAAGCCTACCTCGCTCTAAACAAATTGCCTCCAGTAGGAATCAAAGCCCACTCAACCAGATCTACATCGGTTTCCTGGGCAGAAAGAGCAGGCGCATCTCCGGAGCAGATTTGCAGGGCAGCAACATGGTCTTCACTCCATACCTTCTCTAAACATTACAGACTAGATGTATTGTCCAATAAGGACTTAGCCTTCGGCCGTAAAGTACTCCAGGCCGTTGTCCCTCCCTAGTGCCAAATTAGTTGGTATTCCTCCATATGCCGTCGTGGAAGGTGACTAGAGAAAATAGAATTATTCTTACCGTTAATTCGGTTTCTGGGAACCTTCCACGACGGCACTAATTTCCCACCCGATACATATTCCTGGATTAGTTCTGGGATTCTGAAGGTAAACCAGTGCTATGGTCTCAGTTGTAAGTCACTGGCAAGTGGGAGGTCCTTTTAACCTCTCTGTGTTTCCTGTTCCCCATTAGGGCAAAGAGACAACCTCCATATGCCGTCGTGGAAGGTTCCCAGAAACCGAATTAACGGTAAGAATAATTCTATTTTTTTCTCTTTTACAGAACCCGGGTCTTCAGGTGGATTAAGCGTACAATAAAGATTTTACAACTCCATGTATGTATTAATTTCATTAAAATACTTTATTCTTAATGTGTGTGTGTATTATTAACCCTTTACTACTATTGGATTAATAATGGATAGGTGTCTTATTGACATCTCTCTATTATTAAGCAGGCTTAATGTCACCTTACATCAGCAAGGTGACATTAACCCTTTATTACCCCATATCCAACCGCTACTCGGGAGTGGGAAGAGAGAGGCTAAGTGCCAGAATAGGCGCATCTTACAGATGTGCCTTTTCTGGGGTGGCTGGGAGCAGATGTTTTTAGCCGGGGGGGGGAGGGGGCAATATCCATGGGCCCTCTCTAGGCTATTAATATCTGCCCTCAGTCACTGGCTTTCCCACTATGGCGGAGAAAATTGCGCAGGAGCCCATGCCAGTTTTTTCCATGATTTAACCCTTTTTTGTAACAGCTAGAGCCCCCACATTTTGCACACACACTCTACTAACATTATTAGTGAGGAATATGTAAAAAAATAAGGGATATGAAATGGTTTACCATATGTAAACCATGTCTCATGTCCTGCGGGTTTGATAAGGAGATAGCAAAAGCCGGCAATTGAATTACCGGCTTTTATGTTATCTACCGCTTTATGAAATATGTGTGTATATATATATAGATAGATAGATAGAGAGAGAGGGAGAGAAAAAATTGGAACAGCATCAGATACTACCTTAAAGACGTGCAAAGTTTCCCCAAACAATATTCAAATGGCTTTTAAAATGGAAATAAAAAAGGAAAACAGCACAAAAAAACTAAAAAAAAAGTGGACTTTATTGCCCAAACGGCGTGGCAGCGTTTCGGATATAGTATCGTTTCTCAAGCGCATGCGCTTTACATGCGCATAATACGCAGCCCCACCCTGCCTACGGATGACATACGGATCACTGTTTTGGGATCATTTCTGCGTATTATGCCTGTAAAAAAAACGGACCGTATTTTCATACTCCAAGTGTGACATCGGCCTAACAGTGAGTGCATTGAACAATGCTAGATATTCAGACCTTTCAGTGGATAATCTGGGGCACAGATGGGCAGCCTGTGTCCCATCATATATCATTCCATAGCATTTATTTATGAAAATCTTTTTGCACCCTAAGGCTAAGTGCACACATTGCAGAATTGCCACGGAAATTTCCACAGCAATTCCGTAACTCCTGCCGCGGGTATATCGCATGTGGAATTGGCATGCGTATTCCCGCTAAACACTAGCGTTTTGCATGCATAATTAGCTTGCAGAATGCTAGCGTTTTCCAAGCGATCTGTAGAATCGCTTGGAAAACTGATTGACAGGTTGGTCACACTTGTCAAACATAGTGTTTGACAGGTGTGTCCAACTTTTTACTATTGATGCTGCCTATGCAGCATCAATAGTAAAACGATAGAATGTTAAAAATAATAATAAAAAAAAAGAATTCATGATATTCTCACCTTCCGGCGTCCCTCGCAGCGTTCCCGCTCCTCGCGATGCTCCGGTCCCAATAATGCATAGCTGCAAAAACTCCGCTACGTCATCACAGGTCATTTTCGCAATGCATTATTGGGAACGGAAGCATCGCGAGGAGCAGGAACGCTGCGAGGGACGCCGGAAGGTGAGAATATCACGATTTTTAATTTTAATTCTTTTTTTTAACAATTATATGCTTCCTAGGGCCTGGAGGAGAGTCTCCTCTCCTCCACCCTGGGTACCAACCGCACATGATCCGCTTACTTCCCGCATGGTGGGCATAGCCCCATGCGGAAAGTGAGAGGATCAATGCATTCCTATGTGTGCTGAATCCCTGAACATGCTGCGTTTCTTTCCGGAATGCGATTCCGCCGCAGAAGAAAACGCAACATGTGAACAAAAATTGCGGATTGCGTTCTAATAATAGGATGCTTAATGTATGCATTTTTTCCTCGGTTTTATCGCGTTTTTATAGCGAAAAAGCGCGAAAAATCCTGAACGTGTGCACATAGCCTTAATGAGATAATTCCTAATTCTTAAGTATTGTTTAATTATGTGAACGATGAAAGAGATTTTGTTTTTTGCTTTGTCGGTATTAGTATACGTATATACATAAGTAACAATAGCAGAGAAAGAGTGATAACTTCTTGTTCTACCATATTTTTTTGTGTGTTCTAGAAAACATGTCAGCCAGTAAAGTAGTTCGAGCGAGTGTGGACCTCCACTCAAACATTATGAAACTTGCTGATGGAGAAGTAGTCTTATATGAGAACAGACCAAATGATGTTATTACTGAAGAACGAGTCTTTATCCGGGCTGCTACTTTGCTCATGTGTGCCTTCTATAGGAACCAGTTGGTCAATATATATGTACGTCCTGCCCTGGTAGTGCTAGCTTGCAAGATGTCAACCAGCTCCTCAAGAGGTAGGGGGCCGCTACATTCATCTCTTGTTACTTCGAACAATGTACATCACTAATTTTAATCTAGTTGTTATGATTTTCCTATTTTTCCGAAGAATCCAATTGTACGTAAATGATGTGTGCAAGGACCTGCAGATATTCCTGCTATTAAATAGTTTGTCCAGCCCTAGGGACATTTATGGCAAGCAGTGCAGCTTGCTAAATCCTAACAGTTTCTAATATACATGCAGTGGGTTGTGAAAGTATTCAACCCTCACTTCCTTGGCTTTTTATTAATTTTGTTACAACTTGTGTTTAAATATTTTTGTAATTTGATTCGTGTGTGATACGTCAGCACTAAATAGTCTGAGTTTGTGAGGTGAAGTGAAAAAATATAGGCATAAATTACATTTCTGGGATCAAATAACTAAAAATTTGCATGTGCGTATGTTTTCACCCCTTTTGCTATAAACCCCCTAAACATTGGTGCAAGTAAAGACCTTCATAAGTCCCATGCTTAGTGAATGAAAGTCGAGCTGTATTCAATCTAAGTGTCACATGGTTTGTCAGTATATACACACCGTTTCTCAAAGGCTACTGAGGCTACAACACCATTAAGCAAAAGGCACCAATAACCAAACAACATTAAGGAGCTTTCCAAGCAAGTCAGGGACAAAGTTGTTAAGAAGTACAAGTCAGACTTGGGTTATAAAAAGAAAAAAATATCTCATTTTCTGATGATCCCCCGGAGCACCATCAAATCTATTATCCTCTAATGGAAAGAGCATGGTACCACAACAAGCCTGCGAAGAGAGGGCCACCCACCAAATCTCTCATCCAGGGTAAGGAGGGCATTAATCAGAGAGGTAACGCTGAAGTAGCTGCAGCGTTCCAAAGCAGACACTAGAGTATCTTTCCATATGACCACAATAAGACATTGTAATGATTATAAGGGATAACTCAGGAGACTCTTTGCATGGAACAAGACAACTACAGGACTCAGTTTTATAAGTGGTAAAGTCTATATTATCACACGGTGATTCAAACAGGTGCAGAGAGAAACTCAAGTCCACAACACTTGGAGTAAATATTAAACGCAGCTTAGAAGTCTATAGGAAACTTCAGAGGAAAATGCAATCACACAGAAAGTCTATGAAGCACAATTATTCTTGACGATACTTGACACGAATAAGTCCTTGGTAGTCCAAACACCGATAGATATGCTTTTAAGGCAGTTCAAATAATATCTTAGCACAACCAGGGAGGCCTGGGTAAAAGTCTCAGGTTTAAGCAGAGCAGCAACAGCTTACATGTCCAGCAAATGCAGATGGAAACAAACACAAGCAGCCAGATGGAGGATTACTGGAACTGGTGTATGCAGCAGAAACTCAGAGCTGAGTAGCAGGATCTCCACACAGGTTCACAGGAGCAGGTGCAAAGCCAGGGAGTCATCAGGAGCTGGATGCAAGGCAGAATACTCTAGCACAGACTAAAGGCTGGGGTGGAGTTATATAGCAGGAAGACACAGTGCACATGAGACCAAAGACGCCATCTTGGAAAAGGGCAGTAATGCACAAAAGGTAATCAAAATGTTCAGAGTCCTGACAGACATACTTGTCATATGGGTAGCTTTATGGAAGAGTGGGCAGAAAAAACTTTTACTTGCACATAATAATTGTAAGGCTCGTTTTGAATTTGCCAAAAGACATGTGGGAGACTCCCCAAATATATGGAGGACCTACACCTGTGGTCAGATGAGATAAAAATTTTAATTTTTGGAAACCAAAGTAAACGCTATATCTGGCACAAAAACAACAAAGTTCATCACACCAAGAACACTATACCCACAATGAAACCTGGTGGTGTCATCATCATGCTGTGGTGATGCTTTTTAGCAGCAGGAACAGGGTAAATGGTCAGAGTTGAGGGGAAGACAGATGTCAATGATTTGCGATTGGAACAGAGGTTCACCTTCCAACAAGACAATGACCCAAAGCATACTGCTAAAGCAACACTAAAGTGGTTTAAGGGAAAGCATGCAAATGTTTTGGAGTGGCCTAGTCAAAGCCCAGACCTTACTCCAATTGAGAATCTGTGGTCAGATTTGAAGATTGTTGTCCACTAGAGGAAACCACCTAACTTGAAGGAGCTGGAACAGTTTTGCCTTGAGGAATGAGCAAAAATCCCAGTGTCAACATGTAGAAAAGATCATGGAGACTTGTACAAAGTGACTTGCAGCTGTAATTGCCGCAAATGAAGTCTCTACAAAGTACTGACTTTAGGGGGTGAATATTTATGCACACTGAAGTTTTCAGTTATTTTGTCCTATTTGTTGTTTTCTTCACAATAAAAAGAAACCCAAATGTTCACAGTTGTAGGTATGTTTTTTACATCATGAATTGAGGCGAACACAAAAAAAGAACAGTGAAATTCAAGGTTGTGAGGTAGCAAAAAGTAAAAAAAAATGCTAAGGAGAAGGGTGGGGGATGAATACTTTCACAAGCCTTTGTAGTATCGCTTAGGCAAAACAGGTGTGTGTTTAGTTTTTTTTTTTATCCACAGAGTCAGTGTAAAATGGGTTTGTCCAATCCTTGGGAAATTTTAAGCAAGCAGTGCAGCTTGCAGAATTGATAGTTTAGCTCTTGGTTCAGCATGCCTGTTCAGCTGGTCGTCACTTGTAACTTGCAGTTACGAGATCTAGCTTCTCAATCACCTCTATCAATGGTTCAGTGGTTGTCACGTTTCCATAGGTTTGCAAATGTATAGAGCATTGAGAGAAGTGGATGAGAAGCTAGTAGGCATGTGATAGTAGGCATGTGAATGCAAGTTTGTAAATTGCATACTTGCACTCTCTATTAGACCTTTAGAACCGGCAAGCTGAGATTAATCCTGATAACTAACTTTTGCAGCATTTTTTGTGCCAAAACCTGATGAAGTATAATCAGATTTTTTTTTTTGTACTAAACTTTATCAACATGCATAAGAGACAAAAACAAATGTATTTTGTGCAAAACCTTGGGTTTTACAGAATGCAGAATATCACTTCTTTCAGCTTTTTTTCAGCGTTTTGCACCCGTCGAAAGTAATGGGTGGTGAAAAAAATGCTGGTATCAGATTTTGTTGCATTTGTAGGAAAAAAAAAACAAGTACAGCAGTATGTGAAACCCATTTGTTTTTCTGATTTTCACAAGTTTACCATGTTGTCTTGGTCACCTGAGATTGCAGTTAGGACTAGTATAGTGTAATTAAATTAGTGATGTGTACAAAAGTAAACATTGGCTGACCATGGTGTGAAATTGAACAATGCCTGGGCAACTCAATGGAGGACCAAAGTGTAAAAGTAAAGTGTCCTACAAATTCAATGCATTGCCAGTGTCTTAAGTATTCCTGACCAATTCACTGCTTGCATTAGTATTGTATATTTTTTCATGAACATATACCTTGCATTGGTAACCTGTGTTCATGCTTTTGTGGTAGACGCAAGGCTGAACTTTGCGATACTAAAAAATGCACCAAAACCTGCGTTTTTTACGCTGCTTCTTTTCTGCCAAAAGAGGAGGTTTTCCTGTATCAAGAACGCAACATTTCAGAGTACAGGTTTCCAGCTGCTGCAACCCCATGGGTTGGGAGATACAACGTATTATTCGAGCATTAGGGAACGCGGGTAACCTGTGCTGCTGGTAGTGTATCCACAAAAGAAGCCAATAAATGGCATAGAGACTAACAGTGCGGTTCAATCTCAATGCTTTTTAGAATCCTTTGATTTCTTCATCAGGAGACCACAAAGATTAACTCCTCACTCCCCAAGCCTGCTTTCACCTTCGTGACCAGTGTCACTTTATGTGGTAATAACTCTGGAATGCTTCTAGCGATGCTGAGATGTTTTTTGGTGACATAGTGTACTTCATGATAGTGGTATATTTTGGTTGATATGAGTTTCGTATAATTATGAAAATATCTAAAATTTGAAAATGTATCAATTTTTAAACTTTAAATTTTTGTGCCCTTAAGTCACAGATTTATGTCACAAAATAGTTACATTTCCCACATCTACTTTACATCAGCACAAATTAAGATAATTTTCTTTGCTAGGAAGTTAGAAGGGTTAAAAGTTGACCAGCGATTTCTAATTTTTCCAATAAAATTTACAAAACCAATTTTTTTTAGAGACCACCTCACATTTGAAGCGACTTTGAGGGGTCTATATGACCGAAAATACCCAAAAGTGACACCATTCTAAAAACTGCACCTCTCAAGGTGCTCAAAACCACATTCAAGAAGTTTATTAACCCTTCAAGTGCTTCACAGGAACTGAAGCAATGTGGAAGGAATAAATTACATTTAATTATTTTTCACAAAAATTTTAATTTAGACCTACATTTTTCTATTTTAACAAGAATAACAGGAGAAAATGGACTTCTGTATCTGTTGTGCAATGTCTCCTGAGCTTGCTGATAACCCATTTGTAGGGGAAACTATAGTTTGGGCGCACGGCAGGGCTCGGTAGAGAAGGAGTGCCATTTGACTTTTTGAATGCAAAATTTGCTGTAATAATTAGCAGATGCCATGGCATGTTTGGAGAGCACCTGATCTGCCTAAACAGTGGAAACTCCTCACAAGTGACCTCATTTTAGAAACTAGACCCCTCAAGGACCTCATCTAGATATGGGGTGAGTACCTTGAATTTTATTAAGTTTTTCAAAATAGTATTACAGAAGAGAAAGAATCAAAACCCTTCATGATAAGAACAGATTTCTTAAGATCGCAAAACTTGATGCAATTTCTAACAACAAAAAATAAACAAATTTGTCATCAATGTTAAATTGTCACAATGTAATACGTTTACATGTCAATATATAGCTTAAGCAAAAACATAGACCCTACAAGACACGGACAGAAGGGGGAGATAAAACCTATATTTGTTATTTGACCCATAGCAACTAATTTTCACTGCATTTATTAGTCGTCTCCCAGAACCCAATACGTGTCCCAAGGAATCCAAACTGCATTGAAACAATCAATATTATTATTCAACGTCGCAGTGAGATATTCCATACCTTGAATATCTTGTATTTGCGACTGTAGCTCTGTGTTTGATGGGGGACAAATCGACTTCCGCTTACAGGCTATCAAACATCTGGCAGCCGTTGTTATATGTAACAATAGCTGTTTGACTTCGCGATCTAGTTTAAATGATGATATATTGAGTAAATAAAATTTTGGACCCAAGAGGGTGGCTGGTGACATTGCTAATCAAGGACTTGACATATTCCGAGAAGACTAGAATATTTGGGCATGGCCAAAACAAATGGGACAGGTCACCTTCTGCATTCTGTATTGAATGGAAGCGTTGGCACAGGTGATGAAGTTCACATTTTTTTTTTATTTTTAGAGTGGAACCTCAGGACCTCAGTCCGGGGGGCTCCGAAGGAGGCGTAACTAGTGAGCCCCAGGTATCCCGTAGTAAGATACCTCGAACAGGACCAGAGTGGAATACCTGGGGGGCATAGGTGCTACCTCCAGTTAGACCCCGGACACGTGGCAGCTGTACCAGCAGGACAAACAGGTAAACAAATATAATAGAGATGGTGGAGCAGACTGACGGACACAAGGTATGAGATGTGGAGCTGGCTCTGGTGAGGGTAGTCAGATTCTGGGTAGATGGGAGGAAGCTGTCTCTGGTACCTTTAGTGTTGTCCAGGGTACGGATGACTGGTGGCGGAACGGGATGGCACTTGCGTATCAAGGTGCAGGAGTAGTCTGAGGGTTGCCGAACAACTGGACACTGATATTCTGCGGAAACAAACAGTATAAGCAGAGTGCAAAACAGAATGCTATTAAAGAGCAGTCAGAACAGGAACAGAATCGGAAACAGCAAGAGTAGATACTCGCTGCTTCGGCACCCTCCATATGACGGAGGGGCCAGAAGTAGTAATCAGTACACTGCCATTGGCTAATTAAGATTTTCAAAAAATGCGCGCTGTCCCTTTAAAAGACCGGAGGTACACGCCCGTGTCCTAAGCATAACTCCCTGGAGGCCTGCTGGCAGTGTGCCAGGAAGTGGGGGAGGGAGAAGCAACAGGAGGACACTGAGGAACAGACCGAGAGCGAGGATCCACGCAGGGACCTCGCAGGGGCTGCTCCAGGAGCAGGTCAGGGACCAGAACTGGGGGCAGCGCCAGAACCGGGTGTAACACATTCCCACATCTCCAACAACTAGGGATGGCAGTGTTAAGTTTATGCAGGAAGGAAGGAGTATGATACCAGAGCATGAGTGACAACCTCATCATTAACTACAAAAAAATGTCTGACTGCTGTGCTTGCCAAGAAATATTAAGTTTTGATTGCCAGAGGGATCAAATACTTATTTCTCACTGCAAAATGCAAATTAATTTGTATAATTTATACAATGTGATTTTCTGGATTTATTTTTTGATATTCCATCAATGTTAAAATTTACCTACCCTTTAAATTATTGACTGTTCATGTCTTTGTCAGTGGGCAAACTTACAAAATCAGCAAGGGGTCAAATACTTATTTCCCCCACTGTAGATGGAAACCCCAAAGTAAATGTTCCGTGTGGAGCGCCGGATAAATGTGATCCTTAATGTTATGTAAAATGTTCCCAATAAAAGCTTAAACTCAATCCACAAAAAAAAATCAAGTCCTCACTCAGGTCCATCATCTGTTCTTGGAAATATAGGAGGCTTCCACGATACTGGTAGCACACAGGCTCAGGAAAAGCGAAATGTCTTCTCCTCCCTCAAAAGGAATTCAGCAAATTCTATACTCCTAAAACCAAATACCCCCCTCCCTGCTGAGCCCCAGTGTGTCTAAACCACATTTATCATCCACATGTTTGGCATTTCTGTAGCAGTGAGAGCCCGCCTAATTTATGGGTGCATGTCTCCAGAAACATGAGCTGGGCATAATGTACTGGTCACTTCAACATATACTGATCACTACAATGGCAGTTTGCAATTTTAACTCCACAACTTCCACTATTAATTGTTTCAGGAACAAACACTCATAGAGTCAAAATTGTCACTACACTTGTAGATAAATTCCCAAAGGGGTATAATTTCCTAAATGGGGTCAGGTGAGGGGAGATTCTGCTTTTCTAGCACCTTAGTGGCTCTGTATTTGGAGTCCGCAAAGAAAATCTGCTCTCCGTTCCTCCCAGGTCTCTCTGTGTGGCTATTTTTTTTTTTTTTAAATGTGGTCAATTTAAGGGGAGCTATGACTATAGAGCACACTGCAATAGATTAGTAGTAACCAAATATTTTATTAAACCACTACGTGTTTCGGCAGCGGACTGCTACCTTCCTCAGGTGGACGTCCGCTACCGGAGTTGTGCAGGGGTGCACAACCCTTCCAGGTGAGAGGCTAATACCCCACCTTTCATTGAAACATCCCAATTAAACCACCTGGTGCTTCTCATGCTGCTCTTTCATGTTTATTGTCTCTGTGTGGCTGAGCAGTGCTGTACCGCTATGTATAGGGTATTTCTACATTCAGCAGAAATTGTGGTGCCATTTTTACTCATTTCCCAGTATGAAAATGTAAAATTTGGGGCTGACATGCAATTTTGGTGGTAAAAATGTAAATAATATTTTCTTCACTGCCCAATGGTATCAAATTCTGTGACACACATGTGGTGTCAATATAATCACTGCACCGCTAGATGAATTTATTGAGAGGTGTAGTTTGTAAAATGGGGTCCCTTATCTGGGGTGCTGATGTTCTGGCACCTCAGGGGCTCTGCCAATGTGACATGGCACCCTCAAACCAGTGCATCAAAATCTGCACTGTAATATGACGCTCTTTCCCTTTTGAGTTTTGCATGGTGCCTCAGTAGTTTTCGACCACATATGAGGTATCGGTGAACTCAGGAGAAATTGCAGAATAAAGTTTGGGGACTATTTTTTCCTTTTATCCTTGTGAAAATACAAACTGTGTGGCTAAATTACACGTTTTTGTGTGAAAAATTAGATTTTTTTAAAAAAATTTCACGCCTCATTGTTATAAACTTTGTGACGTATTTGGGGTTTCAAGATGCTCACAACACATCTAGATAAATTCCCTCAGGGGTAGGTCTAGTTTCCAAAATGGTGTCACTTGTGTGGGGGGTTCCACTGTTTGGGCACCTCAGGGGCTCTCCAAACACGACATGATGAGTTCTCCTTTCCTTCCAAGCCCTGCCGTGCACCCGAACAGTAGTTTTCCTCCACATACATGCACTACAAATT
The DNA here is from genome assembly GCF_051348905.1 of Ranitomeya variabilis. Taxonomy (NCBI): domain Eukaryota; kingdom Metazoa; phylum Chordata; class Amphibia; order Anura; family Dendrobatidae; genus Ranitomeya; species Ranitomeya variabilis. The sequence continues at coordinate 183,624,681 of NC_135233.1, read as the reverse complement.
GTTTGATGCAATTTCTTCTGTTACCCTTTTGAAAATGCAAAATTTGGAGCTAAAAAAACATTTTTGTGGGAAAAATGTGATTTTTTATTTTTTTTTATTTTTCATGGCTCAATGTGTTAGGGGTCGAGTTCCCGCCTCTGCACAGGGGGAATCTCGAGCCATCTCCTCTGCGGTCTCCCATTCTTCTCCAGCCGCAGTGGAGCCTGCTCAGCGGAGATGTCGGTCCCAGCGTCTGGCTCAGCCTTATACGGTGCGGATGGTTACAGCTGCCTTTCTAGGCTCAGCCATTGTAGCCAGTACTGGTCAGCGGCGAGGAGACATCTCTGGGACTAAGTCCTGCTTTTCCCCTTCTGAGCATGCCCAGGGTAAGACCTCTCATTGGAGGTCGGGGGTCACATTCTCAGGTACTGCAGCAGCTCCCATTGGTCCTCTAGGAAGGTCCTGAAGTTGCTCAGGTACTGTAGAAGCTCCCATTGGTCCTCTAATATCAACTAAGCTATGTGTTCAGCGCCAGTGTGGTCATGTGTATGTGGTTTCAGGGTTCGGCTGAAATAAGCCCCTAGAATACTGGCACCTCCGGTGAGGAGTTTAGTGTGTGTGGATTCAGAGCCTGGATGAAATAAGCCCCTAGAATACTGGCACCTCCGGTGAGGAGTTTCTATTCTGACTGCATGATCACTGTTCGCTCTATTTGGTAGCTGTGTTCCTCTGTGAGGTTAACAGGGCACAGCGTTCTCTTGTCTTAAGTGACTCTGTGAAGTAACAGGGTTCACTTATACCGCCATATAGTACCGTCACTTACTAGCAGCAGGTTTTACTCCTGCACGGTGGACCCCGGGTTGCAAACGCACCTATTTCTCTATAAATATATATTTGGTGCGTTCCGCCAAACCCTAACACAATGTTATAAACTTATGTGAAGCACCTGGGGTTTCATTGTGCTCAATACACATCTGAGGGGTCTAGTTTCTAAAATGGTGTCACTTGTGGGGGTTTTCACTAGTGATGAGCGAGTATACTCGTTGCTCGAGATTTCCCGAGCATGCTCGGGGGGTCTCCGAGTATTTGTAAGTGCTTGGAGACATGTGACATGACTCTCTTGATTTAAAGGCATAAAAATTAAAAGTTTGAAAATTGCAAAATATTAAACATTTTCTCCAAATTTCCGATTTTTTTTCACAAATAAACGTAAGTTACATCAAAGAAATTCTACCACTAATATGAAGTACAATATGTCACGAGTAAACTCTCAGAATCATTGGGATCCATTGAAGCGTTCCCGAGTTATGACCTCATAAAGTGACAGTGGTCAGAATTGAAAAAATTGGCCTTATCACGAAGGTGGGAACAGGCGTCAGGGTGAAGGGATTAAAGTCTGTGGTATTTATTTACAGTGGGTTGTTGGTGTGAGAGTTTGTGGGTGTCTTCGTCCTTTGGTTGCTTCCCTCCCTTATTTATCTTTTTTTAACCCCTTCCCAACCTGTGACACAGCGTATGCTTCATGAAAGTCGGTGCCAATCCGACCTGTGACGCATATGCTGTGTCACAGAATGATCACATTCCTGCAGATCGGGTGAAAGGGTTAACTCAAATTTCACCCGACCTGCAGGGGCAGGGGGAGTGGTGCTTCAGCACGGGGGGATGGCTTTGCCCCAGCGTGGCTATGATCGCTCTGATTGGCTGCTGAAAGTGAAACAGGCAGTCAGAGCAATTTGTAATATTTCACCTATGAAACTTGGTGAAATATTACAATTCAGCCATGGCCAATGCTGCAATATCATCGGCCACGGCTGGAGACCCCGATCTGCCCCCGCCACCTACTGACGGCGGCCGCCGCCATTAGTCTTTCCTCCCCTCCGTCCTGTCCTCTGCCACCCTCCTCTCCCCTCCGCCCCCCCCCCGCTGTCCGATCCCACCCCCATACTTACAGTCCCAGTGTCCCTCCATCTTCTCCTATGGCTGCCACCATCTTCCAAAATGGCGGGTGCATGCGCAGTGCGCGTGCCAAATCTGCTGGCCGGCAGATTCGTTCCAGGTACATTTTGATCACTGTGATAGGTTTTATCATAGTGATCAAAATAAAAAAAAATAAATAAATACCCCCCCCCCCTTTATCACCCCCATAGGTAGGGAACATAATAAAATAAAGAAAATATATTTATTTTTATTTTTCCACTAGGGTTAGGCTTAGGGCTGCAATTAGGGTTAGAGTTAGAATTAGGGTTCGGGTTGGAATTGGGGTTAGGGTTAGCATTAGGGTTAGAATTAGGCTATGTGCACACGGTGCGGATTTGGCTGTGGATCCGCAGCGGATTGGCTGCTGCGGATTCATAGCAGTTTTCCATCACGTTTACAGTACCATGTAATTTTGTTGTAAAAATGAGAAATCGCTGGTCAAATTTTAACCCTTATAACTTCCTAGCAAAAAAAAAATGTTGTTTACAAAATGTTGCTGATGTAAAGTAGACATGTGAGAAATGTTATTTATTAACTATTTTGTGTCACATAACTCTCTGGTTTAACAGAATAAAAATTCAAAATTTGAAAATTGCGAAATTTAAAAAATTTTCACCAAATTTCCGTTATTTTTCACAAACGCAAAAATTATCGACCTTAATTCACCACTAACATGAAGCCCAATATGTCACGAAAAAAAACAATCTCAGAATCGCTAGGATCCATTTAAGCATTCCTGAGTAAATGATGATGATGATGTTGTAGAATTCTTTAAAAAAAAAAATGGCGGCTGAGTCCACACGTGTGCATCCCACGATGTCCGGCGCCATTTTCTTCATGACACTGTGTCCGCGATTTGTTGTTTTCAATAAAATGGCACCTTAGTGTGGTAGCCTGACTGCCATTAGGTACCGAGATGAGATCCTCCACTTGTGAGACCATATGCTGGTGCGGTTGGCCCTGGGTTCCTCCTAATGCAGCCCGTTCCCCAGACCTGAATCCAATTGAACACATCTGGGACATCATGTCTCACACACCATTCACCAACGTCACGTTGCTCCACAGACTGTTCAGGAGTTGGTGGATGCTATAGTCCCGGTCTGGGATGAGATCCCTCAGGAGACCATACTCATCAGGAGCATGCCGAGGTGTTTTAGGGAGGTCATACAGGCAACACACACACAACTGTGAGGCATTTCCACTGAAGTTGGATCAGCCTGTAATTTGATTTTGAGTATCATTCCAAATCCAGACCATGGGATATTCATTTTGATTTACATTGATCATTTTTATGTTTTATTGTCCCCAACACATTCCACTATGTAATGATCTTAATGTAATGATAATAATCTTTATTTTTATATAGCGCTAACATATTCCGCAGCGCTTTACAGGTTGCACGCATTATTGTCGCTGTCCCCGTTGGGGCTCACAATCTAAATTCCCTACCAGTATGTCTTTGGAATGGTGGAGGAAACCCACGCAAACACGGAGAGAACATACAAACTCTTTGCAGATGTTGTCCTTAGTGGGGCTTGAACCCAGGACTCCAGTGCTGCAAGGCTGCTGTGCTATCCACTGCACCAACGTGCTGCCCAAAGACTTGCAACTGAAATATTTCATTAAGTGATATCTAGGGTGTGGTATTTTAGTGTTCCCTCTATTTTTTTGAGCAGTATATATATATATATATATATATATATATATATATATATATATATATATATATATATATATATATATATATATATATATATATATATATATATATATATATATATATATATATATATATATATATATAATTTATACAGTGGTGTGAAAAGAGTGTTTGCCCCTATCCTGGCTTCCTGTTCTTTTGCATGTTTGTCACACTTAAATGTTTCAGATCACCAAACTAATTTAAATATTAGACAAAGATGACACAAGTAAATGCAAAGTGCATTTTTTAAATGAAGGTCTTTATTATTAAGGGAAAAAGAAATCCAAACCTATAGGGTTCTGTGTAAAAAAAAAAAGTGATTGCCCCCTAAACCTAATAACTGGTTGGCCACCCTTAGCAGCAACAAGTGCAATCAAGTGTTTGCGATAACTCGCAGTCAGTCTTTTACAACGCTCTGGAGGAGCTTTGGCTCACTGATCTTTGCAGAATTGTTGTAATTCAGACACATTAGACTGTTTCCAAGAATGATCCGCCTTTTTAAGATCATGCCACAGCATCTCAGTCGAATTAAGGTCAGGACTTTGACTAGTCCACTCCAAAGTCTTAAGTTTGTTTTACTTAAGCCATTCAAAAGTGGACTTACTGGTGTATTTTGGATCGTCCTCCTTCGTAACCCAAGTGCGCTTCAGCTTGAGGTCACAAACAGATGGCCTGACATTTTCCTTCAGGATTTCTTGGTTGAAAGCAGAATTCATGGTTCCATGTACTACAGCAAGTCTTCCCTGTCCTGAAGCAGCAAAACAGCCCCAGACCATCACATTACCACCACCATATTTTACTATTGATATGACGTTCCTCTTCTGAAATGCTGTGTTACTTCTACACCAGATGGAATGGGACATACACTTTCCAAAATGTTCAACTTTTGTCTCCTTAGTCCAGAGTATTCTCCAAAAAGACTTGGGGATCATCAAGATGCTTCTCTCTCTAGTCTCCGGAGTGAGCAGACTTGCCTATCTGCTCTCTGCAAGACGGAGGAGACAACACGGCGCCATGCTACAGGCAGCCCATTGAAGCAGCAGCTACTCTTTTTTGTTTCTGTATGTTGTCTGGTTTTTTTTTGGACTTTCTACTGGCTTTGGTACCTTTATGGACTCCTAATTTGTAACCACGGATTGATGGATGGTTTATACTCTGTGGATCGCACTGTTCCTGTATGATGGACCATTGTGGGAAGGCGGAAACCACTCACCCATACAATCAACTGCCTCTGGACACACACAGCGCTGGATCAGCACCCGGATCAACCACTACTACTTACATCCCCCCTACAGGTACATGCAACTCCTAAATGGATAACAGTGATATGACGCACCCATGGACATGAATCTAATGCAACCACTACCAGCTACAGTTCCACAATATACACAGCTTCTACCTTGTTGGTTACTGATGGAGCCATCCATGTACAGAGGAGAACACTGGAAACAGTCAGATACGGCTCGGACTGGAGCAAAGGACATGGACACTGATCTGGTTGCCCCTAAGTCTGTCACTAAACGTGTTGTGTATTCAAGGAATGGACTTCTGGAGCTGAGCAGGATGAAGGCTACTCCAGCTGTGGCCATACCACTTGTTCCCCGTGAAGTGTGGAGACCTTTCAGAGGCTGCAGAGCAGGAAAAAAGATGAAGTCCAGGGGAAGAAGGTTTAAACCAGCTGTCCCATCCATTATCATGGGTGATGTACGCTCACTGGGAAATAAGACGGATGAACTGCTAGCCCTGTGTAAAACCCAGATGGAGTTCAAGGAATGCAGTCTCATGTTCTTTACAGAAACCTGGTTACATGGGGAGGTCCCTGATTCAAGTGTCTCGATTCCAGGGTTTCACATGGTTCGGGCTGATAGAGACAAAGCTAAGTGTGGTAAGAAGAAGGGTGGTGGGGTGATACTATACATTAATAGCAGATGGTGCAATCAGCAGCACGTAACTGTGAAGGAAAGTCATTGCTGTTAAAACATTGAACTCTTAGCAGTTGGCCTCAGGCCCTTCTATCTACCCAGGGAGTTCACCATTTGCATTACAGTAGTCATGTGTATATATCTCCATCCGCAAACCAAGTGGCAGCTGGGGAAGTATTGGCAGGGGTTTTGTCTCACCTTCAGACAAAGCACCCAAACTCGTTAACTGTAATCTCTGGGGACTTTAGCACTAGAACTACCTCAGGTTTCATAATACCTATAACTACCATTAGGGGTCATTTTGACCCCCATTCAAAAGTACTGACTCTGGAGTAAAAATAACGCAAATAAGCTCAACAAACTTATCAAGAAGGCAAGCGCGATTGTTGGCTTCCATCTGGACTCTTTTGAAGAGGTATTGGAGGAATAGCATTCAGAGGAAGTGTAGGGCTATAATGATCAATAATACACACCCACTATACGAGCTGTTCTTGAAGCAGAAGAGCACATTCAGCAGCCGTCTAATCCTAATAAGGTGTAAGGAGGAGAAATTCAGGAAATCATTTGTACCTTCTGCTATGGGGATGTACAATAATTTTCTAAGTGTGGTAGACAACAATGACTGATTGCTGGTGTACTAATGTCAATTAACAGTGACTTATATACCTGAACTACCCACATTTATTTGTTATGTAATGTTGGTATACTTGTGCAAGATTAATGTCCTAACATTTTATCTACTGTTGTTTGTATTGCTGCTGTAATACCATAATTTCCCCCGGGATCAATAAAGTGTATCGTATCGTAAGATGCTTCTGGCAAAACAGAAACAAACCTTATTCTGCCATGCAGGCCATTTTTGACCAGTCTCTTTCTTATGGTGGAGTCATTTAAACTGACCTTAACTGAGGCCAGGGAGGCCTGTAGTTCTTTGGATGATGATTTGGTGTCTTTTATGCTCTCTTGGTTGAGTCGTCGTTGTCATCTTGGGGTAATTTTGGTCGCCCTGCCACTCCTGGGAAGGTTCACTATTGTTCCGTGTTTTCGCCATTTGTGAATAATGGCTCTCACTGTGATTCACTGGAGTCCCAAAAGTTTAGACATTGCTTTATAACCTTTTCCAGACCGATAGATCTCTAATACTTTGATTCTCATTTGTTCCAGAATTTCTTTAGATCGCAGCATGATGTCTAGCTTTTGAGGATCTTTTGGTCTACTTCAGTTTGTCAGGCAGGTCTTTTTTAAGTGATTTTTTTTTTTATTGAACTCAGGTGTGGCAGTAATCAGGCCTCAGGGAATTCGAATTCCGTTTTCCAAAGATGTGATAAACCATAATTAATTTATGTTTTATTGAGGGGGAACAATCACTTTTTCACACAGAGGCCTGTAGGTTTGTGTCACAGGGTCCTTCTCCAGTATCACACAATCAACAGAGCGACAGATAAGTGAAAAGATCCAAGAACCTTTATTTAGGCAAAAATACGAAAGGTCCATATATCATCCACCACACAAAGAATAAAATAGTCCAGAACCAGAATGCAGTTCAGTTACAGAATAAAAGTCCAACAATCCAGCACAGAGGATAACAGTCCATATTCCATTCTTTCTCTCTCTGACGTGCTGTCTTCACATCATGGTTCCACACAGGATCTGATCTGTGTCTCACCTCCCTGATATTTACAAGTCTCCCTCCTCATTCACAGGTCAGGAGGGGTAAGGTCTCAGGGGCTCATTGTTTCAACAAGCTAGGTCAACATGTCATTAGCATATTAGCAAACAACATTATTCACTGACCCTGTGGAGAGATAACAATACAGAACTGTGGGGAGAATATCAGATGGCAAATAAAAACTCATCCTACAAGAGAACCCCATGAAAATAAGTAAAATAGAAATATACACAAAAATGATACCCACATAGCATATCACACCATCACAACCTCTCCCCCCTCATAATAGGTGAGCACGCCATTAGGTCTACACAGACCTCTGGCCTGCTCACTTTAGTCCACTTTGCTCCACTCTTTATAGTTCCTTGTACAGTGGCAGGGGTTGCAATAATCATGAGCACTTGTCCATAAATTTCCGGGTCCTGGCTTTATAGTCATACCAGGCTTTTTGACTGGACTGGGCCGTTCGGAGATGTTTATTAGCCAAGGTAGCTAGCTGGGCGAGACAGTCTCTGAACTCTAGAACGTAGGGAATGATGGGCGTTCCGGTGTCTGCGATATCTTCCTCCAATTGTTCTTTCAGAAGAGTGAGAGGCCCACGGACTTTCTGCTCCCTCAAAATGACCCAATGTTATTTCCAAGGAGGATATCTGCAGAAAGTCCTCCCATAACGCCAATCCAACACAGTTTTTCTCCAAAACCATAATTCAAATGTACCAAAGCTCGCTGTAAATATTTGCGGACACCCCCTGCCAGGACAATGGGAATTCCCGGGCCCTGGTGAATTGCCTCGGGTCGAACAACACGGGGGTCAGCGATAGTCAGAAATGCCCCCGTGTCTCTAAATCCCGACACTTTGTATCCATCAATTAAGACATCCTGCAGGTGGCAATGCCGTTGCTCTGTATTTCTGATGGACAAAGGCTGGAGTCCGTACACTCCAGGAGGGGTATCTATGGTGCCGTGGTCGGTGGTCCACTCTGGTGGGGGTGGTGGTTGATCTTCCACAGGTGGGATGGAGTGCACAAGATGCACTGGACGAGGTTGGGCTGCGTGGGGCTCCCTCCGAATCCTTGAGGGACAGCAAAACTGCAAATGTCCAGGTTGCCCACACCCGTAAAATCTCCTTTCTGTGATATCCCCAGGTCGTGGTCGGAACTGTTGGGGCCCAGGATTGTGAGCTGTGATTGTCATCGGCCTGCGGCTGGGTGGAGGGGCAGATATAATCGGCGGGAGAAGGCCGTGGTTCATTGTCCAGAAGCCTCCTCAATTGAGGTCAGATAGTAAGGGCTTCATCAGCCAGGGCTGCAGCTCTATCCACGGTGCACGGCGTGCGTTCCCGGACCCATTCCCGTACCTCTGCAGGGAACTTGGCAATAAATTGTTCTGTTAGGAATGCCTGTATAACATCTTCCACAGTAAAGGCGTTTTCTGCTTCCAGCCATCTCCGACATGCCTGGGACATCTTATGTGCATACATCCTAAACGATCCCCCCGTAGTGCATGGGAGGTCTCGGAACTTGGCCCTATATGAGTCTGGGGTGATAGCATGGTAATCCAGGAGAGTCTGCTTTACAATGTAATAATCCCGATTCTGCTGTGAGTCAATGATTCGGTAAGCCTCCGCCAGGCTACCGTTCAGGAGTCCCACTAACGCATCCAGCCAGAGTGGGGCACCTCCATCACAGCACACTGCTGCTCAAAGTCCTTGAAGAACCCCTCCACATCTCTGGAAGCCTCATCAAATGGCTTAAACTCTATCCGGGTGATCCGTACAGGCTCTCGGATCATTGGGTTTACATTCCACATTGCGTTACTCCCTCTTTCAAGCTCCATTGCTTCTTGTCTCCGCTGTGCCCAGCGGGCAGCCTCCTCCTTGTACTCCTGAGAGACACCTGGGCTCAGAACCGCCATCTCTTCTTCGTACCACACCTCCTACTGGCTTTTTGGGGTGGGGGTCCTCGTCTCCAGTGCTCGTCCTTCAGACATATGGGAAGAGGTGGCCGGGCTGGCACCCACCAGTAGGTCAATTAAGGCCTCTTTAGTCAGTCCCTGGTAGTTCAAGCCCAGGTCTCTGGCTCTCCCCTGTAAACTGCAATTTCTGTACTCACTTTCCAATTTCTGTACTCACTCTGTGGGGGGTTCTCCATTAGTTTACGCTCTGTTGATCCTGCTGCTTGCCACCAGTTGTCACAGGGTCCTTCTCCAGAATCACACAATCAACAGAGTGACAGATGAGTGAAAAGATCCGAGAACCTCCACCCTGTGGAGAGATAACAATACAGAACTGTGGGGAGAATATCAGATGGCAAATAAGAACTCATCCTACAAGAGAACCCCATGAAAATAAGTAAAATAGAAATATACACAAAAATGATACCCACATAGCATATCACACCATCACAGTTTGGATTTCTTTTTACCTTAATAATAAAGACCTTCATTTAAAACCTGCTTTTGTCTAATATTTAACCCCTTTCTGACATCAGGCGTAATAATACGCCGCTGTCGGACTCCAGCGGTGAGCCCACATCTTTCCCAGCACATGGCAGGTGTTTTGAACAGCTGACATGTGCCCTTAACTGCCGCAGGTGGAATCTCGATCCACCCACGGCTATTATCCCATTAAAAGCCGCAGTCAACTGCTGACAGCGGCATTTAGCATGCGCTTCCGGCAATCGTGCCGGAAATCCGCATACCGGTGACCCCGTTACTTGATCACCGGTCACCGGTGGGTTGGCATGACAACTAGAGGTCTCCAGGAGACCTCTATGGTTGTCACTGCTGGCTTTCTTTGAGGGCCGCCCAGTGGTCACCACTCATAGAAAATAAATAATTGAGCTACATAACAGGCGAACTGATCATCGCCTGTGTGTAGCTGAGCCGACTGTGTTATGGCAGCTTCTAGTCTCCCCCAAAAAAAAAAAAAGAAAAAGTTTTTCAAAATATAAAAAAAGTTCAAATCACCCCGCTTTTGCCCCACTCAAAATAAAACAATAAAAAAATCAAACATACACATATTTGGTATCGCCGCGTTCAGAATAACCCGATCTATCAGTAGGATTAACCTGATTGCTAAACGGCGTAGCAAGGAAAAAATTCAAAATGCCAGAATTACGTTTTTTTGGTCGTTTCGGCATTGCATTAAAATGCAATAACTGATGATCGAAAGATCGTATATGCATCAAAATGGTATCACTAAAACAGCATGCAAAAAATAAGCCTTCACCCAACTTGAGGTTATGAAAAGTGCAGACACTACAGGTATCTAAAAATGGCACAATCTTTTTTTTTTTTTGTAACAAATTTCGGAATTGTTTTTTACCACTTAGATAAAAAAGAACCTAGACATACTTGGTGTCTATGAACTCATAATGACCTGGAGAATCATAATGGAAGGTCAGCTTTAGCATTTAGTGAACCTTGCAAAAAAGCCAAACAAAAAAAACAAGTGTGGGATTGCATTTTTTTGCAAATTCACCACACTTGGAATTTTTTTCTTGTTTTCTGGAATATGACATGGTAAAACCAATGGTGTTGTTCAAAAGTACAATTCGTCCTGCAAAAAACAAGCCGTCACACTGCCATGTTGACGGAAAAATAAAAAAGCTATGGCTCTGGGAAGAAGGGGAGCGAAAAGTGAAAATGCAAAAACGAAAATACTTCCAGGGGTTAAGGAGTTAAATTTGTTTGGTGATCTGAAACATTTAAGTGTGACAAGCATGCAAAAGAATAGGATTTTTTTTACTTAGGGACTTCCAAATTTTTCACTTTGGTCACTTATAAAGCATAGCAATGCACAGCATTTCTTTGCTTTTATGAACTGTCAGTGCTGCACTGACATACAAGCTTGATACATGCTCTGAGCATGATGTAACAAGCTTGTTAGCTCTGGTGACTTAATTGTTGTCATGACGACATAGGGTCACCATGGCAATTATCAGGCCACTTTGATGACGTTGTGGGGGTGCCGAATAGAGGGCAGAGTGAGCCCCCTCCACCTGCCTACCTTCTAAATGCTGTGATCAATACTGCTCCTTGCAGTGAATGCGGGGTGTCGGCTGTCATATGAGCTAAATACCCTGCAGTGATCATGTGAGCAGTTTCTTTGTGCGCAAAATCACCATGACGTACCCATACATCCAAGGTACATCATGGTGATACATCCAAGGTCATGAAGGAGTTAAAAGATCTAAGTAAATCTTCCTGATGAATGAGTGAGAGCATTTTGAATCGTGTCTAGAATAAACCGTACTTTTACCGTCTATGCCATTTATTGAATTTTTTGTTGATACACTATCAGCAGCGGATGTACACGGGTTCGTAATAATTAATAAAAAAAAACTCTTGGTAGATATCCAGACTATTAACATTTTTTAATGTATTCAATGCATATACAGAGGCATGTCAAATTTTGGGCACCCCTGGTCAAAATTACTGTTATTGTGAACATTTAAGCAAGTTGAAGATGAAATGATCTCTAAAAGGGACAAAGTTAAAGATGACACATTTCCTTTGCATTTTGGGCAAAAAATATATATTTTCATTTTTTATTTTTACAAAAAGGAAAATGAGCCAATGCAAAAGTTTTGGCACCTTTGGAGATTTGTCTGCTCAGATAACTTTGACGAACGTTTCAGACTTTCATTAACCCATTAAAGTTGTTGCTTGTTCACTATCATCGTTAGGATAGGTCAGGTGATGCAAATTTCCCGACTTTATAAAAACCCAGCTTCCCCTAACCTGGTGCCAACAAACAGCCATTGGTTCTTCTAAGCAGCCGCCTAGCATTGAAAATTAAAATGGTGGAGGTATATAAAGCAGGAAAAGGCTATAAGAAGATAACAAAGCATTTTCAAGTTGCCCTTTCCTCAGTTCGAAATATAATTAAGAAATGACAGTTAACAGGAACAGTGGAGTTCAAGAGAAGGTCTGGAAGACCAAGCAAATTTTTACTGAGAGCTGCTTGTAGGATTGCTAGAGAGGCAAATCAGAACCCCGCTTGACTGCAACAGACCTTCAGAAAGATTTAGCAGACTCTGGAGTTGTGCTACATTGTTCTCCTGTTCAGAGGCACCTGCACAAATATGGCCTTCCTGGGAGAGTCATCAGGAGAAAACTTTTCCACCATCCTCACCATAAAATTCAGCATCACAAGTATGCAAAAGAACATCTAAACAAGCCTGATGCATTTTGGAAACAAGTACTGTGGATCAGTTAAATTATAACTCTTTGGCCACAATAATCTAACGTACAGTATGTGTGGAGAAAAAAGGGCACAGAATTTCAGGAAACTCGCCATCCATTAAAGGGAATCTGTCACCCCAAAAATCGTGTATAAGCTAAGGCCACCGGCATCAGGGGCTTATCTGCAGCATTCTGTAATGCTGTAGATAGGCCCCCGATGTAACCTGAAAGATGAGAAATAAAGGTTATATTATACTCACCCAGGGGCGGTCCCGCTGCGGTCCGGTCCGATGGGCGTCGCAGTCCGTGTCCGGCGCCTCCTAGCTTCATATGATGACGTCCTTCTCTTGTCTTCCTGACGCTGCTCCGGTGCAGGCGTACTTTGTCTGCCCTGTTGATGGATCAATCATGCTTTGGGGTTGTGTTGTAGCCAACATAGCAGAGAACATTTCATGGGTAGAGGGAAGAATGGATTCAATGAAATTTCAACAAATTATTGATGCAAACATAACACCATCTGGTCTTTCATCATTTTGAGATGATTTTGAAAAGAGGATGGCTTCTACAAGTGGATGATGATCTAAACACACATCAAAATCAATAGACTACCTCAAAAAGTGCAAGCTGAAGGTTTTACAATGGCCTTCACAGTCTCCTGATCTGAACATCATTGAAAGTCTGTGGCTAGAACTCAAAATAGCAATGCATGCAAGACGACTCAGGAATCTCACAGAACTAGAAAAACGGATGAAGATCCATCAAACAAAGATTGAAAGACTCTTGGCTGGCTGCAGAAATCTTTTAGAAGCTGTGATACTTTAAAAAGGGGGTTCTACTAGGTACTAACCATGCAGGGTTTTCCCATTTGTCTTTTTTAAAATCTAAAAAATGAAAATATTTTTTTTTCCTAAAATACAAAGAAAAAGTGTCATCTTCAACATTAGGCCTTTTAGAGATCATTTTGCCTTCATCTTGGTTAACTGTTTACAATAACAGTAATTTTGACAAGGAGTGCCAAAACTTTTACACACCACTGTATGTGGCAAAAGTTAGTAATTAGATTTCCTTTCACATTCCAGTTAATGTAAATGGTATTTTTCTATCAGCAGGTTTTTACTATATAATCTGAAAGCAGCATGATGTAGGGGCTGAGACTCTATTTCCAGTGATGCGTCACTTGCCTGGTCTGCATGGTGTCATTTTGATAGAATAACAGTTTTCTTTGCTGCAGATCTATCGGTGTTTAGAATACTGACTGAGGTGTATCTAACCTCGCTCTCATCTCTGAGTAGCAAATTTCTGGCAGTGTACAGTTTAGACAGAAAGCTGCCAATCAGTGGTGAGGACGGGGTTATACAAAGTAGAGACACATGAGACAGGTATGAGACACTTAGTTCAGTAGTGATAATCTTCTGCTGTCAGAACGCTAATCTTATTGAAACATCACACAGCCCGTAAGTGATACATCACTGGAATCTGGGTCCTTATATCATGCTGCTTTCAGATTACATAACAAAAACCTGCTGACAGAATTCCCATTAATACAATAGAACACAAAATAGGACAGAAAACTTAAATAAAAACACAGATGTAAGCAGAGCGTAAGCCATTTTTTCTGAATACAAATACATTGCCTTATTTTTTATTTCTTCTTTAAAGATGATGTTTCCAGGACATTTTGCTTCTTGAGAGAACTGTTTTCCAAAGAGTTCATTTTCTTTCCTGGGTTTGAATTAAAGGTAAGAAAAAATAATTGTTCACTGAAGGTCAAAACGTTTTTCTAACCGCTAAATATGAGCCCCATCCTGCTCAGTCACTAATTTAACAAGCTTTGATATGCTTGTCACTATCATTCAATGAATGATGTAATCATCTGTACTCTGTGTGCACAATTATTTTGCAACTTTTAATTTTAATGGGTAGCCCCTTAACGACCATTGATGTGTATAGCACAAATTGAGAAAAAGACCAGCACATCCAAACTAGTGTAAACAGGTGTCAAAAAAAAAAAGCATATATCTTGAAAAACGATTAAGGTTGCACCATGATTTACCAAAAATCATTATTCTAGAACATTGAAACTGCATTACTGCCATTGAAAATGGGAAAAAATGGAAAAAAAAGCGCTATGTAATGTGTATATAACATATTTATTTGCAAAATTGCCATGAAAAATACTGTAAAAAGAGGGTACTTGGCACATAGATTGGCCAATATATGTGAGCTCAACTGCCATGTCAAGGCGTCCTTCAAAAGTTGGGTGCCTGTCCTGATATGTCACCTCTCTTGGGAAAAAAAAAACCTACAATTTATGGGGGCAGGAATGGATGAGCTAACTACCGTACTTAGAATCACCTGTGGCTCAGGGGCTCAACAAATGCAACATGACATTCACAATCTATCCCAGGCAAATAGTGCTCTTTTCTTTCCTAGCCCTGCCATGTGCCCCAGTGGAAATTTTTGACCACATACAGTGAAGGAAATAATTATTTGATCCCTCGCTGATTTTGTAAGTTTGCCCATTTGACAAAGACATGAACAGTCTATAATTTTAGTTTCAACAGTTTTTATTTTAGAAAACATCAATAAACATAGGAATCATAGATCACAAACTTCAAGGATCCCCTCGCAGGGGGAAATATATATCCGGTTAATAGGCATAGGAAAGATAGTATCCTGGACAATATTATCGTAGTTGTGTATATCTTATCTACCGTATATACTCGAGTATAAGCCGAGACCCCTAATTTTACCACAAAAAAATGGGAAATCTTAATGACTCGAGTATAAGCCTAGGGTGGGAAATGCTGCAGCTACCGGTAAATGTCAAAAATAAAAATAGGTACCAATAAAAGTAAAATTAATTGAGACATCAGTAGGTTAAGTGTTTTTGAATATCCATATTGAATCAGGAGCCCCGTATAATGTTCCATACAGTTCAGGATGGGCCCCATATAATGCTCCATACAAAATACGCCCCATATAATGCTCCATACAGTTTATGATGGGCCCCATAAGATGCTACATATTAAAATATGCCCCATATAATGCTGCACAAATGCTGATTATGGCCCATAAGATGCTCCATACAGACATTTGCCCCATATAATGCTGCACAAATGCTGATTATGGCCCCATAAGATGCTCTATAGACACATTTGCCCCCTATAATGCTGCACAAATGCTGATTATGGCCCCATAAGATGCTCCATGGAGATATTTGCCCCCATATAATGCTGCACATGGCCCCATAAGATGCTCCGTAGAGATATTTGCCCCATATAATGCTGCGCATGGCCCCATAAGATGCTCCATAGAAATATTTGCCCCATATGCTGTTGCTGCGATTTAAAAAAAAATAAATCACATACTCACCTCTCGTCGCGCAGGCCCTCGGCACTTGCTATATTCACCTGTCCTCCGTTCCACCGCCGAGTGCCGCTGTGTCTTCCTCGTCCTCTGCACTGACGTTCAGGCAGAGGGCGGCACACTTTAATCGCGTCATCGCGCCCTCTGACCTGAGCGTCACTGCAGAGGACGCAGAAGACACAGCGGCGCAGACGGTGGAACGAGGAACAGGTGAATATAGCGCACTGCCCCCGCTATACTCACCTTATCCCGGCGCGGTCCTTGGACGTCCCTGGTTCTCCGGGCGCCGTCAGCTTCTTCCTGTATTGAACGGTCATATGGTACCGCTCAGTGCAGTAATGAATATGCGGCTCCACGCCTATGGGAGTGGAGTGGGGTCCATATTCATTAAAGTAATGAGCGGTACCATGTGACCGCTCAATACAGGAAGAAGCTGTCAGCGCCCGGAGAACGAGGGACGTCCAGGGACCGCGCCGGGAGCAGGAGAGTATTATTAGACAGCTGCCGCTCCCCCTCCCCTGCCGACCCCTGGGAATGACTTGAGTATAAGCCGAGAGGGGCAATTTCAGCCTAAAAAAAAATGGACTGAAATCCTCGGCTTATACTCGAGTATATACGGTATATCGATTTTAGCTTAGTTATGTTCAGATTAATAGAAGGGGAAAACGTAAACCAAAACAAAAAAAAGCGTGAGTACCATAAACATTGAGTGTTAGTGATGCGAGATAAGTTGACGTAAGATACTAAGTTATATGAACCAGAAATTAAGGTTATCAATAAATAAAGCTGTGTGTTTTATTGCTATAGTAATTGTTCTAGAAAGGTCGTCATCATTCTGTGCGTGGATTATTATTATTATTTATTTATATAGCACCATTGATTCCATGGTGCTGTACATGAGAAGGGGTTACATACAAATTACAGATATCACTTACAGTAAGCAAACTAACAATTACAGACCGATATAGAGGGGTGACGACCCTGCCCTTGCAGGCTTACATTCTACAGGATGGTGGAGATGGAGACAATAGGTTGAGGGTTGTAGGAGCTCTGATGTTGGTGAGGCCGTAGCTTCAGTAGTGGTGAGGAGGCGGTGGGGTCAGTGCAGGCTGTAGGCTTTCCTGAAGAGGTGGGTTTTCAGGTTCCGTCTGAAGGATCCAAATGTGGTTGATAGACGGATGTGTTGGGCAAAGAATTCTAGAGAATGGGGGATATTCTGGAGAAGTCTTGGAGGGGGTGATGAGCGGATAAGTGTGGAGGACAGAAGGATGTCTTGGGAGGACCGGAGATTACGTGATGGGAGATTAGTTCAGAGATATATGGAGTAGACAGATTATGGATGGCTTTGTAGGTCAGTATTAGTAATTTGAACTGGATACGCTGAAGGAATGGGAGCCAGTGAAGAGATTTGCAGAGAGGGGATTCAGAGGAGTAGCGAGGAGAGAGATGAGCTAGTCAGGCAGCAGAGTTAAGGATGGACTGGAGAGGTGCAAGGGTGTTAGCAGGGAGGCCAAAGAAAAGGATGTTGCTGTAGTCAAGACGGGAGATGAGGGCATGCACAAGCATTTTAGTAGATTGACGGTTGAGGAAAGGACGGATTCTGGAGATATTTTTGAGCTGGAGGGGACAGGAGGTGGAAAGAGCTTGGATGTGCGGTTTGAAGGACAGGGCAGAGTCAAGAGTTACTCCGATGCAGCGGACTTCTGGTACGGGGGAAAGCGTGATGTCGTTAATTGCGATAGATAGGTCAGGTAAGGAAGATCTATGAGATGGAGGAAAGATGATGAGTTCAGATTTGTCCACATTGAGTTTGAGGAAGCGAGAGGAGAAGGAGGATATGGCTGATAGACACTCTGGGATTCTGGACAACAGAGAGGTGACGTCTGGGCCGGAAAGGTCGATCTGAGTGTCATCTGCATAAAGGTGGTACTGGAATCCATGGGACTTTGAATTGTCCCAGGCCAAGTGTGTAGATTGAGAAGAGTAGGGGTCCTAGAACAGCCTTGGGGGACTCCAACAGAGAGAGGGTGGGATGAGGAGGTAGTGTGGGAGATGCTGAATGTGCAGTTGGAAAGGTATGAGGAGATCCAGGATAGGGTGAGGTCTTTGATGCCAAAGGAGGAGAGGATCTGTAGTAGGAGGCAGTGGTCAACTGTGTCAAAAGCATAGGACAGGTCTAGAAGGAGGAGTACAGAGTATTGCCCGTTAGTTTTGGCTGTAAGTAGGTCATTAGTGATTTTGGTCAGGGCTGTCTCAGTTGAGTGATGGGGGCGGAAACCAGATTGTAGATTGTCAAAGAGCAAGTTAGATGAAAGGTGGGAGGAAAGTTCAGCGTGGACGTGCTGCTCCAGGAGTTTGAAGGGAATGGGAGCAGCGATATTGGGCGATAGCTGGACATAGCTGTTGGGTCGAGGGTTGACTTTTTAAGGATAGGCGTGATTGTGGCATGTTTGAAAGCAGAATGGACGGTGCCAGAAGTTAGTGGTAGGTTGAAGAGGTGGGTTAGGGATCGGATAAGTGTGGTGGTGAGCTTGGGGAGGAGGTGGGATGGGATGGGGTCAAGCGCACAGCTGGTGAGGTGCAATTTGGAGAGGAGACAACTAAGCCCCCCTTCAGTGAGCTTGGAGAGGGAGGTTATGGGGTTTGGGCATTGGTCTGGTATACAAAGGGGTTGTGATGGTTGAACAATGAAGAATTGCCTTGTTTGGTCGATCTTATTTTTAAAGTGTGTGGCAAAGTCATCAGCAGAGATGAGGGAGGTTGGAGGGGGCAGTGAGGGGCGGAGGAGGGAGTTAAAGGTTTTGAATAACTGTTTGAGGTTGGAGGATATGAGGGTTGTGAAGTAGGCCTGTTTAGCAGAGGTGAGAGCAGATTTAAAAGCGAGTGTTGCCTGTTTGAATGCAGTGAAGTCGTCTTGCGAATGTTTTTTCTTCCAATGCTTCTCTGCAACCCTGGACAGTTGCCGGAACTCCGCCCCCTCCTCCCCGGACTGCAGAATGGGCAGCGGATGCATTGTAAAACTGCATCCGTTGCCCACGTCTTGCAGATATTTCACAGCGTCCGTCGGTACGTCGGCCCGACGCATTGCGACGGCCCGTACCAACAGACCAGTGTGAAAGTAGCCTTAAATGTAGAGTATAATTGTGATATGAGGCCGTTTTCCAATGGATCATATAAACATTTTAATTCGAAGCTTGTAGGTTTTGGGTTTGGTGCATTGGTGGTTAAGGTGTGTAAAAAATTAAAAATTTGTTCCAGTCTAAAATTTTCAGATGCTGGTACTTGGTATTTTGTGACGGACTCTTGTTTCGTCATTAATTGAAAGTGGGAAGATAGACGTTGTAACCTGGTTAAGTTGTTTTGTTTCCACCAAGTGTGATTCTTAGAAGCCACACCCCGAGGGAACATGGGGTTGTCAAACAATTCCAAAAGTGGGAAGGGTTGGGAATGGAGCGTAAATGAAAATCTATTAGCTCTCCAGATACGAATTGAGTGAGAAGTGTACGGAGAGTGCATATTTAAATCTTTTGGTAATGGCCCAGTGGCCATTAGACTTTCCAAGGTGTACGGCACTATGTGGGAGCTTTCTATCTGCAACCAGATAGGTGCATGTTGCTCAGTAGTTACTGCTGCCAATTGAGCGATCTGAGCCGCTTTACAATATAGAGAAAAGTTTGGTAAAGAAACTCCTCCTTGTCGTTTGTGTCTAAATAATGTTTGTTGTGAAATGCGCAATTTTTTATTGTTCCAAATAAAGTTTAATATTTGCGAATTTATTGTTTTGAGCGTCAATGAAGGTAATGGTATTGGTAGAGAGCGGAACAAATATGAAAATTGGGGTAGTGTTACTATCTTTGAGTGAATTCTGCCTAGAAAAGAAAGTAATGGGGATGACCATTTTGATAAAGTCTGTATAAATTTTTGTATTAAAATGGTGTAGTTATATTTAAATAAAGTATTTTTAGTAGGTGTAAGGTTAATTCCTAAATAGGTGATGAAATGTTTTGCATGTCGAAATTATTTAAAATTGAGTTTTGGACTGTAGGGGAGGTATTCAAAAACATGATTTCTGATTTATCAACGTTAACCTTTAGACCTGAGATTTCCTCAAAATGTTTAAGGGTGTTTAGTAGATTTGGCAGGGATATACAAGGGTTTGTTAATGTTAGCAGAAGATCATCAGCAAACAAGCTGACCTTATATTCGTGTTTACCAATCGTTTGACCCATAATGTCTGGATGTAAACTTATTTTTTGGGCTAAGGGTTCCATAACCATAGCGAATAGAGCAGGAGATAGTGGGCATCCTTGTCTCGTTCCCCTGTTTATTGTTATTGGCTCTGGAGAGTTCAAGGGTAATTTTAAATAGGCCCTTGATTATTATAAAAAAAGTTTGAGAGAGTTAATTAATTGTTGTGGTATCCCCATTTTACGTAGTATATTAAACATACAGTATATGGCCACCTTACAGAGTCTAAAGACTTTTCTGTATCTAAGGCTATAGCAAAATTAAAGGGGTTTTACGTTTATTAGCAGTATGGATTATATTAAGGTTCTTGCGAATATTTTCTGGTGCTTGCCTTGTTGGGATAAATTCTACTTGGTCCTTATGGATAAGGCTACGGAGGTATTTATTAATTCTATCTGCTATAATTGCCGAGAAGATTTTAAGATCTAAATTTAATAAAGATATGGGCCTATTATTTTTTGTAAGTAAAGGGTCCCTTTTTGGTTTCGGGTTAACTGATATATGAGCTGCATAGAATTCCGGAGGCATTGCTTGACCTCTCAACATATCATTGCAATATGTTTAAATGTGTTTTGATAGAATATTTGAGAATTTTTTATAATATAAAGCAGCTAACCCATCGGGACCTGGTGCCTTCCCAATTTTTAAATGTTTGATAACAGAGGTAATTTCCTGATCAGAAATAGGAGAATGCAGTGTTGCTGCAGAGTTCGAGGTCAGGGTAGGTAGAGGTATATTATTTAAAAAGTCATCTAATTTAGACAAAGGAAGTTCCATACCATCGGTATATAGTTTTTGATAATAATTTTGGAAAGTTTTATATATTTTATTTGGGTTAGAAGTAGTTTGAGAATGTTCATCTTTTGTAGAAAAGATGGAGTTCAATTGTTTTTTATGTTTTAATTTGCGAGCAAGCATTCGGTCCATTTTGTTAGAGAACCGGTAGAATGTTGCTTGAGTCCATCTTACTGCCTGCTCAGTGCGGGTGGTCAGTAAAGTATTTAATCGCAATTTTAGATCATAGATTCGTTTAGTTAGGTACAAGGAGGAGCCAGATTGATTTGCTAATTCTAATTTATAAAGTTCATTTTCTAGATCTGATTGCTCTTGTAGTCTATCTCTTTTTTTCTTAGAGGTGATTTTAATAAAGACACCAGTTATATATTTTTTGTGGGCCATCCATATATTACACGAAGATGTTTCGTTAGTAATATTTGAAAGAAAGAATTTTTTGAGTTCTTGTTCAACTGATTTTCTCACCTGTGGGTCCTACGGCAATGATTAATTTAGTCTCCACCTATATAAACGTGATGCTGCCTTGTCTAGTTTAAATACAGATAGAATGCTGTCATGATCTGACCCTGATGAGGAGATATGTCTAGAATGTAGTAAAGATGGTAGATTTTCCGAATTGGTAAGGATCCAATCAATCCTAGAGTATGAATGGTGAATTCTAGAAAAATAAGTGTATCCTCTTGATTGACGGTGAGTTTCTCTCCATGTGTCAACAAGCAATGGGACTGCAAAATAGTTTGAAGTATTTTTGTTTCTTTCCCTGGTATATCAGAACGTTGATTATTGGAGCTAACAAGTGTCTTATCTATAGTTAGATTGATGTCTCCCCCCATACGATAACATCATATTGAACAGAGTGCAAGGATCTTGCTATTGCTTTAATAGTTTTCATGTGTAACGTCGGGGGTGCATAGCAACTAAGGAGACAGATTCGTTTTTCCTGTACAGTTCCTCAGAGTATTATAAATCTGCCATCTTTATCTATTATTGTATTCTCTTGTATAAATCGGAATGAATTATGGAGAAAAATAGTAACTCCTCTAGTTTTTCTATCCTAATCTTGAGTATGACTTATGAAAATATTTGGGGGATGAAGTATTAGAGAAGTGGATTTCCTGCAGAAATTTTACATCAGGGGAAGTTTTTGAGTAATCAGTGAAGGCGCATTTTCTTTTTACTGGGGAGTCAAGTCCCCTTACGTTATGTGATAATATCTTATACATTTAACCTGTAAAGTAATCTGGCTAAGTCACCTGATACAACAGTGCATATGATGAACTGTTACACATCAGCTTCTGGTACATCTAATTTTTCTATGCTCGTCAACACTCTGGTAGGGTAGGTTGGGGAAGAAGGAAAAAAAGACAAAAAAATGTATAAAGCGGTTACAACAAACAACCAGTACGTGGGCTAAGGTGTGTTCGTCCATTAACAGTTGGACCAGTAACAGTAATAGCCCAAAGTGGAGTGGCATAATTACTCCAGGGGCACTGCACTCTATAAAAGAGAAAATATTAGATAACCCAATATATAACATGTTATAACGTATTTCATTTTAAAAGGGCCAATATAACAGAATTTGAATTATTCAACTGTCCTCCGGACCCGCCTTTGTATCTTTAGCGGGTATGTCCTCAGGGAACAGTTTGTCTGTAAAGTTATGATTTATTGGGCTTAGTACGTCGAACCTCCGTCCACTCTCTCTGTGGTCTTTGTCTCTGTGGTAATGCTCTCGAGTCGAACACTGGAATTCCTGCTTTTTCCATTGCTTTTCTACCTTCCTCTTGGTTTTTTGGCGAGTAGGTGGAGTTACCATGTTACCATTAATGCATGTGGGAATCCCCACCTGTATTTGATGTTTGCTTTGATTAGACCTATTGTTGTGTCCTTCATAGCTCTTCTCATTAAAGTCGCCAGGCAAATGTCAGGGAATATAGAAACAGTATCTGGGACTCCTGGTAGATTGGTTTTATTGCGAGCTGCTTTTAGTATCAAGTCTCTCGTTTCTTCATGGTGTAGTTTAAGGATGATGTCTCATGGCGAAGCATCTGGTTTAGGTCCTCCTAGTGCTCTTTGGATCCTTGTACTCCGTAGAGAGTTAGAATCGGCTTGTGGTAGTAGAGCACTGAAGAGTTTCGAGGTTGTTTCCATTAGATTGGTATTGTTTTCCGGTAGTCCCTTAATTCTAAGATTTCCTCATCATGAACCATTTTCCAGATCTTCACATTTAAGCTCTAGGAACTCGATTCTAGCGTCTTGTTCTTGTAATTGTGCTCTGTCATATTCAATAGCGTCAGCAGTGTCATCCATTCTTTTCTCCAGATCATTGGTTCTTTGGGCAATGTCTTGGATTTGTTGTGTGAAATTATCTACAGCCGACGACAGCTCAGCTTTAAAAGTATTTTGGATGGTTTTTAAAAGTTCTTCCATTGTCATTGGTATCATATTTGTCAATGGAGTTGTGTCAGTCTGTTGAGACCTCTGGGGAGGACTTTTAGAATTTGCTAAGGGAGATTGTGGGACTGACATGCTGTGACTTGTTGTTTTTGTTCGTTGAGACAATAGCTGAGTAATTGAACTGGTGCTGATTTCCGGTGCAGTGTTTTTCTTAGGGCGCATTATTTAAAGACCTATTGTATCCAACATCTCAAATTGTGGAGGTAGACTAAACTTTTGAGTGCATATTAGTGCCCGCGGTGCCAGCCCTAGTGTGCCATAGTTACAATCCACTAAGGCTGCCCATGCCCTCCGTGTTGCGTTTTAGAGGGGAGGGGGGAATTCAGTTCAGTTTGTAGATGTTTTAAAAGATGCTGTGAAAAGATATTAAAGTTATTAATATCAGCCTTAATAGTTGAGTCAGGCTCTCGCTGTACAGACTGAATTTTTAGGGCGATTTTGTAGAGCAAAAGGTCTCTGGTAATGCCAGATAGGGTATAGATGGTGTTCTGGATGATGATGAAATTATATGGTATTTTTAAGTGCAGCTCTGAAGTAAGCCACTAGATGTCTCTGTTGTCTCAGGGATAACTTACAAATCGTCCTTATTTTCAACGAGATGGTGGCCCGATTTTAACACATTGGGTATTCTAGAATATGTATGTAGTTTATTTATGAAGATTTAAGAATAATGCAATTTATGCACAGGATTCGGTCAGCCAGGCACGACCAATTAACGAAGCGTGGTTCAAATCCTGCGTCAATTTGCGGCAGGACTGCGCGTGTCACTTATTGTTCCCGGCCGCGACCAATCAGTGAAGCCAGGGCCAGCTGCAGGTTTTTGAGGGCCCCGGGCGAAAGAGTCTCACATCCCACGTAGCATATAACACAGCCCACATAGTATATATCACAGCCACGTAGTATATAGTACAAGCACGTAGTATATAGCACAGCCTTGTAGTTTATAGCACACCCACATAGTATATAGCACAGCCACGTAGTATATAGCACAGCTACGTAGTATATAACACAGCCACGTAGTATATAGCAGCCACGTAGTATATAGCACAGCCATGTAGTATATAGCACAGGCACGTAGTATATAGCACAGTCCACGTAGTATATTGCACAGCCACGTAGTATATTGCACAGCCACGTAGTATATTGATCAGCCACGTAGTATGTAACACAGGCACGTAGTATATCGCAGAGCCACGTAGTATATTGCAGAGCCACGTAGTATATTGCACAGCCACGTAGTATATTGAACAGCCACGTAGTATATTGCAGAGCCACGTAGTATATAGCACAGCCCACGCAGTATATAACACAGCTCACGTAGTATATAGCACAGCCCACGCAGTATATAACACAGCCCATGCAGTATATAACACAGCCCACGTAGTATATAGCACAGGCCACGTAGTATATAGCACAGGCACGTAGTATATGGCACAGTCCACGCAGTATATAACACAGCCACGTAGTATATTGCACAGCCACGTAGTATATTGCACAGCCACGTAGTATATTGCAGAGCCACGTAGTATATAGCACAGCCCACTCAGTATATAACAGCTCACGTAGTATATAGCACATGCCACGTAGTATAAAGCACAGGCCACGTAGTATATAACACAGCCACGTAGTATATAGCACAGCCCGTCGTGTAGAGCACAGCCCACGTAGTGTAGAGCTCAGCGACGTAGTATATAACACAGCCCACGCAGTATATAACACAGCCCCACGCAGTATGTAACACAGCTTATGTAGTATATAACACAGCACACATAGTATATAGCAATGTGGGCACCATATCCCTGTAAAAGAAAAAAAAAAAAGAATTAAAATAAAAAATAGTTATGTACTCACCTTCCGGCGGCCCCCGGATCCAGCCCAGGCCTTTAGTGTAGTCCGTTAACGCCGCCATTGAATCCAATGTCGAACGCATCGCTGGTGCACGCCCACAATTGGCGTGCGCTAGCTATGTGCCGTCATTGAGTGATGTGTTATGACCCCAATGGCAGAGGGTCTCAGGAATAAATACCAAGTCTGCAAACACAAAAAAACAGCTCATAGGGCAGTGGTAACTGGGCTGACCATATATCTAATCCTAGCACCACAAATAGAAGTAGCCGGGGAACGTGCCTACGTTGGTTCTAGACGTCTCGCGCCAGCCGGAGAACTAACTAACCCTAGAAGGGAAAAGAAAGACCTTTCTTGCCTCCAGAGAAAAGACCCCAAAAGTTGGATACAAGCCCCCAACAAATAATAACGGTGAGGTAAGAGGAAAAGACAAACATAAGAATGAGCTAGGTATTTAGCAAAGAGAGGCCCACTAGCTAATAGCAGAATATAGTAAGATGACTTATATGGTCAGCAAAAACCCTATTAAAATATCCACGCTGGATATTCAAGAACCCCCGAACCGTCTAACGGCCGGGGGGAGAACACCAGCCCCCTAGAGCTTCCAGCAAGGTCAGAAATCACATTTAGTACAAGCTGGACAAAAATAGTAGCAAAGCAAGTAACTCAAAAAACAAAGAAGCAAGACTTAGCTTAATTTTGCAAGAGCCAGGACCAGCAGACAGGAGCAACAGAAGGATCTGATTACAACGATGCCAGGCACTGGACTAAGGATCCAGGAAGTTAATATAGCGACACCCCTGGACTAACGACCCAGGTGAGTGCCAAACAGAAAAAAGACAATCCCAGAGTCATACCACTAGTGACCACAAGAGGGAGCCAAAAAGTCTAATTCACAACAGTACCCCCCCCCTTAAGGAGGGGTCACCGAACCCTCACCAAGACCACCAGGGCGATTAGGATGAGCAGCGTGAAAGGCACGAACTAAATCGGCCGCATGCACATCAGAGGCAACCACCCAGGAATTATCCTCCTGACCATAGCCCTTCCACTTGACCAGATACTGAAGCCTCCGCCTGGAGAGACGAGAATCCAAGATCTTCTCCACCACGTACTCCAACTCGCCCTCAACCAACACCGGAGCAGGAGGCTCAACAGAAGGAACCACAGGTACAACGTACCGCCACAACAAAGACCTATGGAACACGTTGTGAATGGCAAACGACACAGGAAGATCCAAGCGAAAGGACACAGGATTAAGGATTTCCAATATCTTGTAAGGACCGATGAAGCGAGGCTTAAATTTAGGAGAGGAGACCTTCATAGGAACAAATCGAGAAGACAGCCATACCAAATCCCCAACACGAAGTCGGGGACCCACACCGCGGCGACGGTTGGCAAAACGCTGAGCCTTCTCTTGTGACAACTTTAAGTTGTCCACCACATGATTCCAGATCTGCTGCAACCTATCCACCACAGAATCTACCCCAGGACAGTCAGAAGGCTCCACATGTCCCGAGGAAAAACGAGGATGGAAACCAGAGTTGTAGAAAAATGGCGAAACCAATGTAGCGGAACTAGCCCGATTATTAAGGGCAAACTCAGCCAACGGCAAGAAGGTCACCCAATCATCCTGATCCGCAGAAACAAAACACCTCAAATAAGCCTCCAGAGTCTGATTAGTTCGCTCCGTTTGTCCATTAGTCTGAGGATGAAAGGCAGACGAAAACGACAACTCAATGCCCATCCTAGCACAAAAGGATCGCCAGAACCTGGAAACAAACTGGGATCCTCTGTCAGACACAATATTCTCAGGAATGCCGTGTAAACGAACCACATTCTGAAAGAACACAGGAACCAGATCGGAAGAGGAAGGCAGCTTAGGCAAAGGTACCAAATGGACCATCTTAGAAAAGCGATCACATACCACCCAGATGACAGACATGCCCTGAGACACCGGGAGATCTGAAATGAAATCCATGGAAATGTGTGTCCAAGGCCTCTTCGGGACAGGCAAGGGCAAGAGCAACCCGCTGGCACGCGAACAGCAAAGCTTAGCTCGAGCACAAGTCCCACAGGACTGCACAAACGACCGCACATCCCGTGACAAGGAAGGCCACCAAAAGGACCTAGCCACCAGATCTCTGGTGCCAAAAATTCCCGGATGCCCTGCCAACACCGAGGAATGAACCTCGGAAATGACTGCTGGTCCACTTATCAGGAACAAACAGTCTGTCAGGTGGACAAGAGTCAGGTCTACCAGCCTGAAATCTCTGCAACACACGTCGCAAATCCGGAGAAATGGCTGACAAGATAACTCCCTCTTTAAGAATACCAACTGGTTCTGCGACTCCCGGAGAGTCAGGCACAAAGCTCCTTGAAAGAGCATCAGCCTTCACATTCTTTGAACCTGGTAAATACGAGACCACAAAGTCAAAACGGGAGAAAAACAATGACCAGCGGGCCTGTCTAGGATTCAGGCGTTTAGCAGACTCGAGATACATCAAATTTTTGTGATCAGTCAAGACCACCACACGATGCTTAGCACCCTCGAGCCAATGACGCCACTCCTCAAATGCCCACTTCATGGCCAACAACTCCCGATTGCCAACATCATAATTCCGCTCAGCAGGCGAAAACTTCCTCGAGAAAAAGGCACAAGGTCTCATCACAGAGCAACCAGGGCCTCTCTGCGACAAAACGGCCCCTGCCCCAATCTCAGAAGCATCCACTTCAACCTGAAAGGGAAGTGAGACATCAGGCTGGCACAAAACAGGCGCCGAAGTAAACCGGCGCTTCAACTCCTGGAAAGCCTCCACGGCTGCAGGAGCCCAGTTAGCAACATCAGAACCTTTCTTGGTCATATCCGTCAAAGGTTTAGCAATGCTAGAAAAATTAGCAATAAAACGACGGTAGAAGTTAGCAAAACCCAAGAACTTCTGAAGACTCTTAACTGACGTGGGTTGAGTCCAATCATGAATAGCACGGACCTTGACTGGGTCCATCTCCACCGCAGAAGGGGACAAAATAAACCCCAAAAAGGGAACCTTCTGTACTCCAAAGAGACACTTTGAGCCCTTAACAAATAAAGCATTCTCACGCAAAACCTGAAACACCATCCTGACCTGCTCTACATGCGAGTCCCAGTCATCAGAAAAAAACAGAATATCATCCAGATAAACGATCATAAATTTATCCAGATACTTCCGGAAAATATCATGCATAAAGGACTGAAACACTGAAGGAGCATTAGAGAGCCCAAAAGGCATCACCAAGTACTCAAAATGACCTTCGGGCGTATTAAACGCGGTTTTCCATTCATCTCCTCGCTTAATGCGCACAAGGTTGTACGCACCACGAAGATCTATCTTGGTGAACCACTTGGCACCTTTAATTCGGGCAAACAAGTCTGACAACAGAGGCAAAGGATACTGAAATTTAACAGTGATTTTATTCAAAAGCCGATAGTCAATACAAGGTCTCAAAGATCCGTCCTTCTTAGCCACAAAAAAGAATCCCGCACCAAGAGGGGAAGAGGAAGGACGGATATGCCCCTTCTCCAGAGATTCCTTGATATACGAACGCATTGCGGTATGCTCAGGTACAGACAAATTAAATAGTCTTCCCTTAGGAAATTTGCTACCTGGAATCAAATCTATGGCACAGTCACAGTCCCTATGAGGAGGCTGAACACTGGACCTGGACTCGCTGAACACATCCTGATAATCAGACAAATACTCAGGAACTTCCGAAGGAGTAGAGGAAGCAATAGACACTGGCGGGGAATCACCATGAATACCCTGACAGCCCCAACTTGACACAGACATTGCCTTCCAATCCAAGACTGGATTATGAGTCTGTAACCATGGCAAACCCAAAACGACCAAATCATGCATTTTATGCAGAACAAGAAAACGAATCACCTCCCGATGTTCAGGAGTCATGCACATGGTTACCTGTGTCCAAAACTGCGGTTTATTTTCCGCCAATGGCGTAGCATCAATACCCCTCAGAGGGATAGGATTAACCAACGGCTCAAGAACAAAACCACAGCGCTTGGCAAATGACAGATCCATAAGACTCAGGGCAGCACCTGAATCCACAAACGCCATAACAGGGTAAGAGGACAATGAGCAAATTAAAGTCACAGTCAAAATAAATTTAGGTTGCAAATTACCAATGGCGACAGGACTAACAACCCTTGTTAGGCGTTTAGAGCATGCTGATATAACATGTGTAGAATCACCACAGTAAAAACACAACCCATTCTGACGTCTATGATTTTTCCGCTCATTTCTGGTCTGAATTCTATCACATTGCATCAAATCAGGTGTTTGTTTAGACAACACCACCAGAGGATTAGCGGTTTTGCGCTCCCGCAAACGCCGGTCAATTTGAATAGCCAGCGCCATGGAATCATTCAGACTTGTAGGAATGGAGAAACCCACCATCACATTCTTAATGGCTTCAGAAAGGCCATTTCTGAAGTTTGCGGCCAGAGCACACTCATTCCACTGAGTAAGCACGGACCATTTCCGAAATTTTTGGCAATACACTTCAGCTTCATCCTGGCCCTGAGAAATAGCCAGCAAGGCTTTTTCTGCCTGAACCTCAAGATTGGGTTCCTCGTAAAGCAACCCGAGCGCCAGAAAAAACGCATCAATATTTGCCAATGCCGGATCTCCTGGCGCTAGCGAGAAAGCCCAATCCTGAGGGTCACAATTTTATCTTGCTGAACTGAGTCTCCAGATGAACGGGGTCTCAGAGATAGAAACAATTTACAATTATCCCTGAAATTCCTAAACTTAAATCGGTCTCCAGAAAACAGTACAGGAATAGGTATTTTAGGTTCAGACATAGGACTACTGGTAACAAAATCTTGTATGCTTTGCACACGAGCAGCAAGCTGGTCCACACTTGTAATCAAGGTCTGGACATTCATGTCTGCAGCAAGCTCAAGCCACTCAGAGGTAAAGGGGAGGAAGAGAGGGAAAAAAAAAAAATTCAGAATTTCCTTTCTTATATCCCACTTCTGCAATGCATTAAACATTCAATGTCGGCCTGGCATACTGTTATGACCCCAATGGCAGAGGGTCTCAGGAATAAATACCAAGTCTGCAAACACAAAAAACCAGCTCATAGGGCAGTGGTAACTGGGCTGACCATATATCTAATCCTAGCACCACAAATAGAAGTAGCCGGGGAACGTGCCTACGTTGGTTCTAGACGTCTCGCGCCAGCCGGAGAACTAACTAACCCTAGAAGGGAAAAGAAAGACCTTTCTTGCCTCCAGAGAAAAGACTCCAAAAGTTGGATACAAGCCCCCAACAAATAATAACGGTGAGGTAAGAGGAAAAGACAAACATAAGAATGAGCTAGGTATTTAGCAAAGAGAGGCCCACTAGCTAATAGCAGAATATAGTAAGATGACTTATATGGTCAGCAAAAACCCTATTAAAATATCCACGCTGGATATTCAAGAACCCCCGAACTGTCTAACGGCCGGGGGGAGAACACCAGCCCCCTAGAGCTTCCAGCAAGGTCAGAAATCACATTTAGTACAAGCTGGACAAAAATAGTAGCAAAGCAAGTAACTCAAAAAACAAAGAAGCAAGACTTAGCTTAATTTTGCAAGAGCCAGGACCAGCAGACAGGAGCAACAGAAGGATCTGATTACAACGATGCCAGGCACTGGACTAAGGATCCAGGAAGTTAATATAGCGACACCCCTGGACTAACGACCCAGGTGAGTGCCAAACAGAAAAAAGACAATCCCAGAGTCATACCACTAGTGACCACAAGAGGGAGCCAAAAAGTCTAATTCACAACAGTGATGGCCCCCGAGACGTGGGCTGCAGCGTTTCCAGGTCCGTCACCGCTAGGGCAGATAGAGCTAGCAGATGCTCTATCTGCGCTAGCGCGCTGCCATACCGGCACTTGCGTTAACAGCAGCCCATTAACGTATGTGTTGAACGGACTGCTGTTAACGCAGTGTGAACCCAGCCTAAGAAGTTGTGTGACTCCTGTATAGGACAAGTCCTCTGTGAGGAAACTCCAAACTTCGCCTCTGAATTACGATCTGTAATAAAATCAGAGGTAGAGACAGTGTTTAAATCCCTTAAAGAGGGAGGGGTTAAGGAGAAAACACCTATACCCTATTCCCACTCTGATTCTTCTAGTTCTGACAGGGGAGACTCAGATAGTCGGGATTCCTCCTCTTCCTCGGATAATGAGAGCGGAGGTCGCCACTGCTTTCCTTTAGATGAAGTCGATGCACTTGTGAAGGCAATAAGATCGACCATGGGGGATGCTGGATCTCTGTGCTGACAAGACGGTTCAGGACATAATGTTTGGAGGATTAGGTCAAAAAAAGCGTAGAGTCTTCCCTATTAATGAAAACATCCAAGCTTTAATTAAAAGGGAGTGGGGAAAGCCAGAGAGGAAAAACTTGTCGGTACCCTCCCTTAAAAGGAAGTATCCCTTCGAGGAAGAGGCTTCTACTTCATGGGATAAAGTCCCTAAACTTGACATAGCAGTAGCTGAGGCCTCCAAAAAATTTGCATTACCCTTTGAGGACATGGGAACGCTGAAGGATCCCCTCGACTAAAGAGCGGATACCTTCCTTAATGGGGCTTGGGAATTGGCAGGAGGATGTTTAAGGCCAGCAATTGCAGCCACATGCACTTCTAGATCCCTAATGATTTGGGTTGATAATTTAGAAAAACAACTAAGGGATGGCGTATCCAGAAATAAAGTGATAGAATCTATTCCCATGATTAGAGGGGCAGCAGCTTTTCTAGCAGATTCATCAGCTGACTCGACTAAACTCACTTCTAAATCAGCAGCCCTATCAAATGCAGCCCGTAGGACATTATGGCTAAAAAGTTGGCCGGGCGACCTACAAACCAAACAAAAACTTTGTTCAATCCCATGTGAAGGAAAATTTTTGTTTGGGGAGACCCTGGATGATATTTTGCAAACGGCAGGAGACAAGAACAAAGGGTTCCCTAACCTGGCCACACCATTTGTTAAGCGGCCCGTTCGGAATAGGAAGTTTTTCCGGAGACGCCCCCCAAGGGAGCAGAACAGATGCGATGATGGGAAATGGAGAGATAGAGGGTTCCTTTTCGGTAATTCCTCAAAAGATTAAAAAAAAAACCTAAGTGACACCTCCCCCAGGATGGGAGGGAGATTATCTCAATTCCTCCCTGCCTGAGAAAAAATCTCAACCAGTGTCTTGATATTGAACTTGATAAAATTGGGACTTCAAATAGACTTTACTTCCCTTCCTCCCCAAAATTATGTGGTCACTCCTCTAAAATCCTCACCTCAACAACAACATGCGTTAGAACAGGAGATTATAAAGCTCATAAACAAAGCCATCCAGTAAGTCCCCCCATTAAAAAAGGAACGGGCTTTTATTCCCCATTATTCCTAGTTCCAAAACCGGACGGGTCCTTCCGCACAATAATAAACTTGCGGAAGCTAAACAGTTATGTGAAGAACCAGAGTTTCAAAATGGAATCAATAAAATCAACGGACTGTTTCATGATAGTGTTGGATCTCAGCGACGCGTATTATCTCGTCCCTATCCACAAGAACTCCCAGAAATACCTCAGACTAGCAGTGGTCATGGGAGGGGAAGTAAGGGAATATCAATACAAAGCCCTTCCCTTTGGCATATCAGTGGCACCCTGCATATTTACCAAATTGATAGCGGAAATGATGGCCCATCTAAGAGAAAAAGACATTTTGATAGTTCCATACTTGGACGACTTTCTGATTGTAAGCAATTCAGCCCAACACTGCCGTCAACAGTGCGACAGAGTGATAGAAACTCTAACAGAGTTAGGGTGGCTTATAAATCTTCAGAAATCAAAACTAGAACCGACCAGAGTTCAAGAGTTTAGCAGCATTAACGGACTGCGTTACACCGCGTTATGCCGCGGTGTAACGCAGTCTGTTTAACGGACTGCTAAACCGCTATGGGTGCACTGACTGGAGGGGAGTAGGGAGGGGGCACTGACTGTAGGGGAGAAGTGGGGGGCCAATTCGCTCCCGGACTGTGCCTGTCGCTGATTGGTCGCGCCCACCGGCCGCGACTAATCAGCGATGCGGGATTTCCGTTACAGACAAACAGACGGAAATACCCCTTAGACAATTATATATATAGACAGTTATGTGGTATCTATTGCAGCGCAAAAGAATATTATTTTGGAAAGCCAGGAGTTTTTTGTTTTTTTTTCCTTTTCCCTTGGGGTGATTATGTTCAATTAGTTGATGAGGACTTTGTCTCCCTTGTTCCTTCTTGTCCTCTTTATCCTCTCCCCTTTCTTCACTTATTCATTCCTCTCATTCTCCTTCAATTGTGTTCTTTCCCTTCTCCTTGTTATTTTATCTTATTACCTCCTTCACCCTCTTCTTTTATACGCCCCCTCTTGAGCAGTAGGCAGCATTAGGTACCACCGCACTTTCCACTGATCCTCAGCGTGTTGTGGCGCCTTTCAATATGGCGCCAGATTATGGCGGGAAAACTCCCAGCACCGTCGCAGCCCCGGGTCCGGCCCGCCGACAACCTGTCACGGACAGAGGTGAGAATGGAGGGAGTCAGAAGAGATCTTCAGCAGTGAGTAATCGCTGTGTGCCGTCTGCCTATAGCGTCCTTCCTGCCCTCTCAGAGGCGCCCAGGGAGCCGGCGGCGGAGCTCTTCACTGCTCGGCGTGCCGGTGCCAGAGATCAGCGGGTGGATGGTGGAGAGGGCTAGCTCCAGCCCGAGTACTCGGGGACGGGAGGGAGGAAGCCTGGACAGTCTCATTAAATGTTACCTCCATGGTATATACCACTAGCCGGTCCACTGACGGTTACAGTTCTTTGTCTTAGGAAGATGGCATCCGTCCTCTTCCTGATGTGTCTCCACTGTTTGTCTCCTAGCTCAGCCAGAGCTGCTAGTGGGACACTTTTTGGTACCGATTTTTCCTCCTTAGGTCTCAGGATGAGTTCAGGTCGGTTTTGAAGTTTAATTGCTGTCTTGGGGTTCTCTTGTACCCAGTGTTGTCTTGTTTCTACAGGAGCTCCTGTCAGCCATGTCTCTTCCTCACAGCAGTCACGCCAGGCCCCAGCGAACAGTATATAATTTAAGGGTAGGTTAATTTTAACATTTAGACACAGAATGTAAAAAATAAAATCCAGAAAATCACATTGTATAAATGATATAAATGTATTTGCATTTTGCAGTGAGAAATAAGTATTTGATTCCTCTGGCAAACGAGACTTAATACTTGGTGGCAAAACCCTTCTTAGCAAGCACAGCAGATGTTTTTCGTAGTTGATGGTGAGGTTTGCGCACACGTCAGGAGGAATTTTGGTCCACTCCTCTTTGCACATCATCTCTCAATCATTACGATTTTGAGGCTGTCGCTTGGCAACTCGGAGCTTCAACTCCCTCCATAAGTTTTCTATGAGATTAATGTCTGGAGACTGGCTAAGCCACTCCATGACCTTAATGTGCTTCTTTTTGAGCCACTCATTTGTTGCCTTGGTATGTTTTGGGTCATTGTCTTGTCACTCAGGATTTTACGGTACATGGCTCCATCCTTTCTCCCATTGATGCGGTGAAGTAGTCCGTGCCTTTACAGAGAAACACCACCAAAACATAATGTTTCCACCTCCATGCCTGACAGTGGGGATGGTGTTCTTTGGGTCATAGGCAGCATTTCTCTTCCTGCAAACACGTCAAGTTGAGTTAATGCCAAAGTGCTCAATTTTTATCTCATCTGACCACAGCATCTTCTCCCAATCACTCACAGAATCATCCAAGTGTTCATTGGTAGGCTTCAGACGGGCCTGCACATGTTCCTTCTTGAGCAGGGGTACCTTGTGGGCACTGCAGGATTTTAAACCTTTACAGCTTAATGTGTTACCAATGGTATTCTTGGTGACTGTTGTCCCAGCTGCCTTGAGATCATTAACAAGTCCCCCCATGTAGTTTTAGGCTGATCTCTTACCTTCTTCATGACCAAGGATAACCCACGAGGTGAGATTTTGCTTGGTGCCCAAGATCGATGTTGATTGACAGTCATTTTGTATTTCTTCCATTTTCTTACTATTGCACCAACAGTTGTCTCCTTCTCACCCAGCATCTTACTTATGGTTTTGTAGCCCATTCCAGCTTTGTGCAGGTCTATGATCTGGTATCTGACAGCCTTAGAAAGCTCTTTGGTCTTGCCCATGTTGTAGAGGTTGGAGTCTGACTTATTAACTGAGTCTGTGGACAGGAGTCTTTTATAAAGGTGACTATGTTAGGCCTCTTTCACACGTCAGTGTCTCCGGTACGTGTAGTGACAGTTTTCTCACGTACCGGAGACACTGACACACGTAGACCTATTCAAATGAATGGGTCTATGCACATGTCTCCGTGTTTTCACGGACCATGTGTCCATGTGCAAAACACGGAGACATGTCCGTGTTTCTCCGGCAGCACATACTGCAATACGTCCTGCACACGTGCACACGGAGAACAGTGTGCACTCTCCTCCGTGTGCACGTACCGCCCGCAGGAGAGACAGCGCTACAGTAAGCGCTGTCACCCCCGCTGTGGTGCTGAAGGCGGCATTCATCTCTTCTCCCCGCAGGAGAGAAGAGATGAATGATCAAGTTTTTTTTTCTTTTTTGTTAAAAATAAAGTTGCATGTGACCCCCGCTTCCCACCCCCAGTGCGCCGACCGGCCCCTTGCAGAAGAAATACTCACCTAGCTCCCGCGATGTCTCCTCTCTCCTCTCTGCGCCGGTAGCAGGTCCTGTGTGAGCGGTCACGTGGGACCCCTAATTACAGTGAGGAATATGCGCATATTCCTCACTGTAATGAGCGGTCCCACGTGACCGCTCACACAGGACCTGCTACCGGCGCAGAGAGGAGACATCGCGGGAGCCAGGTGAGTATTTCTTCTGCAAGGGGCCGGGCGGCGCACTGGGGGTGGGTGGCGAAGGTCACATGCAACTTTATTTTTAACAAAAAAGAAAAAAAAAACTTGATCATTCATCTCTTCTCTCCTGCGGGGAGAAGAGATGAATGCCGCCTTCAGCACCACAGCGGGGGGGACAGCGCTTACTGTAGCGCTGTCTCTCCTGCACGGTCCGTGTGGTCCTCAGGCGGCACACGGATGCCGCACTTGTGCCACACTGATGTGCCACGTGAGCACACGGACACGGATAACTCCGGTACCGATTTCTCCGGTACCGGAATTATCTGGACGTGTGAAACAGGCCTAAGACAGCTGTCTTTAATGCAGGTAACAAGTTGATTAGGAGCATCTGGTCTGTAGGAGCCAGAACTTAATGGTTGGTATGGGATCAAATACTTATTTCTCACTGCAAAATACAAATACATTTATACAGTATAATTTATACAATGTGATTTTCTGGATTTTATGTTTGACAGTCTATCTCTCAATGTTAAAATTAACCTACCCTTAAAATTATAGACTGTTCATGTCTTTGTCAGTGGGCAAACTGACAAAATCAGCAAGGGATCAAATAATTATTTTGTTCACTGTATGTGATATTGTCGTGTTCGGGACAAATTTCGCAACAAATTATGGGTTCTGTTTCTCCTATTATCCATTGTGAAAATTACAGATTTGGTGCTAAAGTAAAATTTTTGTGAAAAATAGTTAAATGTTCTTTTTTTTTCCTTCCACATTGCTTTAGTTCCTATAAAGCACCTGAAGGATTAATAAATTTCTTGAATGTAGTTTTGATTACTTTGAGGGGTGCAGTTTTTTGAATGGTGTCACGTTGATGTATTTTTTGTCATATAGGCCCCCAAACACGCTTCAAATGTGATGTGGTCTTAAAAAAAAATGGTTTGGTTAGAAAAATGAGAAAGTGCTGATCAACTTTTAAAGCTTCTACTTACCAAAAAAGTACAGATGTAAAGAAGACAAGTGGGAAATTTTGTTCACCATTTTGTTCTCTCTGATTAAAAGGCATAAGAATTGAACATTTGAAAATTGCGAAATTTTCACCAAATTTCCAATATTTTCACAAATATACAGGGCCGTATTTAGAGTTTATGCTGCCCTAGGCATTTTTTCGTGCTGCCTCCCCCATTGGTGAGTATGACTAAGGCCGGAGTCACACACAACGTATAAAAATACGGTCTGTTTTTGATGGCCGAGATACAGAGAAAATTTCCTGAACAGTGATCTGTATTCAATGCGAGGATGCGATTTTTTTCTCCAAAAATTATCCGCGTGTCATCCGTATGGCATTCGTATGCAGCTTGCAAAATGGACATAGAATGGATCCATGGCCTCAAATATTTGTAAATACATATATACAGTCTATATATATGCTGTATATATATGTTTAAAATGCTCACTACACCCCTAGAGGAACTCTTCAAGAGGCATAGCTTTCAAAATGGGGTCTCTTGTAGGGGTTTTTGCTGTTTTGAAACCTTTGAGGCTCTCTAAATTTGGCGTGGCGTCCACAATCTACAACAAATAATGTGGTCCATATTCTCCTGTTACCTTAGTGAAGAAAATTTTGGGGCTAAAACAACATTTTTATGGAAAAAAATGTATTTTTCCATTTTTACGTCTCAATGTTATAAAATACTGTGAAGTACCTGGGGTTTAGCGGTGCTCACCACACTGCTAGATATATTCCTTGAGGGGTGTAGTTTGCAAAATGTGGTCACTTGTTGGGGTATTTCACTGTTTGAGCACATCCGGGGGCTCTGCAAACACACCATAGTGCCTGCTGTTGATTCCAGAAAATCTTGCATTCAAAAAGTCAAATGGTTTTCCATTCATTCAGAGGCCTACAGTGCGTCCCAACAGTAGTTTTCCCCCACATATGGGGTATCTGTATACTCGGGCGAAATTGGACAACTAATTGTATGATCCTTTTTCTCTTGTTACCCTTGTAAAAATGAAAAATTGAGGCTAAATCAATATTTTTTACGGGAAAAAATTTTACTTTTTTCCTTCTATATTGTTTTAATTCCTGTAATGCACCTAAAAGGTTAATATACTTCTTGAATGTGGTTTTGAGCACTCCGAGGGGTTGCAGTTTTTAAAATGCTTTTGGGCATTTTCTGTCATATACCCCCTCAAAGTCAAATTTGATGTGGTCCTAATATAATAGATTTTGTACATTTTGTTGGATAATTGCTGATAAACTTTTAACTCTTATCACTTCCTATCATTTTTTTTTTCAAAAATTATACCAATGTGAAGTAGACATATAGTTATTTATTAACTATTTTGTGTGGTATAACTATCTGATTTAAGGGCATAAAAATTATAAGTTTGAAAATTGCGAACTTTTAATTTTTGTCAAATTTTCAATATTTTCATGAATAAACGCAAATCATAGTGACCAAAATGTGCCACTAACATGAAGTACGGCATGTCACACAAAAAACACTCTCAGAAACACTTGGATACATTGTTAGTGTTCCAGAGTTTACTCCTACAGTGACTCATGTCTGATTTTAAAAATGAGGCTCCGTCATTAATGTACAAAGTGGCTCAGTCTTTAACGCCTTCCCGACATGGCCGTACATATACTGCTCTGCGGGCGGTGCGTTCCTGCAAAGAGAAGTGTATGTACAGCTCACTAATCGCGCAACCTCACACTGAGTGCTGCGGCGATCGGGTGCAGGTGTCAGTTGTATGTGACAGCTAACACCCTGCAGCAATGCCTACGAGCGGTGCTAGCTAGTTGGCATTTGACCACTCTGACGCCGCTGTCAGTAGTGACAGCAGCATAGAGAAGCATCGCGCAGGGATGCGATCGCGTCATTCTGATGGTCTCCATGGAGACCTCTGGCACCAAGATGGTCACGGGGTCCTTGCGGCTCGTGCAGGGAAGGTGGCTTGCAAGCGCCTGCTCTCAGCATCATGCCTCCTTCCCTGCCTGTCATATCCTGATCTGATACCCTGCAGTGCAGTGTGTTAGATCAATGATCTGACATTATATAGTGATGTGTAAAAATATATATTTTTTAAAATACCCCTAAATAAAGAAAAAATAGATAAGTATTTTTCCAATAAATACATTTATTTATGTAAATAAAAAAAACATTAAAAGTACACATATTTGGTATTGCCGTGTCCGTAACGACCTGCTCTATAAAAGTGTCCCACTAGCTAACCCCTTCAGTGAATACCGGGAAAAAAAAAAAAACGAGGCAAAAGGCAATGCTTTATCATCATACCACCGAACAAAAAGTGCAATAAAATGCGATCAAAAAGACGGATGTAAATAAAAATGGTACCGCTAAAAATGTCATCTTGTCCCACAAAAAAACAAGCTGCAATACAGCTCCATGAGCGACAAAATTAAAAAGTTATAGCTCTCAGAATAAAGCGATAGAAAAATAATTATTTTTTCTATAAAATAGTTTTGTGTAAAAGTGGCAAAACATTAAAAAAATACCGTATTTTTCGGAACATAAGACGCACTTTTTTCCCAAAAATGTTTTAGGGAAAATCGGGTTGCATCTTATGGTCACAATATACTTACAAACCCTGTGGCGGTGGCAGCAGCGGTGGTCCCGATGCTGCCTCCCTTCCCAGGCTGGTGCGGTAGGGCTCTGTGGTGTGCTGGTGGCAGGCTGTGCTTCGTGGCAGCGGCTCTCTGTGCTCCGTGGGGGGCTCCGCCGGCATTTCGTCAAAGCCCTGAGGCCCCTACACATCTGTTACTGCCATGTTGCTGTGGCCTCTGGGAAGATGGCCGCCGTCCCGAGATCTGAATCTGAGCATGCGCCGCCACTGGCCCGGCGGCCATGTTCCCAGAGGCCCCCGCACATCCGTTGGTGCCATGTTGCAGTGGGCTTTGATGAAATGCCGGTGGAGCCCCCCACGGAGCACAGAGAGCCACTGCACCAGAGCACAGCCTCCCTGCCCCAGCACAGAGCTCCTACCCCAGCACAAAGCCCCAGCACAGAGCCGCCACCCCTGCTCCAGCACAGAGCCACCGCACCAGCTTGGGATGGGATTTCCTGGAGGCCACCGCAACAGCCTGGACCACTGAATGACCCCTGTGACCACTCCTCCACCTGTGCTGGTCCCTTCCCTGGTAAGCTGTATTCGGACTGTAAGACGGACCCGCATTTGACACATTTTTTTTCCCTTATTTTCCTTCGGAAAATTTGGGGTGCGACTTATGGTACAGTGCGTCTTATAGTCTGAAGAATACGGTAAATGAGGTATCACTGTAATTGTACTAACCTGAAGAATAAAGCTGCCTTACCAATTTTACCACACGCGGAACAGTATAAACAAAAAATAAAAAAAAAATGCAATTCCTGATTTGCTGGTGTTTATTCATTCTGTCTTCCAAAAATCAGAATAGAAAACGATCAAAAAATGTCATGTGCCCAATGGTAACTATAAAAACGTCAGCTCGTCCCACAAAAAACAAGCCCCCACATGATTCTGTCGGTCGAAACTATGAAAACATTATAGCTCTCAAAAAATGGTGATGCAAAAACTAGTTTTCGCAATAAAAAGCATATTTTAGTATGTTACAGCAGCCAAACATAAAAACCTGATGTAAATCTGTTATTGCGGTAATTGCACCAACCTGAAGAATAAAGTTGCCTAATCACTTATACCACACAAGAATCGGCGTAAAAGAAATAAATAAAAGCAATTCTTCACCTGCTGTTGATTTTTTCATTCTGCCTCCCAAAGATCGCAGTACGGCTCAGTGCACATTTATCCTGTGCTCTACCCTGAACGCTTACGTCGGGGTGCCTGTGTAAATCTCTGAAGTACGTGATTCAGACAGAACCCCTAGCGGAAGATTCCCTGTAATGAGGCAGATTGAGGCACTGTGGACGCTGTCTGACCTGTGATCCGGCCATGCCCGTCATTTTAGAATTGCATAAAAGTGCCATCGGCCACAATTTTTGTACTTCTGAAAAGGATACCTCTGTACAGAGGCCCGATAGAGTCCAGAGTAAATCTGCTGCCTCAATATAGTGAATGGATCCCTCTGGGGTTTCATCTATCACTTCACTCAGAGATTTAGATTGAAACTCCAAAGTAAATGGTCAGCGTAGAGTGCCGGATAACTGTAATCCCAAACGTTATGTAAAATGTTCCCAATAAAAGCTTCATCTCAATCCACAAAAAAAGCAAGTCCCCACTCTGTCATCTGTTAACAGAAATATAGTGGGCTCCCACGTTACTGTTAGTAAAAAGGCTCTGGAAAAGCTAAATTGCTCCTCGCCCCCCCCCCCCCAAAGAAATTCAGCAAATTCTCCACTCCCAAATCCAATCCATTCAGCGCCAGTGCTGGCCTTAGGGGCAGGCAGACCAGTCAGCCGCCTAGGGCCCTGTTATGAACTGGTGGTTTAGGAGCAACATGGGACGTGCTCTGGAGGAGGTGGTACCTGTACTGACCGCAGTTCCTGAGCTTAACACAACACTAGAAGTAGCCGTGGGATGTTCCTGTCACTCCCTAGACACCTCGTCACACCCGGAGGACTAACTACCCCTAGAGATAGAAACAGGAAAGCTATCTTGCCTCAGAGAAAATTCCCAAAGGATAGGCAGCCCCCCACAAATATTGACTGTGAGTGGAGAGGGAAATGACATACGCAGAATGAAACCAGGATGTAGCAAAGGAGTCCAGTCTAGCTAGATAGATAGAACAGGACGGAATACTGTGCGGTCAGTATTAAAAACTAGAAAAATCCACCACAGAGTTTACAAAAATCTCCACACCTGACTAAAGGTGTGGAGGGTAAATCTGCTTCCCAGAGCTTCCAGCTTAACTGAATAAATCCATACTGACAAGCTGGACAAGAAAAAACATAGAAAGTGCAGAACGATTAAGTCCACAACAAGTGAACTGCAAAAGAACAAAGCAAGGACTTATCTTTGCTGAACAGGTCAGAATATCAGGGAAATCCAAGCAGAGATGTGAATCCAAGCAGGAACCATTGATAACTGGCACAGGCTGAAGGATAGAACCAGGTTAAATAGCCGAGCCAGAAAGACAATAAGTGGAAGCAGCTGCTGACTGCTAAATCCAAGGAGCAGCAGTACCACTTAAAACCACCGGAGGGAGCCCAAGAGCAGAATTCACAAAAATGCCACTTACAACCACCGGAGGGAGCCCAAGAGCGGAATTCACAACAGTACGCCCCCCCTTGAGGAGGGGACACTGAACCCACACCAGAGCCCCCGGGCCGATCAGGACGAGCCAAGTGAAAAGCACAAACCAAATCGGCGGCATGGACATCGGAGGCAACAACCCAAGAATTATCCTCCTGGCCATAACCCTTCCACTTGACAAGATACTGAAGCCTCCGCCTCGAAAAACGAGAATCCAAAATTTTCTCAACCACATATTCCAACTCCCCCTCAACCAACACCGGAGCAGGAGGATCAACCGAGGGATCAACGGGCACCACATATCTCCGCAACAAAGATCTATGGAAAACATTATAGATGGCAAAAGAGGCTGGAAGGGCTAAACGAAAAGACACCGGATTGATAATCTCAGAAATCTTATAAGGACCAATAAACCGAGGCTTGAACTTAGGGGAGGAAACCTTCATAGGAACATGACGAGAAGATAACCAGACTAAATCCCCCACCCGAAGCCGGGGACCAACACACCGACTGCGGTTAGCAAAACGCTGAGCCTTTTCCTGAGACAACGTCAAATTGTCTACCACATGAGTCCAAATCTGCTGTAACCTGTCCACCACAGAATCCACACCAGGACAATCAGAAGGCTTCACCTGCCCCGAAGAAAAACGAGGATGAAAACCAAAATGACAAAAGAAAGGCGAAACCAAAGTAGCCGAACTAGCCCGATTATTAAGGGCAAACTCAGCCAACGGCAAGAAAGCCACCCAATCATCCTGATCAGCAGACACAAAGCATCTCAAATAGGTTTCCAAGGTCTGATTAGTTTGCTCAGTTTGGCCATTTGTCTGAGGATGAAACGCCGAAGAAAAAGACAAATCAAGGGCCCATCCTAGCACAAAAGGCCCGCCAAAACCTAGAAACAAACTGGGAACCTCTGTCAGACACAATATTCTCCGGAATGCCATGCAAACGAACCACATGCTGAAAAAACAATGGAACCAAATCAGAGGAGGAAGGCAATTTAGGCAAAGGTACCAAATGGACCATTTTAGAGAACCGGTCACAAACCACCCAGATAACAGACATCTTCTGGGAAACAGGAAGATCCGAAATAAAATCCATGGAAATGTGCGTCCAGGGCCTCTCAGGGACCGGCAAAGGCAAAAGCAACCCACTAGCGCGGGAACAGCAAGGCTTGGCCCGGGCACAAGTCCCACAGGACTGCACAAAAGAACGCACATCCCGCGACAAGGAAGGCCACCAAAAGGACCTAGCAACCAAATCTCTGGTACCAAAAATCCCAGGATGACCAGCCAACACTGAACAATGAACCTCAGAAATTACCTTACTAGTCCATCTATCAGGAACAAACAGCTTCCCCACTGGACAGCGGTCAGGTTTATCAGCCTGAAATTCCTGAAGCACCTGCCGTAAATCAGGGGAGATGGCAGAAAGAATCACCCCTTCTTTAAGAATGCCAACCGGCTCAAGGACTCCAGGAGAATCAGGCAAAAAGCTCCTGGAGAGGGCATCAGCCTTAACATTCTTAGATCCCGGAAGATACGAGACCACAAAATGGGAGAAAAACAGGGACCATCGAGCCTGTCTAGGGTTCAGCCGCTTGGCCGACTCGAGGTAAATCAGATTCTTATGATCGGTCAAGACCACAACGCGGTGCTTGGCTCCCTCAAGCCAATGTCGCCACTCC
This sequence comes from Ranitomeya variabilis, assembly GCF_051348905.1. Classification (NCBI taxonomy): domain Eukaryota; kingdom Metazoa; phylum Chordata; class Amphibia; order Anura; family Dendrobatidae; genus Ranitomeya; species Ranitomeya variabilis. Next base: position 183,580,706 of record NC_135233.1, on the reverse strand, counting down.
TCAAATGCCCACTTCATAGCCAACAACTCCCGATTGCCAACGTCATAATTGCGCTCCGCAGGCGAAAACTTTCTGGAAAAAAAAGCACACGGCTTCATCAAAGAACCATCAGAATTCTTCTGAGACAAAACGGCCCCTGCCCCAATCTCAGAAGCGTCAACCTCAACCTGAAAAGGAAGAGAAACATCTGGCTGACGCAACACAGGGGCAGAAGTAAATCGGCGTTTAAGCTCCTGAAAGGCCTCAACAGCCGCAGAGGACCAATTCGTCACATCAGCGCCTTTCTTCGTCAAATCGGTCGGAATTAACCACACTGGAAAAGTTGGCAATGAAACGGCGATAAAAATTAGCAAAGCCCAAAAATTTCTGAAGGCTCTTCACCGATGTGGGTTGAATCCAGTCATGAATGGCTTGGACCTTAACAGGATCCATTTCTATAGACGAGGGAGAAAAAAATAAAACCCAAAAAAAGAGACCTTCTGAACTCCAAATAGGCACTTAGACCCCTTCACAAATAAAGCATTATCACGAAGGATCTGGAATACCATCCTGACCTGCTTCACATGAGACTCCCAATCATCGGAAAAAATCTAAATATCATCCAAATATACAATCATGTATTTATCAAGATAATTGCAGAAAATATCATGCATGAAGGACTGAAATACAGAAGGAGCATTAGAAAGCCCGAAAGGCATCACAAGGTATTCAAAATGGCCTTCGGGCGTATTAAATGCCGTTTTCCATTCGTCACCCTGTTTAATACGAACAAGATTATATGCCCCTCGAAGGTCAATCTTAGTAAACCAACTGGCCCCCTTAATCCGAGCAAACAAATCAGAAAGCAAAGGTAAAGGGTATTGGAATTTGACCGTGATCTTATTAAGAAGGCGATAATCAATACAGGGTCTCAAGGAGCCATCCTTCTTGGCAACAAAAAAGAATCCCGCTCCCAATGGTGATGAAGACGGCCGAATATGCCCCTTCTCCAAAGACTCCTTGACATAACTCCGCATGGCGGCATGCTCTGGCACAGACAGATTGAAAAGTCGGCCCTTAGGGAACTTACAGCCAGGAATCAAGTTAATAGCACAATCACAGTCCCTATGTGGAGGAAGGGAACTGGACTTGGGCTCATCAAATACATTCTGGAAATCCGACAAAAACTCAGGGACTTCAGAAGAGGGGGAAGAGGAAATTGACATCAAAGGAACGTCACTATGAACCCCTTGACAACCCCAACTAGACACAGACATAGATTTCCAATCCAGCACCGGATTATGTTCCTGTAACCATGGAAAACCCAGTACAACAACATCATGCAAGTTATGCAACACCAGAAAAGGGCAATCTTCCTGATGTGCTGGAGCCATGCACATGGTCAGCTGAGTCCAATACTGAGGTTTATTCTTGGCCAGCGGTGTAGCATCAATGCCCCTCAAAGGAATAGGACTCTGCAAAGGCTGCAAGGAAAAACCACAGCGCCTGGCGAATTCCAAGTCCATTAAGTTCAGGGCAGCGCCTGAATCCACAAATGCCATGACAGAAAAGGACGATAATGAGCAAATCAGGGTCACAGATAAGAGAAATTTAGGCTGTACAGTACTGATGGTAACAGACCTAGCGACCCTCTTAGTACGCTTAGGGCAATCAGAAATAACATGAGCAGAATCACCACAGTAAAAACACAGCCTGTTCTGACGTCTGAATCCCTGCTGCTCTGCTCTAGTCAAAATCCTATCACATTGCATAGGCTTAGGACTCCGCTCAGAGGACACTGCCATATGGTGCACAACTTTGCGCTCGCGCAGGCGCCGATCAATCTGAATGGCTAGAGACATAGATTCGCTCAAACCAGCAGGCGTGGGGAAGCCCACCATAACATCTTTAAGGGCTTCAGAAAGACCCTTTCTGAAAATTGCTGCCAGAGCATCCTCATTCCATTTAGTGAGCACAGACCATTTTCTAAATTTCTGGCAGTATAATTCTGCCGCTTCCTGACCCTGACATAGGGCCAACAAGGTTTTTTCTGCATGATCCACAGAATTAGGTTCGTCATACAATAATCCGAGCGCTTGAAAAAATGCGTCTATATTAAGCAATGCCGGATCCCCTGATTCAAGGGAGAATGCCCAGTCCTGAGGGTCACCACGCAGCAGAGAGATGACAATTTTAACCTGCTGAATGGGATCACCAGAGGAACGGGGTTTCAAAGCAAAAAACAATTTTCAGTTATTTTTAAAGTTCAAAAACTTGGATCTGTCCCCAAAAAACAAATCAGGAGTAGGAATTTTAGGCTCTAAAGCCGGAGTCTGGACAACATAATCTTGGATACTCTGTACCCTTGCAGCAAGTTGATCCACACGAGAAAACAAACCCTGAACATCCATGCAAGCGCCAAAATCCTGAACCACCCAGAGATTAAGAGGAAAAAAAAGACAAAACAGACTGCAGAAAAAAAAATGGCTCAGACCTTTTTTTTCCTTCTTTTGAGATGCATTTAATTCATTTGGGGCCAGTTGTACTGTTATGAACTGGTGGTTTAGGAGCAACATGGGACGTGCTCTGGAGGAGGTGGTACCTGTACTGACCGCAGTTCCTGAGCTTAACACAACACTAGAAGTAGCCGTGGGATGTTCCTGTCACTCCCTAGACACCTCGTCACAGCCGGAGGACTAACTATCCCTAGAGATAGAAACAGGAAAGCTATCTTGCCTCAGAGAAAATTCCCAAAGGATAGGCAGCCCCCCACAAATATTGACTGTGAGTGGAGAGGGAAATGACATACGCAGAATGAAACCAGGATGTAGCAAAGGAGTCCAGTCTAGCTAGATAGATAGAACAGGACGGAATACTGTGCGGTCAGTATTAAAAACTAGAAAAATCCACCACAGAGTTTACAAAAATCTCCACACCTGACTAAAGGTGTGGAGGGTAAATCTGCTTCCCAGAGCTTCCAGCTTAACTGAATAAATCCATACTGACAAGCTGGACAAGAAAAAACATAGAAAGTGCAGAACGATTAAGTCCACAACAAGTGAACTGCAAAAGAACAAAGCAAGGACTTATCTTTGCTGAACAGGTCAGAATATCAGGGAAATCCAAGCAGAGATGTGAATCCAAGCAGGAACCATTGATAACTGGCACAGGCTGAAGGATAGAACCAGGTTAAATAGCTGAGCCAGAAAGACAATCAGTGGAAGCAGCTGCTGACTGCTAAATCCAAGAAGCAGCAGTACCACTTAAAACCACCGGAGGGAGCCCAAGAGCAGAATTCACAAAAGTGCCACTTACAACCACCGGAGGGAGCCCAAGAGCGGAATTCACAACAGGGCCCCTGCTCCTCCAAGGGCCCCCAGCCAATGGCCGCTATAGGGCTCCTGAGTAAGAGGGTCCGGTCGCCGCCCCCCCTTCACATCTCGCATTCAACTTATCAGTATCATAGATGCCGATAGAGTTGAAAGCAGTGATGGAGTTGAGAGCGTCTTGTGATGCTCCTTCTCCCATCACACCCCCTCTGCCTCTGACTTAGTGTGTCCCAGCAGTGGAGCTGATGAGACACTGAGTTGCCATGCAGAAGACAGAGCCTCGGGGGGAACGAGGAGAAGAGGTAAGTATTGTGTGTGTGTCTGCTGCACGATACTGTGTGTTTGGGGGCTTCATTATACTGTGTGTGTGCGCGTGGGGGCTGCATTGTACTGTGTGTGGGGGCTGCACTAAACTGTATGTGTGGGACTGCACTATACTATGTAGGGGGTATTGCATTATACTGTGTGTGGGGGCTGCATTATACTGTGTGTGGGGGTACTGCACAATATTGTGAGTGTGGGGGGGCCTGCATTATACTGTGTGTGGTGGCTGCATTATGCTATGTTTGTGGAGAGGGCTGCACATCATTGTGTATGTAAGGGGCTGCATTATACTGTGCGTGTGGGGGGGCTGCATTATACTGTGTGGGGGGGTTGCATTATACTGTGTGTGTGTGGGGGCCACATTATACAGTGTGTGCGGGGGGCTGCATTATACTGTGTGTGAAGGGGCTGCATTATACTATCTGTGTGAGGGGGCTGCACTATACTGTGTTGGGGGGCTGCATTATACTCTAGGGTGGCTGCTTTATACTCTTGAGGGGGCTGCATTATACACTAAGGAGGCTGCATTATACTCTGAGGGGGCTGCATTATACACTAAGGAGGCTGCATTATACTCTGAGGGGGCTGCAGTATACTTGGGAGGGCTGCATTTTACTCGGGGGGTGCATTGTACTCTGGGCTGCATTATACTCTGAGGGGGCTACATTATACTCTGAAGGGGCTCCATTATACTGTGTGTGTGGGGGCTGAATTATACTCTGAGGGGGGCTAAATTATACTCTATCAAGGACCATGGGGAGTGTATTTTACTATATTTACTATATGGAACCTGCATGATACTATATCGAGGACTATCTGTACCAACCATTCTTCCTCAGCCGGAGTAAGGGAAGATGCACATGGTCAGTAAATGATGTGGGTTGGACGCTGCTTACTTGTGCAGCATCCAGATCTTACAGCATAGTGGATGGGATTTCAAGAAATCCCATGCCCACTATACTTGACAAAAATCCCACAGCTTACCCGTGGAGATAGACATGCGGCGTGTCTCTCCAGACTGCGGTATGTCTATTTATCTTGTGTAGACGTGAGCCTCCACAAGATAAATCTCACCCATACAATGTATTGGAAGCGGTGATTCCGCACCGTTCAATGAACACTTACGGAATCACCTGCTTTCAATAGCCGGCAGTGCTTTGGACGCAGTGGACATGTGCTGTTTCCAAAGCCCTTCCAATTACTGATCGTGTGTACCTACCCTAAGGGGGCCGGGAAGCATGTGTTGAACGACTTCAAAATTGTTGATCGTGCTCGTTTAGCAGCCTGGACTTAGCACTTGTAAATGCAACAGAAATGTCTCTGTGTGATGGTGCGATATATGACCATTTCGAGCCCCACTTTTTTAAACTTGCCCAGGGCTCCACTTTGCCTAAAACCGGCCCTGTTTAGCGCCCACATGTTTGGCAATTCTGTAGTGATGAGAGCCCACCTAACTTACTGGTGTGTGTCTCCGGAAGCATGAGCTGGGCATAATGTACTGGTGACTGCAGTGTACTGGTCACTACAACCCCAGTGTGCAATTTTCACTCGGCAACATCCACTGCTGCCTGTTTCTTGAAAACACCCATGGAGTCAAAATTGTCACTGCATCTGTAGATAAAATCTCAAAGGGTTATTATTTCCAAAATGTGGTCACTTGAGGGGGGATTCTGCTTTTCTAGCACTTAGGGGCTCTTTATATAGAGTCCGCAAACTTGTCTTGGAAAATCTGTGCTCCAGAAGGCAAATAGGGCTCCGCCCCTCCCAAGTCACTCCGTATGGCAAAGTAGTACTGTACAACCACATATGGGTATTTCTACATTCAGCAGAAATTGTGGGACAAATTTTGGTTCCATTTTTACCTATTTCCCAGTGTGAAAATGTAAAACTTGGGGCTAACACACAATCTTGGTGGAAAAAATGTCAATTATTTTTTCTTCACTGCCCAATGGTTTAAAAGTTTGTGACACACCGGGGGGCATCAATATAATCATTGCACCCCTAGATGAATTCATTGAGAGGTTTAACCCCTTTCTGCCATCGGACGGAAGAGTATGTCCGATGGCAGAACCCCCGCGTTTTGATGTGGGCTCCGGCAGTGAGCCTGCATCAAAGTCGGGACATGTCAGTTGTTTTGAACAGCTGACATGTGCCTGCAATAGTCGCGGGCGCAATCGCAATCCGTCCGTGCCTATTAACTACTTAAATGCCGCTGTCAAACTCTGACAGCAGCATTTAACAATCGCTTCCGTCCGGAAATGCGTGCACTGGTGACCCCTATCACATGATCTGGGATCATCGGTACATCGGCGTGACAACCAGAGATCTCCCTGAGACCTCTATGGTTGTTGATGCCAGATTGCTATGAGCGCCACCCTGTGGTCGGTGCTCATAGCAATGCAGTAATTCTGCTACATAGAGGCGATCTGAGCATCGCCTCTATGTAGCAGAGGCGATCGAGTTGTGGCAGTTTCTAGCCTCACAATGAGGCTATTGAAGCATGCCAAAATATAAAAAAAAAGTTTTAAAAAATATGAAAAAAATAAAAAAAATGAAAGTTTAAATCGCCCCATTCAAAAAAAAAAAATCAAACCTACACATACAGTATTTGGTATCGCCGAGTTCAGAATCTCTCGATCTATCAATAAAAAAAAAGGATTAACCTGATCGCTGTCGTAACGGTTTTCGTTCTGGCCCAGAGTCAGATAGCCAGATCAGCAGTGAGGCCAAATTGTGAAATTATGCCCTTAGGCTATGTGCACACGTTGCGGATTTGGCTGCGGATCGCAGTGGATTTGGCCCTACGGATCCGCAGCAGTTTTCCATGCTGTGTACAGTACCATGTAAACCAATGGAAAACAAAAACTGCTGTGCACATGCTGCAGAAAATTCCACGCAGAAACTCAGCTGTTTATTTTCCGCAGCATGTCCATTCTTTGTGCGGAAAAGCAGCGTTTCTGCACCCATTGACTATACATTGAGTAAGGCAAATCCACACATCAAAAAATGCAAGACAATCCGCAACAAATCCGCATCAATTTCACATTAAATCCGCAACCATTTTGACCTGCTTTTTCTGCCAAGAGATGTGGATTTTGTGCGGAAAAATACGCAAACAAATCCGCAATGTGTGCACATAGCCTAAATTGACAAGCGCTTGGAGAAAAAGGAAACCGCACACACGCTGTGAGCAAGTCATTTTAATCTGATATACTGAAACACAAGGCAATATTTTATAATATTTGCAACAAATGTAACTTGTGTAGCCCCCACTGTTACACAGGGTCATACTTTATTTACCATGTACCCAGAACATGTTGTTGCTGACTATTGAAAACATATATGATAAGAAGTATAGTCTCCTTGAAGAGGAGACTACCAGACTGCTTGCATGACTAAACACATTCTAAACACATTCTAGCAATTAAAGGCAAACATTACCCCTTCTATATCAATTTCCCGTTTTGTAAATGGCATAACCTTTGCCACAGGGTCAGCTGATGTCCACAAAGGAGCTACTGTCTCATGGGTCTAGCACCCACAAGAGACCTTCCACCCACAAGAGACCTTCCTACCTGCTTTGCCCATCCACCCTCAGTGTGGACACTCACTTCCCCCCTCAGTGTGGACACTCACTTCCCCCGTCAGCAAAGGCTATCTGGGGTCTATAATACACTATGGAAGGTTCAGCCTTAAGGCACCTTCAAACTAAGCGACTTTACAACGATAACGACAGCGATCCGTGACGTTGCAGCGTCCTGGATATCGATATCGTTATGTTTGACACACAGCAGCGATCAGGATCCTGCTGTGACATCGTTGGTCGGAGCTAGAAGGCCAGCACCTTATTTCGTCGCTGGATCTCCCGCAGACATCGCTGGATCGGTGTGTGTGACACGGATTCAGCGATGTCTTCACTGGTAAACAGGGTAAACATCGGGTTACTAAGCGCAGGGCCGTGCTTAGTAACCCGATGTTTACCCTGGTTACCATTGTAAAAGTAAAAAAAAAAAAACACATACTCACATTCCGGTGCCCGGCGTCCGCTTCCCTGCACTCCTCCTGCATCCTGTGTAAGTGCCGGCCGTAAAGCAGAGCGATGACATCACCGCTGTGCTCTGTGGGAGATGCCGGAGATGTTCGGCGCTGACACAGGATGCAGGAGGAGTGCAGGGAAGCGGACGGCGGGCACCGGAATGTGAGTATGTGGGGTTTTTTTTACTTTTACAATGGTAACCAGGGTAAACATCGGGTTACTAAGCGCGGCCCTGCGCTTAGTAACCCGATGTTTACCCTGGTTACCAGGGGACTTCGGCATCGTTGGTCGCTGGAGAGCTGTCTGGTGTGGTCGCTGGAGAGCTGTCACAAACGACTAAACAGCGACGCTGCAGCGATCGGCATCGTTGTCTGTATCGCTGCAGCGTCGCTTAGTGTGAAGGTACCTTTAGACTTTTTTTCCCACACATACATTATTCAATAGCTTAGGTAATACATATATTAGCGCTTTTACGGCTGCATAAAACAATAAGCAAAACAACTACATTTGCATACAAGTCTGTACAATACCAAAAATCCATCCTGCTAGGCCATTAAACCAATTTGCTGGATTTAAAAATGAGAATGTGTTACCCCACCAGGAGTCTGTTTGCACTGTGTTGCTTTAGGGTACCGTCACACATTGAAATTTTCATCGCTGCGACGGCACGATTCGTGACGTCGCAGCGTCGTATGATCATCGCTCCAGCGTCGTAGACTGCGGTCACACGTTGCAATCACGGCGCTGGAGCGATGCCGAAGTCCCCGGGTAACCAGGGTAAACATCGGGTAACTAAGCGCAGGGCCGCGCTTAGTAACCCGATGTTTACCCTGGTTACCAGCGTAAACGTAAAAAAACAAACCGTACATACTCACCCGTCGGTGTCCTTCAGGTCCCTTGTCGTCTGCTTCCTGCTCTGAGTGCAGCCGTACAGTGAGAGCAGATCGCAGCACCGCTGTGATCTGCTCTCACTTTCCGGCCGGCACTCAGAGCAGGAAGCAGACGGCAAGGGACCTGAAGGACACCGACGGGTGAGTATGTACGGTTTGTTTTTTTACGTTTACGCTTGTAACCAGGGTAAACATCGGGTTACTAAGCGCGGCCCTGCGCTTAGTTACCCGATGTTTACCCTGGTTACAAGCGAAGACATCGCTGGATCGCTGTCACACACAACGATCCAGCGATGTCAGCGGGTGATCAAGCGACGAAAGAAAGTTCCAAACGATCTGCTACGACGTAAGATTCCCAGCAGGGTGTCTGATCGCAGTAGCGTGTCAGACACAGCGATATCGTAACGATATCGCTAGAACGTCACGAATCGTAACGTCGTAGCGATGGAAATTTCAATGTGTGACGGTACCCTTAACCATTGGTCTCTAAATTCACCTATTTTATCTATACTGGCCCTGATCTGGAGATTGCCAGCAGGGTCAATATAATGGCAACAGGTGGGACCAATTATTTGACACATTCCTCCTTTTGCTGTCAGGTAATCTAGCACTATAGTATGTTGGTTAGTAACTAGAATTCATTGTCTCTGTATTGTATTAGTTTCATTAAGAACCTCAAGAACCTGGAAAATCTGATCATCCAGGTAGTCAGTAGCTTCCACTAGCTTATCCCAAATTTGTGTTATGAAGGGGTATATTGGCATATTACTGAATATTTTATTTCTTCTCCCCATTTCCACTACATGTGGCCTACCATTTGGACAGGGCTTATTGTCTGCAGCCCTTCTATACAAGGTGTGAATTGGGACTGCTGCTGTGTCTATTTTACCATGAGGAACTATGAAGTGGCTAGTGTCAGTTTGGCAAGAGTGCAATCCCCTCTTATGTCCGGGCTCACCCACCTGTAGGCACGATGTCCACAAACTAAGAATACTCCTTCGGGGAGAACACAAATGTGATCAGGGGTCTGTATACATTGGTATAAACTCAAAAGTCCAAACATAGGTTTATGAGCACCCCAAGTATTACTCATTTGCTTTCCGTTTTTACAAAATGTACATTTACCCCTTTCTTTCCTTATTATTTTACCCATAGAAAATGCAAAGCTGAAAAAAGCTCTAGGGGTTAAGGGCTAAATTGGTAAAATAGGATCACTTATGGGTGAGTTCTGCTGTTGTGGCTCCTTAGGAGCTCTGTCAATGTAACATGGCCCCCTCAAACAAGTGCAGCAAAATCTGCACTGTAATATGGCGCTACTTCCCTTCCCTCAAAAGTAGTTTTCGACCACATATGGGGTATCAGTGAACTCAGGAGAAATTGCACAACAAACTTTGAGGTCCATTTTTTCCTTTTGTCCTTGTGAAAATACTAAATTTATAGCTAAAAAAAGATTTTTGTGGGAAAAAAGTGATTATTTTTATTTTCACGGCTCAATGTTATAAACGTGTATGAAGCACCTGGGGGTTTAAGGTGCTCAAACCACATCTAGATAAGGTCCCAAAGGGGTCTAGTTTTCAAAATGGTGTCACTTTTTTTGATTTCCACTGTTTAGGCACAAGCCCTGCCGTGCATCCAAACAGTAGTATTCCCCCACATATGGGGTATCGGCGTACTCGGGAGAAAATGCACAACAAATTTTATGGAGCAATTTCTCCTGTTACCCTTATGGAAATGCAAAATGGAGCTAAACAAGATTTATTTGGGAAAAATGTGTTTGTTTTTTTTCTTTTTCCACGGCTCTACTTTATAAACTTCTGTGAAGCACCTGTGGGTTCAAGGTGCTCAATACACATCTAGATAAGTTCCCTAAGGGGTCTAGTTTCCAAAAATGGGGTCACTTGTGGGGGGTTTCCACTGTTTGGGCACATCAGGAGCTCTCCAAACACAACATGGCAACTGCTAATTATTCCAGCATATTTTACATTCAAAAAGTCAAATGGCGCTCCTTCCCTTCCCAGCCCTGCCTTGCGCCAGTTGTTTAACTCCAGATATTGGGTATCTGCGCACTCAGCAGAAATTGCACAACAAAATGTAATGTCCATTTTCTCTTGTTACCCTTACGAATATAAAAAAAAATTAGGTTTAAAGGAAACTTTCTGTGAAGGAAAATTTAAATATTTATTTTTTCATGTTTTGTTGTGTAAGGTGCAGGGTGGAAAATTCCTTTAAAAATGACTGTATGTTTAACAGTTAAAGGAACACTATAGCCATGACATAGGAGTCAGTGCAAGGTAAAGGGATTCTCTCTGTGGTGTTCTATAATTCTCTGTAAATATGAATGTATTCTCTTCACAGAGTAAGAGGACAAGAACTCTAGTGCCAGCCATTGAGGGTAGCAATCCTAAAAGTCAAAATTGACTGTTTACCGGCCCTTGCCACATGACTTAGGATAAAAAGCCAAACTTGACAATGATGAAAAACAACAGACTCCAAAACAGCTCTACAAATGTACATTAGTTTCTGATTTGGCTTTTTATCACACAATTTATGCTCCTTAAAGGCCCTTTTTTGTCTTACAGGATTTTGAGGAAGGCAGTTTCCTGCTGTCAAAGTGTGATGTAGTTCATCTGACACCACATGACATAGTCATTACTAAGCATGGGGAGAACACGGCCATGTTCTTATTTAACATGTTCCAGCCTTTCTTGGAAGGCTACCAGGTATGTTTACTACATTGTACAATATTATTTGTTTATTTTTACAATGTATCAGAACTTAGTTTTTACCCTACTAATTATTTGGTGTATGTCTATTTTAGTGGTTTTAATTAGCATAGCAATGCATATTTATATTTTTATTTTCTTTTGCTAAAACATATGAAAAAGTTAATATATTGAATATTCTAAAGTATTGTTTATTAAAACTGCAACTTAGCCCTAAAAAAATGTTTAAATAAACAAGGTACATGTATTGAAAAATATTAAAGTTATTGCCCTCCCAACTGTGGCAGTAAGGAGTTAATACTTCAATATTAGAACACTTTACTCATCTAGATCACATTCCAGTAGTGAATGTGCAGTGGATAGGAAAATTTTATATACCTGATAAAATACCAGGTGTAGAGACCAGATTTTTGTCATGTAAAAAAAAGTCACATCAAGAAGAATCATTGCAGAAATGTTTCCACCTTTTAATTTTTCCGATAATCTGTACAATTCAATTAAAAAAACAAACTGAAATCTTTACAGGAAGTAAAAAATAATAAAGTAATATGGTTGCATAAGTATCCACATCCCTAAAATACAACTTTGTTGAGGTACCTCTTTGCAGACATTGCAAGTAGTGTTGCAGCTAAGGGATAAACAACTGTATAATAATAAAAAATATATATATATTTCTATAGCGCCAACATATTCCGCAGCACTTTACATTTTAGAGTATATAAATCATCTGTCATAGCGAGTCTAAATGGGGTGGCGAGTGGTTTAGTGTGGTTGGAATACCCCATTAGTAATATGTGCTCGATGATTGATAATGCGATCTACAGTTGTGCTCAAAGGTTTACATACCCCTGCAGAATTTTTGCTTTCTTGGCCTTTTTTCAGAGAATATGAATGATAACACCAAAACATTTTCTTCACTCATGGATAGTGGTTGGGTGAAGCTATTTATGGTCAAACTACTGTGTTTTCTCTTTTTAAATCATAATGACAACCCAAAACATCCAAATGACCCTGATCAAAAGATCATATACCCTGGTGATTTTGACCTGATAACATGCACAGAAGTTGACACAAATGGGTTTGAATGGCCACTAAAGGTAACATCCTCATCTGTGACCTGTTTGCTTGTAATCAGTGTGTGCATAAAAGCTGAGTGAGTTTCTGGGATCCAGACAGACTCTTGCATCTTTCATCCAGCCACTGACGTTTCTGGATTGTGAGTCATGGGGAAAGCAAAAGAATTGTCAACAGATCTACAGGAAAAGGTAGCTGAACTGTTTAAAACAGGAAAGGGATACAAAAAAGATATCCAAAAAATTGATAATGCCAGTCAGTAGCATTCAAACTGTGGAACTTTTTTGCTGCTTTGATCAGCATGTGATTTGATGAGCTGTGATCTGATGAGCTGTGATCAGAGATATAAAGTTTACCTCCAGTCACTGGTGTCAGCTGATGGGACTACTGATCCCATCATCCGACACTTGCTGCCGCTAATAACAATGAGAGCAGGAGCGGATGATGGGGTGGATTCATCAGCTGCTCCTGCGCTGTAAATAAATAATTTGAAAAAACCTGTGTGGGTTCCCCCCCCCCTATTTTTGATAACAAGCCAGGCAAAACTCACACCTGCGGGCTGCAACCCTCAGCTGTCAGCTACAGGAAAGCTGGTTATCAAGAATAGGAGGGGTCCCCATGCCGTATTTTTTAATTATTTAAATAAATAATTTTAAAAAACGGCGTGGGGTCTTCCCCATTTTTGACAACCAGCCTTGCTTAACCAGACAGCTGGGGGCTGGTATTCTCAGGCTGGTAAGGGGCCATGGATATTGACCCCCCAGCCTAAAATTAGCATCCCGTAACTGCCTGGAAAAGACACATTAGATGCGCCAATTCTGGCACATAGCCTCGCTATTCCCACTTGCCCTGTAGCGGTGGCAAGTGGGGTGATAGTTGAGGGGGTTGATGTCACCTTTGTATTGTCAGGTGACATCCAGCCCCGAGGTTAGTAATGGTGAGACGTCTATAAGACGCCCCCATTACTAAACCCATAGTCATATTGTATGAAAACACAGACACCCAGTAAAAAGTCCTTTAATTGAAAAAATGACACAGACTTCTTTAATAATCTTAATTAAACCATACTTACAACCTCGCCTAATTCCACCAAAGCCCTCGTTCTCCTGTAATAAAACAAAAATAAAAAACAACAATATACCATAACTCTCCATCGTTCTCTGTCCCAAGCCGTAATCCATGTCTGGGGGATAAATAGTTTTCAACCTGGACAGTGCCAAGATGCCAAAAACGCCCAGTGTGAAGTTACTCTTGGAAGGTGGGGTAGAGGAAAAAGTGCCAGGGAGGTGGGCTCACCGCCGGAGTCCACCTCAAAGCGGGGCTTCTGACGTCAGACGTACTATCCCGTCCGAAGTCAGAGAGGGGTTAAAGATGATTTCAGGGAAGTAGGCTGTAAGCTTAAAGCAAGGACCTCAAAGGTAGTACTTTCTGAAATGCTTCCTGTACCACACCAGAAAGGCAGCAGTTTAACCCCTTAATGACCAAAGGTATTTTTGTTTTGGCACTTTCATTTTTTGCTCCCCTTCTTCCCAGAGCCATAACTTTTGTGTTTTGGTCAAATTGGCCATGTGAGGGCTTATTTTTTGCAGGATCAGTTGTACTTTTGAACGACACCGTTGGTTATTAGTATTATTAGTATTATTATTATTTATGGTTTTAACATATCGTGTAGTAGAAACCGGGAAGAAAATTCCATGTGCAGTGAAATTGCAAAAAAGTGCAATAACACAGTTTTTCTTTTTTTTTTACCATGTTCACTAAATGCTTAAACTTACATGCCATTTTGATTCTCCAGGTCATTACGAGTTCATAGACAACAAACTAGGTTCTTTTTTATTTAAGTGGTGAATAAAAATTCCAAAATTTGTTAAAAGAAAAAAAAAAAGCGCTATTTTCCAATACCAGTAGCATCTCCATTTTTTGTGATCCCAAAAGTCAGGTGATTTGAACTTTTATATTTTTTTATTTTATGTTTTGAAAAACTTTTTTTTTTTACTTTTCGCATGCTTCAATAGTCTCCATGGGAGACTAGAAGCTGCAGTTGTCTGATCGGCTCTGCTACATACAGACGATGATCAGATCGCCTGTATGTAGCAGAAATGCTCACCAGGCAGCGCTCATAGCAGTCCAACTATGACCACCATAGAGGTCTGCTGGAGACTTCTAGTTGTCATGCCAACCCATCGGTGACCCGCGATCACGCGACTGGGTCATCGATGGGTGGGATTTCCGGCGCGCTTGCCGGAAGAGCGAGTTAAATGCATTTAACGGGTTAACAGCCGTGGGTGAATCACGATTCGATCCACGGCTTTTTCGGGCACATGTCAGCTGTATAAACCAGCTTTCCTGTGCCTGATTAAGTGCTGGCTCAGCTCCGGAGCCCACACCAAAGGGGGAGTACAACATCGGTGTACTATTACGCTCGATGTTGGAAAGGGGTTAAGTAGGTGAATAAGTGCATCAGGAATTGGTGTAGGAAGGAGTTTTTTGGGTTTCTGGAGAACTGGGCCGACTTCTCTGTTGGCTATAGGCTCTACACTAGGGATGGGCTGCACCTGGATGGGGAGTGTGCAGCTGTGCTGGGGAAAAAAATGGCTAGAAATTTGGATTACTGTTTAACCACTGCATGACATGCGCTGGAATAAGGTCACTAATCCCACCCATTGGCACCCGCGTCACATGACCGCGAGTCGTCAATGGGTTGGCATTGTAACCCGGGATCTGCAGCAGACCTTTGTGGCTGTCATAGCCGGATAGCTTTGAACGCCGCCCATTGGTTGGCACTCATAGCAAGTGATTAGTTCTGCTACACAGAGCAGTGCTGACAGATATAGTGACCTGTTGAGAATTTAGCAACATTTAGAAAATTTAGGTGGTAAAAATAAATGTTTTCATTCCTGTCATGCTACTTTGCATTAATTTCTGAAAAGCACATGAAGGGTTAATTAGCTACTTGACATAAGGTTTCAATATGTGTGAGGGGTGCTGTTTTTAAAATGGTATTTTGGGGATTTTCCAATATGTAGACCTTCCAAAGTGATCTCAAAGATAATGGGTCCCTAAAAAAAAATTTTTTGTACATTTCCTTGAAAAAATGAAAAATTACAGCTAAATTTTAAAATTTCTAAAATTCTGAGAAAATAAAAGAACATTTTGCAAATGGTGCTGATATAAAGCAGACATGAGTTAAATGTGTTTTATTAACTATTTTGTGTGACTGGTTTAAAGGAATAATCAATCCAAATTTGGCAACTGCACATTTTTTGAAATGTTTATAAAATTTCTGATTT
This sequence comes from Ranitomeya variabilis, assembly GCF_051348905.1. Taxonomy (NCBI): domain Eukaryota; kingdom Metazoa; phylum Chordata; class Amphibia; order Anura; family Dendrobatidae; genus Ranitomeya; species Ranitomeya variabilis. The sequence goes on along the minus strand of NC_135233.1, from coordinate 183,565,061 downwards.
CTTTATACATAAGTGCAAAACATTATTATTATTATTATTATTTAATGGCCTTAATGTCGATCTCAAGCCACGGCGACTTAATGGATTAATGCTCTTTAGTAAGATTGATCTTGTGCAAACCTAGAGAGGTCCACCAGGTTGCTGGTCTTCCTCTTTGCCTTGTTCCTTCTATTCCTTCAACCATGGTGTCCTTCTCCAGTGATTGCTCTCTTGTCTTAGCTTGGTGATCCTCGCTTAGTGACATGTCTGACTTTATTTGTTCCAAAATTGATTTGTTTATTCTTCTTGCTTATCGACCTAAACTTACCATTAACATAAAGTCAAATTACTGGGATATGTTAAAGAATTCCAGAGTTATTACCAAATAAAGTGACACGTCAGATTTTAAAAATGTGGCCTCATCACTAAAAGAGTAAAACCCATTCTACATGGTAATATATGTGAGGCTGATGGAAATGTAATCTCTATGAGTGAAGATAAAGGGAGGGAGAAAGAATAATAAAATACTGATAGTGGTTGATTATAAGTCTCCAAATATAATGGAACATATTAATAAAGCAAATAGATGAGGCAGCAAATCGGAGAAGTAATTATTATGGTGGACTTCAAGTACCCTGATATAAATTCGGGAGCAGAAACACTCAGGTCCTTCAAAGGAAACAGGTTTTGACAACAATGAAAGACAATTACCTTTCACAACTGGTTCAGCACCCAACAAGAAGGGGGGCACTTCTAGACCTAATATTGACCAATAGGGCAGACCGCATATCAAATATACGGTTTTGGGGTCACTTGATTAATAGTGATTACAAAATAATAAGTTTTCATGTATCCTTTAATACACGGGTGGGGAATCTTTTTTCTGCCAAGGGCCATTTGGATATTTATACCATCCTTAGGGGGCCGTACAAACTCCACCCAGAAAGTACATCCTGACTCTGGCACTGGTTTCAGGATGTAATCTTTCATTGCATGCCCTTCAGTGTTCAGTAGTGAACACTGTGTGTATGCTAACAGAGCAAGAAGAAATTAATGAGCTGGTGGCAATCAAAATACACCTCCCTGCCCAAGAATACGGTCTCTGAGAATCTGCTGATAAAAGGTCATCGAGGGCTGTAAATGGCCCTGAGGTTCCCCACCCCTGCTTTAATAAGATGTATGTTAGAGGGTCTAGAATGACACTAAACTTCAGAAAGGCGAATTTTCAACTACTGAGAGACGATCTTGGTGCCATAAACTGAGACAATATCCTGAGAAGTAAAAGTAAGTACCCGAAGCAAATAGGACGCTTTTATATGCATCCTGAATAGGACCTGTGAACATACATGCCCAATGAGCACACTGCGACTAATGAATACATGAACGCCAGTATTGCCACAAATGTTAAAAATGTAAAAGTCAGTTAGCAGTTTTTGATCAAAGAGGGCAAAAGCCATCCAGCCACATTAAACTGTTCCTTTTAATATGGATGGTCCCTAGCCACTGAATGTCCAACTTTTCCATGTGCCAAAACAGCCTCATGTGAATGAGGAGTGAAAATAAAACCAGGCATAGGTCGAACTTAAAACCTTATATGGAAAAGATGGGTGGATAAGGGTGCTGGGCCTTGGTGTGGCCCATACAACCTGATAGACAAAAAGAGAAAAAATAGCAGCTGCTATTGCACAAATATTCTATGTGGCCAATATACTAACATATATGTACATGATGCGTCCACACACTGCGACTAATGAGTACATGAACTCCAATATGGCTAAAAACATTGAAAACGTAAATGGTACTTAGTTAGCATTTTTCAGTCAAAGTACAAAAGCCAACCAACCACATCAAGGTGACTTTTTAATATGGTTGGTCCCTAACTATAATGTTTACATTTGTTTGAGGGATGTCCAGTTTGTATATTTGTTTGAGGGACGTCCATTTCTAGGTAATTTCACTATTGTACCACATTGAAGCCACTTCTTGATGACTATCTTCAGTGTTCGATGATATATAGACCTACACAGACCTCCTCCTCAACATCACATCTCTCCTACTAAAACATGAAACAAGCCACCCACTCTCCTTCTCCCACCTGCTCTCTCTCTCTCTGCTTCTCCTCACTGCTGGCTACATACCTCCCAATCCTGAACCCCCACAGTTAATATCTCCCATTATTTCCCCCTCCTATCACTCCCAACCCAATATAAACACCCGAAATCTCACCTACTTCAAACCCATGCCCTTGACACCCACCACCCTGCTCTCTCTCTCTTGCTCTCTCTCTCTCTCTCTCTGGATCACTCTAGAATGCCCACTCCGTCTGCAATAAACTCCATGTGATTCACGACCTCCTTACCTCTCGCATTTTTTCCTTCCTGGGCCTCACTGATACATGGCTGACACCCTCCGACACAGCCTCCCCTGCTGCGCTAAGTTAGGACGGGCTCCACTTCACCCACACTCCTCGCCCTGGCAACAGACACGGTGGAGGAGTAGGCCTTCTCCTTTCTTCCAACTGTACTTTTAACCCAATTCCACCTCTTCCCTCCCTTATCCTCCCCTCTTTTGAAGTCCAGTCTTTCCGCATCTACTCTTCCTCCAACCTCCAAGTGGCCGTCATATACCGACCTCCAGGCCCGATCTCTGCCTTTATTGACCAGTTCTCCACCTGGCTTCTTCACTTTCTCTCCGGTGACATTCCCATTATCTTCATGGGTGACTTCATCATCTCCATTGACATCCACCAGTCAGCAGCTTACAAACTGCTGTTGCCCACTTTATCTTTTGGACTTTCTCAGTGGTCCTCCTCAGCCACCCACACAGACGGACATACGTTAGACCTGGTCTTTACCCGTCTCTACTCCCTATCTAACTTCACAACCTCTCCCTCTATCTGACCACCATCTACTCACATTCTCATCACTGTCCTCCTCACCTGTCACCCATGTCCACCAAATTTGCACCCCCGCAGAAACCTCGCACATGTACACTGCATGCAGAATTATTAGGCAAGTTGTTTTTTGGATCACATGATACTTTTTATACATGTTGTCCTACTCCAAGCTGTTCAGGCTTGAGAGCCATCTACCAATTAAGTAAATCAGGTGATGTGCATCTCTGTAATAAGGAGGGGTGTTGTCTACTGACATCTACACCCTATATATATAAGGTGTGCTTAATTATTAGGCAACTAGATGGTGGCCCGATTCTAACGCATCGGGTATTCTAGAATACACATGTCTACGTAGTATATTGCCCAGTGACATAGTATATTGCCCAGTGACGTAGTATATTGCCCAGTTACGTAGTATATTGCCCAGTGACGTAGTATATTGCACAGCCACGTAGTATATTGCTCAGTTACGTAGTATATTGCACAGCCACGTAGTATATTGCCCAGTTACGTAGTATATTGCCCAGTGACGTAGTATATTGCCCAGTTACGTAGTATATTGCCCAGTGACGTAGTATATTGCCCAGCCACGTAGTATATTGCCCAGTTACGTAGTATATTGCCCAGTGACATAGTATACATCACAGAGCCACGTATTATATTGCACAGCGACGTAGTATACAGCACAGAGCCACGTAGTATATTGCCCAGCCACGTAGTATATTGCCCAGCCACGTATGTCACAGGTTAAAAAATAAAAAATAAACATATACTCACCTTCCGAGGGGCCCCTTGTAGTTCTGTCGCCTGTGTTCGGTTCAGGCGGCAGCTTCCGGTCCGAGGGTGTGATGACGTCGCGGTCACATGACCGTGACGTCACGGCAGGTCCTTCTCACGCAGGCGCGCAGGGCCTGCGATGACGTCGCGGTCACATGACTGTGACGTCATAGCAGGTCCTTCTCGCGCAGAGCCTGTGATGATGTCGCGGTCACATGACCGTGACGTCATGGCAGGTCCTTGTCGCACACCAACCTTAGCACCGGAACCTGCCGCTTGCATGGACCGGTCACCGGAGCGTCGGAAAGGCGGCGGAAGGTGAGTATATAATGATTTGTTATTGTTTTATTATTATTTTTAACATTAGATGTTTTTACTATTGAGGCTGCATAGGCAGCCTCAATAGTAAAAACTTGGTCACACAGGGTTAGTAGCGGCGGTAACGGAGTGAGTTACCCGCGGCATAACGCGGTCTGTTACCGCTGGCATTAACCCTGTGTGAGCCTTGACTGCGGGGAGTATGGAGTGGGCGCCGGGCAGTGACTGCAGGGGAGTAGGGAGGGACTAATCGGACTGTGCCCGTCGCTGATTGGTCGCGGCAGCCATGACAGGCAGCTGGTGTGACCAATCAGCGAATGAATATCCGTGACAGAAGTTGCCAACAGAAAGACGGAAGTATCCCTTAGACAATTATATATATATAGACTTTCTTTCCTTTGGCAAAATGGGTCAGAAGAGAGATTTGACGGGCTTTGAAAAGTCCAAAATTGTGAGATGTCTTGCAGAGGGATGCAGCAGTGTTGAAATTGCCAAACTTTTGAAGCGTGATCACCGAACAATCAAGCGTTTCAAGAAGCGTGTTGGGCAAAAAAGGCGCAAAATAACTGCCCATGAATTGAGAAAAATTAAGCGTGAAGTTGCCAAGATGCCATTTGCCACCAGTTTTGCCATATTTCAGAGCTGCAACGTTACTGGAGTAACAAAATGGTTCCTCATAAAATGTGATATCTGCAGGGAAGGAAACCAGTACACCTCTCGGAACAGTGTCTGGGAGGCTGTGTGGCTGCTACACGCAATGTTGATCGTAAACAGATCAAGCAACTGACAGAATCTATGGATGGAAGGCTGTTGAGTGTCATCATAAAGAAAGGTGGCTATATTGGTCACTAATTTTTTTTGGTTTTGTTTTTGCATGTCAGAAATGTTTATTTCTAAATTTTGTGCAGTTATATTGGTTTACCTGGTGAAAATAAACAAGTGATATAACAAGTTATATTTGTTTTTTTATTAAGTTGCCTAATAATTCTGCACAGTAATAGTTACCTGCACAAACAGAGATCCTCCTAAGATAGCCAAATCTAAAAAAAACCCACTCCAACTTCCAAAAATATTAAGCTTTGATATTTATGAGTCTTTTGGGTTGATTGAGAACATAGTTGTTGATCAATAATAAAAATAATCCTCTAAAATACAACTTGCCTAATAATTCTGCACGCAGTGTAGACACCCGCACACACTCTGACTCTATTCTACCGGTGTCATCCATATCTTCACTCCACAACACAGACACTGCAACTGGTTTCTACAATGTCACTCTTGCATCAGCTATCGACTCGGTCGCACCTCTCATGCATAGCAGACTGCGACTAATCAATAGACAACCTTGGCACAATAACATCACTAAAGAGCTTCGGCAAGTATCCAGAATTGCAGAGTGGCATTGGAAGAAAACTCATTTGCAAGATGACGTCACCACATTCAATCAAGCACCACTCGCATTCAGATCAGCTCTCACCTCTGCTAAACAGGCCTACTTTACATCCCTCATATCTTCCGTATCCCACAACCCCAAACAGTTGTTCAATGCTTTTAACTCCCTCCTCTGCCCACCACTGCCCCCTCCAACTTCCCTAATCTCTGCCAAGGACTTTGCCACGCACTTCAAGAACAAGATAGACCAAACAAGGCAAGTCTTTATTGTCCGACCACCACAACTCCTTTGTATACCAGGTCAATGCCCAAACCCCATAACTTCACTCTCCAAAATCACTGAAAAAAAGCTTGCTCACCTCCTCTCCAAATCAGACCTCACCACTTGTGCATTTGACCCCATTCCACCGCCTCCCCAACCTCACCACCACACTGATCCCATCCCTAAGCCATCTCTTCAACCTATTACTAACTTCTGGTACCTTCCCCTCTGCTTTCAAACATGCCGCAATCACACCTATCCTCAAAAAGCTATCCCTTGACCCGAGCGCTATGTCCAGTTATCACCCCATATCTCTGATTCTATTTGCTTCTAAACGCCTTGAGCAGCATGTCCACGCTGAACTTTCCTCTCACTTTGCATCTAATTTGCTCTTCGACAACCTACAATCTGGCTTCCGTCCCCACCATTCCACTGAGACAGCCCTGACCAAACTTACTAATGACTTATAGCCAAAGCTAACAGACAATTCTCTATACTCCTTCTTCTTGACCTGTCCTTTGATTTTGACACAATTGACCACTGCCTCCTACTATAGATCCTCTCTTTCTTTGGTGTCAAAGACCTTGCCCTATCCTGGATCCCCTCATACCTCATCAACTGCACATTTAGCATTTCCTACTCCCATACTATCTCCTCATCTCGCTCACTCTCTGTTGGTGTCCCTCAAGGCTCTATCCTAGGACCCCTTCTCTTCTCAATCTATACCCTTGGCCTGGGACAACTCATAACGTCCTATGGCTTCCAGTACCATCTATATGCTGATGACACTCAGATCTACCTCTGGCCCAAATTTCACCTCTCTGCTGTCCAGAATCCCAGAGTGTCTATCAGCCATATCCTCCTTCTTCTCCTCTCGCTTCCTCAAGCTCAATGTTGACAACTCTGAACTAATTCTCTTTCCTCCATCTCGTATATGTTCCCTACCTGATCTATGTATCACAATAAATTACCTCACACTTTCGTTGACTCTGCCCTGTCCTTCAAACCACACATCCAAGCTGTCGGCACCTCCTGTCGCTTCCAGCGTATAAAAATTTCCACAATGCGTCCTTTCCTCAACCCTCGCTCTACCAAAATTAATGTGCATGCCCTAATCTCCCGCCTCGACTACTGCAACATCCTCCTCTGTGGCCTACCTTCTAACACTCTCGCACCTCTCCTGTCCGTCCTTTAAGGTACCGTTACACTAAACGACTTGCCAACGATCACGACCAGCGATACGACCTGCGATACGACCTGGCCGTGATCGTTGGTAAGTCGTTGTGTGGTCGCTGGGGAGCTGTCACACAGACAGCTCTCTCCAGCGACCAACGATCAGGGGAACGACTTCGGCATCGTTGAAACTGTCTTCAACGATGCCGAAGTCCCCCTGCAGCACCCGGATAACCAGGGTAAACATCGGGTTACTAAGCGCAGGGCCGCGCTTAGTAACCCGATATTTACCCTGGTTACCATTGTAAAAGTAAAAAAAAAAACACTACATACTCACATTCTGATGTCTGTCACGTCCCCCGCCGGCGTCCACAAGGTTAAAACTGCTTTCGGCAAGAGCGCTGCTAATATGCATGCGCTGCTGCCGAGAGCTTCCCTGCACTGACTGTGTCAGCGCCGGCAGTAACAGCGGTGATGTCACCGCTGTGCTCTGCTTTACGGCCGGCACTGACACAGTCAGTGCAGGGAAGCTCTCGGCAGCAGCGCATGCATATTAGCAGCGCTCCTGCCGAAAGCAGTTTTAACCCTGTGGACGCCGGGGGACGTGACAGACATCAGAATGTGAGTATGTACTGTTTTTTTTTTTTACTTTTACAATGGTAACCAGGGTAAATATCGGGTTACTAAGCGCGGCCCTACGCTTAGTAACCCGATATTTACCCTGGTTACAAGTGAACACATCGCTGGATCGGTGTCACACACGCCGATCCAGCGATGACAGCGGGTGATCAGCGACCAAAAAAAGGTCCTGATCATTCCCATCGACCAACGATCTCCCAGCAGGGGCCTGATCGTTGGTCGCTGTAATACATAACGAGATTGTTAGCGGGATCTTTGCTACGTCACCAAAAGCGTGACGTTGCAACGATATCGTTAACGATATCGTTATGTGTGACTCAGCCTTAACTCTGCTGCCCGATTAATTAATCTCTCTCCTCGCTACACTCCTGCTTCCCCTCTTTGCAAATCCCTTCACTGGCTCCCAATTTCCCAGCGTATCCAGTTTAAACTACTAACACTGACCTACACACTTATTCGCTCCTCACCCAATCGCCTCCAAGATTTCTCCCGAATATCCCCCATCCTCTGGAATTTTTTGCCCCATCACATCCGATTATCCACCACATTTCAATCCTTCAAACGGAGCCTGAAAACCCATCTCTTCAAAAAAGCTTACAACCTGTAATGACCATGCTGCCACCTCAACACCATCAGAGCTGCAGCAACCCCCAACCTACTGTCTCCTCCCCCATAATCCTGTTAAATGGAAGCCCGCAAGGGCAGGGTCCTCGCATCTCTGTATCAGTCTATCATTGTTACTTTGTTTACTGAAAGTAATATCTGTATTTTGATGTAACCCCTTCTCAAGTACAGCACCATGGAATCAATGGTGTTATATATATAAATAAATAATAATAATAACAATATATCATGCCTGGAAATTGTTTGTATCCTTCCCTTCACTGATAACTATCAAAAGTGAGATCCCATTGCTGTGTTGTAAAGGTACCTTCACACGAAACGACTTTGTAACGATATCGCTAGCGATCCGTGACGTTGCAGCGTCCTCGCTAGCGATATCGTTTAGTTTGACACGCAGCAGCGATCAGGATCCTGCTGTGATGTCGCTGGTCGCTGAATAAAGTCCAGAACTTTATTTGGTCGTCCGATCGCTGTGTATCGTTGTGTTTGAAAGCAAAAGCAACGATACCAGCGATGTTTTACACTGGTAACCAGGGTAAACATCGGGTTACCAAGCGCAGGGCCGCGCTTAGTAACCCGATGTTTACCCTGGTTACCAGCGTAAAAGTAAAAAAAACAAACAGTACATGCTCACCTGCGCGTCCCCCAGCGTCTGCTTCCTGACACTGACTGAGCGCCGGCCCTAAAGTGAAAGTGAAAGCACAGCGGTGACGTCACCGCTGTGCTGTTAGGGCCGGAGCTCAGTCAGTGTCAGGAAGCAGACGCTGGGGGACGCGCAGGTGAGTATGTAGTGTTTGTTTTTTTACTTTTACGCTGGTAACCAGGGTAAACATCGGGTTACTAAGCGCGGCCCTGCGCTTAGCAACCCGATGTTTACCCTGGTTACCCGGGGACCTCGGCATCGTTGGTCGCTGGAGAGCGGTCTGTGTGACAGCTCCCCAGCGATCAAACAGCGACGCTGCAGCGATCGGCATCGTTGTCGCTATCGCTGCAGCGTCGCTTCGTGTGAAGGTACCTTAAGTTGTTTTCGCACCATCGCTTTGCTGTAAAAATCAACTAAGAAAATGTCAGGAAAGTCCAGGATCCTAGAACAGCTAAACTTTTTATAGAATGAATAGGAATCACTGTAAATGATAGCAGCTACATACTGACTACTATTTACCATGAGTTTAAAAGTGATTGGCTCATTCTGCTCACAACCACAATCCCAATTATAATAGGGTATTCACACTTATTCAAACACATATGATACATACAAAAATGTGGATTATATAAGCCCCAAATAGGGTAAACATATAATGAAGAAAATTTGTTAAAAAAAATATAGCAAATGTTATTACATGTCAACAATGACAGTAAAATTGCACAGAAACTGAAGTTGATAAATGGTCATTGGTGAAGACGCAAAAGCAGGCAAAGCATTAAGACTGAGAACAGTGACCCTGTACAGCCCCCCGATGAAGCCCACGTGAAATGCGCGCCCGGGATGTGGTCACACAGGGACAAAGTTGCATGGGCGAGCGTTGGTTACTGTATGTACTGCTGCTTTCTGTATGTTTTGTCTTTTTATCAGGGTTACTGCTCCCAGTATTAATGTTACTACTGTATGTGCTGCGTGCACCACATGAAGTTTGTATTTAAATTGAGGTTATAATTGTGGATATAAATATAGTCTCTACATATATGGATGCATTTGTAACGAAACAAGTCTTGGTGTAATTTTTTTTTTTTACATGATAAAATTCTGTAATTTTAACAACGGTGTGTAGACTTCTTATATGCACAATATATTAAGCTCTTTCTGTGTCTAATTTTGCAAAAGATAAAACAAGACTTTAAAGAAGATTGTCAACCCCAAAACCCAGTTACAACTAATACGATAGGCATGATTTGTGTCCCATATATGACCATTGTTTAGTTTTCTTAGCTTTAAACCTCTTGCAAATGTGGGTGGTGGGAGCCACCTTGTCACATGCTAACCTCTCACCATTCTGCTTCGCTCCCTGTGCTGACTGACAGCGCTGTGTGAACTGGCTCCTCAGTGGGGAGCACTCACACTCCAGGCGGCACAGTCCCATTTCAGAAGTCAAGCAGGTGCCCACACATCCACCTTCCCGATCAGCTCTGGACGTTCCAGCTGATTTGTGTAAACAGAGTTGTGGCGCAGACAGAAGCCCTTTAATACCTATCTTTAACCCCTTCATGACCCAGCCTATTTTGGCCTTAATGACCTTGCCGTTTTTTGCAATTCTGACCAGTGTCCCTTTATCAGGTAATAACTCAGGAACGCTTCAACGGATCCTAGCGATTCTGAGATTGTTTTTTCGTGACATATTGGGCTTCATGTTAGTGGTAAATTTAGGTCGATAATTTCTGAGTTTATTTGTGAAAAAAACGGAAATTTGGCAAAAATTTTGAAAATTTCGCAATTTTAACATTTTGAATTTTTATTCTGTTAAACCAGAGAGTTATGTGACACAATATAGTTAATAAATAACATTTCCCACATGTCTACTTTACATCAGCACAATTTTGGAAACAAATTTTTTTTTTGCTAGGAAGTTATAAGGGTTAAAATTTGACCAGTGATTTCTCATTTTTACAACAAAATTTACAAAACCATTTTTTTTAGGGACCACCTCACATTTGAAGTCAGTTTGAGGGTTCTATATGGCTGAAAATACCCAAAAGTGACACCATTCTAAAAACTGCACCCCTCAAGGTGCTCAAAACCACATTCAAGAAGTTTATTAACCCTTCAGGTGTTTCACAGCAGCAGAAGCAACATGGAAGTAAAAAATGAACATTTAACTTTTTAGTCACAAAAATGATATTTTAGCGAAATTTTTTTTATTTTCCCAAGGGTAGAAGGAGAAACTGGACCACGGACGTTGTTGTCCAATTTGTCCTGAGTACGCTGATACCTCATATGTGGGGGTAAACCACTGTTTGGGCGCACGGCAGGGCTCGGAAGGGAAGGAGCGCCATTTGACTTTTTCAATGAAAAATTGGCTCCAATCTTTAGCGGACACCATGTCGCGTTTGGAGAGCCCCCGTGTGCCTAAACATTGGAGCTCCCCCACAAGTGACCCCATTTTGGAAACTAGACCCCCCAAGGAACTTATCTAGAAGCATAGTGAGCACTTTAAACCCCCAGGTGCTTCACAAATTGATCCGTAAAAATGAAAAAGTACTTTTTTTTCACAAAAAAATTATTTTAGCCTCAATTTTTTCATTTTCACATGGGCAACAGGATAAAATGGATCCTAAATTTTGTTGAGCAATTTCTTCTGAGTACACCAATACCTCACATGTGGGGGTAAACCACTGTTTGGGCACATGGTAAGGCTCGGAAGGGAAGGAGCGCCATTTGACTTTTTGAATGAAAAATTATCTCCATCGTTAGCGGACACCATGTCGCGTTTGGAAAGCCCCTGTGTGCCTAAACATTGGAGCTCCTCCACAAGTGACCCCATTTTGGAAACTAGACCCCCCAAGGAACTCATCTAGAGGCATAGTGAGCACTTTAAACCCCCAGGTGCTTCACAAATTGATCCGCAAAAATGAAAAAGTACTTTTTTTTCACACAAAATTTCTTTTAGCCTCAATTCTTTCATTTTCACATGGGCAACAGGATAAAATGGATCCTAAAATTTGTTGGGCAATTTCTCCTGAGTATGCCGATACCTCATATGTGGGGGTAAACCACTGTTTGGGTGCACGGCAAGGCTCGGAAGGGGAGGCGTGCCATTTGACTTTTTGAATGGAAAATTAGCTCCAATCGTTAGCGGACACCATGTCGCGTTTGGAGAGCCCCTGTGTGCCTAAACATTGGAGCTCCCCTACAAGTGACCCCATTTTGGAAACTAGACCCCCCAAGGAACTTATCTAGATGCATAGTGAGCACTTATAACCCCCAGGTGCTTCACAGAAGTTTATAACGCAGAGCCGTGAAAATAAAAAAATAATTTTTCTTTCCTCAAAAATGATTTTTAGCCCAGAATTTTTTATTTTCCCAAGGGTAATAGGAGAAATTGGACCCCAAATGTTGTTGTCCAGTTTGTCCTGAGTACGATGATACCCCATATGTGGGGGTAAACCACTGTTTGGGCGCACGGCAGGGCTCGGAAGGGAAGGCACGCCCATTTGGCTTTTTGAATGGAAAATTAGCTCCAATCATTAGCGGACACCATGTCGCGTTTGGAGAGCCCCTGTGTGCCTAAACATTGGAGCTCCCGCACAAGTGACCCCATTTTGGAAACTAGACCTCCCAAGGAACTAATCTAGATGTGTGGTGAGCACTTTGAACCCCCAAGTGCTTCACAGAAGTTTATAACGCAGAGCCATGAAAATAAAAAATAATTTTTCTTTTCTCAAAAATGATTTTTTAGCCCACAATTTTTTATTTTCCCAAGGGTAATAGGAGAAATTGGACCCCAAAAGTTGTTTTCCAGTTTCTCCTGAGTACGATGATACCCCATATGTGGGGGTAAACCACTGTTTTGGCACACGTCGGGGTTCGGAAGGGAAGTAGTGACGTTTTGAAATGCAGACTTTGATGGAATGCTCTGCGGGCATCAGGTTGCGTTTGCAGAGCCCCTGATGTGCCTAAACAGTAGGAACTCCCCACAAGTGACTCCATTTTGGAAACTAGACCCCCAAGGGAACTTATCTAGATGTGTGGTGAGCACTTTGAACCCCCAAGTGCTTCACAGAAGTTATAACGCAGAGCCGTGAAAATAATAAATGTGTTTCCTTTCCTCAAAAATATTTTTTTAGCCCAGAATTTTTTATTTTTACAAGAGTAACAGGAGAAATTGGACCCCAAAAGTTGTTGTCCAGTTTCTCCTGAGTACGCTGATACCCCATATGTGGGGGTAAACCACTGTTTGGGCACACGTCAGGGCTCGGAAGGGAAGTAGTGACATTTGAAATGCAGACTTTGATGGAATGGTCTGCGGGCGTCACATTGCATTTGCAGAGCCCCTGATGTGCCTAAACAGTAGAAACACCCCACAAGTGACCCCATTTTGGAAACTAGACCCCCCAAGGAACTTATCTAGATGTGTGGTGAGCACTTTCAGCCCCCAAGTGCTTCACAGAAGTTTATAACGCAGAGCCGTGAAAATAAAAAATAATTGTTCTTTCCTCAAAAATTATGTTTTAGCAAGTAATTTTTTATTTTTGCAAGGGTAACAGGAGAAATTGGACCCCAACAGTTGTTGCCCAGTTTGTCCTGAGTACGCTGGTACCCCAAATGTGGGGGTAAACCACTGTTTGGGCGCACGTCGGGGCTTGGAAGGGCGGGAGCACCATTTGACTTTTTGAACGCAAGATTGGCTGGAATCAATGGTGGCGCCATGTTGCGTTTGGAGACCCCTGATGTGCCTAAACAGTGGAAACCCCTCAATTCTAACTTCAACACTAACGCCAACACACCCCTAATCCTAATCCCAACTGTAGCCATAACCCTAACCACAACCCTAACCGCAACACAACCGTAACCCTAATTCCAACCCTAATCCTAACCCTAATCCCAACCGTAACCCTAATCCCAACCCTAACCACAACTGTAACCCCAACACACCCCTAACCCTATCCGTAACCCTAACCACAAGCCTAATCTTAACCCTATTTCAAACCCTAGCCCTAATTCCAACCCTAACTCTAATTCCAACCCTAACCCTAAGGCTATGTGCCCACGTTGTGGATTCGTGTGAGATTTTTCCGCACGATTTTTGAAAAATCTGCAGGTAAAAGGCACTGCGTTTTGCCTGCGGATTTACAGCAGATTTCCAGTGTTTTTTTGTGCGGATTTCACCTGCGGATTCCTATTGAGGAACAGGTGTAAAACGCTGCGGAATCCGCACAAAGAATTGACATGCTGCGGAAAATACAATGCAGCGTTTCTGCACGGAATTTTCCGCACCATGGGCACAGCGGATTTGGTTTTCCTTAGGTGTACATGGTACTGTAAACCTGATGGAAAACTGCTTCGAATTCGCAGCGGCCAATCCGCTGCGGATCCGCGGCCAATCCGCTGCCAATCCGCTGCGGATCCGCGGCCAATCCGCTGCCAATCCGCTGCGGATCCGCGGCCAATCCGCTGCGGATCCGCGGCCAATCCGCTGCGGATCCGCGGCAAATCCGCTGCGGATCCGCTGCAGATCCGCGGCCAATCCGCTGCCCATCCGCTGCCGATCCGCGGCCGATCCGCGGCCAATCCGCTGCCAATCCGCTGCGGATCCGCGGCCAATCCGCTGCGGAACCGCGACAAATCCGCTGCGGATCTGCTGCGGATCCGCGGCCGATCCGCTGCCCATCCGCTGCGGATCCGCGGCCGATCCGCTGCGGATCCGCTGCGGATCCGCGGCCGATCCGCTGCCGATCCGCGGCCGATCCGCTGCCGATCCGCGGCCGATCCGCTGCCGATCCGCGGCCGATCCGCTGCGGATCCGCGGCCGATCCGCTGCGGATCCGCGGCCGATCCGCTCTGTGTGCACATGCCATAACCCTACCCCTAACCCTAACCCTACCCGTAACCCTAACCCTACCCATAACCCTAACCCTAGTGGAAAAAGAAAAAAATATATTTTCTTTATTTTATTATTGTTCCTACCTATGGGGGTGATAAAGGGGGGGGGGGTTATTTATTATTTTTTTATTTTGATCGCTGTGGTAGAACCTACCACAGCGATCAAAATGTACCTGTAACGAATCTGCCAGCCTGCAGATTCGGCGGGCGTACTGAGCATGCGCCCGCCATTTTCCAAGATGGCGGCGCCCAGCGAGGAGACGGCCGGACACCGGGAGGATCGGTAAGTATGAGGGGGTGGTGGGGGGGGGGATCGGAGCACAGGGGGGGGGAGTGGACAGGAGCACGGGGGAGCGAACAGGGGGACGGAGGGGGGTACCTGACATAACGGAGGACTGGGGAGGAGATCGGGGGCGGTGGGGGGGGCCAGTACATGATTTCCAGCCATGGCAAATGCTATTGCAGCATCGGCCATGGCTGGATTGCAATATTTCACCATTTTCATAGGTGAAATATTGCAAATTGCTCTGATTGGCTGTTGCACTTTCAACAGCCAATCAGAGCGATCGTAGCCACGTGGGGGCAAAGCCACCCCCCCTAGGCTGAAGTACAACTCCCCCTCTCCCTGCAGATCGGGTAAAATAGGAATTAACCCTTTCACCCGATCTGCAGGGACGCGATCCCTCCATGACGCATACGCTGCGTCATAGGTCGGGAAGGCACAGACTTTCATGACGCAGCGTATGCGTCAAAGGTCGGGAAGGGGTTAAGTGGACAAAATGATGTTGCAATGTAAAGTAAGTATTTTCTTCATATGTTACAGCTAGCCTTTATGTACTTGGCCCAGGAGGTAACCGGAGACTTGACAGAAAAGCAGTATGTATCTGGCGTGAGAAGTTTTGTCACACAAAGGATTCTGACAGGTGAGCACTTTTAATCTCATGATATCAGTCCCATGGAGAACACCGCAGAGCTCTGATCTCACATGATTTTTTGTTTGTGAAAATTGTGTTTAACATTAACCCCTTCTCGTCATGCTCCATGTATGTACTGTTCTGCCACAATGCGAAGTACATATACGGCGCTGCCATTTCCGGTCATCGTACGGTGACAGTTAACATGGCTGCTGTCTCTGACATCGCCCACGTCGGCAAGCACTTTGATTGGCTGGTCAAAATTGTTCAGCCAATCACAGCCATGTCCCTATAAAGTTGAGGGGAAAAAAACAACGTGACATGCTGTGATTGGTTCTGTCTGTGATCGCGACCTCACCTCGGCTGATTGCCCCCTTTGGCGCCGATTGGTCAGTAACTATCGATCAGCCAATCAGCAGCAAAGGGGTAATCTAAAATAGCGATCACCACTTTGCACGTCAGAGTTAGCATGCAAAGCGGTTGTATATCCCCCTGTGTTACCTGAGATAAAGAAATTCATTGGTGGCCTGGCCAGTGCAATCTGTCTCCTGTGCTGTGCTGTGTGTTCTGGCTGCTGTGTGACTTATCTGTGATCACAGCAGCAGTTCCCCAATCCCTGTTTACCCCCCATCACCCCACCCAGAATCACACCCAATTGTATTTTTGGAGCACATTTTTGTGCTTTTTCATGTGCGCTGCGTCCTATGCTGAGCACTTGTGTGTTGTGAATTTGCTTTTTGCTCCCTCTAGTGGTTACTAGTTTTTTGACTCTGGTTTTTCTGTCATTCCTGTTATCCGCACCTGGGTCGTTAGTTAGGGGTGTTGCTATATAAGCTCCCTGGACCTTCAGTTCAATGCCTGGCAACGTAGTTATCAGAGCTAGTCTGCTGTGCTCTTGTCTACTGATCCTGGTTCCAGTTTTATCAGCTAAGTCTGCCTTTTGCTTTTTGCTATTTGTTTTGGTTTTGTATTTTTGTCCAGCTTGTTCCTAATCTGTGTCCTGACCTTTGCTGGAAGCTCTAGGGGGCTGGTGTTCTCCCCCCGGACCGTTAGACGGTTCGGGGGTTCTTGAATTTCCAGTGTGGATTTTGATAGGGGTTTTGTTGACCATATAAGTTACCTTTCTTTATTCTGCCTATCAGTTAGCGGGCCTCTCTGTGCTAAACCTGGTTCATTTCTGTGTTTGTCATTTCCTCTTACCTCACCGTTATTATTTGTGGGGGGCTTCTATCCAGCTTTGGGGTCCCCTTCTCTGGAGGCAAGAAAGGTCTTTTGTTTTCCTCTACTAGGGGTAGCTAGATTCTCCGGCTGGAGCGTGTCATCTAGAATCAACGTAGGAATGATCCCCGGCTACTTCTAGTGTTGGCGTTAGGAGTAGATATATGGTCAACCCAGTTCCCACTGCCCTATGAGCTGGATTTTTGTATTCTGCAGACTTCCACGTTCCTCTGAGACCCTCGCCATTGGGGTCATAACAGTTTGCCAGGCCAGTATTAAATGTTTAATGCATTGCAGAAGAGGGATTATAAGAAAGAAGATTCTGAGTTTTTTTTGTTTTTTTTTTCTTCTTCCCCTTTACCTCAGAGTGGCTATGCTTGCTGCAGACATGAATGTCCAGACCTTGATTACAAGTGTGGACCAGCTGGCTACTCGTGTGCAGGGCATACAAGACTATGTTATCAGAAATCCTAGGTCAGAACCTAAAATACCGATTCCTGAACTGTTTTCCGGAGACAGGTTTAAGTTTAGGAATTTTGTGAATAATTGTAAATTGTTTTTGTCCCTGAGACCCTGTTCATCTGGAGACTCTGCTCAGCAAGTAAAAATTGTAATTTCGTTCTTACGGGGCGACCCTCAGGATTGGGCTTTTTCGCTGGCGCCAGGAGATCCGGCATTGGCTGATATTGATGCGTTTTTTCTGGCGCTCGGTTTACTTTATGAGGAACCCAATCTTGAGATTCAGGCAGAAAAAGCCTTGCTGGCTATGTCTCAGGGGCAGGACGAGGCTGAAGTGTATTGCCAAAAATTTCGGAAATGGTCCGTGCTGACACATTGGAACGAGTGTGCACTGGCCGCTAATTTTAGAAATGGCCTTTCTGAAGCCATTAAAAATGTTATGGTGGGTTTTCCCATTCCCACAGGTCTGAATGATACTATGGCACTGGCTATTCAAATTGACCGGCGGTTGCGGGAGCGCAAAACCGCAAATTCCCTCATGGTGTTGTCTGAACAGACACCTAATTCGGTGCAATGTGATAGAAAAACCGCAAATTCCCTCATGTTGTTGTCTGAACAGACACCTGATTTAATGCAATGTGATAGAATCCTGACTAGAAATGAGCGGAAAATTCATAGACGCCGGAATGGCTTGTGCTACTACTGTGGTGATTCTACACATGTTATCTCAGCATGCTCTAAACGTATAGCTAAGGTTGTTAGTCCTGTCACCGTTGGTAATTTGCAACCTAAATTTATTCTGTCTGTAACTTTGATTTGCTCACTGTCATCTTATCCTGTCATGGCGTTTGTAGATTCAGGTGCTGCCCTGAGTCTTATGGATCTCTCATTTGCTAAGCGCTGTGGTTTTACTCTTGAACCATTAGAAAATCCTATTCCTCTTAGGGGTATTGATGCTACGCCATTGGCAGCAAATAAACCGCAGTATTGGACACAGGTTACCATGTGCATGACTCCTGAACACCGCGAGGTGATACGTTTCCTGGTTTTACATAAAATGCATGATTTGGTTGTTTTAGGGCTGCCATGGTTACAGACCCATAATCCAGTCCTGGACTGGAAGGCTATGTCAGTCTCAAGTTGGGGCTGTCGTGGTATTCATGGGGATTCCCTGCCTGTGTCTATTGCTTCTTCTACGCCTTCGGAAGTTCCGGAGTATTTGTCTGATTATCAGGATGTCTTCAGTGAGTCTGAGTCCAGTGCACTGCCTCCTCATAGGGACTGTGACTGTGCTATAGATTTGATCCCAGGCAGTAAATTTCCTAAGGGAAGACTGTTTAATCTGTCGGTACCTGAGCATACCGCTATGCGTTCATATATCAAGGAGTCTCTGGAGAAAGGACATATTCGTCCGTCTTCTTCCCCTCTTGGTGCGGGATTCTTTTTTGTGGCAAAAAAGGACGGATCTTTGAGACCTTGTATTGATTATCGGCTTTTAAATAAGATCACTGTCAAATTTCAGTATCCTTTACCGCTGTTGTCTGACTTGTTTGCCCGGATTAAAGGTGCCAAGTGGTTCACCAAGATAGACCTTCGTGGTGCGTACAACCTTGTGCGCATTAAACGAGGTGATGAATGGAAAACCGCATTCAATACGCCCGAAGGTCATTTTGAGTACTTGGTGATGCCTTTTGGGCTCTCCAATGCGCCTTCAGTTTTTCAGTCCTTTATACATGACATTTTCCGGAAGTATCTGGATAAATTTTTGATTGTTTATCTGGATGATATTTTGGTTTTTTCTGATAATTGGGATTCGCATGTGGAGCAGGTCAGGTTGGTCTTTAAAATTTTGCGTGAAAATTCTTTGTTTGTCAAGGGCTCAAAGTGTCTCTTTGGTGTACAGAAGGTTCCCTTTTTGGGGTTCATTTTTTCCCCTTCTGCTGTGGAGATGGACCCAGTCAAGGTCCGAGCTATTCTTGATTGGACTCAGCCCTCGTCAGTTAAGAGTCTTCAGAAGTTCTTGGGCTTCGCTAACTTCTACCGTCGTTTTATCGCTAATTTTTCTAGCATTGTGAAACCTTTGACGGATATGACCAAGAAGGGCTCCGATGTAGCTAACTGGGCTCCTGTTGCCGTGGAGGCTTTCCAGGAGTTGAAACGCCGGTTTACTTCGGCGCCTGTTTTGTGCCAGCCCGATGTCTCACTTCCCTTTCAGGTTGAGGTGGATGCTTCAGAGATTGGAGCAGGGGCCGTTTTGTCGCAGAGAGGCCCTGGTTGCTCTGTTATGAAACCTTGTGCCTTTTTCTCTAGGAATTTTTCGCCTGCTGAGCGAAATTATGATGTGGGCAATCGGGAGTTGTTGGCCATGAAATGGGCATTTGAGGAGTGGCGTCATTGGCTCGAGGGTGCTAAGCATCGTGTGGTGGTCCTGACCGATCACAAAAATCTGATGTATCTCGAGTCTGCTAAACGCCTTAATCCGAGACAGGCCCGCTGGTCATTGTTTTTCTCCCGCTTTGATTTTGTTGTCTCGTATTTACCAGGTTCAAAGAATGTGAAGGCCGATGCTCTTTCTAGGAGCTTTGTGCCTGATGCTCCTGGAGTCGCTGATCCTGTTGGTATTCTTAAAGATGGAGTTATCTTGTCAGCTATTTCTCCGGATCTGCGACGTGTGTTGCAGAGATTTCAGGCTGATAGGCCTGAGTCTTGTCCACCGGACAGACTGTTTGTCCCGGATAAGTGGACCAGCAGAGTCATTTCCGAGGTTCATTCCTCGGTGTTGGCAGGTCACCCGGGAATTTTTGGCACCAGAGATCTGGTGGCCAGGTCCTTTTGGTGGCCTTCCTTGTCAAGGGATGTGCGGTCATTTGTGCAGTCCTGTGGGACTTGTGCTCGAGCTAAGCCTTGCTGTTCTCGTGCCAGCGGTTTGCTCTTGCCCTTGCCTGTCCCGAAGAGACCTTGGACACATATCTCCATGGATTTCATTTCTGATCTTCCGCTATCTCAGGGCATGTCCGTTATCTGGGTGATATGTGATCGCTTCTCCAAGATGGTCCATTTGGTTCCTTTGCCTAAGCTGCCTTCCTCTTCCGATCTGGTTCCTGTGTTTTTCCAGAACGTGGTTCGTTTGCACGGCATCCCTGAGAATATTGTGTCAGACAGAGGATCCCAGTTCGTTTCCAGGTTCTGGCGATCCTTTTGTAGTAGGATGGGCATTGATTTGTCGTTTTCGTCTGCTTTCAATCCTCAGACTAATGGACAGACGTAGCGAACCAATCAGACTTTGGAGGCTTATTTGAGGTGTTTTGTCTCTGCTGATCAGGACGATTGGGTGACATTCTTGCCGTTGGCTGAGTTTGCCCTTAATAATCGGGCTAGTTCCGCCACCTTGGTTTCGCCTTTTTTCTGCAACTCTGGTTTCCATCCTCGCTTTTCTTCGGGTCATGTGGAGCCTTCTGACTGTCCTGGGGTGGATTCTGTGGTGGATAGGTTGCAGCGGATCTGGAATCATGTGGTGGACAACTTGAAGTTGTCACAGGAGAAGGCTCAGCGCTTTGCCAACCGCCGCCGCGGTGTGGGTCCCCGACTACGCGTTGGGGATTTGGTATGGCTTTCTTCCCGCTTTGTTCCTATGAAGGTCTCCTCTCCCAAATTTAAACCTCGTTTTATTGGGCCTTACAAGATATTGGAAATCCTTAATCCTGTATCTTTTCGTCTGGATCTTCCTGTGTCGTTTGCTATTCACAATGTATTTCATAGGTCCTTGTTGCGGCGGTACATTGTGCCTGTAGTTCCTTCTGCTGAGCCTCCTGCTCCGGTGTTGGTTGAGGGCGAGTTGGAGTACGTGGTGGAGAAGATCTTGGATTCTCGCCTCTCCAGGCGGAGGCTTCAGTACCTGGTCAAGTGGAAGGGCTATGGTCAGGAGGATAATTCCTGGGTGGTCGCCTCTGATGTTCATGCGGCCGATTTAGTTCGTGCCTTTCATGCCGCTCATCCTGATCGCCCTGGTGGTCGTGGTGAGGGTTCGGTGACCCCTCACTAAGGGGGGGGTACTGTTGTGAATTTGCTTTTTGCTCCCTCTAGTGGTTACTAGTTTTTTGACTCTGGTTTTTCTGTCATTCCTGTTATCCGCACCTGGGTCGTTAGTTAGGGGTGTTGCTATATAAGCTCCCTGGACCTTCAGTTCAATGCCTGACAACATAGTTATCAGAGCTAGTCTGCTGTGCTCTTGTCTACTGATCCTGGTTCCAGTTTTATCAGCTAAGTCTGCCTTTTGCTTTTTGCTATTTGTTTTGGTTTTGTATTTTTGTCCAGCTTGTTCCTAATCTGTGTCCTGACCTTTGCTGGAAGCTCTAGGGGGCTGGTGTTCTCCCCCCGGACCGTTAGACGGTTCGGGGGTTCTTGAATTTCCAGTGTGGATTTTGATAGGGGTTTTGTTGACCATATAAGTTACCTTTCTTTATTCTGCCTATCAGTTAGCGGGCCTCTCTGTGCTAAACCTGGTTCATTTCTGTGTTTGTCATTTCCTCTTACCTCACCGTTATTATTTGTGGGGGGCTTCTATCCAGCTTTGGGGTCCCCTTCTCTGGAGGCAAGAAAGGTCTTTTGTTTTCCTCTACTAGGGGTAGCTAGATTCTCCGGCTGGAGCGTGTCATCTAGAATCAACGTAGGAATGATCCCCGGCTACTTCTAGTGTTGGCGTTAGGAGTAGATATATGGTCAACCCAGTTCCCACTGCCCTATGAGCTGGATTTTTGTATTCTGCAGACTTCCACGTTCCTCTGAGACCCTCGCCATTGGGGTCATAACACTTGTGCCCTTCTCGTGGTCGCAGAGCTCTGATCAGTATTGCTGCTTATCAGAGTTTGCGCCAACGGACTTTTTTTTTATTTTTTAGATATAGTTAGAGTAGTGGACGATCATTTTCTTTTAGAAAAAAAAATACTAGTATACAGTAACTTTATAGGTAGGGAGGTAACGTTTTTCTTTTTAAAAAAAACAAAAATAGCTATCGCTGGGTAACTTCGCTAGCGCATTAGGAGAGCGTGTCCGTGTTAGTGACTTGAGTTTTTCTTTTGCAAAAGAAAAAATAGCACAGAGTAAATTTATAGCTAGGACATTAGTATAGTGACCGTCACTGTAATTTTTTTTTATACAAACTTTTTTTTCTTTTACATCTAGTGATTTTTCTTAATTTTGTTTCTTCTAAGTGTTTCTTCAAAATTTTTACTTTTTCTCTACTTTTTTTCTTTCTATTTTTTTCTCTACTTTTTATAATAAATAGTACCCTTTACACACGACCCACACAATACACGTGTAAAAGCACCACTTACACACACATCCCCAATGTTTTGAAGAATAAAATAAAAATGACCCATTCGGGAAGAAGACACTATTCACCAGAGGAGGCATATTCTTTCCTTGTCTACGACATGAATTCAGGCAGTGAGGAAAATCCCACATTTCTCTATTTTTTTCCTCCTCCTCATCTAGTGAGGAGAGACCCCCAACAAGGCGCCCTATTACCCCTGCAACCCATACAGCAATGGATCCCATATGGACTCCATTCCCCGAAAATTATCAGCCTGTCATTCCAGATTTCATGGGCAGCTCAGGAATTCAATTTGATGTTCAGGCCTCGCTGAAATTGACTTTTTCTAATTCTTTTTGAGCAAAAAAATAATAAATAATATGGTGGCTCAGACAATTTTGTATGCGCATTAATTTTTCACCTAAAATCCCATGTCATCATACACCATGTGGACCCCTGTAAATGTAGCAGAAATTATGACTGCTGCTTATAGGAATAGTAAAAAAAAGTTTCAGTAATACTGGAGTACTGATATTCTCTACAGCACACCGGTATTCCATATGGCCATGACAAGGACATGATTTGAAGTGATTCAAAAATGTTGCATTATAGTGATAATGCGCAGTGTGCTCCCCGAGACTATGCTAACTTTCATCATCTATATAAAATTTGGCCAGTATTTGACCACTTCAGCAGAATATTTGCTGAGGCGTCCAACCCCCAAAGGGACACCTCTGTGGATGAATCTCTGGTTCATTTCAAACGGAGGTTAAAATTCAGAAAATACCTGCCCAGTAAGAAGGCCAGGTACAGAATTAAACAGTACAAGCTGTGCAACAGTACCTCAGGATACACACACAGATTTGGGGTCTACGAAGTGAAGAACACCTAGATTGACACCCCCGAATCCACCCCTATCCTGGGGGTGAGTTGAAAAAATTGTGTGGAAATTGCTTCACCCACTGCTGGATAAGGGTTATCACCTCTACATAGATAACTTTTGCACCAGCATCCCGCTCTTCAAGACCTTCTCTGTCAGAGGAACAGTTGCAAGCGGCAGTGTGCGAAAAGAAATCAGCGAGGCCTCCCTAAGCCGCTAATTAGGCAACTGCTGAGGGCGAAAGCAGAACCCAATTCAGCGACAACATGATGGTAATCAAGTATAAGGACAAGAGGGATGTCCTTATCTTGACCACCATACACCGTGACAACAGCTCCCTCGTCAACTGTCCAAGGTACCACAATACAAGTTCCAAAGCCAGATTGCATCTTTGTTTCTAAAAAGGACATGGGGGGTGTAGATCTCTCAGATCAAGTTCTCAAACCATACAGTGCTATGTGAAAAGCTAAAGTATGGTACAAAAAATTGGCCGTGCACATTATATAGAAGGCACTGTACAATGCTTTTGTGCTGTTTCAATCTGCAAGCAATGTGGGGACCTTCCTTCAATTTCAGGATGTAGTCATCAAGGCCCTAATGTTTGGCACTCAGGAAGGTGAGGATCCAAGTACTTCTAAAACTGATAGCGCCTGTATCATACCAGGTCACCATTTTCTTGGACAGGTTCCTTAAACAACGAAGAAGGGAAGATCACAAAAATTGTTCAGAGTATGCTCCAAGAAGGGAATCTGAAAAGACCCAATTTACCTAGCCTTTACTTGCATTATGGATTGCTTCAAAGTTTACGACACGTCCATAAATTAATAAAAATTTGTTTTTAAGCTGTTATCACAAAACACTTTTATAATCTGATGTACTCCGCACAACTTACACATACCATCACATTATAAAATCATGCACTAGTAAAATCAAAAGTATAATCATTACTATGAAACTATGCCTCTAGTAGTTCCCAAAATAGGGTCACCTGGGGGTGATTTCCACTGTTTAGGCACTTCAGGAGCTCTCCAAACGCAACATGGTGCACACATACCATTCCATCAAAGTCTGTGCTCCAAATCATTTGGGCCGCACCTGGGTCCTCCACTCGCATCCTGATACTGGGTCTTTGCCCCTTCGTTGGACTTATATTTTTTGGATCCTTTGGCTGTTGGTGTAAGTTCTCCCCTATTGCTTGGGGTATTTGTGCTGTTACTTGCCACATTGGGAACAACAGGGGCATCTTATTGTCTAAATTCGGTGTTTGCTTTCATTTTTTGATCTTTTACACCTTACTCTTGTAAGACAGCCGATTGCTGTGGATTCTATGACCTTTTATTGATTCATGTAGGTCTTCATAGGGAGCGGACCCTTTCTATGGTTATGCATACCCTAAATGATAGTAAATACTAGAATGTACTATGTTTATGGAACGAATTATAGGTCTGAATATGGGATGGAAGCTTCATTAGAATGATGATTTGTTGTTATCCTTCCAGGATGTTTTTTTTAACCCCTTCCTGACATGCGCCATACTAGTAGTGCTCTGCGGGAACTGCTTTCCCGCAAACCGCAGTACTAGTACTCGTGTGGTCTCACGGTGAGCGCCGCGGCGATCTCGTGCGGGTGTCAGCTGTATGTGACAGCTGACACCCCGCAGCAATGCCCACGATTGGTGCTAGCTCCGATCGTCAGCATTTAACCCCTCTGATGCCGCTGTCTGTAGTGACAGCGGCATGGAGAACAATCGCGCAGGGAGGGGGCTCCTTGCGTTCTCCCATTGGAACAACGCGATGCAATCGCCATGGAGACCCCGGATTCACACACCACCCAGATGACAGACATTTTCTGAGATACTGGAAGATCCGAAATAAAATCCATGGAAATGTGCGTCATCTGGGTGGTGTGTGATCGTTTTTCCAAGATGGTCCATTTGGTGCCCTTGCCTAAGTTGCCTTCCTCCTCCAATTTGGTTCCTCTATTTTTTCAGAATGTGGTTCGCTTGCACGGCATTCCTGAAAATATTGTGTCTGATAGAGGATCCCAGTTTGTGTCCAGGTTTTGGCGGACTTTTTGTGCTAAGATGGGCATTGATTTATCTTTTTCGTCGGCCTTCCATCCTCAGACTAATGGCCAAACCGAGCGAACTAATCAGACGTTGGAAACTTATTTGAGATGTTTTGTTTCTGCTGATCAGGATGATTGGGTGACTTTTTTGCCATTGGCCGAGTTTGCCCTTAATAATCGGGCTAGTTCTGCTACTTTGGTTTCGCCTTTTTTCTGCAATTCTGGTTTCCATCCTCGTTTTTCCTCGGGTCAGGTTGAGTCTTCTGACTGTCCTGGGGTGGATTCTGTGGTGGATAGGTTGCAGCAGATTTGGAACCATGTGGTGGACAATTTGAGGTTGTCACAGGAGAAGGCTCAGCGCTTGCCAACCGCCGCCGCAGTGTGGGTCCCCGACTTCGTGTTGGGGATTTGGTGTGGCTGTCTTCTCGGTATGTTCCTATGAAGGTCTCCTCTCCTAAATTCAAGCCTCGCTTCATCGGTCCTTATAAGATCTTGGAAATCCTTAACCCGGTGTCTTTTCGTTTGGATCTCCCAGCATCGTTTGCCATTCATAATGTGTTCCATAGGTCTTTGTTGCGGAGGTATGTGGTACCTGTGGTTCCTTCTGTTGACCCTCCTGCTCCGGTGCTGGTCGAGGGTGAATTGGAGTACGTGGTGGAGAAGATTTTGGATTCTCGTATCTCTAGACGGAGGCTTCAGTATTTGGTGAAGTGGAAGGGCTATGGTCAGGAGGATAATTCCTGGGTTGTCGCCTCTGATGTTCATGCGGCCGATTTGGTTCGTGCCTTCCACGCGGCTCATCCTCATCGCCCTGGGGGTCTTGATGAGGGTTCGGTGACCCCTCCTCAAGGGGGGGGGGTACTGTTGTGAACTCTATTTTTTCTCCCAGCATCGTTTGCCATTCATAATGTGTTCCATAGGTCTTTGTTGCGGAGGTATGTGGTACCTGTGGTTCCTTCTGTTGACCCTCCTGCTCCGGTGCTGGTCGAGGGTGAATTGGAGTACGTGGTGGATATAACCTTGTGCGCATTAAGCAGGGAGGCCTGCTATACTGTTATGATCCTTAGTGGTTGAGGATCACGAATTACTCCAGCTAAGTAACAAACATAGGACAAGCTCTAGGGAGGTGGCAAACTGGACTAACCGCAAATCTGAACCTATCCAAACACACTAGAAGTAGCCGGTGAACGTGCCTAAAAAATCCTAGACGTCTCGAGCCAGCCTGAGGAACTAACTACCCCTAGAGAGAAAGAAAGACCTCTCTTGCCTCCAGAGAAATAATCCCCAAAGATATAGAAGCCCCCAACAAATAATAACGGTGAGGTAAGAGGAAGGCACATACACAGGGGTGAAAACAGATTCAGCAAATGAGGCCCACTAATACTAGATAGCAGAAAATAGTAAGGGGTCTGTGCGGTCAGTAAAAAACCCTAACAAAATATCCACACTGAGATTTCAAGAACCCCCGCACCAACTAACGGTGTGGGGGGAGAAACTCAGTCCCCTAGAGCAACCAGCAAGTGAGGAGATCACATCTTAGCAAGCTGGACAAGAAACATGATGAATGCTGATAATCAAAAAATGAACGGACAAAAACTTAGCTTGTCTTGGAGAGGCTGGGAGCAAGGTAATCACAAGGAATTTGAAGAGCACTGAATACATTGATAGCAGGCAAGGAACTGAGTATCCAGGTGAGTTAAATAGGAAACGAACCAAGGATAACGAACCAGCTGATGCAGCCAACCTGCAGAAGACAACACTGCACAGTACCGCTTGTGACCACTAGAGGGAGCCTAAAAATAGAGTTCACAACATACTCCTAATCCATGTGACGCCCTCGATTTCCTGTAATAAAAATAACAAATCACCATTACAACAATATACCCATACCTGTCTGTCGTTGTGTTCTACGCAGTAATCCATATCTGGGGAATATACAGTTTTCAACCAGAACGGTGCCAAGATGCGACTGTCCCTGTTGAAAACCACTGGTGAATTAGATGCTGGGAGCGGAGCTTCAGTGGCTAGCGGTGACGTCACTGAAGCTGTGCTCCCTCACAGCCTGAACTGCGTTGAACTCTGGAGCGTGGGAAAATGCCAGTTCGTTTTGCCACGCTCCAGAGTTCAGTGCAATTCAGGCTGTGAGGGAGCGCAGCTTCAGTGACGTCACCGCTAGTCACTTGAAGCTCCGCTCCCAACATCTCCTCATTCACCAGTAGTTTTCAGCCTGGGCGGTCACATCTTGGCACCATCCTGGTTTACAACTGTATATTCCCCAGATATTGATTATTGCATGGGACACAATGACGGACAGGTATGGGCATATTGTTGGTTTATTATTTTACTTTTATTGCAGGAGATCGAGGGGGTCAGGTAATTAGGTGTGGCAGTAAGTATAGTTTAATTTAAAACATTAAAGGAGTCTGTGTCTTTATTTCAATTAAGGGATTTTTTACTGGGTGTCTGTTTTCTTAACAATTTGACTACGGGGTTAGTAATGGGGTGTCTTATTGACTCCTCTCTATTACTAACCTTGGGGCTTGATGTCACAAAGATGAATTCAACCCCCACAACTATTACCCCACTTGCCACCGCTACAGGGCAAGTGGGAAAAGGGAGGCTAAGTGACAGAATTGGCGCATCTTAGAGATGCGGCTTTTCTGGGGCAGCTGAGTGCTGATGTTTTTAGCGGGGAGGGGGGGGCAATATCCATGGCCACTTCCTAGGCTATTAATATCAGCCCCCAGCTGTCTGCATAGCCTTTGCTGGTTATTAATTCTAGGGGGACCCCACATAATTTTTTGGGCGGGATTCCCTATTTTAGTAGCCAGTAAAGGCTAAGTATACAGCTATGAGCTGATATTAATAGCCTGGGAAGCTCCATGTGTATTACCCCCTTCCCAGTCTATAAACATCTGACCTCAGTCGCTGGCTTTCCCTCTGCTGGTTGCAAAAATTGCACTGGAGCCCACACCCTTTTTTCCGTAAAATAATCTTTTATTAATTAAATACATGTCCAGTAATTTGCACACACACACTGTACTAATTGTATTTGTCACTGACCTCTACACTACTGTTCAAAAGTTTAGGGTCACTTAGAAATGTCCTTATTTTTGAAATAAAAGCAAAGTTTTTTCCAATGAAGCTAACATTAAATGATTCAGAAATACACTCTATATATTGTTAATGTGGTAAATGACTATTCTAGCTGCAGACGTCTGGTTTGTCATGCAATATCTTCAGAGGTGTATAGAGGCCCATTTCAAACAACCATCACTCCAGTGTTCTTATGGTACTTTGTGTTTGATAACTGTGTAACAAGGCAAATGGATGGTTAGAATGCCCTTGAAAACCCTTGTGCAAGTATGTTAGCACAGCTGAAAACAGTTTGGCTGATTAGAGAACCTATAAACCTTACCTTCCTTTGAGCTAGTTGAGAATCTGGAGCGTTACATTTGTTACATACTGTGAGTGCTGTGCATTTTTTTCTCGCACCCATAGGCTTGCATTGGCGAGACTCGACCAATATACGTGTAAAATCGCAGCATGTTGAGATTTCACTCGCACGTAGAATACACCTGAGAAAAAAAAAACAGTGATGTGAGCTTCCCCATAGATTAATATTGGACCGAGTGCTATGCAATGTTTTCTCACATAGCACTTGTCCGTATTATGCTCTAGCCGTAATGTAATAATATCTCTAGAAATACTAGACATTAATTAGAGACCAGCTTATAAAATAAACATAATTATTTACTTTACTTTTACAGGAACCAGCCAGTGTTATGAGGCTTTATCTTCTGATATGCAAAAAAATACATTAGCATCTTTTTTGGAGTTGGGTATTATGAAAGTTGGCAAATCGTAAGTATAATCCTTGTTTATATTTTTAATTTGGAAATTTTCAGCCACAGAAGGCATGGGCAATGGCGTGAATTTATTCCCTAGGGCCAGTTGTTAGTGGTGTCTTTTTAGTAAGTTTATTATTAGTACTAGATGGAGGCCCAATGCCATCGCATTGGGAGGGCGGTAATGTCACGATGGGGGCAGGCTTTGCAGCATTGAGAATCTCTCCCCCCATGTGCCTACCCACATATCCACTCTCTCTTTCTCCATGCGTGGACTTCTCCCGTCTGTGGTCTCTTCTTTTACCTGTCTACCCTATGTGCTATCCCCCTCGTCTGCTGTCTCTCTCCTTCCTGTGCTGTGTTCTCCCCTCATGTGCTGTCCTGTTTGAGCTCTTTCCCCTTCTGACAGCACTGACTAAACTTTCCATCGGAAGGCGTCTCAACTCCAAAACTCTGACATAAATGGTTCATGGGACCACAGCTGTGTTCGTTAATTGTGTTTTCATAAAGCGTTACCTTTTTTGCTTGTAGTTGAAGTTCATGTCTTTCTTTTTGTATGTGACTTATTTGCCGGCGGATGTTGATTTGTCATAGCTATTGTAGTCGCACTTCTCTCTGGCTTTGTGTTTCAGCTTGTCGCTGTAGACAGTGTGCTTCTGCATCATGTGACAGTCTTCTTGCTGTGGCCAATGGACATTGTTCCTGAAGTAGCTTGTGTTGGGAAAATGCCTTATTAGTTAATCTCATGTACTTTGAAATTGTAGACTCTGCGGTGTGGTGTGCTGGTTCCAATGGGTCATCTTGTGAGCATGTTATTGGTGTTAAGACTGCAGGTTTTTGTTTGTGGCACTGTTGTTGCCTAATGGCATCCTGTGATAATCTAAAAACTTTTGCATCAGGGGACTCATGTGCTTGACGCCTACGCTTATTTGCGTTGTTTTTGTCCCAGCGATGCTGTTGCTCTTCAAGAGTCTCATTTTCCCGTTGTTGTCTTCGACGTTGTGCCTTTGCTGCTTTCCTTTCATTGTCATTGCCATACTTTTTAGGAGGAACCATGTTGGTGTTTATATCTGCTCTTTAAAGGGGTGAACGAAAGTTCATTTAAAAAATTGTCTTTGTCTGACCTTGTACAGAACATACCACAGCTCCTGGGCAGGGGAGGAAGCAAAAGACAATACTGACATTACAGCAGGAGATTGCAGAGGATACATTTTGTGAGGTAAAATATTGTTTAACCCCTTCACAACATGCGCCGTACTAGTACAGCGCATGTCGTGTCTCCCCTTTTGATGTGGGCTCCGGCTCTGAGCCCACATCAAAGTCGCAACATGTCAGCTGTTTTGTACAATAGCAATAGCGGCAGGTGGAATCGCGATCCACCCGCCGGTAATAACTAATTAAATGCCGCTTTCAAATGCTGACAGCGGCATTTAACTACCCCTTCCGGCCATCGGGCCGGAAATGCGCGCATCGCCGAACCCCGTAATGTGATCGGGGGTCAGCGATGCATCGGCATAACAACCAGAGGTCTCCTTGAGACCTCTATTGTTGTTGATGCCGGCTTGCTGTGGGCGCCACCCTGTGGTTGGCGCTCATAGCAAGCCTGTAATTCAACTGCATAGGATCGATCTGATGATCGCTGCTATGTAGCTGAGCCGATCCAGTTGTGCCAGCTTCTAGCCTCCCATGGAGGCTATTGAAGCATGGCAAAAGTTAAAAAAAAAAAGTTTAAAAAAATAAAAAATATATAAAAGTTTAAATCGCCCCCCTTTTGCCCCATTCAAAATAAAACAATAATAAAAAAAATCAAACATACACATATTTGGTATAGCTGCTTGCAGAATCGCCGATATGTCAATTAAAAAAAAGGATTAGCTTGATCACTAAACGGCGTAGCGAGAAAAAAATTAAAAACGCCAGAATTAGGATTTTTTGGTCCCCGTGACATTGCATTAAAATGCAATAACGGGTGATCAAAAGAACGTATCTGCACAAAAGTGGTATCATTAAAAACATCAGTTCGGCACGCAAAAAATAACCCCTCACCCGACCTGAGATCCCGAAAAATGGAGATGCTACGGGTATCGGAAAATGGCGCAATTTTTTTCACCACTTAGATAAAAAATAACCTAGACATGTTTGGTGTCTATGAACTCGTAATGACATATAGAATCACAGTGGCAGGTCAGTTTTAGCATTTAGTGCACCTAGCAAAAAAGCCAAACAAAAAACAAGTGTGGGATTGCACTTTTTTTTTCAAATTTCACCACACTTGGAATTTTTTTCCTGTTTTCTAATACAAGACATGGTAAAACCAATGGTGTCGTTCAAAAGTACAACTTGTCCCGCAAAAAATAAGCCCTCACCTGGCCATATTGACGGAAAAATAAAAAAGTTATGGCTCTGGGAAGGATGGGAGCAAAAAACGAAAACGCAATAACGAAAAAGGACTGCGTCTTAAAGGGGTTAAAAACAGTCAGTGAAATATTTTACCTGACAAAAGAAATCCTCTGTGATCCCCTAATATAATGTCAGTATTGTCTTTTGCTTCCTCCCCTGCCAAGGAGATGTGGTATGCTCCGTACACGGTCAGACACAGACAATTTTTAAAATGAACTTTCGTTCATGGGAAAACCCGTTTAAAAAGCAAATATCAATGCCAACATGCTCCTCCTGAAAAGTACCCAAATTACATTGACGTGTGAAAGGTTTCCTCTGTCTGTAGACACGTCGCGCATCTGCTGCCGGGATCAGCCAAATGATTCACTGCGCCTGCTCAGAATTCGCGCAGGCGCAGTAAATCAGACCGCCGCCATCTTTGTGTTGAGTCACATTAAAACTGTGCATGCGCTCCTCCTGTACAAAGATGGCGGCGGTCAGTGAATCATTTGGCTAATCCCGGTGGCGGCGTGTTTGCGACAGTGTTCCGCTGGTGGTACCGCGCAAGAGGCTGCGTACGGCACATACAGTGTGTGTGTGTGGTGCAACGATGTTCCGCTGGTGGTACTTCTGCCGCTTGGAATTCTGGGATCCATACACATCTGGACGGAACAGGATGTGAAGACATTACAAGGTAAGTACCGTATATACTCGAGTATAAGCCGAGATTTTCAGCCCACTTTTTTGGGCTGAAATTGCCCCTCTCGGCTTATACTCGAGTCATACCGGGGGTCGGCAGGGGAGGGGGAGCAGGGGCTGTCTAAAAATACTCACCTAGTCCAGGCGCGGTCCCTGCTTCCCCGGCGCCGGCAGCAGCAGCTTCAGCTTCTTCCTGTACTCAGCGGTCACATGGTCCCGCTCATTGCAGTAAATGAATATTCGGCTCCACCTCCCATAGGGGTGGAGTCGCCTATTCATTACTGTAATCAGCGGGACCATGTGACCGCTGAGTACAGGATGAAGCGCTGCGGCGTCGGAGAAGCAGGATCTACACAGCGGCAGGACCAGGTGAGTATACGGGGAGGGGAGCGCAGCGCTGCGCGATAGTCACCTGCTACTCGTTCTGGGCGCCGATCTGTCTCCAGCAGTGACGCTGAGGTCAGAGGGCGCGGTGATGTGGTCAGTGCGTGCCCTCTGCTGAACGTCAGTGCTGGAGACAGATCGGCGCCCGGAACGAGGAGAGGTGACTATTGAAAGTGCCGGGGGCCTGAGCGACAGAGAGGTGAGTATGTGATTTATTTTTTTTATCGCAGCAAATGGGGCAAGTGTCTGTATGGAGCATCTATGGGGCCATAACGTTCCAGCAGCACTATATGGGGCCATAACGTTTCTGCAGCACTATATGGGGGCCATAACGTTCCTGGAGCACTATATGGGGGCCATAACATTCCTGCGGCACTATATGGGGCCATAACATTCCTGCGGCACTATATGGGGCCATAACATTCCTGCAGCACTATATGGGGCCATAACATTCCTGGAGCACTATATGGGGCCATAACATTCCTGCAGCACTATATGGGGCCATAACGTTCCTGCAGCACTATATGGGGGCCATAACGTTCCTGGAGCACTATATGGGGGCCATAACATTCCTGCGGCACTATATGGGGCCATAACATTCCTGCAGCACTATATGGGGGCCATAACGTTCCTGGAGCACTATATGGGGGCCATAACATTCCTGCAGCACTATATGGGGGCCATAACATTCTTGCAGTACTATATGGGGGCCATAACGTTCCTGGAGCACTATATGGGGGCCATAACATTCCTGCAGCACTATATGGGGGCCATAACGTTCCTGGAGCACTATATGGGGGCCATAACATTCCTGCAGCACTATATGGGGGCCATAACGTTCCTGCAGCACTATATGGGGCCATAACATTCCTGCAGCACTATATGGGGCCATAACATTCCTGCAGCACTATATGGGGCCATAACATTCCTGCAGCACTATATGGGGCCATAACATTCCTGCAGCACTATATGGGGCCATAACATTCCTGCAGCACTATATGGGGGCCATAACGTTCCTGCAGCACTATATGGGGCCATAACGTTCCTGCAGCACTATATGGGGCCATAACGTTTCTGCAGCACTATATGGGGCCATAACGTTTCTGCAGCACTATATGGGGCCATAACGTTTCTGCAGCACTATATGGGGCCATAACGTTTCTGCAGCACTATATGGGGCCATAACGTTTCTGCAGCACTATATGGGGGCCATAACGTTCCTGCAGCACTATATGGGGCCATAACATTCCTGCAGCACTATATGGGGCCATAACATTCCTGCAGCACTATATGGGGCCATAACGTTTCTGCAGCACTATATGGGGCCATAACGTTTCTGCAGCACTATATGGGGCCATAACGTTTCTGCAGCACTATATGGGGCCATAACGTTTCTGCAGCACTATATGGGGCCATAACGTTTCTGCAGCACTATATGGGGCCATAACGTTTCTGCAGCACTATATGGGGCCATAACGTTTCTGCAGCACTTTATAGGGGCATAATGTTTGTGCAGCACTATATGGGGCAAGTGTCTGTATGGGGCCATAATTAACTTTTGTAGGGCACTACGGCATATGGGGCAAGTGTCTGTATGGAGCATCTTATAGGGCCATAACGTTTGTGCAGCACTATAAGGGGCAAATATCTTTATAGAGCATCTTAGGGGGCCATAATCAGCATTTGTGCAGCATTATATTGGGCAAATGTGTCTATAGAGCATCTTATGGAGCCTTTATTAACCTTTATGCAGGATTATATGGGGCATATTTTAATATGGAACATCTTATGGGGCCATAATGAAC
This sequence comes from Ranitomeya variabilis, assembly GCF_051348905.1. Lineage (NCBI taxonomy): Eukaryota > Metazoa > Chordata > Amphibia > Anura > Dendrobatidae > Ranitomeya > Ranitomeya variabilis. The sequence goes on along the minus strand of NC_135233.1, from coordinate 183,530,502 downwards.
AGTATGGAGCATTATATGGGGCTCCTGATTCAATATGGATATTCAAAGACACTTAACCTACTGATGTCTCAATTAATTTTACTTTTATTGGTATCTATTATTACTTTTGACATTTACCGGTACCTGCTGCATTTTCCCCCCTAGGCTTATACTCGAGTCAATAAGTTTTCTCAGTTTTTTGTGGCAAAATTAGGGGGGTCGGCTTATACTCGGGTCGGCTTATACTCGAGTATATACGGTATATATTATTACTTATAAGACTTTTCTCTCCAATGATTCAGATTGCAGGTGCCTTTTATTTTAGTTACATAACTTGAATAGCGCACACAAAAAGCCTGCACACTCTTAATACCATGGCACTGGAACATACAGGGAATATCTTGCATAATGCCCTATTTCATTGTTTTGCTACTACTGAAGACTCTCATATAGAAATGTTACATTTGTGGAGGAAACGTCAAATAAGCAAAATTGGTTCACTCAGGATCAGCTCTGAATTGGAGTACACTTTAATAGATATCTGTATGTCAAGTTCCCACAATGAGCTTTTGGTGCATTTTTGACTCTGCGTCAAAAATGCAGCATCTTACAGCTCCAGCTAAACGGATGACATTAGTAGAAATCTCATATCCACTGTGATTCCTTTTTACTCAGGTTAAACTGACCTGTGTGCATGTTTCAAATCCGCAGCATCTCAATTTCTCTTGCGAGTAATCTGCGTTTTCTGTGCGGATTGTTCTCATTGATTTGCATTACATGTTGAAAATCTGCAGGTAAAAAGTGCACATGCGTTTTCAGTGCGTTTTCACCGCAAAAACACACGTAATCTGCACATACTGTAAGTATATCAATAAAGTTTTGGCAAAGCCAAATATCGGGAAGTATAAAAGACAAAGCAGCTTTATTTAAAGCATGACACACCAAAGACAAAAGATGCATCATCAAAAATGTGATAAAAACGCATGTAAAAATAACACAATGAAAAAGGTTAGTAATCTAATTGAATAGATGCAGAAATACTGCAGCGTCAAAAACTCACCAAAAGCTCATACAGGCAACATAGCCTAAAGGTTACAGCTTTTGTCATATATGACGTTCAGCATCTTGCTGTCTTATTTTTAGAGTTAATGTGGATTATACAAGTGCTCTTATATTTAACTGCGTTTTATCTCTTTTCAGGGGTTCTGCAGTAAACTTCACTATAGATAGGCAAGCTATGGCAGGCATGAAAGGAAAACTTGGTGAGATACATGAAATTCTATTAATGTGATTTATTTTAATTTTCCTGAAATATTTTATAATAATGCTGTGAGTCGCTAAGTAGCTTACTCTATGTACAGAATATACACTCAGGGTCAAAATTGTTGGTAACCCTCGTTTAATGACAGAAAAACCCACAATGGTCACAGAGATAACTTGAATCTGACAAAAGTAATAATACATAAAAGATCTATGTACCGTATTTTTCAGATTATGAGACTCACTTTTGTTCCCCCAAATTTTGGGGTAAAGTGGGGGGTGCGTCTTACAATCTGACTGTGTGCTGTGCTGTAGAGGAGGGGGGCGGCTCTGTAGTGGTGTCAGGGGGCTGGCTGCGGGCTGCAGAGACATCAGGAGGTCCTGTGCTCCTGCTCATTAGCCTCATGTAATATTCACTGCACCTGCTGTCCATCACCTCAGTGCTGAAGATGCGCAGAGTTGGTTGACTGAGGATCAGCGCGTATTACATGTGCCTGCACTCCCCCCCCCCATCAAGAATATGCTCCCCCCGGTCACTATATGCCCCCTGCTGGCATGCACACGAACCCCCTGTCACTATATGCCCCCCCTGCTGGCACGCACATGATAAAATAAAAAGCACTTAACTCACCTTTCGATGATGTCTCCCTGCTCCCATGTGGCTCTTCCTGTGTCAGTGCCAACATCCGATCATGTGATTGGCACAGCACAGTGATGCCATCACTGTGTGCCCAGGTCACATGATCTGATTCCCGGGAAACAGGAAGTGCAACCGAGGAGCACGGAGCCATCATCGGAAGGTGAGTTAAGTGTTATTTTACCATGTGCGTGCCAGCAAGGGGGCATATAGTGACCAGGGGGAGCCATATCCAGGATGGGGGAGCTATTTGCCAGCAGCACAGGGGGGCAATGTGACAGCAGCTCAGGGGGGCAGTGTGCCAGCAGCACAGGGGAGCAATGCAATGTGCCAGCAACACAGGGGAGCAATGTGCCAGTAGCTCAGAGTGACATTGTTCCAGCGCAGGGGGCAATATGCCAGTGTGCCAGCATCACAGTGGGGCAATGTGCCAGCAGCACAGGGGAGACATGTGCCAGGATGGGGGGTTATATAGATACCAGGATGAGAGACATATATATGATTTGTAAGACGGACACTGGCATTATAAGACAGACCCCCATTTAACAAAAAAATATATTTTTTTCTTCACCAAATTTGGAGGTGCGTCTTATAATCAGGTGCGTCTTATAAAGCGAAAAATACGGTAAATGAACAAATGAAAGTCAGACATTGCTTTTCTACCATGCTTCCACAGAATAAAAAAAAAATCAAACTCATGAAATAGGCCTGGACAGAAATGATGGTACCCCTGAAAATAATGTGAAAAAAGGACATGTTATATCAAGGTCTGTCCACTAACTAGCATCACAGGTGTCTACAATCTTGGAATCAGTGAGTGGGCCTGTATATAGGGCTACAGATACTTACTGACCTGTTTGGTGACATGGTGTATATTACACTCAACATGGACCAGAGGAAGTGAAGGAAAGAATTGTCTCAGGAGATTAGAAAGAAAATTATAGACAGACATGGTAAAGGTAAAAGTTATAAGACCATCTCCAAACAGTTTGATGATCCTGTGACTACAGTTGCACATATTATTCAGAAATGTAAGATCCATAGGACTGTAGCCAACCTCCCTGGATGTGGCCGCAGGAGGAAAATTGATGACAAATCAAAGAGACGGATAATACGAATGGTAACAAAAGAGCCCAGAAAAACTTCTAAACAGATTAAAGGTGAACTTCAAGCTCAAGGAACATCAGTGTCAGATCGCACCATCCGTCATTGTATGAGCCAAAGTGGACTTCATGGGAGACGACTAAGGAGGACACCATTGTTGAAAAAAAAAATCATAAAAAAACCAGACTGGAATTTGCCGAACTACATGTTGAAAAGCCACAAAGCTTCTGGGAGAATGTCCTATGGACAGATAAGACAAAATGGAACTTTTTGGCAAGGCACATCAACTCTATGTTCACAGACAGAAAAATGAAGCATATCAAGAAAAGAACACTGTCCCTACTGTGAAACATGGAGGGGGCTCTGTTATGTTCTGGGGCTGCTCTGCTGCATCTGGCACAGGGTGTCTAGAACATGTGTGGGGTTCAATGAAATCTCAAGACTATCAAGGGTTTCTAGAGAGAAATGTGCTGCCCAGTGTCAGAAAGCTTGGTCTCAGTCACAAGTCATGGGTCTTGCAACAGCATAATGACCAAAACACACAGCTAAAAAAAAAAACAAGAATTGCTAAGAGGAAAACATTGAACTATTCTGAAGTGACATACCTTCTATGAGCCCTGACCTAAATCTTATTGAGCATCTTTGGAAAGTGCTGAAACATGCCATCTGGGAAAGGCAACTTTCAAACACGAGACAACTGGAGCAGTTTGCTTTTGAGGAGTGGGCCAAAATACCTGTCGAGAGATGCAGAAAACTCATTGACAGTTACAGGAATCGTTTGATTGCAGTGATTGCCTCAAAAGGTTGTGCAACAAAATATTAAGTTAAGGGTACCATCATTTCTGTCCAGGACTATTTCATGGGTTTTATTTTTTTTAAATTCTGTGGAAGCATGGTTGAAAAGCAATGTCTGATTTTCATTTGGAAAAATATTTAGAATTGAGAGTCCTCAGTGGTTGATACCTTTTAATGGCTAACTGAAAAGATGGTAACAAATTGCAAGCTTTCAAGACTACTTAGGTCCCTTCATCAGGCATAGACTAAAAGAAATGCTGAAGAATCACATATTTATGCACAATACAGCCCAGAAATAATACCATAGATAAGACTGGTGACATGAAGCAGAATTACCATTATGTGAGAGTGATAAACAGTTATGTCCATAAATATTGGAACAGTTCATAGATAAGGAAGTCTTAATTTTTTATGGTCCTCTGATTGGGGTCTGTGTCATGAATCCCAATGGCAAGGGATAGCACAGGACAAGCAAAGTACAAATAAATAACGGACGAGCTCTAGGGTGATGGAACCTGGGCTGACCGCTGCCCTACGCCTGACAAACGCAACTAGAGATAGCCAGGGAGCGTGCCTACGTTGGTTCTAGACGCCACGCACCAGCCTAAGAGCTAACTAGTACTGCAGAGAAAACAAAGACCTCACTTGCCTCCAGAGGAATGAACCCCAAAGGTATAGTTGCCCCCCACATGTATTGACGGTGAAATGAGAGGAAGGCACACACATAGAGATGATCTATATAGGTTTAGCAAATTGAGGCCCGCTGTAAACTAGAAAGCAGAATGATACAAAAGGGGTCTGAGCGGTCAGCAAAAAACCCTAATCAAAAAAACCATCCTGAGATTACAAGAACCCATGTGCCAACTCATGGCACATGGGGAGAACCTCAGTCCACTAGAGCTACCAGCTAGCATAGAGACATAATAAGCAAGCTGGACAAAAAACCAAACAACTGAAAATCAGCACTTAGCTTATACTGAAAGATCTGGGAGCAGGTAGGCAGGAACCAAACTGAGCACATCTGAATACATTGATAGCCGGCAAAGGAATGACAGAAAGGCCAGACTAAATAGGGAACACCCAGCCTCTGATGGACAGGTGGAACCCAGAGGCCGCAACCCACCAAAGTCACCCAGTACCAGCAGTAACCACCAGATGGAGCCCACAAACAGAATCCACAACAGGTCTGGTTCTATGTTATGATGCCCCCACACGGTCTGAGGAGCAAATTCCTTAATTGATGTAAAAAGACATAAATCCATGTGACACATTCATTCCTGCACTGAGTGTGTCAAAGGTCATCATCATCTTATATTCCCAGACTCTTCTGTCTCTCTGAGATTTGAAGTTACCTTTTAATACAACTAATTTCATGTCCATAATGCTATGATCAGGGAGACAAAAATGTATTCCCACAGGTAGATCCATTCTTTTTTCTCTTATTGTGTGGTGATGAGAGTTCATCCTTGTTCTCAGTTTCTGCCCTGTCTCCCCTACATGCAGACCCCCAGTTGGACATTTAGTACAAATAATTAGGTACACCACAATAGATGTGATGCAGCTGAAAGTTCTTGGGATCTTGTAGTTGTGATGTGAATTGGGGATCTTTATCTTGTCCGTGGTCATTATAAATGGACAGGTTTTACATTTTTTCTGGCTCCAAGGAAGTTTTCCTGTAGCTGTTTGAGAGGACAGGGAGCTTCTGACAATGATACTTTTTAGATTTGGGGGCTGCCTAAAACACAGTAGGGGGGGTCTGGAAAAATGGATTGTAAGCTGGCATCTTTTTGTAGTAAAGGTTGTAATTTCCATGTAGGGGAGACAGGGCAAAAACTGAGAACAAGGATGTACTCTCATTGCCATACAATCAGAAAAAAAAGAATGGATCTACCTGTAGCAATACATTTTTTGTCTCCCCAATCATAACATTATGGACATGAAATTACTTGTATTAAAAGGTAACTTCAAATCTCAGAGACACAAGAGTATGGGAATATAAGCTGATGATGACCTTTGACACTCTCAGTGCAGGAATGAATGTGTCGCATGGATTTATGTCTTTTTACATCAGCTAAGGAATTTGCTCCTCAGACAATGTGGGGTCATCATAACAGAACCAGACCCCAATCAGTGGACACTAAAACATTCCTTATCTATGAACTGGTCCAATATTTATGGACATAAATGTTTATCACTGACATAATGGTAATTCTGCTTCACCGAACCCTCACGAGAACCCCCAGGGCGATCAGGATGAGCTCTATGGAAGGCGCGGACCAAATCAGTCGCATGAACATCGGAAGCGACCACCCAGGAATTATCCTCCTGACCATAACCCTTCCACTTAACCAAATACTGGAGTTTACGTCTGGAAAAACGAGAATCCAAGATCTTCTCAACAACATACTCCAATTCTCCCTCCACCAGCACCGGAGCAGGAGGCTCAACCGAAGGAACAACGGGCACCTCATACCTCCGCAATAACGACCGATGGAACACATTATGAATAGCAAACGATGCTGGGAGATCCAAACGGAAAGATACAGGGTTAAGAATCTCCGAGATCCTATAAGGACCGATGAACCGAGGCTTGAACTTAGGAGAAGAAACCTTCATAGGGACAAAACGAGAAGACAACCACAACAAGTCCCCAACAAGAAGTCGGGGACCCGCGCGGCGACGGCGATTAGCAAACTGCTGAGTCTTCTCCTGAGATAACTTCAAATTGTCCACCACCTGATTCCAAATGTGATGTAGCCTGTCCACCACCACATCCACTCCAGGACAATCCGAAGACTCCACCTGACCAGAAGAAAAACGAGGATGAAACCCCGAATTACAAAAAAAAGGAGAGACTAAAGTAGCAGAACTAGCCCGATTATTTAGGGCAAATTCGGCCAGTGGCAAAAAGGCAACCCAGTCATCTTGATCAGCAGAAACAAAACACCTCAAATAAGTCTCCAAGGTCTGATTAGTTCGCTCCGTCTGGCCATTCGTCTGAGGATGGAATGCAGACGAGAAAGACAAATCAATGCCCATCTTAGCACAAAACGTCCGCCAAAATCTAGACACAAACTGGGATCCCCTGTCAGAAACAATATTCTCCGGAATCCCATGCAAACGAACCACGTTCTGAAAAAATAAAGGGACCAACTCAGAGGAAGAAGGCAACTTAGGCAAGGGCACCAAATGAACCATCTTAGAAAAGCGGTCACACACAACCCAGACAACGGACATTTTCTGTGAAACAGGGAGATCAGAAATAAAATCCATGGAAATGTGCGTCCAAGGCCTCTTCGGGATGGGCAAGGATAACAACAACCCACTGGCTCGAGAACAGCAAGGCTTAGCCCGAGCACACACTTCACAAGACTGCACAAAGGTGCGCACATCCCTTGACAAGGAAGGCCACCAAAAAGACCTGGCCACCAAGTCTCTAGTACCAAATATTCCAGGATGACCAGCCAACACAGAAGAATGGACCTCGGAGATAACTCTACTGGTCCAATCATCCGGAACAAACAGTCTTTCTGGTGGACAACAATCAGGTTTATCCGCCTGAAACTCCTGCAATACACGTCGCAAGTCTGGGGATACGGCGGACAATATTACCCCATCCCTAAGGATACCAGTAGGCCCAGAGTCTCCAGGAGAGTCAGGAACAAAACTCCTGGAAAGAGCATCTGCCTTCACATTCTTTGAACCTGGCAGGTATGAAACCACAAAATTGAAACGAGAAAAAAACAACGACCAACGAGCCTGTCTAGGATTCAGACGCCTGGCAGACTCAAGGTAAATGAGATTCTTGTGATCAGTCAAGACCACCACACGATGTCTAGCACCCTCAAGCCAATGACGCCACTCCTCAAATGCCCACTTCATGGCCAAAAGCTCCCGATTACCCACATCATAATTGCGCTCGGCGGGCGAGAATTTTCTAGAGAAGAATGCACATGGCTTCATCACCGAGCCATCGGAACTTCTCTGTGACAAAACCGCCCCCGCACCAATCTCGGAAGCATCAACCTCAACCTGAAAAGGAAGTGAAACATCTGGTTGACACAACACAGGAGCAGAAGAAAACCGGTGCTTAAGTTCCCGAAAGGCCTCCACAGCCGCAGGAGACCAATTAGCAACATCAGCACCCTTTTTAGTCAAATCAGTCAAAGGTTTAACAACACTGGAAAAATTAGCAATGAACCGACGATAAAAATTAGCAAACCCCAAGAACTTCTGAAGACTCTTAACAGATGTAGGTTGTGTCCAGTCACAAATCGCCTGAACCTTGACAGGATCCATCTCAATAGTAGAAGGAGAAAAAATGTACCCCAAAAAAGAAATCTTCTGGACTCCAAAGAGACACTTTGAGCCCTTCACAAACAGAGAATTGGCCCGCAAAACCTGGAACACCTTCCTGACCTGTAGAACATGAGACTCCCAGTCATCAGAAAACACCAAAATATCATCCAAATACACAATCATAAATTTATCCAGATATTCACGGAAAATATTGTGCATAAAGGACTGAAAGACTGACGGAGCATTGGAGAGTCCAAAAGGCATTACCAAATACTCAAAATGGCCCTCAGGCGTATTAAATGCGGTTTTCCACTCATCACCCTGTTTTATCCGCACAAGATTATACGCACCGCGAAGATCTATCTTAGTGAACCACCTAGCCCCCTTAATGCGAGCAAACAAATCAGTAAATAATGGCAATGGATACTGATATTTGATTGTAATCTTATTCAGAAGGCGATAGTCTATACAAGGCCTCAGGGAACCATCTTTTTTTGCCACGAAAAAAAAACCTGCTCCCAGAGGGGACGAAGATGGACGAATATGTCCCTTTTCCAAGGACTCCTTAATATAATTCCGCATAGCAGTATGCTCTGGCACTGACAGATTAAATAAACAACCCTTAGGGAACTTACTGCCAGGGATCAATTCTATAGCACAGTCACAATCTCTATGAGGGGGGAGCGAATTGAGCTTAGGCTCCTCAAAAACATCCCGATAGTCCGACAAAAACGCAGGGATCTCAGAAGGAGTAGATGAAGCGATTGAAATCAGAGGTGCATTATCATGAACCCCCTGACATCCCCAGCTTAACACAGACATAGTTTTCCAATCCAGGACAGGATTATGAGTTTGTAACCATGGCAGACCAAGCACTAGTACATCATGTAAATTATACAGTACAAGGAAGCGAATCACCTCCTGATGAACGGGAGTCATGCGCATGGTCACTTGTGTCCAGTACTGCGGTTTATTCATAGCCAATGGTGTAGAGTCAATTCCCCTCAGAGGAATAGGAACTTCCAGAGGCTCCAGACTAAAACCGCAGCGTTTGGCAAATGACCAATCCATCAGACTCAGGGCAGCGCCCGAATCCACATAGGCATCGACGGAAATGGAAGACAGTGAACAAATCAGAGTCACAGACAAAATGAACTTAGGCTGCAGAGTACCAATGGCAAAAGATTTATCAACCTTTTTTGTGCGTTTAGAGCATGCTGATATAACATGAGCTGAATCGCCACAATAATAACACAATCCATTTTTCCGCCTATAATTTTGTCGTTCACTTCTGGACTGAATTCCATCACATTGCATAGTCTCAGGTGCCTGTTCAGAAGACTCCGCCAACTGGTGCACAGGTTTGCGCTCCCGTAAACGCCGATCAATCTGAATGGCCATAGCCATAGACTCATTCAGACCTGTAGGCGCAGGGAACCCCACCATAATATCCTTAATGGCCTCAGAAAGACCATTTCTGAAGTTAGCAGCCAGGGCGCACTCATTCCACTGAGTAAGCACCGACCATTTCCGAAATTTTTGACAATATATTTCTGCTTCATCATGCCCCTGAGAGAGGGCTAATAAAGCCTTTTCAGCCTGAATCTCCAGGTTAGGTTCCTCATACAGCAATCCCAGTGCCAGAAAAAACGCATCCACACTGAGCAATGCAGGATCCCCTGGTGCCAATGCAAATGCCCAATTCTGAGGGTCTCCCCGCAGGAAAGATATAACAATCTTGACCTGTTGAGCAGGGTCTCCAGAGGAGCGAGATTTTAAAGAAAGAAACAATTTACAATTGTTCCTGAAATTCAGGAAGGTAGATCTATCTCCAGAGAAGAACTCTGGGATAGGAATTCTAGGTTCAGACATGGGAGTGTGAATAACGAAATCCTGTATGTTTTGAACCTTTACAGTGAGATTACTCAGGCTGGAAGCCAAACTCTGGACATCCATATTAAACAGCTAAGGTCAGAGCCATTCAAGGGTTAAGAGGAGGTAAGAAGCAGCTAGACAGCAATTAAGGGCTAGGCAGCAAAACCTCTAAAGGAAAAAAAAAAAAAATTCCCCAAACACTTCTTTTTCTCCTGCTTCAGCCCAAACAATTAACACTTTGTGGGCCGGCTATACTGTCATGAATCCCAATGGCAAGGGATAGCACAGGACAAGCAAAGTACAAATAAATAACGGACGAGCTCTAGGGTGATGGAACCTGGGCTGACCGCTGCCCTACGCCTGACAAACGCAACTAGAGATAGCCAGGGAGCGTGCCTACGTTGGTTCTAGACGCCACGCACCAGCCTAAGAGCTAACTAGTACTGCAGAGAAAACAAAGACCTCACTTGCCTCCAGAGGAATGAACCCCAAAGGTATAGTTGCCCCCCACATGTATTGACGGTGAAATGAGAGGAAGGCACACACATAGAGATGATCTATATAGGTTTAGCAAATTGAGGCCCGCTGTAAACTAGAAAGCAGAATGATACAAAAGGGGTCTGAGCGGTCAGCAAAAAACCCTAATCAAAAAAACCATCCTGAGATTACAAGAACCCATGTGCCAACTCATGGCACATGGGGAGAACCTCAGTCCACTAGAGCTACCAGCTAGCATAGAGACATAATAAGCAAGCTGGACAAAAAACCAAACAACTGAAAATCAGCACTTAGCTTATACTGAAAGATCTGGGAGCAGGTAGGCAGGAACCAAACTGAGCACATCTGAATACATTGATAGCCGGCAAAGGAATGACAGAAAGGCCAGGCTAAATAGGAAACACCCAGCCTCTGATGGACAGGTGGAACCCAGAGGCCGCAACCCACCAAAGTCACCCAGTACCAGCAGTAACCACCAGATGGAGCCCACAAACAGAATCCACAACAGGTCTGGTTCTATGTTATGATGCCCCCACACGGTCTGAGGAGCAAATTCCTTAATTGATGTAAAAAGACATAAATCCATGTGACACATTCATTCCTGCACTGAGTGTGTCAAAGGTCATCATCATCTTATATTCCCAGACTCTTCTGTCTCTCTGAGATTTGAAGTTACCTTTTAATACAACTAATTTCATGTCCATAATGCTATGATCAGGGAGACAAAAATGTATTCCCACAGGTAGATCCATTCTTTTTTCTCTTATTGTGTGGTGATGAGAGTTCATCCTTGTTCTCAGTTTCTGCCCTGTCTCCCCTACATGCAGACCCCCAGTTGGACATTTAGTACAAATAATTAGGTACACCACAATAGATGTGATGCAGCTGAAAGTTCTTGGGATCTTGTAGTTGTGATGTGAATTGGGGATCTTTATCTTGTCCGTGGTCATTATAAATGGACAGGTTTTACATTTTTTCTGGCTCCAAGGAAGTTTTCCTGTAGCTGTTTGAGAGGACAGGGAGCTTCTGACAATGATACTTTTTAGATTTGGGGGCTGCCTAAAACACAGTAGGGGGGGGTCTGGAAAAATGGATTGTAAGCTGGCATCTTTTTGTAGTAAAGGTTGTAATTTCCATGTAGGGGAGACAGGGCAAAAACTGAGAACAAGGATGAACTCTCATTGCCATACAATCAGAAAAAAAAGAATGGATCTACCTGTAGCAATACATTTTTTGTCTCCCCAATCATAACATTATGGACATGAAATTACTTGTATTAAAAGGTAACTTCAAATCTCAGAGACACAAGAGTATGGGAATATAAGCTGATGATGACCTTTGACACTCTCAGTGCAGGAATGAATGTGTCGCATGGATTTATGTCTTTTTACATCAGCTAAGGAATTTGCTCCTCAGACAATGTGGGGTCATCATAACAGAACCAGACCCCAATCAGTGGACACTAAAACATTCCTTATCTATGAACTGGTCCAATATTTATGGACATAAATGTTTATCACTGACATAATGGTAATTCTGCTTCATGTCACCTGTCTTATCAATGGTGTTTTTTTCTGTGATGTGTTGTGCATAAATATGTGATTCTTCAGAATTTCTTTTAGACTATGCCTGATGAAGAGACCTGAGTAGTCTCGAAAGCTTGCAATTTGCTACCATCTTTTCAGTTAGCTATTAAAAGGTATCAACCACTGAGGACTCTCAAATCTAAATATTTTTCATAAATATTGGAACAGTTCATAGATAAGGAGTGTGAATATTTTATTGTCCTCTGATTGGGGACTGGTTCTATGTTATGATGCCCCCACACGGTCTGATGAGCAAATTCCTTAATTGATGTAAAAAGACATAAATCCATACAACACATTAATTCATGCACTGAGTGTGTCAAAGGTCATCATCAGCTTATATTCCCAGACTTTCATAGAATCATAGAATGGTAGAGTTGGAAGGGACCTCCTGAGTCATCTGGTCCAACCCCCTGCTCAAAGCAGGATTCACTAAATCATTCCATACAGATGTCTGTCCAGCTTCTGTTTGAAGCCTTCCATTGAAGGAGAACTCACCACCTCTCGTGGCAGCCTGTTCCACTCATTGATCATCTTAACTGTCAAAAATTATTTTCTAATGTCTAATCTGTGTCTCCTCCCATTCAGTTTCATCACATTGCTTCTAGTCTTTTCCTTGTGCAAATGAGAATAAAGATGAACCCTCTACAATGTGACAGCCCTTGAGATATTTGTAGTCAGCTATTAAGTCTCCTTTGTCTTCTTTTTTGCAAGCTAAACATTTCCAAATCCTGTAAACGTTCCTCATAGGACATGGTTTGCAGACCGGTTAGCATTCGGGTCGCTCTTCTCTCCTTTGTTCATTTTCATAGATTTTTTATTTATAATTACTTTTGTCAGATTCAAGTTATTTCTGTGACCATTGTGTTTTTTTTTTGTCATTAAACGAGGGCAACCAACAATTTTGCCCATGTGTGTATAAGAAAAGACTGCATACGGATTTGGAGGCATATAGAGAGAGGTATAGTTGTGACCTTGCGCAACTCTGTGGCAGCCCTATTACTCCACCATACCAGATTGCATCCTAAGGATGCTCAGGAGTGCGCTTTCTGCTGTTACTTTCAGTATGTTGGTAAAAAAGATACAGTTTTGCACAAATAAAAAGTGATGTAAATCTACTCTAGAACAGTCAGTGATGAAGCGCAGATCGCTGCCTTGGATAACAGGAGGCGTCAGAGTGGATGCTTACAGAGCCCTCTTCTGTGTTTAGCCTTGCTGCCCTCATCCAGGGCTCAATCAGTTCCATAAATGTGGTCGCTGTCATTATGTTTCTAGTGACAAAGCAATGACTACAGGCCGTAGCCCATTCTGTACAGTAAAACTGTTAACTGCAGGAAACATAGGGGACGATTCATAATTGCTTGAGCTTTTTGTCTCATTTTGTGCCTGTTTTTTCTTTGTGCCATGTTCATCTTTTCATTTCTGTTTAGTTTTAACGTTTTTTTTATGTGTCCATTTATTTTATTCATTTAATTTTAGTTGACCATTATGAGTGAGGTTTAGACTTTCCAGCTGTTTATCAGGTTCGTCAATTGCAATTTTTTGAAAAGTCACAACATTTGTACACAAATGTACTCTAGCCCACCCTGGAGTCATTTTATGTATGCCAGAAAATCTTGGCGACATTTTTCCTGCCATTTTGCAAAATGTTGAATATTTTCCTCTAAAGGTGTATGAGGTGCTTTCCCCGACTTCCTATTCACACAGTGGCTTAGGTCCTGTCTGGCCTCCAGAGTTGGTGAGAGGACATGAGGGGCTATGTCACAACTAAAATGTTAACACTTTCACTGTCGGCTGATCCAGTCTAAGGCGTGTGTACTTCGCTGGTCATATTAAGTATGTATTACAAATCATACGTATGCTATGTATATATTTTATTGTATTGTAAATATATCTATAAGTTGTGAATTCAAAAAAACTAGACAAAAATAAAGCCTTTTTTTTTTTTTCGTTTGTGCAAAGTTCGTGAACAGTGTGCTCCATTTTGAAGAATTTGGTGCAAAAACAGCAACAAATTCCTGAAATGCAAAAAGTAGAGACAATCCCCCTCCTTTTTTCTAAAGAATGCAAATGATGAAAATTGATGAAAATGTTTCATTCTGTATTCTCTACCAGCCAGTGATAAAATCGGAATGCCTAATGTTTAATTATCTTCTGATTTCATACTAGGGCCACAGATACCTGGAATGAAGATCCTTGTGGCACGACTTTAAGATTTGCGAGTGTACCTTTAGTCATTTTGGCTACAACAGCGGTTTTAAATATTGCTCCTGTCACATAAGGTCACTTAACTTTGGAGGTTCCTAATGGAGATGGAAGCAAAGGCAGCTACTTATTCTTGTCAATGACAGATCAATTTTACAGACTAATCACTATGCCAATGAAACAAGCATCGAGGACAAATGTTTGCGACATCTGCTGCTGATGCCCTATGACTTTCTTAATGAGCTTTTACTAGCCCATCAAGCAAAATGAGGTGCTAAGGAGCGAATTGCACTAAAGATTGTGACCCCATTATAAGTGAATGACTTACTCTGTTGCCGCGCATTCAACACAGACTGTGTTCCAGCAGAACAACAGATGCAACCTGATGGTTTTAAAACAGCAAATTCTGACACTTCCGGATTTACCACGTATACATCCAGATCTCACACCAGAATCCTTAACTCAGGTCTTCACAGATATCAGTTACTGAAATGTATTGGTGTTGCTTATTTTCTAGATCTTGGAATATTGCCATTTACGGCTACCCAATGGCTCTTAGAGTGAAATATTTGTCACTTTTACTTATTTTTTGTGCCATGTCTATGATTTCTGAAAACTGAGAAGAATCTACTGTACTGTACATTACATCAATTCCCAAAATGTAAATCCATTAAAAGAGCACAGAATATATGTATACCTTACATCAGTTGTTGTCGTTACATAAACTGCTGTACTAAAATAAAATTGAAAAAATTGAATTTACAGTTTCTTTTTATTTTGTCCAGGACTATAATATTGAAGACCTATCATTAGGATAGTTCATCTATGTCAGATTGTTAGTTGTCTTGACTCCCACAATTATCTGTTAGCAAGACCCATGGCTGCCAGAAGTACAAAGCGTATTGAACTGGAATATGACAGCACCACACACTGTATAACGCTCTCAAGTACTGTAACAATTTGCTTTAATGGTAACTGAGTGTATTGCTTAACAATGGCCACTACACTACGTATAGAGTTCTGGTGTTCCTGTCCTGTACACGGTATAATTTTGGCCAATATCAGACCCACTAAGAACATACTGTATTGTAGGATTGCTGAGTGTCAGATCCCCCACCCACTAATTCTTAGGATATGTCAATAATAGTGCAATCCTGGTCAACCCCTGTAATATTTATTTGTAAATGTGCATGTATGTAGGGGTATATTTTCTTATTAGAATTACTTGCTTTATACCATTATACTAGGCTATCTCACTCTCTGTCCCGTAGGCTGTGAATTGAGCAATAATCATACATGTTACTGCCCTATTCACTCAAGGATGCTTGTTATTTTGCCACCGATGTACATGGGTGCGATGTGTCTGAGGAATGTGAACACATATCTCTGTATAAGCAATGGCAGATAGTGTTATCTCACTAATTGTGCTTTTATTCTTGAGGAGCTGCACCTCAGTACTCAGAAGGATGATGCAATGATGAATTCAGCAGGTTTTATTCACAGTACCTTGATGAGGTGAGATCAGGGATGATGAAGGAATGAAGATGAGGTAGAAGTTGGAACTGCAGGTTAGAGTTGGTATTAGAAGCACGAGGTTAGAGCTGGTATCAGAAGCACGAGGTTAGAGCTGGTATTAAAAGCACAAGGTTAGAGCTGGTATCAAGCACGAGGTTAGAGCTGGTATCAGAAGCACGAGGTTAGAGCTGGTATCAGAAGCACGAGGTTAGAGCTGGTATCAAAAGCACGAGGTTAGAGCTGGTATTAGAAGCACGAGGTTAGAGCTGGTATTAAAAGCACGAGGTTAGAGCTGGTATTAGAAGTGTGAGGTTAGAGCTGGTATTAGAAGCACAAGGTTAGAGCTGGTATTAGAAGCACAAGGTTAGAGCTGGTATCAAGCACGAGGTTAGAGCTGGTATCAGAAGCACGAGGTTAGAGCTGGTATCAGAAGCACGAGGTTAGAGCTGGTATCAAAAGCACGAGGTTAGAGCTGGTATCAAAAGCACGAGGTTAGAGCTGGTATTAAAAGCATGAGGTTAGAGCTGGTATTAAAAGCACGAGGTTAGAGCTGGTATTAGAAGTGCGAGGTTAGAGCTGGTATTAGAAGCACGAGGTTAGAGCTGGTATTAGAAGCACGAGGTTAGAGCTGGTATTAGAAGCACGAGGTTAGAGCTGGTATCAGAAGCACGAGGTTAGAGCTGGTATCAGAAGCACAAGGTTAGAGCTGGTATGAGAAGCACGAGGTTAGAGCTGGTATTAGAAGCACGAGGTTAGAGCTGGTATTAGAAGCACGAGGTTAGAGCTGGTATCAAAAGCACGAGGTTAGAGCTGGTATCAAAAGCACAAGGTTAGAGCTGGTATTAAAAGCATGAGGTTAGAGCTGGTATTAAAAGCACGAGGTTAGAGCTGGTATTAGAAGTGCGAGGTTAGAGCTGGTATTAGAAGCACGAGGTTAGAGCTGGTATTAGAAGCACGAGGTTAGAGCTGGTATTAGAAGCACGAGGTTAGAGCTGGTATCAGAAGCACGAGGTTAGAGCTGGTATCAGAAGCACAAGGTTAGAGCTGGTATGAGAAGCACGAGGTTAGAGCTGGTATTAGAAGCACGAGGTTAGAGCTGGTATTAGAAGCACGAGGTTAGAGCTGGTATTAGAAGCACAAATTTAGAGCTGATATTAGAAGCACAAAGTTAGAGCTGGTGTTAGAAACATGAGGTTAGAGGTAACAAGAGAATCCTTTCTCCAGTTCTGAAGTTCATGTGTTGTCTAAGATGGCACTGACCACGAGAAGGAAGTGAGATAAAGGTAGGAGAAGTTGCAGAAAGAAAGGTATTATGGGTTACACATTAATAATACATGACCAGCATAATATAACAAAGGCCAGTACATGGCAGCAAAGTACAACAAATACAGTAGATGAGAAAATTAAACCATATAACATTAGGCAAAAATTTCTGTAATGGCTGAAAGTCTTTGTAAAAGATTAGCTAACAGCACATTTATTTCTGTTATTGATGGCGGTCCCAGCAGTTGGACCATGGGCAGACATACCACCGGTTCAACCGGTTGCATCAGGCCCTGGAGGTTCTGGGGGGCCCCTGCAGGTCGGCTAATAATAAGGACAATCTGGCCAATTTATTTGGCTCCGGGGGGGGGGGACCTGGCCATATTGCCCTCATGTGCAGTGGGTAGGCAGCAATCCCTGCGGCTCCGCTGCCTGCAAGAGAAAATGGCAGCGAAGCTGCAGGGAATGGATCCATCCTGCTTCCTGCCCGCGCTTCCTGTCTCACACAGCAGCGGCTGAGTGACATCATCATTCAGCGCCGCAACTGTGTGAGACAGGAAGCTGCCGGCCTTGGTGAGGCTTCAGGATACCGTGCACAGAGGTGAGGTGTCTGTGCATGCAGAGAGGTGAATGGTGCTGTGTGTATGTGTATGCAGAGAGGTGAATAGTGCTGTGTGTGTGTAGGTGGTAGAGAGGGCAGTGATGGGGCAGAAGGCAATGATTGGGTTGACGGAGAGGGAATGATAGGGGTGGTGAGGAAGAAAGCAATGATGGGGTGGTGGAAAGGGCAATAATGGGGGGTGGGGGAGGAGGAAATGATGGAGGTGGTGAATGGGCAATAATAGGAGTGGTGAATGGGCAATGATGGGGATGGTGAGGGAGGAGGAAATGATGGAGGTCATGGAATGGGTAATGATGGGGGAGAGGACGATGATGGCAGTGGAAAGGACAATGATGGGGTGGTGGGGAGGAGGCAATGATGGAGGTGGTGGAATGGGTAATGATCGGGGTGGTGGTGGAGAAGACAATGATGATGGTGGTGGAAAGGACAATGATGGGAGTGGTGGGGTAGGAGGAAATGATGGAGGTGGTGGAATGGGTAATGATGGGGTGGTGGGGGAGAAGGCAATGATGGTGGCAGTGGAAAGGACAATGATGGGTGTGGTGGTGAGGAGGCAATGATGGAGGTGGTGGAATGAGCAATAATGGGGTGGTGGGGAGAAAGCAATGATGAGGTGGTGAAGAGGGCAATCATGGGGGTGGGGGAGAGGGCAATAATGGGATGTGGGGGGAGGAGGACAATGAGGGGTGTGGGGGATTGGGATGGGAGGAAGGGGGATTTATAATGGATTTTGGAATGGGGGGTGTAGGAAGTATAAAGTGTACTCTTATTATGTATATCGCAGTCCCTTAGTATATAGTGTACTCATTTATGTATAGCACAGTCCCTTAGTGTATAGTGTACTCACTTATTATGTATAACACCATCCTTAGTTACATAGTTTCCTCTTTTGTTATGTATAGCACCGTTCCTTATTGCATCCTCTCTAGTTATATATACAGTTATACACTGTACTGGCCAAAAGTTTGGGCACACCTTCTCATTTAAAGATTTTTCTATGAAAACTGTACATTCACACTGAAGGCATCAAAACTATGAATTAACACATGTTGAATTATATACTTAACAAAAAAGTGTGAAACTGAAATTATGTCTTATATTCTAGGTTTTTCAAAGTAGACACCTTGTGCTTTGCACACTCTTGGCATTCTCTTGATGAGCTTCAAGAGGTAGTCACCGGGAACGGTTTTCACTTCACAGGTGTGTCCTGTCAGGTTTAATAAGTGGGATTTCTTGCCTTATATATGGTGTTAGGACCATCAGTTGTGTTGTGCAGAAGTCTGGTGGATACACAGCTGATAGTCCTACTGAATAGACTGTTAGAATTTGTATTATGGCAATAAAAAAGCAGCTAAGAAAAGAAAAACGAGTGGCCATCATTGCCTTAAGAAATGAAGGTCAGTCAGTCTGAAAAATTGGGAAAACTTTGAAAGTGTCCCCAATTGCAGTGGAAAAAACCATCTAGGGCTACAAAGAAACTGGCTCACATGAGGATCGCCCCAGGAAAGGAAGACCAAGAGTCACCTCTGCTTCTGAGGATAAGTTTATCCGAGTCACCAGCCTCAGAAATCGCAGGTTAACAGCAGCTCAGATTAGAGACCAGGTCAATGCCACACAGAGTTCTAGCAGAAGAGACATCTCTACAACAACTGTTAAGAGGAGACTTTGTGCAGCATGCCTTCATGGTAAAATAGCTGCTAGGAAACCAGTGCTAAGGACAGGCAACAAGCAGAAGACTTGTTTGGGCTAAAGAACACAAGGAATGGACATTAGCCCAGTGGAAATCTGTGCTTTTGTCCGATGAGTCCAAGTTGGAGATCTTTGGTTCCACCCACCGTGTCTTTGTGCGACGCAGAAAAGGTGAATGGATGGACTCTACATGCCTGTTTCCCACCGTGAAGCATGGAGGAGGAGGTGTGATGGTGAGGGGGTGCTTTGCTGGTTGGGGATTTATTAAAAATTGAAGGCATACTGAACCAGCATGGCTACCACAGCATCTTGCAGCGGCATACTATTCCATCCGGTTTGCGTTTAGTTGGACCACCATTTATTTTTCAACAGGACAATGACCCCAAACACACCTCCAGGCTCTTTAAGGGCTATTTGACCAAGAAGGAGAGTGATGGGGTGCTACCAGACCTGAACCCAATCGAGATGGTTTGGGGTGAGCTGGACCGCAGAGTGAAGGCAAAAGGGCCAACAAGTGCTAAGCATCTCTTGGAACTCCTTCAAGATTGTTGGAATACCATTTCTGGTGACTACCCCTTGAAGCTCATCAAGAGAATGCCAAGACTGTGCAAAGCAGTCATCAAAGCTAAAGGTGGCTACTTTGAAGAACCTAGAATATAAAACATATTTTCAGTTGTTTCACACTTTTTTGTTAAGTATATAATTCCACATGTGTTAATTCATAGTTTTGATGCCTTCAGTGTGAATTTAGAATTTTCATAGCCATGAAAATACAGAAAAATCTGTAAATGAGAAGGTATGTTCCAACTTTTGGTATGTACTGTGTACACATACTGGGTGTATATATATATATAGCTTTGTCGCCATAAAAGAAGGGGGGCCTAGACACATTTCCTGCACAGGCCCCTAGCTGTCTGTGTCCGCCTCTGATTTGGACCCTTAGTGATAAGACACTTATCATTGTGTGGCTAGGTGATAAAATGGGATTATGGGAAATACCATTTAATTGAGCTGGAGCATTAGGATAATAGATCAGTGAAAACATATTAACCATGTCTGGCTATAAGCAGAAAAATGTCTGAGCTCTTTCTGACATATTCGAAGCACACTACAGCATCATAAAGGCAGTTATTGCAATAACATTTATTGGGCACTTGTATTCTATGCAAAGCCCTAATTTACAAGTATTGGTTAAGTTAGGGCCTAATCATTTTAAAAAAGGGCACCCCTAAAATACTTAAAAACAGCTGTCAGGAAATGTTTAATCCTTCTGGCGCTACACAAGAACTAATGCAAAGTCGAATGGAAAAATGTATTCAGACACCCGTTTGAACAAACGGCAGGGCTATGAAGGGAAGAAGCACCATTTTAATTTTAGAACACAAATTAAGCTGAAATATTTTGCAATCCACCATGTTGCATTTGCAGGTCGTTAAAGGTGCCTAAACAGCAGAAACCCCCGCCCCCACAAGTGAAACTACATGCTTCAAGGATTATATCCAGGGGTATAGTGAGCATTTTTTAACTTACAGTTGCAGTGGCTTGCAAAAGTATTCACCCCCTTGGCAGTTTTTGTGCTTTGCTACATCACAACCTGAATTTTCAGCAGTTTTTTTTTTTCAAACGGTTTGCCTCAGTTCATGTAAAGAACAACTGTGAACATTTGTTTTTCTTTTTATTGTGACGCAAACAATAAATAGGACAAAATAACTGAAAACTTCAGTGTGCTTAAATACTCACCCCCCTAAAGTAAATACTTGTGCAGCAATTAGAGGTGCAAGTTGCTTTGATAAATCTCAAAGAGCTTTCCACATCTTGCCACTGGGATTTGTGCCCATACATGAAGGCAAAATAAAGCTGCTCTCTGTAACTCTATAGCATGCAAACATGAAATATATAAATTTAGAATTGCATTACTGCTCTAGAAAATAGAAAAAATGAAGATACTTAGTGCATAAATTGGTCAATTCATGTGTGTCCAGTAGCAGTCTCGAGGAGATCCTCTTTCCTAGAAATCTAGCCTAATGTCATTCATCTCCTGGGCTGATAGCCTACATTTATATAACCCAACCCTGACTTGTATTTCTCAACATCTTTGTCCCAGACTTGTTTGGAGATCTCCTTGGTCTTCATGGTGTTTGTTTAGTGGAGCCTCTTCCTTAATGGTGTTGCAGCCTCTATGGCCTTTCAGAAAAGCTATCTTTATACTGACAGATCATGTGACACTTAGATTTCACACAGGTGGTCTTTCTTTCACTAACGTGATTTAATGTATTTTTTGGACTATAAGACTCACTTTTTTCCTCCAAAAATGTGGAAGAAATGGGGAGGTACGTCTTATAGTCCGGATGTACCGGCTCTTGCTGTGGTGGGTAGGTGGGGGAGCGGCATTGGCAGGAGACAGCTGCTCCGGCTAACTTCTCTACCTGCCGCTAAAGAGAGATGAATATTCACTGCATTCCACGCCCATGGGAGTGGATTGCAGTGAATATTCATTTCTCTTAAGTAGCAGCATACATGACCGTCAGGAGCTGCAGGAAGGCTCCGACTGACACTGTGCGCGCTACTGAAGAGCAATGAATACTCACTGCTCTGCGTGCACACACTCCCAGCGTATAGAACAGTGAGTATTCTTGCAGCTGCCCTTTGGCTTGCAAGCAGCACATAACGTTCTTGCCATGCACTGCTTACAAGCATAAAGCAGCTGCTGGCAGAACAAGATGCTGCGAGGGAGTGCTGGGAAAGGTAAGTGTAATGTTTTGGTTTTTTAATGTTTTCTGATGGAGCCATGCGTACCAGAACTGGGATGGGGCCAATCATACTAGATTAAGGATGGGGCCATGCATACTAGGGCTCGATGGGGACCCTGCATACCAGGATAGGGATAAGGGAGCCATGCATACTAGGATAGGGATGAGGCCATGCATACTAGGATAAGATAGGGGCCCTGCAAACCAGGATAGGGATGAGGGCAATCATTCCTGCCAGAATAGAGATGAGGGGGACCATTCCTACCAGGATAGGGATGAGGGGGACATGCATACCAGTCTAGGGATGAGGAGGAATGCATACCAGGATGGGGATGAGAGGGCTATGTGTATCAGGATTAGGATGAGGGAATCAAATATACCAGGATAGGGGATATTAAGTACAGAATTGACCATATGTTTTGCTTCACTTTGTTTTTTCTAATTTCCTTCTGTAAAATCTAGGTTCGTGTTGTGGTCGGTCCAAAAAATACGGTATAAAGGTAACTTCTTGGACCAGAAATTTTTAGGGACTTCATAGCAAAATGGGTGAATATAAATGCACATGGCAATTTTTAGTTATTTGATCCCATAAATTTAATTTTTGCCTACATTCTCACTTTCACATCACCAACTTAGCCTATTTATTGCTGATACATCATAAGGAAATTGGATTACAAAAATATTTAAATACAGGTTGTAATGTAACAAAATAAGCAAAAGGGAGTGGTGGATACTTTCGCAATCCACTGTACTACACAGAATTTGCTATCTTGTCATATTGAACATTTTCATTTTTTCACCAAATTTTTCACTTTTGCAAAGAGGAAACATGAAAAAGTGGGCACCACAGTTTTTACTCACTTTCTTGTGAGTGCGGCAATACCCCACATGTAGTCAAAAAGTACTGTTCGGACACACGGCAGGGATCGGAAGAGTCGAAGTGACATTAAGGCTATGTGCGCATGTTGCAGATTTGCTTGCAGAAATTTCTGCAAGGTTTCTACATCTCTTGGCAGAAAAATGCAGCTAAAAATACGCACACTTTCAGGCATTTTTTCATGCATTTTTGTCAATCCATAGAGCTAAATAAAGATATATTATTTAAAAAAAAATTGTCATGTAATTTCCTTGTTCAGCCTCTTCAGCCAGATACCCTCATTAATTTTCAATAAAGACACACACACAGTTACCAGCCTATGTAGGAGCATTAACATAATTAACTTACATATGCTGTAACAAAACAGCAACTGTTAGACTACGTCCCCACAGTCAGTAATTGGCAACGCTTTGGATGCAGCACATGTCCACTCCATCCAAAGCGCTGCCGGCTCTTGAACGCAGGTGATTCCGTATGTGTTCATTGAATCGTGCGGAATCACCATGGCCTATACATTGGATGGGTGATATTTATCTTGCGGAGACTGAGCTACGGTCTGGAAAGACACGCCCCATGGCCGTCTCTGCAGGGAACCCGCGGGCACCGATGCTTGCATAGTGGACATGGGATTTCTTGAAATCCCAACCTCTATGCTGTAACATCTAGACGCTGCGGATGTATGCAGCGTCCAACCCGCAGCGTTTACTGACCGTGGGAACATAACCTCAGAAATCTGCGTGAGATGCAATATCTGTTCTTGGTTTTTTTAATTAAAAAAAAATGGCATGGGCTCCCGCTTAATTTAAATAACCAGCAGAGGGAAAGCCGATAATATTCTGGGAAGGAGCCAATAGCCATAAAGGTTCCCAGGTTATTAAGATCAGCTCACAGCTGTTTGCTTAGCCTTTACTGGCTAGTTTACAGGGGAACCCCAGAATTTTTTTTTTTACATGGAGTCCCCCTATAAAATCGAACCAGCAATGGCTAGGCAGACAGCTGCGGCTGATATTAATAGCCTGGGAAGGGGCAATGGATATTTGCACCCCCTTAGGCTAAAAACATAAGCTCTCAGCCACCCCAGAAATGGTGTATCTTATAGCTGCGCCAATTCTGGCACTTAGTCTCGCTCTAGTGTTGCTTGCTCTTGGCAGTTAGTAGGCCATTGGTGACTTTAGTTAGGGCAGTTTCAGTTGAGTGATGCAGTCAGAAGCCTGATTGCAACCGGTCAAAAAGGGAGCAGGAGGAGAGGTGGGAGAACAGTTGAAGATGGACATGCTGTTCCAGTAGCTTTGTGGCATAAGGGAGAAGAGATATTGGGCCATAGCTAGACACAGTGAAAGAGTCAAGGGAGGGCTTTTTGAGGATGGGTGTGATCGAAGCATGCTTGAAGGATAGGGGAAGACACCATTTGTAAGTGAGAGGTTAAAGAGGTGTGTCAGGGTTGGGTTGTAAGTAAGAGGTTAAAGGTGTGTCAGAGTTGGGATGAAGACTGGCGAGGTTAGGGATGAGGTGGGATGGAGCGGGTCAAGTGTGCAAGTGGTGAGATGTGATCTTGACAGAAGGGTGGAGAACTGATCTGTCATGGTGGAGAAGCTGGTTTTGGAGGAACATGGCTGAGCAGCTAAGAGGGGCATTGGGGGCTGTGGGCCAAAGCTTTCTCTGTATCGATCTCCTGCTTAAAGAAAGAGGCAAAGTCTTCCAAAGAAATGAGAAGAGAGCGAGGATGTGCTGGGGCAGAGGAGAGAATTGAAAGTGTTGAAAAGCTGTTCAGTGTTATGAGACAGGGAGGATCTGAGAGATGAGACGTAAGTTTGTTTTGCGGCAGTAAGTGTGGACTTGAATCTGGTGAGGGACTGCTTGCGAAGTGTTCGGCAGAGCGGGATCTCTTCCATCTCTGCTCAGCGACCCTGGAAGCCTGTCTCAGTTTTTTGGTCAGGCTGGTCAGCCAGGGTTGCCTGTTGATTGTATGAATTTTTCTATGCGTGAGGGGGGGGGGGCCGAATCAAGTGTTGCTATTATTGTGTGTTATAAAAAGTGGCAGCAGCATCTGTGTCATGAAGGGAAGCTATGTCTGCAAGAGGGAGAAAGGTCTCAGAAAGTGATTGTAAATTGGGTTGTTTGAGATGAGTGTGGGGATGTGTTGAGGAGGCCCAGGAATTGGGGATACGTCGCCAGCAATGAGGAGTAGCAGACAAGAGAGTTACACGGTGATAGCAGGATAGGACATGATGTGGCTGTGTGTCTGGAGAAAAAGGATTGTATGTGGCGGAACAGTTGTGAGGAGGAGGTGAGATGGCCAGGGAGGATGGAGGAAGGTATGACTGCTTCCTTACTTGGTGGAGGGATTACAGGAGATAGGAAAAAGTAGAGTAGTATGGGGGTGAAAGTGAAAAGAAACCGTAACATTGTAGTGGTTTTCGATTTCTTTACCTTGCAGTCAATTTCAGTCCAATTCTAGTCTAATTCATAGTAGTGTAATTAGAAATTAATGGGGGAAGAGGAGACAACTCAATTAGATGATATAGATGGTGATGAAGATGATGACAATATTATAGGAGTGTTGGTTGTGAGCAGCTAAATGCATCTTAGAACTCTAGTCTAATTCTTAGTAGTGTAATTAGAAATCTGTAATTTGAAAGATGGAATTTGAAAAATGCCTGGATCAGAGATGTGAAAATATAACATTTTAGTGGTAAAAAAATATATATATATTTCCTTCTAATTTGTCAGTTACACAAGGATTAATAGATAATGCTGGACCCCACAATTTATTGCGCAATTTCTCCCTAATGCTTTGATGCCCTATATGTTATCAGAAACTGTTGTTTGGCCACACGTCAGGGCTGAAAAGGCAGGAGCGCTATTTGGTTTTTAGAGAACAAATTTTGCTAAAATAGTCTGCAAAAGATGACATTTGCGGAGCACCCAAGGTACTAGAGCAGCAGAAAAACCCCAAAAGTGATCCCACTGTAGATATTGCACTTCTCAATTAATTAATATATGGCGGCAATGACGATTTTTAACATTTACACTAGATTTTGTTCTGGAGAGTTGCAAATCTGCCAATTTAGTGCATATACATTGTGTCCCCATACAGTGTAGTGTCCTCATATATTACAAAACAGGTGAAAAAGGTATATGGAAAAGCTTAGTACAATGACAAATGTTTGAATAAATTAAAACTAGGTAATGAGTTTCACAAATGTGGTGTAATGGGGTTACCGCCACAGTGTGGAGCCTGAAGACCGAAGCGTCTGATTGCTCCTACTCCAGTGCTGACAAGAAGCACTTTTCCTTCATTTTAATGGTGTTTATTACTTCTGGCAGACAGGGTTAATCGGCCATGTTGGAAATCTCTGCTCGCAGCTGAGCTCAGTTAGTCACTCCTTTCCCCTTTATAATCTGGGCTGTGTTGCAAATCCTTGCCAGAGCTAGCATTTGCTGTATGGCTAATGGAGGGAGAGGTGTTCATATGAGGAGAGTTGGTGGAGTTATCTGTTACTGTTGCTTGGTTTGTATGTGTGGTAATACCCTATCCTTCTCTATTTTGGTTTATTCCTCTGTTACATGTGAGTGAATACACTGCTCAAAAAATAAAGGGAACACTAAAATCCCACATCCTAGATATCACTGAATTAAATATTCCAGTTGCAAATCTTTATTCATTACATAGTGGAATGCATTGAGAAGAATAAAACATAAAAATGATCAATGTAAATCAAAATTAATATCCCATGGAGGTCTGAATTTCGAATGATACTCAAAATCAAAGTGGAAAATCAAATTACAGGTTGATCCAACTTCAGTGGAAATGCCTCAAGACAAGGAAATGATGCTCAGTAGTGTGTGGCCACCAAGTGCCTGTATGACCTCCCTACAATGCCTGGGCATGCTCCTGATGAGGGGGCGGATGGTCTCCTGAGGGATCTCCTCCCAGACCTGGACTAAAGCATCCTCTAACTCTTGGACAGTCTGTGATGCAACGTGACGTTGGTGGATGGTGCGAGACATGATGTCCCACGTGTTCAATCGGATTCAGGTCTGGGGAATGGGCGGGCCAGTCCATTGCTTCAATGCCTTCATCTTGCAGGAACTTCTGCCACACTCCAGCCACTTGAGGTCTGGCATTGTCCTGCGTTAGGAGGAACCCAGGGCCAACCGCACCAGCATATGGTCTCACAAGGGGTCTGAGGATCTCATCTCGGTACCTAATGGCAGTCAGGCTACCTCTGGGGAGCACATGCAGAGATGTGGGGCCCTCCAAAGAAATGCCACCCCACATCATTACTGGCCCACCGCCAAACCGGTCATGCTGAAGGATGTTGCAGGCAGCAGATATCTCTCCACGGCATCTGCAGACTCTGTCACGTCTGTCACATGTGCTCAGTGTGAACCTGCTTTCATCTGTGAAGAGCACGGCACCAGTGGCGAATTTGCCAATCCTGGTGTTCTGTGGCAAATGTCAAGTGTCCTGCATGATGTTGAGCTGTGAGCACAACCCCCATCTGTGGACGTCTGAGACCATCCTAATGGAGTCGGTTTCTAACCGTTTGTGCAGACACATGCACATTTGTGGCCTGCTGGAGGTCATTTTGCAGGGCTCTGGCAGTGCTCCTCCTGTTCCTCCTTGTACAAAGGCTGAGGTAGCGGTCCTGCTGCTGGGTTGTTGCCCTCCTATGGCCCCCTCCACATCTCCTGATGTACTAGCCTGTCTCCTGGTAGCGCCTCCAGCCTCTGGACACTACGCTGACAGACACAGCAAACCTTCTTGCCACAGCTCGCATTGATGTGCCATCCTGGATGAGTTGCACTACCTGAGCCACTTGTGTAGGTTGTAGAGTCTGTCTCATGCTACCACGAGTGTGAAAGCACAACCAACATTGAAAAGTGACCAAAATATCAGCCAGAAAGCATTGGTACTGAGATGTGGTCTGTTGTCCCCACCTGCAGAACCACTCCTTTATTGACTGTGTCTTGATAATTGCCAATAATTTCCATCTGTTGTCCTTTCCATTTGCACAACAGCATGTGAAATTGATTGTCAGTGTTGCTTCCTAAGTGGGCAGTTTGATTTCACAGAAGTTTGATTTACTTTGTTATATTCTGTTGTTTAAGTGTTACGTTTATTTTTTTGAGCAGTGTATTTTGTATGCTTAGAGTTTTCTGTTAATCCTTGTATCACGCTCGCTCCCAGACTGGGTGGCATGAGCGAGGATTGTGGCCCTACTGTACCACAACCCTGGAGGGGTGTGACTAAGCATCTACCTTGGTGTTCACTAGAGCCTCTAGTGGTGAGGACTTTTGCAGCAGATAGCTGCCAGGTGCCACTCCAGAGCGGTGTCTGGCCATAGCAGCTGTTCCCACTGGGGAGCAGAAGTCTATTGACAGGTGCGGGCAAGTACAGACGGGCACGACTGGTACTCTGGCGGACCCGGCTGGCACTCTGGCAGGCGGGCACAGAACAGAGTGGAGGAATTAAGACTAACGGGTAGGGCAGGAACACAGGCAGGTACGAGTAGGGAACAGATAGGAACCAGTTCAGTCTGGAGGGACAGGAACTGCTTCAGGAGACAAGGGAACACAGGCAGGTACGAGTGGGATAAGGTAACGAGTAGTAGCCAGTACAGCTGGAGGGACAAATAGCCACGGGGTACGGGGCGAGAGCAGAGCAAAACCACAGGATGTGGAGAGTAGCGCAAAACCACAGGACGTGGAGAACAGAGCAAAACCGCAGGACGCGGAGAGCAGAGCAAAACCACAGGACGTGGAGAACATAGCAAAACCGCAGGACGCGGAGAGCAGAGCAGAACCACAGGATGCAGAGAGCAGAGCAGCACCGCAGGATGCGGAGAGCAGAGCAGCACCGCAGGATGCGGAGAGCAGAGCAGCACCACAGGTTGCGGAGAGCAGAGCAGCACCGCAGGATGCGGAGAGCAGAGCAGCACCGCAGGATGGACGCGGAGAGCAGAGCAGAGCTGGAGGATGCTTAGAGCAGAGCTGCAGGACGCTGAGAGCAGAGCAGCTGGATGCAGGACGGGAGCAGAGCAGAGCCGCAGGATGCGGGACGGGAGCAGAGCTGCAGAATGCGGGACGGGAGCAAAGCCGCCGGATGCAGGACGGGAGCAGAGCTGCAAGTGGGGCAGGGCAGAACAGATCCGCAGGATGCGGACAGCAGAGCAGACACCAGAATAGGGAAGGCAACAAACAAGGATACAAACAGGTACAGGAATAGGCCGAAGTTAAGACAGGGACAGACATGGGAACATGTTCAGGACAAGGATTCAGGCCTGGGTATACAGCCCCCAGGGTAACAGAAACGATATACTAACACTACAGATACAGTCCTGGGTATGTAGCCCCGAGGTGGCGGAAAACAAGACACACAAAATAGAGTCTGGGTATGCAGCCTGTTGTGAATTCTGTTCTTGGGCTCCCTCCGGTGGTTGTTTGTGATAGTGCAGTTGTCTCTGGGTTGTAATCCGGGCAGGTGTTTCTGCTGATTGCAGCTCTATTCAGTATTTAGGTGTGCTGGATTCATTAGTCAGTGCCAGTTGTCCATTGTTCTTGGAGGGTTTACATCCCTGTCTGGTTCCTTCTGCTCTGCTGCCAATTCAGCCAAAATAAGTGTCTTGTTTATTGTCCTGCAGCACACATACAGTGTGCTTTTCAGTTCAGAACAATTTATTGTTTTGTCTTGTCCAGCTTAGACTTGTTTGGATTTTTTCAGTCATGCTGGATTCTCTGGAGATGCAGATATACATTCTATGTCTTTAGTTAGATGTGCAATTTTTGTATTTTCTGCTGTGGATATTTTCAGAGTTTTAATACTGACCGCTTAGTACTCTGTCCTATCCTTTACTATTTAGCTAGAAGTGCCTCTTTTGCTAAATCCTGTTTTCAGCCTGTGTGTGTCTTTACTCTTATATTCACCGTCAATATTTGTGGGGGGCTGCCTATCCTTTGGGGTTTCTGCTCTGAGGCAAGATAGAATTCCCATTTCCATCTATAGGGTTATTTAGTCCTCCGGCTGTGTCGAGGTGTCTAGGATGTGTTAGGTACACCCCACGGCTACTTCTAGTTGCGGTGTCAGTTTAGGGTTGCGGTCTGTACAGGTACCACCTTCTCCAGAGAAGGTCTCATGCGGCTCCAAGGCCACCGGATCATAACAGTACAACTGGCCAACAATGAGTTAAATGCATCTCAGAAGAAGGGAAGAAGGGCGTTGAGCCATTTTTTTTTCTGTAGTCTGCTTTGTCTCTCCTTCCCTCTTTCCTCTGGGTGGCTGTGGAGTCTTGTGCTAGTATGGATGTTCAGGGATTAGCTTCTCGTGTGGACCAGCTTGCTGCTAGAATACAGGGTATTGCAGATTATATTGTTCAGACTCCGGTTTTAGAGCCTAGGATTCCTACTCCTGATTTGTTTTTTGGGGACAGGTCCAAATTTTTGAGTTTTAAAAACAACTGCAAACTGTTTTTTGCTCTGAAACCTCATTCCTCTGGTGATCCCATTCAGCAGGTTAAAATTGTCATCTCTGTCATGATCTCAATGGCAAGAGAACATAGCATCAGCATATACAGGAACTAGCTCTTGGAAGATGGGAACTGAGCTGACCATGAACTAAACCTACCGCACAACTAGCAGTGGCCGGGTAGCATGCTTACGTTGATTCTAGATGCCCAGCACCAGCCGGAGGACTAAATAAAGCTAGCAGAGGAAAATATTAGTCCTAGCTCACCTCTAGAGAAATACCCCGAAAGGAGACAGAGGCCCCCCACATGTATTGGCGGTGAGTTAAGATGAAACAACAAACGTAGTATGAAAATAGGTTTAGCAAATTTGAGGTCCACTTACTACATAGCAGAAGACAGAAAGGACACTTTCATGGTCAGCTGAAAACCCTATCAAAACACCATCCAGAAATTACTTTAAAACTCTGGCACTAACTCATAACACCAGAGTGGCAATTCCTGTTCACAAGAGCTTTCCAGACACAGTAACGAAACTACAGCTGTGAACTGGAACAAAAATGCAAAAACAAACATGGACAAGAGTCCAACTTATCTAGTAGTTGTCTAGAAGCAGGAACAAGCACAGAGAGGCTTCTGATAACATTGTTGACCGGCAAGCAACTAACAGAGCAGCAAGGTTATATAGCGACTCCCACATCTTGATGGGAACAGGTGAACAGAGAAGATGAGGACACCAGTTCAATTCCACCAGTAGCCACCGGGGGAGCCCAGAATCCAAATTCACAACAGTACCCCCCCCTCAAGGAGGGGGCACCGAACCCTCACCAGAACCACCAGGGCGATCAGGATGGGCCCTATGAAAGGCACGAACCAGATCAGAGGCATGAACATCAGATGCATTCACCCAAGAATTATCCTCCTGGCCGTATCCCTTCCACTTGACCAGATACTGGAGTCTCCGTCTGGAAACACGAGAGTCTAAGATTTTCTCCACAACGTACTCCAACTCACCCTCAACCAACACCGGAGCAGGAGGCTCAACGGAAGGCACAACCGGTACCTCATACCTGCGCAATAATGACCGATGAAAAACGTTATGAATAGAAAAGGATGCAGGGAGGTCCAAACGGATGGAAACAGGGTTAAGAATCTCCAATATCTTATACGGACCGATGAACCGAGGCTTAAACTTAGGAGAAGAGACCCTCATAGGGACAAAACGAGAAGACAACCACACCAAATCCCCAACACAAAGCCGAGGACCAACACGACGGTGGCGGTTGGCAAAAAGCTGAGTCTTCTCCTGGGACAACCTCAAATTGTCCACCACCTGCCCCCAGATCTGATGCAATCTCTCCACCACAGCATCCACTCCAGGACAATCCGAAGATTCCACCTGACCAGAGGAAAATCGAGGATGAAACCCCGAATTACAGAAAAACGGGGACACCAAAGTGGCAGAGCTGGCCCGATTATTGAGAGCGAACTCCGCCAATGGCAAAAAAGCAACCCAATCATCCTGGTCAGCAGACACAAAACACCTCAGATATGTCTCCAGGGTCTGATTAATCCGCTCGGTCTGGCCATTCGTCTGAGGACGAAAAAGACAAATCTATGCCCATCCTAGCACAGAATGCCCGCCAAAATCTAGACACGAATTGGGTCCCTCTGTCAGAAACGATATTCTCAGGAATACCATGCAAACGAACAACATTTTGAAAAAACAGAGGAACCAACTCGGAAGAAGAAGGCAACTTGGGCAGAGGAACCAAATGGACCATCTTAGAGAAACGGTCACACACCACCCAGATGACAGACATCTTCTGTGAAACAGGCAGATCTGAAATAAAATCCATCGAGATGTGCGTCCAAGGCCTCTTAGGAATAGGCAAGGGCAACAATAATCCACTAGCCCGAGAACAACAAGGCTTGGCCCGAGCACAAACGTCACAAGACTGCACAAAGCCTCGCACATCTCGTGACAGGGAAGGCCACCAGAAGGACCTTGCCACCAAATCCCTGGTACCAAAAATGCCAGGATGACCTGCCAACGCAGAAGAATGAACCTCAGAGATGACTCTACTGGTCCAATCATCAGGAACAAACAGTTTATCAGGTGGGCAACGATCAGGTCTATCTGCCTGAAACTCCTGCAAGGCCCGCCGCAGGTCTGGAGAAACGGCTGACAATACCACTCCATCCTTAAGGATACCTGTGGGCTCAGAGTTACCAGGCGAATCAGGCTCAAAACTCCTAGAAAGGGCATCCGCCTTAACATTCTTAGAACCCGGTAGGTATGACACCACAAAATTAAACCGAGAGAAAAATAATGACCAGCGCGCCTGTCTAGGATTCAGGCGCCTGGCGGTCTCAAGATAAATCAAATTTTTGTGGTCAGTCAATACCACCACCTGATGTCTGGCCCCCTCAAGCCAATGGCGCCACTCCTCAAAAGCCCACTTCATGGCCAAAAGCTCCCGATTCCCAACATCATAATTCCGCTCAGCGGGCGAAAATTTACGGGAAAAGAAGGCACAAGGCCTCATCACGGAGCAGTCAGAACTTTTCTGCGACAACACTGCCCCAGCTCCGATCTCAGAAGCGTCGACCTCAACCTGAAAAGGTAGAGCAACATCAGGCTGACGCAACACAGGGGCAGAGGAAAAACGGCGCTTAAGCTCCCGAAAGGCCTCCACAGCATCAGGGGACCAATCAGCAACATCAGCACCCTTCTTAGTCAAATCGGTCAATGGCTTAGCAATATCCGAAAAACCAGCAATAAATCGACGATAAAAGTTAGCAAAGCCCAAAAATTTCTGAAGACTCTTAAGAGAAGAGGGCTGCGTCCAATCACAAATAGCTTGAACCTTGACAGGATCCATTTCAATGGAAGAGGGGGAAAAATATATCCCAAAAAGGAAATCCTCTGTACCCCAAAAACACACTTAGAACCCTTCACACACAAAGAATTAGACCGCAAAAACCTGAAAAACCCTCCTGACTTGCTGGACATGAGAGTCCCAGTCATCCGAAAAAATCAGAATATCATCCAGATACACAATCATAAATTTATCCAAATAATCGCGAAAAATATCATGCATAAAGGACTGGAAAACTGACGGAGCATTTGAAAGACCAAAAGGCATCACTAAATACTCAAAGTGGCCCTCGGGCGTATTAAATGCGGTTTTCCACTCATCCCCCTGCCTGATTCGCACCAAATTATACGCCCCACGAAGGTCAATCTTAGAGAACCACTTGGCCCCCTTTATGCGAGCAAACAAATCAGTCAGCAACGGCAATGGGTATTGATATTTAACAGTGATTTTATTCAAAAGCCGATAATCAATACATGGTCTCAAAGAGCCGTCTTTTTTTGACACAAAGAAAAAACCGGCTCCTAAGGGAGATGACGATGGACGAATATGTCCCTTTTCCAAGGACTCCTTTATATATTCTCGCATAGCAGCATGTTCAGGCACAGACAGATTAAATAAACGACCCTTTGGGTATTTACTACCTGGGATTAAATCTATGGCACAATCGCACTCTCGGTGCGGAGGTAACGAACCAAGCTTGGATTCTTCAAAGACGTCACAATAGTCAGACAGGAACTCAGGAATTTCAGAGGGAATAGATGATGAAATGGAAACCACAGGTACATCCCCATGAGCCCCCTTACATCCCCAGCTCAACACAGACATAGCTCTCCAGTCGAGGACTGGGTTGTGAGATTGCAGCCAAGGCAATCCTAGCACCAAATCATCATGTAGATTATACAGCACCAGAAAGCGAATAATCTCCTGGTGATCCGGATTAATACGCATAGTTACTTGTGTCCAGTATTGTGGTTTATTATTAGCCAATGGGGTGGAGTCAATCCCCTTCAGAGGAATAGGAGTCTCCAAAGGCTCTAAATCATACCCACAGCGTTTGGCAAAGGACCAATCCATAAGACTCAAAGCGGCGCCAGAGTCGACATAGGCGTCCGTGGTAATAGATGACAAGGAGCAAATCAGGGTCACAGATAGAATAAACTTAGACGGTAAGGTGCAAATGGAAACAGATTTACCAAGCTTTTTAGTGCGCTTAGAGCATGCTGATATAACATGAGTAGAATCACCACAATAGAAACACAACCCATTTTTCCGTCTAAAATTCTGCCGCTCGCTTCGGGACAGAATTCTATCACACTGCATACTCTCTGGCGACTTCTCAGTGGACACCGCCAGATGGTGCACTGGTTTGCGCTCCCGCAAACGCCTATCGATCTGAATAGCCATTGTCATGGACTCATTCAGACCCGCAGGCACAGGGAACCCCACCATAACATCCTTAATGGCATCAGAGAGACCCTCTCTGAAAGTCGCCGCCAGGGCGCACTCATTCCACTGAGTAAGCACAGACCATTTACGGAATCTTTGGCAGTAAATTTCCGCTTCATCTTGCCCCTGAGATAGGGACATCAAAGTTTTTTCTGCCTGAAGCTCCAAATGAGGTTCGTCATAAAGCAACCCCAAGGCCAGAAAAAACGCATCCACATTGAGCAACGCAGGATCCCCTGGTGCCAATGCAAAAGCCCAATCTTGAGGGTCGCCCCGGAGCAAGGAAATCACAATCCTGACCTGCTGTGCAGGGTCTCCGGCAGAGCGAGATTTCAGGGACAAAAATAATTTGCAATTATTTCGAAAATTCTGAAACCCGGATCTATTCCCCGAGAAAAATTCCGGCAAGGGAATTCTCGGCTCAGATACAGGTGCATGACAAACAAAATCCTGCAAATTTTGTACTTTCGTGGCGAGATTATTCAAACCTGCAGTTACACTCTGAAGATCCATTACAAACAGGTGGACACAGAGCCATTCAAAGATTAGAAGGAGAGAAAGAAAAAAAAAAAAAGGCTGCAGCATAGACAGACTGGCAAGAGGTCCAATTAAGAGCACACTCAAGAGGAAAAAAAAAAAAAAAATCTCAGCAGACTTCTTATTTCTCTCCTTTCTCAGCCAAGGATTTTAACCCTTTAGTGGGCCGGTCAAACTGTCATGATCTCAATGGCAAGAGAACATAGCATCAGCATATACAGGAACTAGCTCTTGGAAGATGGGAACTGAGCTGACCATGAACTAAACCTACCGCACAACTAGCAGTGGCCGGGTAGCATGCCTACGTTGATTCTAGATGCCCAGCACCAGCCGGAGGACTAAATGAAGCTAGCAGAGGAAAATATTAGTCCTAGCTCACCTCTAGAGAAATACCCCGAAAGGAGACAGAGGCCCCCCACATGTATTGGCGGTGAGTTAAGATGAAACAACAAACGTAGTATGAAAATAGGTTTAGCAAATTTGAGGTCCACTTACTACATAGCAGAAGACAGAAAGGACACTTTCATGGTCAGCTGAAAACCCTATCAAAACACCATCCAGAAATTACTTTAAAACTCTGGCACTAACTCATAACACCAGAGTGGCAATTCCTGTTCACAAGAGCTTTCCAGACACAGTAACGAAACTACAGCTGTGAACTGGAACAAAAATGCAAAAACAAACATGGACAAGAGTCCAACTTATCTAGTAGTTGTCTAGAAGCAGGAACAAGCACAGAGAGGCTTCTGATAACATTGTTGACCGGCAAGCAACTAACAGAGCAGCAAGGTTATATAGCGACTCCCACATCTTGATGGGAACAGGTGAACAGAGAAGATGAGGACACCAGTTCAATTCCACCAGTAGCCACCGGGGGAGCCCAGAATCCAAATTCACAACACATCTCCCTGCTGCGTGGCGATCCTCAGGATTTTCCCTGGAATCTGGGAATCCGGCCTTGCTTAATGTAGACGCCTTTTTTCAGGCTCTAGGATTATTATATGATGAACAAAATCTTTGGATCAAGCAGAGAAGACCTTGTTGGCCCTGTCTCAGGGTCAAGAGGCGGCAGAATTGTATTGTCAGAAATTTAGAAAATGGTCTGTGCTGACTAAATGGAATGATGATGCTTTGGCGGCAATTTCCAGAAAGGGTCTTTCTGAATCCGTTAAAGATGTTATGGTGGGGTTTCCCACGCCTGTCGGTCTAAGTGATTCTATGTCTCTGGCCATTCAGATTGATCGGCGCTTGCACGAGCGCAGAGCTGTGCGCGCTGTGGCGTTGTCCTCAGAGCAGATGCCTGAGCCTATGCAGTGTGATAGGATTCTGTCTAGAACAGAAAAACAAGGATTCAGACGTCAGAATAGGTTGTGTTTTTATTGTGGCAATGCTTCTCATGTTATTTCAGTCTGTCCTAAGCGTACAAAGAGAATCGCCAGTTCAGTTACCATCAGTACTGTACAACCTAAATTTCTGTTATCTGTGTCCCTGATCTGCTCATTGTCATCATTTTCTGTCATGGTGTTTGTGGATTCAGGCGCCGCTTTGAACTTAATGGACTTTGAATTTGCCAGGCGTTGTGGTTTCCCCTTGCAGTCTTTGCAGAATCCTATTCCTTTAAGGGGAATTGATGCTACACCTTTGGCAAAAAATAAACCCCAGTTGTGGACACAGGTGACCATGTGTATGGCGCCAGCCCATCAGGAAGATTGTCGTTTTCTGGTGTTGCATAATTTGCATGATGCTATTGTGCTGGGTTTTCCATGGTTGCAGGTACATAATCCTGTGTTGGATTGGAAGTCTATGTCTGTGACTAGTTGGGGTTGTCAGGGGGTTCATAATGACATTCCTTTGATGTCAATCTCCTCTCCCTCCTCTTCTGAAATTCCTGAGTTTTTGTCTGATTTTCAGGATGTATTCGATGAGCCCAAGTCCAGTTCCCTTCCACCGCATAGGGACTGTGATTGTGCTATTGACTTGATTCCAGGTTGTAAGTTTCCTAAGGGCCGACTTTTCAACCTGTCTGTGCCTGAACATACCGCCATGCGGAGTTATGTTAAGGAGTCTTTGGAGAAAGGGCATATTCGGCCATCTTCTTCACCGTTGGGAGCGGGATTCTTTTTTGTTGCTAAGAAGGATGTCTCCTTAAGACCCTGTATTGATTATCGCCTCTTGAATAAGATCACGGTCAAGTTTCAATACCCTTTACGTTTGCTTTCTGATTTGTTTGCTAGGATTAAGGGGGCTAGTTGGTTTACTAAGATTCACCTTCGGGGGGCATATAATCTTGTTCGTATTAAGCAGGGGGATGAATGAAAAACTGTGTTTAATACGCCCGAAGGCCATTTTGAATACCTTGTGATGCCATTCGGGCTCTCTAATGCTCCATCTGTTTTTCAGTCCTTCATGCACGACATCTTCCGGACTTATCTTGATAAATTCATGATTGTATATTTGGATGACATTTTGATTTTTTCCGATGATTGAGAGTCTCATGTGGAGCAGGTCAGGATGGTATTTCAGATCCTTCGTGATAATGCTTTGTTTGTGAAGGGGTCTAAAGGCCCCGTCTCACACAGCGACGCTGCAGCGATACAGACAACAATGCTGATCGCTGCAGCGTCGCTGTTTTGTCGCTGTGTGGTCGCTGGGGAGCTGTCACACAGACAGCTCTCTCCAGCGACCAACGATCAGGGGAACGACTTCGGCATCGTTGAAACTGTCTTCAACGATGCCGAAGTCCCCCTGCAGCACCCGGGTAACCAGGGTAAACATCAGGTTACTAAGCGCAGGGCCGCGCTTAGTAACCCGATGTTTACCCTGGTTACCAAAAAAAACAAACACTACATACTCACCATCTGTTGCCCGTCAGGTCCCTTGCCGTCTGCTTCCCGCTCTGACTGTGTGCCGCCGTACAGTGAGAGCAGAGCGCAGCGGTGACGTCACTGCTGTGCTCTCACTTTACGGCGGCAGTCAGAGCAGGAAGCGGACGGCAAGGGACCTGACGGACATGAGATGGTGAGTATGTACTGTTTGTTTTTTTTTACATTTACGCTGGTAACCAGGGTAAACATCGGGTTACTAAGCGCGGCCCTGCGCTTAGTAACCCGATGTTTACCCTGGTTACCAGTGAAGACATCGCTGGATCGGTGTCACACACACCGATTCAGCGATGTCAGCGGGACCTCAACGACCAAAAAAAGGTCAAGGCCATTCCGACACGACCAGCGATCTCACAGCAGGGGCCGGGTCGCTGGTACGTGTCACACATAGCGAGATCGCTACTGAGGTCGCTGTTGCGTCACAAAACTTGTGACTCAGCAGCGATCTCGCTAGCGATCTCGCTATGTGAGACGGGGCCTTAAGTGTCTCTTTGGAGTGCAGAAGGTTTCTTTTTTGGGCTTCATTTTTTCTCCCTCATCTATTGAGATGGATCCGGTTAAGGTTCAGGCCATTCATGATTGGATTCAGCCCACATCCGTGAAGAGCCTTCAGAAATTTTTGGGCTTTGCTAATTTTTATCGCGGTTTCATTGCTAACTTCTCCAGTGTGGTTAAACCTTTGACCGATTTGACGAAGAAGGGCGCTGATGTGACGAATTGGTCTTCTGCGGCTGTCTCTGCCTTTCAGGAGCTTAATCGCCGATTTACTCCGGCCCCGGTGTTGCATCAACCGGACATTTCTCTTCCGTTTCAGGTTGAGGTTGACGCTTCTGAGATTGGGGCAGGGGCCGTTTTGTCTCAGAGGAATTCTGATGGTTCCTTGATGAAACCGTGTGCCTTCTTTTCCCGTAAGTTTTCGCCTGCTGAACGCAATTATGATGTCGGCAATCGGGAGTTGTTGGCTATGAAGTGGGCGTTTGAGGAGTGGTGACATTGGCTTGAGGGAGCTAAGCACCGTATTGTGGTCTTGACCGATCATAAAAATCTGATTTACCTCGAGTCTGCCAAGCGGCTGAATCCTAGACAGGCTCGATGGTCCCTTTTCTTTTCCCGTTTTGATTTCGTGGTCTCGTATCTTCCGGGTTCTAAGAATATTAAGGCTGATGCCCTCTCTAGGAGTTTTTTGCCTGATTCTCCTGAGGTCCTTGAACCGGTCGGCATTCTGAAAGAAGGGGTGGTCCTTTCTGCCATTTCCCCTGATTTACGACGGGTTCTTCAGGAATTTCAGGCTGATAAACCTGACCGCTGTCCAGTGGGGAAACTGTTTGTTCCTGATAGATGGACTAGTAGAGTGATTTCTGAGGTTCATTGTTCTGTGTTGGCTGGCCATCCTGGTATTTTTGGTACCAGAGATTTGGTTGGTAGGTCCTTTTGGTGGCCTTCTTTGTCACGGGATGTGCGTTCTTTTGTGCAGTCCTGTGGGACTTGTGCGCGGGCTAAGCCTTGTTGTTCCCGTGCTAGTGGGTTGCTTTTGCCTTTGCCGGTCCCTGAGAGGCCCTGGACGCATATTTCTATGGATTTTATTTCAGATCTTCCGGTTTCCCAGAGGATGTCTGTTATCTGGGTGGTTTGTGACCGGTTC
Organism: Ranitomeya variabilis; assembly: GCF_051348905.1. Classification (NCBI taxonomy): domain Eukaryota; kingdom Metazoa; phylum Chordata; class Amphibia; order Anura; family Dendrobatidae; genus Ranitomeya; species Ranitomeya variabilis. The sequence continues at coordinate 183,490,693 of NC_135233.1, read as the reverse complement.
TCTAAGATGGTTTATTTGGTGCCTTTACCTAAATTGCCTTCCTCTTCTGATTTGGTTCCGTTGTTTTTTCAGCATGTGATTCGTTTGCATGGTATTCCAGAGAATATTGTGTCTGACAGAGGCTCACAGTTTGTTTCTAGATTTTGGCGAGCCTTTTGTGCTAGGTTGGGCATTGATTTGTCTTTTTCCTCCGCATTTCATCCTCAGACAAATGGCCAGACCGAGCGAACTAATCAGACTTTGGAAACTTATTTGAGATGCTTTGTGTCTGCTGATCAGGATGATTGGGTGGCTTTCTTGCCATTGGCCGAGTTTGCCCTTAATAATCGGGCTAGTTCGGCTACCTTGGTTTCGCCCTTCTTTTGTAATTTTGGTTTTCATCCTCGTTTTTCTTCAGGGCAGGTTGAGCCTTCTGACTGTCCTGGTGTGGATTCTGTGGTTGACAGGTTGCAGTAGATTTGGGCTTATGTGGTGGACAATTTGGTGTTGTCTCAGGAGGAGGCTCAGCGTTCTGCTAACCTTCGTTGGCGTGTTGGTTCCCGGCTTCGGGTTGGGGATTTGGTCTGGTTGTCTTCCCGTCATGTTCCTATGAAGGTTTCTTCCCCTAAGTTTAAGCCTCGGTTTATTGGTCCTTATAGGATTTCTGAGATTATCAATCCGGTCTCTTTTCGTTTGGCCCTTCCGGCCTCTTTTGCCATCCATAATGTTTTCCATAGATCTTTATTGCGGAAATATGTGGTGCCTGTTGTTCCCTCTGTTGATCCTCCTGCCCCTGTGTTGGTTGATGGGGAGTTGGAGTATGTGGTTGAGAAGATTTTGGATTCTCGTTTTTCGAGGCGGAAGCTTCAGTATCTTGTCAAATGGAAGGGTTATGGCCAGGAGGATAATTCTTGGGTTTTTGCCTCTGATGTCCATGCTGCTGATTTTGTCCATGCCTTTCATCTGGCTCGTCCTGATCACCCTGGGGGCTCTGGTGAGGGTTCGGTGACAAGGGGGGGTACTGTTGTGAATTCTGTTCTTGGGCTCCCTCCAGTGGTTGTTTGTGATAGTGCAGTTGTCTCTGGGTTGTAATCCGGGCAGGTGTTTCTGCTGATTGCAGCTCTATTCGGTATTTAGGTGTGCTGGATTCATTAGTCAGTGCCAGTTGTCCATTGTTCTTGGAGGGTTTACATCCCTGTCTGGTTCCTTCTGCTCTGCTGCCAATTCAGCCAAAATAAGTGTCTTGTTTATTGTCCTGCAGCACACATACAGTGTGCTTTTCAGTTCAGAACAATTTATTGTTTTGTCTTGTCCAGCTTAGACTTGTTTGGATTTTTTCAGTCATGCTGGATTCTCTGGAGATGCAGATATACATTCTATGTCTTTAGTTAGATGTGGAATTTTTGTATTTTCTGCTGTGGATATTTTCAGAGTTTTAATACTGACCGCTTAGTACTCTGTCCTATCCTTTACTATTTAGCTAGAAGTGCCTCTTTTGCTAAATCCTGTTTTCAGCCTGTGTGTGTCTTTACTCTTATATTCACCGTCAATATTTGTGGGGGGCTGCCTATCCTTTGGGGTTTCTGCTCTGAGGCAAGATAGAATTCCCATTTCCATCTATAGGGTTATTTAGTCCTCCGGCTGTGTCGAGGTGTCTAGGATGTGTTAGGTACACCCCACGGCTACTTCTAGTTGCGGTGTCAGTTTAGGGTTGCGGTCTGTACAGGTACCACCTTCTCCAGAGAAGGCCTCATGCGGCTCCAAGGCCACCGGATCATAACAGCAGCCCCCAGAGAGACAAACAGAGAGAGAGTTTGCTGCTCGACATTTCCCAGTGGGTGGAGATGCCTTAAGTACCTGATGCCTCTTGGCAATTGGCTAGGGACACCTTAGGAAGGTGCACACTGTCTCTATAAGAATCAGGGAGTCCCCCTATGCACATAGACAGGAAGTATGCAAACAGCAGGCTGGAGACATGAGGTTCATAGCATAGAGCAGGCAGAGGACAGAACTCACAGCATGGCCTGGAGGGGTAAGTATCTGCCTGATGAGAGATGGAAAGCCATGCAGTGATGTCGGCAGGGACGTTACACCTTGTTTGTGTTGCCTTGCTTGTTGGGTTGGTGTACTACGGTGCATAGTAGCGCCCCTCTTTCCTAGGTGGTGGAACAGAACAAACAGAGGGCTGACTCGAGATATGTCAAGGGTGGAGGCCCTGGCATCTTCACCTTCAGAAGTATCCCAGGGAATAGGGTGAGCTAGAGCGCCCTCTAGTGTTAGGGACAGGGAAGGAGCCCCTGGTCCCGGGTCACCCGACAGCTGTGTCGTGACGTGTGGTCACTGGTGAAAAGAAGTGGTAATGGTCTCGACAATAATATCTCAATATAATAAATACAGTATTGTATTTGGGTTATTAACAATAATAGGAGTTATTTACCATACATGATTTTGCTCAGTGCGACCGACAAGATCTGCCGGCCGATACCAGGCAATAACAGGAAAAGTTTCCTATTGGTTCCTTTTGATCACTGTGATAGGCCCTATCACAGTGATCAAAATAAAAAATATAGTAAATCAAACCCTCCATTGCCACCCCCTTAGTTACATACAAATGATAAAAATATATTTTTTTATTTTTTCCATTCTTTGTGGTTGGGTTAGGGTTGGGGTTAGAATTGAAATTTTTTAAAAAATAGAAAAAAAATGATGATACAGTGGCTATTTTTTAGCGCAAGTGCTCGCTATGCGAGTTTGCAATGGGTGCTCGGGTATGCACGGAGTTGTTTGTTTCGCCATCAAACAGCCTCAAAACATTTGGTGCATATCCGAGCACCTGATGCAAACTGGAGTAGCGTGTACTTGCGCTCTACACTAATGATGACATATTCAATATGAGAACCTAATGTTATCAAATTCTGTTTCGTACCTGTGCTTTCAAAGTGGTGTCATTTGTGGGGGGTTTCCACTGTTTAGGCACATTAGGGGCTCTCCGAACGTGACATTATCCGCTAATTATTCCAGCAACTTTTACATTGAAAAAGTAAAATGGCACTCTTTCCCTTCCGAGCCCTGCCGTGTGCCCCAACAGTAGATGTCCCTCACAAATAAGGTATCAGCATATTCAGGAGAAATTGCACAACACATTTTGGGGTCCATTTTCTCCTACTACCCTTGTGTCACGGTTCACACCGTGCTGCCAACAATATGTCACAGATCCCAACAATATGTCAGGGATCCTGGGAAGGATATCTTTATCGTCCCCACTACTCACACCAATTTGTCACGAACCAGGGTGGGTTGGTTGCCCCTGGTTCCTTCTGAAGGGGATTTATCTATATCCCACTTACCAGTTCCGGTTTGGAACTTGCACCTCTCTGGCGCCCCCTTTACCCTCAGGTCAGATCGGGTAGTGCGCCAAGGGTAATTAGTCGCCAGAAAGGCTGCTGTAGCAAGGGCGATATAACTGCTCCCACACAGGCGGGAACAATAATTATCAAAGCCGCTGGTCGCTGCAAAGATGTCCGATCGCACAGGACAAAGTATGCTGCCACCACTTCCGATTTCACAAGGATTAACAGGTCCGGAGCAACCCCAAATCAGTAGCGTAATTCACCTCCGAGGACGAACAGTACGTAAAGAGCAGAGGGACAAGCTAGTAAATTATATATTTTATGTCACAGCCTCGGATACTTACCTGCCTTTTCTCATCCCTCGTCGTGCTCCCGACACAGTCCCTTGCCGCTCTTCCTCCGTCTTCTCTGGATCTTGTCGTGTCGTCCCCTCGCGCATGTGTGGTCGCGCCTCCTCTGCCGCTAGGTTCCCTAGGAGGTCGCGACTTGGTGGCTCCTCCCCAACATGGCGGCGTCTGTCGGCTATGTCTTCCAGGCATCTTCCTAGCTAAGACGCCTGTGCTTCTTAGGGAATTCGTTATACACTGTGTTCCAAATTATTATGCACAAAGAGTTTAGGAGTGATAAGGTTAGAATTTTTTTGTTTGTCATTTAAACTCATTGATGGTGATGTGTGTCAGGGCTCTTTATATCACTGAAAGCAATTGCAGATACCTGTGCAAATTAGTTTGGAAGGTGTGTCCAAATAAAGGCAAGACTACTTAAGAAGGCTGTTCCACATTATTAAGCAGCCTACATTTCTGGCCAAAATGGGAAAGAAAAAGGATGTGTTGGCTGCTGAGAAGCAACAAATTGTGGAGTATTTAGGTCAAGGCATGACTACAATCAACATTGCCAAGGCACTTCATCGTGATCATCGCACAATCAAGAAGTATGTAGCTGATTCCCAGCACACACGTGTGCGTGCTAATAAGGAAAAATTGAGGACTCTTTCCAACAGGCAATTGCGTAAGGTTAAAAGAGCAGCTGCAAAAATGCCTTGTCATAGCAGCAGACAAGTTTTTGAAGCTGCTGGTGCCTCCAACGTCCCCAGAACATCAAGATGCAGGGTCCTTCAGAGGTTTGCAGCTGTGCGTAAGCCATGCTGACGACCACCTCTATCCACTGCACACAAGCAGAAACAGCTCCAGTGGGCCAAACAGTACATGAAGACTGACTTCCAAACTGTTTTGTTCACCGATGAATGCCGTGCAACGCTCGATGGTCCAGATGGATGGAGTGGAGGATGGCTGGTTGATGGACACCCCATGAAAACACGGCTAAGGCGCCAACAAGGAGGAGGTGGAGTAATGTTTTGGGCTGGAATCATGGGGAGAGAGATTGTCGGCCCCTTTATGATCCCTGAAGGGGTAAAGATGAACTCCATAATCTATGTGGAGTTTCTAAAACAACACTTCCTGCCATGGTTCAAGAGGAAGAACCGTGCTTTCTGCAGCAAGATCATTTTCATGCATGATAATGCACCGTCTCATGCTGCAAAAAACACATCTGCATCTCTGGCTGCTATGGGCATAAAAGAGGACAAACTTATGGTGTGGCCACCATCTTCCCCTGACCTCAACCCCATTGAGAACCTCTGCAGCATCATCAAAAGGAGTGTCTATGATGGCGGGAGGCAGTTCACATCTAAGCAACAGCTCTGGGAGGGTATTCTGTCCACATGCAAAACAAATGAAGCAGAAACCATCCAAAAACTGACAAATTCAATGGTCGAGAGAGTTCAGAAGCTTCTTTCGAACAAGGGGTCCTATGTGTAAATGTAACATCACCTAGAATAAAGTTTTCACTTGAAAACTGATTTCATTTTGTAATAAGCTGATAATGCTTTATAACTTCACAATTGACCATTTTTTTGTTGAAAATAATGAAAAAAAAAGGTTGAAAACTCTGCTGTGCATAATAATTTGGAACATGCATTTTGAGTGTTTATTTTTTTTTTAAAGATACTGTTTTCATAGGCAGTTTGTTCCAAAACATTGCAATTATACTAGAATAGTAGATGACTGGAAAATAACAATGACTGCAATTCAGATAGGTAATTTAGAGAAAATATGAGGAAATATTATTTGCATAATAATTTGGAACACAGTGTATTTCTTGCCAGTGCCTTTACCCTCAGGCCCCTTTTATCTCTGCCCTTCCAGCCTTGTATCTCTGCCGTTCCTGCCCTGTGTCTCTACCGTGCCTGCCCAGAGTCCCTGCCGTACCTGCCTAGTGTCTCTGACGTTTCAGTCTTGTGTCTCTACCGTGCCTGCCCAGAGTCTCTGCCGTGCCTGCCTAGTGTCTCTGTCATTCCAGTCCTGTGTCTCTGCCATTCCTGGCCTGTGTCTCTGCCGTGCCTGCCCTGTATCTCTGCCCTGCCAGCCCAGAGTCTCTACCATGCCAGCCTTGTGTCTCAGCCATGCCAGCCTTGTGCCTCTGCCGCACTTGCCCTGTGTCTGAAATAACAGTCCTGTGTCTGTCGTGCTTGCTTGGTGTCTCACCCGCAGCAGTTCTGTGTCTCTGCGGGGCCTCTCCCGTGTCTCAACCGTACCAGTCGGGTATCAAGTCTTGTCTCCCAGTTCTCCCTGCATCTGTCAGTTTCCTTCAGTCCTCAGTCTCTTTTCCTCTCCTCCTTGTAGTCACACCTTTGGCTCTAGCAGTTGTGTCTCCATCCCCCTTGAGCCTGCTCCTAACGCTCCCTGTATAGGGGGTGGTTCCATCTGGTCCGCTCGCCCTCGGTGGCTCTACACTGTGTTCCAAATTATTATGCACAAAGAGTTTAGGAGTGATAAGGTTAGAATTTTTTTGTTTGTCATTTAAATTTATTGATGGTGATGTGTGTCAGGGCTCTTTATATTACTGAAAGCAATTGCAGATACCTGTGCAAATTAGTTTGGCAGGTGTGTCCAAATGATGGCAAGACTACTTAAGAAGGCTGTTCCACATTATTAAGCAGCCTACATTTTTTGCCAAAATGGGAAAGAAAAAGGATGTGCCGGCTGCTGAGAAGCAACAAATTGTGGAGTATTTAGGTCAAGGCATGACTACAATCAACATTGCCAAGACACTTCATCGTGATCATCGCACAAGAAGTATGTAGCTGATTCCCAGCACACACGTGTGCGTGCTGATAAGGAAAAATTGAGGACTCTTTCCAACTGGCAATTGCGTAAGGTTAAAAGAGCAGCTGAAAAAATGCCTTGTCATAGCAGCAGACAAGTTTTTGAAGCTGCTGGTGCCTCCAATGTCCCCAGAACAACATGATGCAGGGTCCTTCAGAGGTTTGCAGCTGTGCGTAAGCCATCCTGTTGACCACCTCTATCCACTGCACACAAGCAGAAACGGCTCGTGGGCCAAACGATACATGACGACTGACTTCCAAACTGTTTTGTTCACCGATGAGTGCCGTGCAACGCTCGATGGTCCAGATGGATGGAGTGGAGGATGGCTGGTTGATGGACAACCCATGAAAACACGGCTAAGGCACCAACAAGGAGGAGGTGGAGTAATGTTTTGGGCTGGAATCATGGGGAGAGAGATTGTCGGCCCCTTTATGATCCCTGAAGGGGTAAAGATGAACTTCATAATCTATGTGGAGTTTCTAAAACAACACTTCCTGCCATGGTTCAAGAGGAAGAACGTGCTTTCCACAGCAAGATCATTTTCATGCATGATAATGCACCGTCTCATGCTGCAAAAAAACACATCTGCATCTCTGGCTGCTAGGGCATAAAAGAGGACAAACTTATGGTGTAGCCACCATCTTCCCCTGACCTCAACCCCATCGAGAACCTCTGGAGCATCATCAAAAGGAGTGTCTATGATGGCGGGAGGCAGTTCACATTTAAGCAACAGCTCTGGGAGGGTATTCTGTCCACATGCAAAACAATTGAAGCAGAAACCATCCAAAAACTGACAAATTCAATGGACGAGAGAGTTCAGAAGCTTCTTTCGAACAAGGGGTCCTATGTGCAAATGTAACATCACCTAGAATAACGTTCTCACTTGAAAACTGTTTGATTTCATTTTGTAATAAGCTGATAATGCTTAGAACTTCACTATTGACCATTTTTTTTTCAAATTAAAAAAAAAAAAGGTTGAAAACTCTGCTGTGCATAATAATTTGGAACATGCATTTTGAGTGTTTATTTTTTTTAAAAAAGATACTGTTTTCATAGGAAGTTTGTTCCAAAACATTGCAATTATACTAGAATAGTAGATGACTGGAAAATAACAATGACTGCAATTCAGATAGGTAATTTAGAGAAAATATGAGGAAATATTATTTGCATAATAATTTGGAACACAGTGTAGACCCACGACCCAGAGGGTCCACTCTCGGGTTCTTATTCTGAATCCTAGTATTTTACTCCATAAAAAGGTAAGCAGTGTTTACAAAGTATCAAAAATATATTCTAAAGAAGACAAATCATGTGTACATTACAGATTACAAATAAAAAAGGATTAACATTGAAAAGAGAACTTACAGGTCGTTACCTCATGGCATGATCATGGCAGCTGTGTGCTGGGGGGAAGGGTGAGCATATATCCAGATGCATAACACCCCTCTCTATAGCAGCTAGACCCCCCAGGTCAAAAGACCCTGCAAACTGCTGTCCCACTAAGTTGTCTCACAGCCCAAAACCCAGGCACTCCCCCTGTGTTAACATCACTTAGGGTCTGATGCCTCCCCCTTTACTTAGAATATGAAAACTATTTTTATGCATATCTCGCTGTATGAATCTCATATAATACATACCCCAGGATCATGAGGTGCACCACGTCAGGACGATTCTTTTAAGTGTAAATATGGATTAATTACATGACCTGCTTACGAAGAAATCCACTCTTTGCGCTTAGAGCTATCACTCTCTGAAACCGCTTGAAACTATCGAGGGACATCAGGAATATGTAATTCGTATATTTCTAGCCCGGGTCGGTGCCCATATATATCACGTTAATAGAACAAAGGAACTCAGGGCTTCTACACCAGTTTTGGCTGGTATTCGATGGGAGGGGGAATGTGTAGTTTTAGGGAGAAGTCTGCTATTTGCAGCTAAAAGCAATAAAAATTATTTTGGGAGGGGGAAATGAGGGGTTTAGGATTCACACACACACAAGCAGGCAGAGTGAAAAGAGCGGGGTCGAAATGGCCCTCAGCATGTGTCTACTCAGCTTTAAGGGACGAAGCAGAGCTCAGTGTGCGTGATAATACAAAATCAAATACCTCATGTTCCTGACACCTTCCCCTTTTGGACTGCGCTATGGAGGCAGGACCTCTCAGTTCTCCTCCATGCACACCTCAGCAGGTTCATCCTGGCGAGACAACCCATCTGCATTGCCATGCTCTAGCTTCATGGAGTTCGCACCTACCCGGTGCCCCAGATAGTGAACCTCATGCCCATCTGGCACCTTCCCAGCTTGATGGTCAGACCGGCTCGGTGAATTCGCCTGAGCACCTCCTCAAGATGCTGCAGGTGTTCATCCCAGGAGGAACAGAAGATGGCAATGTCATCCAGGTATGCCACCGCTTACTTCTCCAGTCCCTTAAGCAGGTGGTTGACCATCCGCTGGAAAGAGGCAGGCGCATTCTTCATGCCGAAGGGCATGACCGTGGACTCGTACAGTCCGAATGGGTGTGATAAAGGATGACTTCTCCTGTGCCTCAGGGCTCAGGGGAATCTGCCAGTATCCTCGACTCAGATCCATTATGGTTAGATATTTGGCGCCAGCTAACCGCTCAAGCAGCTCCTCGATGCGCGGCATTGGGTGCGCATCTGAGGCTGTGATGGCGTTGAGCCCCTTGTAGTCCACTCAGAACCGGGTGGTCTGATCCTTCTTTGGAACGAGAACTACAGGTGAGGCCCACACGCTCTTTGACCGTTTCACCCCAGCTGTAACATCTCATCGATCTCCTGGCGCATAACCTGCTGCACCTCGTCAGAGATCCGATAGGGTGTTCGCCGTAGTGGAGCATGATTCCCGGTGTCCACCTCGTGGACCGCTAACATCGTCCTTCCAGGTTGGTTGGAGAACACGACCCGGAAGGGTTCCAGCATGGTCCGCAACTGCGACCGCTGGGGTTCGGTTAACAAGGCGCTTACCTCCACATCCACAATGGACCCACCAGCCTTGGCTTCAGCCTGCATGTCCAGGAGGGGGTCTTCCTCCCCGTCTTCGGGCAGGCTGCAGACCGGTAGGACGTAAGGTTCACGTTCGTGATGAGCCTTCATTATGTTGATGTGAAAGGCCTTTCGCCTACCCCGAGTTTGGTCAAGCATGACCACGTAGGTGACTGGGTTGAGCTGTTGGTGGATGACGTACGGGCCTTCCCAGGCTGCCTGAAGCTTATTCCTTGGCACGGGGACCAGCCCCTAAACCTTTTGACCCACATGGTAGGTCCGCTCCCGGGGGTTCTGGTCGTACCAGTGCTTCTGATCAGCCTGAGCCTGCGTCATGTTGTCATGCACCAACTGCATCAAGGTCTGCATTTTGTCATGGAAGCGCATGACATACTCCACTATGGACACTTCAGAAGGGTTCTGCTCCTCTTCCCAGGATTCCCTTACCAACCCAAGGGGTCCCCGGACTCGCCTGCTGTACAGGAGCTCAAAGGGGGAGAACCCCGTCAAGGCCTGCGTGACCTCTCAGGAAGCGAATAGCAGTTGTGGGAGGTATTGCTCCCAGTCGCATCCTTGGGTCTCAACCAGCATGCGTAGCATCTGTTTGAGGGTACCATTGAAGTGCTCACTTAAGCCATTGGTCTGTGGGTGATACGCACTTGATACCAGATGCTTCACCATTTTCTTACAGAGAGCCTCCATTAGGCGAGACATGAATTGGGTCCCTTGATCGGTATGCACCTCCCTGGGAAATCCTACCCGTGAAAAGATGGCCAACAGTGCATCCGCCACCTCATCTGCCATAGTTGAGGACAGAGCCACTGCCTCTGGGTATCGGGTATAGTAGTCTACCACAGTGAGGATGTATTGCTTTCCTGAGCTGCTGGGGATGGCCAGCGGGCCCACAATGTCCACCGCCATCCTCTGGAAAGGTTCCTCTATCACTGGCAAAGGGATCAGGGGGGCCTTAAGAGCAGTCCCCGCCTTCCCCACTCCACAGGGAGGGAAGTCAGGGACATAGTATGCAATCATCCTCCCCAAATCAGTCCCCAATAGTGTTGAGCGATACCGTCCGATACTTGAAAGTATCGGTATCGGAAAGTATCGGCCGATACCGGCAAAGTATCGGATCTAATCCGATACCGATACCCGATACCAATACAAGTCAATGGGACTCAAGTATCGGACGGTATCCCTGATGGTTCCCAGGGTCTGAAGGAGAGGAAACTCTCCTTCAGGCCCTGGGATCCATATTACTGTGTAAAATAAAGAATTAAAATAAAAAATATTGCTATACTCACCTCTCCGACACAGCCTGGACCTTACCGAGGGAACCGGGAGCCTTCTTTGCTTAAAATGCGCGCATTTACTGCATTCCGTGACGTCACGGCTTGTGATTGGTCGCGTGCCGCCCATGTGACGGCGACGCGACCAATCACAACAAGCTGTGACGTAATTTCAGGTCCTGAATGCCTAATTCTAGGCATTCAGGATTTGAAAATTACGTCACGGCTTGTGATTGGTCGCGTCGCGGTCACATGGGCGGCACGCGACCAATCACAAGCCGTGACGTAATTTTCAAATCCTGAATGCCTAGAATTAGGCATTCAGGACCTGAAATTACGTCACGGCTTGTTGTGATTGGTCGCGTCGCCGTCACATGGGCGGCACGTGACCAATCAGAAGCCGTGACGTCACGGAAGGCAGTAAACGCGCGCATTTTAAGCAAAGAAGGCTGCCGGTTCCCTCGGTGAGGTGCAGGCTGCGTCGGAGAGGTGAGTATAGCAATATTTTTTATTTTAATTCTTTATTTTACACATTGCTATTAATCCCGATACCGATTCCCGATATCACAAAAGTATCGGATCTCGGTATCGGAATTCCGATACCCGCAAGTATCGGCCGATACCCGATACTTGCGGTATCGGAATGCTCAACACTAGTCCCCAATAAAACATCAGTGGGCAAGTTATCAGACAGCCCCACTTCCTTCACCCTGTTCCCAGCACCCCAATCTATATACACCTGGGCCATTGGCAGGGAACAGCGGATGCCCCCAATCCCGGTGACAGTCAGGGTTTTCCCTTCTCTTCAGTGGCCGCCCGTTCGGGTCGGATGAGGGTTCGTTCAGCCCCGGTGTCCTTGAGGCCTGTAGCAACATGGCCCCCCACAGTGACAGGCTGCACGTAGTCATGCACCGTCCCAACCACCCCACCCACCAAAAAAACTACTGCATTAGGCCCTGGGGCCTTGGCTGGGGGGTTCCTCTGCTTTTCTGGACACAGGGCGCTGATGTGACCCGTCCGCTTGCAGGAAAAACATTGACAAGGGTCGATGGTAGGTCTGATGCTGTTGGCAACGAGGTTAGGGCCTCTTGTGTTGCCTGGCAGGGTTACTCGTGTTGGTTGTAGGCTTACCCCCTCTCCAGCTGCCGGTGACTGGCTTCTGCACTTCCGATCTACAGTTGGCCTCATAGACATCGTAAATCTGCACTGCTTTAGTCACTTCTTTGGGCTCTCTGTCCATCACGAACTGTCGCACCTCAGCTGGGCAAAGATGTAAGAACTGGTCTTTGATCATCAGGTCCCACAGCTGTGCAAAGGTGGTCACTGACAGTACTTGGGTCCACTGGTCAAAGTGGGTCCCGAGTCCATGCACCACATCGCCGTAGCTGTCGTGTGGGCCATGTTGAAGGTTCCGGCACTTTCTACGGTAAACCTCAGGTGTAAGCTGGTACTTGGTTATCAGGGCCTGCTTGATGGACTCAGTCACCATCTTGTTCTTGAGGGAGAGCAGCAAACGCCTCCAGAGCTTTGCCTCTTACCCCTGGAGTCAGGTATCGGGCCCATTGTTCCCCAAGCAGCCAGTACTGTCTGCAGGCTTTCTCAAAGGCCCGCAGAAAAGTGTCCAAGTCCCCATCCTTTTCCATCACAGGAAAGTGCTCTGGTCGGGGTTTAGGGGTCTGAGCGCTGTTGGGCTCGCCGCTGGACTGGGACGACCCTGGCACTTGGAGCCGGGCTAACTCCAGCTGGTGCACCTGTACCACTTGCCACTCGGCTCTCTCCACCTCCCGCTCAGCTCTTTCTGCCTCTGCTCGACTCTCTCGTGGTATTGCTGTATCAGCTGCAGACGTCTATCACGGTCTTCAGCGGGGAGTTGTTCTAAGGCCGCCTGCAGGTTGGGGTCCAATCTGCCCTGGTTGCAAGTAGGGCCAGCGTTCAGTGGTTGGACCTTTGCTGCAGCACCATTTTCGCTTGTGCTAGCTTCTGTGGCCACTGGGGTCTGAGAGCGGTCTGGAGCAGCTTCCCATTGCACCAGATCCGCGATCAGTTGGTCTTTGTTTTTGCCCGCAAAGTCAATCTGCTGTGACATACACAGTGTCCTTGGACTGCTTCTTATAAAAGGTTTCTCCCAGCAAAACCATGGTTGCCAAATAAAAGATAGAAGATAGAAAAACAAAGAGAAAGGGAGGGGGTAATCGCAAGTAAACACGGAATCGTCTCTGGGACTAGTAAACACTGAGCTTGTTCTCCCAAACTTTTTTTGCGCAGAGTCCTCTCAAGAATTGTGCAAGTTTTTAGCGAGAGGAATGATTGCTCAAACCAGATCACTAATGCTCTATTATCCCACCGCTCTGCCACCAAATATGTCATGGTTCACACCGTGCTGCCAACAATATGTCAGGGATCCCGGGAGGATGTTTATTGTTCTGTCCCCACATAAGGTGAATGGAGGTGTGGTTGACTAATAAGGGTTGTGAGAGATTCGTACCTTCAGTTTTCCTCAATGTAGGGCAGACAGGACCAATGCTGTTCAGCGTCCGGAGAGATGATGCACAGCTGGGATTGTGCAATCCAGACTTGTTTATTTGGAAATCTGGACATAAAGCTTAGAAAGGTATACAGTAACATCTCCAGAGTTGAGCCAAGTACAGCAAGTGTATTTGTGACAGCGAGTGAGCAGCAAGAGATCGAAAGACTGATGCCTTCCTAAGCCCGGTTTAAGCGTGTCCTCTCACAACAGCAAGTAAACTGAAAATGAAATGTCTGCCAGCAGGAAGAAGAAGACTTGACCCTTGAACCAGAAGTGGAAGACTTTCCCACAAGAATTAATAACAAGCTGCCATACGGAAAAAGGCCACTAGGTGGCAGCAGAGCAGAAATGTAAGAACATACTTAGCATGAAAAATACAATACATAGAAACTGAAGAGCATAACTTACACGGAACAGCACACTCCCCGTTCGAAATTCCGTAAGGGATTTCACTATATTAACCCCTTTCTGACCTCAGACGGGATAGTACGTCCGAGGTCAGAAGCCCCGCTTTGATGCGGGCTCCGGCGGTGAGCCCGCATCAAAGCCGGGACATGTCAGCTGTTTTGAACAGCTGACATGTGCCCGCAATAGCGGCGGGTGAAATCGAGATTCACCCGCCGCTATTAATTAGTTAAATGCCGCTGTCAAATGCAGACAGCGGCATTTAACCGGCGCTTCCGGCCATGCGGCCGGAAATGAGCGCATCGCCGACCCCCGTCACATGATCGGGGGTCAGCGATGCTTCTGCATTGTAACCATAGAGGTCCTTGAGACCTCTATGGTTACTGATAGCCGGTAGCTGTGAGCGCCACCCTGTGGTTGGCGCTCACAGCACACCTGCATTTCTGCTGCATAGCAGCGATCTTATGATCGCTGCTATGTAGCAGAGCCGATCGCGTTGTGCCTGCTTCTAGCCTCCCATGGAGGCTATTGAAGCATGGCAAAAGTAAAAAAAAAAGTTAAAGAAAATGTGAAAAAAATAAAAAAAATATAAAAGTTTAAATCACCCCCCTTTCGCCCCATTCAAAATAAATCAATCAAAAAAAATCAAACCCACACACATTTGGTATCGCCGCGTTCAGAATCGCCCAATCTATCAATCAAAAAAAGCATTAACCTGATCGCTAAACGGAGTAGTGAGAAAAAATTTGAAACGCCAGAATTACGTTTTTTTGGTTGCCGCGACATTGCATTAAAATGCAATAACGGGCGATCAAAAGAACGTATCTGCACCAAAATGGTATCATTAAAAACGCCAGCTCGGCACGCAAAAAATAAGCCCTCAACCGACCCCAGATCATGAAAAATGGAGACGCTACGAGTATCGGAAAATGGCGCAATTATTTTATTTTATTTTTTTAGCAAAGTTTGGATTTTTTTTTCACCACTTAGATAAAAAATAACCTGGTCATGTTAGGTGTCTATGAACTCGTACTTAATCAACATAAAACTTAGCACTCAACTTAGGATGCTGGAACAGAAGAATTTATTTTGCAGTATACTCAAAACGTTTCGGTTCAACATGAACCTTCTTCAGTTACTACAAAATGTAAAAAGTGCAAATAAATACAAAAAAACAAAATAACCAAAGTATGTACAAAAAGGAGAAACAATCGGTCAAATACAATGTAATCATACATGATACTCAGCGGAAGTGAATCTGGCAGAGAATATAAGCCAAAATCCGAGCACAATCAAATATAGGTGTAAGGAAGAGAGGAAGTGCAGGACAAACTTTAGATACGTGTCCATGTGGTATAAGGTAACTAGAGAACATACCGTATACGGAATACATGTGATGAATGGGGCCGGAAGTCAGTGGGCCACACAAATTCTATGTTGGGGGCTGTGGAAAGTAACGGGGTAACCAGAGGGTTAAACAAAGGACTACTGAGGGAGAAATATAGATGGATATGCTCAGCGTCGGACTGGAGCACCTTGGGCCCACCAGAGAAAATCACTCTTGGGGCCCACTATGTAGCTACATAGAAATAGATACAAGACCACCAATTGTACGGTAAAACACGCTAATATCAGGGTATAATGTAAGGTAGTTCACGTCTTAATTATGTAGCAAGTGTTGGGGTAGCCCCTTCACAGAATATAATTTAGCCCCCTCACAGAACATAATTTAGCCCCCTCATAAAATATAACGCAGTCCCCTCTCATAGAACATAATGCAGCACCCCACAAAATATAATGCAACCCCCTCAGGTATAACGCAGTCCCCACCATATAGTATAATGTAGCACCCTCATAGGGTATAATGCAGCCCCCCTCATATAGTATAATGCAGCCACCACAGAATATAATGTAGTCAACTGAGAGAATGCAGCCCCACCACAGAATATAATGCAGCCCCCCAAAGAGTATACTGTAGCCCCCTCACATAGTATGATGTAGCCCCCCATAATATAATGCAGTCCCCCCACAGAATATAATGTGGCCTCCTCATAAAGTATAATGCAGCCCCTCTCCACCCCATCATTTTCCTCATCACTACCTCCATCATTGCCTCCACCCCCACCACCTCCATCGCTGCCCATTCCACCACCTGCATCATTGCCTCCTCCCCCACCATTATTGTCCAATTCATCACCTCCATCACCTTCATCATTGCCTCCCCCCACCACCATCATTGCCCATCACCTCCATCATTGCCTCCCCCCACCACCATTGCCCATCACTGCCTCCCCCACCACCATCATTGCCCACCACCTCCATCATTGCCCATCACCTCCATCATTGCCTCCCCCACCACCATCATTGCCCATCACCTCCATCATTGCCTCCCACCACCACCATTGCCCATCACCTCCATCATTGCCTCCCCCACCATCATTGCCCATCACATCCATCATTGCCTCCCCACCATCATTGCCTATCACCTCCATCATTGCCTTCCATACCATCATTACCTATCACCTCCATCATTGCCTCCCCCACCATCATTGCCTCCCCTCACCCTCATTGCCCATCACCTCCATCATTCCTTCCCTCATCATGATTGCCTATTGCCTCCATCATTGTCTCCCCCATCATTGCCCATCACTTCAATCATTGCCTCCCCTCACCTCCATCATTGCCTCCCCACCACCACCATCATTGTCCATCACCTCCATCATTGTCTTCTTTCCCACCATCATTGCCCATCACCTCCATCATTGTCTCCCCCCACCACCATCATTGCCCATCACCTCCATCAATGTCTCCCCCCACCAATATCATTGTCCTTCACCACACACACACAGCTCACCACAGCAGCAGCTCATCACACACACACTCTCACTCACACACACGCACTCTCTCACACACACACTCACTCTTACACACACACACACACACGCAGCACAGCTCACCTCCCCACAGCAGCTCATCACACACACACACAGTCTCACTCACACACACTCTCACTCACTCTCTCACACACACACTCTCACTCACACTCTCACACTCACATACTCTCTCACACACACTCACACACACGCAGCACAGCTCACCTCCCCGCAGCAGCAGCTCATCACACACACACACACACGCACACTCTCACTCACTCTCACACATACTCTCACACACACTCTCACACACACACACTCACACACACGCAGCACAGCTCACCTCCCCGCAGCAGCAGCTCATCACACACACACACTCTCACATACTCTCTCTCACACACACACACACACACACTCACACACACACACAGGCACGCAGCACTGCTCACCTCCCCGCATCAGCAGCTCATCACACACACACTCTCACTTACACACTCTCTCACACACACACACTCTCTCACACACACACACGCAGCACAGCTCACCTCCCCGCAGCAGCAGCTCATCACACACACACTCTCACACACACACTCTCACACACATACACATATGCACACACACACGCAGGCACACAGCACAGCTCACCTCCCTGCAGCAGCCGCTCACCCCATCAGCCTCTTCCTCGCTGGATTCCTGGAAGCTTTCTGACTGAGACAGCAGCATGCTGGATGATGACGTCATCCAGCTGGGCTGTCTCAGACAGGAAGCAGGACGCCGGGAGGTGAGCTGCTCTGTGAGTCTGTGTGCCTGCATGTGTGTGTGCGGTGCGGTGCTGTGTGTGTGTGTGTGTGGGTGTGCGGTACTTTGTGAGTGCGTGTGTGTGGTGCGGCTTTACATGCGGATGTGTTAGCTGCACCCTGCGGCTAACGCTGCCCGCTATTAAAGAGAAATGGTATGCACGCCTCTCCACGCCCATAGGGGCGTGGGGAAGTGTGAATATTCATTTGGCTTTAGCAGCGGGGACAGGATCCTGTCTCCAGCTGCTGCTACTGGCACAGGGTGGGCCCCCTTGACTCAGGGGCCCTATAGCCACTGGCAAGGGGCCCCTGGAGCAGTGGGGGCCCTAGGCAGCTGCTGGCCAGTATGCCAGCAGGTGTCAGTGCCTGGGCCCACTGGAGAATCCTCCGGTTCTCCGGTGGGCCAGTCCGAGCCTGGATATGCTACTTACACCACAGCAGAGGTATGCAGACAGAAGTGCTGTAGGAATTTAAAATAATGGTAGTAAGTGGGTGAAATGGAGGTAAAAGCATTGTGTGTTGACCTCCTCACACTGGTACTTACCTCTAACTACTTCCGTTTCCAAGATGATTATTTCCTACAGATACTCGGGACCGCAATGGGCTCTAATGTGGCGCCCCCCTATGCTAACGCCTATATGGCAGACTTCGAAGCAACTATCATATATGACAATGACCTTTTTCGTAACCACGTAATTGTGTGGAAACGCTATATAGATGATGTCTTTTGCATCTGGGGGGGCACATTAGAGTCCCTCTTGCTTTTTCTGGACTTCCTTAATCTCTCCTGGCCAGGCATTTCCTTCACCATGGGACATGACGAACAACGGGTCAACTTCCTAGACACCTTGGTCATTAAAGATTCCGATGGCACCCTTACCACGGATCTCTATATCAAACAGACTGACCGTAATAGTTTTCTTCACTTCCAGAGTTTACATCCTCCCGCCACAAAAAAATCTATCCCCAAGTCTCAATTTCATCGAGTACAGCGCATTGTATCTGACCCTGCCACTCGGGACCTACGCCTAGTGGAAATGACAGACAAATTTCTTACAAGGGGTTATCCTTCCACCCTGTTGAAGGCTAGGGTGCCCTCTAATAGAGCCCAATGCAATAACGCCAAGCGTATACCATTTGTACATACATTCCATCCTTTCGCGTACATCATCCACAAGGCTATCCGTAAAAATTGGTCTCTTTTGTCTACTGCTCATCCGGACGTCTCGGAGTTCGGACAACCCTTCCTCCCATGTTTCAAGCGACCACGCAATATTAAAGACAACCTTGTAAAGGCCGACATTGGCCCTAAACTTCCCCGTGAGAAACAGAGTGTTCTACACAGACCCAAAGTAGGGACCTTCCCGTGCTTACACTGTGCCCAGTGTAACAATGTTCTCAAAGGGGAGAAATTTATACATCCCCTATCGGGCAAAGAGTTCAAAGTACAAGGTTTCTTTACTTGCGACTCGTCTTTTGTCGTCTATCTTATCAAGTGCCCATGTGTCCTGCTGTACGTGGGGGAGACGTCTCAACCTATTAGAGACAGAATTTCCAAACATAAAAGTACCATCAGATGTAAGAATCTTCTTCTCCCTATCCCGCATCATTTTATCACCAAGGGACATAATATCTCCCAGCTGAGATACCAAATTATTGAACACGTGCCACCCCCACGCAGGGGTGGTGACAGGGTTCATACTTTGAGAAAACGTGAGGCCTTCTGGATTCACACTCTTCACACCATGAGTCCAAGGGGCCTGAATAGGGAATACGAAATATCAGCATTTATTTAACGTGCTCTCTCCTTTGTTGTCATTTTGGTTATTAGTCATATTGATTAGGTGCTCTCTTTACATGCTTAATGCTTGTTGTGTTTGCATACTAATATATTATGTTCTCTAGTTACCTTATACTACATGGACACGTATCTAACGTTTGTCCTGCACTTCCTCTCTTCCTTACACCTATATTTGATTGTGCTCGGATTTTGGCTTATATTCTCTGCCAGATTCACTTCCGCTGAGTATCATATATAATTACATTGTATTTGACCGATTGTTTCTCCTTTTTGTACATACTTTGGTTATTTTGTTTTTTTGTATTTATTTGCACTTTTTACATTTTGTAGTGACTGAAGAAGGTACATGTTGAACCGAAACGTTTTGAGTATACTGCAAAATAAATTCTTCTGTTCCAGCATCCTAAGTTGAGTGCTAAGTTTTATGTTGATTAAGTATATGGCGTGGGAGCCTAACTATAGCACCACTTCGTAGCTGTGCTCACGGTGTTGTTTCACATATGAACTCGTACTGACCTGGAGAATCATAATGGCAGGTCAGTTTTAGCATTTAGTGAACCTAGCAAAAAAGCCAAACAAAAAACAAGCGTGGGACTGCACTTTTTTTGCAATTTCGCCGCACTTAGAACTTTTTTCCCGTTTTCTAGTACACGACATGCTAAAACCAATGATGTCGTTCAAAAGTACAAATCATCCCGCAAAAAATAAGCCCTCACATGGCCATATGGACGGAGAAATAAAAAAGTTATGGCTCTGGGAAGGAGGGGCGCGAAAATCGAACACGGAAAATCCCAAGGTCATGAAGGGGTTAATATAACTCTCATCATTCTCCACTGCTCGCTGGCAGAGCAGTGGAGAATGATGAGAGCTGGCTTCAGCACCAGCCGCCGGGGAACAGCGCTTACTGTATACAAGGCTGTGTGCACACGTAGCAGATTTTTCACGTTTTTTTTGCGGTTTTTCGCTATAAAACCGTGAAAAAAACGCTCACATTAAGCATCCTATTTAATAGAATGCAATCTGCATTTTTGTGCACATGCTGCGTTGTTTTCCTGAGCGGAATCGCATTCCAGAAAAAAACGCAGCATGTTCATTAAATTTGTGGAATCGCGGGGATTCCGCACACCTAGGAATGCATTGATCCGCTTACTTCCCGCCTGGGGCTATGCCCACCATGCGGGAAGTAACCAGATCATGTGCGGTTGGTACCCAGGGTGGAGGAGAGGAGACTGGGCACCATATAATTGGTAAAAAAAAAAAGAATTAAAATAAAAAATAGTGATATACTCGCCTTCGATGGCCCCCGCAGTCTTCCCGCCTCTCAGCGGTGCACGCGGCCGCTTCCGTTCCTATAGATGCTGTGTGTGAAGGACCTGCGATGACGTCGCGGAAGGTCCTTCACACACAGCAGCTATAGGAACGGAAGCCGCTGAGGAGATCGGCTGTCTGCGGAAGGTGAGAATAACGATTTTTTAAATTATTTTTAACATTCTATCTTTTTACTATTGATGCTGCATAGGCTGCATCAATAGTAAAAAGTTGGTCACACTTGTCAAGCACTATGTTTGACAAGTGTGACCAACCTGTCAGTTTTCCAAGCGATGCTACAGATCGCTTGGAAAATGCTAGCATTCTGCAAGCTAATTATGCTTGCAAAACGCTAGTTTTGAGCGGGAATATGCATGCCAATTCCGCATGCGATATACCTGTGGAAGGAGCTGCAGAATTGCCGCGGAAATTTCCACGGCAATTCTGCAACGTGTGCACTTAGCCTTACACTTCTTCCCCGGCGGCTGTCCGTGTGGTACTGATGCAGCACACGGGTGCCACACGTAGTACACACATGGACACTGATATCTCCGGTACTGTTTTTTCCGGTACTGGAAATTAACGTGTGAAACCGGCCTAAGACAAAGTGATGTCAAGCACAGCTGCTACAAAAGACAATGCAGGCAATCTGTTTATTGCACAGTGTTCTATCACGAGGAGAAGAACGGCCCCCACATCATGCGTAACCTGATTCCCACAAAGCACGGAGAGGTAGCTACCGCGTATGCGCAGAAAGCGTGCGGCCCGGGACATAACACACGAAGCGCGGGAGCCTATTGCGCTGGCGCAGGAAGAGGGCGGGCACGTGACACATGGGAGAGAGAAACTAAACTGCCTGGGCTCTTCAGAGAGAGAAACTAGAGCGCATGTGCAGGAAGAGCAGCACAGCCAGGCGCCTGCCATATAGAAAGTATTCGGCGGTGAGGTGGGTGTCTGCGCTGCTGCGTCGGTCACTCCGCTATAGCTGCTTTATTGGCCATGTACATGTTCACCAGCGCTCAGTCACACATTATATATATATATATATATAATCAATAGTGCTGAAAGTGAAGTTGGGAGTCGTGTATGTGCTGTGTATAATTACTTGTGAATAGTCATGCGGACGGTGCCATTCCGGTTCCTCCTCAGCATTCACAGTGGAGCATGCATGGCACTGCTACATCTGCACACTCCTCTGTGTGCCAGAAGACCCAGTGACGGAGACCGCGCATGCTCGACTCCTTGCACCTGCGCAGGTAGCACCTCCAGGGTAATTCTACAGTGTGCATGAATAGAGCGGAGCTTTCTGTAGTCAAGGAGTTGTCCCCAACTAGGAGAGCGCCTGTCACCGTGCCCTGCTGCCATAATAAAGCCTCTGCTCCCCTCCCGTGCCCTGCTGCCATAATAAAGCCTCTGCTCCCCTCCCGTGCCCTGCTGCCATAATAAAGCCTCTGCTCCCCTCCCGTGCCCTGCTGCCATAATAAAGCCCCTGCTCCCCTCCCGTGCCCTGCTGCCATAATAAAGCCCCTGCTCCCCTCCCGTGCCCTGCTGCCATAATAAAGCCTCTGCTCCCCTCCCGTGCCCTGCTGCCATAATAAAGCCTCTGCTCCCCTCCCGAGCCCTGCTGCCATAATAAAGCCCCTGCTCCCCTCCCGTGCCCTGCTGCCATAATAAAGCCTCTGCTCCCCTCCCGTGCCCTGCTGCCATAATAAAGCCTCTGCTCCCCTCCCGTGCCCTGCTGCCATAATAAAGCCCTGCTCCCCTCCCGTGCCCTGCTGCCATAATAAAGCCTCTGCTCCCCTCCCGTGCCCTGCTGCCATAATAAAGCCCTGCTCCCCTCCCGTGCCCTGCTGCCATAATAAAGCCTCTGCTCCCCTCCCGAGCCCTGCTGCCATAATAAAGCCTCTGCTCCCCTCCTGTGCCCTGCTGCCATAATAAAGCCTCTGCTCCCCTCCCGTGCCCTGCTGCCATAATAAAGCCTCTGCTCCCCTCCCGTGCCCTGCTGCCATAATAAAGCCTCTGCTCCCCTCCCGTGCCCTGCTGCCATAATAAAGCCCCTGCTCCCCTCCCGTGCCCTGCTGCCATAATAAAGCCTCTGCTCCCCTCCCGTGCCCTGCTGCCATAATAAAGCCTCTGCTCCCCTCCCGAGCCCTGCTGCCATAATAAAGCCCTGCTCCCCTCCCGTGCCCTGCTGCCATAATAAAGCCTCTGCTCCCCTCCCGTGCCCTGCTGCCATAATAAAGCCCTGCTCCCCTCCCGTGCCCTGCTGCCATAATAAAGCCTCTGCTCCCCTCCCGAGCCCTGCTGCCATAATAAAGCCTCTGCTCCCCTCCTGTGCCCTGCTGCCATAATAAAGCCTCTGCTCCCCTCCCGTGCCCTGCTGCCATAATAAAGCCTCTGCTCCCCTCCCGTGCCCTGCTGCCATAATAAAGCCTCTGCTCCCCTCCCGTGCCCTGCTGCCATAATAAAGCCCTGCTCCCCTCCCGTGCCCTGCTGCCATAATAAAGCCTCTGCTCCCCTCCCGTGCCCTGCTGCCATAATAAAGCCCTGCTCCCCTCCCGTGCCCTGCTGCCATAATAAAGCCTCTGCTCCCCTCCCGTGCCCTGCTGCCATAATAAAGCCCTGCTCCCCTCCCGTGCCCTGCTGCCATAATAAAGCCCCTGCTCCCCTCCCGTGCCCTGCTGCCATAATAAAGTCTCTGCTCCCCTCCCGTGCCCTGCTGCCATAATAAAGCCCCTGCTCCCCTCCCGTGCCCTGCTGCCATAATAAAGCCTCTGCTCCCCTCCCGTGCCCTGCTGCCATAATAAAGCCCTGCTCCCCTCCCGTGCCCTGCTGCCATAATAAAGCCTCTGCTCCCCTCCCGTGCCCTGCTGCCATAATAAAGCCCTGCTCCCCTCCCGTGCCCTGCTGCCATAATAAAGCCTCTGCTCCCCTCCCGTGCCCTGCTGCCATAATAAAGCCCTGCTCCCCTCCCGTGCCCTGCTGCCATAATAAAGCCTCTGCTCCCCTCCCGTGCCCTGCTGCCATAATAAAGCCCTGCTCCCCTCCCGTGCCCTGCTGCCATAATAAAGCCCCTGCTCCCCTCCCGTGCCCTGCTGCCATAATAAAGTCTCTGCTCCCCTCCCGTGCCCTGCTGCCATAATAAAGCCCCTGCTCCCCTCCCGTGCCCTGCTGCCATAATAAAGTCTCTGCTCCCCTCCCGTGCCCTGCTGCCATAATAAAGCCCCTGCTCCCCTCCCGTGCCCTGCTGCCATAATAAAGCCTCTGCTCCCCTCCCGAGCCCTGCTGCCATAATAAAGCCCCTGCTCCCCTCCCGTGCCCTGCTGCCATAATAAAGCCCCTGCTCCCCTCCCGTGCCCTGCTGCCATAATAAAGCCACTGCTCCCCTCCTGTGCCCTGCTGCCATAATAAAGCCTCTGCGCCCCTCCCGTGCCCTGCTGCCATAATAAAGCCTCTGCTCCCCTCCCGTGCCCTGCTGCCATAATAAAGTCTCTGCTCCCCTCCCGTGCCCTGCTGCCATAATAAAGCCTCTGCTCCCCTCCTGTGCCCTGCTGCCATAATAAAGCCTCTGCTCCCCTCCCGTGCCCTGCTGCCATAATAAAGCCTCTGCTCCCCTCCCGTGCCCTGCTGCCATAATAAAGCCTCTGCTCCCCTCCCGTGCCCTGCTGCCATAATAAAGCCCTGCTCCCCTCCCGTGCCCTGCTGCCATAATAAAGCCTCTGCTCCCCTCCCGTGCCCTGCTGCCATAATAAAGCCCTGCTCCCCTCCCGTGCCCTGCTGCCATAATAAAGCCTCTGCTCCCCTCCCGTGCCCTGCTGCCATAATAAAGCCCTGCTCCCCTCCCGTGCCCTGCTGCCATAATAAAGCCCCTGCTCCCCTCCCGTGCCCTGCTGCCATAATAAAGTCTCTGCTCCCCTCCCGTGCCCTGCTGCCATAATAAAGCCCCTGCTCCCCTCCCGTGCCCTGCTGCCATAATAAAGTCTCTGCTCCCCTCCCGTGCCCTGCTGCCATAATAAAGCCCCTGCTCCCCTCCCGTGCCCTGCTGCCATAATAAAGCCTCTGCTCCCCTCCCGAGCCCTGCTGCCATAATAAAGCCCCTGCTCCCCTCCCGTGCCCTGCTGCCATAATAAAGCCCCTGCTCCCCTCCCGTGCCCTGCTGCCATAATAAAGCCACTGCTCCCCTCCTGTGCCCTGCTGCCATAATAAAGCCTCTGCGCCCCTCCCGTGCCCTGCTGCCATAATAAAGCCTCTGCTCCCCTCCCGTGCCCTGCTGCCATAATAAAGTCTCTGCTCCCCTCCCGTGCCCTGCTGCCATAATAAAGCCTCTGCTCCCCTCCCGTGCCCTGCTGCCATAATAAAGCCTCTGCTCCCCTCCCGTGCCCTGCTGCCATAATAAAGCCTCTGCTCCCCTCCCGTGCCCTGCTGCCATAATAAAGCCCCTGCTCCCCTCCCGTGCCCTGCTGCCATAATAAAGCCTCTGCGCCCCTCCCGTGCCCTGCTGCCATAATAAAGCCTCTGCGCCCCTCCCGTGCCCTGCTGCCATAATAAAGCCTCTGCTCCCCTCCCGTGCCCTGCTGCCATAATAAAGCCTCTGCTCCCCTCCCGTGCCCTGCTGCCATAATAAAGCCTCTGCTCCCCTCCCGTGCCCTGCTGCCATAATAAAGCCCTGCTCCCCTCCCGTGCCCTGCTGCCATAATAAAGCCTCTGCTCCCCTCCCGAGCCCTGCTGCCATAATAAAGCCCCTGCTCCCCTACCGTGCCCTGCTGCCATAATAAAGCCTCTGCTCCCCTCCCGTGCCCTGCTGCCATAATAAAGCCCTGCTCCCCTCCCGTGCCCTGCTGCCATAATAAAGCCTCTGCTCCCCTCCCGTGCCCTGCTGCCATAATAAAGCCCCTGCTCCCCTCCCGTGCCCTGCTGCCATAATAAAGTCTCTGCTCCCCTCCCGTGCCCTGCTGCCATAATAAAGCCCCTGCTCCCCTCCTGTGCCCTGCTGCCATAATAAAGCCTCTGCTCCCCTCCTGTGTCCTGCTGCCATAATAAAGCCTCTGCTCCCCTCCCGTGCCCTGCTGCCATAATAAAGCCTCTGCGCCCCTCCCGTGCCCTGCTGCCATAATAAAGCCTCTGCTCCCCTCCCGAGCCCTGCTGCCATAATAAAGCCCCTGCTCCCCTCCCGTGCCCTGCTGCCATAATAAAGCCTCTGCTCCCCTCCCGTGCCCTGCTGCCATAATAAAGCCTCTGCTCCCCTCCCGTGCCCTGCTGCCATAATAAAGCCCTGCTCCCCTCCCGTGCCCTGCTGCCATAATAAAGCCTCTGCTCCCCTCCCGTGCCCTGCTGCCATAATAAAGCCCCTGCTCCCCTCCCGTGCCCTGCTGCCATAATAAAGCCTCTGCTCCCCTCCTGTGCCCTGCTGCCATAATAAAGCCTCTGCGCCCCTCCCGTGCCCTGCTGCCATAATAAAGCCTCTGCTCCCCTCCCGTGCCCTGCTGCCATAATAAAGTCTCTGCTCCCCTCCCGTGCCCTGCTGCCATAATAAAGCCTCTGCTCCCCTCCCGTGCCCTGCTGCCATAATAAAGCCTCTGCTCCCCTCCCGTGTCCTGCTGCCATAATAAAGCCCCTGCTCCCCTCCCGTGCCCTGCTGCCATAATAAAGCCTCTGCGCCCCTCCCGTGCCCTGCTGCCATAATAAAGCCTCTGCGCCCCTCCCGTGCCCTGCTGCCATAATAAAGCCTCTGCTCCCCTCCCGTGCCCTGCTGCCATAATAAAGCCTCTGCTCCCCTCCCGTGCCCTGCTGCCATAATAAAGCCTCTGCTCCCCTCCCGTGCCCTGCTGCCATAATAAAGCCCTGCTCCCCTCCCGTGTCCTGCTGCCATAATAAAGCCTCTGCTCCCCTCCCGTGCCCTGCTGCCATAATAAAGCCCCTGCTCCCCTCCCGTGCCCTGCTGCCATAATAAAGCCTCTGCTCCCCTCCCGTGCCCTGCTGCCATAATAAAGCCCTGCTCCCCTCCCGTGCCCTGCTGCCATAATAAAGCCTCTGCTCCCCTCCCGTGCCCTGCTGCCATAATAAAGCCCCTGCTCCCCTCCCGTGCCCTGCTGCCATAATAAAGTCTCTGCTCCCCTCCCGTGCCCTGCTGCCATAATAAAGCCCCTGCTCCCCTCCTGTGCCCTGCTGCCATAATAAAGTCTCTGCTCCCCTCCCGTGCCCTGCTGCCATAATAAAGCCCCTGCTCCCCTCCCGTGCCCTGCTGCCATAATAAAGCCTCTGCTCCCCTCCCGAGCCCTGCTGCCATAATAAAGCCCCAGCTCCCCTCCCGTGCCCTGCTGCCATAATAAAGCCCCTGCTCCCCTCCCGTGCCCTGCTGCCATAATAAAGCCTCTGCTCCCCTCCTGTGCCCTGCTGCCATAATAAAGCCTCTGCGCCCCTCCCGTGCCCTGCTGCCATAATAAAGCCTCTGCTCCCCTCCCGTGCCCTGCTGCCATAATAAAGTCTCTGCTCCCCTCCCGTGCCCTGCTGCCATAATAAAGCCTCTGCTCCCCTCCCGTGCCCTGCTGCCATAATAAAGCCTCTGCTCCCCTCCCGTGCCCTGCTGCCATAATAAAGCCTCTGCTCCCCTCCCGTGCCCTGCTGCCATAATAAAGCCCCTGCTCCCCTCCCGTGCCCTGCTGCCATAATAAAGCCCCTGCTCCCCTCCCGTGCCCTGCTGCCATAATAAAGCCTCTGCTCCCCTCCTGTGCCCTGCTGCCATAATAAAGCCTCTGCGCCCCTCCCGTGCCCTGCTGCCATAATAAAGCCTCTGCTCCCCTCCTGTGCCCTGCTGCCATAATAAAGCCTCTGCTCCCCTCCTGTGCCCTGCTGCCATAATAAAGCCTCTGCGCCCCTCCCGTGCCCTGCTGCCATAATAAAGCCTCTGCTCCCCTCCTGTGCCCTGCTGCCATAATAAAGCCTCTGCTCCCCTCCTGTGCCCTGCTGCCATAATAAAGCCCCTGCTCCCCTCCCGTGCCCTGCTGCCATAATAAAGCCTCTGCTCCCCTCCTGTGCCCTGCTGCCATAATAAAGCCTCTGCGCCCCTCCCGTGCCCTCGCTGCTCCAGCGGCGTCGGCGCTCGTGTTCCCGGAGGGACACTACCGTAGAATACGTGCGAGTGTGAAAACATCGCCGAGCACTCCGCCCAGTGTTAATCTATGGAGCAGCTCTCATCAGCGTTTGTTTTCTTGGGCATATTCAGCGTGAGCGTAAAATCGATTGTCACAGAGACTCGCCAATGCAAGGCTATGAGTGTGAGAACAAAATCGCACAGATCTCGGACCATGCGAGTGCTGTCCAATTTTTTTTTTTTTAACGCACCGATGTCCTTTGAAAAGCCGGCAATTCATGCACCGCATGCAACAAAATCACAGTGGCAGGTTAGAATAGAACAGATAGAATATATAGATGTCAGTGACACACGTGTGTGTGTCTGTGTATATATATATAATTTATTATGTATATAGAAGAAAAGCCGGCAATTCAGCAGTCGCCTAGTGTAAAATCACAGCAGGAGCCGAACAGGATAGAAGAGATGGATTATATACAGTAAATACATATAGAATAGGTGGATATATAGATGGCAGTGACAAATACACTTAAGGCTGAGTCACACATAACGATATCGTTAACGATATCGTTGCAACGTCACGCTTTTGGTGACGTAAGCAACGATCCCGCTAACGATCTCGTTATGTGTGACAGCGACCAATGATCAGGCCCCTGCTGGGAGATCGTTGGTCGTTGGGGAATGATCAGGACCTTTTTTTGGTCGCTGATCACCCGCTGTAATCGCTGGATCGGTGTGTGTGACGCTGATCCAGCGATGTGTTCACTTGTAAACATCGGGTTACTAAGTGCAGGGCCGCGCTTAGTAACCCGATATTTACCCTGGTTACCATTGTAAAAGTAAAAAAAAAAAAAACAGTACATACTCACATTCTGATGTCTGTCACGTCCCCCGGCGTCCACAGGGTTGACTGTGTCAGTGCCGGCCGTAAAGCAGAGCACAGCGGTGACGTCACCGCTGTGCTCTGCTTTACGGCCGGCGCTGACACATTCAGTGCAGGGAAGCTCTCAGCAGCAGGGCGTGCATTACCAGTGCTCCTGCCGAAAGCAGTTTTAACCCTGTGGACGCCGGGGGACGTGACAGACATCAGAATGTGAGTATGTACTGTTTTTTTTTTAACTTTTACAATGGTAACCAGGGTAAATATTGGGTTACTAAGCGCGGCCGTGCACTTAGTAACCCGATGTTTACCCTGGTTACCCGGGTGCTGCAGGGGGACTTCGGCATCGTTGAAGACAGTTTCAACGATGCCGAAGTCGTTCCCCTGATCGTTGGTCGCTGGAGAGAGCTGTCTGTGTGACAGCTGCCCAGCGACCACACACCGACTTACCAACGATCACGGCCAGGTCGTATCGCTGGTCGTGATCGTTGGTAAGTCGTTTAGTGTAACGGTACCTTTTGTACAGTGTGTGTGCAGCTTACTGTACATGTATTTAACCCCTTTAACCCCAAGGGTGGTTTGCATGTTAAAGGGAACCTGTCACCCCCCCCCAGGGTTTTTTAACTAAAAGAGCCACCTTGTGCAGTAGTAATGCTGCATTCTGACAAGGTGGCTCTTTTAGTTCTGGGTGCTGTAGCTGCCGAAATAATCAGTTTTGTAATTTGTCCTAAATACCTTTTCTTCAGTCAAAGAGGCAGGCCTTTCCCCCCTGCTGCAGACGCCACACAGCCGTCACTCAAATCTTCTTGGCGCCGGGCGCCGCCTCCTCACCGCTGTTTTGAAATGAGCCGGTGCCTGCGCTCTTTTCTCCAGCCTTGGGCAGGCGCAGTGAGCGCTGCCCGTCCTCTGTCCTCATATGCAGTCCAGCTGACTGCGCCTGTGCCGCCGCCCTGCCTGTGAATCCCAGCCCCGCAATGTGAATAAATCATAAGTTACTGCGGGGCTGGGATTCACAGGGAGGGCGGCCGCATAGGCGCAGTCAGCCGGACTGCATATGAGGACAGAGGACAGGCAGCGCTCACTGTGCCTGCCCAAGGCAGGAGAAAAGCGCGCAGGCGCCGGCTCATTTCAAACCAGCGGCGAGGAGGCGGCGCCCGGCGCCAAGAAGATTTGAGTGACGGCTGTGTGGCTTCTGCAGCAGGGGGGAAAGGCCTGCCTCCAGGACTGAAGAAAAGGTATTTAGGACAAATTACAAAACTGATTATTTCGGCAGCTACAGCACCCAGAACTAAAAGAGCCACCTTGTCAGAATGCAGCATTACTGCTGCACAAGGTGGCTCTTTTAGTTAAAAACACCTGGGGGGGGGTGACAGGTTCCCTTTAATTAACGGGACAATTTTTACAATTCTGACCACTGTCCCTCTATGAGGTTATAACTCTGGAACGATTTCATGTAGCCCGGTGATTCTGACAATGTTTTCTCATGACATATTGTACTTCATGTTAGTAGTAAATGTCTTTGATATGACTTGCGTTTATTTGTGAAAAAAAAACAAAAACGGAAATTTGGCAAAAATTTAGAACTTTGAATTTTCATGCCTTTAACCCCTTTCCGACCTCCGCCATACTAGTACAGTGGAGGTCGCATCTCTTTGATGTGGGCTCCGGCGGTGAGCCCGCATCATAGCCGGGACATGTCAGCTGTTTTGAACAGCTGACATGTGCCCGCAATAGCGGCGGGTGGAAATGCGATCCACCCGCCGCTATTAACTAGTTAAATGCCGTTGTCAAACGCTGAGAGCGGAATTTAACTAGCGCTTCCAGCCATCGGGCTGGAAATGAGCGCATCTCTGACCCCCGTCACGTGATCGGAGGTCAGCGATGTGTCGGCATAACAACCAGAGGTCTCCGTGAGACCTCTATGGTTGTTGATGCCGACTTGCTATGAGTGCCACCCTGTGGTCGGCGATCATAGCAATGCTGTAATTCTACATAGGAGCGATCTATGCTTCCCTCCTGTGTAGTAGAGCCAATCAAGTTGTGCCAGCTTCTAGCCTCCCATGGAGGCTATTGAAGCATGGCAAATGTAAAAAAAAATTGTTTAAAAAAAAAAATACAAGTTTAAATCACTCCCCATTCAAAATAAAACAATAAAAAAAATCAAACCTACACATATTTGGTATCGCCGCCTTCACAATCGCCCGATCTATCAATTAAAAAAAAGGATTAACCTGATCGCTTAACGGCATAGCGAAAAAACATTTGAAACTGCAGAATTATGTTTTTTTTGTC
The DNA here is from genome assembly GCF_051348905.1 of Ranitomeya variabilis. Taxonomy (NCBI): domain Eukaryota; kingdom Metazoa; phylum Chordata; class Amphibia; order Anura; family Dendrobatidae; genus Ranitomeya; species Ranitomeya variabilis. The sequence continues at coordinate 183,459,941 of NC_135233.1, read as the reverse complement.
TCCACGACATTGCATTAAAATACGATAACGGGCGATCAAAAGCACGTATGTGCACCAAAATGGTATCATTAAAAACGTCTGCTTAACTCGCAAAAAATAAGCCCTCACCCGACCCCAGATCACGAAAATGGTGACGCTACAGGTATCGTAAAATCACTTTTTTTTTTTAGCAAAGTTTGGAATTTTTTTTTTTTACCACTTAGATAAAACATAACCTAGACATGTTTGGTCTCTATGAACTCGAAATGACACAGAGAATCAAAATGGCAAGTCAGTTGTAGCATTTAGTGAACCTAGCAAAAAGCCAAACAAAAAACAAGTGTGGGATTGCACTTTTTTGCAATTTCGCTGCACTTGGAATTTTTTTCCCGTTTTCTAGTACACGACATGCTAAAACCAATGGCGTCCTTCAAAAGTACAACTCTTCCCGCAAAAAACAAGCCCTAACATGGCCATATTGACAGAAAAATAGAAAAAAGTTATGGCTCTGGGAAGGAGGGGATCGAAAAACGAAAACGCAAAAATGGGAAAGGGCAAGGTCTTGAAAGGGTTAAATCCCACAGATGTCACACAAAATATTTAAAAGGAATCTGTCAACTACTTTTTCTTATATAAGCTTCAGTCACCGCCATCAGGGGCTTATGAATTCTGTAGATAAGCCCCTGATGTAACCTGAAAGATATGAAAAACAAGTTAGATTATACTCACCCAGGGGGGGGGGGTCCGGTCCAATGGGCGTTGCAGTCCGGCGCCTCTCATCTTTATGCAATGACGTCCTCTTCCTTGCTTCCTGTTGCGGCTCCTCGCGGTGACCGAAGCTTATATATGAAAAAGTAGGTGACAGATTCCCCAGATATTCCCCACAGATTTCCCACATATCTACTTTAGGAGGGAGCGACGGATTTTACTGTTATGGTTTGCAGGTGCCATGACCCACTGGGAGAGCCCATGAGTTGCCAAAACAGCAGAACCCCCACAAGTGACCCCATTATACGAACTACACCTCTCAATGAATTCATCTAGGTGTGATCATATTGACACCATGGGTGTGTCACAGAATTTATAACATTGGGCAGCTATGCGGAGAGACTCGGGAGGAACGAAGCGCTATTTGCCTATTCAAGTGAATGGGTCTGTGCACGTCAGTGTGTTTCCATGGACCGTGTGTCTGTGGGCAAAGCACGCTGACATGTCCATTTTTTAATGTCAGCACGGGCCACAACAAAACATCCAGCTCACGTGCATATGCATAACACACATGGATGTAATCGGTGCCAGGGAAGAAGCGTTACAGTAAGCGCTGTTCCCCGGAGCCGGGTGTTGAACACTTCTCTCATCATTCTCCCCTGCTCTGCCGACGATTGGCACCCGGCGCCGGGGAACAGCGCTTACTGTAACATAGTAACATAGTTATTACATAGTAACATAGTTATTAAGGTCGAAGGAAGACTTTAAGTCCATCTAGTTCAACCCATAGCCTAACCTAACATGCCCTAACATGTTGATTCAGAGGAAGGCAAAAAAAAAAACCCATGTGGCAAAGAGTAAGCTCCACACTGAGGAAAAAAATTCCTTCCCGACTCCACATATGGCAATCAGACTAGTTCCCTGGATCAACACCCTAACAAGGATTCTAGTACATATACCCTGTAACATTATACTTTTCAAGAAAGGCATCCAGTCCCCTCTTAATTTTAAGTAATGAATCATTACAACATCATACGGCAGAGTTCCATAGTCTCACTGCTCTTACAGTAAAGAATCCGCGTCTGTTATTATGCTTAAACCTTCTTTCCTCCAGACGTAGAGGATGCCCCCTTGTCCCGGTCTCAGGTCTATGATTAAAAAGATCATCCGAAAGGTCTTTGTACTGTCCCCTCATATATTTATACATTGTAATAAGATCACCCCTTAGCCTTCGTTTTTCCAAACTAAATAGCCCCAAGTGTAATAACCTATCTTGGTATTGCAGACCCCCCAGTCCTCTAATAACCTTGGTCGCTCTTCTCTGCACCCGCTCTAGTTCAGCTATGTCTTTCTTATACACCGGAGACCAGAACTGTACACAGTATTCTAAGTGTGGTCGAGCTAGTGACTTGTATAGAGGTAAAATTATGTTCTCCTCATGAGCATCTATGCCTCTTTTAATGCATCCCATTATTTTATTTGCCTTTGTAGCAGCTGCCTGACACTGGCCACTAAGTGTGAGTTTGTCATCCACCCATACTCCCAGGTCTTTGACATATTGTACTTCATGATAGTGGTAACATTTCTTTGATTTTACCTGCGTTTATTTGTGAAAAAAACGGAAATTTGGCCAACATTTTGAATATTTCGCAATTTTCCAACTTTGAATTTTTATACAATTAAATCACAGAGATATGTCACACAAAATACTTAATAAGTAACATTTCCCAAATGTCTACTTTACATCAGCACAATTTTGGAACAAATTTTTTTTTTTTGTTAGGGAGTTATAAGGGTTAAAAGTTGACCAGCAATTTCTCATTTTTACAACACCATTTTTTTTTTAGGGACCACATCTCATTTGAAGTCATTTTGACGGGTCTATATTATAGAAAATACCCAAGTGTGACACCATTCTAAAAACTGCACCCCTCAAGGTGCTCAAAACCACATTCAAGAAGTTTATTAACCCTTCAGGTGTTTCACAGGAATTTTTGGAATGTTTAAATAAAAATGAACATTTGACTTTTTTTACACAAAAAAATTACTTCAGTTCCAATTTGTTTTATTTTACCAAGGGTAACAGGAGAAAATGGACCCCAAAAGTTGTTGTACAATTTGTCCTGAGTACGCCGATACCCCATATGTGGGGGTAAACCACTGTTTGGGCGCATGGCAGAGCTCGGAAGGGAAGGAGCGCCATTTGACTTTTCAATGCAAAATTGACTGGGACGCCATGTTGCGTTTGGAGAGCCACTGATGTGCCTAAACATTGGAACCCCCCCCAAGTGACACCATTTTGGAAAGTAGACCCCCTAAGGAACTCATCTAGATGTGTTGTGAGAGCTTTGAATCCCCACATGTTTCACTACAGTTTATAACGCAGAGCTGTGAAAATAAAAACATTTTTTTTATTTTCCCACAAAAATTATTTTTTAGCCCCCAGTTTTGTATTTTCTTAAGGGTAACAGGAGAAATTTTACCCCAAAAGGTGTTGTCCAATTTGTCCTGAGTACGCTGATACACCATATGTTGGGGTAAACCCCTGTTTGTGCGCATGGGAGAGCTCGGAAGGGAAGGAGCTCTGTTTTACTTTTTCAACATTGCATTTGCAGAGCCCCTGATGTAACTAAACAGTAGAAACCCCCCCATAAGTGACCCCATATTGGAAACTAGACCCCCCCCAAGGAACTTATCTAGATGTGTTGTGAGAACTTTGAGTTTTTCACTACAGTTTATAACGCAGAGCCGTGAAAATTAAAAATCTTTTTTTTATACAAAATTTTTTTTTTTCCCACAAGAATTATTTTTTAGCCCCCAGTTTTGTATTTTCCCAAGGGTAACAGGAGAAATTGGACCCCAAAAGTTGTTGTCCAATGTGTCCTGAGTACGCTGATACCCCATATGTTGGGGTAAACCCCTGTTTGGGCGCATGGGAGAGCTCAGAAGGGAAGGAGCACTGTTTTACTTTTTCAACGCAGAATTGGCTGGAATTGAGATCGGACGCCATGTCGCGTTTAGAGAGCCCCTGATGTGCCTAAACAGTGGAAACCCCCAATTATAACTGAAACCCTAATCCAAACACACCCCTAACCCTAATCTCAACTGTAACCCTAACCACACCCCTAACCCTGACACACCCCTAACCCTAATCCCAACCCTATTCCCAACCGTAAATGAAATCCAAACCCCAACCCTATCCCTAGCCCTAACCCTAGCCCTAACCCTAGCTCTAACCCTAGCCCTAACCCTAACCCTAATGGGAAAATGGACATAAATACATTGTTTTAATTTTTTTATTTTTCGGAACTAAGGGGGTGATGAAGGGGGGTTTGATTTACTATTTATAGCGCGTTTTCTAGCGGATTTTTGATTGGCAGCTGTCACACTAAAAGACGCTTTTTATTGCAAAAAATGTTTTTTGCGTTACCACATTTTGAGAGCTATAATTTTTCCATATTTTGGTCCGCAGTCATGTGAGGTCTTGTTTTTTGCGGGTCGAGTTGACGTTTTTATTAGTAACATTTTCGGGCACGTGACATTTTTTGATCGCTTTTTATTCCAATTTTTGTGAGGCAGAATGACCAAAAACCAGCTATTCATGAATTTCTTTTTTGGGGGCGTTTATACCGTTCCGCATTTGGTATAATGGATAAAGCAGTTTTATTCTTCGGGTCAGTACGATTACAGCGATACCTCATTTATATCATTTTTTTATGTTTTGGCGCTTTTATACGATAAACTATTTTATAGAAAAAATAATTATTTTTGCATCGCTTTATTCTGAGGACTATAACTTTTTTTTATTTTTTCGCTGATGATGCAGTATGGCAGCTCGTTTTTTGTGGGACAAGATGACGTTTTCAGCAGGACCATGGTTATTTATTTCCGTCTTTTTGATTGCATGTTATTCCACTTTTTGTTCGGCGGTATGATAATAAAGCGTTGTTTTTGCCTCGTTTTTTTTTTTTTTAACGGTGTTCACTGAAGGGGTTAACTAGAGGGACAGTTTTATAGGTTGGGTCGTTACGGACGGGGCGATACTAAATATTTGTACTTTTACTGTTTTTTTTCTATTCAGCTAAAGGAATGTATTTATTGGAACAATATATATATTTTTTTATTTTTTTTTTATTATTTATTTAGGATTTTTTTTTTTTTTACACATGTAATTTTTTTTTTTTTTTACATTTTTACTTTGCCCCAGGGAGGGAAGGGGGCATCACAGTAAAGTGACAGATCGCTGATCTGACACTTTGCTGTGCACTGTGTCTGAACAGCGATCTGAAATGCACAGCAGGGAGGCTTCCCGGTACCTGCTCTGAACAGGCGCTGTGAAGCCACCTCCCTGCAGAACCCGGATGCAGCCCCGCGGCCATTTTGGTTCCGGGGCCCGCAAGGAGGAGACGCTCGGTACAAGGTGAGCACATCTCCTTGTACCGATCGTCTCAGGGAAGCACGCAGGGAGCCCCCTCCCTGCGCCATGCTTCCCTGTACCGCCGGAACACTGTGATCATGTTTGATCGCAGTGTGCCGGGGTTAATGTGCCGGGGGCGGTCCGTGACCGCTCCTGGCACATAGTGCTGGATGTCAGCTGCGATATTCAGCTGACACCCGGCCGCGATCGGCCGCGCTCCCCCGTGAGCGCGGCTGATCGCGCTGGACGTACTATTCCGTCCTTGGGAAGTAGGGTCCACCCCACATGGACAGAATAGTACGCCCAATGGCAGAAAGGGGTTAAAGCTCATTTGCCATTTATCAGCCCAAGCTTCTAGTTTACATAAATCATCCTGTAATTTAAAATTGTCCTCCTCTGTATTGATTACCCTGCAGAGTTTAGTGTCATCTGCAAATATTAAAATTCCACTCTGTATGCCCCCTACAAGATCATTAATAAATATGTTAAAAAGAAGAGGGCCCAATACTGACCCCTGTTGTACCCTACTGCTAACCGTGACCCAGCCCGAGTGTGCTCCATTAATAACCACCCTTTGTTTCCTATCCCTGAGCCAGCTCTTAACCCACTTACACATATTTTCCCCTATCCCCATTATTCTCATTTTATGTATCAACCTTTTGTGTGGCACCATATCAAAAGCTTTTGAAAAGTCCATATACACTACGTCCACTGGGTTCCCTTGGTCCAGTCCGGAACTTACCTCTTCATAGAAACTGATCAGATTAGTCTGACAGGAACGGTCCCTAGTAAACCCATGCTGATATTGGGTCATGAGATTATTCCTCTTCAGATACTACAGCATAGCATCCCTTAGGGTACCGTCACACAGTGCAATTTTGATCGCTACGACGGTACGATTCGTGACGTTCTAGCGATATCGTTACGATATCGCAGTGTCTGACACGCAGCAGCGATCAGGGATCCTGCTGAGAATCGTACGTCGTAGCAGATCGTTTGGAACTTTCTTTCGTCGCTTGATCACCCGCTGACATCGCTGGATCGTTGTGTGTGACAGCGATCCAGCGATGTGTTCGCTTGTAACCAGGGTAAACATCGGGTAACTAAGCGCAGGGCCGCGCTTAGTAACCCGATGTTTACCGTGGTTACCAGCGTAAAAGTAAAAAAAAACAAACCGTACATGCTCACCATCTGATGTCCGTCCGGTCCCTTGCCGTCCGCTTCCCGCTCTGACTGTCTGCCGGCCGGAAAGTGAGAGCAGATCACAGCGGTGACGTCACCGCTGCACTCTGCTCTCACTGTACGGCCGGATCTGTCAGAGCAGGAAGCGGACGGCAAGGGACCGGACGGACATCAGATGTTGAGCATGTACGTTTTTTTTTTTTTTTACTTTTACGCTGGTAACCACGGTAAACATCGGGTTACTAAGCGCGGCCCTGCGCTTAGTAACCCGATGTTTACCCTGGTTACCCGGGGACTTCGGCATCGCTCCAGCGCCGTGATTGCAACGTGTGACCGCAGTCTACGACGCTGGAGCGATAATCATACGATCGCTGCGACGTCACGGATCGTGCCGTCGTAGCGATCAAAATTGCACTGTGTGATGGTACCCTTAGAATGCCCTCCAGGATTTTACCCACAGTAGAGGTTAAGCTTACTGGCCTATAATTACCGAGTTCAGTTTTTTTCCCCTTTTTGAATATTGGCACCACATTTGCTATACGCCAGTCCTGTGGTACAGACCCTGTTACTATGGAGTCTTTAAAGATTAAAAATAATGGTCTATCAATGACTGTACTTAATTCCTGCAGTACTCTGGGGCGTATCCCATCCGGGCCCGGAGATTTGTCAATTTTAGTGATTTTTTTCTAGACGCCGATGTACTTCCTGCTGGGTTAAGCAGGTGACACTTAATGGGGAATTTTTGTTATCACTGATCATATTGTCTGCCATGGGATTTTCTTGTGTAAATACTGATGAAAAAAAGTCATTTAGCATATTGGCTTTTTCCTCATCCACCATTTCACCCAGACTATTTTTAAGGAGGCCAACACTTTTTGCAGAGTTGAAAGTAAGAAAAGGGCGAATTCTAGAAATGTTTTTGAGATGCAGATAAGAAGAGCGAGCCAGTGATCGGATGTGGGGGGTGAATGAAAGCTCGGAATCAAGGATGACCCCAAGGCAACGGGCATGTTGTTTTGGAGTAATGGTGGAACCGCACACGGAGATGGCAATGTCAGGCAAAGGTAGGTTAATAGAGGGAGAAAACATGAGGAGTTCAGTTTTTGACAGGTTCAGTTTCAGATAGAGGGAGGACATGATGTTAGAGACAGCAGTAAGACAATCACTGGTGTTTTCTAAAAAGGTCGGCGTGATAACAGGAGAAGAGGTGTATAATTGGGTGTCGTCAGCATAGAGGTGGCACTGGAAACCAAATCTACTGATTGTTTGTCAAATAGGGGCTGTATACAAAGAGAAGAGGAGGGGGCCTAGGACTGATCCTTGAGGAACCCCAGCAGTAAGGTTAAGGTGAGAGGAGGAGGAACCAGCAAAAGATACAGTGAACGATCGGTCAGAGAGATAGGAGGAGAACCAGGAGAGAACGGTGTCCTTGAGGCCGATGGAGCGGAGCATAGTGAGGAGGAGCTGAAAATCCAGTGTCGAATGCTGCGGAGAGATCCAAGAGAATTAGCATGGAGTAGTGACCATTAGATTTAGCTGTTAGTAGGTCATTAGAGAGTTTAGTGAGGGCAGAATCAGTAGAGTGTAAAGAGCCGAAGCCAAATTGAAGAGGGTCGAGGAGAGTTATCTGATAGCGGGTAAGACGGGAGTGGACCAGGCGTTCGAGGAGTTTAGAGATGAAGGGAAGATTAGAGACAGGTCTATAATTAACAGCACAGTTTTGATCGAGGGATGGTTTTTTAAGTAATGGATGTATGATGGCATGCTTAAATGAGGGTGAAAAAATACCGGAAGTGAGAGAAAGATTGAATATTTTTGTTAGGTGAGAGGTGACAGTCGGGGGAAAGGGACTGGAGGAGATGTGACGGAATAGGGTCACTAGTGCAAGTGGTTGGGCGAGAAGATGCAAGAAGCCTGAATACTACTTCTTCTGTAACTGGTTCAAAGTCAGAGAGTGAACTAGATGCAGTGGGGGAGGGAGGACAGTGCATGGTATGAAGAGATTGGGAGATGATTTCCTGTCAAATGTGGTCAATTTTTTCTTTGAAGTAATTGGCAAGATCGTCAGCGTGGAGATCCGTGGTTGGGGCCTGCACTCTTGGGTTGAGTAGGGACTGGAAAGTGTCAAAGAGACGTTTAGGGTTATTGGACAGCGAGGTGATGAGGGTGTTGAAATAGGTTTGTTTGGAGAGGTGAAGGGCAGAGTTGTATGTTTTTAGCATGAACGTATAATGGATGAAATCTTCGGGTAGATTAGATTTTCTCCACAGACGTTCGGCGCACCTGGAGCACCGCTGCAGGAAACGGTTGTCGCCGTCTGTGCTGAGTTGTTCTATGTGTAATAATTATAGGGGATAACTCAGGAGACTCTTTGCGTGGAACAAGACAACTACAAGACACAGTTTTATAAGTAATAAAGTCTATATTATCACACGTTGATTCAAACAGGTGCAGAGAGAAACTCAAGTCCACAACACTTGGTGTAAATATTAAACGCAGCTCAACAGTCTATAGGAAACTTCAGAGGAAAATGCAATCACGCAGAAAGCCTATGAAGCACAATTATTCTTGAGGATACTTGACACGAATAAGTCCTTGCTTAGTCCACAACACAGATAGATATGCTTATAAGGCAGTTCAAATAATATCTTAGCTCAACCAGGGAGGTTTGGGTAATAGTCTCAGGTTCTTGCAGAGCAGAAACAGCTTACATGTCCAGCAAATGCAGATGGAAGCAAACACGAGCAGCAGATGAAGGAGGATTACTGGAACTGGTGTATGCGGCAGGAACTCAGAGCAGAGTAGCAGGATAACCCCACAGGTTCACAGGAGCAGGTATATAGCCAGGGAGTCACCAGAGGTCAGGAGCTGGATGCAAGGCAGAATACTCTAGCACAGACTGAAGGCTGGGGTGGAGTTTTATAGCAGGAAGACACAGTGCACATGAGACCAAAGACGCCATCCTGGAAAAGGGCAGTAATGCACAAAAAGGTAATAAAAAATGTTCAGAGTCCTGTCACTATGTGTAGGAGGTGCAGCTTCATCCAGGGCACTTTGCAGGGTTTCATTGTAATGCTTCAGAGCAGAATCAGGACATGAGATGGAGGAGATAGGGGCCAATGATGACTGCAAGTTCTTCATAAGTTTCTGGGTGTTAATGGCCTGTATGTTTCTATAAGTGTGGAAAGTGGGGGTGACCTGAGCGGGATGGCAGTTCTTGATAGAGAAAGAAAGGAGCTCCCGCATCTGTCTGTCTGCTATTTCAGCCTTCTTTTCTGCTCGCTTTCTACAACTGAACATGGACAAAACAGAATTCATCATCTTTCCCCCATCTCACTCTACCCCTCCACCAGACCTATCCATCAATGTCAATGGCTGCTCACTTTCCCCAGTCCCACACGCCCGGTGCCTTGGGGTGATCCTCGACTCTGCCCTCTCTTTCAAGCCACATATCCAAGCCCTTGCCTCCTCCTGCCTCCTCAAACTCAAAAACATTTCCCGGATCCGCGCATTCCTTGACCGTGACACCACAAAAACGCTAGTGCATGCCCTTATCATCTCCCGCCTCGACTACTGCAACCTCCTACTCTCTGGACTCCCCTCTAGCACTCTGGCACCACTCCAATCCATCCTACACTGCTGCTCGACTAATCTACCTGTCTCCCCGCTATTCCCCAGCCTCTCCCCTATGCCAAGCCCTTCACTGGCTTCCTATTGCCCAGAGACTCCAGTTCAAAACCCTCACAATGACCTACAAAGCCATCCACAACCTATCTCCTCCATACATCTGTGACATGATCAACCGGTACCTACCAACACGCAACCTCCGATCCTCTCAAGACCTCCTTCTCTACTCCCCTCTCATCTCTTCTTCCCACAACCGCATCCAAGACTTCTCCCGTGCTTCCCCCATACTCTGGAACTCTCTACCCCAGCACATCAGACTCTCGCCTACCATAGAAACTTTCAAAAAGAACCTGAAGACTCACCTCTTCCGACAAGCCTACAGCCTGCAGTGATCCTGAACCTACTGAACTGCCGCACAACCAGCTCTGCCCTCTCCTAGTGTATCATCACCCATCCCCTGCAGATTGTGAGCCCTCGCGGGCAGGGTCCTCCCTCCTTATGTACCCGTGTGCCTTGTTTTTTGCTCATGTTTAATGTATTTGTCTATATTTGCCCCGTTTTTCACATGTAAAGCGCCATGGAATAAATGGCGCTATAAAAATGAATAATAATAATAATAATAATAATAATAGCTTGTGGTCCGAGAGCAAGAGAGGGGAGTTTGTGAAATCATCCACTGAGCAGAGTCGGGTGAAGACCAAGTCGAGGGAGTTTCTGTCTTCATGCGTTGGAGAGTTAGTATGCTGCGAGAGGCCGAAAGAGGAGGTTAGAGATAAAAGGTGAGAAACAGATGGGGAGAAGCAATGGGGATGTTGAAATCACCCATGATGAGGGTGGGGGTGTCACAGGAAAGAAAGTGTGGAAGCCAGGTGGCAAAGTGATCCAGGAACTGATCAGAGGGGCCGGGAGGACGATACACCACCGCCACTCGCATGGAGAAGGGGATGTAGAGTCTGACAGCATGGACCTCAAAGGAAGGGAAGACAAGTGAGGGAACTTTGGGGATAACTTGGAAGGTACATTTGGGTGAAAGGAGCAGACCAACTCCTCCACCTGCTCTGTTGTCCGATCTTGGGGTATGAGAAAAGTGTAGTCCACCATATGAAAGAGCAGCAGCGGTGGTGTCTGACTGCTTGATCCAGGTTTCAGTAAGAGCCAGGAGAATAAGAGAATTAGAAAGGAAGAAGTCATGAATGAAGGAGAGTTTATTACACACAGAGCGAGAATTCCAAAGGGCACAATTGAAAGAGATAGAAGGCATGCATGGAATATTAATAAGGTTAGAGGGGTTTCTGAGTGTAGCAGTTGGGAGGTTTGACTGGCTATAACATGGGGGGCCGGGGATGGGAGAGATGTCTCCAGCAACTAGGAGAAGGAGGATAGAAAGAGTGAGCAGATGGTTAAGAGATTTGTGAGAGCGTCTCTTGTGTTGGATGGTGGGACTGAATGGATCTGCGCTGTTAAGCAGTGTGAACAGAGCATGAGTGCTATACATAGGAGAGGCAAGGACAGAAGGGCCGATATGGATGGAGTGTAGAGAGTTAATGCAAGGGCAGTGAATGTGAGTGAATACAAATACATATGGTGAATATTTGTTCTGTTCCAAATGAACAGGGAATAGATTTAGATTGTCTTACCTGTCTCCTGCCCTGTCTAACTGCGATGTTATAACTGCGAGTACTTAGAAAAAGTACTTTGAATAAATGTACTCGAATAATAGTGCACGAATGCACCCCTGCACGAATGCATCCTCAAAGTATGCTAATAAACGTCTCCCATTTTCTTTGTGTATTTTTGTGTCTCAGGATATCATCCCAGTTAATTGCACCAAGATCATCTCTCATCCATTGGAATTTTGCCCTCCTGAAGTTTAGTGTCCTTGTAACCCCTCTACTACACATCTTATTAAAGGATACATGAAAACTTATTATTTTGTGATCACTATTCCCCAAGTGACCCCCAACCCTTATATTTGATATGCAGTCTGGCCTGTTTGTTAATATTAGGTCTAGCAGTGCCCCCCTTCTTGTTGGGTCCTGAACCAGTTGTGAAAGGTAAATGTCTCTCATAGTTGTCAAAAACCGATTACCTTTGTTGGAACTGCAGATTTCCGTTCCCCAATCTATTTCAGGGTAGTTGAAGTCCCCCATAATAATGACTTCTCCTTGAGTCGCAGCTTCATCTATTTGCTTTATGAGGATATTCTCCGTTGCTTCCATTATTTTTCGAGACTTATAACAAACCCCTATCAGTAATTTATTATTTTTTCCCCCTCCCCTTATCTCCACCCACAGGGACTCTACATTTTCATTGGATTCACCTATATTATCACGCAGGATGGGTTTTAAGGATGATTTTATATATTTAGACACACACCTCCCCCTTGCTTATTCGTTCGGTCATTTCTGAACAGACTATAACCCTGCAAGTTAACAGCCCAGTCATGGCTCTCATCCAGCCATGTTTCAGATATCCCCACCATGTCATAATTATGCTCTAGCACCATTAATTCTAATTCGTCCATTTTGTTGTCAAGGCTTCTGGCATTAGTATACATACATTTTATGTGTCTCTCTGCACCTCTATTCTTTCTTAAATTATTAATTGATCTAACCCCACCCCCCATGCCACCGCCACCCCCAACTTCCTTATTTGTGCCCAGGTCTCTATCTGCACCATCTTCCCCTCCTATAAAATGAATACCCTCCCCCCATTCCCTAGTTTAAACACTCCTCCAACCTTCTAGCCATTTTCTCCCCCAGCACAGCTGCACCTTCCCCATTGAGGTGCAGCCCGTCCCTAGCATAGAACCTGTAGCCAACTGAGAACTCGGGCCACATCTTCCCTGGTGCCCGTCTGTGTGGAACTGATGCAGAACACGCATGCCACACGTGTGCCGCAAGTATTACAAACATGGACACTGACATCTCCGGTACCAGAAATATCAGGATGTGTGAAAGAGGCGTTATTGTGTGTTTTTATGTTTGGCTGCTGTCACACGCCAAAAGATGCTTTTTATTGCAAAAAATAGTTTTTTTGGGGGGGGGGGAGGGGCGTTTATATTGTTCCGCTTGTGGTAAAATTGATAAAGCAGTTTTATTCTTCGGGTTAGCATTGTTTTTTGCCCTGCTTTTTTTTTTTTTATATGGTGTTCACTAAAGGGGTTAACTAGTGGGACAGTTTTATAGGTTGGGTCATTATGGATGCGTGGACACTAGTGATGAGTGAATATACTGTATATACTTGAGTATAAGCCGACCCGAGTATAAGCCGACCCCCTAATTTTGCCACAAAAAACTGGGAAAACTTAATGACTCGAGTATAAGCCTAGGGTGGGAAATGCAGCAGCTACTGTTAAATTTCAAAAATAAAAATAGATACCAATAAAAGTAAAATTAATTGAGACATCAGTAGGTTACGTGTTTTTGAATATCCATATTGAATCAGGAGCCCCATATAATGCTCCATACAGTTCATGATGGGCCTCATAAGATGCTCCATATACAAATGTGCCACATAATGCTCCAATACAGTTCATTATGGCCCCATAGATGCTCCGTATAACAATGTGCCACATATAATGCTCCATACAGTTCATTATGGCCCCATAGACGCTCCATATTACAATGTGCCACATATAATGCTCCATACAGTTCATTATGGCCCCGTAAGATGCTCCATGTACAAATATGCCCCATATAATGCTCCATGCAGTTCATTAAGGCCCCATAGATGCTCCATATACAAATATGCCCCATATAATGCTCCACGCAGTTCATTATGGCCCCATAGATGCTCCATATAACAATGTGCCACATATAATGCTGCTGCAATAAAAAAAAATGACATACTCCCCTCTCGTCGCTGCTCCTCAGCGTCCCGTTTCTCCGCACTGACTTACGGGGCCACAATCCACATTTGTGGAGCATTATACGGGGCAAATGTGTCTATGGAGCATCTTATGGGGTCATAATCAGCATTTGTGCAGCATTATATGGGGCATATTTTTATATGGAGCATATTATGGGGCCCATCATAAACTGTATGGAGCATTATATGGGGTGTATTTTGTATGGAGCATCTTATGGGGCCATCATGAAATGTATGGAGCATTATATGGGGCACCTGATTCAATATGGATATTCAAAAACACTTAACCTACTGATGTCTCAATTAATTTTACTTTTATTGGTATCTATTTTTATTTTTGAAATTTACCAGTAGCTGCTGCATTTTCCACCCTAGGCTTATACTCGAGTCATTAAGTTTTCCCAGTTTTTGTGGCAAAATTAGGGGTCTCAGCTTATACTCGGGTCGGCTTATACTCGAGTATATACGGTAGTTCATTCCCTGATTAAGTGTCCTGATATCTCTGTGTTCACTTGTTCCCCATCCACGGAGCTATTGAACTTGTGAAGCCAGGAAATAGATCCAGGCATTCAGGACAGCTAGGCCGACATTCTTTTCCTATTTGATGAGTTTCTAGTTTGATTCTAGCTTGTTTCTTTTTCCAGATAAGTTTCTGAAACATACTACATATTTTATAATAATAATAAAAAAAAAAAAAAAACTAGGGATCCACACCTGACATAATGAAGAAGATAGAGAAGTTGACACATGAGAATCATTTTGTAGATACTTACTCCAACTGGTAACATTGGAAGCCAATACCATGTGACCATTTTGGTCCTAAACTTCAATAACATGGGGGCTAAGTAAAGAGTATTTACTACTTAAATTTGCGTGTGCTTCAAAGAGATGTACTTTGGAACATCTGATTTAGGTGCCAGATATCACTCGACAGGATAGTTGATCAGTATCGTAAGGCCCTAAAAACCCTTTATACTAAAAATTATTAATTTGGTAGTATTTCCACTGTAAGTAGAAGGTCCACTGAAAATCATTGTCTTTTGTTTTTTTGTGTATATTTTACAAAGTTTAGTATTTTGACCCCATAAGACAAAATTTTGTTATAGAAGTATGCAGTTCACCATGTGTTACTATCTTGTGTTTCAGATGCCTGGATCGTTTCCTGTTAGCACATGCCTGTCACCAGCAGTGTACAACATGGTGTGTTTGGTTGGATTTGAGGTCCAAAATAGTATTGAAATAAGAAGTTTATTAAACGAGGATAATCAAGTATGCTGGAGCCAAATCTGCGAACAAGTTTCCTACTTGCCCTCAGGTTAGTTATATAATTGACAGCAGTGTCTAATTTACTTGATTGACAAGCAAAACCCCAAACAGTCAAGTTGGCTATTCAGTGGGTCTAACCACGGTCTGCAGAATTTCAAATGCCCCTGACTGGAATGTTTATCTAAGGATACAATGACAAATCTTTGATGTTTTCATAATTTGCCACATATGTAAAGTCTTCATTGGTCATATTATATGCAACAGGTTTTAGAAAAATTAATTTCAAACAATGTGGCCTTAACCCTTTAGTGACAGTGCCTATTTTAACCTTAATGACCAGGCCACATTTTTTTTTAAATCTAACCAGTGTCACTTTATGTAATGATCACTCTGAAATGCTTCAGTGTATCCCAGTGATTATGAGACTTTATTTTTTTTTGTGACATATTGTACTCTGTTAATGGTAGATTTAGGTTGATTGTTTTGTATTTATTTGTAAAAATATTGGAATTTTGCTGAAAATTTGAAATATGTGCAATTTTCAAACTTTCTATCTTTCTATCCTTAAAACAGTTGGTCCTGCTGTACAAAACAATTACCGTAATAACATTTCCCATTTGTCTACTTTACATCTGCATCATTTTTCAAATGTCATTTTGTTAGGATGTTATAAGGGTAATCGTTTAGCAGCGATTTCTGTTTTTTTTTTTTCAAGAAATTTTCAAAATCTGTTTTTAGAGAAACATTAAAATGGACTTTAAGGAGTCTATATGTTGGAAACTCCCCAAAAGTGGTACCATTTTAAAAGCCACTCCTCTCAAACACTTCAAAACTGCTGGCAGGAATTTTTTAAACCTTCAGGTGTTTCATAGGAATTAATGCAAAGTCGAATGGAGAAAATAATTTTATTTTTTTTTCTAAAATGTCGCTTTAACCCCAATTGTTTCAGTTTTACAAGGAATTACTCAAGAAAATGGACCCCGCAATTTGTTACCTAGTGCGCTGATACCAGTCAAAAACCTCTGTTTAGACTGATGTCAGGGCTTGGAAGGGAAAAGCACCAATTGAATTTTGGAACACAAATTAGGCAGAAAGTCCCCCGCAAGTGATATCATTTTGGAAACTATACCCCCTCAAGGATTTTTCCATAGTGAGCATTTGGAACTCGCATGTATTACACAGAATTTGGTAAGTAATAGTGATGGGCGAGCACAAAAATGCTCGTTGCTCGGGTACTCGGCTAGAACAACGAGCCCAATGTAACTCTATGGGAGATCCGAATAATTTTACCGTGATCCCCCCGGGGGTCCTTAAAAGGTCTAAAAACATCTGAAAATGATGGAAACACTGCTAAAATGACACAGGTACATCATGGGGATTGCCCCTGGAAGCATTCCTGACACCTAGTTCACAGCTTTAATCATTTTTTTCCGAGATTCATGCCATTTTTTCCGGTGCCACAAAAAACCACACTAAAACGAAACCAAAACGGGTTT
The DNA here is from genome assembly GCF_051348905.1 of Ranitomeya variabilis. NCBI lineage: Eukaryota > Metazoa > Chordata > Amphibia > Anura > Dendrobatidae > Ranitomeya > Ranitomeya variabilis. Next base: position 183,443,396 of record NC_135233.1, on the reverse strand, counting down.
TGCTTGGAAATATGTCAAGGTACATCCTTTGCAGGTTAATGACTTGCCTGTAAGGCCAAGTATTTAACCCCAGACCGAAAATTTCCTCCCCCACTTAGGCTTAGTTCAGACGCAATGTTTTTGAAGCGTTTTTCAACTTTAACATTGCTTTCAACCACTACAAAAGCATTCACTGGGAAATGTCATTGTAACATTTATCACCCCTAGCTGGCCATGTGGTGTGTGACACATAAGCGGACCCATCTTGTTTCATTTATGAAGGAGGGACTCTTAAAGTCACAGAGCCTATTTTTACTGGTGCATCAGGCGGCATTAATCTTCTTAAAGGGCCATTATTAAACAGTGGGTCTCCTAAGCTGTTGTAGCCTATGCTGTGAGTGGATGGGCTGCCAAGAATTACGACGCACCACAATACCCCTTTCATAAGATGTCCAGGGGGGGCTCCTGAAAAAATGTTGCATTGAATTCAAGGCCTGCCCTGCTACCAATTCATATGTACCCCATTACCCCTTTGAACCCACATACTGGATGGGACCCTGAAAATCCACTTCACAATATGCATTTTGTACTCCCGTACTCCTTTGTTTTACACATTGACAGCAAGGCCAGCCCTGCTGCATAGTCATATGAACCCCATTACACCTTGGAACCCACATAGCGGATGGGCCCATGAAAATCCACTTCACAATATGCATTTTGTAGTCCCGTACTCCTTTGTTTTACACATTGGCAGCAAAGCCAGACCTGCTGCATAGTAAGTCATATGCACCCCATTAGGCCTTGGAACCCACATACTGGATGGGCCCATGAAAATCCACTTCACAATATGCATTTTGTACTCCGTACTCCTTTGTTTTACACATTGGCAGCAAGGCCAGCCCTGCTGCATAGTCAGTCATATGCACCCCATTACGCCTTTGAACCCACATACTAGATGGGCCATGAAAATTCACTTGTGTTTTTTAATGGTATGACGGTTCCCTCTTTGCACAATTATTTACAGGAGAATTTGGCAATTTTATTTGACATGTTTTTAACACTAAGGTTTAGATACGGCTTTAAAAAAGGCTAATACTTGCAATACAAGGCAATTTTATTGCAAACTACAAAACTCAAGGAATAGTATGATTGAATAGTGTGAGTGCGTACAGTTTTGTTTGTGTTAACATACACAGGTTTATAAGTACATATAAGAATTAAATAAATATAGTTATTACGTATATATGAAGATGTACTACATACAGTATTCTTAGATCATCATCACCAAGAGGCTTTTAAACATCATCCGTCTGGAATATCAGTAAAGCAACACCAAGACAGAGAACCCCTGGGAGATTACCTACACTGCATGGGCGTCCCCAATTATGCAGGTATCAGCACACTGTACATTTACAGGTACCCCAGTTTTGGCATCTGTCTTAGTCACGTTTCTCTGGTCTTATATAGTGAATAACACTATGTAGTAACTCTAGTTTCACCCACACCTTCAAGTGGCCACTTTTCAAGGTTGGATGAAACTGAGATATCATGGATTCATCAGACGAGGGGCCATAAACCCCTAGAAAATAAAAGCCACAAGGATTTAGATCAAACCACCACCGGCATAGTTTAAGTAAACCTTAATGATTTACAATGACAAACAGCAAACATATAGAGGCTTAGAACTGTTAGTGAAGTGAATAAACAAACATTTATCAAGATTGTGTCACTATGAGCATTGTCTGTTTCATCTGTAAATGTTTTACAAGAAATGCAGCTATGTGATTGTCTGAATGCATTGGGTGTACAGTATTTTAATCTTGGTTACAAATCGCCATTTGTATATTCTCCATTTGTACATTTGAGGCAGCCAAAGTTAAGGCTCTCAAGGAGAGAAACTAATATAGTGGACAAATAATTAATTTTAATGAACTACTGAGCCAAACTAACAGCATTGCTTTATCAAATTTATATGAAGTGTATTGTGTCCAATGTTAGCAACCAGGCAACACAAAAAGGAGCTTTTCAAGTGAGCTCTGTAAGGTACACAAATGTTATGAAGTGTTTGCCAACAAGGATGTGGTTTCACCAATGTGGGGTACCTTTTTTAAAAATATACTAGTGCTATCACAGCCCCCCTTGCCCAAACTTGACCAGCCTATTACAGTACAAAGCACGTTCTCCCTGGTGATCTACTGGCAGGTACAGGACAGATTGCAGGAGACCGAGTTAAGAAGTAGGTCCAATGTAATGTCATGCCCAATTCCCCAATGTCTTGTCCTTTTTGGAGTTAAAATAGTGCCATCATAGCCCCCTTGACCAAAATGCACTGTACAGAGCACGTTCACCCTGGTCATCTAGTGGCAGGTACAGGACAGATTGCAGGAGACCGCGTTAAGAAGTAGGCCCAATGTAATGTCATGCCCAATTCCCCAATGTAAAATCCTTTTTTTTTTTTTTTTAAATAAGAGTGCCATCACAGCCCCCTTGGCCAAAATGCACCGTACAGACCACGTTCACCCTGGTGATATAGTGGTTGTGGATGACGAAGATAAGGAGGAGGATAAGAACAAACAGACCAAATCTGGAAGCGTATACCCATGTGTGGTTGTGAAGAGGTGCACGAGAATACACCTCCCCAAAAGAGAGAATGTATTTGAGGTTATGTTTCGCTGGTTTCACTTGGTGGTGTACAGAAGTCTTTCCCAATCCAGCCCTTGTTAATTTTTATAAAAGTCAGCCTGTCAGCACTTTAAGTTGACAGGCGGATGCGCTTATCTGTTATAATTCCACTAGCGGCACTAAAAACCCTCTGACAGAACGCTAGCAGCAGGGCAGGCCAGGACCTCCAAGGCGTAGAGAGCCAGTTCATGCCACGTGTCCAGCTTGGATACCCAATAATTAAAAGGCACAAAGAATCACGGAAGACATTTGTACGATCTGCAAGGTACTCCCTCGCCATCTTCATAAACATTGCACTTCTTGTGACAGCACCCCTTGCCTTTGGGCCACCCCGATGGGAGGGTCTGAGAAAACTGTCCCAGAACTTGGCCATTGTTCCCCTGCCTGAGCTGGATTGCACTTCTGTCTCTCTCGCTTGGAGTCCTTGTTTATACAACAAACTCAGACGTCTGCTGCCAGTGTTCTCACATGGGAATTTTCTAAATAATTCTGCTACAAGGGCCCTCTGGTACTGCAACATTTTAGTACACCTTTCTGCCTCAGGCAGAAGATTGAAAGTTCTCCTTGTAGCGTGGGTCTAGAAGTGTCACCAACCAGTAATGTGTCACCCAAAATTTTGATAATGCCAGGGGTCACATGAAATGCAGCGCAGCATAATGTCAGCCGTGCTTGCCAGACTGCTAACAAGCAAGACTTCTATGTCCTCACCAACAGGATGACTGACCAAGCTGTCCTCCTCCTCATCCTCATCCTCCTGCTCCCTGTCCTCAGGCCATCCCCGCTGAACAGATGCTAATACAGATGTGTTTGTAGCACCGTCTATAGCGCATGAAAGTAGCTCCTGTTCTTCTTCCTCCTCATTGCCTACTATTCCACGTTGAGAAGACATGAGGCTGGGCTGAGTATAATCCCCTGTATGTTTTTTTGCTCCATGTCCCCGTTTTCTGCCTGCAATGCATCTTTAATTGTGAGCAGAGAGGTTTTCAGAATGCTGAGAAGCTGGATGGTGATGCTAATTATGGCGTCATCGCCGCTAACCATCTTGGTGCAGTCCTCAAAGTTTTGGAGGATGTTACATATGTCTGACATCCATGTCCACTCCTGAGATCTTATGTGTGGAGTCTGACCTGAAATTCGACAGCCTTGTTGATGTTGGAAGTCAACAACTGCCCTCTTCTGCTCACAAATCTTTTCCAACATATGCAGTGTAGATTTTCATCGCGAGGGGACATCACACAACAGACGGTGATCTAGAAGCTGAAAACACTGCTGAAGCACGGCAAGGGGGCATCTGAAGCTGTAGCTGACTTTCTAAAATGGGCAGACAGATGGCGTACTTTCACTAGCAAATCCGGCAGCTCAGGGTAGCTTGTCAGAAAACGTTGAACCACGAGGTTAAGCACATGGGCCAAGCAAGGTACATGTGAGAGCTCACCTTGCCTCAGAGCCGCCACAAGGTTACGGCCATTGTCACACACGACCATGCCTGGCTGTAGGTTCAACGGTGTCATCCAAACATCTGACTGCTCTTTCTGAGCTGTCCGTAACTCTTCTACATTGGGCGGTTTGTCACCTATGCAGATTAGCTTCAGCACAGCCTGTTGCCGCCTGGCTGAGGCAGTGTTTCCAGCTTCGGACTGTTGTATTGATTTCAGAGATGGAGGATGAAGAGGAGGAGGTGGAGGAGCTGTAGACTGTGGGGGCAACCCTGATAGACTTAGGGCCAGCAATCCTCGGCGTGGGGAAGATGTGTTCCATCCCAAGGATCAACTGAGTCCTGGCTTCCACTGTGTTAACCCAGTGTGCCGTCAGTGAGATGTACCGTCCCTGCCCACAAGCACTTGTCCACATGTCCGTGGTTAGGTGGACTTTCCCTGTAACAGCATTGTTGAGGGCACAGGTAATGTTGTGGGACACATGCTGGTGTAATGCCGGTAAGGCACACCGGGAGAAATAGTGGCGACTGGGCACCGAGTACCTTGGGACAACCGCCGCCATCAGGTTGCGGAAAGCTTCCGTCTCAAGGAGCCTAAATGGCAGCATTTCTAGCGCTAGCAGAAGAGAAATATTTGAATTTAGGACTGTGGCCTGTGGGGCGTTGGCGGGGTATTTCTGCTTGCGTTCCAAAGACTGGGTTATAGACAATTGATGGCTGTGCTGGGACAAGGTAGTGGACGGGCTTGATAATTGTGCTGCTTGACTGTGGGCCACAACAGGTGCAGGGGTAGAGGTATCTTCACATTCACGGTGTACTGGGGATTGGCTTCTCCGCAAAACAGTGGAAGAAGCAGTGGTGACCTGCAGGCAGTGGTCCTGGAGCCTTGGGTTCGGCCCACAAAGTCGGGTGCTTTGCTGCCATGTGCCTGATCATGCTGCTGGTGGTCAGGCTGGTTGTTTTGCTACCCCTGCTGATGCGCGCATGGCAGGTGCTGCAAATGGCCTGTTTGGGGTTATCGGCAGAGTCTTTAAAAAATAGCCAGACTCGGGAAGATCTCACAGGTGGAATGGCAACTTCACTCATGTTGGTGTTTTGGGGAACAGATGCACGCCTTCTGTCTGTGGCCACCACACTGCTTCTTCCTGCCTGTTGGGGGGATATACCTCTTTCCCCCGTGTGCTGCTGTCCTTGCTATGCATGTCCTCCTGCCAGGTTGGGTCACTCACTGTCATCCAACACCTCGTCTTCCACATCCGCACCCTGCTCCTCCTACTGACTTTCTGGCAATTGTGTCTCATCATCGTCCACCTATTGTGACACTTTCCCACCATCGCCTCTGTGTCACCGGGGCTGGTCAAAGCTTTGGGCAGCTCTACATGTGATATCATCTGTCCCCACTTGAGGTTGACTGGCAGAGTGTCCAGAATCTTGAAATGGAAAACTGAACAGCTCTTCAGAGTGTCCAAGTGTGGGATCAGTTGTCTCAGGGCACTCGGCATGGTGAGAAGAAGAAGGATCGGGGTGAGGAATATCCGGGCCACACTCATGGCTAATCAGACTTACCGTGGAAGACATGTTGGTGGTGGTGGCTAAGTGACTGGAAGCATTATCCTCTATCCAACCAACAACCGTTTCACACTGCTCTGGCTTCAATAGTGGTGTGCTGCGGTCCTCTAGAAACTGACAGGAAGGTTGCGCGAGAAGATGTGGGTCTTTGTTGTTGGCCACGGCCTCGTCCTCTGCATGCACCATTATCATTACATCCACTTCCCCGTCCCTTGCCCCTTGCCTTGCCCATTTTAAATGGACTACTGCACTATTTCAAATGCTCAACAAAAATACATTTATTAGTAGCGAAATAATATCTGATCAGTATGCCTGCAAATCTACAATTTTTCTAACCCAAACACCAGGCAGGCCTCAGGTTTACCCGAAACGCACGTCGGGAGGGTCGGGGGACGACGTGGCTTGCAGCTCAGCGCTCTCTATTACACGGTATGTCATCAGCTATCAGCTTAGTACTTTGTATGCTTGGTTATGTTCTCCTATTTCCACTGGCTGGTTACACTTATTATATATAGGAGTGTTTGTTATTCCAGATTAAGTACTTAAAGGGACTCTGTCACCTGAATTTGGAGGGAACAATTTTCAGTTATATGGGCAGGGTTTTCGGTTGTTTGATTCACCCTTTCCTTACCCGCTGGCTGCATGCTGGCTGCAATATTGGATTGAAGTTCATTCTCTGTCCTCCGTAGTACATGCCTGCACAAGGCAATCTTGCCTTGCGCAGGCGTGTACTATGGATCCATACTACGTGGCTGTGGTATATATTACATGGCTGGGCAATATACTACATCGCTGTGCTATATACTACGTGGCCTGTGTTATATACTGCATGGGCTGTGTTATATACTACGTCTCTGTGCTATATACTACGTGGCTGTGCAATATATTACGTGGCTGTGCTATATACTACGTGGTTGTGGTATATATTACGTGGCTCTGCAATATACTATATCGCTGTGCTCTATACTACGTGGCCTGTGTTATATACTGCATGGGCATTGTTATATACTACGTCTCTGTGCTATATACTACGTGGCTGTGCTATATACTACGTGGCTCTGTGTTTCGTGGGCTGTGCTATATACTATGTGGCTGCTATATACATACATATTCTAGAATACCCGATACGTTAGAATCGGGACACCATCTAGTATCACCATAAGTGCCATTATACACAGGAGATCTGTATTTAGCATGCAGTGTCCTGGTACAGGTAATACAGTGATTATTTGTGACATTATACACAGGAGCTCTGTATACAGTATCAGTGTACAGGTTATACAGTGATCAATTACACTATACTCAGGAGCTCTGTAAATAGTGTCACTGTAAAGGTAATACAGTGATCACTGGTGACATTGTACACAGGACCTCTGTATATAGTATACAGTGTATAGTGTCAGTGTACAGGTAACACACTGACTCACCAGTGACTCTAGGTGAAGTCCTCCATGTTCACTTTTCATTTACATCCAGCACAGGCCGCCATTACTTTTTCCAGCCAGAGCTCGTCTCTGCAGGAAATAACAGTTATCTAGAGCACGGTTTGTAGAACACATTACTTAATTTTATCCCAACTTCTACAGTACACCAGATGAAGAAAAAAAGGCAACAATGTTGCTCGATTCAGTAACAGGACCGCCCCCCCCCCATCATTTCAAACAGTATCCGCAAAAAATAAAATAAATACATCACTGCAGTTATAATATCCCTTAATTAGCCCCTATGATAATAATCCTGGCCCCCATGTGTCTCATTCCTGGCTCCAGCCATATGATCTTCCATCTTACCCTCATGAGTATCCATTCTGCCCCCATGTGATGTCCCATCCTTCCCCATCTTTCCCATGATCCTTCCCCACCTTTCCCATGATCCTTCCCCATCTTTCCCATGATCCTGCCCCAGCTTTCTGGAGAATTACAAGTATGACCGATTAGTACCCATACATTGTGCCTCCATAAAGTGTAGTGCCCCATATATAGTTCCCAGCTTGTGCTTTTGACAACATGCACCCCATAAAGTATTTAATTGGGCTCTCCCATCTACAGTAATGCCTAACATGTGGCTGCTTACTGAGGTTTATGCATAAAGTAGCTCAGAAGGAGGGGGACATTTAGCTTTGGGAGTGCAGATTCCACTGGATTTTATTTGAGAGGTTGGGAGCCATGTCACTTCTCCAGTCTTTGTGCTACTATTAACCCCCATAATTCCAGTGACAGGTGACATATGTGAGAGAGGGCTGTTTTTGTGCAGGATGAATTGGGTTTTTATTGGCAATATTTTGGGTTGGTGCGATTACAGCGATACCAGATTTAGATTGAAAACAAAACAATATTTGTATTTTACAAAAATGATTTTTGTTACATTTTCATATTTTGGGAGCTGTAACATTTTTTTTTCCCTCTAATTAGCTATATTAGGGATTGGCTTTTTTTATTCCCTTTATTTTTATATTTTACTTTTTTTTTTTACATATGACTTTGATCACTTTTTATTAATTTCCTTATGCGTCAGTGTGATAAAAATAATATTTTTGGTGTTTTATATTTTTTAATAACATGACAGTTTCATAGATTGGGTCTTTTCGGACATTGCAAAACCAATTATGTGTACTTATTTATGTGTACTTATTTTTGCTTATCTTTTATCACAAAGACTGCGTATTTAGTAGTGGAACATTTTTTTTTCAAGATTTTTGTGCTCTTTTACGCTTTTTATTTTACTTTTTCACTAAGTCTCACTGTGGGATATGTATAATTTTGACTTTGGTCTCATGCATTGCAGCTCTTGTGTACAGTGCCGGAGATATGTCAGTGATTCACTGACAGAGCCAGCTAGACTCTGTAGCTGGGCCTCACAGGCCACTGTACCCTGAGTGCATCAGGTGACCTCAGTGTGCCATGGCAATGATCTGCACCCATGATTATGACCGTGGCTGGTCGATCCTGCTATAGGGCTTCTTTTAAACCCCCTTTTAACCACTTAGATACCTAGCTAATCTAGCTGATTTGTGTTTAATCCGTTCCACAACCGTCTGGGGCTGATACCCCAGGGTGTCAGCTGTCATGTGCAGCTGTCATCGGCCATAATTGCGACTGTTGGTGGTGGGATGCTATTCACTTAGTTCCGACTGCCGTTCCGATCAGCAATAAAGCCCCATAACAACCACCATTTTAATGTGTATTGACAGTAGTTAAAAAGGACATCCGAGACATTAGAAAAAAAAAAAAAGCATGTAGTTGCTAACGGAGGCAACTACCTGGTTGTTCTACGAGGCACTGGTCATTGACTGCTCCTGCCTGAGATTCTGCTACTCCCTGTCAACAGAAGATAATTCATGCTACACAAGCAGCTAAATTTGGTAGGAATCTACGAGGTTATCAAACCAATAAAGTATATTTCTGGAGAAGATCTCAATCACAAGGTCAAAAGATTCAACGTACGGGGTCACATTCTTCTATGAGTGATCAGTCTGAGGCATCCAGCACCTCAATGACTACCAGATCAGGGACAATATCCAAGAGATCGAGGGATATGAATTTCCATCCGTTACGACGCCATGAATTCAGGTCACCAGAATATAAAAGGCGTGATAACGTAATTCTAAGGTAGTTAATCTAAGCCAGCATGTCTTCTCACTTACTGGCCTCTCTCTTTTGGATAAAGGCTTGTCTTTTTCACCGGCTGCTGCATTTGATGTGTCTACCACCATTAAGAATCTTCATTTTTTTGACCAGTCGTTGTTCAAGAGACACTTTTTTGATACTAATCTTTCTCAATTATTTCCCACAGAGGAGGAACAAATAGCACTACGCACTTTAGAGGATCTATACATCAAGCACAATAGTAGAGAAGGAGGTAAGAATCCTCCCTCTATTAGACCTCATTCTAAGAACACACCCCCCCCCCCGTCTTTTTTACAATATCAACCTTTTTGTTCAGATTGTCACGAAAGATCTATTGGATATTCCTCGTCATGTACATCATAATAACCTCACAATAGAGGAGCGAGGGTGCCTGCACGTTGTTGGGAATCTACCTGATGTAATCTTCAAATAGGCGGACAAGGGGGGTAACTGTTATGATCTGGTGGCCTAAGAGCAGCATGAGACGTACTCTGGAGAAGGTGGTACCTGTACTGACCGCAGACCCTGAACCTAACACCGCAACTAGAAGTAGCCGTGGAATGTACCTAGCGCTCCCTGGACATCTCGACACAGCCGGAGGACTAATTACCCCTAAAGATAGAAAAGGGAAAACTATCTTGCCTCAGAGAAAATTCCCAAAGGATAGGCAGCCCCCCACAAATATTGACTGTGAGAGGAGAGGGAAAAAACATACACAGACTGAAATCAGAATTTAGCAAAGGAGGCCACTTCTAGCTAAATAGAAAGGATAGGACAGAGTACTAAGCGGTCAGTATTAAAACACTAGAAAATATCCACCACAGAAAATACAAAAACTCCACAGCTAACTAAAGATATGGAGGGTATATCTGCATCTCCAGAGATACCAGCTTGGCTAAACAAATCCTTATACAGACCGAGCTGGACAAGACAAAAAAAAACATGGAAAATAACTGAACAATAAGGCCACAGCATGTGGACAGCAAAAAAATCAAGGCCAGAACTTATCTTTGTTGAAAAGAACTGCAAAGCAGCTGAGACCAGGCAGAGATGTGAATCCTCCAGGAGCAATGGACAACTGGCACTGACTAAAGGGTGAAGCAAGACTAAATAGCCCAGTCAGATTTGCAAAAAGTGAACACACCTGACAAATGCTGCGACTCAGAGACAGCAGCGCTACCACTTACAACCACCGGAGGGAGCCCAGAGCAGAATTCACAACAGGTAACATTGTCATTTGGCCAAAGGCCTTTTATGAGAAGGAGGCCTTTCGCCAGTTAAACGACAAGGTATGTTATAAGAAGCTCACCTTCAAACCCTTGTCTGGCTATACTACTCAATTGGAGAACATAATTAGCAGAGCTAAAGAGAATGGTACTATTACCAAGGATTTAACTACTGCTTTGATAGTTGTTTAACCTTCTATCTCTACTCTATATCTATTACTAAAGATTCTCAAGAATGCGAAGGCCCCTCCTGGTCGACCAATTATATCTGGGAGGGGGAACTACTTGGAATTTGTGAATCAATGGATAGATTCCAAACTTCAACCCCTTGTAGAGGAGTTACCATCCTTCCTTAAGGATACTGGGAGCTTCTTCGACGAGTTGATGGCCTACATCTAGATAGAGATGCGATGCTGGTGACAGCGGACGTTGAATCCCTGTACACCAGCATCCAACACAAAGAGGGTCTAAGAGCTACTGATTTTTTTTCTAAGTGATCGAACTCTTCCTTTTGATTTTCCTACATCTCCAGGGAACAGCTATGGGGGTGTCCTTTGCCCCCTCCAATGCCAACCTGAGGCTGTGGGAAAGGGACCACTTCCTGTCAGATCAGTCGTCGTCAATGGGCAGCTTCCTTTCCTGGACGTGGTACATTGACGACATGTTGCAGATCTGGCAGGGATCTGTCGAATCTCTAAACGAGTTAATTTCTATTACGAGAAACTCGCTCATCAATACCTGGCACTGCGTGTGGCTGCATGTATTTCTCTAGGTTATTGATGCGAGAGACTCTCCCGAGTTTCTCGCATCACACTTGCAAGTGTGACCCCGGCCTAACATCCATCTTACACATCAATACAGTAATGATGTGGTTGAATTTTTGGATGTTGTGCTTAAACGAGATGATAAAGACGAGATACAGACAAATACATACCGTAAAGCTACTGCTACGAACATGCTATTACATGCCTCCTCCTCACATCCTAGGCATATGATTCAGTCTGTTTCCACTGGACAGTTTTGGCGTCTCTGCAGGCTGTGGTCGACTGAGACAGATTTTGCTGTACAAGCTGAAGACCTAAAATCACGATTAATTGAGCAGGGATACAGTGAACATATGATTAAAAAGTCCTTCAATTGGGCTAAGAACTCCTCGAGACAAGAACTTCTCTATAAAACTCAGAAGAAGGAGGAGCATGATATTGTTGGTTTATCACAAATTTTTATTCCCTGTTTCCACTATTGAAGAAAGCACTAGACAAATCATGCTGATCCTATCATTTCTAGGTTTTTGCCTCAGAGGGCTGCCATCACGGCACGTATGTCTAGAAATCTGCGGGATTATCTAGTCCGCAGTCATTATGTTAGTGAACCACCTAAGACTTTTTTAACTACCATAACTGCAAGGTGTGGATGCATCCTTTGCGGTCGCTGCGTGGCATGCCCTAATATTCATCGCTGTGATGCGTTTTCCGATGCTAGCCAATTGCGATAATATAAAATAAGGAAACATATCACATGCACAAGCACAAATGTTATTTATTATGCAACGTTCCCTTGTGCCAAAATTGATGACGGATTGACAACACGCCAATTTAAGATGCGCACAAGGGAACATGTGCTTGGCATTGCTGCCGCGGCTATGCATGTTGACGCATTCACACTGAAGACGATCCCTCGTCATTTTAAACTTTACCACAATCGCGATGCAGCCTTCTCAGGATAAGAGGGATTGACATGATTGATTTCGGCATCCGGAGGGGGGGGTGTGTCTCGAGAAGACTGGCCCAAATGGAGTCCAGATGTATTTGGACATTGGGAACACTACATCCATCTGGACTTAATGAAAACATAAGTTATGCCCCTTTTCTACGATCACTTGTCTGGTTATATTATGTTGATGATGTGGTGTGTCATAGTTGTAAATTTTGTTTTTAATATTTTTTATATTGATTGTGTCCATCTTTGGTGTAGTAGTTCCAGTTGATATCCCCACATATCGTTCCCTCTGGCATTTTCTTCCATACAAGACTACAGTAAGACTTCAGACAGGTATCTTCGGTGAAGAGATGCAGCGGATATGCACCTGGATATTTAATACGATATATTATGTGTAATTTGAAAATTTATTTATATAAATCTAGTTAGCTCATTATTTCACTGTACTGTCAGGGTCATATTGTGGGCTGTATGCAGCAAGTTTCATTTGTATATTTAACATCTTGTTAGGATGCTATTTTGGTTGGCAAAAATTAACGTAGATAATTATCCTCTTTTATCAAGGCTATGAGGTTTGCCTCTGGGTTGGTGATGAACCAAATGGATTTTCGCCATATACATACTGGTGGTGCGCCCCTTGCCTGAACGCGCGTGAGCGCTCTTCTCCCACTGACAAATGCTTTTTATGTCTCCCATAAGCATCTATACATCATGACCTCCTGATGAGCCACTTAGGCGAAACGCGTTGAGGCGTATGCAATATCATCTTTGATAAGTATTGTTTCTCACTCTCGGCTATCATGTCATGTATATACATGTAATCTTCATATTAAGATTATGAGCTGACTATTGCGGGTTTTTTGCCTTGCCCTTTTGTTATGTATTTGTGGTTATCACCCATGCTAAAATTATTATTAGAATATCAGTAGGGTGTCCCAGGGACAGCCATCGAGGAGTGGGGGCGCCATATCCGCTGTCAAGTAGGGTGCCAACCCCCACAGTCAGGCAGGGCTTATATCAGCAGGGGTAAGAGGTAGTGAGATGTAAGCACAAGCACTTTTTTGTTTTGCACTTATTGTCTTTGTCCGTGTATCTCACCCTGCCACAAACGGGCCTATATATATACACACATATATATATCAATTGCTCCCTTATCCCGCCTATCATTTTCTGGTTTTAATAATGCTGGCGCATACGAGACACTTATGGCAGGGCGTATAATAGGAGTCATAGGGTGAGCCGTCGGTGAGTGGGGGCGCCATTCTCGTATCTGTGTGTAGGGTGCCAACCTCCACTGACAGGTGGGAATTGTGTAGAGGCTCGATTAGCAGGTTATCTTTAGAGTGCACGGTTGTGTGATTTATGCGGTTATCTGTCTGTAGCTGTCTCATGGTTTTAAAATTGAATCTAAATAAACGTAATGTTTTATCTATGTCATCATAAGGATATAAGGGTTATTTGCTTTAATTGTCTCCCATAAGCAGCACACAGATGTATTCCTACTGTTCTTTCTCTGTAGCACATAGAACCAGCAGCAGTATGGTAGCCACAATGCACCACCACCGAGTTATTTAGCTATGAATCCAGTCAGTTTGCTAGAAGCTGCAGCTCAATCTATTTGTGTGTGCCTAGTCTCTCACTTCGGAGTTACCTTCTCTCTTCATCCTCTTGTAGACCGTGTACGTAGGCTGTCTCTCTCAGAATACAGCGGGCTGAGGACAAAGAACACGACCAGGCAATTTGTTAAGGAACTAGTTTTTACGAACAACGAAAACTCTGTTACCCAGGAAATAGCAAGAAAGAAACAGTTAACTATCACACACATACCTAGCCCGGATCAGCTAGGACCCCTGCACTGCACAATCGATAGAACAAACTGGGCCTATCGGGAACACTATAATTTGGCTGACTTGTGGTTCTGCCTTATTCGTTAACCGGGAGTTACCCAGAGCAGGGGTGTAATTAGATGAGTGCAAGAGGCGGCCCCTGTAGTGGTGCAGCGCAGAGATTCACAAACGTAGCATAACAGAATTGTAAGTTTAGAGAATTGTTATCTATACACAAGCTCACCCACTAAGGGGAATATCTAGCTAAGGTTCTCACAGCAATCTTAACAAACAATGTCTCTAACTGTGATTTTAGGTTTGGCGCCAAATTCTCTCTAAAATCTGCGTGCATGCATCCACCGGGATCCCTGTGGTGGGGCCTGAGCTCAGGAGTTACCAGCCGTTGACTGAACACAGAAGTGGTGGTCTAATTGTCCAAACGGACGTTTAGCTGGGAGACCGTGGAGTGGATCCTGGGCTTGTCACCTGGAGCACAGTTTTTGCCTGACAGGCTAGCTGAAGGCCATTCACTTCACAGCCGATGCTTTGGGTGGAATCTAATTCTGTATCCAACCATAGTTGTCTCCCCAATGTGATTCTTCTTCTCTGACAGGAATCTCGGGAACAGTTGCACCTTTCTTCAGTAATCTGACCAGCTCTTAGCACACTGCATGCAACGTTCTTCTTAACTCTCCTGTGCTCCTGTAGCATCTGTCTCTTACTAACTGCACTCCAAGATGGCTAACTGCAACTCTGTCAGGGTATGTGCACATGTAGGTTGGATCTCTGTGGATTTTTCCGCACCTGTTTTTGTAAATCCGTAGGTAAATCGCACTGCGGATTTACTGCGAAATTACTGCGGATTTAACTCTGTTTTTGTGCGGATTCCACCTGCGGTTTTACACCTGCGGATTCCTATTATGGAGCAGGTGTAAACCGCAGCGGAATCCGCACAAAGAATTAACATGCTGCAGAAAAAACAATGCAGCGTTTCCGTGCGGTTTTCTCGAGTCACCTTCCACGACAACAGTATTGGAGGATGTCTCCCCGCCGTAATAGGGGACAGGAAACAAAGAGGTTAAATACCCCTCCCCTTCCTGCAACCACCAGTGTTTTTCCTGTCCCCTATTGGGCATGGAGAGGTTTCAGATAGTGCTGCCGTGGCCGGCGATCAGGAACGCTGTTACCTTTACATCCCGGGTAGTCGAGATCGGGGCTCCGCTCTCCTCCTCCTGGGACTTCTCCCATCTCCGCATGACTTGGGACCCGCTATCCCATCCTTCCTGCGCCCCCTCGTGGGGTAAAGCAGGGCGGTGAAGTGCATCGGGGACATCCTGTAGCTCCCCGGCATTCTCCTCCCTCCTCGCTGCTGGTCAGAAGCCGTGCGCGCATCGGAAGTGACGTTCCCGAACTTCCGGTTTCGTTCCTATGCGTTCCACACTGGAGCGTGCGCCGGCCGGCGTCCTTTCCAGCAGCAGCCATGACGGGCGTTTTTTCTCTAGAATATCCACTACGGACCATAGGGAGGAGGAGCACTAAATCACGCTGGAGACCTCGATGCTATATATTCCTGGCCGGGGGGGAAGCCTCCATGTAAGGCCCATCTGTCTGTGTCCCTCTGTGACTGGTGACTGACTGACCATATGGACGGCGACAAACCCCTACACTCTGCTTCTGCAGAGCCCAGCGTTCACCCTCCTACTGTAAGTAGCTGATGAGGTTCCTTGCTGTCCAGATAGTTGTAAAGTGACTTAGTTCACCTTTCTCTCTCTTTTTAGGGAGACAAGGCCCTGCCCCTAAAAAGGATAAGATGCCCAGCCGCAAGTGTGGTGCATGTGCGTCCAAGCTTCCCTCCACTTATAAGAAAAAGCTCTGCCAACCATGCACGTATGAAGTGCTATGTAATGAACAGCCATCTCTTCTGGACAGCATCAGAACCCTCATCAGACAGGAGGTTTAGTCCCCTTTGGCGGCCCTTTCCCAGGCCCCGACACCACAGCCCCCTCCTAAGATAAGGAGGATGGCTCCTGTGACTCTTGACTCAGGCGAGATACGTACCTCGGGTTCAGAGGACATTTGGGAGAATGAGGGTTCCACTTCCACCCCCAGGCCAGATAATAAAAAATGTATTTTTTCTTCCGACGATATGGAAGAGCTAATTACTATGGTGAGGGGCACCATGGGGGTGGAGGAGGAGGAAGTGAGCCCCTCCGTTCTGGACGATATGTTTGGGGGGTTAAAACCCAGGGCCCAAAAAGGGTTTCCCATACATGAAAACATTGAGACTCTTGTCCTTCATGAATGGGGCCTACCTGAGAAAGGTCTGAGTATTCCTTCAGAGTTAAAGAATCGCTTACCTTTTGATGGGGACTGTCCTTTATGGGAGATCCATAAAGTAGACATACAGGTGTCCAGGGTAGGGTTCATCTCAGCTCAAAGATCCCATGGATCGTAAAATCGAGAGCTTGTTAAAATCCTGGGACACAACCACCAATCTAAAAGCAACATGTCCTCATCATGTGTTGCCAGATCCCTATTCCTCTGGCTACGTACATTAGAAAATCACCTTTCTCAGGGGACTTCAAGGGAAGAGATACTAAACTGTCTGCCTCTACTTCAGAAAGCAACGGGGTTCCTTGCGGATGCCTCCGCTGAGTCTGTACGTGTAGCCGCTAGGTCTGCAGTCCTCTCCAATTCTTCTAGGAGAGCTTTATGGCTTAAATCCTGAGGAGGTGACATTTGTTATGATCCGGTGACCTTGGAGCCGCATGAGACTTTCTCTGGAGTAGGTGGAACCTGTACTGACCGCAAACCCTAAACTGACACCGCAACTAGAAGTAGCCGTGGGGTGTACCTAACACATCCTAGACACCTCGACACAGCCGGAGAACTAAATACCCCTATAGATGGAAATGGGAATTCTATCTTGCCTCAGAGCAGAACCCCAAAGGATAGGCAGCCCCCCACAAATATTGACTGTGAGTATTAGAGGAAAGACACACTCAGGCAGAAAACAGGATTTAGCAAAAGAGGCCACTCTAGCTAAATAGAAAAGGATAGGATAGAATACTAAGCAGTCAGTATTAAAACCCTAAAAATATCCACAGCAGATAATACAAAAATTCCACATCTAACTAAAGACATGGAATGTATATCTGCATCTCCTGAGAATCCAACATGACTGAAAAAATCCAAACACAGTCTAAGCTGGACAAGAAAAAACAATGAATAGTACTGAATAGTAAAGCACACAGCATGTGTGCTGCAGAAACAAAACCCAGACACTTATCTTGGCTGATTTGGCAGCAGGGCAGGAGGAACCAGACAGAGATGTAAGACCTCCAAGAACAATGGACAACTGGCAAGGGCTAATGGATCCTGCAAACCTAAATACCCAGAGAGAGCTGCAATCAGCAGGGACACCTGCTCAGGATTGCAACCCAGGGACAACTGTATTACCGCCAACAACCACCGGAGGGAACCCAAGAGCAGAATTCACAACAGACATTACCTCCAAGTCCAAACTGTGCTTTATTCCTTTTCAGGGACAATATGTGTTTGGCTCTTGATGAAATCTTAGACAAGGCTACAGATAAAAAGAAAGCTCTTCCAGAGCAGAGAAGCTCTAGGAAACGCTTTTTTCGTCCCTCCCGTGAGCAAGCTCCCCAGAGCGATTACAAGGGTAAAGGTAAATAAGTTCGGTGGAGTTACCCAAAAGGGGGTAAAACCAGGGACACCCTTGTCCCCTAACATCAGCAGGTCCCTGAGAAGCAATGACTGCTCTCCGGTCGGGGACTGACTCTCGGGCTTCCTCACCCAATGGCAGGTCATCACCGCAAACCAGTGGGTCCTGCGTACCATACTGGAAGACCTGAGGTTAGAATTTGAGAGTCCTCCCCCTCACCGCTTGACAGTTACCTCCCTACAGTCTCCACACCTTCGAGAATCATTGCTATTAGATCTCCAAGGTCTGCTACAGGCAGAGGTGATTTCCCAGGTACCGTATCAGGAAATAGGAGAGGGTCATTATTCTCACCTATTTTTGGTAAAAAAAAAAGCCCTCTGGGAAACATCGGATCATCATAAACCTGAAACCCCTAAATCGGGTGATCAAATATCGAAGATTCAAAATGCAATCAATCAGATCAACAAACCCGCTTATTGGTCAGGATTGGGTAATGGTACGGTAGATCTGAGTTACGCATATTATCATGTGCCGATCCATCCCAACCACAGGAAGTTCCTCAGGTTTGCAGTTGCCCAAGGCCATCGGGGCAGCCATTATCAATTCAATGTCCTTCCATTCGGAGTCTCGTCAGCTCCGCGGGAATTTACCAAAATCATGTCGGAAGCAGTATACTTCATCCGACAACAGGGGATCTGTATCATCCCATATCTGGACGATTTTCTTATTGTCGCTCCATCCATTTCTCGTCTGAATCTGGATGTGACGAAGGTCCTGGATATCCCGAGATCCCTGGGGTGGATTCCGAACTTGGAAAAGTCGGATCTTCCTCTGTCTTCGAGGAAAAAATTATTGGGAGTTCTTCTGGACACGGGGGGGGGGGGAAGGGGAGGGGGAGAATGTCCTTCTTGCCCAGAGACCGTCAACTCGACCTCGTCCAGAGGATTTCCAGATTCAGAAATCAGAGGACCCCAACCTTAAGAGATTCGATGTCAATCCTGGGCTCTTTGACCTCATGCATCCAAGCAGTCTCCAGGGCCCAGACAAGAGTCCTTCAATCTCACATCTTGCTGCATTCGAAAAGACATTAGAATGCACTAACCAGGAAGATTCCCCTCCCCAGTCATGTGAAATCCTCCCTTTCATGGTGGCTGAACTTCCAAAATCTTCAACAGGGAGTCTGCTGGGATCAACTTCCTCTGAAGGTGCTCACATCGGATGCAAGGCAGAGAGGCTGGGGCGCCGTAGTAGAAGGATCTCATTTTCAGGGGTTGTGGCCCCCAAACATCAGGTCCAACTCCTCAAACCTGAGGGAACTAAAGGCGGTAGAGGAAGCACTAAAAGATGCATCTGTCCTCATTCAAGGTCACCATGTACGTGTAATGTCTGACAACATGACCACAGTGGTCTACCACCGACACCAGGGAGTCACGAAATACACCAGCCTGAAACTAACCGCTGCAATGATTTTTTCCTGAGTGGAAAAACACCTTCTATCCATCACAGCAGTGCATATAAAAGGATCAGACAATGCCCAAGCGGACTTCCTCAGCAGGAGGGACTTCCATCTGGGGGAGTGGTCTCTAAACCACAAAGTCTTCCTATCCCTGGTTTGGAGGTGGGGAAGTCCCAACGTGGATCTGTTTGCCAACAGTCAGAACACAAAGTCGAGCACCTTCTTCTCCCTCAACCTCTCAAGCGAAGCGCAAGGACTGGATGTCTTCTCCTATCCTTGAAAGTTCGCTCTGGCGTACGCCTTCCCGCCAATTCCTACGTTAGCAAGAACACTTCAAAAAGATCCGGGCAGACCGAGTCACAACGATTCTGGTGGCACCTATGTGGCCAGGAAGAAGCTGGTATGGAGCATTGACAGACATGTCTCAAGAGGGTCCCATAGTTCTGCCCCAGATGGTCGACCTTCTTCAGCAGGGACCCCTGCTACACCCGGACACAGGTTGAACCTTGCGGCCTGCTTAGTGAGGCCGAGATTCTGAGAGCCAGAGGTCTCTCAGATGACGTAATACAGACCTTAGAAAAAAGTAAGAAACCAGTAACCAACGCCATCTATGGCAAGGTTTCATCCTGGTGTTTCCCAAATAAGCCCGATCCATTCCATCCCAATATTGCACAAATTTTAGAATTTCTCCAGAGGCGACTGGATCTAGGGCTCTCACCTAGTACTCTGAAGGTTCAGGTGTCAGCACTTAGTTCCTTCTTTGATCAGCATTTAGTGGGCCACCGCTGGGTTAGACGTTTCATGAATTTCTGCAACTAGGATTCGCCCTAGGCTCCATGTCCAGACCCCTCCTTGGGATTTGAACCTAGTCCTGCATAATGGCTGCGTTACACCGCATTATGCCGCGGTGTAACGCAGTCTGTTAACGCTATTAACCCTGTGTGACCCTGTGTAACCCTGTGTGACCGACTTTTTACTATTGATGCTGCCTATGCAGCATCAATAGTAAAAAGATCTAATGTTACAAATAATAAAAAAAATAAAAATCATATTCTCACCTTCTGTCGCCTTTCCCGCTGCTCCTCGCCACGCTCCGGTCCATGCATTGCGGTCTCGCGAGATGATGACGTAGCGGTCTCGCGAGACCACTACGTCATCATCTCGTGAGAACGCAATGCATTCTTGGGACCGTAGCGTCGCGTGGAGCATCGGTAAACGCCTAGGCTGGATCCGGGGGCCGACGGAAGGTGAGTATATAACTATTTTTTATTTTCATTCTTTTTTTTAACGGTGCCCACATTGCTATATACTACGTGGGCTGTGTTAGATACTACGTGGGCTGTGTTAGATACTACGTGGGCTGTGTTATATACTGCATGGGCTGTTATATACTGCGTGGGCTGTGCTATATTACCTGGCTAGGCAATATACTACATCGCTGTGCTCTATACTACGTGGCCTGTGTTATATACTGCTTGGGCTGTGTTATATAATACGTCTCTGTGCTATATATTACGTGGCTGTGCAATATATTACGTGGCTGTGCAATATATTACGTGGCTGTGCAATATATAACGTGGCTGGGCAATATACTACGTGGGCTGTGCTATATACTACGTGGCCTGTGCTATATGCTATGTGGCTGTGCTATATGCTACATGGGCTGTGTTATATGCTATGTGGGCTGTGTTATATGCTATGTGGGCTGTGTTATATGCTACTTGGCTGTGGTATATTTCTCTGCTGTATCTGTGCATCATGAATCGTGCTCGTGGTATGTGTTAAAGAGGGAGGCCCACTGAGACTCTTTCCCCCGGGGCCCTGGCTTCACTGATTGGTCACAGCATTGGTCATGCCCGGCCGGCCGCGAACAATCAGCGACAGGCGCAGTCCGGCCGCGAATTGGCGCGGAATTTGAACCACGCTTCGCTAATTGGTCGTGCCCGGCCGGCCGAATCCTGTGTATAAATTGCATTATTCTGAAAACTTCAGAAATAAATTACATGCATATTCTAGAATACCCGATGCATTAGAATCGGGCCACCATCTAGTAACTTTTATATTTACACAGGTAAACAGGTGTGGAGTGGGAATATTCAACCACCCCCTCACTCTCACCATAATCGTTAATAGGAGCTGCAACCTGTTAATGCAGTGGATTGGTAGTTCATTTTGGTTAAATGGTAAAGACTGCAGCCGAACCGTGGCAGCTAGTTGGCTGCAATGATGACGTGGCAAAGAAAAGTCACATGACCAGCTGGGAATAGCAGCGCCAACATCAGTTTGAGGTGGTGGGGGGGGATAGATTATTTCTATTTTCTCTGGAACCCTAAGGGTTTAGCTGAGGTTGCTCTGTAGTGAATAACTCCTTCAGTTTCATCTTCTACACAATATGCATGGATTTAACTTACACTAGCAGCAAAGTTGTTTGCAGCTCATGGAAACTAAATACATTTTGCAAAGTTTAAAGTAAAAACTTCTCTAATCTCCTGTGTAACTTCCTGGCATGTCCATCTCTGTAACCAGTCTCCTGTGATAACATTGTGTCCTATGTAACCTCTCGTGTCAGTCACGTAGGATCATTTCAGGAGGCTGATGGGGGTCAGGAGGGCGACCAGTGCAATTTTCTTATTTGCTTTACCCAATTCTCAGTGGCTATTCTGCAGACAAATCACAAAATCAAGCACAATTAGATGTGGCTTTTCCACTACTGATATCCCTGTGAATTTTTGTGAAATAGTTGCAGAGATTGTCCGCAGTGTGGGGGTGAACTTAGCCTCTCTGCTGCCTGAGGCAGACTGCAAAATGGCGCCCCTGGGAGTAAATTTTTTAAATTGGTAAAAAATGGCACGTCTTCTCCAACAGAACAAGCCTTAATGTCCCGAAAACTTAGCCAATCACAAGTGCAGCACACAGGACTCTCCGGGGCTCTCTCCGTCCCATTGGGTTGAGCGAGGGATGTGGGAGCGGGAAGGGGGAAGAGTGCCACTGACCGACCGCCGCTTGCGAGAAACATGGCTGGTTGCCTGTATGTACCAAGGGGCGACATTGGACGTGGTGTGTAAGTTATGGCCAGTCAGTCCTGCAGCAGAGACGTATGTGAATGGTGCCATGCATCCTGCACCAGAGGCGTACATAGAAATTATGGGGCCCCATGGCAGAAGTTCAGATTTCTACATTCCAAAAAATGGTAATCACCACTACCTAAAAGGGAAGTCAGTGACCCCCAAGATGCATATTGAGCTACTATATAGTGGTATAAGGGCTCAGCTCCGGTAAAATACAGACTAGAACAGGACAATTTCCTGAGGAAATTGTTTACATCTAATACCAATGAGGAGATTTTGGTGCCCCCCTATGACAGGTCTATTCGTCAATGAATGAAGTAAGGAGCCGCATATAACATGTATTCTCCCCTCTCTCCTCCTCTTTAGGCTATGTTCACACATGGAAGGTTTTGCTGCATTTTTACCTTGGTTTTATGCTCATCTAAACCTGCATTTTTTATAGCTGTGAACACACATTGGTTTTATTTGCAGAAAGTGAAACCTGCACAGGTTTCGCTGCGATTTGGAAAGAATGCACGTCAGTTCTTTTCAGCGCTTTTGCAGCGTGCTATGGGCGAAAACACAGAAATGCAGTGTGTGTACATAGCCTTAGGGTATGTTCTCAGCATCTGGAGGGGCTGCGTCTTGGAAGCAGTGTCTCCGGACCTGTGGGAACCCGCGGGTGAACGCTGGGAGACCGCAGCTGCCCTGTACTCACGATCTGCAGTGGGTGCAGGGCGGCTTCTCCCTGCATTCACCCGATGGAGAGCTCTTCCAACTCCGCAGCATGAAATGAACATGCTACGGTGATGCGAAAGTCCCAAAACCCGCACAGCAGCTAAAATAACGCTGCGGAGGGGAGAAACATAGTGAGGATGGGATTTCTGGAAGACTAGTGTCATAGTGTCATACTGAATTGGCAGGAGAAAAAAAAATCACAGCATGCTGAGTAGCAGAGTATATTGGACGGCATGCAAACATTCAAATCAGTGAGTGCTGGCAGAACATTGGACTGCACTTGGATGACATCTGAGTGCAGTTTGATTTCCGCAAAGTGATAAGATAAAGAAGATAGAAATTTTTTTCCTCCATCTTCTCAGTGTGCTCCGATTCACTCATGAGATTATTGGATCATGTTAAGCCAACACTCTGATCAGAGGCATTAACCCCTTAACCCCCAAGGGTGGTTTGCACGTTAATGATCAGGCCAAATTTTACAATTCTGACCACTGTCCCTTTATGAGGTTATAACTCTGAAACGCTTCAACACATCCAGATGATTCTGACATTTTCTCGTGACATATTGTACTTCATGATAGTGGTAACATTTCTTTGATATTACCTGCATTTATTTGTGAAAAAAATGGAAATTTGGTGAAAAGTTTGAAAATTTCTCAATTTTTCAAATTTGAATTTTTATGCCCTTAAATCACAGAGATCTCTCACACAAAATACTTAATAAGTAACATTTCCCACATGTCTACTTAACATCAGCGCAATTTTGGAATAACATTTTTTTTTTGTTAGGGAGTTATAAGGGTTAAAAGTTGACCAGCAATTTCTCATTTTTACAACACCATTTTTTTTAGGGACCACATCACATTTGAAGTCACTTTGAGGGGTCTATATGATAGAAAATACCCAAGTGTGACACCATTCTAAAAACTGCACCCCTCAAGGTGCTCAAAACCACATTCAAGAAGTTTATTAACCCTTCAGGTGTTTCACAGGAATTTTTGGAATGTTTTAAAAAAAATTTGAACATTTAACTTTTTTTCACAAAAAATGTACTTCAGCTCCAATCTGTTTTATTTTCCCAAGGGTAACAGGAGAAATTGGACCCCAAAAGTTGTTGTCCAATT
Organism: Ranitomeya variabilis; assembly: GCF_051348905.1. Taxonomy (NCBI): domain Eukaryota; kingdom Metazoa; phylum Chordata; class Amphibia; order Anura; family Dendrobatidae; genus Ranitomeya; species Ranitomeya variabilis. Next base: position 183,419,284 of record NC_135233.1, on the reverse strand, counting down.
TGTCCTGAGTACGCTGATACCCCATATGTGGGGATAAACCACTGTTTGGGCGCATGGCAGAGCTCGGAAAAGGAGCGCCGTTCGACTTTTCAATGCAAAATTGACTTGAATTGAGATCGGGCGCCATGTCGCGTTTTGAGAGCCCCTGATGTGCCTAAACAGTGGAAACCCCTCACAAATGACACCATTCTGTAAAGTAGACCCCCTAAGGAACTTATCTAGATGTGTTGTGAGAACTTTGAACCCCCAATTGTTTCACTACAGTTTATAACGCAGAGCCATGAAAATAAAAATAAAAAATTCCACAAAAATGATTTTTTTTATCCCCCAATTTTTTATTTTCCCAAGGGTACCAAGAGAAATTGGACCCCAAAAGTAGACCCCCCAAGGAACTTATCTAGATGTGTTGTGAAAACTTTGAACCCCCAAGTGTTTCACTACAGTTTATAACGCAGAGCTGTGAAAATAAAAAATCATTTTTTTCACACAAAAATTATTTTTTAGCCCCCAATTTGTTATTTTTCCAAGGGTACCAAGAGAAATTGGACCCCAAACATTTTTGTCCAATTTATCCCGAGAACGCTGATACCCCATATGTTGGGGTAAACCCTTGATTGGGCGAACGGGAGAGCTCAGAAGGGATGGAGCACTGTTTTACTTTTTCAACGCAGAATTGGCTGGAATTGAGACTGGACGCCATGTCGAGTTTGGAGTGCCCCTGATGTGCCTAAACAGTGGAAACCCCTCAATTCTAACTCCAATCCTAAGCCGAACACACCCCCATCCCTAATCCCAACCCTAACCATAACCCTAACCACACCCTGATCCCGAACACACCCATAACCCTAATCCCAACCCTAGCCACACCTCTAACCCCAACACACCGGTAACCCTAATCGCAACCCTAATCCCAATCGTAAATGTAATCCACACCCTAATTCTAACTTTAGCCCTAACCCTAACTTTAGCCCCAATCTTAACCCTAACTTTAGCCCCAACCCTAACTTGAGCCCCAACCCTAACCCTAATTTTAGCCCCAATCCTAACCCTAACTGTAATGTGACAATGGAAATAAGTACATTTTTTAAATTTTATTATTTTTCCCTAACTAAGGGGGCGATGAAAGGGGGTTTGATTTACTATTTATAGCGGGTATATTAGCTGATTTTAATGATTGGCATCTGTCACACACTAAAAGACCCTTTTTATTGCAAAAAATATTTTTTGGCATCACCACATTTTGAGAACTATAATTTTTCCATATTTTGGTCCACAGAGTCATGTGAGGTCTTGTTTGTTGTGGGACGAGTTGATGTTTGTATTTGTACCATTTCCGGGCACGTGACATTTTTTGATCGCTTTTTATTCTGAGTTTTGTGAGGCAGAATGATCAAAAACCAGCAATTCATAAATTTCTTTTGGGGAAGGGGGGGCTTTTTTACCATTCCACGTTTGGTAAAATTGATAAGGCAGTTTTATTCTTCGGGTCAGTACAATTACAGCGATATCTCATTTATAACATTTTTTTTTTATGTTTTGGCGCTTTTATACTATAAAAACTATTTTATATAAAAAATAATAATTTTTGCATCGCTTTATTCTGAGGACTATAACTTCTTTATTTTTTCGCTGATGATACTGTATGGAGGCTCGTTTTTTGCGGGACACGATGACATTCTCACGGTACCATGTTTATATCCGTCTTTTTGATCGCGTGTTATTCCACTTTTTGTATGATAATAAAGCGTTGTTTTTTGCCTTGCTTTTTTTTTTTACGGTGTGCACTGAAGGGGTTAACTAGTGGGACAGTTTTATAGGTCGGGTCGTTACGGATGCTGCGATACTAAATATGTGTACTTTATTATTTATTGGAACTATTTATATTTTTTATTCTTTATTTAGGAATTTTTAAAATTTTTTTTTTTTTAAACATGTAAATATTTTTTTTTTACTTTGTCCCAGGGTGGGACATAATGCTATAGTGTCAGATCGCTGATCTGACACTTTGCAAAGCACTATGTTAGATCAGCGATCTGACAGACAGGCAGTGCTCCAGGCCTGCAGGACCCGGAAGGAGCCATGCGGCCATTTTGGATCCGGCCAGATATCATAAGGTTATAACAATCCAGCCGTAAATAAAAATAACAATTAAGTCAATATAGTTGGCTGAGTGCACATACCGTGGACCCTGGAATGTGGGCATCCCCACAGGTGTAAGTTCGGTGTCTGAGAAAGATAAAGCAATTGTCCAAAGAAGGAGGGTCACATACTGTGACAGGAACTCATCCTAAATCCCTCATGCGTGCAAAATAGCACAATACAAATTGGAACAAGAGCGCAGAAAAAAATGTATTATAGTGGAGAAAGTTAAATTCCTGCAATGTCAAATAGATATGCTGCGCTGCAAAAGAACCAGCTGGTAATCACAGGGTAAAGCCCATGTAAATAGCTCGAGAGTCCCTAGGACAATAGAGATAATGGCAGCAGGGAGCCCCTGGATGAAGGGAAGAAGATGGATGGTGTGGAAAGATGGGAGTGTGGGAGAGCCCAAAGCTGCAATAATCAGCTGACACCCGGCCGCGATCGGCTAGCTTCCCCCGTGAGCATATACGTCATATGGGATTAAGGGGCTAATGATACCATTATACAACAGGGGAACTGCGCAAAAGAGTCCACCACAGTCATTCTCAGGAATAGTGGGGGCTGGGGGTCCTTCCTGCAAAGGAGAGAGCAGCCCTACATATGGAGCCAGGAGGGGGCAGCATCAATTACTGACACTGCCATCTACTGGCCACTGTAATTGTCACATGCTGAGGAGATTTCTGGCTCTGAGCTCCTCCTGCTTTGTCCCTCACTGCCACTGTCCTGATCAGCCTGGAGGGTGAGGGGGAGAGAAGACAGAGGAGGAGCCAGTGCTGGAGGCAGCACTGAGCTCTGCACAGGAGCAATGCTCTGGACTTTGTGCATCAGTCTCTTGCATTGAGCGCTCCCACTGCCGCCCAGCAGGTGGCGCAGCCTGAGGCAACAAGCTCAAGTTGCCTCATTATAGGTGCGCCCCTGGCAGTGTGATAGGCCCTTAGTTTTCTTCTATTTTTGGGGGGGTGTTACATGTTTCCGCAATGAAATCCCCCATAAAACTGACGCACAATAATTTGCTTCTGTGCACACGACCTACCGGTGAATCTGGATGCTAATCCTCTTTTTATGCTTGCTTTGGTTCTCAGGTAAGGAATTGGACTATGTTGAGAGCGTCAGGAACCTGGGCCCCCTGTGTGATGCTGTTCATGCTCTTTTCATGTCTTTGCCTAATGAGAAGTATGAGGAGGCGTTTCATCAGTGGTTTCAGTGGACCAACAACTGTGAGGTAAGCTTGCTTGAGATTTTTTAGTATTTGGGAAGTTGATCCCAAAAGTATGACAGTTCTAACGGTCTTCTGCAACTGAACATATGTGCATTGTTCTGCACAGATAAGTATGGAATTTACTTTGTTTTAACCTCTTCCTAACTTGGTGATTTTTCCACCTTTTTTTCTGTCCTTTCTTCCCAGAGTCATGTTTTTTTTTTCCAGTCAATATGGTCATATGAAGTTGTGTTTTCTTTTTGTTGTTGTGTTATTATTTGTAGTTTTGAATAACACCATACATTTTGTCATTCAATACACTGGAGAACAGGAAAAAAATGCCAATACGGTGAAAATGCACAAAGCATGCAATTCCACAAGTCATCAATAGTAAAAAGATATAATGCTGCCCGTCTGTCCTCATATGCAGTCTAGCTGACTGCGCCTGTGCGGACACCCTGCCTGTGAATCCCAGCCCCACAGTGTCTTCTAATTTATTCACATTGCGGGGCTGGGATTCACAGGCAGGGCGGCCGCACAGGCGCAGTCAGCTAGACTGCATATGAGGACAGACGGGCAGCGCTCACTGCGCCTGCCCAAGGCAGGAGAAAACAGCGCAGGCGCCGGCTCATTTCAAAACAGCGGTGAGGAGGCGGCGCCCACGCCAAGAAGATTTGAGTGACGGCTGTGTGGCGTCTGCAGCAGGGGGGTAAGGCCTGCCTCCTTGACTGAAGAAAAGGTATTTAGGACAAATTACAAAACTGATTATTTCGGCAGTTACAGCACCCAGAACTAAAAGAGCCACCTTGTCAGAATGCAGCATTACTGCTGCACAAGGTGGCTCTTTTGGTTAAAAACGCCTGGGGGGGGGGGGGGTGACAGGTTCCCTTTAAATTTAAGTAATGAATCACTCATTACAACATCATACGGCAGAGAGTTCCATAATCTCACTGCTCTTACAGTAAAGAACTCGTGTCTTTTGTTACGCTTAAACCTTCTTTCCTCCAGACGTAGAGGATGCCCCTTGTCCCTGTCTCAGGTCTATGATTAAAAAGATCATCAGAAAGGTCTTTGTACTGTCCCCTCATATATTTATACATTAACATAAGATCACCCCTTAGTCTTCGTTTTTCCAAACTAAATATAGCCCCAAGTGTAATAACCTATCTTGGTATGGCAGACCCCCCAGTCCTCTAATAACCTTGGTCGCTCTTCTCTGCACCCGCTCTAGTTCAGCTATGTCTTTCTTAGGGTATGTTTCCACGGTCAGGAAACGCTGCTTGTTTGACGCTGCGCAGAGCTGCAGCGTCAAACAAGCAGCGTCCAGATGTTCCAGCATAGTGGAGGGGATTTTATGAAATCCCGTCTCCACTATGCGTGGAAACCCGCATGCGGCGGCCCTGCGACTACGGACATGCTGCACGTCTTTTCAGATCGCAGCATGTCCGTACACCTTGCGGGGACGCAGCGTCCCCGCAAGGCATATCACAGGGCGCTATGGGAGAGAGCGATCATCCCGGATGTGAAGAGTTAACACATCCGGCATGATCGCGTCCCAGAAAGGGGGCGGGGCTTAGCGCCGAGCGGCTTCGCCGCTGCGGAGATACCGCCGGCCATCCTGACAGTGGAAACATACCCTTATACACCGGAGACCAGAACTGTACACAGTATTCTAAGTGTGGTCGAACTAGTGACTTGTATAGAGGTAAAATTATGTTCTCCTCATGAGCATCTATGCCTCTTTTAATGCATCCCATTATTTTATTTGCCTTTCTAGCAGCTGCCTGACACTGGCCACTAAATGTGAGTTTGTCATCCGCCCATACTCCCAGGTCTTTTTCATTGATGGTTTTGCCCAGAGTTTTAGAATTAAGCACATAGTTATACATCTTATTACTTCTACCCAAGTGCATGACCTTACATTTATCCCCATTAAAGCTCATTTGCCATTTATGAGCCCAAGCTTCTAGTTTACATAAATCATCCTGTAATATAAAATTGTCCTCCTCTGTATTGATTACCCTGCAGAGTTTAGTGTCATCTGCAAATATTGAAATTCCACTCTGTATGCCCCCTACAAGATCATTAACCCCTTTCTGACCTCGGATGGGATAGTACGTCCGAGGTCAGATACCCCGCTTTGATGCAGGGCTCCAGCGGTGAGCTCGCATCAAAGCCGGGACATGTTAGCTGTTTTGAACAGCTGACATGTGCCCGCAATAGCGGCGGGTGAAATCGCGATTCACCCGCCGCTATTAACTAGTTAAATGCCGCTGTCAAACGCAGACAGCGTCATTTTATCCAGCGCTTCCGGCCGGGCGGCCAGAAATGAGCGCATCGCTGACCCCTATCACATGATCGGGGGTCAGCGATGCTTCTAAATAGTAACCATAGAGGTCCTTGAGACCTCTATGGTTACTGATCGCTGGTAGCTGTGAGCGCCACCCTGTGGTCGGCGCTCATAGCACACCTGCATTTCTGCATAGCAGCGATCTGATGATTGCTGCTATGTAGCAGAGCCGATCGCGTTGTGCCAGCTTCTAGCCTCCTATGGAGGCTATTGAAGCATGGCAAAAGTTCAAAAAAAAAAGTAAAAAAAAAAATGTGAAAAAAAATAAAAAAATATAAAATTTTTAATTACCCCCCTTTCGCCCCATTCAAAATAAATCAATTAAAAAAAATCAAACCTATACACATATTTGGTATCGCCGCGTTCAGAATCGCCCGATCTATCAATAAAAAAAAAAGCATTAACCTGATCGCTAAACAGCGTAGCGAGAAAAAAATTAGAAACACCAGAATTACTTTTTTTGGTCGCCGCGACATTGCATTAAAATGTAATAACGGGCGATCAAAAGAACGTATCTGCACCGAAATGGTATCATTAAAAACGCCAAATCGGCATGCAAAAATAAGCCCTCAACCAACCCCAGATCATGAAAAATGGAGACGCTACGGGTATCGGAAAATGGCGCAATTTTTTTTTTTTTTTTTTTTTTTTTTAGCAAAGTTTGGATTTTTTTTTCACCACTTAGATAAATCTTATCTGCATCTCAAAAATATTTCTAGAATTCGCCCTTTTCTTACTTTCGACTCTGCAAAAACTCTTACTGTTTCACTCATTCATTCTCGTCTGGACTATTGTAACTCTCTCCTAAACGGCCTCCCTCTTACCAAACTCTCCCCGCTCCAATCTGTACTGAATGCTGCTGCCAGGATTATATTCCTCACCAACCGTTGCACCGATGCCTCTACCCTATGCCAGTCATTACACTGGTTACCCATCCACTCCAGAATCCAGTACAAAACTATTAGGGTATGTTTCCACGTTCAGAAAACGCTGCATGTTTGACGCTGCGTAGAGCCAGATGTTACAGCATAGTGGAGGGGATTTCATGAAATCCCGTCTCCACTATGCATTAAAAGACGCATGCGGCAGACCCGCGAAAACGGACATGCGGCGCGTCTTTTAAGAACGCAGCATGTCCTTACATTGCAGAAACAACGCAAGGACAACGCAGGTGACCTGCCACTGTGACCTCAGGTGCAGATTTGGTCTGGATTTTACCTGCATAAAATCCTGATGCAATCCTGAACTTGGACACATACCCTCACCCTCATTCCCAAAGCGCTCCATGACTCAGCACCACCCTACATCTCCTCCCTGGTCTCAGCCTACCTCCCTACCCGTGCTCTCCGTTCTGCTAATGACCTGAGGTTAGCATCCTCAATAATCAGAACCTCCCACTACCGTCTCCAAGACTTTTCACGTGCTTCGCCAATTCTTTGGAATGCGCTACTCAGGTTAATACGAATAATCCCCAATCACCACAGTTTTAAGCGTGCCCTAAAAACGCCTTTGCTCAGACTGGCCTACCACCTCAACGCATTAACCTAATTATCCCTGTGTGGCCCATGGTCCATATAAGTTAAACCAAAATCAGGTTTCTCGCATCATGTTCTCATACACTTTATGCAGTTAATAGCACTCTGTGTCTGTACTGCTACATACTTAGGCTGTTAACTGGTTCATGCATCTTTACGTGAACACTCGATCCTTACACTATAGCTGGTCCGAACAACGAAAGCAATTGTTACCATCCACTTCTCGTGTCTCCCCTTTTTCCTCATAGTTTGTAAGCTTGCGAGCAGGGCCCTCACTCCTCTTGGTATCTGTTTTGAACTGTGATTTCTGTTATGCTGTAATCTCTATTGTCTGTACAAGTCCCCTCTATAATTTGTAAAGCGCTGCGGAATATATTGGCGCTATATAAATAAAATTATTATTATTTTCCCCAATTTTTATATGTGATTTTTATATGTGAGATGAGTTTTACTCTTGATTTACACCATTCATTGTTCCATATAATACTGAGAAACAGAAAAAATGCCAAGTTAAAATTGGGGGAAAAGAACAGAATTCTCTTTGTTTCTTGGGCTTCATTTTTTTCACTGTTAAGTGTGCAATATCATTATTCCTTAGGTCAGCAAGAGTACAGCTATGACATATGTTTTTTTTTTTTTTTTTTTTTTTTTTTTTAAAAAGGTATTTTATTAGACTTAGTTTTTTTATTTTTATGTTCATGGAGCTATGAAGGCTCTTCTCTTTTTTTCCTCACACTAAGGCCGGCGTCACACTGGCGAGTTTTACGGACGTAAGAGCGCAGAAATTACGTCCGTAAAACTCGCAAAATAAACGGCACAATTATTCTCAATGGGGCTGCTCCTATCAGCCGTATATTACGGATCCGTATTATACGGCTTTCTACGGCCGTACAAAATCGCAGCATGCTGCGTTTGTCAGCGCATTGCGCAAAAAAATCGCCAATGAAAGTCTATGGGGGCGAGAAAAATACGGATTCCACACGGACCAGCAGTGTGACTTGCGAGAAATACGCAGCGGTGTTAGTGAAAAGTCGGTAATTCAATTGCCGGCTTTTCGTTTCTCCTGCACAAACCCGACAGGATATGAGACATGGTTTACATATAGTAAACCATCTCATATCCCCTTTTTTTTGCATATTCCACACTACTAATGTTAGTAGTGTGTATGTGCAAAATTTCAGCGCTGTAGCTGCTAAAATAAAGGGTTAAATGGCGGAAAAAATTGGCGTGGGCTCCCGCGCAATTTTCTCCGCCAGAATGGTAAAGCCAGTGACTGAGGGCAGATATTAATAGCCAGGAGAGGGTCCATGGTTATTGGCCCCCCCATGGCTAAAAACATCTGCCCCCAGCCACCCCAGAAAAGGCACATCTGGAAGATGCGCCTATTCTGGCACTTGGCCACTCTCTTCCCACTCCCGTGTAGCGGTGGGATATGGGGTAATGAAGGGTTAATGCCACCTTGCTATTGTAAGGTGACATTAAGCCAGATTAATAATGGAGAGGCGTCAATTATGACACCTATCCATTATTAATCCAATTGTTTGAAAGGGTTAAAAAACACACACACATGATTTAAAAGTATTTTAATGAAATAAACAGCGGTTGTTTTAATATTTTATTGCTCTCTCAATCCATTTGCAGGCCCTCGCTTGGCAAAATAATAATCGCACAAGATACATACCCTCAGCTGAACCGTCATGTCCCACGATGTAATCCATCTGAAGGGGTTAAAATAATTTACAAGCAGGAGCCCTGCTAATGCAGCTGTGTGCTCGTGCTTGTAGTTCCCCGGCGAATGAATGAAATGTAGGTCGTTGACCTACATTTCCTTCAGTCGCGGTGATGCGCCCCCTGGTGGATGTCCTCATATGACCTGGAGCGTGGGAAAAAGTTCCCAGGCTGCAGTTCATGAGAACATCCAGCAGGGGCGCATCACCGCGACTCAATGTAAGTACAGATCACTGCTTTCCTTTCAGCACCCGGGGATTACAGGCACGAGCGAGTGGTTTATCGCAGCTCGTGCCTGTAATATTAGTTAACCCCTTCAGATGGATTACCTCGTGGGACGTGATCGGACATCAGAAGGTATGTATCTTGTGCATTTATTATTTTGCCAAGCGAGGGCCTGCAAATGGATTGAGAGAGCAATAAATTATTAAAACAACCGCTGTGTTTATTTATTTCATTAAAATACTTTTAAATCATGTGTCTGTGTGTTTTTTAACCCTTTCAAACAATTGGATTAATAATGGATAGGTGTCATAATTGACGCCTCTCCATTATTAACCTGGCTTAATGTCACCTTACAATAGCAAGGTGGCATTAACCCTTCATTACCCCATATCCCACCGCTACAGGGAGTGGGAAGAGAGTGGCCAAGTGCCAGAATAGGCGCATCTTCCAGATGTGCCTTTTCTGGGGTGGCTGGGGGCAGATGTTTTTAGCCACGGGGGGGGGGGGGGGCAATAACCATGGACCCTCTCTAGGCTATTAATATCTGCCCTCAGTCACTGGCTTTACCACTCTGGCGGAGAAAATTGCGCGGGAGCCCACGCCAATTTTTTCCGCCATTTAACCCTTTATTTTAGCAGCTACAGCGCTGAAATTTTGCACATACACACTACTAACATTAGTAGTGTGGAATATGCAAAAAAAAAGGGGATATGAGATGGTTTACTGTATGTTAACCATGTCTCATATCCTGTCGGGTTTGTGCAGGAGAAATGAGAAGCCGGCAATTGAATTACCGGCTGTTCACAGATATCGCGCTGAATGAAATCTAAATACAGAATATATATATATGTGTCTCAATGACACATATATATATACTGTATATATGTTTTCCCGAACATTTGAGCACATAAATCCATTAGATGTCGGTTTTGCAAGCCTGCGCGAAAATCTCGCAGTACGGATGCCATACGGATTACATACGGAGGATGCCAAAATACACTGACACACCCTGACTACGGATCAATATTTTGGGAACATTTCTCCGTATTACGGCCGTAGTACGGACGTATAATACGTGGCGTATTGTCTTACGCCAAGTGTGACGCCGGCCTAAGACGTAAATTTCATTGGTTCCCTTTTATACATACATTTTGATCACTTTGTATTGCTTTTTTCCTCCGCGGTGTTGTGTCCAAAAAATGGAAAATTTAACGTTTTAATTTTTATTTTTACTTTTAACCACATTTCTCATGCGGGTTTAAAAAAAAAAAAAAAAACCTTTCGATTTTGATAAATCAGAGGTTTACAAACACAACAATGATTATTTTATTTATTTTTTCGTTTCTTTACTTTTTAACTAGGAAAAAAGCAGACCATTCAAATTTATTGTTTTTTATATTTCAAAACTTTGACCTTTGTGTGCTTTCACTGTATTTATGCTGCGATACTTCAGTAATATTATATACTGCAATATGTCAGTATAAAAACCTAAAGAAATGAACTGTAATGTAAGTTGTTATGAATGCAATAATGCAATGTGTAGTTGCGTGTTCACACTGGCCACTAAACAGACAGTGAAGCGGGGTCGCTGCTGGAAGAGGCAAGAGTGGAGCATTGGTGCAGGCCGCAGGTTGGGATTAGGGGATGTTCGTATGTGTGTCGCTGTGGGTGTTCGGTGGTGCGGGGGGCTCTGCCGACATTTTGTGAAAGCCCAGAGCCCCAACACTTACATGGTTTACTATGCGGTGGACTCCGAGAAAATGGCTGCCATGGGGTGGCGCATGCGCAGATGGAGATCTCGGCACTAAGCTCTTGGGAGATGAGATCTCAGTACCAAGATCTCCATCTGCACATGCGCCGCCCTTGGCAGCAATTTTCCCGAAGTCCACCGCATAGAAAACTATGTAAGTTTGTGGGCTCTGGGCTTCAACAAAATGTTGGCGGAGCCCCTGCACCACCGATCACCCGCAGCGGCGCACATCCGAACACCCCCTCATCCCAGCCTGCAGCAACGCTCCACTCTTGCCTCCTCCAGCAGCGACCATGGACCCTGCTGCACCGCTGACACCAACCCTGGTAAGCAATAAGACGTATGGATTGTAAGAAGCACCATTTTATTAAAAAAAATAAATACATTTTCTATTTTTCTCCTCACAATTTGGGGTGCATCTTATAATCCGATGTGTCTTATAAACCACAAAATGCGGTGAGTAAATACCCTGCAGTAAATAAATAGCATAAAATAGTGCATGATATTAACATAGGGTACTTGGTTAACATAATTTTGATAAAAACATATGGTGAGGTTTTAATACTAGACGTTAGGGCTGTCCCGAATAGGGTCACTTTGATGTGGTGGGATGGCTTTTCCATTTTTTTTTTTAATCAAAATTTTTACCCAAGTGCCCTATTGCTAGTTATTTATTTACTTCAGGGTGTTTGCTCACTTTTTTTATCTTGGGTTTTGAATACTTCAGTATAGTAGATAGTCTTAATCATGATGTCCAATGAAGCCTAGCTGTAGGTTGGCAACTAACAGCAATTGGGGTCTGTGGGAGGGACGAAGGGTGCCTGGATTGGATGCTTTGGCAGGATTGCAATGATTTACAGTGGCATTTACCGGGTTAACAGAAGTGATAAGAGCTCCCTCCAGTCACTACTGTTGTGTGGAATGGGCTCATGACTCCATTCACCCTCCTCGTGACGTAATGGTACATTTTGAGGTAGGAATTGATTAAAATGATTATTATAAAGCACAGATAATAAAAATAAACAGGCCATTTAGCGCTTCTCTGTGGTTCAAATAGCAAAAAGTAGGTTTCATAGCTGAAAGCATGAAAATACCCAAGGGGTTGTAGGCACCGTATCCACCATACACAGAAACCTCTGTATCCTGCAAGGTTTGTCAAGTAGAAACATCCATCTCGAGGTGAAGACATCCGTAGAAAGATGTTAGACTCAGCAGGTGAGGTAGATTCTCTAAGGCCAATGTCCGGATGGGAATACAGTCCTCTGCCGTCTGCTCGACACTACAGGCTGGAGTTATCAAGGAGACTACAGGCAGGTGAGATGCTGGACACTGCAGTCAGGAAAGATGCTGGAAGCCGCAGGCTTTTGGGAGAAATCCAAGAGATTGCAGACAGCAGCTGAGCAGGTTATGGGATATAAAGACACTCAGAGTCTAGTAACTCTAGAGTCTTAACAACAAGACACAGGTGCATTCAAATTCCTTTGCCACTCCCAGGCCTGATTGTTACCACACCTGTTCTCAATCAAGAAATCACTTAAAGGGCCACTGTCACCCCCCTCCAGCCGTTATAAACTAAAAGAGCCACCTTGTGCAGCAGTAATGCTGCATTCTAACAAGGTGGCTCTTTTAGTTTTAGGTTCAAGCATACCCCAAATAAAACGTTTTTATACTTAGCCACAATTCCTGTCTCTAGCCAGGTAGGCGGGTCCTCACTCCCCAGCTTAGCCAGCTCCTCTGCCGTCACTCACATCTTCCTGCGCTTTCGGCGCTGCCCCCTCAGCGCTGTTATCGTTTCAAATCCGGCGCCTGCGCTGTGTACTGGTGTCCTGCGCAGACGCAGTAAGCTCTGGCCGTCTGATGTAATGGCTGATACCAGAGAACAAAAGACATCCACAGAACACCAGGATGGATCTGCTGCACAGCAAATAGCTGTAGGACCTGCGATGACGTCACTGCCATGTGATTGCCCTAACGGCAGAGGAGCTGGCCAAGCTGGGGAGTGAGGACCCGCCTACCTGGCTAGAGACAGGAATTGTGGCTAAGTATAAAAACGTTTTATTTGGGGTATGCTTGAACCTAAAACTAAAAGAGCCACCTTGTTAGAATGCAGCATTACTGCTGCACAAGGTGGCTCTTTTAGTTTATAATGGCTGGAGGGGGGTGACAGTGGCCTTTTAAATAAGACCTGCCTGACAAAGTGAAGTAGACCAAAAGATACTCAAAAGCTAGATATTATGCTGCGATCAAAAGAAATTCGGGAACAAATGAGAAACAAGTAATTGAGATTTCAGTCTGGAAAAGGTTATAAAACCATTTCTAAAGCTTTGGGACGTCCGCAAACTACAGTGAGAGCCATTATCCACAAACGGCAAAAACATGAAAGAGTTGTGCACCTTCCCTGGAGAGGCTGGCAGACCAAAACTACTCCAGGAGCGCAGTGACTACTCATCCAAGAGGTCACAAAAGACCCCACAACAACATCCAAAGAACTGCAGGCCTCACTTGCCTCAGTTAAGGTCAGTATTCATGACTTCACCATAAGAAAGAGACTGGGCAAAAAAAATGTGTGTCACGCACTGTGTAGGAAAGACTAAGTGCAACACGAAGGAATGAGGGGAAGGGAGCCCAACACTTAGGAAGGGGGAAGTGGAGACCCCTAGGCAGATCTAAAGTCACCCTGTCTACCCTAAACTGCTTCTGCACATATTATTGGGGGCTGCGGTTGGGGTGAGGCTCAAAAGTTTCCACATGCTTCTTGAGCAAAGACCTATGGAAGACATTGTGTATCTTAAGAGCCTGAGGTAGCTCAAGATGAAATGCTGCTGGATTAATGACGGCGGTTATTTTATAGGGACCAATAAATCTAGGTCCCAACTTCCTGGAAGGAACCTTGAACCTGATATTCCTGGTAGACAAGCACACAGTCATTCACATTCAGGTCCGGACCTGGCAAACATTTTCTGTCAGCCATGCGTTTGTACCTGTCCCCCATAATCTTCAAATTACTCAGAATCCCCCACCACACTGAGGAGAGTGACAAAGCAAAATGTTCCTCTTCCGGAACTCCTGAAGCCCCTCCCCTGCTAAAAGTACCATGGTAGATGGTAACCATATACATCAAAGAATGGTGACCTGCCTGTAGATTCTTGATGGTGATTATTGATAGCAAATTCTGCCAGCGGTAAGTAGGATGCCCAATCCTCCTGATTTTCGGGGACAAAATACTTGAGGTTAGTCTTCAAAATTCTGATTAACGTGCTTGGTCTGCCCATTCGACTGGGGCTGGAAGGCATAGTAAAAGGACAGCTGCACCCCTAGTTGAGAAGAGAACACCCTCCAGAACTTGGAAACAAACTGGGTCCCCCGATCTGACACTACATCGGAGGGAACCCCATGAAGCTTAATGATCTCATTTTTAAACACCTGAGCAAGAGTCTTGGCATATGGAAGTGCCAGTAGTGCGAAGAAATGAACCATTTTACTGAACCTACCTACAACCACTAAAACCTTGCCTGCAGATACCGGTAGGTCAGTAATAAAATCAATGGACAAGTGCATCCATGGCCTGCTAGAAATAGGTAGCGGAAGAAGAGTACCAGGCAGACGGGTATGCAATACCTTAGAACGTGCACAGATACATGTTCAACCACATCCCGATGAAAACTCAGCCACCAAAAACACTGAGAAATAAGGACCGCAGTTGCCTTACCACCTAGATGGCCAGCGAGCACAAGCACAGAGTTCTGATGTTCCTTAATTACTTTGCGGTACAAAGAGCCTTTCTGAAGGGCAGGAGGCAGGGGCATCCCCCTGGGCTTCCAACACCTCACCCCCCCAGCTCAGGGTACAATGCTGAAATGACTACCCCCTTCTGCAATATAAGGGCAGGGTTCTCATGATCACCACCACCAGAGAAGCTTCGGGAGAAAGCATCAGCCTTGACATTTTTGATCCCTGGACGGAAAGTGACAACAAGATTGAACCTAGTAAAAGAACGGGGACCATCTATGTTATGGTTCTCAATGGCAAGAGAACATAGCCCAGCATACATAGGAACTAGCTCTTGGAAGGATGGAAACTTAAACTGACCATGAACTAAACCTGCCGCACAACTAACAGTAGCCGGGTAGCGTAGCCTGCGTTTTATCCCTAGACGCCCAGCACCGGCCGGAGGACTAACTAATCCTGGCAGAGGAAAATATAGTCCTGGCTCACCTCTAGAGAAATTTCCCCGAAAGGCAGACAGAGGCCCCCACATATATTGGCGGTGATTTAAGATGAAAATGACAAACGTAGTATGAAAATAGGTTTAGCAAAATCGAGGTCCGCTTACTAGATAGCAGGAAGACAGAAAGGGTACTTTCATGGTCAGCTGAAAACCCTATCAATACACCATCCTGAAATTACTTTAAGACTCTAGTATTAACTCATAACATCAGAGTGGCAATTTCAGATCACAAGAGCTTTCCAGACACAGAAACGAAACTGCAGCTGTGAACTGGAACAAAATGCAAAAAACAAACAAGGACAAAAGTCCGACTTAGCTGGAAGTTGTCTGGTAGCAGGAACATGCACAGAAAGGCTTCTGATTACAATGTTGACCGGCATGGAAGTGACAGAGGAGCAAGGTTAAATAGCGACTCCCACATCCTGATGGGAACAGGTGAACAGAGGGGATGATGCACACAAGTTCAATTCCACCAGTGGCCACCGGGGGAGCCCAAAATCCAATTTCACAACAGTACCCCCCCCTCAAGGAGGGGGCACCGAACCCTCACCAGAACCACCAGGGCGATCAGGATGAGCCCTATGAAAGGCACGGACCAGATCGGAGGCATGAACATCAGAGGCAGTCACCCAAGAATTATCCTCCTGACCGTATCCCTTCCATTTGACCAGATACTGGAGTTTCCGTCTGGAAACACGGGAGTCCAAGATTTTTTCCACAACGTACTCCAACTCGCCCTCAACCAACACCGGAGCAGGAGGCTCAACGGAAGGCACAACCGGTACCTCATACCTGCGCAACAATGACCGATGAAAAACATTATGAATAGAAAAAGATGCAGGGAGGTCCAAACGGAAGGACACAGGGTTAAGAATCTCCAATATCTTGTACGGGCCGATGAACCGAGGCTTAAACTTAGGAGAAGAAACCCTCATAGGGACAAAACGAGAAGACAACCACACCAAGTCCCCGACACAAAGCCGAGGACCAACCCGACGCCGGCGGTTGGCAAAAAGCTGAGTCTTCTCCTGGGACAACTTCAAATTGTCCACCACCTGCCCCCAAATCTGATGCAACCTCTCCACCACAGCATCCACTCCAGGACAATCCGAAGATTCCACCTGACCGGAGGAAAATCGAGGATGAAACCCCGAATTACAGAAAAAAGGAGACACCAAGGTGGCAGAGCTGGCCCGATTATTGAGGGCAAACTCCGCTAAAGGCAAAAAAGCAACCCAATCATCCTGATCTGCAGACACAAAACACCTCAAATATGTCTCCAAAGTCTGATTCGTCCGCTCGGTCTGGCCATTAGTCTGAGGATGGAAAGCAGACGAGAAAGACAAATCTATGCCCATCCTAGCGCAGAATGCCCGCCAAAATCTAGACACGAATTGGGCTCCTCTGTCAGAAACGATATTCTCCGGAATACCATGCAAACGAACCACATTTTGAAAAAACAGAGGAACCAACTCGGAAGAAGAAGGCAACTTAGGCAGGGGAACCAAATGGACCATCTTAGAGAAACGGTCACACACCACCCAGATGACAGACATCTTCTGAGAAACAGGAAGATCCGAAATAAAATCCATCGAGATGTGCGTCCAAGGCCTCTTCGGGATAGGCAAGGGCAACAACAATCCACTAGCCCGAGAACAACAAGGCTTGGCCCGAGCACAAACGTCACAAGACTGCACAAAGCCTCGTATATCTCGTGACAGGGAAGGCCACCAGAAGGACCTTGCCACCAAATCCCTGGTACCAAAGATTCCAGGATGACCTGCCAACGCAGAAGAATGAACCTCAGAAATGACTTTACTGGTCCAATCATCAGGAACAAACAGTCTACCAGGTGGGCAACGATCAGGTCTATCCGCCTGAAAATCCTGCAAGGCCCGCCGCAGGTCTGGAGAAACGGCAGACAATATCACTCCATCCTTAAGGATACCTGTAGGTTCAGAATTACCAGGGGAGTCAGGCTCAAAACTCCTAGAAAGGGCATCCGCCTTAACATTCTTAGAACCCGGTAGGTATGACACCACAAAATTAAACCGAGAGAAAAACAACGACCAGCGCGCCTGTCTAGGATTCAGGCGTCTGGCGGACTCAAGATAAATTAAATTTTTGTGGTCGGTCAATACCACCACCTGATGTCTAGCCCCCTCAAGCCAATGACGCCACTCCTCAAAAGCCCACTTCATGGCCAAAAGCTCCCGATTCCCAATATCATAATTCCGCTCGGCGGGCGAAAATTTACGAGAAAAAAAAGCACAAGGTTTCATCACGGAGCAGTCGGAACTTCTTTGCGACAAAACCGCCCCAGCTCCGATTTCAGAAGCGTCGACCTCAACCTGAAAAGGAAGAGCAACATCAGGCTGACGCAACACAGGGGCGGAAGAAAAGCGGCGCTTAAGCTCCCGAAAGGCCTCCACAGCAGCAGGGGACCAATCAGCAACATCAGCACCCTTCTTAGTCAAATCAGTCAATGGTTTAACAACATCAGAAAAACCAGCAATAAATCGACGATAAAAGTTAGCAAAGCCCAAAAATTTCTGAAGACTCTTAAGAGAAGAGGGTTGCGTCCAATCACAAATAGCCCGAACCTTGACAGGATTCATCTCGATGGAAGAGGGGGAAAAAATGTATCCCAAGAAGGAAATCTTTTGACCCCCAAAAACGCACTTAGAACCCTTCACACACAAGGAATTAGACCGCAAAACCTGAAAAACCCTCCTGACCTGCTGGACATGAGAGTCCCAGTCATCCGAAAAAATCAGAATATCATCCAGATACACGATCATAAATTTATCCAAATAATCACGGAAAATGTCATGCATAAAGGACTGAAAGACTGAAGGGGCATTTGAAAGGCCAAAAGGCATCACCAAATACTCAAAGTGGCCCTCGGGCGTATTAAATGCGGTTTTCCACTCATCCCCCTGCTTAATTCGCACCAAATTATACGCCCCACGGAGATCTATCTTAGAGAACCACTTGGCCCCCTTTATGCGAGCAAACAAATCAGTCAGCAGTGGCAACGGATATTGATATTTAACCGTGATTTTATTCAAAAGCCGATAATCAATACACGGCCTCAAAGAGCCATCTTTCTTAGACACAAAGAAAAAACCGGCTCCTAAGGGAGATGACGAAGGACGAATATGTCCCTTTTCCAAGGACTCCTTTATATATTCTCGCATAGCAGCATGCTCAGGCACAGACAGATTAAACAAACGACCCTTAGGGTATTTACTACCCGGAATCAAATCTATGGCACAATCGCACTCCCGGTGCGGAGGTAATGAACCAAGCTTAGGTTCTTCAAAAACGTCACGATAGTCAGACAAGAATTCAGGAATCTCAGAGGGAATAGATGACGAAATGGAAACCAAAGGTACGTCCCCATGCATCCCCTTACATCCCCAGCTTAACACAGACATAGCGTTCCAGTCGAGGACTGGGTTATGAGATTGCAGCCATGGCAATCCAAGCACCAACACATCATGTAGACTATACAGCACAAGAAAGCGAATAATCTCCTGATGATCCGGATTAATTCGCATAGTTACTTGTGTCCAGTATTGTGGTTTATTACTAGCCAATGGGGTGGAGTCAATCCCCTTCAGAGGTATAGGAGTTTCAAGAGGCTCTAAATCATACCCACAGCGTTTGGCAAAGGACCAATCCATAAGACTCAAAGCGGCGCCAGAGTCGACATAGGCATCCGCGGTAATAGATGATAAAGAACAAATCAGGGTCACAGATAGAATAAACTTAGACTGAAAAGTGCCAATTGAAACTGACTTATCAAGCTTCTTAGTACGCTTAGAGCATGCTGATATAACATGAGTTGAATCACCACAATAAAAGCACAACCCATTTTTTCGTCTAAAATTCTGCCGTTCGCTTCTGGACAGAATTCTATCACATTGCATATTCTCTGGCGTCTTCTCAGTAGACACCGCCAAATGGTGCACAGGTTTGCGCTCCCGCAGACGTCTATCGATCTGGATAGCCATTGTCATGGACTCATTCAGACCCGCAGGCACAGGGAACCCCACCATAACATCCTTAACGGCATCAGAGAGACCCTCTCTGAAATTCGCCGCCAGGGCGCACTCATTCCACTGAGTAAGCACAGACCATTTACGGAATTTTTGGCAGTATATTTCAACTTCATCTTGCCCCTGAGATAGGGACATCAAGGCTTTTTCCGCCTGAAGTTCTAAATGAGGTTCCTCATAAAGCAACCCCAAGGCCAGAAAAAACGCATCCACATTGAGCAACGCAGGATCCCCTGGAGCCAATGCAAAAGCCCAATCTTGAGGGTCGCCCCGGAGCAAGGAAATCACAATCCTGACCTGCTGAGCAGGATCTCCAGCAGAGCGAGATTTCAGGGACAAAAACAACTTGCAATTATTTTTGAAATTTTGAAAGCAAGATCTATTCCCCGAGAAAAATTCAGGCAAAGGAATTCTAGGTTCAGATATAGGAACATGAACAACAAAATCTTGTAAATTTTGAACTTTCGTGGTGAGATTATTCAAACCTGCAGCTAAACTCTGAATATCCATTTTAAACAGGTGAACACAGAGCCATTCCAGGATTAGAAGGAGAGAGAGAGAGGAAGGCTGCAATATAGGCAGACTTGCAAGTGATTCAATTGAAAGCACACTCAGAACTGAAGGAAAAAAAAATAAATAAATTTTTTTCAGCAGACTTCTTTTTTCTCTCCTTTCTCTGCCAATTAATTTAACCCTTTGTGGGCCGGTCAAACTGTTATGGTTCTCAATGGCAAGAGAACATAGCCCAGCATACATAGGAACTAGCTCTTGGAAGGATGGAAACTTAAACTGACCATGAACTAAACCTGCCGCACAACTAACAGTAGCCGGGTAGCGTAGCCTGCGTTTTATCCCTAGACGCCCAGCGCCGGCCGGAGGACTAACTAATCCTGGCAGAGGAAAATATAGTCCTGGCTCACCTCTAGAGAAATTTCCCCGAAAGGCAGACAGAGGCCCCCACATATATTGGCGGTGATTTAAGATGAAAATGACAAACGTAGTATGAAAATAGGTTTAGCAAAATCGAGGTCCGCTTACTAGATAGCAGGAAGACAGAAAGGGTACTTTCATGGTCAGCTGAAAACCCTATCAATACACCATCCTGAAATTACTTTAAGACTCTAGTATTAACTCATAACATCAGAGTGGCAATTTCAGATCACAAGAGCTTTCCAGACACAGAAACGAAACTGCAGCTGTGAACTGGAACAAAATGCAAAAAACAAACAAGGACAAAAGTCCGACTTAGCTGGAAGTTGTCTGGTAGCAGGAACATGCACAGAAAGGCTTCTGATTACAATGTTGACCGGCATGGAAGTGACAGAGGAGCAAGGTTAAATAGCGACTCCCACATCCTGATGGGAACAGGTGAACAGAGGGGATGATGCACACAAGTTCAATTCCACCAGTGGCCACCGGGGGAGCCCAAAATCCAATTTCACAACACATCTAGCTTGCCTAGGGGTGAGATGTTTAGTCGATTGAAGATCTGAGAGGATCTTATGGTCAGTAATAACAGTAATGGGATGGACAACCCCCTCCAACCAATGTCGCCAGTCTTCAAATGCCAATTTAATCGCCAAAAGTTCCCTATTGCCCACATCATAATTTCTGTCAGCTGAAAACAATTTCTTAGAAAAGAAAGTGCATGGGTACGCCATTTACCCGGGGACAGACCCTGAGACAACACAGCTCTAACCCCCACCTCCGACGCATCAACCTCCACAACAAAGGGTTGAGAAACATCGGGTTGACTGAGTATAGGGGCTGTGGCAAAACATCTCTTTAGGAAGGAAAAGGACTGCAGTGCGCCATCCAACCATTTGGAAAAATCAGACCCCTTCCTTGTCATGCCAGTAAGGGGTTTCACAACTACAGAATAATTTTGGATTAATTTACGGTAAACGTTAGTAAAGCCCAAAAAACGTTGTAGGGACATCAGGTACCCCCAAAATGTTACCTCCTGGATGGCGAAAACACATTTTTCTCGTTTGGCATAAAGTTTGTTATCCCTTAATATTTGCAACACTTTTTTAACATGCCCCCGATGTGTCTCAAAATCCGGTGAGTAAACCAGCATATCGTCCAGATAGACCATCACAAACCTGCCCACCAAATGATGGAAAATATCATTAATGAAATGTTCATTGGTCAGATCGAGAGGCATGACCAGAAACTCGACATGACCCTCGGGGGAATTGAATGCTGTTTTCCATTCATCCCCTTCTCTGATTCTAACCAGGTTGTAGGCCCCCCTTAAATCTGACTTGGAGAACACCTTAGATCCCACGACCTGGCTGAACATATCTGAAATCAGAGAAAGAGGGTATGGATATTTGATGGTAATCTGATTTAATTCCTAGAAATATAAACCAGGACATAGACCTCCATCTTTTTTCATCACAAAGAAGAACCCTGCCACCATGGGCGAAGATGAGGGTCGGATATGTCCCTTCTCCACTTCTCCAGACTTTCCGCAATTAAATCCTTAACCCCTTCATGACCTTGGGATTTTTCGTTTTTCCGTGTTCGTTTTTCACTCCCCTCCTTCCCAGAGCCATAACTTTTTTATTTTTCCGTCAATTTGGCCATGTGAGGGCTTATTTTTTGCGGGACGAGTTGTACTTTTGAACGACATCATTGGTTTTACCATGTCGTGTACTAGAAAACGGGAAAAAAATTCCAAGTGCGGTGAAATTGCAAAAAAAGTGCAATCCCACACTTGTTTTTTGCTTGGCTTTTTTGCTAGGTTCACTAAATGCTAAAACTGACCTGCCATTATGATTTTTCAGGTCACTACGAGTTCATAGACACCTAACATGACTAGGTTATTTTTTACCTAAGTGGTGAAAAAAAATTCCAAACTTTGCTAAAGAAAAAAAAAATAAAAATTTGCGCCATTTTCCGATACTCGTAGCGTCTCAATTTTTCATGATCTGGGGTCGGTTGAGGGCTTATTTTTTGCGTGCCGAGCTGGCGTTTTTAATGATTCCAATTCGGTGCAGATACGTTCTTTTGATCGCCCGTTATTGCATTTTAATGCAATGTCGCGGCGACCAAAAAAAACGTAATTCTGGCGTTTCGATTTTTTTCTCGTTACGCCGTTTAGCGATCAGGTTAATCCTTTTTTTTTATTGATAGATCGGGCGATTCTGAACGTGGCGATACCAAATATGCGTAGGTTTGATTTTTTTTTTAATTGATTTATTTTGATTGGGGCAAAAGGGGGGTGATTTAAACTTTTATATATATATTTTTTTTTTTCAAATTTTTTTTAACTTTTTTTTTTTTACTTTTGCCATACTTCAATAGCCTCCATGGGAGGCTAGAAGCAGGCACAGCACGATCGCCTCTGCTACATAGCAGGGATCTGCTGTTCGCGGCTATGTAGTAGAAAATCAGGTGTGCTGTGAGCACCGACCACAGGGTGGCGCTCTGTTGTGAATTCTGCTTTTGGGTTCCCTCCGGTGGTAGTAGGTGGTAATGCAGTTGTCCCTGGGTTGCAGTCCTGGTCAGGTGTGTCTGCTGATTGCAGTTCTGACTGGGGTATTTAGGTGTGCAGGATTCATTAGTCCTTGCCAGTTGTCAATTGTTGTTGGGAGGTGTAGGACCTCTGCCTGGTTCCTCCTGCCTTTCTGCCAAATCAGCAAAGATAAGTGTCTGTTTTTTTTTTCCTGTGGCACACATGCTGTGTGCTTCACAATTCAGTGCTATTCTTTGTGTTTTCTTGTGCAGCTTAGATTGTGTCCGTATTTTCTCAGTCTTGTTGGATTCTCTGGAGTGGCAGATATACATTCCATGTCTTTAGTTAGATTGTGGAACTTTTTGTATTATCTGTTGTGGATATTTTTGGAAGGGTTTTTTACTGACCGCCTAGTAATTTGTCCTATCCTTTCCTATTTAGCTAGAGTGGCCTCTTTTGCTAAATCCTGTTTTCTACCTGCGTGTGTCTATTCTTCTCCTACTCACAGTCATTATTTGTGGGGGGCTGCCTATCCTTTGGGGGTCTGCTCTGAGGCAAGATAGCATTCCTATTTCCATCTATAGGGGTATTTAGTCCTCCGGCTGTGTCGAGGTGTCTAGGGTTTGTTAGGCACACCCCACGGCTACTTCTAGTTGCGGTGTTAGTTCAGGATTTGTGGTCAGTACAGGTTCCATTGACTCCAGAGAAAGTTTTCATGCAGCTCCAAGGTCACCAGATCATAACAGTACAACTGGCCCATAATGAGTTAAATGCATCTCAGAAGAAGGGAAGAAAGGTGTTGAGCCATTTTTTTTTCTGTAGTCTGTTTTGTCTTTTCTTCCCTCTTTATTTATGGGTGGCTGAGGAGTCTTGTGCCAGCATGGATGTTCAGGAATTAGCTTCTCGTGTAGATCAGCTTGCTGCTAGGGTACAGGGTATTTCTGATTATATTGTTCAGACTCCTGCTTTAGAGCCGAAGATTCCTACCCCTGATTTGTTTTTTGGTGATAGGTCCAAATTTTGGGGTTTTAAAAACAATTGTAAACTGTTTTTTGCTCTGAGACCGCGATCCTCCGGTGATTCCATTCAGCAGGTTAAAATTGTCATCTCCCTGCTGCGTGGCGATCTACAGGATTGGGCATTTTCCCTGGAATCTGGAAATCCGGCCTTGCTTAATGTAGATTCCTTTTTTCAGGCTTTAGGATTATTATATGATGAACCTAATTCTGTGGATCAAGCGGAGAAAACCTTGTTGGCCCTGTCTCAGGGTCAAGAGGCGGCAGAATTGTATTGTCAGAAATTTAGAAAATGGTCTGTGTTGACTAAATGGAATGATGATGCTTTGGCGGCAATTTTCAGAAAGGGTCTTTCTGAATCCGTTAAAGATGTTATGGTGGGGTTTCCCACGCCTTCCGGTCTGAGTGATTCTATGTCTTTGGCCATTCAGATTGATCGGCGCTTGCGGGAGCGTCAAACTGTGCGCGCTGTGGCGTCGCCCTTAGAGCAAAGTCCTGAGCCAATGCAGTGTGATAGGATTTTGTCTAGAACGGAACGACAAGGATTCAGACGTCAGAATAGGTTGTGTTATTATTGTGGCGACGCTTCTCATGTCATTTCAGTCTGCCCTAAGCGGACAAAAAGGATCGCTAGTTCATTTACTATCAGTACTGTACAACCTAAATTTCTGTTATCGATGTCCTTGATCTGCTCATTGACGGTATGCACACCCATAGAATATACAAAATATCAAAAACTTTTATTACACCTCAAAAGGACAAGTACACAGTAAAACCATTTAAAAAGGCCTGGATACAGAACTGTTGTGAAATTGGATTCTGGGCTCCCCCGGTGGCCACTTGTGTAATTGAACTTGTGTGCATCATCCCCTCTGTTCACCTGCTCCTATCAGGATGTGGGAGTCGCTATATAACCTTGCTCCTCTGTCAGTTTCTTGCCGGTCAACAATGTAATCAGAAGCCTTCTGTGCTTGTTCCTGCTACTAGACAACTCCCAGCTAAGTTGGACTTTTGTCCTTGTGTGTTTTTGCATTTTGTTCCTGTTCACAGCTGCTGTTTCGTTACTGTGTCTGGAAAGCTCTTGTGATCGGAAATTGCCACTCTGGTGTTATGAGTTAATGCTAGAGTCTTAAAGGAATTTCTAGATGGTGTTTTGATAGGGTTTTCTGCTGACCATGAAAGTGTCCTTTCTGTCTTCCTGCTATCTAGAAAGCGGACCTCGATTTTGCTAAACCTATTTTCATACTACGTTTGTCATTTCATCTAAAATCACCGCCAATATATGTGGGGGCCTCTGTCTGCCTTTTGGGAAAATTTCTCTAGAGGTGAGCCAGGACTGTCTTTTCCTCTGCTAGGATTAGGTAGTTCTCCGGCTGGCGCTGGGCATCTAGGGTTAAAAAACGTAGGCATGCTACCCGGCCACTTCTAGTTGTGCGGCAGGTTTAGTTCATGGTCAGTATAGTTTCCATCTTCCAAGAGCTAGTTCTCATATATGCTGGGCTATGTTCTCTCGCCATTGAGAATCATGACAGTTTGACCGGCCCAAAAAAGGGTTAAATTACTGGCTGAGAAAGGAGAGAAAAAATAGAAGTCTGCTACAATTTTTTTTTTTTTTTCCCTCTAGTTCTGAGTGTGCTCTTAATTGAATCACTTGCTAGTCTGCCTATACTGCAGCCTTCCTCTCTTTCTCTCCTTCTAATCCTTGAATGGCTCTGTGTTCACCTGTTTCAAATGGATCTTCAGAGTGTAGCTACAGGTTTGAATAATCTCACCACAAAGGTACAAAATTTGCAAGATTTTGTTGTTCATGCACCTATGTCTGAGCCTAGAATTCCTTTGCCTGAATTCTTCTCGGGGAATAGATCTCACTTTCAAAATTTTAAAAATAATTGCAAATTGTTTTTGTCCCTGAAGTCTCGCTCTGCCGGAGACCCTGCACAGCAGGTCAGGATTGTAATTTCCTTGCTCCGGGGCGACCCTCAAGACTGGGCTTTTGCATTGGCACCAGGGGATCCTGCGTTGCTCAATGTGGATGCGTTTTTTCTGGCCTTGGGGTTGCTTTATGAGGAACCTCATTTAGAGCTTCAGGCGGAAAAGGCCTTGATGTCCTTGTCTCAGGGGCAAGATGAAGCTGAAATATACTGCCAAAAATTCCGCAAATGGTCTGTGCTTACTCAGTGGAATGAGTGCGCCCTGGCGGCGATTTTCAGAGAAGGTCTCTCTGATGCCATTAAGGATGTTATGGTGGGGTTCCCTGTGCCTGCGAGTCTGAATGAGTCCATGACGATGGCTATTCAGATCGATAGGCGTCTGCGGGAGCGCAAACCTGTGCACCATTTGGCGGTGTCTACTGAGAAAACGCCAGAAAATATGCAATGTGATAGAATTCTGTCCAGAAGCGAGCGGCAGAATTTTAGACGAAAAAATGGGTTGTGCTTCTATTGTGGTGATTCAACTCATGTTATATCAGCATGCTTTAAGCGTACTAAGAAGCCTGACAAGTCTGTTTCAATTAGCACTTTACAGTCTAAGTTTATTCTATCTGTGACCCTGATTTGTTCTTTGTCATCTATTACCGCGGACGCCTATGTCGACTCTGGCGCTGCTTTGAGTCTTATGGATTGGTCCTTTGCCAAACGCTGTGGGTATGATTTGGAGCCACTGGAGGCTCCGATACCTCTGAAAGGGATTGACTCCACCCCATTGGCTAGTAATAAACCACAATACTGGACACAAGTGACTATGCGTGTTAATCCGGATCACCAGGAGGTTATTCGCTTTCTGGTGCTGTATAATCCACATGATGTTTTGGTGCTGGGATTGCCATGGCTGCAATCTCATAACCCAGTCCTCGACTGGAGAGCTATGTCTGTGTTAAGCTGGGGATGTAAAGGAACTCATGGGGACGTACCTTTGGTTTCCATTTCATCATCTATTCCCTCTGAGATTCCTGAATTCTTGTCTGACTTTCGTGACGTTTTTGAAGAACCCAAGGTTGGTTCACTACCTCCGCACCGGGAGTGCGATTGTGCCATAGACTTGATTCCGGGTAGTAAATACCCTAAGGGTCGTTTATTTAATCTGTCTGTGCCTGAACACGCTGCTATGCGAGAATATATAAAGGAGTCCTTGGAAAAGGGACATATTCGTCCTTCGTCATCTCCCTTAGGAGCCGTTTTTTTCTTTGTGTCTAAGAAAGACGGCTCTTTGAGGCCGTGTATTGATTATCGACTTTTGAATAAAATCACGGTTAAATATCAATATCCGTTACCACTGCTTACTGATTTGTTTGCTCGTATAAAGGGGGCCAAGTGGTTCTCTAAGATTGATCTCCGTGGGGCGTATAATTTGGTGCGAATCAAGCAGGGGGATGAGTGGAAAACCGCATTTAATACGCCCGAGGGCCATTTTGAGTATTTGGTGATGCCTTTTGGTCTTTCAAATGCCCCTTCAGTCTTCCAGTCCTTTATGCATGACATTTTCCGCGATTATTTGGATAAATTTATGATTGTTTATCTGGATGATATTCTGATTTTTTCGGATGACTGGGACTCTCATGTCCAGCAGGTCAGGAGGGTTTTTCAGGTTTTGCGGTCTAATTCCTTGTGTGTGAAGGGTTCTAAGTGTGTTTTTGGGGTTCAAAAGATTTCTTTCTTGGGATACATTTTTTCCCCCTCTTCCATCGAGATGGATCCTGTCAAGGTTCAGGCTATTGGTGATTGGACGCAACCCTCTTCTCTTAAGAGTCTTCAGAAATTTTTGGGCTTTGCTAACTTTTATCGTCGATTTATTGCTGGTTTTTCTGATGTTGTAAAACCATTGACTGATTTGACTAAGAAGGGTGCTGATGTTGCTGATTGGTCCCCTGATGCTGTGGAGGCCTTTCGGGAGCTCAAGCGCCGCTTTTCTTCCGCCCCAGTGTTGCGTCAGCCTGATGTTGCTCTTCCTTTTCAGGTTGAGGTCGACGCTTCTGAAATCGGAGCTGGGGCGGTGTTGTCGCAGAGAAGTTCCGACTGCTCCGTGATGAGACCTTGTGCTTTTTTTTCCCGTAAATTTTCGCCCGCCGAGCGGAATTATGATATTGGGAATCGGGAGCTTTTGGCCATGAAGTGGGCTTTTGAGGAGTGGCGTCACTGGCTTGAGGGGGCCAGACATCAGGTGGTGGTATTGACTGACCACAAAAATTTAATTTACCTTGAGTCTGCCAGGCGCCTGAATCCTAGACAGGCGCGCTGGTCGTTGTTTTTCTCTCGGTTTAATTTTGTGGTGTCGTACCTACCGGGTTCTAAGAATGTTAAGGCGGATGCCCTTTCTAGGAGTTTTGAGCCTGACTCCCCTGGTAATTCTGAGCCCACAGGTATCCTTAAAGATGGAGTGATATTGTCTGCCGTTTCTCCAGACCTGCGGCGGGCCTTGCAGGAGTTTCAGGCGGATAGACCTGATCGTTGCCCACCTGGTAGACTGTTTGTTCCTGATGATTGGACCAGTAGAGTCATCTCTGAGGTTCATTCTTCTGCGTTGGCAGGTCATCCTGGAATCTTTGGTACCAGGGATTTGGTGGCAAGGTCCTTCTGGTGGCCTTCCCTGTCACGAGATGTGCGAGGCTTTGTGCAGTCTTGTGACGTTTGTGCTCGGGCCAAGCCTTGTTGTTCTCGGGCTAGTGGATTGTTGTTGCCCTTGCCTATCCCGAAGAGGCCTTGGACGCACATCTCGATGGATTTTATTTCGGATCTGCCTGTTTCTCAGAAGATGTCTGTCATCTGGGTGGTGTGTGACCGTTTCTCTAAGATGGTCCATCTGCTTCCCTTGCCTAAGTTGCCTTCTTCTTCCGAGTTGGTTCCTCTGTTTTTTCAAAATGTTGTTCGTTTGCATGGTATTCCTGAGAATATCGTTTCTGACAGAGGGACCCAATTCGTGTCTAGATTTTGGCGGGCATTCTGTGCTAGGATGGGCATAGATTTGTCTTTTTCGTCTGCTTTCCATCCTCAGACTAATGGCCAGACCGAGCGGACTAATCAGACCTTGGAGACATATTTGAGGTGTTTTGTGTCTGCGGATCAGGATGATTGGGTTGCTTTTTTGCCTTTGGCGGAGTTCGCCCTCAATAATCGGGCCAGCTCTGCCACCTTGGTGTCCCCGTTTTTCTGTAATTTGGGGTTTCATCCTCGATTTTCCTCCGGTCAAGTGGAATCTTCGGATTGTCCTGGAGTGGATGCTGTGGTGGAGAGGTTGCATCAGATTTGGGGGCAGGTGGTGGACAATTTGAAGTTGTCCCAGGAGAAGACTCAGCTTTTTGCCAACCGCCGTCGTCGTGTTGGTCCTCGGCTTTGTGTTGGGGACTTGGTGTGGTTGTCTTCTCGTTTTGTCCCTATGAGGGTTTCTTCTCCTAAGTTTAAGCCTCGGTTCATCGGCCCGTACAAGATATTGGAGATTCTTAACCCTGTGTCCTTCCGTTTGGACCTCCCTGCATCCTTTTCGATTCATAATGTTTTTCATCGGTCATTGTTGCGCAGGTATGAGGTACCGGTTGTGCCTTCCGTTGAGCCTCCTGCTCCGGTGTTGGTTGAGGGTGAGTTGGAGTACGTTGTGGAAAAGATCTTAGACTCTCGTGTTTCCAGACGGAGACTCCAGTATCTGGTCAAATGGAAGGGATACGGTCAGGAGGATAATTCTTGGGTCACTGCCTCTGATGTTCATGCCTCCGATCTTGTCCGTGCCTTTCATAGGGCTCATCCTGATCGCCCTGGTGGTTCTGGTGAGGGTTCGGTGCCCCCTCCTTGAGGGGGGGGTACTGTTGTGAAATTGGATTCTGGGCTCCCCCGGTGGCCACTTGTGGAATTGAACTTGTGTGCATCATCCCCTCTGTTCACCTGCTCCTATCAGGATGTGGGAGTCGCTATATAACCTTGCTCCTCTGTCAGTTTCTTGCCGGTCAACAATGTAATCAGAAGCCTTCTGTGCTTGTTCCTGCTACTAGACAACTCCCAGCTAAGTTGGACTTTTGTCCTTGTGTGTTTTTGCATTTTGTTCCTGTTCACAGCTGCTGTTTCGTTACTGTGTCTGGAAAGCTCTTGTGATCGGAAATTGCCACTCTGGTGTTATGAGTTAATGCTAGAGTCTTAAAGGAATTTCTGGATGGTGTTTTGATAGGGTTTTCTGCTGACCATGAAAGTGTCCTTTCTGTCTTCCTGCTATCTAGAAAGCGGACCTCGATTTTGCTAAACCTATTTTCATACTACGTTTGTCATTTCATCTAAAATCACCGCCAATATATGTGGGGGCCTCTGTCTGCCTTTTGGGAAAATTTCTCTAGAGGTGAGCCAGGACTGTCTTTTCCTCTGCTAGGATTAGGTAGTTCTCCGGCTGGCGCTGGGCATCTAGGGTTAAAAAACGTAGGCATGCTACCCGGCCACTTCTAGTTGTGCGGCAGGTTTAGTTCATGGTCAGTATAGTTTCCATCTTCCAAGAGCTAGTTCTCATATATGCTGGGCTATGTTCTCTCGCCATTGAGAATCATGACACAGAACCATAGGCCGCCACCCCTGAATACATGTTACAAAAAAATGATAATAACACACATGGATAAAGTGCTTAATATTAAATATATACAATGTCTCTTGTTTATGCAGATAGTATTTCAAATCACAAAATAATACATGCCACAACCAATGAACATACACTGACCAGTAATCAATTTGCTGAGATTCTATAGACAGAACATATCAGTATAGAGTTTTAAATGAGCATGCTCACTGTCCTGTTCAATATGAAGAATATAAAGGCATAAAGTGTTCCCCTGACGAAGCTGCGCTTGTAGCGATACGCGTGGGGCTCTCGCCTCACCCCTGAGCTTGTCTCCTGCTTTTTCCAGGCATCCTGCTTCATGGTATACCATTACTTAGCATTGGTGCTGTATCTTTTGGCACATTCCTTTCTCCCTTTTCTCCCTTTTTTCATTCAATTCCATGCAGGCTATTGTGCCAGACTTGTGATAGATCTCTCTCTGCGTGTTTCAATTAATAGGGGGTGATTGGTATGTGCCTGATTAAGGTCTTGGGCGTATGGTCTATGCCCATGCTCAGATAGTCTTATTCATGCTATCAATACACTGTGTAAAGAGCATGCTCATTTAACACTTCATGCCTTTATTCTATCTATATTGAACAGGACAGTGAGCACGCTCATTCAAAACTTTATACTTTCATGTTCCGTCTATAGAGTCTCAGTAAATCAATGACTGGTTAGTGTATCACCATTAGCTGTGGCATGTATTATTATTCTGTGATCACTATTCTGGGCAAAGAGCATGCCCATTTAACACTTTATGCCTTTATATTCTTCACATTGAACAGGACAGTGAGCATGCTCATTTAAAACTCTATACTGATATGTTCTGTCTATAGAATCTCAGCAAATTGATTACTGGTCAGTGTAAGTTCATTGGTTGTGGCATGTATTATTTTGTGATTTGAAATACTATCTGCATAAACAAGAGACATTGTATATATTTAATATTAAGCACTTTATCCATGTGTGTTATTATCATTTTTTTGTAACATGTATTCAGGGGTGGCGGCCTATGGTTCTGTATCCAGGCCTTTTTAAATGGTTTTACTGTGTACTTGTCCTTTTGAGGTGTAATAAAAGTTTTTGATATTTTGTATATTCTATGGGTGTGCATACCGTTATTGGTCTAGTCTTTTTCTTCCTTGTTTATGCATTCTACTTTACTGGCCAGGTTTTGCACCCCATTTTTCATGATCTGCGCAGGAGTGCACCGCTTATCTATATTTATACTTGATCTGCTCATTGTCATCATTTTCTGTCCTGGCGTTTGTGGATTCAGGCGCCGCCTTGAACTTAATGGATTTTGAGTTTGCCAGGCGTTGTGGTTTTCCCTTGCAGCCTTTGCAGAACCCTACACCTTTGGCTAAAAATAAGCCACAGTTTTGGACACAGGTGACCATGCACATGGCGCCAGCCCATCAGGAAGATTGTCGATTTCTGGTGTTGCATAATTTGCATGATGTTATCGTGCTGGGTTTCCCGTGGTTGCAGGTACATAATCCTGTGTTGGATTGGAAATCTATGTCTGTGACTAGTTGGGGTTGTCAGGGGGTTCATTATGATGT
This sequence comes from Ranitomeya variabilis, assembly GCF_051348905.1. Classification (NCBI taxonomy): domain Eukaryota; kingdom Metazoa; phylum Chordata; class Amphibia; order Anura; family Dendrobatidae; genus Ranitomeya; species Ranitomeya variabilis. The sequence goes on along the minus strand of NC_135233.1, from coordinate 183,387,453 downwards.
TCCTTTGATGTCAATCTCCTCTTCTTCCTCTTCTGAAATTCCAGAGTTTTTGTCTGATTTTCAGGATGTATTCGATGAGCCCAAGTCCCGTTCCCTTCCACCGCACAGGGACTGTGATTGTGCGATTGACTTGATTCCAGGCAGTAAGTTTCCTAAAGGCCGACTTTTCAACCTGTCTGTGCCTGAACATACCGCCATGCGGAGTTATGTTAAGGAGTCTTTGGAGAAAGGGCATATTCGGCCATCTTCTTCACCGTTGGGAGCAGTTTTTTTTTTTGCTGCTAAGAAGGATGGCTCCTTGAGACCTTGTATTGATTATCGCCTCTTGAATAAGATCACGGTCAAGTTTCAATACCCTTTACCTTTGCTTTCCGAATTGTTTGCTAGGATTAAGGGGGCTAGTTGGTTTACAAAGATTGACCTTCGGGGGGCATATAATCTTGTTCGTATTAAGCAGGGTGATGAATGGAAAACTGCGTTTAATACGCCCGAAGGCCATTTTGAATACCTTGTGATGCCATTTGGGCTCACTAACGCTCCATCTGTTTTTCAATCCTTCATGCATGATATCTTCCGGACTTATATTGATAAATTTTTGATTGTATATTTGGACGATATTTTGATTTTTTCCGATGATTGGAAGTCTCATGTGGAACAGGTCAGGATGGTATTTCAGATCCTTCGTGACAATGCTTTGTTTGTGAAGGGGTCTAAGTGTCTCTTTGGGGTGCAGAAAGTTTCTTTTTTGGGCTTTATTTTTTCTCCCTCATCTATGGAGATGGATCCGGTTAAGGTTCAGGCCATTCATGATTGGATTCAACCCACATCCGTGAAGAGCCTTCAGAAATTTTTGGGTTTTGCAAATTTTTATCGCCGGTTCATTGCTAACTTCTCCAGCGTGGTTAAACCCTTGACTGATTTGACGAAGAAAGGCGCTGTTGTGGCGAATTGGTCCTCTGCGGCTGTCTCTGCCTTTCAGGAGCTTAAACGCCGATTTACTTCTGCTCCGGTGTTGCGCCAACCAGATGTTTCTCTTCCGTTTCAGGTCGAGATTGATGCTTCTGAGATTGGGGCAGGGGCCGTTTTGTCTCAGAGGGATTCTGTTGGTTCTTTGATGAAACCGTGTGCCTTCTTCTCCCGCAAGTTTTCGCCTACTGAACGCAATTATGATGTCGGCAATCGGGAATTGTTGGCTATGAAGTGGGCGTTTGAGGAGTGGCGACATTGGCTTGAGGGAGCTAAGCACCGTATTGTGTTCCTGACCGATCATAAGAATTTGATTTACCTCGAGTCTGCCAAACGGCTGAGTCCTAGACAGGCTCGATGGTCCTTGTTTTTTTCCCGTTTTGATTTCGTGGTTTCGTATCTTCCGGGTTCTAAGAATATTAAGGCTGATGCCCTTTCTAGGAGTTTTTTGCCTGATTCTCTTGAGGTCCTTGAACCGGTCGGCATTCTGAAAGAAGGGGTGGTCCTTTCTGCCATTTCCCCTGATTTACGGCGGGTTCTTCAGGAATTTCAGGCTGATAGACCTGATCGCTGTCCTGTGGGGAAATTGTTTGTTCCTGACAGATGGACTAGTAGAGTGATTTCTGAGGTTCACTGTTCTGCGTTGGCTGGTCATCCTGGTATTTTTGGTATCAGAGATTTGGTTGGTAGGTCCTTTTGGTGGCCTTCGTTGTCACGTGATGTGCGTTCTTTTGTGCAGTCCTGTGGGACTTGTGCGCGGGCCAAGCCTTGTTGTTCCCGTGCTAGTGGGTTACTTTTGCCATTGCCGGTCCCTGAGAGGCCTTGGACGCATATTTCTATGGATTTTATTTCTGATCTTCCGGTTTCCCAGAGGATGTCGGTTATCTGGGTTGTTTGTGACCGGTTTTCTAAGATGGTTCATTTGGTGCCTTTGCCTAAATTGCCTTCCTCTTCAGAGTTGGTTCCGTTGTTTTTTCAGCATGTGGTTCGTTTGCATGGTATTCCGGAGAATATTGTGTCCGACAGAGGTTCCCAGTTTGTTTCTAGGTTTTGGCGGGCCTTTTGTGCTAGGCTGGGCATTGATTTGTCTTTTTCTTCTGCATTTCATCCTCAGACAAATGGCCAGACCGAGCGAACTAATCAGGCTTTGGAGACTTATTTGAGATGCTTTGTGTCTGCCGATCAGGATGATTGGGAGGCCTTTTTGCCATTGGCCGAGTTTGCCCTTAATAATCGGGCTAGTTCGGCTACTTTGGTTTCGCCTTTTTTTTGTAATTTTGGTTTTCATCCTCGTTTTTCTTCTGGGCAGGTTGAGCCTTCTGACTGTCCTGGTGTGGATTCTGTGGTTGACAGGTTGCAGCAGATTTGGGCTCATGTGGTGGACAATTTGGTGTTGTCTCAGGAGGAGGCTCAACGTTTTGCTAACCGTCGTTGGTGTGTTGGTTCCCGGCTTCGGGTTGGGGATTTGGTTTGGTTGTCTTCCCGTCATGTTCCTATGAAGGTCTCTTCCCCTAAGTTTAAGCCTCGGTTTATTGGTCCTTATAGGATTTCTGAGATTATTAATCCGGTGTCTTTTCGATTGGCGCTTCCGGCCTCTTTTGCTATCCATAATGTCTTCCATAGATCTTTATTGCGGAAATATGTGGTGCCCGTTGTTCCCTCTGTTGATCCTCCGGCCCCTGTTTTGGTTGATGGGGAGTTGGAGTATGTGGTTGAGAAGATTTTGGATTCTCGTTTTTCGAGGGGGAGGCTTCAGTACCTTGTCAAATGGAAGGGTTATGGCCAGGAGGATAATTCTTGGGTTTTTGCTTCTGATGTCCATGCTGCTGATCTGGTCTGTGCCTTTCATCTGGCTCGTCCTGATCGGCCTGGGGCGCTGGTTAGGGTTCAGTGACCCCTCCTCAAGGGGAGGGTACTGTTGTGAATTCTGCTTTTGGGTTCCCTCCGGTGGTAGTAGGTGGTAATGCAGTTGTCCCTGGGTTGCAGTCCTGGTCAGGTGTGTCTGCTGATTGCAGTTCTGACTGGGGTATTTAGGTGTGCAGGATTCATTAGTCCTTGCCAGTTGTCAATTGTTGTTGGGAGGTGTAGGACCTCTGCCTGGTTCCTCCTGCCTTTCTGCCAAATCAGCAAAGATAAGTGTCTGTTTTTTTTTTCCTGTGGCACACATGCTGTGTGCTTCACAATTCAGTGCTATTCTTTGTGTTTTCTTGTGCAGCTTAGATTGTGTCCATATTTTCTCAGTCTTGTTGGATTCTCTGGAGTGGCAGATATACATTCCATGTCTTTAGTTAGATTGTGGAACTTTTTGTATTATCTGTTGTGGATATTTTTGGAAGGGTTTTTTACTGACCGCCTAGTAATCTGTCCTATCCTTTCCTATTTAGCTAGAGTGGCCTCTTTTGCTAAATCCTGTTTTCTACCTGCGTGTGTCTATTCTTCTCCTACTCACAGTCATTATTTGTGGGGGGCTGCCTATCCTTTGGGGGTCTGCTCTGAGGCAAGATGGCATTCCTATTTCCATCTATAGGGGTATTTAGTCCTCCGGCTGTGTCGAGGTGTCTAGGGTTTGTTAGGCACACCCCACGGCTACTTCTAGTTGCGGTGTTAGTTCAGGATTTGCGGTCAGTACAGGTTCCACCGACTCCAGAGAAAGTTTTCATGCGGCTCCAAGGTCACCAGATCATAACAGCGCTCACAGCTACCGGCGATCAGTAACCATAGAGGTCTCAAGGACCTCTATGGTTACAATGGAAAAGTATCGCCGACCTCCGATCATGTGACGGGGGTCGGCAATGCGCTCCTATCCGGCCGCCCAGCCGGATGCGGTAGTTAAATGCCGCTGTCTGCGTTTGACAGCGGCATTTAACTAGTTAATAGCGGCGGGTGAATCGACATTTCACCCGCCGCTATTGCGGGCACATGTCAGCTGTTCAAAACAGCTGACGTCCCGGCTTTGATGCGGGCTCACAGCGGAGCCCTGCATCAAAGCAGGGGAGCTGACCTCGGACGTACTATCCCGTCCGAGGTCAGTAAGGGGTTAAACAGTTCTCATAGCAGTAATCTCCTCACTCAACGTTCTCCTTGGCTTGCCAGTCCACCAGCGGATTATGTTTAACCAACCAGGGAAGACACAATACAATTGGGGTGGAAAGATCTTCCAGGACATAGCAAGGAATTATATCGCAATGAATCAACCCTGCCCTCAGTATTGCATTAGGTACAATCTGAGTCAGAGCTTTCTGCGCAAGTGGCGCTGACTCGATGGCGAAGATGAGAATTGGCTTAGCTAAAGTACCGCAAAGAAGCCCATGAGTTCTGGCAAACTCTGCAGCAATCATGCTGACTCTAGCTCCACTGTCAAGAAACACAGAAATCTCCTCCGGTTTTGCTCTCCAGCACCACCTCTGCTGTCAGGACAAACCAGGAACTGCAGATTGACGATAAATGCACCCCTTGTTTATTCAATGCCAGACTACCAAGGGTTAAACGAGTCTCCTTTTGCTCTGGCATTAAAGGACAGGCCCCAATAAAAAGTACCTTTTCTCACAAAAAACTTACACTCCCTTCTTTTTACAAATCTCTGGGGAAATGTAGGATGCAGTGGCACCCCCTAACTGCATGGGTTCCTCCACCTTCCCCAGAACTGGTGCACCGCTAGACCGCTCACCTGGCAAAGGGGCAACACCCCGTAAAGAAGGCTATGGAAGAGGTGGTCTTACCCACCTATCCCGAAGGCGACTATCAACACGTATAGCCAACGACATAGGAGCCTCCAAGGACTCAGGGGTATTATACACTGCCAAAGCATCCTTCAGCCTTTCAGTAAGGCCCTGAAGAAATTCACTTCTGAGAGCTGGGTCATTCCATTTTGTATCAGTTGCCCATCTGCGGAATCCGGAGCTATACGTCTCCACAGACAGATTCCCCTTCTGAAGGCGACGTAACCTGGAATGAGCCAAGGAGACTCAGTCAGGGTCTTCATAGATAAGGGCTAGAGCCCCCAAAAAGCCATCCACAGACTGGAGACAAACCAAATCCTGCGGCATAGAGCCCAGGATTAAGGATCTCCTTGCAGAAGGGAGATCACAATACCAACTCGTTGCTCCTCATTTCCGGAGTAAGGAGGACAAAGTTTAAAATACAGTTTGCAAGCTTCATTGAATACAAAAAAACTTGTCTCTACCTCAGATAAGCCTGCCTGGGAGGGAAACTTGTGTTCCAGCTGGTCCGGCCTACCTGCAGAGACTCCATCATCAGTGACCTTCAGCTGCTGTTGCTGCTGCCGAATCTTATAGCGGAGGTCATTCACCTCCAGAGACAGACAGGGTAGCTGCTCTGCTAGCCCTGCAACCGGATCTACAGTTAGGTCCATATATATTTGGACAGAGACCACATTTTTCTAATTTTGGTTATAGATATTACCACAATGAATTTTAAACAAAACAATACAGATGCAGTTGAAGTTCAGACTTTCAGCTTTCATTTGAGGGTATCCACATTAAAATTGGATGAAGGGTTTAGGAGTTTCAGCTCCTTAACATGTGCCACCCTGTTTTTAAAGGGACCAAAAGTAATTGGACAGATACAATAATTTTAAATAAAATGTTCATTTTTAGTACTTGGTTGAAAACCCTTTGTTGGCAATGACTGCCTGAAGTCTTGAACTCATGGACATCATCAGACGCTGTGTTTTCTCCTTTTTGATGCTCTGCCAGGCCTACTGAGCATCATTTCCTTGTCTTGAGGCATTTCCACTGAAGATGGATCAGCCTGTAACTTCATTTTCCACTTTGATTTTGAGCATAATTCCAACTCTAGACCTCCGTGGGATATTATGGAAACAGGAACACATGGGCTACTTGCACAGTGAACAAGTCTGTAGGAACATGTTCACACACCACCTAGAAACTTGAAGACGCAAAAGAGCATAGTAAAACCAAAAACACTCAGTTTCAAGAAATCACAGTAATCCGCAAGTGCTAGTAAAAAGATGTAAAAAACAGGGTATTTTGTTGATAAGTTTTTTGAAAAAAATGTATACTAAGCTGCTCCACCAAACGTCAAGGTATACCCATATAGAGCAGTCCTAACTGATGTATGCAATCCCTATCTGATGTATTTAAAAACCTGATCATCTGTACATTACCTGTGTGAACAGGGTTCAGAGAGGAGATGTCCATGTGGAAACGCTGAGTGGAACAGCTTTTGTGCAGATAGCCCACAAGGAGTGTTGTGATTTGCGTTGTTCATTTTTAGGTTTATTGTTCCCAACACATTCCACTATGTAATGAATAAAGACTTAATATTTAATGAATAAAGACTGGAATATTTCATTCAGTATTATCTAGGATGTTGGATTTTAGTGTTCCCTTTACTTTTTGAGCAGTGTATTTAAACCCCTCCTTCAGTCTATTTGAAGCCTCAGAGCAACCGGATGCCCTGAGGTAGCACAGGAGGAACTGACTCACCTCAGGTGGAAAATTAGATTTAAAAAAAATCCTCTCTGACAGGTCTGGCGGCCCCGAGTTCAATTCCTGGGACAACCAAGGAATACGGACAAGGGTGACACATACCAGGTCCAACAGAGGCAGAGGAAGACTATCAAAGGTCTAGAACAGTTTCATTTGACCCTCCCAACTCCCAGACCCTAATTGTAGGGGTACCCTGACAAGGAGGGAAAAGTTTTGGATGATGGGAAAGTAGTACCTACCTGACTGTACCAGCTTCCATTTTGATTCCTGCGTGCCGTACAACTATTGGGTATCCAAGCTGGACAGGTGGCATCAGCGTCGGACTGGAGCACCTTGGGCCCACCAGTGAAAATCATTCTTGGGGCCCACTATGTAGCTACATAGAAATAGATACAAGACCACCAATTGTGCGGTAAAAAGCGCTAATGTCAGGGTATAATATGAGGTAGTTCACGTCTTAATTATGTAACAAGAGTTGGGGTAGCCCCCTCACAGAATATAATGTAGCCCCCTCATAAAATATAATGCAGTCCCTTCTCATAGAATATAATGCAGCACCCCACAAAATATAATGCAACCCCCTCAGGTATAACGCAGTCCCCACCATAGAATATAATGTAGCACCCTCATAGGGTATAATGCAGCCCCTCTCATATAGTATAATGCAGCCCACCACCGAATATAATGTCCCCTGAGAGAATGCAGCCCCACCACAGAATATAATGCTGCCTCCCCATAGAGTATACTGTAGCCCCCTCACATAGTATGATGTAGCCCCCATAATATAATGTAGTCCCCTCATAAAGTATAATGCAGCCCCTCTCCACCCCATCATTGTCCTCATCACCACCTCCATCATTGCCTTCTCCCCCTGCACCCCTATCATTCTCCCCCACCACTGCCCATTCCACCACCTGCATCATTGCCTTCTCCCCCACCATCATTGTCCATTTCATCACCTCCATCATTGCCTCCCCACCACCATCATTGCCCATCATCTCCATCATTGCCTCCCCACCATCATTGCCTATCACCTCCATTGCCTATCACCTCCATCATTGCCCATCACCTCCATCATTGCCCATCACCTCCATCATTGCCTCCCCCACCACCATAATTGCCCATCACCTCTATCATTGCCTCCCCACAATCACCTCCATCATTGCCTCCCCCACCATCATTGCCCATCACCTCCATCATTCCCTTCCTCACCAACATTGCTCATCACCTCCATCATTGTCTCCCCCACCATCATTGCCCATCACTTGCATCATTGCCTCCCCCCACCTCCATCATTGTCTCCCCCACCGCCATCATTGTTTCCCCCCACCACCATCATTGTCTCCCCCCACCAATATCATTGTCCTTCACCACCACACACACACACACACATACACACACACGCGCACAGGCAGGCACACACACACACACACACGCAGACACACACACGCAGGCACACAGCACAACTCACCTCCCCGCAGCAGCAGCTCATCCCAGCAGCCTCTTCCTCGCTGGAAGCTTTCTGTCTGAGACAGCACGCTGTATGATGACGTCATCCAGCTGGGCTGTCTCAGACAGGAAGCAGGACGCCGGGAGGTGAGCTGCTCTGTGTGAGTCTGTGTGCCTGCATGTGTTTGTATGTGTGTGGTGCTGTGTGTGTATGTGTGCGGGTGTGCGGTGCTTTGTGAGTGTGTGTGTGTGTGGTGCGGCTTTACATGCGGGCAGTGTTAGCTGCAGCCTGTGGCTAACACTGCCCGCTATTAAAGAGAAATGGTATTCACGCGTCTCCACGCCCATAGGGGCGTGGGGAAGCATGAATATTAATTTTGCTTTAGTAGCGGGGACAGGATCCTGTCTATAGCTGGTGCTACTGGCACAGGGCGGGCCCCCTTGACTCAGGGGCCCCATAGCCACTGGTTGAGGGCCCCTGGAGCAGTGGGGGCCCTAGGCAGCTGCTGGCCAGTATGCCAGCAGATGTCAGTGCCTGGGCCCACCGGAGAATCCTCCGGATCTCCGGTGGGCCAGTCCGAGCCTGGGTGGCGTCAACTATACCTCTATGCTTTAGAGGTGCAGGCGTGCCCTGCCAGAAACGTTTAGTCAGAGCGAGTTTTTAGTGCTGCCAGGGGCATAGTAACTGATATATGCATACGCCTGTCAACTGAAAAGGCTGACTCTTACAAAATGAACAAGGCCTGGATTGGCACAGACATCTCAACCCTAGTGGATGACCGTTGTGGAACATTTAAAATGTTCCTTTTTTCTGGTGTATTCCTATGTACCCTTTCCTACCCAAACAAGGGTATGCTATTCATGTTTTTTCTTTTTTGTGTCGTCTTCCTCCTGATTCAGCATATCAAAAGGTGATCATGAAACACTCGCTCTTAATTTTTACTCAGTGTTTATGATGCCCTCCATTTTTTAGACGCCTACTTGTAAAAAATCTCTTCCATATATATTTGTATACCCACAGGGGTAAATGTTTTGCATATCTTGCACTTAGTGTATAGGCTTTATCAGTCTTTGAGACCCACTCCTTCCAAATTAGAAAAAAATGTTTTCTGAGGCCCTTTTTTACGTCTCTTCCAAGGGGTGTTGCAGACAGAAAGGACCAATGATGTTATTCTTGGGGCACTGCGGCGCGTACGCAAAGAATAACATCATTGGTCCTTTCTGTCCATGTGACCGTAGGTCCTACTCTCTAGTTACCACACGGGCATGATTCACGCACGCGCAGTAGCACTCTAAATATATTATTGCGGGCTTTTTTGTCCAATCAGCATGCGTCTTAACATATTTAAACCGGCACGCCTCCAGAAGAAGCAGTGCGAAACGCGCGTCGGGGCAGAGGGACGCCCGGGATATCCACATATACATAACTTCATAGGTATTTTATGCCCTTTTTTCTTTTGCACTTTACTTATGCCTATTTACTAAAACAGCAGTATTTGCACATTTAACTGCAATGTAAAGGGGCTTTTTCTAGACACCTTATACATGGCATGTTGTCATTACAGCGATTTACTGTGATAAGTTCTAATTAACTAGAAATATGCACTTTATATGTAATTTTACTTTAAATCTGCTGTACCTTGGCATTATTAATGAGAAATATTTATAGGACTGCTATGTTTTTGTAATAAGCCTGGTCTTTGTGGTACCCTATGGTATTATGTCCTTTTTTCAATAACTCAGCACCTTTCATGTATATGTTTTAATATTGTAATATTAATACAAAATAATTGTTTTTATGAAAGTACCTTGTGTTACTAATGATTAGTATTATTTTGATAACATTGTGTGATGGAACTAAATGTTTAAAGGGGTACTTTATCCCACGTTAATACGGGTGAACATATTTTGGGACATAAGTGTGTGATTATTTTTTAAAGAAGCAGCATGTAAATTCTGTGTTTTTGCAGCATTATTTTCCCCATTGAAAACAATGAAGTGCAAACATACAGAATAATACTACATGTGAACATAGCCTAAAGGTTGGCGGAGGCGTTTTTATTCTTTTATTCTCTATTTAATTTTGCCATATATACATGTCATTATACAGGAAAAAAGAATGTTTCCTGTAAAATCCATTTTATCATTGGTTTGGTATGTGTTATTGTCATTGTTTCCCAACAGCGACCTGGGAGTCAGAGACGTGTCTTCCCCATGCTCCCATTTCATTTGAATTTTTCCATCAATTTGAGCAATTTTCCTGCCCATGCCCCCCCCCCATTGTTAGGGTCTGCCAGAAATGTGCTAGAGTTCCCCATTGACTGCCAATATACTCATTACTCGAATTAAGCCTATCCGCGTGTCCGACTTGCTCCATTTTAGTACCGAGCACACAAGCATTTTGCTGCTTTCTCATCACTATTCGATGGCATGCCAAGGATTGTAAGTGCATATATTTGTGCACATGGCTCATAATCGTTACTGAATATGTAAAGCGGGTAACCGGGTGCAACTGACAGCGGACACAAGGCAAGAATAGTCGGTGCACTATGTAATTCTGTTCAACTACACTGGTAATTCACAGTACTTATAAGACAGATGATGCTATTAAACAATACAAATCAACAATGAACCATATATCGATACACTTGCAATAACAATGAACATTCTTCACTATATAATGCTAATATTCTCTATACAAGGTTGGTACACCAGTTCACGGGAGTTACCACGTAAGTTTTCCCTACAATTCTGGCCATAGCAGGGGTTACCGTTTTTTCCCGCTAAACCGGAAGTCTTTCTGACAAAGTCTATTAAAGTGCATTGAGCCTCCTTGGCACCCACCAGCCCCCTCCCCACTGGTTATCCTAACCAAGGCCAACCCCGGTAGTGTATGTTTTAGCTGGAAGTGATGGCCCTGTTTACTGTCATCGTCTCCTCACGGATCTTTGGTGCTTCACTGCTGGCGCATGTCTCCTGGGGCAGGAATGAGTGGGTTTCGACTCTTGATGGGTGTCGTCTGGTCTCTGGGACTTGACCAGCGCAGGTCCTGGTCTTGACTGCTGAACTCTTATCTCTGGGTCTCACTGGGCCTCTGTGCCTTTCCCTGGTCTGCATCTGCTCTGCTCTCCTCCTTCGCAACAAAAACCCCGTTAGTTTTGCTTTTTGTCCCAGGAACTTTGTCATACGAGTCACCTGACCAGGTCCAGCACAAGAACTTACTCCCCCTGCAATTCTTCTGGTACCTATTGGTTACACATGAATTCCCCCAGCCAGTAGATGGCAGTCTTTCCTCACTAATGTCACATCACGCAAGGGCTCTTCAGGGATATCATAGCTTTTTCTTACAAATAAATCAAGAAGCTTTGAAATTTTTTTTTTTTCAAATTGCATATTATTAACGTGTATCAATCCTGTGATTTCCATAATTTATCGACTTTTTCTACTTGGTGTTGCAATAGCAACGTTAAGGAGTGTATAAAAAAAATATACCTTAGCATTTTTATAATTAAACCGAACTTTAGAATCATTTAGCCAGGTCATTTTTATCATACAATGAATGTCGTGAAATCAAACCCCAAAGAAGAATGGCAGATTTTTTTTCCATTTACAATACATTAAATGGTAAAATGAATGGTGTAATTTAACAATAATAAATAAAACAAGCCCTCATGCTTCTATGTTAAAGAAAAAATCAAAGTTGTGGCTTTTGAAAGAGGAAGGATAAAGCATGGCACAACAAAACGGGTCTTGTAAATGTTAGAGACTCTACTGCCAGATTTTTGCTACCTCATCTACTAGTAGCATCATGTAGGAGTAGAGACCTGGATTCCAGCGATGTGTCACTTAGCTGCTTGCTACAGTTTTGATAAAATCACTATTTTAAACCACGTTCCAAATTATGCAAATGCTATTTTTCTCGGATTTCCCTAAATGGTGCTTTTTTCCCATATTGCTTGAAACCTGTGGCCTGCTTAATAGCGTGGAACATCCTTCTTAAAGGGAACCTCTCCGGTCCCCCATGCCCCCAGAACCAGCCAGTTGTGTGTGCATATATACATTCTCTGCCTAAGAGTCCCTGTATTACATTGCATACATTAAACAGATCTTTAGAATAAGTATTTCATTTGATATGTAAATGAGGGCTAAGACTTATCATGGAGGTGTTAGTATCCCCAGACTAGTCGGCCCACTTAGCATGTTGTCACACCCCTGTGGTCGTGACAACATAACTTTTAAGCGGGACATCATCACAAGCACTATACTTACCTGGCGCACGTGTGCAGCTTTTTCCACTCTTGTCATTGATCCTCTGAAGCCAGGTGTACGTGTCCCGGCTTCAGAGAGGCTCTCTGTACTTCTGGTCATGCGCGGTTCTCCTCTCTGAAGCCGGGACACATACACGCAGCTTCAGATAATCAATGACGAGAAAGGAAGAAGCCGCCCACTTACGCGAGCTAAATATAGTGTTTGCGATGATTCCGCGCTTGCAAGATAGGTTATTAAGTCTACTGGGGTGTGAAAACATGTGAGCCGACTAGTCTGGGGACACTAACGCCCCTTCGACTAGTGGAAAGCCCTCATTTACATATCATAAACGGACTTTAGAAGCACTTTTTTCAAAGATCTGTTTATGTATATAATGTAGTACAGGGACTGTTAGACACGGGATTTATATATGCACACACAACTGCTGCTGGTTCTATGGGCACATCAGGGGACCTCAGAGGCTCCCTTTTAAGTAGTTATCCTTTAATTGGAATCTCTTGGCAAGCAAATTATCACAGGTATTTAAGATTGATTTCAGACATCCAAAGAGCCCTGAGATTTAATATCATCCATGAGATTATTTGGAAAAAAACAAAAAATTACGTCTTTATGACGCTCAAAGCCAATTTGCATAATAATTTTGGACACGGTGTATCTGTTGCTGGTCCACCAGTTACTTGAATGCTGAGTTATGTATAGCCTCGACAACACCAATCATTGGCAGCTTTCTATGTATACTGTGCATAGGCAGAAACCCAATCAGAGATGGGGTACGGTTATATTGAACTCATGAATATGAAGTGATGTTGATATGACACTGCAACAGGTTTACTAGTCCTCTAGTGATTTCCTTCTGATCAAGCATGGATTTTCTCAAAAGGTGAAATTTGAAAGTGTTTTTCATTCTACAGGAGATCTATTTTACGTAATTCAAGTTTGTAATTGTTTTCTTTTTACAAATGTTTCTCAGTTGTTTCTTCATGCCCTGAATTCACTAAAAAGCTTGGATGGAACCAAGATCTCTCTATTTCTAATGAAGATAACATCCTGTTTGGAGCGGTCTCTTGGTGATGTAAGCGTCTTTTGGTTAACATATTTTAATATTTATTTTAATTTTGTTAAAGATGTTGTCCACTTCTTTATTATTAATGACCTATCCTTAGGATAGGTCATCAATGACTGATTGGTTGGGGTCTGACATCAGCTCCCCCGCCAATCAACTGTTCTCAGTGTTGGTGTCTGCCGGTCGGAAATGCTCCATTGCGGAGCTGCTCCGTCTTATGATAGTGGCCATGGCTGGGTACTTCACATCCAACTCCTATTCAAATCAATAGGATGTGGATGTGCCGTACCCAGCTGCGGCCACTATCAGGAGACTCAGCAGCTCCGCAATTGAGCATTTCCGGAAGATACCAATAACAGCTGATCGGATGAAGAAAAAATGGACCGGTCATATGGAGCGCAAGCGACACAGTTCAGCTGGTATTAAAAAGTCTTCATTTAATATTTCCACAACGCGTTTCAACGGAATAGTTCCGTCTTCTTCAGGTGGCAGTTATACCTGCCACCTGGTATAACTGCCACCTGAAGAAGATGTAACTATTCCGTTGAAACACGTTGTGGAAATATTAAATGAAGACTTTTTAACCCCTTCAAGACCCAGCCTGTTTTCACCTTTCTGACCCTGCCAATTTTTACATTTCTGACCACTGTCACTTTATGAGGTAATAACTCTGGAATGCTTCAACGGATCCTGATGATTCTGACATTGTTTTCTCGTGACATTTGTACTTCATGTTAGTGGTAAAATTTATTTGATATGACTTGCGTTTATTTGTGAAAAAAATGGAAATTTGGCAAAAATTTAGAAAATTTTGCAATTTTCAAACTTTAATTTTTATGCCCTTAAATCAGAGAGTCATATCACACAAAATAGTTAATAAATAATATTTCCCACATGTCTACTTTAAATCAGCACAATTTTGGAACCAAAATTTTTCTTCGTTAGAAAGTTATAAGGGTTAAAAGTTGACCAGCTAATTTTTTCAACAAATTTTACAAAACCATTTTTTTAAGGACCACATCACATTTGAAGTCACGCTGAGGGGTCAATATGAAGGAAAATATCTAAAAGTGACACCATTCTAAAAACTGCACCCCTCAAGCTGATCAAAACCTCATTCAAGAATTTTATTAACCCTTCAGGTGCTTCACAGCAGCTAAAGGAACGTGGCAGGAAAAAATGAACATTTAACTTTTTAGTCACAAAAATGATCTTGTAATCCAACTTGGCCAGAGATAAGGGAAGAGCTTCTGAATGGTCAGGGCCCCTCTGATCGACATGATTTAGCAGCAAGGGTTTTTAAACAAAAACTGTTCAAGCTCATGGACGTAATTACAAAGTGTTACATTTTTGGTGAAAGTCAGTGTTGGATGTATTCAATTGAGTGGCAAAAACGAGGTCTTCCACATTCTCCTTTACTGATATGGCTAAAAGGATAAGATACACCCTGATCAAATTGACAGTGTTATTTCTGCTGAGCTTCCAAATCCAGAAGAGGACCCGGTACTTTTTGAAACTATTTCTAAAAATATGATCCATGGCCCATATGGGCCATTTAACCCAAGATCGTCATGTATGAAGGAAGGAAAATGTACTAAAAAGTATCCTTGCAACTTGATTGTAGAAACATAAACAGGAGATGATGGTTCTCCTCTTTACAGAATACGGAAAGGTCAATCACTTAAAGTAGCCGGCATTAATTTGGAGAGCCCGTGTTTTTCACATGGACAGTTGTACGTTACTTGCTCTAGAGTGGGTAACCACAAAAATATTTTCATATATGCACCTGAAGGTAAAACCAGAAACATTTTTTTACCAAAAAGCACTACAACAGATAGTTGTCTAACTGTAAACCAATTTTACTCTTCTGTCTGTGAACTACTTATAGATTTCACTGGAGGGAGGGGAGAAGGGTTGCACTATGTTATTAATTGGATGTAAATGTTTTATATGTTTGTGTAAGGTGCATACATTTTCAAAAAAAAAAAGTAAAAAAAAATAGTTGTAATAGTTTAAACTACATAATTTGTATTGAATATGTAAAATCAATAAAAATGTTGAAATTAAAAAAGTTGTTGTTCACATCAATGTTACAACAAATTAGTAAAATGCCAAAATAATAAAAATTTAAAGTGTTTTTTTTTTTTTTTTACTGTAGCGCTCTGAAAATGTCAATTTCAAGATGACACTTAAACTACCATAACCAACAATTTAACATATTTTCCGCGAGCGAAGCCACGGGTATTCTACTAGTTTTAAATAAAGGTCTGTCATTTGTGCCTACAAATTAGGTTTAATCAATTTAATTGGATAAAGGATATTCATTTCTTTTCAAGAAAACTAAAATGGAAGAGATTTTTTAACATCCATGATCAGGCAGAATGTGCTGCACTAGGAATAAAGATTTACCAGATGTGAGACAGCTTAGATTTATGAGATAAAGGTTCTAGAGCATTGGCCACTGGCCCATTTACCAATCTAAGACCAAAGAGCAATAAAATGCCTCCAGGGTCAGACAATACAAGTATGGATATTTTCACCAAATTAATTACGGCTGACCTTAAACTAGGCTCCCAGATGAAAATTAAATTTTCCAATCTACTCCCATTAGAGGGGAAAAGCATTTGAAGCTTTATCGGAAAATGGTGAATTAATATTCAAGGCATCCTATAAAGGTGGTAACTTACTGGTTATGGATCATGGTGAGGAATTGACCACTTAGTAAAGTCTATATGATGAATGCCAGTAGAGTGGAGTCCATGGCTCTACGGGATGCATAATTTTCCAGCACGGAGCACTATTTGCGTCAATATTATGTTTTCTTAGATCTTTGCTTGCTGTGTTTTATTAGTAATCTGCTTACTCATCAGTTCATCCTCAGGGGTCCATGTTTTCCATTCAGTGACAGCAAGCAGAGGAAGACGTGTAGTCTGGATCTTATGTATACCTAAGGCCAGACAGGAGATTGCTAAAGTTAAATGTAAAGCAATCATTCTATTAATCTCATCTGTATCTCAAGGTCTCGCGTCCTTGTACTGCCATCAAATAGACCCATTCTGTGGATGGGGATATTAGACTCATGGAAGCCATCACTACAGGGGATCTCACAAGCAATCCCAGGTAATGAGGCTCAGCCTGAGTGAGATACCTCCACCAATGCACAGTTAGCTTTGGGAGGGGTGTGTTTTCTGAGAGCCAGGCTTAATTCCGGGGGGCGGCTTGGGGTTTTGAGGACTGATGAGGAAATGTTGTTGTTGGAGTGATGTTGAGGGGAGAGGATCTTCTAGGCTGTGATCCTGGAGTCATGAATGGATGATCTATTCTATGGAGTTCTGGAGATCTGTTACTGGCTGGGCTGGGTCCATCTGCTACATTTGATAAATCTGTCGTCTGATCAAAGCAACCTGGGCTTCCATAACACCTCAGCAGTGCCACAGGCTGACCGCCTCCGTGCCACGCCACATTGATGCTGTAATTGATGCAAAAGGAGCCTGGACAAAGTATTAAGTGCATTTAATGAACATACATTTCAGTAGGCCAACATTTCGGATTTTAAAATCATTTTTCTAGCTAGTTTTATAAAGTATTATAATTTACTGAGATAATGACTTTTGGGTTTTCATTGGCTGTAAGCCATAATCATCAATATTAACAGAAGTAAACACTTCAAATAGATCACTCTGTTTGTAATGACTATATAATATGAGTTTCACTTTTTGTATTGAAGAACTGAATTAAAATAACTTTTTGATATTCTAATTTTGTGAGTAGCACCTGTACATATATCAATTACTGGGTTAACCGGAAAAGTTGAAATCGCTGCCTAATATCACACGAGAGGAAGTGGCAAATTCTTCCAGGAGCTTCCGACATTTGGAGCTAAACTTCGGTTGACCCTGGTTAGGAAAATCGCAACCACTAAGTTACAGGAATCCAAGACACTTGTAGTAAGACATATCTGCCTAAAGAACTTATAGAACTTAGAACTTTAGAACTTGTGGGAAAAAGAATTTGTGAAAAGCCATGGCCACCTCTTTATATTTGGATTGGTACTGTGGAATCAGGTCGGGTAATATTTGGAAGTACAATTAGGAACCAAATTTGATCAAAAATGGCAAGTTGAGGCCCTTTACTTTAAAGGAGAAAAACTTAAACTGACCCATATTGATCCAGAATCAGTGATGTAAAGAAATTGAGACTAATATAACATTTTAGTTGAGAGGTGAAAAAGAAGATTGAGGAGAGCTAATTATAGGATTAGATTTAAAAAACAGTGGTGGTAGCTCGATAACACCCAATAGGGCATGTGTGTAGTAATTAAATGGTGATTAACGCCTGCACTAGGGGGAAGGAAAAAAGCCAATAGCAGGAAGATACCCCTCCCCCCCCCCGTTCACCCTAAATTCTAAATCCAGATATTACAACTTACTCCAAAGAGAAAGGGAAAAAAGTAACACATCATTACTTCTGAACATATAAGATAATAGGAAAACAAGTGAATAAGTAGAAAAGTAAGTAAATATTGATATTACATGGTATGAAGACCACTGGTTTCATAATCCACTCCAGCTGACTTCAATGTGAGACACTCACGCCAGCATATATCCAGACCGATTTGAATTTTGCCAATGCCCATCTGGATGATCTATAGGAGACATGAGAAAAGGTCATGTGGTCAGATGAGACTGAAATAGAACTTTTTTTTTATCAACCCCACTAACCGAGTTTGGGGGAAGAATTGTAACCCCAATAACACCTTCCCAACCGTTAAACATGGTGGGGGAAACATCATACTCTGGGGGTGCTTTTCTGCAAAGGGGACAGGACGACTGCACCGTATTGAAAAGAGGGAGGATGGATTGGGTCATGTATCACAAGATTTTGGCCAACAACCTCCTTTCCTCAGTAAGAGCATTGAAGATGGGTCGTGGCTCCATCTTCCAGCATGGCAGTGACCCATAATACACAGCCAGGGCAATTAAAGAATGGCTCTGTAAGAAGCACTTCAAGGTCCTGGAGTGGCCTAGCCAGTCTCCAGGTCTGAACCCAAAAGAAGATCTTTGGAGGGAGCTGAAAGGCAATATTGCCCAGCGACAGTCCTGAAACCTGAACGATCTAGAGAAGATCTCTATGGAGCAGTGGGCCCAAATCCCTGTTGCAGTGTGTAAGTTTGGCCAATAGCTACAGGATGCGTCTGACCTTTGTAATTGCAAACAAATGTTTCTTTACCACATATTAAGTTCTGTTTTTCTATTGTATCAAATACTTGCATCATGCCATAAAATCAAATTATGTAAAAATCATACAATGTGATTGTCTGGGATTTGTTTTTAAGATTCTTTGAGGCTATTCTCAAGTTTTTGCATTATAATGACTATGCACACCCCAAGATGATCCCAACTTTGACTGACTTTTCAAAATTAGGCTGCTCATTGATCACTTTAGCAACAAATTTGCTGAGGTGAACATCCCCGAAAGGGACATCTGCGTAGAGGAATCTATAATCCATTTCAACTGGAAGCTTAAATTCTGGCAATTCCTCTGCCGTAATAGTGTAAAGTATGGAATTAAAATGTACAAACTGTGTGAGAGTACCTCAGGGTACACCCGCAGATTTAAGGGTTTTAAAGCTTGGGACACCCAGCATGAACCCCCTGAATGCCCCCTGTCCTGAGAATCAGTGGCAATACTGTGTAGGAATTGGTGCACCCACTGCTGTTTCAGGGTTATTACCTCTTCATAGATGACTTCTCCACCAGCATCTCACTCTTTAAGTTCCTCTCTGCCAGGGCTACCACAGCATTCTTCAGAAACCAGAGAGGCTTACAGTACTTAGGTTACTAATTCGGTATCTCTTGAGAAAGGTAGAGAACAGAGCCCAATGTATCGGCAATCTGGTGAAGGATAAGTATAAGGACAAGAGAGATGTCCTTATTTTGACCACAATACACAAAAATGGCATCACCCCACCACTTTATAATCTACACAGGCCCCCCAAACCAGACTGTGTCTTGGGGTAAATTAAGAACATGGAGGAGTTGATCTTCCTCATCAAGTTCTCCAACCTTACAGTGCTATGCGAAAAACGAAAGTATGGTACAGAAAACTGGCCATGCACATCGTACAGATGACACTGTATAACACGTACCAGTATGTGCTGTACATCGTGATGGCACATTTCTTCAGTTTCAGGAGGTAGTAATCAAGGCCCTAACATCTGGAAGTCAGGAAGGGGAGTGATCCAGTACCTCTGAAACTGAAAGTGCCTATGTTGCACCAGGACAACAATGTTCCTCTGAGGTGAGTAAGGTCACAAACAAAATGTAGGATATTATAAAAGAGGAATAAGAAAGAACACCACTTCGCATTGCAACACATGTCCTTAAAAAGCTAGTATATCCATAAGACCGTTTCATAATCTACCACACATTTTACTCAATATCTGATTTATTGCACCGTTTTATTATACCCCAATGAAATCTGCACATATTACATATTCCACCACGTTATAAGTTTACTGACCAGGAAAAACCTTAATAAAACTGTTAATAGACCCCTAGATCATTTCCAAAATGAAGCCACTTGTGGTGGGGGCTTTGCTGTTTTGACACCTCAAGGGCTCTGGAAAAGAGACATGATAACCGCAAACCATTCCATGAAAGTCAGTGCTCTAAAGCATCGCTCCTTTCTTTCATAACTCAACAATGTGCCTAAAGGGAAGTTTCTCCCCACATATTGGGTATCTTTGTATTCAGGAGAAATTGCACAACAAATTGTGGGGTCCATTATCTCTTGGTACCCACATGAAAATGAAAAATTTAAGCTTAAAGGTACATTTGTGAGAAAAAAATGTGATTTTTCATTTTCACAGCTGAATTATGAAATTATGTAATGCACTTGTGGGTTCAAGATGCCCTCTATATTTCTGGATAAATTCCTTGAGTGTGTAGTTTGCCCGGAATCAGTGGGATATGTTGAAGCATCCTATATTTATTACCACATAGAGTTACATTGGTCAGACCTGAAAAATTTGGCCTGGTCAGGAAGGTGAAAAACAGGCAATTAGCATTAATGTGTTAAAGGCTATGTGTACACGTTCAGGATTTTTCACGTTTTTTTTTTACCATTTTCCGGGGAAAAACCGCTAAAAAATTATACATAAGCATCCCATCATTTTTAATGCATTCCGCAATTTTTGTGCACATGCCGCGGTAAAAAACGCAGCATGTTCATTAATTTTGCAGAATTTTTGCCGCTATATTATTGCATTGGGAAGCTCCAGAAAAAAATGCGAAAAATTTGCGGAAAAAAAAACACGAAAAAAACGCATGCGGATTTTCTGCGGAAAAAGTCTGGATTTGCTTAGGAAAATTCTGTACACTTTCCTGAACTTGTGCACATAGCCAAATAGTGCGAAATAGTGATAAGTTGCATAACCGCTTCAAAATCCACACTCAAAAGCTCTGTGTGACCTTATAGGAAACCCAGATTCTGCATCTTTCTTCCCATTGGTGTGCTGCCGAAGGACATGATTTCCAGAAAGCAAAAGAGACATCACTTTCAAGAAGATATGCTTTTGATTTCTTCTCTATCTAGGGCATTTTCTTTATTTTTTATTGATCATTGTTACATAAAAAAATTGGCATTATCTGGTAATTGCAGAAGAAAACTTGGTCATCATCTGAACGTCTTTTTTTAAACTGTATTTGGTAGTTACAGTTGTTGCTGTGACTATTACGGATTCACAGCAAAAATACAACTGTTTTGCATTTTTTCCTGTGGTTACTAGTGATGAGCCAATATACTGGTTACTCGAGATTTCCCGAGCACGCTCGGGTGTCCTCCGAGTATTTGTAAGTGCTCGGAGATTTAGTTTTCATCGCCTCAGCTGAGTGATTTACAGCTACTAGCCAGCATAAGTACATGTGGGGGTTGCCTTGTTGCTGGGGAATCCCCACATGTACTTAAGCTGGCTAGTAGCTGTAAATCATTCAGCTGCGGCGATGAAAACTAAATCTCCGAGCACTTACAAATACTCGGAGGACACCCGAGCGTGCTCGGGAAATCTCTAGTAACGAGTGCACTCGCTCATCAATAGTGGTTACCACAAAATCTTGTCGGAGAGCTTATTGCAGGTCATTGATGTTATCTGGAGCAGATTGGTCTATGAGCCGATGTTGTTTGAAGAACGTAAATACAATGTGCTGTCGTCGTGCTTTCTCCCCCACATCACATATTTAGTAAATTCCGCATGGCATATAGTATGTGAAGTACACAGCGGATACAACTCTAGCCTAGACTGCTATCCTTGGTGTGTCATACAGATACTACACAGATCCTTTCAGCCATGATAGCCCACTTAGAAGAAAATAATACACAAAAAATACACACTTTTATTACACATTATTTAAACATTTCTAATTGAAAAAAGTGACACGTTTCTGTTTTATAATACACCAAAATAGCCATGTAGTGATTATTTTGTTTTAAAATGTATTATTTGAAGAACTGTATCTGCATAATTATTCTGCAACTCAATAATTTTATTCTTCACCGTATACCTGATTTCTGTTTTAGGCATATTTATTAATCGGAACTGACTGCCCATTTTTATTGAGAGATCTTCTTTCATCCAAGGAATTGGCCAAAATCTTTAGTCAAACTGTGGTGAGTATATCTCATAGTCACATAAGCTGGTGATTTCAGTGTATGCATTTAACGTCATGTATAGCATGCAGTTAAATAAATATGTATGTATAGATATATATATATATATATATATATATATATATATATATATATATATATACACACAGTACAGACCAAAAGTTTGGACACACCTTCTTTTTCTGTATTTTCATGACTATGAAAATTGTAAATTCACACAGAAGGCATCAAAACTACGAATTAACACATGTGGAATTATATACTTAACATAAAAGTGTGAAACAACTGAAAATATGTCTTATATTCTAGGTTCTTCAAAGTAGCCACCTTTTGCTTTGATGACTGCTTTGCACACTCTTGGCATTCTCTTGATGAGCTTCAAGAGATAGTCACCGGGAATGGTTTTCACTTCACTGGTGTGCCCTGTCAGGTTTAATAAGTAGGATTTCTTGCCTTATAAATGGGGTTGGGATCACCACTTGTGTTGAGCAGAAGTCTGGTTGATACACAGCTGATAGTCCTACTGAATAGACTGTTAGAATTTGTATTATGGCAAGAAAAAAGTAGCTAAGTAAAGAAAAACGAGTGGTAATCATTACTTTAAGAAATGAAGGTCAGTCAGTCCGAAAAATTGGGAAAACTTTGAAAGTGTCCCCAAGTGCAGTTGCAGAAATCATCAAGCGCTAGAAAGAAACTGTCTCGCATGAGGACCACCCCAGGAAAGGAAGACCAAGAGTCACCTCTGCTTCTGAGGATAAGTTTATCCGAGCCACCAGCCTCAGAAATTGCAGGTTAACAGCAGCTCAGATTAGAGACCAAGTCAGTGCCACACAGAGTTCTAGCAGCAGACACATCTCTACAACAACTGTTAAGAGGAGACTTTGTGCAGCCGGCCTTCATGGTAAAATAGCTGCTAGGAAACCACTGCTAAGGACAGGCAACAAGCAGAAGAGACTTGTTTGGGCTAGAGAACACAAGGAATGGACATTAGACCAGTGGAAATCTGTGCATTGGTCTGATGAATCCAAATATGAGATCTGTGGTTTCAACCACCGACGCAGAAAAGATGAACGGATGGACTCTACATGCCTGGTTCCTACCGTGAAGCATGGAGGAGGAGGTGTGGGACTGCTTTGCTGGTGACAATGTTGGGGATTTATTCAAAATTGAAGGCATACTGAACCAACATGGCTACTACAGCATCTTGCAGCGGCATGCTATTCCATCCGGTTTGCGTTTAGTTAGACTATCATTTATATTTCAACAGGACAATGACCCCACACACCTCCAGGCTGTGTAAGGGCTATTTGACCAAGAAGGAGAGCGATGGGGTGCTACGCCAGATGACCTGGCCTCCACAGTCATCAGACCTGAACCCAATCGAGATGGTTTGGGGTGAGCTGGACTGCAGAGTGAAGGCAAAAGGACCAACAAGTGCTAAGCATCTCTGGGAAGTCCTTCAAGATTGTTGGAAGACCATTCCCGGTGACTACCTCTTAAAGCTAATCAAGAGAATGCCAAGAGAGTGCAAAGCAGTCATCAAAGTAAAAGGTGGCTACTTTGAAGTACCTACAGTAGAATATAAGACGTAATTTCAGTTTTTTCACACTTTTTTAAGTATATAATTCCACATGTTTTAATTCATAGTTTTGATGCCTTCAGTGTGAATGCATAATTTTCATAGTCATGAAAATACAGAAAAATCTGTAAATGAGGTGTGACCAAACTTTTGGTCTGTACTGTATATATGTGTATTATATATATATATATATAGTATTTTGCCCACTCACGTAGTATAATGCTCCATGCAGTTATGGCCCCATAGATGCCCCATATAATGCTCCATGCAGTTATGGCCCCATAGATGTTCCATATAATGCTCCATGCAGTTCTTTATGACCCCATAGATGCCCCATATAATGCTCCATGCAGTTCTTTATGGCCCCATATAATGCCCCATATAATGCCCCATATATTGCTCCATGCAGTTATGGCCCCATAGATGCCCCATATATTGCTCCATGCAGTTATGGCCCCATAGATGTCCCATATAATGCTCCATGCAGTTATGGCCCCATAGATGCCCCATATAATGCTCCATGAAGTTATGGCCCCATAGATGCCCCATATAATGCTCCATGCAGTTCTTTATGGCCCCATAGACGCTCCATACAGCATTGTGCCACATGTAATGCTGCTGCTGCTGCAATAATAAAACAAAAAAAAATCACATACTCACCTCTCGTCGCTGCTCCTCAGCGTCCCGTCTCTCCGCACCAATTGTTCAGGCAGAGGGCGGCGCGCACACTAATAAGTCATCGTGCCCTCTGACCTGCACAGTCACTGCAACAGGATGGGAAGACGGACCGGCGCCCGGCGGATGGAACGCGGACAGGTGAATATGAAATACTCACCTGCTCCTGGCGCTCCTGACGCTGTCCCTGCCTGTCCCATGGTACCGCAGCTTCTTTGCGCCTGCGCGAGAAGGACCTGCCATGACGTCACGGTCACATGACCGTGACGTCATGGCAGGTCCTTCGCGCATACCATCCTTGCCACCGAAACCTGCCGGCGGAAGGTGAGTATATAATGATTTTTTATTTTTTTAATTATTTTTAAACATTAGATGTTTTACTATTGACGCTGCATAGGCAGCGTCAATAGTAAAAGCTTGGTCACACAGGGTTAATAGCGGCGGTAACAGAGTGAGTTACCCGCGGCATAACGCGGTCCGTTACCGCCGGCATTGACCCTGTGTGAGCGGTGACTGCGGGGAGTATTGTTGTGAACTGTGTTTCTGGGCTCCCTCTGGTGGTCACTAACGGTATTGTGTTAGGTATGTCTTGTTGCAGGCCTGAGCTCCAGCTGTATCGTTAAGCAGCGGGTGTTTCCTATTTGAGTCTCCTCTGGACTCAGTCTCTTGCCTGGCATCGTTGTATCCAGACCTATTTGGTCTCTTCCGGATTCCTTTCAGTCTGCCTCATGCAAGAAAAGCTAAGTCTGTTTTGTACAATTTGGATCGTTTGCATTATTCAGTGTTTTTGTCCAGCTTGCTTTACATTTGATTTTTGACTCGCTGGAAGCTCTAGGGGGCTGATATTCTCCCTCCACACCGTCAGTCGGTGTGGGGGTTCTTGAATGTTCAGCGTGGATGTTTTGTAGGGTTTTCTGCTAACCGCATAGTCCACTATCTATTTTCTGCTATCTAGACTATTGGGCCTCACTTTGCTGAATCTAGTTCATCTCTACGTTTGTGTTTTCCTCTTGCCTCACCGTTATTATTTGTTGGGGGCTTTCTATATCTTTGGGGTTCAATTTCTCTGGAGGCAAGCGAGGTCTTATTTTTTCCCTCTAGGGGTAGTCAGTTCTCCGGCTGGCTCGAGACGTCTAGAACCAACGTAGGCACGTTCACCGGCTACTTTTAGTTGTTTGTGTCAGGATCAGGTATGCGGTTAGCCCAGTTTCCACCTCCCTAGAGCAGTATTTATATTTTTGCTATCTTGCCGGAATATCAGAGATCCTCTGCCATTGGGATCGTAACAGAATGCCAGGCCAAAAGAAAATGTTTAATGCATCGCAGAAGCGGGATTAAAAAGAAGTTCTGAGTTTTGTTTTTTTTTGTTTTTTTTTTTGCTGCAGTTTGCCTAGCTTCTTCCATCCCCTTTTTCTCTGAGTGGCTGAAACTCTGCTGCAGATATGAATGTCCAGACTTTGACTTCTAGTGTGGATCAGCTTGGTGCTAGGGTGCAGAGCATTCAGGATTTTGTTATCCATAGCCCTATGTCTGAACCAAAAATACCTATTCCTGAGCCATTTTTTGGAGATAGATCTAAATTCCTGAATTTTAGGAATAATTGTAAATTGTTTCTGTCTCTGAAACCTCGTTCCTCTGGTGATTCCGCTCAGCAAGTTAAGATTGTTATTTCCTTCTTGCGCGGCGACCCTCAGGATTGGGCCTTCTCTCTGGCGCCAGGAGATCCTGCATTGGTGAATGTTGATGCGTTTTTTCTGGCACTTGGTTTGCTTTATGAGGAGCCTAATCTTGAAAATCAGGCTGAAAAAATGTTGCTGGTTATCTCTCAGGGTCAGGACGAAGCTGAGGTATATTGCCAAAAATTTCGGAAATGGTCCGTGCTTACTCAATGGAATGAGTGTGCACTGGCCGCAAATTTCAGAAATGGTCTTTCTGAAGCCATTAAAGATGTGATGGTGGGGTTTCCTATCCCTACAGGTCTAAATGATTCAATGGCTCTAGCCATTCAAATTGATCGACGTTTGCGGGAGCGCAAATCTGATAATCCTTTGGCGGTGCTGTCTGAACGGTCACCTGATTCTGTGCAATGTGACAGAATTCTGACCAGAGCCGAGCGACAAAATCATAGACGTCAAAATGGGTTGTGTTTCTACTGTGGTGATTCAACACATGTTATCTCAGCATGCTCTAAACGTTTAAAGAAAAAAGTTAATCCTGTCGCCATTGGTACTTTTCAGCCTAAGTTTATTTTGTCTGTGACTTTAATTTGTTCATTATCTTCTTACTCAGTTATGGCTTTTGTGGATTCTGGTGCTGCTTTAAGTCTGATGGATTTTTCGTTTGCCAAGCGCTGCGGTTTTGTCCTGGAGCCTTTGGAAAATCCTATTGCTCTTAGAGGAATTGATTCTACGCCATTGGCAGAGAATAAACCTCAGTATTGGACGCAGGTGACCATGTGCATGACTCTTGTACATCAGGAGGTGATTCGTTTTTTTGGTACTGCATAAAATGCATGATGTTGTCGTTTTGGGTCTGCCATGGTTACAGGCCCATAATCCAGTTTTAGATTGGAAAGCTATGACTGTGTCTAGCTGGGGGTGTCAGGGGATTCATGGCGATTCTCCATTGGTGTCTATTGCTTCTTCTACTCCTTCTGAGATCCCTGAGTTTTTGTCAGACTTTCAGGATGTATTTAATGAGGCCAGGTCCAGTGCCCTTCCTCCTCATAGGGACTGTGATTGTGCTATAGATTTGATTCCTGGTAGTAAGTTTCCTAAGGGACGACTCTTTAATTTATCTGTGCCAGAGCATGCCGCGATGCGGAGTTATATAAAGGAGTCTTTGGAGAAGGGACATATTCGCCCATCCTCGTCCCCTCTTGGTGCAGGATTCTTTTTTGTGGGCAAGAAAGACGGGTCTCTGAGACCTTGTATTGATTATCGTCTTCTGAATAAGATCACTGTTAAATTTCAGTATCCTTTGCCATTGTTGTCTGATTTGTTTGCTCGGATTAAGGGATCCAGTTGGTTCACCAAGATAGATCTTCGTGGTGCGTATAACCTTGTGCGCATAAAGCAGGGAGATGAATGGAAAACGGCATTTAATACGCCTGAGGGTCATTTTGAGTACCTGGTGATGCCTTTCGGATTATCTAATGCTCCTTCTGTGTTTCAGTCCTTCATGCATGACATCTTCCGGAAATATCTGGATAAATTTATGATTATTTATCTGGATGATATTTTGGTTTTTTCTGATGATGGGGAGTCCCATGTGAACCAGGTCAGGATGGTGTTTCAGGTTTTGCGGGAGAATGCTCTATTTGTGAAGGGCTCAAAATGTATCTTTGGGGTACAGAAGGTTTCTTTTTTGGGTTTTATTTTTTCCCCTTCTACTGTGGAGATGGACCCAGTTAAGGTCCGTGCCATTCATGACTGGACTCAGCCCACGTCTGTTAAGAGCCTGCAGAAGTTCTTGGGCTTTGCTAATTTTTACCGTCGTTTTATCGCTAATTTCTCCAGCGTGGTTAAACCTTTGACGGATATGACCAAGAAGGGTTCTGATGTTGCGAATTGGTCTCCTGCGGCCGTGGAGGCCTTTCGGGAGCTGAAGCGTCGGTTTACTTCAGCACCAGTCTTGTGCCAGCCGGATGTCTCTCTTCCCTTCCAGGTTGAAGTTGATGCTTCTGAAATTGGTGCAGGGGCTGTTTTGTCGCAAAAAAGTTCTGATGGCTCCGTGATGAAGCCATGCGCCTTCTTTTCAAGGAAATTTTCGCCTGCTGAGCGGAACTACGATGTTGGTAATCGGGAGTTGTTGGCCATGAAGTGGGCATTTGAGGAGTGGCGACATTGGCTCGAGGGAGCTAGACATCGTGTGGTGGTCTTGACTGATCATAAAAATCTGATTTACCTCGAGTCTGCCAAGCGCCTGAATCCTAGACAGGCCCGTTGGTCGTTGTTTTTCTCCCGTTTTGACTTTGTGGTCTCGTACCTGCCTGGTTCGAAGAACGTGAAGGCTGATGCACTTTCTAGGAGTTTTGTGCCTGATTCTCCGGGAGTCTCTGAGCCGGCTGGTATTCTCAGAGAGGGAGTAATTTTGTCTGCCATTTCCCCAGATTTGCGACGAGGGCTGCAAAAATTTCAGGCTGATAGGCCTGATCGTTGTCCACCAGAGAGATTGTTTGTCCCTGATGGATGGACCAACAGAGTTATTTCTGAGGTTCATTCTTCGGTGTTGGCGGGACATCCTGGGATTTTTGGTACCAGAGATTTGGTGGCCAGGTCCTTTTGGTGGCCTTCCTTGTCGCGGGATGTGCGTTCTTTTGTGCAGTCCTGTGGGATTTGTGCTCGGGCTAAGCCTTGCTGTTCTCATGCCAGCGGGTTGCTTTTGCCCTTGCCTATCCCAAAGAGGCCTTGGACGCACATTTCCATGGATTTCATTTCGGATCTTCCGGTGTCTCAGAAGATGTCTGTCATCTGGGTGGTGTGCGATCGTTTTTCTAAAATGGTCCATTTGGTGCCCTTGCCTAAGTTGCCTTCCTCCTCTGATTTGGTTCCTTTGTTCTTTCAGAATGTGGTTCGTTTGCATGGCATCCCTGAGAATATTGTATCTGACAGAGGATCCCAGTTTGTGTCCAGATTCTGGCGATCCTTTTGTGCTAAGATGGGTATTGATTTGTCTTTTTCGTCGGCTTTTCATCCTCAGACTAATGGCCAGACCGAGCGAACTAATCAGACCTTAGAGACTTATTTGAGATGTTTTGTTTCTGCTGATCAGGACGACTGGGTTACCTTTTTGCCACTGGCCGAGTTTGCCCTTAATAATCGGGCTAGTTCTGCCACCTTGGTTTCACCCTTTTTCTGCAACTCTGGTTTTCATCCTCGTTTCTCCTCGGGCCAGGTTGAACCTTCTGACTATCCTGGGGTTGATTCTGTGGTGGATAGGTTGCAGCGGATTTGGAACCATGTGGTGGACAATTTGAAATTGTCACAAGACAAGGCCCAGCGGTTTGCCAACTGCCGCCGCGGTGTGGGTCCCCGACTTCGTGTTGGGGATTTGGTTTGGTTGTCTTCTCGGCATGTTCCTTTGAAAGTCTCCTCTCCTAAGTTCAAGCCTCGCTTTATCGGTCCTTATAAGATTTTGGAAATCCTTAACCCGGTGTCTTTTCGCTTGGACCTTCCAGCGTCTTTTGCTATTCATAATGTGTTCCATAGGTCCTTGTTGCGGCGGTACGTGGTGCCTATGGTTCCTGCTGTTGAGCCTCCTGCCCCGGTTTTGGTTGAGGGCGAGTTGGAGTACGTGGTGGAGAAGATTCTGGATTCTCGTATCTCTAGACGGAAACTCCAGTATTTAGTTAAGTGGAAAGGCTATGGTCAGGAGGATAATTCCTGGGTTGTCGCCTCTGATGTTCATGCGGCTGATTTGGTTCATGCCTTTCACGCTGCTCATCCTGATCGCCCTGGGGGTCTTGGTGAGGGTTCGGTGACCCCTCCTCAAGGGGGGGGTACTGTTGTGAACTGTGTTTCTGGGCTCCCTCTGGTGGTCACTAAAGGTATTGTGTTAGGTATGTCTTGTTGCAGGCCTGAGCTCCAGCTGTGTCGTTAAGCAGCGGGTGTTTCCTATTTGAGTCTCCTCTGGACTCAGTCTCTTGCCTGGCATCGTTGTATCCAGACCTATTTGGTCTCCTCCGAATTCCTTTCAGTCTGCCTCATGCAAGAAAAGCTAAGTCTGTTTTGTACAATTTGGATCGTTTGCATTATTCAGTGTTTTTGTCCAGCTTGCTTTACATTTGATTTTTGACTCGCTGGAAGCTCTAGGGGGCTGATATTCTCCCTCCACACCGTCAGTCAGTGTGGGGGTTCTTGAATGTTCAGCGTGGATGTTTTGTAGGGTTTTCTGCTAACCGCATAGTCCACTATCTATTTTCTGCTATCTAGACTATTGGGCCTCACTTTGCTGAATCTAGTTCATCTCTACGTTTGTGTTTTCCTCTTGCCTCACCGTTATTATTTGTTGGGGGCTTTCTATATCTTTGGGGTTCAATTTCTCTGGAGGCAAGCGAGGTCTTATTTTTTCCCTCTAGGGGTAGTCAGTTCTCCGGCTGGCTCGAGACGTCTAGAACCAACGTAGGCACGTTCACCGGCTACTTTTAGTTGTTTGTGTCAGGATCAGGTATGCGGTTAGCCCAGTTTCCACCTCCCTAGAGCAGTATTTATATTTTTGCTATCTTGCCGGAATATCAGAGATCCTTTGCCATTGGGATCATAACAGAGTATGGAGCGGGCGCCGGGCACTGACTGCAGGGGAGTAGGGAGGGACTAATCGGACTGTGGCCGTCGCTGATTGGTCGCGGCAGCCATGACAGGCAGCTGGCGAGACCAATCAGCGACTTGGATTCCATGACAAACAGAGGCCGCGACCGATGAATATCCGTGACAGACAGACAGAAAGACAGACAGAAAGATGGAAGTGACCCTTAGACAATTATATAGTAGGTAGATAGATATATATATATATATATATATATATATATATATATATATATATATATATATATATATACACTCACCGGCCACTTTATTAGGTACACCTGTCCAACTTCTTGTTAACACTTACTTTCTAATCAGCCAATCACATGGCGGCAACTCAGTGCATTTAGGCATGTAGACATGGTCAAGACAATCTCCTGCAGTTCAAACCGAGCATCAGTATGGGGAAGAAAGGTGATTTGAGTGCCTTTGAACGTGGCATGGTTGTTGGTGCCAGAAGGGCTGGTCTGAGTATTTCAGAAACTGCTGATCTACTGGGATTTTCACGCACAACCATCTCTAGGGTTTACAGAGAATGGTCCGAAAAAGAAAAAAAATCCAGTGAGTGGCAGTTCTCTGGGCGGAAATGCCTTGTTGATGCCAGAGGTCAGAGGAGAATGGGCAGACTGGTTCGAGCTGATAGAAAGGCAACAGTGACTCAAATCGCCACCCGTTACAACCAAGGTAGGCCTAAGAGCATCTCTTAACGCACAGTGCGTCGAACTTTGAGGCAGATGGGCTACAGCAGCAGAAGACCACACCGGGTACCACTCCTTTCAGCTAACAGGAAACTGAGGCTACAATTTGTACAAGCTCATCGAAATTGGACAGTAGAAGATTGGAAAAACGTTGCTTGGTCTGATGAGTCTCGATTTCTGCTGCGACATTCGGATGGTAGGGTCAGAATTTGGCGTAAACAACATGAAAGCATGGATCCATCCTGCCTTGTATGGAGCATCTTTGGGATGTGCAGCCGACAAATCTGCGGCAACTGTGTGATGCCATCATGTCAATATGGACCAAAATCTCTGAGGAATGCTTCCAGCACCTTGTTGAATCCATGCCACGAAGAATTGAGGCAGTTCTGAAGGCAAAAGGGGGTCCAACCCGTTACTAGCATGGTGTACCTAATAAAGTGGCCGGTGAGTGTATGTGTACATACATGCGCACACACACACACTTACCGACACCTTTTCAAAATTGCATAACAAGTCATACTCTTCAAGTGTAAATCACCAAAAGCTTCATGCGTCATATTCCGTATAGGCAAAATTACATCCAGAATGTATAGTGGTTAGTACTAATCATATATATGAAAAAAGCCTGGTTTCCAGAAGATCAATGTCTTGTATCCCATATCCTGGAGCGTTTCTTTCCAAGGGAATGGAGTTCATTCATCAGGAGATCAGAACATACCAAGTACGCTAACAATCCAGTGCAATATCTTTGTCACAGAAGATAGTGTGTTCTGTGACAAGGATATTGCGCTGCATTGTCATATGTGCGATGTGCGTGGCCAGTTTCTTGTACCACACTTTGGCTTTTCTCATGGCACTGTACAGTTGGAGCACTTTATCAGGGAGATCAACTACCCCCCATGTTCTTGTTGTACCCCACTACACAGCTTGGTTTGTCGACCTGTGTAGAGATACCTCATACAGTGATTAGGCTTCTGCCATCACCTTGTATGGTGGTCAAGAAAAGGACATCCCTCCTGTCCTTGTATTTGACTACCAGCATGCTGTGGCTACATTGGGCTCTGCTCTCACCCTTTCTGCTGCTACTGTCAAATTAACGTCCTCGGAAGGCCTCTGTAATTTTTGCGGACAGCACCGAAGTCTGCGGCAGCTCGCGCAGGGAGGGACGTAAAGAGTGGGATGCCATCTTCATAGAGGTGATAATCTTGATCCTGCAGTTAATGCACCAAATCCCTTACAATTTTCCCATTCGCTCCCAGGACAGAGGGGCAATTAATGGACTGAAATTTGGTGTACTGGCTGGCTCTGATAATTGGTACTCTTACAGTACCAATTGCAGGCTGGACATCAGCCAATCACAGCGATAATAATTGACGATGACTCCATGTTCCCTGCTGTGAGAAACACCAGGCACCATTGTGCGATCACCGTGTGCTTAGTCACGGTGATCGCATGAATGTCATGACTTGTATATATACTTCCCGACCATGACATATATATATACTGCAAATGTTGGGATGGGTGTAAAGAGGTATTTACCTGCAGATTAATATTATGGCTGCTAATAAATACTATTTTTTATTGGTTTGTTTTTTTCTTGCTGACAGGATCTCTTTAAAGCACCACTTCTTAGTTCAGAGCTGGAGTCGGGCTACTAATCTAAGTTCCCTGACCCTAGTATTATATACACGAACTGTCATCTTTAGCTGTTTCCAGTACCGCTACAGTCCCATTCCTCCATCTTGTGATTGCAACTTCTGAGTGACTGGAAGTCAGATGTAATGGTAACAGACTCTCAATGGAAGTCTTTGAGAGCCTCGTTCTGCCTCTCATAAACTAATATTAAGAAGTGACCTCCAGCTTTTCCAGCATACACTGGACCTATCAGTCAGCTCTCAACCTGCAGAAAATCAGCCGGAGCTTTGCCAATAAAAGATGAAGATGGTGACTAGAGAGTATATTACTAGGAGCAGAGAACTTACATTAGTGACACCACTCCATCTGTAAAACAAAAAAATGTGGAGTGGTGCTTTGATTGGTAAAAACACTTGTATATACTTACTTTGGCATTAATTTGGCACTAGAAAGATACCTAATCTTTACTTTATTATACAAGAATATATATTTTGAATTATAATTTTTCATATTATACTGTTAACTTTGTCATAGACATTTGTCCAGCAGCTATAAACCCTGACTTCCCAATATGAACCACATTCCGCTTTTTATGTATGTCATAAAAAGGCTGCCAAACTGCTTGTTGATTAAAAACCATATTGTGGATAGTAGGGTCAATTAGTAATATAGTATTTTTAAAGTTTATGACTAAAATATTCATTTATTTAATCTATTTTTTTTTTCTTTTATGAACTAGATGGATGTGCTGAGGATTTTCCTTGGCTCTCCGCAGAGTTTGAACCTTCGTAACCTCTTGTGGCATGGATTTATGTCGCCTCATGAGATTTCACCCAAGTAAGTTCAGATAAAAGTTCAGGTCTCATTTAGAAGTCTGTGTTGCATAATATGTGTCCTATCCACGTGTTTCATGGATAGAACATGTACCTGTTATAATGTACTAGCTATTGAACCCGTTCTACACCCGGGTGGCGAGCATTTATATTGGTATATGGTCTCCATCCTGGTATGTGCTGCTCCCATCTTGCTCCCCCATCCTGTCATGTGCTGCTCCATCCTGCTTCCCCATCCTGTCATATGCTACTCCATCCTGCGCGCGGCCGTACTGCCTGAGTGCGGCTATATTGAGCACGGCTGTACTGGCTGAGTGTGGCTGTACTGCCTGAGTGCGGCTATACTGAGCGTGGCTGTACTGCATGAGTGCGGCTATACTGAGCGTGGCTGTACTGCGTGAGTGCGGCTGAGTGTGGCTGTACTGCATGAGTGTGGCTGTACTGTGTGAATGCGGCTGAGTGTGGATGTACTGCGTGAGTGCGGCTGAGTGTGGCTCTACTGTGCGAGTGTGGCTCTACTGTGCGAGTGTGGCTCTACTGTGCGAGTGTGGCTGTACTGTGTCAGTGTGGCTGTACTGCGTGTGGCTGAGTGTGGCTGTACTGTGTGAGTGCGCCTGAGTGTGGCTGTACTGTGTGAGTGTGGCTGTACTGTGTGAGTGCGGCTGAGTGTGGCTGTACTGCGTGAGTGCGTGTGAGTGTGGCTGTACTGCGTGAGTGTGGCTGTACTGCGTGAGTGTGGCTGTACTGCGTGAGTGTGGCTGTACTGCGTGAGTGTGGCTGTACTGCGTGAGTGTGGCTGTACTGCGTGAGTGTGGCTGTACTGCGTGAGTGTGGCTGTACTGCGTGAGTGTGGCTGTACTGCGTGAGTGTGGCTGTACTGCGTGTGGCTGTACTGCGTGTGGCTGTACTGCGTGTGGCTGTACTGCGTGTGGCTGTACTGCGTGTGGCTGTACTGCGTGTGTGTGGCTGTACTGCGTGAGTGTGGCGGAGTGTGGCTGTACTGTGTGAGTGTGGCTGTACTGTGTGGCTGTACTGTGTGAGTGTGGCTGTACTGTGTGAGTGCGGCTGTACTGTGTGAGTGCAGCTGAGCGTGGCTGTACTGTGAGTGTGGCTGTACTATGTGAGTGTGGCTGTACTGTGTGAGTGGCTGTACTGTGTGAGTGTGGCTGTACTGTGTGAGTGTGGCTGTACTGTGTGAGTGTGGCTGTACTGTGTGAGTGTGGCTGTACTGTGTGAGTGTGGCTGTACTGCGTGTGGTTGTACTGCGTGTGGCTGTACTGTGTGTGGCTACTGTGTGAGTGGCTGTACTGCGTGAGTGTGGCTGTACTGCGTGAGTGTGGCTGTACTGCGTGAGTGTGGCTGTACTGTGTGAGTGTGGCTGTACTGTGAGTGCAGCTGAGTGTGGCTGTACTGTGTGAGTGTGGCTGTACTGTGTGCTGCTGAGTTTGGCTGTACTGTGTGAGTGTGGCTGAACTGTGTGAGTGTGACTGAGTGTGGCTGTACTGTGTGAGTGTGGCTGTACTGTGTGAGTGCGGCCGAGTGTGGCTGTACTGTGTGAGTGTGGCCGAGTGTGGCTGTACTGTGTGAGTGTGGCTGTACTGTGTGAGTGTAGCTGTACTGTGTGAGTGCAGCTGAGTCTGGCTGTACTGTGTGAGTGTGGCTGTACTGTGTGAGTGTGGCTGTACTGTGTGAGTGCTGCTGAGTTTGGCTGTACTGTGTGAGTGTGGCTGAACTGTGTGAGTGTGACTGAGTGTGGCTGTACTGTGTGAGTGTGGCTGTACTGTGTGAGTGCGGCCGAGTGTGGCTGTACTGTGTGAGTGTGGCTGAGTGTGGCTGTACTGTGTGAGTGTGGCTGTACTGTGTGAGTGTGGCTGTACTGTGTGAGTGTGGCTGTACTGTGTGAGTGCGGCCGAGTGTGGCTGTACTGTGTGAGTGTGGCTGTACTGTGTGAGTGTGGCTGTACTGTGTGAGTGTGGCTGTACTGCGTGAGTGTGGCTGTACTGCGTGAGTGGCTGTACTGCGTGAGTGTGGCTGTACTGCGTGAGTGTGGCTGTACTGCGTGAGTGCAGCTGAGTGTGGCTGTACTGCGTGAGTGTGGCTGTACTGCGTGAGTGTGGTTGTACTGTGTGAGTGCAGCTGAGTGTGGCTGTACTGTGTGAGTGTGGCTGTACTGTGTGAGTGCTGCCGAGTTTGGCTGTACTGTGTGAGTGTGGCTGAACTGTGTGAGTGTGGCTGAGTGTGGCTGTACTGTGTGAGTGTGGCTGTAACTGTGTGAGTGCGGCCGAGTGTGGCTGTACTGTGTGAGTGTGGCTGTACTGTGTGAGTGTGGCTGTACTGTGTGAGTGTGGCTGTACTGTGTGAGTGTGGCTGTACTGTGTGAGTGTAGCTGTACTGTGTGAGTGCGCCCGAGTGTGGCTGTACTGTGTGAGTGTGGCTGTACTGTGTGAGTGTGGCTGTACTGTGTGAGTGTGGCTGAGTGTGGCTGTACTGTGTGAGTGTGGCTGTACTGTGTGAGTGTGGCTGTACTGTGTGAGTGTGGCTGTACTGTGTGAGTGCGGCCGAGTGTGGCTGTACTGCGTGAGTGTGGCTGTACTGCGTGAGTGTGGCTGTACTGTGTGAGTGTGGCTGTACTGCGTGAGTGTGGCTGTACTGTGTGAGTGTGGCTGTAACTGTGTGAGTGCGGCCGAGTGTGGCTGTACTGTGTGAGTGTGGCTGTACTGTGTGAGTGTGGCTGTACTGTGTGAGTGTAGCTGTACTGTGTGAGTGCGGCCGAGTGTGGCTGTACTGTGTGAGTGTGGCTGTACTGTGTGAGTGTGGCTGTACTGTGTGAGTGTGGCTGAGTGTGGCTGTACTGTGTGAGTGGCTGTACTGTGTGAGTGTGGCTGTACTGTGTGAGTGTGGCTGTACTGTGTGAGTGTGGCTGTACTGTGTGAGTGTGGCTGTACTGTGTGAGTGCGGCCGAGTGTGGCTGTACTGCGTGAGTGTGGCTGTACTGCGTGAGTGTGGCTGTACTGCGTGAGTGGCTGTACTGCGTGAGTGTGGCTGTACTTACTGCCTGAGTGTGGCGCTAGCTATGGATACAGCACCCCTGCAGCCAGCACAGCGAGGGCTGACTACGCCCACTCGCATCACTGGTCACATGCTGGTGACATCATCGAAGGTCCTGGAACTCCGCTGGGCTCTACATCTACCCCGACTGGAGCTGCAGAGCACGGAGCCCCCATGGCCGGTATATTAGGGGGGATACAGGGGTGTGTGGAGCCCCCATGGCCGGTATATTGGGGGGGGGATAAGTAAGTTCGGCTGCGTCACTCTGGTCCAGACTGCGTAGGCGCGGTGCGTCGCGCTTGCGCAGTCTATAAAGGCTTCGGACAGAGTGACGCTCCCACCGTTATATTATAGATGCTGCATATTCATGTCCATTTTTTTCTGTAGCACTGATGAAAAGTGCCAATACAAGTCTATAGATCGGTGAAAATCACCGCAATCCGTCTGCTGTCAATGATTAACATTATAATGAATAGCAGAAGCGTTGTAATTTATTTATCCATACATGAAAAACACTGATGACACTCGGATCCAAAACACTGATGACACTCGGATCCAAAACACTGATGACACTCGGATCCAAAACACTGATGACACTCGGATCCAAAACACTGATAATACGCGTACCATTTTTTTTTTGCATACATGAAAAACACGGTCATCAAAATGATGCTGTCGTTAAAAATAAAACTCTCAAGTAGATTTCACATTGACCAATTGAATGCAAAGGTAAAAGCCTGACTAAAAGTCTGTGTTCACAAATTGCAACTGTGTTGTGGCCAGCACACAGATCATCTTGTTTTGGAAATAATAGCAGGCACAAGCACATTCATTCATGACCAAGCTCTTTGCAGCAGTGGTTTTGTTTTTCTTTTCATAGCACTGTTTTCACATTGTAATGGAATGTACCACTTTTATTTAGATGTGCTGTTTTGCACTTGTAATTGTTAACCTGGGGCGCCCTTTTTCTGACTTTGATTATTTTCTGCAAGCAATAGAAAGCAGTGGGGAGTGAGCAATGTGGTCATTCATTCCAGACAGGCCTTTGGTCTTCACTGTGCTGTGATGATTCAGCGCCAGGAATGGCAATCATGTGACCACAAGTACCGGTATGCGATATACAAACTCCCAGCCAAAATTTGACTAGACTTGCCAAGCTCACTGCAAGTGTATTGCTTGAGGCTGTCTGACAGTCTAGTCAGATTCTGTCCGGGAGTATGCATATCCCATGCTTGTGGTCATGTGACTGCCATTCCTGGCATTGACACCGGAGAATTCTCACACTGCGCATTGTGTGCACTGTGAGGATTCACAAGTCTGCAGTCACATACAGTGACTGCAGACTTGTTGTTTTAGATAAGTCCTTTAAATTTTATATACGTCAAATAGTGCTATTCAAAATTCCAACTCAACCCAGAGAAAAAAAGTTCTCATGTACCTGTGTCGACAAGCAAAATAAATATATGGCTTCTGAGATACGAATAAAAACTAGAAAAAAGTTCACTTAAAAATATGATAAGAATAAAATATTTCTGGATCTTCAGGAGTTCACTTGAAAGCGTTTTTAGACACAAACACCTTTCCAATCTTCATATCAGCATGGTTTTCTGTATTTCTGCATTATGAGCACAACATGTGAATGCAGCCTAAGGCTGTTTTTTTTTCGTTGACAACTATTTGGTAAAAAAAAAAAATTGTGACAGTTATTTACATACACTATGCATACAAATGTATGGGACACCTTCGAATTACAGCTAAATGAGCTTTTATGACATCCCTACTGATCTAGGAAAGCTTTCTACAAAAATTATTTAGAGCGTCTGTGGAAATTCTTGTCAGGTCATCCAGAGTAGCATTTGTGAGGTTGTGGACTTGGCTTTGTGCAGTGGATGGAAGGGAATGAAGTCATGCTGGGACAGAAAAGAGTCTTCCCCCAAGCTGTTCCCATGAAGTCTGAAGCATGTAAAAGTCTTGGTATACTGAATCCATAAGATGTCCCTTTATTAGCGATATGTTCCTTTTTAAGTGGCAAAGTACAACCCTTAAGTATTTAGGATTAACCACTCAATCTCATACCACTCCCTTTATCGATATATTTTCACCCCACTCTGTAGTCAAATATGTTAAATACTGGCCAAATCAAATAAACTTCCATTATCTCTTCTGGCGGCATTTTGGCAATTAAAATGTGGATAATCCCTAGGATTGTATACAGTGGGAACGTGAAAGATATTGTCGGTATGACAATATAGTTTTATTTTGCATAAAATACAAAGGAAATGTGTCATCTTTAGCATTATCCATTTTAGAGATCATTTCATCTTCAACTTGTTTAACTTTTCACAATAATAGTAATTTTGACCTGGGGTGCCCAAACTTTTTACATGCCACTATACATCTTTGAAACATTGTGAATACTTATCCACGTGAGCGACATCAAAGCCTTACAAGTTATACATTTCATGTGGGTAAAAAAAAATGTCATAGAATTTCATGCTGTCTCTGCTGGCTAGTGGGTCTACGAGTTGATTGCGACTCCAAATATCATTTACTATTATTGGGCTTATCATCTACGGAGGATATCTGTTTGGCAGGTTTTCCTGCATTTGCTAAGTGGATAGAGATTTAGAAACTCAGGCTAGCACCTAGACATTCCAATTCCTTACTGTGGTCTGACCCTTATTCTCATCATATAGGACTTCTCTTAGCCTCCATATAGCTCCTTGAAAAAGTATTCATTTTCCATGATTTTTTTTTTGTGACATAAAAACGCCAAGTTGCAAGTATTTGCGTAGTGTAAAGGAAATGATTCATGGTTTTCTAATTATTTTTGAAGTATAAATCTGAAAATTGTGACATTAATTTGTCTTCAGCCCCCTGTAGTCTGTTATCCCTAAATATAATCCTGCGTGACCAGAAGTCCTTGCCTCCAGAAGTCACATAAGTAGTAAATTGAGACAACTTGTGTGTAATTTAGTTCCAGTATAACTACAGGTGTTATTTGAGAACTATAGGGTTCAAATAGCATCATGAAAACTAAGGCACACACCAGACAGGTCAGGGATAAAGTTGTAGAGAGAGTTAGGCAGGAATAGGTTATAAAACAATAGCCCAAGCTCTGAAAATCTGATGGTGCATGGTTCAATCCTTTATCCAAAAATGGAAGGATTATATGTGAGGAAACCAGATTGTATCTTAATTTCCCAGACAACCATGTTTTTGCAAACCAAAAGAACTGGCTTTTTATCTGTATATTGGCTTGTGAATTTAAGTGTTTATGTCTGGTGGGTCAAGAAGACAGACTTGCCAACTGATATACTATCTAACATACTATTGACTGTACATAGGATGTGTTAAGCTTTGTTTATTGATGTGTGCTGATATGCTAATAGTGCTTCCTTGATCCCATCACCATTGTTTACCTTATCTTGATGTTGGACTGAAGGACACTGGGTAATTCTAAAAATAGCTTACATGTCTTGGGTATAAAAAGACTCAGAGATCACATCATTGAGACTGAAGTAACACAGAGCTATCAGCCGGACATTCTGAAAACCACTCAACAGACAAGAGAAAGGACTGCAGCCAATTCATCATAGCACCATCACGAGAGACACTGATCTATGATTCTATAGGAAACAACCTAGGGGTTTTCGTCTCCGGTTGGAAGGACACAGATCTGATCCAGTGACCATCTCTGAACCATGGATATGTTTGGAGAAAGCCAGGTTTGGGACCCGCTGGTCGCCTGGTTCCATGGAGATGGTCAGATAAGCCAAGTGGTGACTCTCGTGTCAACTGGCTTTGGACCTTGTATGGACTCTATGGACAGTTCTTGGTCATCTCCCTATGCTTGTCATTACGTCTTCTCTGTGTGTGTATCACAGGTAGAATAGCGACCCTGGGAGCTCTGATATCATGTCAACTGGCTTTGACCTTGTACGGACTCTATGAACTGTTCTGTCATCTTTCTACGCTTGTCGATATCTCTTCTCTGTGTGTATATCACAGGTGGAATAGCGACCCTGGGAGCTCCGATATCACATCTACCATTATCTCGGCGAGTCAGCAGAAGGGTGGGGCCCGGTAATGTGCACCATCTTGGGGTAATTGCTGAGATTGTTCTGTTTGCTATTGTGTGTTGTGGTTCAATAAAGTATTGCCACACTGTTTTACCTTAACCCCGTGTTGTCTGTGTAGTGTATTGCCCACTGGGAGATAGAGCGGGTGTTCAGTGGTATGAGCCCTGGTCCATGCAGTCTTGCTAAAGACAGCCGGGCCAGTGGACGAGAGCACCCACTGACCCCGTTCCTCCACAGTATGGCACAACTTCAAATCTACCAAGGCATGGCCATCCACTTAAACTGACATCCCAACTAGGGAGAGCACTAATTAGATTAATTAAAGAAGCAGCCAAGAGACCCATGGACACTCTGAAGACCTGCAGATATCCACAGCTCAGTTGGGAAAATCTGTCCACAGCAAAAAAAATGAGTAGTATAATTCACAAATCTTGGCTTTATAGAATAGAGACAAGAAAATATTTTTGTAAGCAAGCCATAAGAATTTCTGTTTGTAGTTTGCAAAACGCCATGTAGGGGACAGCAAACATGTGGAAGAAGGTGCTTTGGTCAGTGAGCTCAAAGTAAAACCATTTAGGCTAAATGCAAATGCTATGTGTGGCACAAAAGTAGCACTGCACATCAGCCTGTAAACACCATCCCCTCCGTCAAACATGGTGTTGACAGTATTATTGTCAGGACTCTGAACATTTTTTACCTTTTGTGCATTACTGCCCTTTTCCAAGATGGCGTCTTTGGTCTCGTATGCACTGTGTCTTCCTGCTATAAAACTCCACCCCAGCCTTTAGTCTGTGCTAGAGTATTCTGCCTTGCATCCAGCTCCTGACCTCTGATTACTCCCTGGCTATATACCTGCTCCTGTGAACCTGTGTGGTGATCCTGCTACTCTGCTCTGAGTTCCTGCTGCATACACCAGTTTCCAGTAATCCTCCTTCATCTGCTGCTCGTGTTTACTTCCATCTGCATTTGCTGGACATGTAAGCTGTTTCTGCTCTGCAAAAACCTGAGACTATTAACCAGGCCTCCCTGGTTGAGCTAAGATATGATTTGAACTGCCTTATAAGCTTATCTATCTGTGTTTGGACTAAGACAAGGATTTATTCGTGTCAAGTATCCTCAAGAATAACTGTGCTTCATAGACTTTCTGCTTGATTGCATTTTCCTCTGAAGTTTCCTATAGACTGCTAAGCTGCGTTTATTATTTGC
This sequence comes from Ranitomeya variabilis, assembly GCF_051348905.1. NCBI lineage: Eukaryota > Metazoa > Chordata > Amphibia > Anura > Dendrobatidae > Ranitomeya > Ranitomeya variabilis. The sequence goes on along the minus strand of NC_135233.1, from coordinate 183,345,507 downwards.
ACCAAGTGTTGTGTACTTTAGTTTCTCTCTGCACCTGTTTGAATAACCGTCTGATAATATAGACTTTACCACTTATAAAACTGTGTCCTGTAGTTGTCTTGTTCCACGCAAAGAGTCTCCTGAGTTATCCCCTATAATTATTACAATTATGCTGTGAGGATGCTTTTCTTCAACAACGACAGGGAAGCTTGTGAGAGTTCATGGGAAGATGGATGGAGCTAAATACAGGGCAATCCTGAAGAAAAACCTGTTAGGAGGTTGCAAAAGATTTGAGACTGGGGCACAGGTTCAACTTCCAGCCAGACAGCGACCCTACACAGACTGTCAGACCTACAATGGATTGGTTTAAATCCAAGAATATTCATGTGTTTGAATGGCCCAGTCACAGTCCAAATCTAAATTCCATTGAGAATATGTGGCAAGACTGGAAAATTGCTGTAAGCAGAAGTTCTCCATCCAATGTCACTGAGCTAGAGCAAAAATTACAGCCTCTTAGGCTATGTTCACATGTTGCGTTTTTTCAGCTGCGTTTTAATGTACCAGCAAAGTCAATGAGACTTCAAAAATGTCGTGCACACAGCTCGTTTTTTTTTTTTGTCCTGAGTACTTGCTACAGCTTTTTTCATTTATTGAAAACAATGGGTGGTTCAACAAATGCTGAAAAAAACGCAGGTATCAGTTTTTGCTGCGTTTTTGGTGCCAAAGCCTGATGAAGCAGCACAAGATTTTTTTATGCACTAAACTTTATCAGCATGCACATGAGACAATTGTACCATGACAAAAATGCACGGAAAAGACTCGATAAGCAAAACCTGCTTTTTTGCAGCAAATTTCTTACTGCTAAGAGAGTAGGCCTTGCCTTTGCCTGCGGAAAATAACGCATCAATAACACAACGTGTAAACATAGCTTAAATGTGCAAAGCTGGTAGACCTACCCCAAAAGACTTGCAGCAGTAATATTGACTCTGTGGCTCAATACAAATGCATGTCACAATTTTCAGATTCATATTTTTACAATATTTAGACAACCATCTACTATATAATTGTCTAAGGGTCACTTCCGTCTGTCTGTCCTTCTGTCACGGATATTCATTGGTCTGTCTGTCATGGAATCCAAGTTGCTGATTGGTCGTGGCAAAACGCCCACGACCATTGCCACAACCAATCAGCGACGCGCACAGTCCGGAAGAAAATGGCTGCTCCTTACTCCCCGCACTCACTGCCCGGCGCCCGCATACGCTGTTCAGTCACCGGTCACACAGGGTTAATGCCGGCGGTAACGGACCGCGTTATGCCGCGGGTAACGCACTACGTAACCGCTGCTATTAACCCTGTGTGTCCCCAATTTTTTACTTTGATGCTGCCTATGCGGCATCAATAGTAAAAAAAATGTAATGTTAAAAATAATAAAAACAAAAAACCTGCTATACTCACCCTCCTTAGTTCGCCGAGCCGCTGGCGCCGGCCGCCATCTTCCGTTCCCGGCGATGTATTGCGAAATTACCCAGAAGACTTAGCGGTCTCGCGAGACCGCTAAGTCTTCAGGGTAATTTCGCAATGCATCCTGGGAAAGGAAGATGGCGGCCAGCGGCTCGGCGGAGCTTCAGTGGATCCCAAGCGTCGGTAACCACTTCCTGGATCCAGGCGCCAACGGAAAGTGAGTATATAACTATTTTTTATTTTAATTCTTTTTTTTTTTAACAGGGATATCATGCCCACATTGCTATATACGTGGGCTGCGCAATATACAACGTGGCCTGCGCAATATACTACATGGGCTGGGCAATATACTATGTGGGCTGTGCAGTATAATATGTGGGCTGCACAATATACTATATGGGCTGCGCAATATACAACGTAGGCTGGGCAATATACTACGTGGGCTGCGCAGTATAATATGTGGGCTGCGCAATATACAACGTAGGCTGGGCAATATACTACGTGGGCTGCGCAGTATAATATGTGGGCTGCGCAATATACTATATTGGCTGCGCAATATACAACGTGGGCTGCGCAATATACAACGTGCGCTGTGCAATGTACTGCGTGGGCTGCGCAATGTACTGTATGGGCTGCGCAATATACTACGTGGGCTGTGCTATACACTACGCATACATATTCTAGAATACCCGATGCGTTAGAATCGGGCCACCATCTAGTGCAGGGGTGGGCAATTAATTTTGCCATGGGGCCGCATGAGAAATTGGGATGGTTTTAGAGGGCCGGACTAATATAATTACCATATTTTTCGGACTATAAGACACACCGGATCATAAGGCACACTGTTGTGAACTCTATTTTTGGGCTCCCCCTAGTGGTCACAAGCGGTACTGTGTAGTGTTGTCTTTCTGCAGGTTGGCAGCATCAGCTGGTTCGTTATCCTTGGCTGGTTTCCTATTTAGCTCACCTGGATACTCAGTTCCTTGCCTGCTATCAATGTATTCAGTGCTCTTCAGATTCCTTGTGACTACCTTGCTCCCAGTCTCTCCAAGACAAGCTAAGTTTTTCCTCGCTTGCTGGTTGCTCTAGGGGACTGAGTTTCTCCCCCCACACCGTTAGTTGGTGCGGGGGTTCTGGAAATCTCAGTGTGGATATTTTGTAAGGGTTTTTTACTGACCGCACAGACCCCTTTTCTGTTTTCTGCTATCTAGTGTTAGTGGGCCTCATTTGCTGAATCTGCTTTCACCCCTGTGTATGTGCCTTCCTCTTACCTCACCGTTATTATTTGTTGGGGGCTTCTATATCTTTGGGGATTATTTCTCTGGAGGCAAGTGAGGTCTTTCTCTCTCTCTCTAGGGGTAGTTAGTTCCTCAGGCTGGCTCGAGATGTCTAGGATTTTAGGCACGTTCACCGGCTACTTCTAGTGTGTTTGGATAGGTTCAGATTTGCGGTCAGTCCAGTTTGCCACCTCCCTAGAGCTTGTCCTATGTTTGTTACTTAGCTGGAGTAATTTGTGATCCTCAACCACTAAGGATTATAACAGTATAGCAGGCCAAAAAGTGTTTAATGCATCGGAGAAGTGGGATAAAAAGAAGACCTGAGTACATTTTTTTTTTTTTTTTCCTCCTCCCGCTTTTCCTTTGCTGCAGTCTGTTTAGCTTCTTTCATCCCCTTGAACTCTGGGTGGTTTTTAAGCTCAGCTGCAGACATGAATGTTCAGACTCTGACTTCTAGTGTGGATCATCTTACTGCACGGGTGCAAAGTATTCAGGATTTTGTTATTCATAGCCCTATGTCAGAACCTAAGATACCCATTCCTGAGTTGTTTTCTGGAGATAGATCTAGGTTTCTAAATTTTAAGAATAATTGTAAGTTATTTCTATCTCTGAGACCTCGTTCCTCTGGTGATTCCGCTCAGCAAGTTAAAATTGTTATCTCCTTGTTGCGTGGCGACCCTCAAGATTGGGCTTTCTCTCTGGCGCCAGGAGATCCTGCATTGCTTAATGTAGATGCATTTTTTCTGGCTCTTGGACTGCTTTATGAGGAGCCTAATCTTGAGAATCAGGCAGAATAAGCGTTGCTGGCTATCTCTCAAGGTCAGGATGAAGCAGAGGTGTATTGTAAAAAATTTCAGAAATGGTCGGTGCTTACTCAATGGAATGAGTGTGCCCTGGCTGCAAATTTCAGAGAAGGTCTTTCTGAGGCCGTTAAGAATGTTATGGTGGGGTTTCCCACCCCTACAAGTCTGAGTGATTCTATGGCTTTAGCCATTCAGGTTGATCGGCGTTTGCGGGAGCGCAAATCTGCTCATCCTTTGGCGGTATTTTCTGAACAGAGACCTGAGTCTATGCAATGTGACCGAACTCTGACCAGAATTGAGCGACAAAGTCATAGACGTCAAAATGGGTTGTGCTTTTACTGTGGTGATTCTACTCATGTTATCTCAGCATGCTCTAAACGCTTAAAAAAATTCGCTAAACCTGTCACCATTGGTACTATACAGCCTAAATTTATTTTGTCTGTTACTTTGATTTGTTCTTTGTCGTCCTACTCGGTTATGGCTTTTGTGGATTCGGGTGCTGCCCTGAATCTGATGGATTTGTCGTTTGCCAGGCGCTGTGGTTTTGTCCTGGAGCCTTTGGAATTTCCTATTCCTCTGAGGGGAATTGATGCTACGCCATTGGCTGAGAATAAGCCTCAGTATTGGATGCAAATGACCATGTGCATGACTCCCGTACATCAGGAGGTGATTCGCTTTCTTGTTTTGTATAATTTGCATGATGTTGTCGTTTTGGGTCTGCCATGGCTGCAGGCTCATAATCCAGTTTTAGATTGGAAAGCTATGTCTGTGTCAAGTTGGGGTTGTCAGGGAATTCATGGCGATACTCCGTTGGTGTCTATTGCTTCTTCCACTCCTTCTGAGGTCCCTGAGTTTTTGTCTGACTACCAGGATGTATTTGATGAGCCCAGGTCCAGTGCCCTGCCCCCTCATAGGGATTGTGACTGTGCTATAAATTTAATTCCTGGTAGTAAATTTCCTAAGGGACGACTTTTTAATGTGTCTATACCAGAGCATGCCGCGATGCGGAGTTATATAAAGGAGTCTTTGGAGAAGGGACATATTCGCCCATCCTCTTCCCCTCTTGGTGCAGGATTTTTTTTTGTGGCCAAGAAGGACGGTTCTTTGAGACCTTGTATAGATTATCGTCTTCTGAATAAAATCACAGTCAAATTTCAGTATCCTTTGCCACTATTGTCTGATTTGTTTGCTCAGATTAAGGGTGCCAGTTGGTTCACCAAGATAGATCTCCGTGGTGCGTATAACCTTGTGCGCATTACGCAGGGAGATGAATGGAAAACAGCATTTAATACGCCCGAAGGCCATTTTGAGTACTTGGTGATGCCTTTTGGACTTTCTAATGCTCCTTCTGTGTTTCAGTCCTTCATGCATGACATCTTCCGAGAATATCTGGATAAATTTATGATTGTTTATCTGGATGACATTTTGGTCTTTTCTGATGATTGGGAGTCCCATGTGAAGCAGGTCAGGATGGTGTTTCAGGTCTTGCGTGCTAATGCTTTATTTGTGAAGGGCTCAAAATGTCTCTTCGGAGTACAGAAGGTCTCCTTTTTGGGTTTTATTTTTTCTCCTTCTACTGTGGAGATGGACCCAGTCAAGGTCCAGGCTATTCATGACTGGACTCAGCCCACGTCTGTTAAGAGTCTTCAGAAGTTCTTGGGTTTTGCTAATTTTTACCGTCGTTTCATCGCTAATTTTTCTAGCGTGGTTAAACCTTTGACGGATTTGACCAGGAAGGGTTCTGATGTGACTAATTGGTCTCCTGCGGCCGTGGAGGCCTTTCGGGAGCTTAAGCACCGGTTTTCTTCAGCTCCAGTCTTATGTCAGCCAGATGTCTCTCTCCCCTTCCAGGTCGAGGTTGATGCTTCTGAGATTGGAGCAGGGGCTGTTTTGTCGCAGAGAAGCTCTGATGGCTCTGTGATGAAGCCATGTGCTTTCTTTTCAAGAAAGTTTTCGCCTGCCGAGCGGAATTATGATGTTGGTAATCGGGAGTTGTTGGCTATGAAGTGGGCATTTGAGGAGTGGCGACATTGGCTCGAAGGAGCTAAACATCGTGTGGTGGTCTTGACTGATCACAAAAATCTGATTTATCTTGAATCTGCCAAGCGCCTGAATCCTAGACAGGCTCGTTGGTCGTTGTTTTTCTCCCGTTTCAACTTCGTGGTCTCATACCTGCCTGGTTCGAAGAATGTGAAAGCTGATGCACTTTCTAGGAGTTTTGTGCCTGACTCTCCGGGAGTTTCTGAGCCGGCTGGTATTCTCAGAGAGGGAGTGATTTTGTCTGCCATTTCCCCAGATTTGCGACGAGTGCTGCAGAAATTTCAGGCGGATAGACCTGACCGTTGTCCACCAGAGAGACTGTTTGTCCCGGATAGATGGACCAGCAGAGTTATTTCCGAGGTCCATTCTTCGGTGTTGGCGGGTCATCCTGGGATTTTTGGTACCAGAGATTTGGTGGCTAGGTCCTTCTGGTGGCCTTCCTTGTCGCGGGATGTGCGTTCCTTTGTGCAGTCTTGTGGGATTTGTGCTCGGGCTAAGCCTTGCTGTTCTCGTGCCAGCGGTTTGCTTTTGCCTCTGCCTGTTCCGAAGAGGCCTTGGACGCACATTTCCATGGATTTTATTTCGGATCTTCCAGTATCTCAGAAAATGTCTGTCATCTGGGTGGTGTATGATCGTTTTTCCAAGATGGTCCATTTGGTGCCCTTGCCTAAGTTGCCTTCTTCCTCCGATTTGGTTCCTCTATTTTTTCAGAATGTGGTTCGCTTGCACGGTATTCCTGAGAATATTGTGTCTGATAGAGGATCCCAGTTTGTGTCCAGGTTTTGGCGGACTTTTTGTGCTAAGATGGGCATTGATTTGTCTTTTTCGTCGGCCTTCCATCCTCAGACTAATGGCCAAACCGATCGAACTAATCAGACGTTGGAAACTTATTTGAGATGTTTTGTTTCTGCTGATCAGGATGATTGGGTGACTTTTTTGCCATTGGCCGAGTTTGCCCTTAATAATCGGGCTAGTTCTGCTACTTTGGTTTCGCCTTTTTTCTGCAATTCTGGTTTCCATCCTCGTTTTTCCTCGGGTCAGGTTGAGCCTTCTGACTGTCCTGGGGTGGATTCTGTGGTGGATAGGTTGCAGCAGATTTGGAACCATGTGGTGGACAGTTTGAGGTTGTCACAGGAGAAGGCTCAGCGCTTTGCCAACCGCCGCCGCGGTGTGGGTCCCCGACTTCGTGTTGGGGATTTGGTGTGGCTGTCTTCTCCGTATGTTCGTATGAAGGTCTCCTCTCCTAAATTCAAGCCTCGCTTCATCGGTCCTTATAAGATCTTGGAAATCCTTAACCCGGTGTCTTTTCATTTGGATCTCCCAGCATCGTTTGCCATTCATAATGTGTTCCATAGGTCTTTGTTGCGGAGGTATGTGGTACCTGTGGTTCCTTCTGTTGAGCCTCCTGCTCCGGTGCTGTTCGAGGGCGAATTGGAGTACGTGGTGGAGAAGATTTTGGATTCTCGTATCTCTAGACGGAGGCTTCAGTATTTGGTTAAGTGGAAGGGCTATGGTCAGGAGCATAATTCCTGGGTTGTCGCCTCTGATGTTCATGCGGCCGATTTGGTTCGTGCCTTCCACGCGGCTCATCCTGATCGCCCTGGGGGTCTTGATGAGGGTTCGGTGACCCCTCCTCAAGGGGGGGGTACTGTTATGAACTCTATTTTTGGGCTCCCTCTAGTGGTCACAAGCGGTACTGTGTAGTGTTGTCTTTCTGCAGGTTGGCAGCATCAGCTGGTTCGTTATCCTTGGCTGGTTTCCTATTTAGCTCACCTGGATACTCAGTTCCTTGCCTGCTATCAATGTATTCAGTGCTCTTCAGATTCCTTGTGACTACCTTGCTCCCAGTCTCTCCAAGACCAGCTAAGTTTTTGTTTGTTCTTTTTTTGATTATCAGCATTCATCATGTTTCTTGTCCAGCTTGCTAAAATGTGATTTCCTCGCTTGCTGGTTGCTCTAGGGGACTGAGTTTCTCCCCCCACACCGTTAGTTGGTGCGGGGGTTCTGGAAATCTCAGTGTGGATATTTTGTAAGGGTTTTTTACTGACCGCACAGACCCCTTTTCTGTTTTCTGCTATCTAGTGTTAGTGGGCCTCATTTGCTGAATCTGCTTTCACCCCTGTGTATGTGCCTTCCTCTTACCTCACCGTTATTATTTGTTGGGGGCTTCTATATCTTTGGGGATTATTTCTCTGGAGGCAAGTGAGGTCTTTCTCTCTCTCTCTCTAGGGGTAGTTAGTTCCTCAGGCTGGCTCGAGACGTCTAGGATTTTATGCACGTTCACCGGCTACTTCTAGTGTGTTTGGATAGGTTCAGATTTGCGGTCAGTCCAGTTTGCCACCTCCCTAGAGCTTGTCCTATGTTTGTTACTTAGCTGGAGTAACAGCGCACCCCAAATTTGGGGTGAAAATTGCAGAAAAAAAGATTTTTTATAAGATGGGGGTCCGTCTTATTGTCCGAATTTACATTATCATACCTGAGGGCTGGAGGTGGCAGAGCAGGGTCACAGGAGGCATGGTGTCGGCAAAGGTGGGGTGATGCGGTGTGGCGTGCACCTGAGCAGGGTCCCTTCCTGCTTAGGTGGGCGACGCCACGGCCTGGTGTCCATGGGGTGGTTGCAGCAGTGGTGTGGCGACGGCAGAGGTGCGGTATGGCGTGCGCAGGGTCCCTTCCACCGGTGACGTGACGCAGCGGCCCGGAATGCAATGTGAGCAGCAGAGCCGGGTTGAATATCGGTGGCGGCGGCCATCTTCCCGAGGCCGCGCGTGCACAGATGGAGTGCTCTGCTTCACGGGGCTTCAGGAAAATGGCTGCGGGAGGCCGCGCGTGCGCATATGGAGATCGTGGCGGCTATTTCCTGAAGCCAAGATCTAAATCTGCAAACTCGGCTTCGGGAAGATGGCCGCCGCCACCGATAAACACGATGATCAACACGCTCCGCTGCTCACATTGCACGTGACGTTCAGAGCTCGGGGCCTTCACTCCAGCCGCCAGCGGTTCTCCTCAGAAGTGTCTGGCGGCTGGCCGAGCGGTGCCGGGGGCGGCTGTCAGAAGTGACAGCTAGCTGGCGGGCTGTTTAAAATCATCAGGCGGGCCGGATGCGGCCCGAGGGCCGCATCTTGCCCAGGTCTGATCTAGTGTATCATATTCTTTACACTTCACAAATACTTGCTACTTTGTGTTGATATGTCACGTAAAATCCCAATAAAAATGTTTGTGGGTGTAAGCTGGAAAAGTTCACAGGGTTTGAATATTTTTTTTCAAGGGACTGTATATCCCTAGTTAATGTCACAGGGCATATTGTCTAAGAAATATTTTGTCTTCTCTAAATTCACTTCTTCGTTCTAATAGCAGAGCTATGATAACTTTATGCATTATGAACCTCAGCACTCGACGATCACCACTCTGTAACTTTACATGGTCTGACAATTTATGAATGAGTTGCTGTGCCTCCTAAATGCTTCCACTATTCAATAATACCACTTATAATTAAAGTGGTATTCCCATCTCCAAGATCCTACCTCAATATGTAGTAGGTGTAATAATATTAATATTAGCAAATACCTCCAATTAGAAATGTAGTATAGTTTTTCTGAATCGCTATATCTCTTTCCTCATGTGCAGGCATTGCAGGACGTTAGGTGTCCATGGTTCTGACCACTAGCAACTAGCTAACTGTCACTATATGATTGGTTGTAACTATGGACACCTAAGGTCCTGCAATGCCTGCATCGGAGGAAAGAGTCATAGCAAATCATAAAAACCGTACTACATTTCTAATTGGAGGTATTTGCTAATATTATTATTATTATTATTATTATTATTATTACACCTACTATACATTGGGATAGGAGATTTTAGAGATGAGAATATCCCTTTAATCATGGAACATTTAGATGGCATCTTACTACAACACCAGTTTCAACTTCAGTGAGATCTTTAACCCCTTCCTGACCTTTGACGCCACGTAGGCGTCATGAAAGTCGGTGCCAATCCGACCTTTGACACCTATGTGGCGTCATGGAGGGATCGCGTTTCTGCAGATCGGGTGAAAGGGTTAACTCCAATTTCACCCGACCTGCAGGGACAGGGGGAGTGGTGCTTCAGCCCAGGAGGGGTGGCTTCACCCCCCGTGGCTACGATCGCAATCTGTAATGTTTCACCTATGAAAATTGGTGAAATATTACAATCCAGCCATGGCCGATGCTGCAATAGCATCTGCCATGGCTGGAGACCCAGATCTGCCCCCCCGCCGCCGATCTCCTCCTCTCCATCCTGTCATGTCCCCTTCTCCCCTCCGTCCTCCTGTCCGCTCCCCCCCGTCCTCCTGTCTGCTCCCCCCGTGATCCGATCCCACCCCCCCATACTTGCCGAGTTCCAATGTCCTTCCCGGTGTCCGTCCATCTTCTCCATGGGTGCCACCATCTTCCAAAATGGCGGGCGCATGCGCAGTGCGCCCGCCGAATCGGCCGGCCTGCAGATTCTTTCCAGGTACATTTTGATAGCTGTGATAGGTTCTATCACAGCGATCAAAATAAAAAAATAGTAAATAACCCCCCCCCCCCTTTATCACCTCCATAGGTAGGGAACATAAAAAAATAAAGAAAATATATTTATTTATATTTTTCCACCAGAGTTAGGGTCAGGGCTAGGGTTGCACTTAGGGTTAGGGTTGCACTTAGGGTTAGGGTTGCACTTAGGGTTAGGGTTGCACTTAGGGTTGCACTTAGGGTTAGGGTTTCACTTAGGGTTAGGGATGCACTTAGGGTTGCACTTAGGGTTGGGGTTACACTTAGGATTGCACTTAGGGTTAGGGTTGCACTTAGGGTAAGGGTTGCACTTAGGGTAAGGGTTGCACTTAGGGTTAGGGTTGCACTTAGGGTTAGGGTTGCACTTAGGGTTGCACTTAGGGTTAGGGTTGTACTTAGGGTTAGGGTTGCACTTAGGGTTAGGGTTGCACTTAGGGTAAGGGTTGCACTTTAGGGTTAGGGTTGCACTTAGGGTTGCACTTAGGGTTAGGGTTGCACTTAGGGTTAGGATTGCACTTAGGGTTGCACTTAGGGTTAGGGTTTCACTTAGGGTTAGGGTTTCACTTAGGGTTAGGGTTACAATTAGGGTTAGGGTTACACTATGTGCACACGGTGCGGATTTGGCTGGGAATCCGCAGTGGATTGGTCGCTGCGGATTCGTAGCAGTTTTCCATCACGTTTACGGTATCACGTAAACCTATGGAAAACCAAATCCGCAGTGCCCATGGTGCGAAAAATACAGCGCAGAAACGCTGCGTTGTATTTTCCGCAGCATGTCAATTCTTTGTGCGGATTCAGCAGCGTTTTACATCTGCTCCATAATAGGAATCCGCAGGTGAAATCCGCACAAAAAACACTGGAAATCCGCGGTAAATCCGCAGGTTAAGCGCAGTGCTTTTTACCTGCGGATTTTTCAAAATCGGTGCGGAATGATCCGCACACAAATCCGCAACGTGGGCACATAGCCTTAGGGTTAGGGTTGGAATTAGAGTTAGGGTTGGAATTAGGGTTAAGATTAGGGTTAGGGGTGTGTTGAGGTTAGGGTTGGGATTAGGGTTAAGATTAGGGTTAGGCTTGTGGTTAGGGTTATGGTTAGGGTTGGGATTAGGGTTAAGGGGTGTGTTGGGGTTAGGGTTGTGATTAGGGTCATGGTTAGAGTTTGGATTAGGGTTAGGGGTGTGTTGGGGTTAGTGTTGGAGTTAGAATTGAGGGGTTTCCACTGTTTACGCACATCAGGGGGTCTCCAAACGCGACATGACGCCACCATTGATTCCAGCCAATCTTGCGTTGAAAAAGTCAAATGGTGCTCTCCCTTCCGAGCCCCGACGTGTGCCCGAACAGTGGTTTACCCCCACATATGGGGTACCAGCATACTCAGGACAAACTGGACAACAACTTTTGGGGTCCAATTTCTCCTGTAACCCTTGGGAAAATAAAAAACTGCAGGCTAAAAAATTATTTTTGAGGAAAGAAAAATTATTTTTTATTTTCACGGCTCTGCGTTATAAACTTCTGTGAAGCACTTGGGGGTTCAAAGTGCTCACCACACATCTAGATATGTTCCTTTGGGGGTCTAGTTTCCAAAATGGGGTCACTTGTGGGGGGTTTCTACTGTTTAGGCACATCAGGGGCTCTGCAAATGCAACGTGACGCCCGCAGAGCATTCCATCAAAGTCTGCATTTCAAAACGTCACTACTTCCCTTGCGAGCCCAGACATGTGCCCAAACAGTGGCTTACCCCACATATGGGGTATCAGCGTACTCAGGAGAAACTGGACAACAACTTTTGGGGTCAAATTTCTCCTGTTACCCTTGGGAAAATAAAAAATTCTGGGCTAAAAATCATTTTTGAGGAAAGAAAAAATATTTTTTATTTTCACGGCTCTGTGTTATAAACTTCTGTGAAGCACTTGGGGGTTCAAAGTGCTCATCACACATCTAAATTAGTTCCTTGGGAGGTCTAGTTTCCAAAATGGGGTCACTTGTAGGGGAGCTCCAATGTTTAGGCACACATGTCGCTCTCCAAACACGACATGGTGTCCGCTAACGATTGGAGCTAATTTTCCATTCAAAAAGCCAAATGGCGTGCCTTCCTTTCCGAGCTCTGCCATGCGCCCAAACAGTGGTTTACCTCCACATATGTGGTATCAGCGTACTCGGGACAAACTGGACAACAACATTTGGGGTCCAATTTCTCCTGTTACCCTTGGGAAAATAAAAAATTCCGGGCTAAAAAAAAATCATTTTTGAGGAAAGAAAAATTATTTTTGTTGTCACGGCTCTGCATTATAAACTTCTGTGAAGCACTTGGGGGTTCAAAGTGCTCACCACACATCTAGATTAGTTCCTTGGGGGGTCTAGTTTCCAAAATGAGATAACTTTTGGGGGAGCTCCAATGTTTAGGCACACAGGGGCTCTCCAAACGCAACATGGTGTCCGCTAACGATTGGAGCTAATTTTCCATTCAAAAAGTCAAATGGCGCGCCTTTCCTTCCGAGCCTTGCCGTGCGCCCAAACAGTGGTTTACCCCCACATATGAGGTATCGGCGTACTCAGGAGAAATTGCCCAACAAATTTTAGGATCCATTTTATCCTGTTGCCCATGTGAAAATGAAAAAATTGAGGCTGAAAGAATTTTTTTGTGAAAAAAAATTACTTTTTCATTTTTACGGATCAATTTGTGAAGCACTTGAGGGTTTAAAGTGCTCACTATGCATCTAGATAAGTTCCTTGGGGGGTCTAGTTTCCAAAATGGTGTCACTTGTGGGGGAGCTCCAATGTTTAGGCACACAGTGGCTCTCCAAACGCGACATGGCGTCCGCTAACGATTGGAGCTAATTTTTCATTCAAAAAGTCAAATGGCGCTCCTTCCCTTCCGAGCCTTACCGTGTGCCCAAACAGTGGTTTACCCCCATATGTGAGGTATCGGTGTACTCAGGAGAAATTGCCCAACAAATTTTAGGATCCATTTTATCCTGTTGCCCATGTGAAAATGAAAAAAATTAGTCTGAAAGAAATTTTTTGTGAAGAAAAAAAGTACTTTTCCATTTTTACGGATCAATTTGTGAAGCACCTGAGGGTTTAAAGTGCTCACTATGCATCTAGATAAGTTCCTTGGGGGTCTAGTTTCCAAAATGGGGTCACTTGTGGGGGAGTTTAGGCAATGTTTAGGCACACAGGGGCTCTCCAAACGCGACATGGTGTCCGCTAAAGATTGGAGCCAATTTTTTATTCCTTCTGAGCCCTGTCGTGCGCCCAAACAGTGGTACCCCCACATATGGGGTATCAGCGTACTCAGGACAAATTGGACAACAACTTTCGGGGTCCAGTTTCTCCTTTTACCCATGGGAAAATAAAAAAATTTTTGCTAAAAAATCATTTTTGTGACTAAAAATGTAAATGTTAATTTTTTCCTTCCATGTTGCTTCTGCTGCTGTGAAACATCTGAAGGGTTAATAAACTTCTTGAATGTGGTTTTGAGCACCTTGAGGGGTGCAGTTTTTAGAATGGTGTCACATTTGGGTATTTTCAGCTATATAGACCCCTCAAACTGACTTCAAATGTGAGGTGGTCCCTAAAAAAAATGGTTTTGTAAATTTTGTTGTAAAAATGAGAAATCACTGGTCAAATTTTAACCCTTATAACTTCCTAGCAAAAAAAATTTGTTTCCAAAAGTGTGCTGGTGTAAAGTAGACATGTGGGAAATGTTATTTATTAACTATTTTGTGTCACATAACTCTCTGGTTTAACAGAATAAAAATTAAAAATTTGAAATTTGCGAATTTTTCAAAAATTTCACCAAATTTCCGTTTTTTTCACAAATAAACACAAAAATTATTGACCTAAATTTACCACCATCATGAAGCCCAATATGTCACAAAAAAACAATCTCAGAATCGCTAGGATCCGTTGAAGCGTTCCTGAGTTATTACCTCATAAAGGGACACTGGTCAGAATTGCAAAAACTGGCCAGGTCATTAAGGTCATGAAGGGGTTAAAGCGACACATTATTTCACAAATTTTAGTAATGTCAAACTACATAGATAAACACTTTATTTTATACGCCTATAGCCATGATAAAAGATGAAAAACCTGAATTCAACGATTACTAGATGTCACAATACTTTTGTATTTATAGTTTAAAAAAAATACATGTCCAACTTCCCTTTTCATAATGTAATACTTTTCTCTTTTCTTAGATATTTCTCTATGATTCTGTTGTTAACTGCTGGTCTGGGGCAGCTGCTGCAGACTTGGCTTAGTAATGCTACGATGTCTCTCGTCCATCGACCTTACTTTGTTTTCAGTAATCTGCAGGAAATTGCCATTTTTCCAGGTATGTTTAAGGAGCAAACAAATTGCTATTTCCAATCATTTTTTGTTATTTCTGTGATGTTAATGCTATGGCCCCAATTAATCAAGACCGGTGTGAACAATGCCTCTTAATGAATCTGGCACAATTGAATAGTTGTGTACACCTCACAATAAGGCCATGTTCACACCTTCAGTATTTGGTCAGTATTTTGCATCAGTATTTGAAAGCCAAAACCAGGAGAGGAACAATAAGGTTAAAGTACAATAGAAACACGTCACCACTTTTGCATTTCTCACCCACTCCTGGTTTTGGCTTACAAATTGGTAAAATACTGACCAAATACTGAACATGTGAGTGTGGCCTAATTCTTATTGTCATGAGTTAGACCATCTGTGAAGTCATGCCCCAGCTTGACTATTTGGTGGAACCATGTGAAATTGGGGTAAAAATGACAAAAGTTGTAAAAATTTTGCCCAACTCCGCAGCAAAACTGATTACTCTCCCAGCCCTATTAATTCACCAGTCCTATTATATACAGTGGGTACGGAAAGTATTCATACCCCTATAAAAGTTTAACTCTTTGTTTCATTGCAGCCATTTGGTAAATTCAAATAAGTTCATCTTTTTTTCTCATTAATGCACCCCATCTTGACGGAAAAAAACCCAGAAATGTAGTAATTTTTGCAAATTTATTAAAGTAAAACTGAAATATCACATTGTCATAAGTATTCTGACTCTTTGCTCAGTATTGTGTAGAAGCACCCTTTTGAGCTAGTACAGTCATGAGTCTTCTCGGGGATAATGCAACAAGTTTCTCACATCTGGATTTGGGGATCCGCTGCCATTCTCATTGCAGATTCTCTCCAGTTCCGTCAGGTTGGTTGGTGAACTTTGGTGGACGCCATTTTCAGGTCTCTCCAGAGATGCTCAATTGGGTTTAGGTCAGGGCTCTGGCTGGGCCAGTCAAGAATGGTCACAGAATTGTTCTGAATCCACTCCTTTGTTATTTTAGCTGTGTGCTTAGGGTCATTGTCTTGTTGGAAGGTGAACCTTCTGCCAAGTCTGAGGTCCAGAGCACTCTGGAAGAGGGTTTCATCCAGTTGTCCTGTCCCTGCAGCTGAAAAACATCCCCATAGCATGATGCTGCCACCACCATGTTTCACTGTTGGAATAGAATTATCACCAAAAAAGTCTATCTTCGTCTCATCAGACCAGTGAATCTTATTTCTCATAGTCTGGGTGTGCTTCATGTGTTTTTTAACAAACTCTATGCGGCCTTACATATGTCTTGCACTGAGGAGAGGCTTCCATCGGGCCACCCTGCCATAAAGGCCAGACTGGTGGAGGGCTGCAGTGATAGTTGACTTTGTGGAACTTTCTCCCATCTCCCTACTGCATCTGTGGAGCTCAGCCACAGTGATCTTGGGATTCTTCTTTACCTCTCTCACCAAGGCTCTTCTCCCACGATTGGCCAGTTTGGCTGGATGGTCAGGTCTATGAAGACTTCTGGTGGTCCCAAACTTCTTCCATTTAAGGATTATGGAGGCATCTGTGCTTTTAGGATCCTTGAGTACTGCAGAAATTCTTTTGTAACCTTGGCCAGATCTGTGCCTTGCCACAATTCTGTCTCAGAGCTCCTTGGCCAGTTCCTTTGACCTCATGATTCTCATGGTCTGACATGCACTGTGAGCTGTGAGGTCTTATATAGAGAGGTGTGTGCCTTTCCAAATCAAGTCCTATCAGTTTAATTACACACAGCTGGACTCCGATGAAGGAACAGAACCATCTCAAGGAGGATCACAAGGAAATGGGCAGCACATGACTTAACCCCTTCATAACCATGGGTATTTTCATTTTACTTTTTCGCTCCCCTCCTTCTCAGAGCCATACCTTTTTTATTTTTCCGTCAATATGGCCATGTGAGGGCTTATTTTTGCAGGACGAGTTATACTTTTGAATGACATCATTGGTTTTAGCATGTCATGTACTAGAAAATGGGAAATAATTCCAAGTGCAGTGAAATTGCACCCGTACCCGTAGCCTCTCCATTTTTCGTGATGTGGGGTCGGTTGAGGGCTTATTTTTTGCGTGCCGAGCTGACATTTTTAATGATAGCATTTTGGTGCAGATATGTTCTTTTGATTGCCTGTTACTGCATTTTAATGCAATGTTGTGGCGGCCAAAAAAAGGTAATTCTGGCATTTTGAATTTTTTTCTCGCTACGCCATTTAGCGATCAGGTTAATCCTTTTTTTTGATAGATTGGGCGATTCTGAACGCGGAGATACTAAATAGGCGTATGTTTGATTTTTTTTAATTGTTTTGTTTTGAATGGGGCGAAAGGGGGGGTGATTTAATCTTTTTTATTTTTTTTTATTTTTTTCATATCTTTTTAAACATTTTTTTTATTTGCTTTTGCCGTGCTTAAATAGCCTCCATGGGAGGCTAGAAGCTGGCACAACTCGATCGCCTCTGCTACAAAGAGGTGATGCACAGATCACCTCTATGCATCAGAATTACAGCATTGCTATGAGCGCCGACGACAGGGTGGTGATCATAGCAATCCGGCATCAACAACCATAGAGGTCTCAAGGAGACCTCTGGTTGTTATGCCAACGCATCAGTGACCCCCAATCATGTGACGGGGGTCAGCGATGAGCGCATTTCCGGCCAGATGGTCGGAAGCGTTAGTTAAATGCCGCTGTCATCGTTTGACAGCGGCATTTAACTAGTTAATTGTGGCGGGTGAATCGCGATTCCACCCGCCGATATTGAGGGCACATGTCAGCTGTTCAAAACATTTCCCGGCTTTGATGCGGGCTCACCGCTGGAGCCCGCATCAAAGCAGGGGATCTGACCTCGGACGTACTATCCCGTCCGAGGTCAGAAATGGGTTAAATAATGAGTGTCTGAGCAAAGGGTCTGAATACTTATGACCATGTGATATTTCAGTTTTTTCTTTGTTATAAAATTTGCTAATTTAATGATCGTCAATACATCTTTTAACTGACCTGAGATATAAGAGAATAGCACCCCCATACAGGTGACAATCCAGCAACTGTCGGCTGTACACTATAGCTGACAACTTGCTGCATCAGCCATGATCAGTGTTTGCACCGTCAAAATCTGTTTAACCCCTTAAATGCTGCTGTCAATAGTGACTGCATCATATAAATGGTTAACAGAGTGTGGGGGCTTCCTCCTTATCCCAATTAGTGCCCTCAGTTAATGATTGTGTGGTTCTAATGTTTGCCATAGCAATTCATGGCCAAATGCGGCCTTAGAATCTGACTGCTGTAGTAACCTGTTCAGAAGTTAGCGATATTTAGGTGGTAAAAATACACATTTTCTTTTCCGTCATGCCACTTTGCATTAATTCCTGAAAAGTACCTGAAGGGTTAATAAACTACCTGTCAGCAGTTTTCAATATGTCAGGGGGTGCTGTTTTTAAAATGGTATCACTTTGAGGGTTTCCCAATATGTGGGACCCCTAAAGTTACTTCAAACCTGGATAGGGCTTTAAAAGATACATTTTGTTAATTTCCTTGAAAAAATGAAAAATTACTGCTACATTTTTAAACCTCCTAAAATGCTAACAAAATAAAAGAACATTTTACAAATGGTGCTGATGTAAAGCAAACATGTGAGAAATGTTATTTATTAATGTTTTGCTGTGGTATGACTATCTGGATTAAAGGGATAATCATTCAAAGTTTGAAAATTGATAATTTTTTTTACATTTTTCTCAAATTTCTAATATTTTTTATAAATAAACACAAAACATATCGACCTAAATTTACCATTATCATAAAGTATAATGTGTCCGAAAAAAAAACATTTCAAAATCACTGGAATTTGTTGAAGCATTCCAGAGTTATTACCACATAAAGTGACGCTGGTCAGATTTTAAAAATTTGGCTCTGTCATTAAGGGGTTAATACATTTCAGTTTTTTTCAGTCAAGATAGGGTGCAGAGTTTACATTCATGAGAAAAAAAATGAACTTTTTTGAATTTACCAAATGGCCGCAATGAAAAAAGAGTGAAAAATTTAAAGGGGTCTGAATACTTTCCGTACCCACTGTATATGTGATATGTCTATTTGCATATAATAGGGCTAGGAGTCATGTATTACAGTCTAGATCACGTGAAGTCATTATTGCCCTCTACTCCTCTTTGGTCAGACCTCATCTGGAATACTGTGTCCAGTTTTGGGCACCACATTTTAAAAAAGACATCAACAAACTGGAGCAAGTTCATACAAGAGCGACCAGAATCCTGACCAGTCTGCAAATCATGTCCTATGAGGAAGGGTTACAGGATTTGGGAATGTTTAGCTTGCAAAAATGAAGACTGAGAGGAGACTTCATAGCTGTCTACAAATGTGTCAAGGGCCGTCACATTGTAGAAGGATCATCTTTATTCTCATTTGCACAAGGAAAGACTAGAAGCAATGTGATGAAACTGAATGGGAGGAGACACAGATTAGATATTAGAAAAAACTTTTTGACAGTTAGGGTGATCAATGAGAGGAACAGGCTGCCATGAGAGGTGGTGAGTTCTCCTTCAATGGAAGTCTTCAAACAGAGACTGGACAGACATCTGTCTGGGATGATTTAGTTAATCCTGCTTTGAGCAGGGTGTTGGACCAGATGACCCAGGAGGTCCCTTCCAACTCTACCATTCTATGGTTCTAGGTATGTTTGACTCCAGAATGCTGCGACGTTTCAAAGAAAACATATTTTAGATGCCATCAGGGACCAAGACCTCACTAAAGACTAAGGGTATGTTTCCACGGTCCGGATTGCATCAGGAGGATTTGACACAGGTAAAATCCGCACCAAATCTGCACCTGAGGTCACCTGCGTTTTTGATGAGTTTTTACATGCGTTTTTTTCATGCAGATATGTATGTGTTTTTGTAAGCTAAATAAAGATATACAAAAAAAAAAGAATTGTGATGTAATTTCTTGTCCAACCTCTTCTTTTACATACTCCACTGAAGAATAATGTTTACTCACAGATATATAGATAGATTTACATCTATAGATAGATAATAGATACATGGATAGATATAGCTATAGTTAGATACGATAGATAGATCTATTTATCTATCTTATCTATCGTATTTATCGTATCTACCTATCATCTATCGATATCTATCTATCATCTATCAATATATCTATCGATAGATAGATAGCTAGATAGATATATCAATAGATATATCGATATACGATAATTAGATCTATAGATAGATAATAGATAGATAGATCTATAGATAGATAGATCTATAGATAATACCAAGCCCGATGTTTAGTAATTAACCTAATAAAATGGTAATGAAGAGTTGGGTGCGAGACTCGTGCGAGTTTCTTGCAAGGGTGACCCCGGCCTAATGCAGATTTTGTGTGTGTGTCTTTATTTAAGGCCGGGATCACACATGCGACTAACTCGGACGAGTCTCACATCTTAATAACCGTCACTGCCACCGGCCCACGGATCGGAGCGTTCAGCTGCATAGAAATACATGCAGCTGCACACTCCGGTCCCAAATGCCGGCGGCAGTGCCGGGTATTGAGGTTCGAGACTCGTCTGAGTTTCTCGCATGTGTGATCCCGGCCTTAAATAAAGACACACACACGAAATCTGCGTTAGGCTGGGGTCACCCTTGCAAGAAACTCGCATGAGTCTCGCACCTCAATACCCGGCACTGCCGACGGCATTTGGGACCCGAGTGTGCGGCTGCATGTATTTCTATGCAGCTGAACGCTCTGGTCCGTGTGCCGGGGTTAGTGACGGTTATTGAGGCAAGAGACTCGTGTGAGTTTCTCGCAAGTGTGACCCCGGCCTTAAATGCAATATCTGTTAAATTTAAAAATAAAAATATTGAAAATAAATGGCACTTTTCAGTGCCAGAGAAGAAAAGCCAGCGACTGGGAGACCGATGTTTGTAGCCTGGGAAGGGGTTAATACCCAAGGAGCTTCCCAGGTATGAATATCAGCCCGCAGCTGTATATTTATCCTTTACTGGCTATTAAAATAGGGGGACCCCCCAAAAAAATGACGTGGGGTCCCCCTATAATTTATAGCCAGAAAGGCTACGCAGACAGCTGATATTCATAGCCTAGAGAGGGACAATTCCGGCACTTAGCCTCTCTCTTCCCACTGCCCTGTAGCATTAGAATATGGGGTAATAAGGGGTTAATGTCACCATTGCAAGGTGACATTAAGCCGGCTAAGTAATGGAGAGGCGTCAATAAGATACCTACCATTACTAATCCTATAGTTGGTAAAGGGTTAATAACACACACATGCAGAGTAAAGTGTTTTATTGAAATAAAACACCGCACAGTTTTGACATCTTTATTGTACACTCATTCCTGCGACGCCCTTGTTCTCCTGGAAAAAAAAACAAAAAAAAAAAACAACAGTATACTCCCTGTGTCCGACGTAGTCCATTTAATAACGAGTGTCCCACGACGAGTCCAGCTCTGCTACATCTGGATGCCTGACATCCAGACATAGCAGAGCTTGTAGATGACCACCGGAGATAACTCTCCAGCGATCACCTACACTGAAGTGTTCTCACAATCAGCTGATCATCTGATTGTGAGAACCAACCTAGTGTGACCAGAGATAACCCCCGGTCCTGTGCACGGCAGTTCTCGCGGTTAGCTAAAGGTACCGTCACATTAAGCGACGCTGCAGCGATAGCGACAACGATGTCGATCGCTGCAGCGTCGCTGTTTGATCGCTGGAGAGCTGTCACACAGACCGCTCTCCAGCGACCAACGATGCCGAGGTCCCGGGTAACCAGGGTAAACATCGGGTTGCTAAGCGCAGGGCCGCGCTTAGTAACCCGATGTTTACCCTGGTTACCAGCTTAAAAGTAAAAAAAACAAACAGTACATGCTCACCTGCGCGTCTCCCAGCGTCTGCTTCCTGACACTGACTGAGCTCCGGCCCTAACAGCACAGCGGTGACGTCACCGCTGTGCTTTCACTTTCTCTTTAGGGCCGGATCTCAGTCAGAGCAGGAAGCAGACGCTGGGAGACGCGCAGGTGAGCATGTACTGTTTGTTTTTTTTACTTTTACGCTGGTAACCAGGGTAAACATCGGGTTACTAAGCGCGGCCCTGCGCTTAGTAACCCGATGTTTACCCTGGTTACCAGTGTAAAACATCGCTGGTATCGTTGCTTTTGGTGTCAAACACAACGATACACGGCGATCGGACGACCAAATAAAGTTCTGGACTTTATTTAGCGACCAGCGACATCACAGCAGGATCCTGATCGCTGCTGCGTGTCAAACTAAACGATATCGCTAGCGAGGACGCTGCAACGTCACGGATCGCTAGCGATATCGTTTAGTGTGACGGTACCTTAAGTTATCGCGAGAACTGCTGTGGACGCGGGCTTCCAGCTATGGCATAAGTAAGACCTTTTAAATTAGGAGACATGCGTAGTAAGCTGCGTTTACGCAGTTACTACGCATGTGACTAATCATAAGATGCGGTTTTACTGCATCTAATGATAGTATATGGTGAATTTACGGTGCGGTGACGGAGCGTCGCCGCATTGTAAACAGGCATGCTGCGTTCTGGAAAGACGTGCTGCATGTCCGTTTACGTGGGTCTGCCGCAGGTATCTTTTAATGCATAGCGGAGACAGGATTTCATTAAATCCCCTCCACTATGCTGTAACATCTGGACGCTGCGTGTTTGACGCTGTGGCTCTACGCAGCATCAAACACGCAGCGTTTCCTTACCGTGGAAGCATACCTTAATCAGACAGGAAGGTCCTGGGAGGCTTCTTCCTGCTCACTGCCTTGGAGTGACAGATCTATGCCTATGCACACTTCAGACTGTGGCTGTCCGTGGGTCTTCGGGGCTGTGCGGGGGTCTGCCAGGGGTTTGCGGGCTGTCCAGGGGTCTGCGGGGCTGTGGGGGGGGGGCTGTGCGGGGGGTCTGTGGGGCTGTCCTGGGGTCTGCAGGCTGTCCGTGGGTTTGCGGGGCTGTCTGGGGTGTGCGGTGGTCTGCGGGGCTGTCCGTATGTATGTATGTATGTGTGTGTGTATGTGTGTGTGTGTGTGTGTGTGTGTGTGTGTGTGTGTGTGTGTGTGTGCAGGCATCGTCCGATGGGACTATAAGTCTCACCCGGCTATTCTTGCTACAGTGACAGTAATTGGCACATTAGCCAATGATGGGACAGTAGTAGTCCCATCATCCGGCTAATGTGTTGAATGTAAAAAAAACCCCACATACAGTACATATATAGTTCATACTCACCATCTACACCTAGTCCCCGAAGCCCTCGCTCATCTGAAAAAAAAAAAATAACATAATAAACCAACAATGTACTCCCTGTGTCCGACCTAATCCAATTAATACGATTGTCCCACGACGATTTCCCGTGGAGAGTTGTCACATCAGCTGATGTGACCGCTCTCCAGGGGCCCCGGGATACAATGACAGAAGATATCCTTCTCTACTGTATTCCTCCGCCACTGTGAGTACACTGTCACTGTTCTATAGGGGAGATCGTCGTGGGACACTCGTTATTAATTGGACTGCGTCGGACAGGGAGTATACTATTGGTTTTATTATTTTTAATTTTTTTGCAGGCGATCGAGGGCGTAGCAAGAATTAGGCGTGGTTGTAAGTATGGTGAAATTAAGAATATTAAAATTATTTTTTCTGGTTGTCTAACTCTTTCACTACTATAGGATTAGTAAACGCCTTTGTTAAGACATTATAAGGGTTAAACGTTGACCAGAGATTTCTCATTTTTACAAAATAATTTACAAAACCATTTTTTTTAGGGACCATCTCACATTTAAAGTCACTTTGAGGGGCCTACATGACAGAAAATACCCAAAGTGACACCATTCTAAAAACTACACCCCTCAATGTGCTCAAAACCACATTCAAGAAGTTTAACTCTTTGTGTGCTTCACAGGAACTGAAACAATGTGGAAGGAAAAAATTAATATTTAACTTTTTTTTTACAAACATTTTACTTCAGAACCATTTTTTTTTTATTTTCACAAGTGTAAAAAGAGAAAATGAACCAGAAAATGTGTTGTGCAATTTCTCCTGAATACACTGATACCCCATATGTGGGGGTAAACCACTGTTTGGGCGCACGGCAGAGCTTGGAAGAGAAGGAGTGCCTTTTGACTTTTTCAATGCAGAATTGGCTGGGATTGAGATCAGACCCCATGTCGTGTTTGGAGAGCCCCTGATGTGCCTAAACAGTAGAAACCCCCCCGCAAGTGACACCATTTTGGAATCTATACCCTTTAAGGATCTTGTCTAGATAGGTGGTAAGCACTTTAAACCCCCATGTGCTTCACAGAAGTTTATAACGTAGAGCTGTGAAAATACAAAATCACATTTTTTTCTACAAAAATGAATTTTTCGCCCCCCAATTTTTATTTTCACAAGGGTAACATGAGAAATTAGACAACGAAAATTATTGTGCAATTTGTCCTGAGTACGCCAATACCCCATATGTGGGGGGTAAACCACTGTTTGGGCGCACGACAGAGCTCGGAAGGGAAGCAGTGCCGTTTGACTTTTTCAATGCAGAATTGGCTGGAATTGCGATCGGACGCCTTGTCGCGTTTGGAGAGCCCCTGATGTGCCTAAATAGTGGAAATTCCCCACAAGTGACCTCATTTTGGAAACTATGCCCCCCATGAAACTTATCTAGATGTGAGGTGAGGACTTTGAACGCCCAAGTGCTTCACAGAAGTTTATAATGCAGAGTCGTGAAAATAAAAAATATTGTTTTTACACAAAAATCATTTTTTAGCCTGCAATTTTTTATTTTTGCAAGGGTAACAGGAGAAATTGGACCCCAAAATTTGTTGGTTTGGTGGGGACCACTGTTTGGGCACACATTAGGGCTCAGAAGGGAAATAGTGACGTTTTAAAATGCAGACTTGGATGGAATAGTCTGCGGGTGTCATGTTGCATTTGCAGAGCTCCTGATGTACCTAAACAGTAGAAAACCCCCACAAGTGACCCCATTTTGGAAACTAGACCCCCAAGGAACTTATCTAGATGTGTGGTGAGCACTTTGAACCCCTAAGTGCTTCACAGAAGTTTATAATGCAGAACCGTAAAAATAAAAAATCAATTTTTTCCCTCAAAAATCATTTTTTAACCCCCAATTTTTTATTTTCCCAAGGGTAACAGGAGAAATTGGACCCCAAAAGTTGTTAAATTTGTCTTGGGTACACTGATGCCCCATATGTGGGAGAAAACTACTGTTTGGGTGCACATCAGGGCTCGGAAGGGAAGTAGTGATGTTTTGCAATGCAGACTTTGATGGAATGGTCTGCGGGCATCATGTTGCGTTTGCAGAGCCCCTGATGTGCCTAAACAGTAGAAACCCCCCACAAGTGACCCCCATTTTTGAAATTAGATCCCCCAAGGAGCTTATCTAGATGTGTGGTGAGCATTTTGAATGCCCAAGTGCTTCACAGAAGTGTGACGCAGAGCCGTGAAAATAAAAAAATCTTTTTTCACAAAAATGATTTTTTAACCACCAATTTTTTATTTTCCCAGGGGTAACAGGAGAAACTGGACCTCAAAAGTTGTCCAATTTGTCCTGAGTACGCTGATGCCCCATATGTGGTGGTAAACCACTGTTTGGGCGCACGGTAGAGCTCAGAAGGGAGGGAGCACCATTTGACTTTTCGAACGCAAAATTGGCTGGAATCAATGGTGGAGCCATGTCACGTTTGGAGACCCCTTGATGTACCTATACAGTGGAAACCCCCCAATTCTAACTCCAGCGCAAACCCCAACACACCCCTAACCCCAACCCGATCCATAATCCTAATCACAACCCGAACACACCCCTAATCCCAACCCTAACCATCACCCTAATCACAACCCAGCCCCAACACACCCCTAACCCTAATCACAACCCGAACCATAACCCTAATCAAAACACTAAGCCCAACATACCGCTAACCCTAATCTCAACCCTTACCTCAAACCTAACCCTAATCCCAATACACCCTTAACCCTAATCCCAACCATAACACTAATCCTAAACCTAACCCTAATCCCAAACCTAACCCTAATCCAAATCCTAATTCCAACCCTAATCCCAACTCTAACCCTAACTTTAGCCCCAACCCTAGCCCTAACCCTAACTTTCACCCCAACCCTTAACCCTAACTTTAGCCCAACTCACTTTAGCCCAACTGTAACTCTAATTGGTAAATGGTAATAAATATATATTTTTTATTTTATAATTTTTTCCTAACTAAGGGGGTGATAAAGGGGGGGCGGGGGTTATTTACTATTTTCTTTATTGTGATCACTGTGATAGGGTCTATCACAGTGACCAAAATCAACCAATAGGAATAATCTTCCTATGGTTGCCGGGTGCCGGCCGGCAGATCTCGGCGGGCGCACTGCACATGCGCCCGCCATTTTCTTATCGGAGTAAGACACCAGAGGTCGTGAGGGGAAGCAGGAGGACCCAGGGGCACCAGGAGACGCTGGTAAGTATCGAGGGGGGGATCGAGTATCCTATTTCTCTGTCCTCTGATGTGCGATTATCAGAGGACAGAGACATTGAATGGCACATCAGACTTTTTAATTTTTTTGCTGTTGCCGCTACACGGTTAGTAGTGGCGATCGCAAAACACAGGTAGGTAAAAAACGACTCGGATCATGTTCTTTGGGGTCTCGGCTACACCCGGCAGCAGAGACTCCAAAATCTGCCGGGTGCCTGCCGCAGGTGGGCGCACTGCTCATGCGCCCGACATTTTTCTGCCGGAAGAAGATGGCGGCGCCCATGGGGGGAAATGACGAGGGACGATGTTATGATCCTTAGTGGCTGAGGATCACAGAACAGACTATCTAAGTTACTGAACAGAGAACGAGCTCTAGGGAGGTGGTAACTGGACTGACCGCAATCCTGATCCTAACGAACACACTAAAGGTAGCTGGTGAACGTGCCTGAATTCATAGACGTCTCGACGCAGCCTGAGAAACTTGCTACCCCTATAGAGAAAGTAAGACCTCACTTGCCTCAGAGAAATGACCCCAAAGATATAGGAAGCCCCCAACAAATAATAACGGTGAGGTAAGGGGAAATTACAAACGTAGAAATGAAAACAGATTCAGCAAATGAGGCCCACTAATACTAGATAGCAGAAGACAGGGAACTGTGCGGTCAGTAAAAAACCCTATACAAAATATCCACGCTGATAGTTCAAGAACCCCCATACCAACTAACGGTGTGAGGGGAGAAACTCAGCCCCCTAGAGCTACCAGCAAGCAAGGAAATCACATATTAGCAAGCTGGACAAGGACAAATAAATAATCAAGAAACATATTGAACACTGATGAGCAAAAAATAACCAAACAGAAACTTAGCTTCTCTTGGCGAGACTGATAACGAAGGTAGTCAGTAGAGATCAAAATAGCACTGAATACATCGACAGCAGGCAACAACTGATAGTCCAGGTGAGCTAAATAGGAAACCAGCTAACAGATAACGAGACAGCTGATCCAGCCTCAGACCTGCAGAATGACACAAAGAGCCACCAGAGGGAGCCCAAAGACAGCACTCACACAGTACCACTTGTGACCACAAGAGGGAGCCCAAAAACAGAGTTCACAACAGTACCCCCCCCTTGAGGAGGGGTCACCGAACCCTCATCAAAACCCCCAGGGCGATCAGGATGAGCCACATGGAAGGCATGAACCAAATCGGACGCATGAACATCAGAGGCGACAACCCAGGAATTATCCTCCTGACCATAGCCCTTCCACTTAACCAAATTCTGAAGCCTCCGTCTAGAAATACGAGAATCCAAGATCTTCTCCACCACGTACTCCAATTCGCCCTCAACCAGCACCGGGGCAGGGGGCTGAACAGAAGGAACCACAGGCACTACATACCTCCGCAACAAAGACCTATGGAATACGTTATGAATGGCAAACGACGCTGGGAGGTCCAGACGAAATGACACCGGGTTAAGGATTTCCAAAATCTTATAAGGACCGATGAAGCGAGGCTTGAATTTAGGAGAGGAGACCTTCATAGGAACATACCGAGAAGACAGCCATACCAAATCCCCAACATGAAGTCGGTGACCCACACCGCGACGGCGGTTGGCAAAGCGCTGAGCCTTCTCCTGTGACAACTTCAAATTGTCCACCACATGGTTCCAAATCTGCTGCAACCTATCCACCACAGAATCCACCCCAGGACAGTCAGAAGGCTCAACCTGACCTGAGGAAAAACGAGGATGAAAACCAGAATTGCAGAAAAAAGGCGAAACCAAAGTAGCAGAACTAGCCCGATTATTAAGGGCAAACTCGGCCAATGGCAAAAAAGTCACCCAATCATCCTGATCAGCAGAAACAAAACATCTCAAATAAGTTTCCAAGGTCTGATTAGTTCGCTCGGTTTGGCCATTCGTCTGAGGATGGAAGGCCGACGAAAAAGACAAATCAATGCCCATCTTAGCACAAAAGATCCGCCAAAATCTGGACACGAACTGGGATCCTCTGTCAGACACAATATTTTCAGGGATGCCGTGCAAACGGACCACATTCTGAAAAAATAGAGGAACCAAATCGGAGGAGGAAGGCAACTTAGGCAAGGGCACCAAATGGACCATCTTGGAAAAGCGATCACACACCACCCAGATGACAGACATTCTCTGAGAGACTAGAAGATCCGAAATAAAATCCATGGAAATGTGCGTCCAAGGCCTCTTCGGGACAGGCAAAAGCAAACCGCTGGCACGAGAACAGCAAGGCTTAGCCCGAGCACAAATCCCACAGGACTGCACAAAGGAACGCACATCCCGCGACAAGGAAGGCCACCAGAAGGACCTAACCACCAAATCTCTGGTACCAAAAATCCCAGGATGGCCTGCCAACACCGAAGAATGATCCTCGGAAATAACTTTGCTGGTCCATCTATCTGGGACAAACAGTCTCTCTGGTGGGCAACAGTCAGGTCTATCCGCCTGAAATTTCTGCAGCACTCGTCGCAAATCTGGGGAAATGGCAGACAAAATCACTCCCTCTCTGAGGATACCAGCCGGCTCTGAAACTCCCGGAGAGTCAGGCACAAAACTCCTAGAAAGAGCATCAGCCTTCACGTTCTTCGAACCAGGCAGGTACGAGACCACGAAATCGAAACGGGAGAAAAACAACGACCAACGAGCCTGTCTAGGATTCAGCCGCTTGGCAGACTGTCATGAATCCCAATGGCTAGGGATAGCACAGGACAAGCAAAGTACAAATATATTACGGACGAGCTCTAGGGTGATGGAACCTGGGCTGACCGCTGCCCTACGCCTGACAAACGCAACTAGAGATAGCCAGGGAGCGTGCCTACGTTGGTTCTAGACGCCACGCGCCAGCCTAAGAGCTAACTAGCACTGCAGAGAAAATAAAGACCTCACTTGCCTCCAGCGGAATGAACCCCAAAAGATATAGTTGCCCCCCACATGTATTGACGGTGAAATGAGAGGAAGGCACACACATAGAGATGATATATATAGTTTTAGCAAATTGAGGCCCGCTGTAAACTAGAAAGCAGAACGATACAAATGGGGACTGAGCGGTCAGCAAAAAACCCTAATCAAAAAAACCATCCTGAGATTACAAGAACCCATGTGCCAACTCATGGCACATGGGGAGAACCTCAGTCCACTAGAGCTACCAGCTAGCATAGAGACATAATAAGCAAGCTGGACAAAAAACCAAACAACTGAAAATCAGCACTTAGCTTATCCTGAAAGATCTGGGAGCAGGTAGGCAGGAACCAAACAGAGCACATCTGAATACATTGATAGCCGGCAAGGGAAATGACAGAAAGGCCAGGTAAAATAGGAAACACCCAGCCACTGATGGACAGGTGGAAACCAAAGGCCGCAACCCACCAAAGTCACCCAGTACCAGCAGTAACCACCAGAGGGAGCCCACAAACAGAATCCACAACAGCAGACTCGAGATAAATCAGATTTTTGTGATCAGTCAAGACCACCACACGATGCTTAGCTCCCTCGAGCCAATGTCGCCACTCCTCAAATGCCCACTTCATAGCCAACAAATCCCGATTACTAACATCATAATTCCGCTCGGCAGGCGAAAACTTTCTCGAAAAGAAAGCACAAGGCTTCATCACAGAGCAATCAGAGCTTCTCTGCGACAAAACAGCCCCTGCTCCAATCTCAGAAGCATCAACCTCGACCTGAAAAGGAAGAGAGACATCAGGCTGACACAAAACTGGAGCCGAAGAAAACGGCGCTTCAGCTCCCGAAAGGCCTCCACGGCCGCAGGAGACCAATTAGTCACATCAGAACCCTTCTTGGTCAAATCCGTCAAGGGCTTAACCACGCCAGAAAAATTAGCAATGAAGCGACGGTAAAAATTAGCAAAACCTAAGAACTTCTGAAGACTCTTAACAGATGTAGCCTGAGTCCAGTCATGAATAGCCTGGACCTTGACTGGGTCCATCTCAATAGTAGAAGGAGAAAAAATAAAACCCAAAAAGGAAACCTTCTGTACTCCGAAGAGACATTTTGAGCCCTTCACAAATAAGGCATTAGCACGTAGGACCTGAAATACCATCCTGACCTGCTTCACATGGGACTCCCAGTGCTCAGAAAAGACCAAAATGTCATCCAGATACACAGTCATAAATTTATCCAGATATTCTCGGAAGATGTCATGCATGAAGGACTGGAACACAGAAGGAGCATTAGAGAGTCCAAAAGGCATCACCAAGTACTCAAAATGGCCTTCGGGCATATTAAATGCTGTTTTCCATTCATCCCCCTGCTTAATACGCACAAGGTTATACACACCACGAAGATCTATCTTGGTGAACCAACTGGACCTTTTAATCCGAGCAAACAGATCAGATAATAATGGCAAAGGATACTGAAATTTAACCGTGATTTTATTTAGAAGACGATAATCAATACAAGGTCTCAGAGAACCATCCTTTTTAGCCACAAAAAAGAATCCTGCACCAAGAGGGGAGGAGGACGGGCGAATATGTCCCTTCTCTAAAGACTCCTTTATATAACTCCGCATCGCGGCATGTTCTGGTACTGACAAATTAAAAAGTCGTCCCTTAGGGAACTTACTACCAGGAATCAAATTTATAGCACAATCACAATCCCTGTGAGGAGGCAGGGCACCGGATCTGGGCTCATCAGATACATCCTGGTAGTCCGACAAAAACTCAGGGACCTCAGAAGGAGTGGAAGAAGCAATTGACACCAAAGGAGCATCGCCATGAATCCCCTGGCAACCCCAACTTGAAACAGACATAGCTTTCCAATCCAGTACTGGATTATGGGCCTGCAACCATGGCAGACCCAAAACGACAACATCATGCAAATTATGCAGCACAAGAAAGCGAATCACCTCCTGATGTACAGGAGTCATGCACATGGTCACTTGAGTCCAATACTGAGGCTTATTCTCAGCCAATGGTGTAGCATCAATTCCCCTCAGTGGAATAGGGAATTCTAAAGGCTTCAGGACAAAACCACAGCGCCTGGCAAACAACAAATCCATCAGGTTCAGGGCAGCACCTGAATCCACAAAAGCCATAACCGAGTAGGATGACAGAGAACAAATTAAAGTAACAGACAAAATGAATTTAGGCTGTATAGTACCAACGGTGACAGTTTTAGCGATTTTTTTTAAGCGCTTAGAGTATGCTGAGATAACATGAGTTGAATCACCACAGTAAAAGCACAACCCATTTTGACGTCTATGATTTTGCCGCTCAATTCTGGTCAGAATTCGGTCACATTGCATAGACTCAGGTCTCTGTTCAGAAAACCCCGCCAGATGGTGCGCAGATTTGTGCTCCCGCAAACGCCGATCAATCTGAATGGCCAAAGCCATTGAGTCATTCAGACTTGCAGGCGTGGGGAACCCCACCATAACATTCTTAATGGCTTCAGAAAGACCTTCTCTGAAATTTGCAGCCAGGGCACACTCATTCCATTGAGTAAGCACCGACCATTTCCGAAATTTTTGACAATATACCTCAGCTTCATCCTGGCCCTGAGAGAGAGCCAGCAAGGCCTTTTCTGCCTGGTTCTCAAGATTAGGTTCCTCATAAAGCAAACCAAGCGCCAGAAAAAACGCATCCACATTCAGCAATGCAGGATCTCCTGGCGCCAGGGAGAAAGCCCAATCTTGAGGGTCGCCACGTAACAAGGAGATAACAATTTTAACTTGCTGAGCGGAATCACCAGAGGAACGAGGTCTCAAGGAAAGAAATAATTTACAATTATTCTTAAAATTCAGAAACCTAGATCTATCTCCAGAAAACAACTCAGGAATAGGTATTTTTGGCTCTGACATAGGACTGTGAACAACAAAATCCTGAATGCTTTGCACCCTTGCAGCAAGATGATCCACACTAGAAGTCAGACTCTGAATATCCATGTCTGCAGCTGAACTCAAAGCCACCCAGAGATTAAGGGGATGAGAGAAGCTGGACAGACTGCAGCAAAGGGAGAGGAAAAAAAAAAAAAATTGAACTCAGGACTTCTCTTATCCCACTTCTGCGATGCATTAAACACTTTTTGGCCTGCTGTACTGTTATGATCCTTAGTGGCTGAGGATCACAGAACAGACTAGCTAAGTTACTGAACAGAGAAGGAGCTCTAGGGAGGTGGTAACTGGACTGACCGCAATCCTGATCCTAACGAACACACAAAAGGTAGCTGGTGAACGTGCCTGAATTCCTAGACGTCTCGACGCAGCCTGAGAAACTTGCTACCCCTATAGAGAAAGTAAGACCTCACTTGCCTCAGAGAAATGACCCCAAAGATATAGGAAGCCCCCAACAAATAATAATGGTGAGGTAAGGGGAAATTACAAACGTAGAAATAAAAACAGATTCAGCAAATGAGGCCCACTAATACTAGATAGCAGAAGACAGACAGGGATCTGTGCGGTCAGTAAAAAACCCTATACAAAATATCCACGCTGAGAGTTCAAGAACCCCCACACCAACTAACGGTGTGAGGGGAGAAACTCAGCCCCCTAGAGCTACCAGCAAGCAAGGAAATCACATATTAGCAAGCTGGACAAGGGCAAATAAATAATCAAGAAACATATTGAACACTGATGAGCAAAAAATAACCAAACAGAAACTTAGCTTCTCTTGGCGAGACTGATAACGAAGGTAGTCAGTAGAGATCAAAATAGCACTGAATACATCGACAGCAGGCAACAACTGATAGTCCAGGTGAGCTAAATAGGAAACCAGCTAACAGATAACGAGACAGCTGATCCAGCCTCAGACCTGCAGAATGACACAAAGAGCCACCAGAGGGAGCCCAAAGACAGCACTCACACAGTACCACTTGTGACCACAAGAGGGAGCCCAAAAACAGAGTTCACAACAGGCCGAGGAGCATCAGGAGGTCCCGGGGGGATCGGGGATCCTATTTCTTGGTCCTCTGATGTGCGATTACATCGGAGGACAGAGAAATTAAATGGCAAATCACGCTTTTTTTTTTTTTTTTCATGGTCGCCGGTAAACAGTTAATACCGGACCCTTGGGTGATATATCCCGGTTATTAAACAGCATTTGGTGCAATGAGATTTCTTGCACAGGGTGAATGGGTCTAGGATTTGGGACTTAAAGTTTAATTCCTGCATTTATTTATTTGTGAGTAATTGATCAGACACAGGGTATAGCTGGTAGCAGAGTAATGTGTATTGGTGCATATATTTGTATACGTATATGGAGTTTTCATGAATTTACCTCATTTTGCTTAGTGCTCTTAGGTATTTATTTCCAACTGTCTGGGGGGGTGCATATGTCTTATCAGCCATGTGCCGTCTCTTGGTTTTTAAATGTTTTTAAATGTATGTCTTGCTCTATTGTGCCTTTTTTCTATAAATAAAGTTGTATTTTTTGATGGTTGATCCCGTTGGTATGCATATCTTTTCTCTTGCTTAAAGTTCTTAATTACTTTATATATATGCATATGTTTGATCCCTGATTTATTTGTGTCTGTGGTGCCCGCCACTTTCTTTGTACAGTTAATACCAGCGATCGCAACTCGGGGGTCGGTAAAAACCGACCCAAATCATGTTCTCTGGGGTCTCGGCTACCCTCGGCAACCAATCAAGTCCTAGGAGTTTAATTAAACATAGCTGGACTCCAACGAAGGAGTTGAACTATCTCAAGGAGGATCACAAGGAAATGGACAGCATGTGACTTAAATATGAGTGTCTGAGCAAAGGGTCTGAATACTTATGACCATGTGATATTTCAGTTTTTCTTTTTTATTAAATTTGCAAAAATTTCTACATTTCTTTTTTTTCAGTCAAGATGGGGTGCAGAGTGTACATTAATGTGAAAAAAATGAACTTTTTTGAATTTACCAAATGGTTGCAATGAAACAAAGAGTGAAAAATTTAAAGGGGCGTGAATACTTTCCATATCCACTGTAGGGGGTCTCACAAAAAGGACATGTAACACCCCAGGTAACCGGTTGTTACAGTGGCATTGTTTTCCTCACGGGGAGAGTGATGCCATACTTGGAAGCAAGGAAGGATCCCTTTAAGGCCGGGGTCACATTATCAGTATTTGGTCAGTATTTTACATCGGTATGTGTAAGCCAAAACCAGAAGTGGGTGATAAATACAGAAGTGGTGACCTGTTTCTATTAAACTTTTCCTCTGATTGTTCCCACTCCTGGTTTTGGCTTACAAATACTGATGTAAAATACTGACCAAATACTGATAGTGTGACCCTGGCCTAAACAGGAAACAGCACATACAACACTGTTCTGACTCCAGGCCAGAAGGGGGAGCTCTGAACCCGGTTTCAGGGGAACTTCCCTAGATATATATATTCTGACCTGGGGGAGGAGTTAAGTCAGTCTGTCAGAGACAGGGAAGGAGGAATTCAGTCTGTGAGAGGAGTCTGTCAGAGGGACAGAGGAGAGAGGAAAGCTGGGGACGTGCAGACCCATGGATCTGCAGCTCCTGGAAGGAGAGAGAACAGAGCCGTCTGTAGGAGACTGAAAGGGGAAGAGAAGCACAGGAGAAGTAAAGAGCTGGAGGGAAGCTGCAACTGAGCTTCCTCCACTCTGAAGCGCAGAATTCTGGTAGCCAGAAGACCAAAGTTGTGGGGGTAACTCTATGACCCACGGCAGAAACTGGTGGACAGGAGATTGCAGGTCATAGGTTGAAGTGAAGGACAGCATCCAGTCAAGGTGAAAGTGAAAAAATGTTCTTTATTGTGCCATAAATGCGACGTTTCAACCCAAAGGGTCTTTTTCAAGCATACCACACAGACAAAATGTCGGCCTTAAATAGAGCAACAGGGCTCTCTCTCTGTCGGTCAGTATGCCATCTGTTTCCGCACCTTGGCTTTGGAGCTCCAGTGGACCAATGAGCCCCTGGTCGGAGTCTTCCGGCGAGGGTTATCTGGAAGAATCAAGGATGAATTGGCAGGCAGGGACCTTCCCGAGACCCTGGATGATCTCATATCCCTCGCCATTCGGATTGACCCGCATCTTCAGCAGCGCTCCAGAGGGAGGCTTCTCGAGAAGCAATTTCCTCATCCAGCATCTTCTTCACCGAATCCTCGGTTTCCGCTTTGTCCTGCTCTGGTCTTTGAGGATGAGTCCATGGAGCTTGACCGCGTAAAGGTGAAGAGGAATCAGCAGGAGGAGATTCCCACTAAGAATCCATATCGTTATGGTGGATGCTCCACTTCCGGTCAATGCAGTGGAACTGAGAGGTCAGAAAAACTCGTCCGCCTAGGACAGGTAAGGGAGACCTCCCTAGGTGAGAATGACTCTTCTCTCCCGCTAACCATATTAATACAGGTGATCTTCGGGAAGGTGCGGTTCTCCTTGACGGCCTATCTGGACTCTGGATCTGGTGGAAATTTCATCCAGCAAACTGTGGCCAGGCGGTTCGGGATTCCAATTGTTCCACTGCAGCGGTCCTGGCGCATCGCCTCCGTAGATGGTAGACCCCTGAAAAATGCCATTATCGGTATCACCGAAGAGGTGGAGCTTCTAATCGGATCACTCCACAGGGAGAAAATTACCTTCTATGTGTTACCGAATCTTTCTCCATCATTCCTTCTAGGTCTTCCGTGGCTGCGCCTCCATGAACCTGTCCTGGATTGGCGGTCTGGAGATGTCCTTCCATGGGGTCAGTCTTGTCACGAACACTGCCGCACGGCCTCCGGCAGCTTTACCCGGGTTACCGTCTGCCTACTGGTCCTTCACAGATGTATTCAACAAGAGGGAAGCTGAGACACTTCCACCGCACAGGCCTTACGATTGCCCCATCGATCTACTCCCTGAATCTACTCCGCCTCGAGGTAGGATCTACCCTCTTTCTCCTACTGAGACTCAAGCCATGTCCGATTACATCAAGGAGAATTTGGCTCGAGAGTTTATCCAGAAGTCCTCCTCCCCAGCTGGAGCTGGGTTCTTCGTCAAGAAGAAAGATGGGTCTCTTCGCCCATGCATCGACTACCGTGGTCTCAACCTAATAACGGTGAAGAACAGATACCCTCTTCCCTTAATTCCAGAGCTCTTTGATCGGGTTCCAGGATTTTCACCAAGTTGGATCTCCGTGGGGCTTACAACCTCGTCAGGATACGATCCGGGGATGAGTGGAAAACCGCCTTCAACACGCGAGATGGTCACTACGAATATCTGGTCATGCCTTTTGGGTTAAGCAATGCACCCGCCATCTTCCAGGAGTTTGTCAATGATGTATTCCGTGACCTGCTCTATGTTTGTGTGGTGGTGTATCTGGATGACATCCTGGTGTTTTCTCCCGACTTACCAACTCACAGGAGGAATGTTCGTCTCGTTCTTCAAAGATTGAGGGAGAATCGTCTCTACGTAAAGTTTGAGAAATGTCTGTTTGAACTGAGGTCTTTACCCTTTCTTGGCTATATTGTTTCAGATACAGGTCTCGAGATGGATCCAGAGAAGGTCTCTGCCGTGATAAAGTGACCAACACCTGAGGGAATCAAGGCCATTCAGCGGTTCCTAGGATTCGCCAACTACTATCGGCAATTCATTCCCCAATTCTCCTCTCTGGTAAGACCACTCACTGCCCTGACTTGTAAAGGTGCCAAACCTAAGGATTGGACTCCTGAGGCCGAATCAGCTTTCGCCTCCCTCAAACAAGCCTTCTCAACCGCACCAGCTCTTCATCGGCCTATGATCAACAAACAGTTTTTCCTTGAAGTGGACGCCTCGTCATCCGGAGCCGGAGCAGTCCTCACACAAAAACTGCCTACCAGTAAAATGGTGACCTGTGGTTTCTTCTCCAAGGCATTTTCACCCTGTGAACGTAACTACTCAATTGGTGATAGAGAGTTACTGGCAATTAAGCTAGCCTTAGAGGAATGGCGATACTTGCTTGAAGGCGCAATTCATCCAGTCATCATTTACACTGATCATAAGAACCTGTCCTATCTTCAGTATGCTCAAAGACTCAATCCTCGCCAGGCTCGTTGGTCATTATTCTTTGCTCGGTTCAATTTTTCTCTCCATTTCCGTCCTGCAGAGAAGAATATCAAAGCCGATGCACTTTCCAGGTCCTTCTTGTCAGACGACCTTGAAGAGGAGCTTCAGCATATCATTGAACCGTCCAAGATGATCACGGTGGCTCCAGTCAGGCTGTCGCAGCTCCCTCCCGGTAAGACCCTTGTAACTGAAAGAGACAAGAAGCGAGTTCTACGCTGGGGTCATTCTTCTAAGCTTGCCAGACACGCTGGTCAAAAGAAGACTTTACAACTAATTTCTCAACACTACTGGTGGTCCACCTTGCGCCAAGATGTTCTGAACTTTGTTGCAGCCTGTCCTTTCTGTACTCGTAATAAAACACCCAAGAAACTGCCAGCCGGTCACCTCCTCCCGCTCCCGATTCCTTCTGCTCCCTGGCAACATATTGCCATGGATTTCATCACAGATCTGCCAGCATCATCTGGTTGTACAGTAATCTGGGTTATTGTAGACCGGTTCTCCAAGATGGGACATCTCACTCCACTGTCTGGTCTTCTTTCCGCTCCTAAACTTGCAGAGCTCTTCATTCAGCATGTCCTTCGGCTTCACGGACTTCCACTCCACATTGTTTCTGACAGAGGAGTCCAATTCATTTCCCGATTCTGGCGGTCCCTCTGTAAACTGTTGGATGTTACCCTGGACTTCTCCTCGGCCTATCACCCACAATCTAATGGCCAAGTGGAGAGAGTGAATCAAGTCCTCACCAACTATCTGCGACACTTCCTGAATGGTCACCACAGCGACTGGGTCGACCTGCTGCCATGGGCTGAGTTTTCCTACAATAATCATGTCGGTGAGTCCTCCATTTTTCATTGTTTATGGACAGCATCCTAAGATCCCGACTCCACTGCCTCTTGCTTCCGGCAATCCTGCAGCTGAGTCCCTGGCCAAGGACTTCACAAAAGTCTAGACTGAGACGAGGACCTCGCTGGAGCAGGCATCGGTTCGAACCAAGGAACATGTGGATAAGAGACATCTGGATCCTCCACCTTTCCATCCCGGATATAAGGTATGGCTATCTTCCAGGCACATTCGACTTAAAGTCCCTTCTTAAAAGCTGGCTCCTCGTTTCATCGGTCCTTTTGAAGTACTCCACCGAATCAACGATGTGTGCTATCGTTTGAAATTGCCTGCCTCCTTACGGATCCATAACTCCTTCCATGTATCCTTGCTGAAACCAGTTGTTCTCAGCTGCTTCACACAGGATCCAGGTAATTTTCCTTCTCCTGTCAGTTCCGAGGACGTTTATGAAGTAAAGGACATCCTGGCCATGAAGAAAAGAGGGGGCAGGTCACTCTTTCTGGTTGACTGGAAGGGATACGGCCCTGAAGAGAGATCCTGGGAGCCTGAGGAGAACATTAATGCCCCAGTTCTTCTTAGAAGCTTCCTGACAGGTTTGAAGAAGGGGGGGGCGTAAGGGTGGGTACTGTCATGCCCTCAGCCGCAGGTCCGGTCTCCGCTGTGCAGGGAGACCGTCGCCTATCACACAGCCTTACCCTGTCCGTGGCTCCAGACGATCAGCGGCTTCTTTCTCTGCTAAGAACCTGCATCCTCTTGGCAGGTCTCCTGGAAATGCTCTTAGGAGCCGAGCCTCGCTTCCTGAACATACTTGAAACAGCAGGACACCTGTTCGCTATTAGGGCTGTCTGTGTTATGATGCTCTGTGCATAAAAAGCACCCTCCCCTTAAGGGAGGTGCCTGGGCAATGTGTTCATTCTTTGGATTGTTGCCTCAGCTTCAGGCCACGCTCTGCTGTGCCCTGCACTTTACTTATATTTCTATTTTCACAGAGTCCTCTTCTGACGAATCCCATTCTGGACTACTCTGGTCTTTCCGGTTCCCACTCCAAGTTGTCTTGCCTCTCCTCAGGGAATCCTCCAGACCCTGCTACCAGTGGGATCATCCTTGCTGGATTTCATGGAACTTCTGGGATTCTCTCCACCAGCAGGCCCAAGTATTCTACTGTGTTGCTAGTTTATCAGTATGGGTCATCCTCTGGTCCTGGATTCGTAGCATTCAGGCCACCTGGTGTTGTGACGGGGGAATCCCTGTATAGGGGTACACCTTGCCCGGTGCTCCACTACGTTGTACAGTGTTGTGATCCAGAGGTTCTTTCCCTCTGACACCTGTTTCATTTTTGTTTTTACCTTGTTAATAAATATATTTTGGTTTATGAGATCCACTCTCCTGTCTTTTGAGTATCGGTTATACAGCCGCCACTGCACCATCAGTGGTCTAGTGAGTCCACTTTACCTTGTCACACCCTGTGGGCGTTACAACAACCAGTCTCCTGGCTTCAAGGAGTGGCAATGAAGAATAAACTCGAGAATGGAAATTAGCAAGTTTCTTGATGAGTTCAATTACATAAGCAGACACAGTATCATATTGCATAGTCAGCTGCTGAGGGATGAATTACCCTAACCTGGGACTAGACCCAAACAAAATTTCATACGGTGACAGCTTTTCTGGGTGTGTGCCTTACACTAAATAGTACGATCGGGAGTGTCTCGTGCCATGGTTTGTTTGTCTCTTGGGCAACTTTCAACATACTGTTCTTAAGTGTACCGTTTAGTCTTTCCACTTTTCTCCCACTCTGAGGGTGGTAGGGAGTGTGTAGGCCTAAGTCTGCTGGCCAGATCTCCCGTGTGAGGTTTGCTGTGAATGCGGGTCCCTGATCACTCTCTGTCTCTACCTCAAAGACATCCTCCTTGCTGATGGGATCAGAAGTGGTCCCTGGATCCTTAAAAAAGAGCTCAAGATTACTGGTTTGAGGAGGGAAACATGAAAGGAGTTAGGCACACGCAAAGAGGCAGGCAACTTCAACTTGTAAGAAACAGCGTTAATTTGTTTTAGGACCTCAAAGTGACAAATGACGCGAGTGTCACGCCGTGTCTGTGTCTGGTTTTCAGCGTGACAATGCATGTCTTTGCTTTAACCCTTTTCTCCTTTCCTCCTAATTGAGCTGGGATACTGTTGGCTGTTACCTGTATGGAGCCTTCTCAGTTCCCTGCTTTGCTGCGTAGCCGTACATGTGTGGTTAGGTCTTTGCTTTGCTGCATGAGCATCTGCTTGTGCGGTCCCTGGTTGCTGCTGTGGAAGCTGTCCACGGGTTGCAAGGAACTGGTGCATGACTTTCCACATGTGTCTGGGCATGCAGTCGCTGCCAGGTGCCCTAAGCCACAGTTCCTGCACTGATTGTGCTGTAATGGTTTCTGTTGTGCTTAGGGCGTGCGCGGCCACACCTCCCCTGCTTTTATCAGGGTTAGTGTGTGTACTTGAAATGCTGTCCCCAGCCAATTGCTGAGGAGCAGCTCCTATATAAAGTTCCCCTACCCTATGGGCGGGGTCTGAGCTACTCACAAAGCTCCTGAACTTTGCTATGGTGTTTGTGTTCCTGCATCTCTCCTGTCTGTGTTTTGGTACGAAAGTCCTTGCCTTGATTCCTGTTTTGTCCTGTTCTGGCGCCTGTCCTGGAGGCGGTATATCCAGGCCCGAATCCTTGGTCCTGTACCTGTCCTGTCTGTACCCTGATGTCCTACCTGCGTCCTGATGACCTTGTTTTCCCTGATGTCCTTCCTGTGTCCGATGTCCTGATGTAACTTATGCCCTGGGCTGCCACGCCAGTGTCCCAGCTGATGACCTGGGCTGCCACGCCAGTGTCCCAGATATCTATCCAGTATTCCTGATGTCCTGATGTCCTGCCTGTGTCCTGATGTCCTGCCTGTGTCCTGATGTCCTGCCTGTGTCCTGATGTCCCGCCTATGTGTGCCTCAGTGATCCGTTGGTGCCTTGGGGTCCAGTGGGTGGTACACTTCTGGGAGTTGTGGAATCAGGAGCCTGAGATCATTGTTTTGTTTATGTACTGTGTGACTTTACTTTATAAACTTTACTTTCTCTATACCTGAAGTTGTGCGGTGTAATCAAGTCCTACGTGTCTCTTTCCTTGTCCACATGCTCAACTGCCATAGAACCCTGGTCTCTGCCCTCCCCTAGTTCGGGTAGGCCCGGGTCCCTCTCTGCGGGATAAAGGGTCTGTATTGCTTACCCGAGGGACGCGCGCCTTCTGAGGTCAGACGGCTTGGGGGCGTCTATGGGCTGGGCCGCATCAGCAGCTGCAGCTGATCGTGACAGCGAGGACCTAATTTGTAGAAAGGCATCTTCAGATGGATATACTTCGAGGAGAGCCACACCTTATCTCCAGGCTGAAAGATCGGAGCATCGAGACACCTCTTTGTTGGCATATCTCTTCATACGCTGTGAGGCTCTCTCTAGGTCGGTCTTGGTGTCTCTTTACACCTTAGAGAAATCCTCCGTAAGGGTGTCAGTAGCTGGAATGCCCGAGGACTCAGAGATAGGAAGAGGGATTCCGGGTTGGAGTCCAAACACAATCTGGAAGGAAGAGTTAGCAAAGGACTCACTTACATGATTGTTGTAGGCTAACTCCACCCATGGTAGTAACTTGACCTAATCGTTGTGATGCACATTGACAAAGTGACGCACGAATCCAGACACGATCTGATTAATCCTCTCCACCTGACCATTGGATTGTGGATGATAAGCAGTAGAGAAATCCAGCTCCACGTTCATTAATTTACAGGTCGCCCTCCAAAACTTCGATGTCAACTGGACACCCCTGTCGGATACAATATGGAGAGGGAACCCATGGAGGCGGAAAATATGCTGAATGAAGTAGTGGTTAAGTTCAGGAGCAAAAGGAAGACCTGACAGAGGAATAAAGTGAGCCATCTTAGAAAAGCGATCCACCACAACCCAGATAACGGAGCAGCCAGAGGAGACGGGGAGGTCTGTAATGAAGTCCATAGCAATGTGCTGCCAGAGGACTGAAGGGACAGGAAGCAGCAGAAGACGTCCGGATGACAGATGCTTCGCAGTCTTGTTTCGGGCTCAGGAGAGGCAAGCCGAGAATTACTCCAAGATGTCTTTCCTCATAGTAGGCCATAAATAGTAACGGGAGATGAGCTGCATCGTCTTCCTCTTCCCAGCATGACCGGCTAACTTGGAAGAGTGACCCCACCAAAGAACCCGCCTCCTGTCTGTACTGGAAACCAATGTCTTTCCAGAGGAAACCTGAGACAGATTGACAGAGGCTACAGTCACCATTCTGGACGGTTCAATGATGTGTTGAAGCTCTTCCTCCAAGTCGGGAGGCAGAAAGACCCTAGAGAGTGCATCGTCCTTGATGTTCTTGCTGGAAGGTCAAAAATGAAGAATGAAGTCAAAACGTGCAAAAGAACAAACACCGCCTGGCGTGGATTCAGCCTCTGCGCAGACTGGAGGTACGCTATATTTTTATGGTCGGTGAATATAATGACCTGATGGACTGCTCCCTCGAGAAGGTGATGCCACTCCTGCAGAGCCAACTTGATTGCCAACAATTCCCGATCCCCAATGGAATATTTTCTCTCGGAAGCAGAAAAAATCTTTCAGAAGAAGCCACAAGAGACCATTCGCCCAGTGGAAGACTTTTGTTTGAGAACCAACACCTGCCCCAGCATCTGTGGAGGAAGCATCTACCTCGAGGAAGAATTGTTTACCTGCGACCGGACTATGGAGCACAGGCGAAGAAGAGAAGGCTTTTTTCAGTGAAGTAAAAGCCACCTTCGCCTCAGGAAACCAGTCCTTGGAGTTGGAGTTGACAGTAATAGCGAACCGTTGTATCGCTTTTACCCTGATCGGGGAAGGCAATTTGAGGATAGAGGCCAACTTCCCTGGGTCCATCTTCAGACCTGTGGATGAGACAATATAGCCAAGAAAAGGCAGAGAGGGTTGCTTGAAGACACACTTCTCCAATTTGAGGTACAGCCTGTTCTCCTTGAGTCTCTGCAGGACCTGGCGAACACTCCTCCGATGTGTGGCTAAGACCGGGAAGTAGATCAAGATGCCATCCAGGTACACAATAACACAAGAATAGAGGAGATCCCTAAAAATATCATTCACAAACTCCTGAAAGACCACAGGAGTGTTGCTGTGCCTGAACGGCATAACTCGGTATTCATAGTGCCCGTCTTGTGTGTTGAAGGCCGTCTTCCACTTGTCTCCCTGGCGTATGCAAATCAGGTTGTAGGACCCTCTGAGATCCAGCTTGGTAAAGATCTTGGCTTCCCTGTGTCAACTCAGAAATAAATGGCAA
Source organism: Ranitomeya variabilis (assembly GCF_051348905.1). Lineage (NCBI taxonomy): Eukaryota > Metazoa > Chordata > Amphibia > Anura > Dendrobatidae > Ranitomeya > Ranitomeya variabilis. The sequence continues at coordinate 183,302,372 of NC_135233.1, read as the reverse complement.
TGGATATTTGTTTTTTACCGTGATCTGGTTCAGACCCCTATAGTCGATACAGGGCCGTAGAGATCCGTACTACTTCTTGACAAAAAAGAATCCTGCGCCCACTGGAGAACATGACTTCTGAATTAATCTCCTAGCTAGGTTGATGTACTCTGACATGGCTTGGGTCTCGGCCTGGGGCAGAGGATAGATTCGACCCTGAGGAGATGTCCCCGGGAGCAGGTCAATAAGACAGTCATACGACCTGTGTGGAGGCAGCATCTCTGCTACCTTCTTGTCGAAGACGTCAGAGAAAGACCAGTAGGAGGGTGGTAAACCCAGCAGGGTAGATGGCGCCACAGGAGGGCGTACAGGATGGATGGGAGCGAGACATCTGTTGAAACATGAGTTTCTCCAGCTTAAGACCTCGCCACTCTTCCAGTTCAACTCAGGCTCGTGTGCTTGAAGCCAGGGTAAACCTAAGAGCAAGGGGTGAGACAAACCAGGCAAACGTGAAAACAGATATTCTCAGAGTGTGTCATACCTACCCGAAGTGCCACTGGCTGAGTCTGGAAACGAACGGGCTTGGTCAGGGCTCTGCCATCCACGTAGGTCACCAGCATGGGGTTCTGGAGGCGCTGGACAGGAATCCGGTAACGGTCCACCACTGCTTGCTGAATGAAGTTCCCCACGGACCCGGAATCCAGGTAGCCAGATTAAAAAAAAACTGACAGCGCCAAAGGACAAGGAAATGGTCATCATTAAAGGAGAGGAACGATCCTCATCCAGGGAAGCCTCTCCTACTGACCCTAGGCTCTGGAGTTTCCCAGCCTCTCAGGACAAGAGCAGATCAAATGCTTGGAACTTCCGCAGTAGAAACACCTCCACTCCGAGCGGGGCACCTCCTGGCGCTGTTCAGCCAAGCCCACTCTGTCTACTTGCATAGCCTCCGGGGGGAAGCGTAGCTCAAAGAAACTATCGGCCTCTGGAAACTGGGAGTCAAGCAATAAAGTCTCCTTTCTAGCTTAGCCTCCCAGGAGCGTTCTTGAAACCCGAGGTCAATCCTGGTTACCAGGGATATCAGGTCATCCAGGGATGTAGGAATGTCCCGGCCTGCCAGTTCATCCTTAATTTTACCAGACAGACCCTCTCAGAAGGCTTCCACCAATGCCTCATCTTTCCAGGACAACTCGGAGGAAAGGGTACGGAACTGAACAGCGTACTGGGCCACCGTGAGATCCTCCTTGCGTAGACGATGAAGAGAGGAGGCTGACGAAGTAGTACGGCCTGGCTCGTCAAAGGTCCTGAGGAAAGCCATAAGGAAGGACTAGAGGATCCCTTCTCTTCTGCAATGGGTTCAACCAAGCGAGAGCTTCTCCAGTGAGGTGAGACATAATGAACTCTATCTTGGCCCTGTCAGATGCAAACAGATGGCCCAGAAGTTCAAACTGCAACATGCACTGATAAATGAACCCCCAACACTGGACAGGATCACTGTCGAACTGGGTGGGAGCTGCCAATGTCCCTTACCTGGTGCATAGCTGGAAGCCTGGAGACTTGCAGCTGCGGTGGTCGCCGCCTGGGCAGAAACGGATGAAGCCGTGGATGCCGCCGAGTCCATGCGAGTAGACAAGTTCCGTAGATAAGTCGTGATCTTCTCCTAATGGTCTCTTAAGCCAGTGATCTCCTGATACAGCTCTGCGGCCAGGGGTGATTGGAAGCCAGCGGGTTCCATGGGCTGAGCAATCTTTAGCTAATGGAAGCGGAGACACAGATGTTGAAGTGCACATTCTTTTAATGAAATTTTTGTGGAACCACGGGACCACTGACCGGGATCTCTGAATGGGGCGTAACTATGCGAGCCCCAGACACCCGTAGTTAGACTCCTCAAACAGGACCAGATTGGAATGCCCAGAAGACGCAAGGTGCTACCTCCAGTTAGACCCCGGACACGTTGGCGCTGACCCAGCAGGACTGGTGGGCTGGCCGAAATCGCAGGTAACGGAGAACTTGGCAGAAGATAGGCGGCCGATTCTGGTAGCGGACAGCAGTTGGAACGGACTGGCGCAGAAGATACTAGCTAGGTCCTGGAAGGCGAGGAAAGGCACGATGGGAGCACTGAGGAGACAAACCAGAATTAGCGAGATGCTGACAGAACATGGATACACAGGTACAGGGAACCTGAATACTAGCAACAGGAAACACACACTTGTTGCTCAGGCACCTCCCAAAGGGCAGAGGTGTCTAAAATAGTACGGATCGCTCGGCCATTGGTTGGGACCCTTAGAGGAATTAGCGCGCTGTCTCTTTAAGAGGCCGGGAGCACACGCCCTCAGAGACGTGCCCGGAGACCTGTGGTCTGTTTGCCAAAACCCGGAAGCAGCAGCAGAGAAAGACGGCGCGGGGCAAGGAACGGAGGCCTCCAGGGATCGGCGTCCCCGCTGGAAACCGCACACATGCGTCGGACCCGAGGAGTGGACCCGGGAGGTAAGCAGGGGCACAGGTGCAAGAGTGTGTTCCAGTAATAACCACCCTTTGTTTCCTATCAATGAGCCAGTAACACACATTTTCCCCTAGTCCCATTTTTCTCATTTTATGTACCAAGTTTTGATGTTGCACCGTATCAAACCTTTTTGAAAAGTCCATGTAGACCACATCCACTGCGTTTTCCTAGTCCAATCTGGAACTTACCTCCTTATTGAAGCTGATCAGATTAGTTTGACATGACCGATCCCTCATAAAACCATGTTGATGCTGGGTCATGAGGTTATTTTTATTGAGATACTCCAGGATAGCATCTCTTAGGATACCTTCAAGTATTTTTCCCACAGCCAAGGTTAAACTTGCCGGCTGATAATTTCCAGGCTCAGATTTTTGTCCCCTTCTTGAATATTGGCACCACATTTGCTATGCGACAGTCCTGTGGTACAGACCCTCTTTTTATGGAATCTATGAATATTAAAAATAAGAGTCTGTCTATCACTGTACTTAATAACTACAGTACTTGAGGTGTATGCCTTCTGAGTCCAGGGATTTGTCTACTTTAGTGATTTTGAGATGGCACTGTACTTCCTGCTGGGTTAAGCTGGTGACATTTAGTGGAGAATTTCAAGTATCCCTGGTCATGTCGTTTGTCATGGGATTTTCATGTATAAATACTGAAGAGAAAAAGAAGTTTAGCATATTGGCCTTTCTCTCATCCTGTAACACCATTTCATCCAAACTATTTTTGAGAGGGCCAACATTATCATTTTTCAATTTGTTACTGTTTATATAGTTGAAGAATATCTTTGGATTTTTTTTGCTTTTTTGGCAATGAGTCTCTCTGTCTCAGTCTTTGCTTTTCTTGATATGATTTTTAAGCATTTTTTTCTATAATTGTTTAATGGCTCGTCCCTACCCTTTTTCTTTAGTTCTCTAAACTCTTTCTTTTTGTCATTTATCGCTCTCCTTACAACTCTATTTAGCCATAGTGGTGTCATCCTATTTCTAGATTGTTTATTCCCACAAGGAATATTAGGTCTAGAAGTGTCTCTCCTCTTAATGGGTACTGAACCAGTTGTTAAAGGTAGTTGTCGTCAAAACATATTTCCTTTGCTGGACCTGCAGTTTTCTGCTCCCCAATTTATGTCAAGGTAGTTGAAATCCTTAATTACTTCTCCCTGATTTGCTGCCTTATCTATTTACATTATGAGGTTTTTTTTATACCACTTCCATTATATTTGGAGACTTTTAACAAACTACGGTACTATGAATATTTTATCCTCCCCCCCATCTTCTCCCACAGGAACAATACATTTTCATTTTACATATATTATCACGTATGATGGGTTTAAGGGACATCTTTACATATTAACAAACCCCTCCCCATCACTTATTTGTAGGGTCATTCCTGAACAAACTATAGCCATGTATTTTTAGAGCCCAGTCATAATTCTCGTCCAGCCATGTCTGTTATCCCCACCATATCATAATTTTTTTTCCTTCATCTTGTTGATGAGGCTTCTGACATTACAGTACATGCACTTTACGTATCTGTCTGTACCTCTATTCCTGCTTAGTGTATTGACTGTCCTAACCCCTTGCCCCATGTCACACCCAATTGCATTGCTTGTGCCCATGTCACTATCTACACTATGTTCCCTAACTATACAGTAATTGCCCACCCGTTAGTCTCTAGTTTAAACACTCCTTCCACCTTCTAGCCATTTTTCCACAGCACAGCTGCACCTTCACCAGTCACCCATCCCTAGCGTAGAGCCTGTAGCCAACAGAGAAGAGAGAGAGAAGCTAATTCCTGAGCCACTTATTCACCTTCATAATCTCCTGCTGCTTCTCTGTCGTGGCACGTGGAATAGTCAGTATGTCAGAAAATACTATCTTTGACGTCCTTGCTTTAACCCCTTTCTGCCAGCTGACGGGATAGTATGTCAGCTGGCAGTATCCCCTGCTTTGAGGTGGGCTCCGGCGGTGAGCCCACCTCAAAGCCGAGTCATGTCAGCTGTTTTCAACCGCTGACATGTGCCCCAATGGGCGCAAGCGGAATCGTGATCCATTAACTAGTTAAATTTAACAAGCGCCGCAGGCCGCGCGGATGGAAATATGCGCACCTCTGACCCCTGTCACTTGATCGGGGGTCATCGGTGAGTTGGCATCACAACCAGAAGTCTCTGAACACCTCTATGGTTGTTGATGACGGATTGCTATGAGCGCCACCCTATGGTCGGCACTCATAGCAATGCTGTAATTCAGCTACATAGAGGTGATCTGTGCATCACCTCTATGTAGCAGAGCCGTTTGAGTAGTGTATGCTTCTAGCCTCCCATGGAGACTATTGAAGCATGCCAAAATTTTAAAAAAATGTGTTTAAAACTGTAAACCCAAAAAAATTCATATCACCCCCCTTTGGCCCCAATCAAAATAAAACAATAAAAAAAAGAAACTTAGACATATTTGGTATCGCCGCGTTCAGAATAGTCCAATCTATCAATTAAAAAAAAAGGATTAATCAGATCACTAAACTGCGTAGTGAGAAAAAAAATCAAAACACCAGAATTATGTTTTTTTTGGTCACCGTGACATTGCATTAAAATGCAATAACGGGCGATCAAAAGAACGTATCTGCACAAAAGTGGTATCATTAGCTCAGTACGCAAAAAATAAGCCCTCACCCAACCCCAGATCACGAAAAATGGAGACGCTACGGGTCTCGGAAAATTGCAAAATATATATTTTTTAAGCAAACTTTGGATTTTTTTTTACCATTATAAGGATTGTACTCACTCGGATGCGTAGGAGGAAAGAGGAGGCACATTCTCTTCAGCGTTCATGTGGGTTTATTCGCTCCATAAACCATTAAGTCAGCAACACAAAGGTAAACAGTCTTTACATCAGGCCGACTCAGTATTAATGTCCCTAGCAGATGCTCTGCTCTCTCAGATCTGTAGGCACGGAGGCTGTGCTATGTCCAGCATGCAGGCTCTCCAGCCTAAATATGGTCTCTGTGTGCTGTTCAGGACGTCTGTCCCCACTTGGAACCGTCCAACACACAGGCCACTCTGCAGTGTCCAGTCAGGACACATGGAAGTCTGTCCACACTCGCAGACTCCCCAACACTCACTCCATGTGCTAAACACACCTCCTTTACATAGGTGTAACCACACCCAGGTACCTGTCACATGGCCAGTCAGGTGAGCGTGATATCACCACAGGTCCTTAAACACAAAACCATCTTAGGTGTTCAGATACACCTCTTTGGGTGGGTTTGTAGGTGACTGAACCCACCCATCTCTCCAATCACCTGGAAGCCTTCCCAATGTAAACAAATTCTTTAGCAGTAGATCTGAAGATACCCCAGGAGCATTTGGATATTTCCAAGGCTCTCCGTGGATCCGACGATAAGGAATGGAACCATCCCATCTTCACCCATGACCTGGGCTTCGTCATCAGCCGGAATGCTCACTCTCATAACACCGGACCTATTCACCATCTCCTGCATCACCTTCCCAAATCTTCCGATGACTTTTCTCACCAGACCTCTGGGCACTTGCACGGCATCTTCTATAATACCCAACCGACTTTGAGCTTCTCTCGCTAGCTCCAGACGTCGAGCGGCATCCTCATTCTTCAACGTGATCATTTGTTTTGTGCGGAGGCATTGTAGATGCATCTCTCTCAGTACAGCCACCCGCTTCACTGTGACTTCCGTAGTCGACAGTATGACCAGTTGATGAGTCTCAGGTGCCCAGTGCACCCTACACGCTTTGACCGCCTTTTTAAATGCTTCATGCACCTCCTCACTGGCACACGCTTCTTGCATGTCTTCGGGTACGTCTATTACGCACTTGAAGATCGAAGTCTCACCTTCTTGTCCATATTGTTGGACCTCCTCATCCTTAGTGTCAGCGCAGTTTTCCAAGACCTCGATGTCCTTTGTTCGGCCATCTGCTTGGCACTTCCCTTGCTGGATTTCTTCCTCCGTGGAGGCCCCTTCTTTAGTCAGTTTCTCCAGCTCACTCTCCTTCATAGCAATCAGATCGGGAGAGTGCAACAGTTTGATATCCCTGTCATCTGTGGATTTCTGGAGCTGTTGATTAGTCTCCTTTGTCTTGAGCTCTTGGAGAACTTTATCTTGCTCCTCTACCAAGCAGCGACGCTCATCCTCTCTCTGGAGAAGCTCCTGCTGATTCTTCTCTTGGGCCTCTCTGAACACCTCCATATCTTTCAATATGGCCTTGTTCATGTTTTGACACACTGATAGGTGACCTCTGAGCTCAGAGACTTCCTTCTCCAGCTCCTCCACTCTGGGCTCAATCACCTGTCTCCGGGACCCTTTCTCGCTCGACTATTTCTTTAAGCAGCTCTATCTCATGGTCCTGCTCTATTTTGGCCAGCACATGTCGCACCATCACTTCTTTAATTAGATTTTCAGATGGGGTCTCTTGCCCACCCACACTCTGCCTCTTCAGAGTTCCATCTGTTTCTGCATCCACCTCAATGGTGTCTCCTGGGCTCTCTGTCTGTTTTCTCCTAGGTACCTCTTGACTCTTGGTAACTTCAGAGTTATCCATCTCTTCAGCATCAGGTACCCTGGAGCCTTCATCATATTGAGCCACTTCACCCTTTCCGGGCATTGCAGTTGTGAGTCTACTACAGGTCTGTTCTATCCCCAGCCCATCACCAACTACCTCAGTGCTAGGGTTTGTCAGAGATAAAGATGTGTCACTTTTACTCAGCTCCCCCTTACTGCACTCTTTTCCCCTTGCGTTCGAGTCACAGTCTGAATAGGAGTCACCCCCTCTCACCCTGTCATCCTGGAACAGCAATTCCCCACTTAAACAGGTATCAGACCCACACTGTCTTCTGGTCACCTGTAACTCTGGACTATTGACCTTAGGTGGTGCTACCTCCTCTTTATGCATCCCATTAACAGGAATCCCCACAGCCTGCTGCTGTAATGTTGCTTCAATATGACCGTTCCGTCTCTCCTCTGAGCAACCCCACACTTCGTCAACTTCCCATATGTCTTCAAAGATCACAAAGTCCAGGCCCCTCTCAAAGGGGTAGAACAAGTCTGGTGTTATACCGCCATCTTGGCACTCTACATTTTTGGACATATCAATGATCACTCTGTCCACAGTATAGTCAACAGTGACCCCATGAATGCAGTGAACATTGACCTTTTTCTCGGTTAGACAGAAGACGAGAGGAATTCCTGTCAGTCACCTGACTCTTTGAGTCTAGCAGTCCAGATACTCCTTCACGGTGTAACATAACAGTACACACCTGCTTCCTGTCATCAAACGGGAAGTCTATGCCGCACTCAGAATACGCAAAACACAAACATTGCTGTTCCCCAGACATGTCTACTGAGGTAACCAGTGCCGCCTCTTTTGAAAGCTCCACCCCTTTTTGGGTCACTATCCCCTTTTTGGACTCCGCCCCTTTTAGGGCCACCACTCCCTTGTGGGCTATTTTCTCCTTTAGGGCCACTACCCCCTTTAGGGACTCCACCCCCTTTTGGGATGCCGACCCTTTTTTGGGATGCCCGGCCCCTTTTTGGCCAACCATAATTATTTGGGTCACCGCTCTGTTTTTGGGACTCCACCCCCTTTAGGGACACCACCCCACTCTGGGGTACACCCCGTGGACTTCCCCACAGTACTCTCAAGCCCCAACAGTTCCACAGTATATGTCTCTTTAGGTCAGCACTGGCCCTTTAAGAGTCTGCACGACCTGGTCCAGCAATGTCTTTTCCGACACCTCACCAGTTCCTACTGGTGCTACCACAGCTCCCGCTGCAGACACAAACCACCGGCACCTCCGGCTGCCGATCACAAGCCGCTGCTGCTGCCACCGCAACTCCGGCTGCTGCAGAACCTCTTGCTGCAACTGCACAGCACGTAACCACCGCAGACTTCGTGGACCCGCCGATCCACAGCAAGCTTCGTAACCCCGTCGAGTTACCACCAGACGTCTTCAGTCTTCGTGGCCCTGCCGAGCCACAGCAAGTTGATCAGAGAAGAAAAAAAAGAAATACATGGACTCGCTGGTCCACAGCAAGCACCTGCACACGTGCTTTATAGAAAAAAAAAACACTCACTGACCCCGGTCAGCACAGCACAGACTCCTGTCTGTTACACACCCGGCTTTACAGCCCAAACACAGTTTCTCACTGACCCCGGTCAGTATCACACGGACTCCTGTTCGTTACCTGCCGGCCACACAGGTTCCCGGATCCCTCTTCTCCTCAGAGGTATCCCACAAACAGCAGTTCTCACGGACCACGGTCAGTATTACTCACGGTTGTCAAGACCGTCCACTCTTCTGGCTCAGACCAGTCAGCACTGCAATATGTGCTCCTTGAATCGCTGCCCGCATTCTCCACCAATTGTAAGGATTGTACTCACTCGGATGCGTAGGAGGAAACAGGAGGCACATTCTCTTCAGCGTTCATGTGGGTTTATTCGCTCCATAAACCATTAAGTCAGCAACACAAAGGTAAACAGTCTTTACATCAGGCCAACTCAGTATTAATGTCCCTAGCAGATGCTCTGCTCTCTCAGATCTGTAGGCACGCAGGCTGTGCCATGTCCAGCACGCAGGCTCTCAGGCTCTCCACCCTAAATATGGTCTCTGTGTGCTGTTCAGGACGTCTGTCCCCACTTGGAACCGTCAAACACACAGGCCACTCTGCAGTGTCCAGTCAGGACACATGGAAGTCTGTCCACACTCGCAGACTCCCCAACACTCACTCCATGTGCTTAACACACCTCCTTTACATAGGTGTAACCACACCCAGGTACCTGTCACATGGACAGTCAGGTGAGCGTGACATCACCACAGGTCCTTAAACACAAAACCATCTTAGGTGTTCAGATACACCTCTTTGGGAGGGTTTGTATGTGACTGAACCAATGTAAACAAATCCTTCAGCAGTAGATCTGCTTGAGCAAAACATACCCAGGCTTCCATCACAGGGCCACCCACCTCTGCGATACATACCGCCCATTAATCACATGACCAGTCGCTATGCCACACAATTTAGATGAAAAAGAACCTAGACATATATGGTGTGTATGAACTCGTAATGACCTACAGAATCATAATAGCTGGTCAGTTTTAGCATTTAGTGAACCTAGCAAAAAAAACACACAAAAAACAAGTGTGGGATTGCACTTTTTTTGCAATTTCATCACACTAGGAATTTTTTCCCATTTTCTGTTACACGACATGGTAAAACCAATGGTATCCTTCAAAAGTAAGACTCATCCCACAAAAAATAAGCCCTCAAATGGCCATATTGATGGGAAAATAAAAAAAGTTACAGCTCTAAAAAGAAGAGGAGCGAAAAACGAAAAAAAAAAAAAGCTTCGGGGGTTAAGGAGTTAAGCTTTGTCATGCGTCTGGTTCGAAACCCTTGAGTTTGTGCTTTGTGGCCGGCTTCTCTGTCTGCCGAGCCACAGCAGAGACACCTTTTCTCCTGGTGTTTAGTTACTGTTATCCTTGCTTCAGTCTTTTTTGGTAATAGGTATTTTCATTTATTCATGTTTCTGCTCTATCACCTTTCAGGTGCGGCTTTATATACTTTTACCCTGCTGTTTCCTGGTGATAGTCTCATTTGGATTTCCAGTCATACTGCTATAGTTTAAGCCAGTCAGTGAAAGACCAGCTAGGGTTTATCGCTCTACTGTTTGTTCTTTACCCAGCACCTATCTTATGTTTCTTTTTAGGAAGTAGGCTGCATATTCTCTACCAGTGAATACTTAATCCTTTATATTGTATTTGTGGTTTGTTTTACTTTCTCTGGAATCTTTCTTTTTCAGCACACTTTCCCTTCAGTGGGTAATTTACACTCTGCTCTGCCCTCTGATTCTTTAGGAGGAACGTGAAGCGCTCGATGGCCTTTTAGGCAGCATAGGTCGGAGTTGCCTAGTTTCTGGGTATGGCAATCTCCGTTTATGCAGGACCCACTAAGGACTGCTGGGTCAGGATTTTCAGTCTGTACCGGCACTACCAGGGTCAGTTGCAGTTTTTTAGTATGTTCTCAATTATCCCAAGTGAGTTGCTACACAATCATAATAAGCTTACAGCTTAATTCCCTAAAATCATTTTTAAGAACCTTCCACCTATCTTTAATTTTTTGTCATTGACCACTGGTTGCTTACCAGCCCCTCCCATTAATCTGTCAACCCTATCAGCGATGTACTGAACTTGAGGGCCAGGAAGACAACACACCATTCAGTGATTCCTGTCTTTGTGACAGATTTGCCCTATCTGTTCCCCTAATAATGGAGTCCCCCACTACCAGCACCTGTCTGGCCTGCCATGTGCTCCTATTTCCCTCTTTACTGGAGCAGACACTCCCCCTGTTTTCAGAGGACATGTCTTGCTGCAGCATCATTTCTCCTGTGCTGACACTCCCTCATCTGCTAATTTAGCAAACTTGTTGGGGTGTGTCAGATTGGGACTTGCCTCCTTGACACTCTTCCCTCTATATAGCCTTCTAACTGCTACCCAACTAGTTTCCTCACTGTCCTGAAGCTCCATACTACCGTCCTCTCACACATCTATCCCAGCAAGCACCTGTCAAACTTTTTTCCATATCGTAAATCAGGGGTGGGGAACGGAAGTCCTGTGGCCCTCGATGACACTTTACCTGGCTCATGGGCAGATTCTCGGGGCCAGAAGCTCTATTTTGATGGCCGACATTCCTTTATTTTATTCTTGCTTTGTAGACATGTGCACGCAAGCATTCACTACTGTGCACTGAGACGCGTGCAATAAAAGATTACGTCCCGACACCAGTGCCAGCATAATGATGATGTACTTTGCGGGCGGAGTTAGCACATGATTTATACAGCCCCCGAAGGATCGTATACATATCCAAATGGCCCTTGGCAGAAAAAAAGTTTCACATCTCTGTTGTAAATGGATCTCCGTGTTGTCAGCTCTTCACTTAGTTTCAGTACTTGGGCTTCTAAATGTACAACGTGCACACATCTCTCACAGCAGTATATACCCTCAAACCAAACGATTTTTCAACTATTGCAAACCTGCGAAACGATGTACAAAGGATGGCATTGTCAAACATGGAGCACAAAACAAAAATAATCATGAAAATACTAACATAAAATTAATATTTACTTCTAAACTCCCTGAATTCAAAGTCACTGAATCACAAGTCACAGACTTAAGCCAAATCGTACTTAACAAATAGTCACACACGCAAGCCCATTTACAGTCGCTAGGACAAATGATTTATTTACAGTTGTCTGCAGTGAGCCCAACGGTTTATTTAAGCATACAATGTTTCCTTTATGTATTACATTAGAAAAAGGTGGTTGTTAAGCCGAAATGCGTTACAAAATATTATGCCACAACAATATAATTACTATTATCATGTTAAAGCAGTTTGTCCATAATGCATGTGACCCAACTGATGCATTTTCCAGTCAGATATTTTGAAAACATCCACATTATGAATATGCACTAAGTTAATGTTTTTTTGTTTTTTTTTATCAGATCTAAATGAAAAAGTACTTTCCTTTGGTGAAAGTTTAATTGAAAAATCCACATTTGTCTTGGCCAACATGGTGCCTTTCTGGATGGAAGCAATCACTGCATTCAGACAAGACAGGTAAAAAGCATTGCAGTGAGGCATAATGCACTGCATAACATAAACATTGCTTTTACAATCCCATATTAACCTCTTAGTGACCGAGCCAATTTGCTGCCTAATGACTAAGCCAATTTTTACAATTCTGACCACTGTCACTTTGAGGTTATAACTCTGGAACGCTTCAACAGATCCCACTGATTCTGAGATTGTTTTTTCGGGACATATTGCACTTCATGTTTGTAGTAAAATGTATTTATTTATGAAAAAATTGAAATATGGCGAAAATTATGCAATTTTCAAACTTTTAATTTTTATGCCCTTAAATCAGCGTGATGTCACACAAAATACTTAATAATTAACTTTTCCTACATGTCTACTTTACATCAGTACAATTTTAGAAACCATTTTCTTTTGTTAGGAAGTTATAAGGGTCGAATACTCTAGGGAGAGTGCAGGGCATGTCTATATACAGGGGTAGCTGTGGACTGCCCTTGTAAGGGCAGGAGCATTGGGGTTAGTCTACCGATAGCCTCTCAGGGAATGATATAGGGACTGTCTTCCCTTCGCCTTCTGGATATCCACCTAAACAAGGGAATATCCGGTGCTCCGTTGCCCTCCTTTTTCTACGGAACTGGTAAGACCGTTCCTTTTTTCTATGCTTAGAGGAATTAGTGGGCATTACCTATAGTGTTTGCCGCTATTGTTTTCTGTATGTTCTATTGTGCGACTGAGGGTGTGGTGCTGTATGTGTTGTAATTGAACAAACAGCTTTACAGCCTTTGTATTTAACCACACCCCAGTTATGTCTCTCTCGTCAGCTATTTTTGCTGTCGGGAGTTTTTTAACAATCCTGTGAAGGGCTTATTAGTCTCCAGGGATCATCATATCCCATGGTGGAGATTTTGCCTTAATTTGTGTGTTTTTGATCACATGGGTGACTATTTATTTTATGGTCTTTTATTACATTAAAAGTTACGTTTTATATTTATCCCATTTTTGCTATATTTTCAGTTTTTTTCATTGGGATTCTCTGCATGATTTATACCCAAACGCAGATATTGCTTTGTTGAAGTTATAAGGGTAAAAAGTTGACCAGCGATTTCTCATTTTTACAACAAAATTTACAAAACCATTTTTTTCTTGACCACCTCACATTTGAAGTGACTTTGGGGGGGGGCAGAAAACACCCAAAAGTGACGCCATTCTAAGAACTGCACCCTTCAGGTGCTTCACGAGAACTAAAGAAATGTGGAAGGAAAAAATTAACATTTTACTTTTTTCACAATTTTTATTTTTATTTTCACAAAGGTATCAGGAGAAAATGGACCACAAAATTTGTTGTACAATTTCTCCTGAGTATGCCCATACCCCATATGTGGGGGAAAGCCGCTGATTGGGTGCATGGCAGGGCTTTGAAGTGAGTGAGCAACATTTGATTTTTTGAATGCAAAGTTGGCTGGAATCAATGGTGGCGCCATGTCGCGTTTGTAGACCCCCTGATGTACCTAAACAGTGGAAACACCCCAATTCTTACTCCAACCCTAACCCCAACACACCCCTAACCCTAATCCCAACCCTAACCACAACACACCGCTTACCCTAATCCCAACCCTAACCATGACCTTAACCACAAACCTAATCCTAACACACCCTAGCCCTAGCTGCTACCCTAGCCCTAACACTAACCTTAGCCCAACTTACTTTAGCCCAACTCTAACCCTAATGGAAAAGTGGAAATAAATTTATTTTTTTTATTTAATTATTTTTACTTAACTAAGGGGGTGATAAAAGGAGTGTTTATTTACTATTTTTTTATTTTGATCACTGTGATCAAAATGAACCAATAGGAGAATTTTTCTATTGTTGCCGGGTGCTGCATGTGCCCGCCATCCCGGAAGAAGATGTCGGCGGCCCGGGGGACCTCATGGGGGAATGCTGAAGAATCCAGAGATAACGGAGGTATTGAGGGGGGGATCGGGGGACCCTATTTCTCTCTCCTCTGATGTGCGATCACATCAGAGGAGAAAGAAATTAAATGGAAATTCAGACTTTTTTTTGCAATTGCCGTTATACCGTTAATAATGGAGATCGCAAGACCAGAATTGGTAGAAACCGACCCAAATCATGTTCTCTGGGGTCTCTGCTACCACCGACAACTGAGATCCCGGAGAAATTCCAACTGTGGGTAGTGCTATACACTTAAACCTCTGCGCCGTTAAAAATCAGCGCTGTATTTTAAGTGCACTTAACTGTCGCAGTGAGCAGTATTGCTATTGTAGTGCTACGGCTTGCATTCACAACCTCCACTGCATCTTATTCAACTCCTCATTATCATGGCAGTCTGGGCGTTCAACATGTTTCTATATCTGCCATTTCAATATTCAATACAACATTAAATTACCATATATTCTCGTGTATAAGCCGAGATTTTTAGCACATTATTTTGTGCTGAAAACGCCCCCCCTCGGCTCATACACGAGTCATTGTCCCAGGGGGTCGTCGGTGGAGGGGGAGCGGCAGAAGTCTGGCGGCTGTCACATTATACTCACCCACTCCTCGCGCAATCACTGCAAGTCCTCCCGGCATCACTATATTGTCCCGGCGAGGCAGCTTCTTCCTGTGTTCAGCAGTCACATGGTACCGCTCATTAAAGTGATGAATATGGACTCGTCTCCACTCCCATAACCGTGGAACGCATATTCATTACTTTAATGAGCGGTACCACGTGACCTCTGAACACAGGAAGAAGCTGCCGATCCCGAGACAACAGAGAGATGCAGCAACAAGCGCGAGGAGGATGTGGGAGGAAGATAATGGGAGCCGAGCAAAGCCATGCATACAACAGTGAGAGGACAGAGGAGCCATGCACACAACAGGGGGAGGACGGAGGAGCCATGCATACAACAGGGGTAGGACGGAGGAGCCATGCATACAACAGGGGGAGGACGGAGGAGCCATGCATACAACAGGGGGAGGACGGAGGAGCCATGCATACAACAGGGGGAGGACGGAGGAGCCATGCATACAACAGGGGGAGGACGGAGGAGCCATGCATACAACAGGGGGAGAACGGAGGAGCCATGCATACAACAGTGGGAGGACCACAAGCTTACCCAGTTTTCCGTGGCAAAATTAGGTGCCTTGGCTTATACTCGAGTATATACGGTAGTTTAAATATGGTATTAAACTTAAATACTCGAGTCATAACAAGGGGTCAGCAGGGGAGGGGGAGCGGCAGCGGTCTATAATACTCACCTGCTCCTGGCGCGGTGTCCCTGGTTCCCCAGCGCCAGCAGCTTCTTTCTGTAGTGAGCGGTCACATGGAACCGCTCATTACAGCAATGAATATGGACCCAACTCCACTCCCATAGGGAGTACCATGTGACCGCTCACTACAGGAAGAAGCTTCCGGCGCCGGGGAACAGACTTGAAGGGACAGCGCCAGGAGCAGGCAAGTATGACGGGGGTCAGTGCACGATATTCACCTGCTCCCCGTTCCACCGTCGGCACTGATGCGTCTTCCCCGTCCTCTGCACTGACGCTCAGGTCAGAGGGCGTGATGACGCGATTAGTGCGCGCCTCCCTCTGCCTGAACAGTCAGTGCAGAGGACAGGGAAGACACAGCGGCGGTCGGCGCTGGAATGGGGAGCAGGTGAATATAGCAAGTGCCGGGGGCCTGAGCGATGAGAGGTGAGTATGTAATTTTTTTTTTTTTTTTAATAGCAGCAACAGCATATGGGGCAAATATCTGTATGGAGCATCTTATGGGGCCATGTGCAGCATTATATGGGGCAAATATCTGTATGGAGCATCTTATGGGGCTATGTGCAGCATTATATGGGCAAATATCTGTATGTAGCATCTTATGGGGCCATGTGCAGCATTATATGGGGCAAATATCTGTATGGAGCTTCTTATGGGGCCATGTGCAGCATTATATGGGGCAAATATCTGTATGGAGCATCTTTTGGGGCCATGTGCAGCATTATATGGGCAAATATCTGTATGGAGCATCTTATGGGGCCATGTGCAGCATTATATGGGGCAAATATCTGTATGGAGCATCTTATGGGGCCATGTGCAGCATTATATGGGGCAAATATCTGTATGGGGCCATGTGCAGTTTTATATGGGGCAAATATTTCTATGGGGTCATGTGTAGCATTATATGGGGTAAATATCTGTATGGAGCATCTTATGGGGCCATGTGCAGCATTATATGGGGCAAATATCTGTATGGGGCCATGTGCAGCATTATATGGGGCAAATATCTCTATGGAGCATCTTATGGGGCCATGTGCAGCATTATATGGGGCAAATATCTCTATGGAGCATCTTACGGGGCCTGTTGTGAATTCTGCTCTTGGGTTCCCTCCGGTGGTTGTTGGTGGTAATACAGCTGTCCCTGGGTTGCAATCCTGAGCAGGTGTCCCTGCTGATTGCAGCTCTGACTGGGTATTTAGATGATAAAGGCACAGATGATTGACCTCGTGGAGACCAAAACACCCAACACTGCGGAGACACCATCACGTGTTTCTCAACGCAGTGATCCAGAACACTGCCCCCAAATATGCAAATGCAAGTAGAGGAGCTGCGGAGACACCATCACGTGTTTCTCAACGCAGGCAGTGAATAGCCAGGCCTTTCCCCGGGAAGGAACAACCAAGGGAAGGGCAGCATCCAATAAAGGAAAACCACCTTTGCCAAGCATGGTATCCATCCACAGACAGCTGTTTCGGGGTTTTTGCCCCTCATCAGTGTGGAGTAGGAAACTGGCTATCAGGAGCAGTGCCTAGTAGAAAGACTATAAAGGCACAGATGATTGACCTCGTGGAGACCAAAACACCCAACACTGCGGAGACACCATCACGTGTTTCTCAACGCAGTGATCCAGAACACTGCCCCCAAATATGCAAATGCAAGTAGAGGAGCTGCGGAGACACCATCACGTGTTTCTCAACGCAGGCAGTGAATAGCCAGGCCTTTCCCCGGGAAGGAACAACCAAGGGAAGGGCAGCATCCAATAAAGGAAAACCACCTATGCCAAGCATGGTATCCATCCACAGACAGCTGTTTCGGGGTTTTTGCCCCTCATCAGTGTGGAGTAGGAAACTGGCTATCAGGAGCAGTGCCTAGTAGAAAGACTATAAAGGCACAGATGATTGACCTCGTGGAGACCAAAACACCCAACACTGCGGAGACACCATCACGTGTTTCTCAACGCAGTGATCCAGAACACTGCCCCCAAATATGCAAATGCAAGTAGAGGAGCTGCGGAGACACCATCACGTGTTTCTCAACGCAGGCAGTGAATAGCCAGGCCTTTCCCCGGGAAGGAACAACCAAGGGAAGGGCAGCATCCAATAAAGGAAAACCACCTATGCCAAGCATGGTATCCATCCACAGACAGCTGTTTCGGGGTTTTTGCCCCTCATCAGTGTGGAGTAGGAAACTGGCTATCAGGAGCAGTGCCTAGTAGAAAGACTATAAAGGCACAGATGATTGACCTCGTGGAGACCAAAACACCCAACACTGCGGAGACACCATCACGTGTTTCTCAACGCAGTGATCCAGAACACTGCCCCCAAATATGCAAATGCAAGTAGAGGAGCTGCGGAGACACCATCACGTGTTTCTCAACGCAGGCAGTGAATAGCCAGGCCTTTCCCCGGGAAGGAACAACCAAGGGAAGGGCAGCATCCAATAAAGGAAAACCACCTATGCCAAGCATGGTATCCATCCACAGACAGCTGTTTCGGGGTTTTTGCCCCTCATCAGTGTGGAGTAGGAAACTGGCTATCAGGAGCAGTGCCTAGTAGAAAGACTATAAAGGCACAGATGATTGACCTCGTGGAGACCAAAACACCCAACACTGCGGAGACACCATCACGTGTTTCTCAACGCAGTGATCCAGAACACTGCCCCCAAATATGCAAATGCAAGTAGAGGAGCTGCGGAGACACCATCACGTGTTTCTCAACTCAGGCAGTGAATAGCCAGGCCTTTCCCCGGGAAGGAACAACCAAGGGAAGGGCAGCATCCAATAAAGGAAAACCACCTATGCCAAGCATGGTATCCATCCACAGACAGCTGTTTCGGGGTTTTTGCCCCTCATCAGTGTGGAGTAGGAAACTGGCTATCAGGAGCAGTGCCTAGTAGAAAGACTATAAAGGCACAGATGATTGACCTCGTGGAGACCAAAACACCCAACACTGCGGAGACACCATCACGTGTTTCTCAACGCAGTGATCCAGAACACTGCCCCCAAATATGCAAATGCAAGTAGAGGAGCTGCGGAGACACCATCACGTGTTTCTCAACGCAGGCAGTGAATAGCCAGGCCTTTCCCCGGGAAGGAACAACCAAGGGAAGGGCAGCATCCAATAAAGGAAAACCACCTATGCCAAGCATGGTATCCATCCACAGACAGCTGTTTCGGGGTTTTTGCCCCTCATCAGTGTGGAGTAGGAAACTGGCTATCAGGAGCAGTGCCTAGTAGAAAGACTATAAAGGCACAGATGATTGACCTCGTGGAGACCAAAACACCCAACACTGCGGAGACACCATCACGTGTTTCTCAACGCAGTGATCCAGAACACTGCCCCCAAATATGCAAATGCAAGTAGAGGAGCTGCGGAGACACCATCACGTGTTTTATAACTTTATAGTCTTTCTACTAGGCACTGCTCCTGATAGCCAGTTTCCTACTCCACACTGATGAGGGGCAAAAACCCCGAAACAGCTGTCTGTGGATGGATACCATGCTTGGCATAGGTGGTTTTCCTTTATTGGATGCTGCCCTTCCCTTGGTTGTTCCTTCCCGGGGAAAGGCCTGGCTATTCACTGCCTGCGTTGAGAAACACGTGATGGTGTCTCCGCAGCTCCTCTACTTGCATTTGCATATTTGGGGGCAGTGTTCTGGATCACTGCGTTGAGAAACACGTGATGGTGTCTCCGCAGTGTTGGGTGTTTTGGTCTCCACGAGGTCAATCATCTGTGCCTTTATAGTCTTTCTACTAGGCACTGCTCCTGATAGCCAGTTTCCTACTCCACACTGATGAGGGGCAAAAACCCCGAAACAGCTGTCTGTGGATGGATACCATGCTTGGCATAGGTGGTTTTCCTTTATTGGATGCTGCCCTTCCCTTGGTTGTTCCTTCCCGGGGAAAGGCCTGGCTATTCACTGCCTGCGTTGAGAAACACGTGATGGTGTCTCCGCAGCTCCTCTACTTGCATTTGCATATTTGGGGGCAGTGTTCTGGATCACTGCATTGAGAAACACGTGATGGTGTCTCCGCAGTGTTGGGTGTTTTGGTCTCCACGAGGTCAATCATCTGTGCCTTTATAGTCTTTCTACTAGGCACTGCTCCTGATAGCCAGTTTCCTACTCCACACTGATGAGGGGCAAAAACCCCGAAACAGCTGTCTGTGGATGGATACCATGCTTGGCATAGGTGGTTTTCCTTTATTGGATGCTGCCCTTCCCTTGGTTGTTCCTTCCCGGGGAAAGGCCTGGCTATTCACTGCCTGCGTTGAGAAACACGTGATGGTGTCTCCGCAGCTCCTCTACTGGGTATTTAGATGTGCAGGATTCATTAGCCCTTGCCAGTTGTCCATTGTTCTTGGAGGTTTTACATCTCTGTCTGGTTCCTCCTGCCCTGCCAAATCAGCAAAGATAAGTGTCTGGGTTTTGTTTCTGCAGCACACATGCTGTGTGCTTTACAATTCAGTACTAATCATTGTTTTTTCTTGTCCAGCTTAGACTGTGTTTGGTTTTTTTCAGTCAAGTTGGATTCTCAGGAGATGCAGATATACAATCCATGTCTTTAGTTAGATGGTGGAATTTTTGTATTATCTGCTGTGGATATTTTTAGGGTTTTAATACTGACCGCTTAGTATTCTGTCCTATCCTTTACTATTTAGCTAGAGTGGCCTCTTTTGCTAAATCCTGTTTTCTGCCTGCGTGTGTCTTTCCTCTTATACTCACAGTCAATATTTGTGGGGGGCTGCCTATCCTTTGGGGTTCTGCTCTGAGGCAAGATAGAATTCCCATTTCCATCTGTAGGGGTATTTAGTCCTCCGGCTGTGTCGAGGTGTCTAGGATGTGTTAGGTACACCCCACGGCTACTTCTAGTTGCGGTGTCAGTTTAGGGTTTGCGGTCAGTACAGGTTCCACCTTCTCCAGAGAAAGTCTCATGCGGCTCCAAGGTCACCGGATCATAACAGGGGCCATAATCCGCATTTGTGGAGCATTATACAAGGCAAATATGTCTATGGAGCATCTTATGGGGCCATAATCAGCATTTGTGGAGCATTATACGGGGCAAATATGTCTATGGAGCATCTTATGGGGCCATAATCAACATTTGTGCAGCATTATATGGGGCATAATTTAATATGGAGCATCTTATGGAGTGCATCATGAACTGTATGGAGCATTATATGGGGCTCCTGATTCAATATGGATATTCAAAAACACTTAAACTACTGATGTCCCAATTAATTTTACTTTTATTGGTATCTATTTTTATTTTTGAAATTTACTAGTAGCTGCTGCAATTTCCACCCTAGGCTTATACTCGAGTCATTAAGTTTTCCCAGTTTTTTGTGGCAAAATTAGGGGGTCTGCTTATAATCGGGTCGGCTTATACTCGAGTATATACGGTATATAAGCCAGCTTATGGCTGTTAAATTAGAAAAGTATCCTATCACAGCCAAAGTAAAGTGGGAAAGAGATGTGGGTCCCCTATCTGAGGATCAATGGTAAGAGGTGCTAGATCTAATTCCTAAATTATCCTTGTCTGAATCACAAAGACTGTCCCAAACCTTAATTATTCATAGAGTACATAAGACCCTGAGTATCCTATTTAAAATTGTATAAGACTGGACAACATGTGTCCAAGTTGCGGGAAAAACGACGCCCATCTAATGCACATGATGTGGGAGTGTGTGAACATTGGGAACTATTGAAAGGGAGTAGTTGACTTGATAAAATCTGTGTTCGGAAATCATATATCTTTGGAACCTTGAATCTACTTACTTGGTCTGTTTGAGGGGGGATGGATTCGGATTCCTCTGTAGCTATAGCTATCTCACGAGTGCTATTTCAAGCTAGAAAACTATTAGCATTACACTGGATAGAATTGAAATCAAAACTAAGTATTTTATCTTATGTATGGAAAGGGGAACATATATTAGAAGATACGCCCTCAAAATATTTATAAAGATATGGGAACAATGATTAACTACTTCAGGGATTGCATCAGAAAGCCTTCTCAGAAACACTATGATAGACTGTCTGTACATCTCCTTGTCATAAACCTGTAAAATCTCCTAACTCATCTCAGATCCATAACTCACATACCCAAAGTGTTAGATTTTGGTTCTGGATCATAAATATAAGTAAACCAAGCGCACTACCATAATATGAATATTAGAGTACGGGGTGCAAGTGAGGGGTAAAACTAAACAACAAACAAGAGAACAGCACCACTCCAATTATGCACACCACATACATGAATATATAAGTAACAATAAACCATATATAGAAACAAGAGGTCTTTATTGGCACACCACACAATTTAAAACATATTTAAAAACAGCAAAGAACACCTTGTCCATATCCAGTGTTTGTTCATATTAACACCTATACATATGAAGTATAATAATATATAATGCCTGAAAACCCACCTCTATACCTACTGGCTCATGGGGCTAGCAACATTAGCAACATTAGTAGGCTCATTAGCCTACCTAAATGGCAACATAACTCTAATAATAATACAGATCCCCAAAAAAACATAAAAATGGCAAGGGGTGAATCATATAGCAAATAAGAGCATTAAGAGTCCCAGGAGACCATAAAGCTGAATTACCTAAAGGGCAAAATGCACAAACCAAGAGGACCCCAGGCAAAGAAGCATAATGGACCAGGGCCAATGCAGCCCCACGCTTATCGCCCTCACTGATAGGGCTTCATCAGGGGAGATGTCGGTGTGCACCTCGTCCCCTTGTTTAAATAGAGAAATGTGTAATCAAACCTGATAGCACACATGTGCGACGGAAACAGCCATAGAGACACAGACTCAGATATGAGGCCAGCTAGTAGTCTAACCACAATAAAACCCTGGATCAGAGAAGAGAGAGGAGGGAGGGAGAGGGAAAAGAAAAAAAAAAAGGAGGAAAGAAGGAATGGGGGGGAGAAGCATCCCCCTATATGAACACAGACGAACAGTTGAGTAATGAATGATCCACCCCACGGCAATAGTAAAGCAAACACCCTCATTCAACCATGCATAACTCAACCCCCGGGGGTACATTCATAACCAAACAACCACCCAATCCTGAAAACACAACCATAAGATGCATATAGTACCACAATGACATATATTGTAAAGACATTTTTTATTGAGTATCAAAGATATACATATAAAACTTTAAACTTATAAGAAAGAGGTCAGGTTAGTATATAAAATCCAGAGAAGGACCCAATTAGATATTGCACCATAGCCCAAAACCCCGGATCCGTGCTGATAACTTGATACTTATCACCAGTGGCTTTTTTCCTATCTTGCAACCAAAGCCCCAAGACTTTATAACAATTGGGGTCTGGTTAATTATAAAATATAACATATGAAGATCCAAAGGGTTGTTGTATAGAGAGAAAAAAAAAAGGGGGTGAAAAAAACCCCATGAGCCAACACTAAATCACAAGGGAAGCGCATGACAAAAGATGAGTGGGGACATACCCTCTTGCACGACCCAACTTGATCCCCCATGAACCAGTAACACCCAAACAATTCTGAGTAATAAATCAAACAATAAGTAACCTATATCCTATACCATGCCTATGTTGCCACGAATAGTAGCCAAACAATAAAGAATATATACAGCAATCATAGGCCCATCTATATAAAGTCCACATGAGCCGTGAACCTCCCCAGGACCCACAAATCCAGTCCAGAAGTAGACAGCAGTAATTCCCAGAGTCTTCAGTTTAGGCCCAATTTGGAAGCTCCGTGATACATCCATTCTCCGGAATATTCCATAGGACCGTCTTCAAAGCAATATGAAGGAAATAGACCACTCTCATCCCAGGAAACCTGTGAACAGAAGCTCCTCGTTGAGACCTGCCGGGGCAACAGAACTTCTGGATTTTTAATCTGGGTTCTGTTTGAAGACGGTCCTATGGAATATTCCAGAGAATGGATGTATCACGGAGCCTAAACTGAAGACTCTGGGAATTACTGCTGTCTACTTGTGGACTGGATTTGTGGGTCCTGGGGAGGTTCGCCGCTCATGTGGACTTTATATAGATGTGCCTATGATTGCTGTATATATTCTTTATTACTCGGCTGCTATTAGTGGCAAAATAGGCATGGTATAGGATATAGGTTACTTATTGTTTGATTTATTACTCAGAATTGTTTGGGTGTTACTGGCTCATGGGGGATCGAGTTGGGTCGTGCAAGAGGGTATGTCCCCCCATATCTTTTGTCTTGCGCTTCCCTTGTGATTTAGTGTTGGCTCATGGGGTTTTTTTCCCCCTTTTTTTTTCTCTCATACAACAACCCTTTGGATCTTATATTTTATAATTAACCAGGCCCCCAATTGTTATAAAGTCTTGGGGCTTTGGTTGCAAGATAGGAAAAAAGCCCCTGGTGATAAGTATCAAGTATCAACACGGATCAGGGGTTTTGGGCTATGGTGCAATATCTAATTGGGTCCTTCTCTGGATTTTATATACTAACCTGTGATTTCTGTTATGCTGTAATGTCTATTGTCTGTACAAGTCCCCTCTATAATTTGTAAAGCGCTGCGGAATATGTTGGCGCTATATAAATAAAATTATTATTATTATATTATTATTAACCTGACCTCTTTCTTATAAGTTTAAAGTTTTATAAGTATATCTTTGACACTCAATAAAAAATGTCTTTACAATATATATCATTGTGGTACTATATGCATCTTATGGTTGTGTTTTCAGGAATGGGTGGTTGTTTGGATATGAATGTACCCCTGGGGGGGTTGAGTTATGCATGGTTGAATGAGGGTGTTTGCTTTACCATCGCCGTGGGGTGTTTACACACCGGTCATTATGTGCACGATATTGTGCTTAGGTTGGATCATTACTCAACTGTTCCTCTGTGTTCATATAGGGGGATGCTTCTTCCCCCCGACCCCCCCCCCCCCCCCTTCCTTCTTTCCTCCTTTTTTTTTTCTTTTCCCTTTCCCTCCCCCCTCTCTCTTCTCTGGTCCAGGGTTTTATTGTGGTTAGACTTCTAGCTGGCCTCATATCTGAGTCTGTGTCTCTACGGCTGTTTCCGTTGCACATGTGTGCTATCAGGTTTGATTACACATTTCTCTATTTAAACAAGGGGACGAGGTGGACGCCGACATCTCCCCTGATGAAGCCCTATCAGTGAGGGTGATACGCGTGGGGCTGCATTGGCCCTGGTCCATTTTGCTTCTTTGCCTGGGGTCCTCTGGTTTGTGCATTTTGCCCTTTAGGTAATTCAGCCATATGGTCTCATGGGACTCTTAATGCTCTTATTTGCTATATGATTCACCCCTTGCCATTTTTATGGTTTTTTTGGGATCTATATAAGAGTTATGTTGCCATTTAGGTAGGCTATTGAGCATGCTATTGCTAGCCCCATGAGCCAGTAGGTATAGAGGTGGGTTTTCAGGCATGATATATTATTATACTTCATATATATAGGTGTTAATATGTATAAACACTGGATATGGACAAGGTGTTCTTTGCTGTTTTTAAATATGTTTTAAATTGTGTGGGGTGCCAATAAAGACCTCTTTTTTCTATATATGGTTTAGTGTTACAGTCATGGCCAAAAGTATTCACACCCCTGCAATTCTGTCAGATAATACTCAGTTTCTTCCTGAAAATGATTGCAAACACAAATTCTTTGGTATTATTATCTTCATTTAATTTATCTTAAATGAAAAAAAAACACAAAAAGAATTGTTCTAAAGCCAAATTGGATATAATTCCACACCAAACATAAAGAAGCTGGTGGACAAAAGTATTGGCACTGTTCGAAAAATCATGTGATGCTTCTCTAATTTGTGTAATTAACAGCACCTGTATCTTACCTGTGGCACCTAACAGGTGTTGGCAATAACTAAATCACACTTGTAGCCAGTTGACATGGATTAAAGTTGACTTAACCTCTGTCCTGTGTCCTTGTGTGCACCACATTGAGCATGGAGAAAAGAAAGAAGACCAAGTAACTGTCTGAGGACTTGAGAAACCAAATTGTGAGGAAGCATGAGCAATCTCAAGGCAACAAGTCCATCTCCAAAGACCTGAATGTTCCTGTGTCTACCGTGCGCAGTGTCATCAAGAAGTTTAAAGCCCATGGCACTGTGGCTAACCTCCCTAGATGTGGACGGAAAAGAAAAATTGACAAGAGATTTCAACGCAAGATTGTGCTGATGTTGGATAAAGAACCTCGACTAACATCCAAACAAGTTCAAGCTGCCCTGCAGTCCGAGGGTACAACAGTGTCAACCCTTACTATCCGTCGGCGTCTGAATGAAAAGGGACTGTATGTTAGGAAACCCAGGAAGACCCCACTTCTTACCCCGAGACATAAAAAATCCAGGCTGGAGTTTGCCAAAACTTACCTGAAAAAGCCTAAAACGTTTTGGAAGAATGTTCTCTGGTCAGATGAGACAAAAGTAGAGCTTTTTGGGCAAAGGCATCAACATAGAGTTTACTGGAGAAAAAAAGAGGCATTCAAAGAAAACACGGTCCCTACAGTCAAACATGGCGGAGGTTCCCTGATGTTTTGGGGTTGCTTTGCTGCCTCTGGCACTGGACTGCTTGACCGTGTGCATGGCTTTATTAAGTCTGAAGACTACCAACAAATTTTGCAGCATAATGTAGGGCCCAGTGTGAGAAAGCTGGGTCTCCCTCAGAGGTCATGGGTCTTCCAGCAGGACAATGACCCAAAACACACTTCAAAAAGCACTAGAACATGGTTTGAGAAAAAGCACTGGAGACTTCTAAGGTGGCCAACAATGAGTCCAGACCTGAATCCCATAGAACACCTGTGGAGAAATCTAAAAATGGCAGTTTGGAGAAGGCACCCTTCAAATATTGGGGACCTTGAGCAGTTTGCCAAAGAAGAATGGTCTAAAATTCCAGCAGAGCATTGTAAGAAACTCATTGATGGTTACCGAAAGCGGTTGGTCGCAGTTATTTTGGCTAAAGGTTGTGCAACCAAGTATTAGGCTGAGGGTGCCAATACTTTTGTCTGGCCCATTTTTGGAGTTTTGTGTGAAATTATCAATGTTTTGCTTTTTGCTTCATTCTCTTTTGTGTTTTTTCATTTAAGACAAATTAAATGAAGATAATAATACCAAAGAATTTGTGTGTGCAATCATTTTCAAGAAGAAACTGAGTATTATCTGACAGAATTGCAGGGGTGTGAATACTTTTATCCATGACTGTACTTATATATTCATGTATGTGGTGTGCATAAATGGAGTGGTGCTGTTCTCTTGTTTGAGATTTTGGTTCTGGGAGACAAAGGGTTCCTAGATAACTATATGTAAATGCTGTGATTGTCTGTATTTTGGTGCAATACACGAGCAGTCATATGGTATTCATTTATATTTGTATTCCTGTATGTAAACAGTAGTGAGCAAATGATGATACCTACGATGAATGTTTATGTGAACCGTTTTGTATTTGGTTTGTAATGACGTATATGTTTTTTTATTTGTGTGTTTGTTCCAATTATTTTTGATTGTTTCTAAAAACAAAATTAAAATATGAATATATCTTGTTATTTTTCACAATAAAAAATGATCTGATTGAAATATCGAGTCCAGTAGGATCATTCTGCTCGATGTCATCTTTAGCTTGTCAGTCTGTCAATCTTTCTTTGAAATGTTTAACCCCTTTACCCCCGAGGGTGGTTTGCATATTAATAATCAGGCCAATTTTTACAATTCTGACCACTGTCCCGTTATGAGGTAATAAATCTGGAACGCTTCAATGGATCCCGGTGATTCTGAAATTCTTTTTTCGTGACATATTGTACTTCATGTTAGTTGTAAAATTTCTTTGCTATGACTTGCGATTCTTTGTGAAAAAAATGGAAATTTAGTGAAAATTTAGCAATTTTCCAAATTTGAATTTTCATGCCCTTAAATCAGAGATATGTCACATAAAATACTTAATAAGTAACATTTCCAACATGTCTACTTTACATCAGCACAACTTTGGAATCAAAATGTTTTTTTGTTAGGAAGTTATAAGGGTTAAAAGTTAAACAACGATTTCTCATTTTTACAGCACCATTTTTTTTTTTAGGGACCACCTCACATGTGAAGTTACTTTGAGGGGTCTATATGATAGAAAATACCGAAAAGTGACACCATTCTAAAAACTGCACCCCTTAAGGTGCTCAAAACCTCATTCAAGAAGTTTGTTAACCCTTCAGGTGCTTCACAGGAATTTTTGTAATATTTAAAAAAAATAAAAATAAATAACATTTAACTTTTTTTCACAAAAAATTTACTTCAGATCCAAATATTTTCATTTTACCAAGGGTAACTGGAGAAATTGGTCCCCAAAAGTTGTTGTACAATTTGTCCTGAGTACGCTGATACCCCATATGTGCAGGTAAACCACTCTTTGGGCGCATGGCAGAGCTCGCAAGGGAAGGAGCGCCATTTGACTTTTCAATGCAAAATTGGCTGGAATTGAGATCGGACACCATGTCGCGTTTGAAGAGTCCCTAATGTGCCTAAACAGTGTAAACGCAACACGAATGACACCATTTTGGACACTAGACTCCCTAAGGAACTTATCTAGATGTGTGGTGAGCACTTTTTACCTCCATGTGATTCACAGAAGTTTATAATATATAGCCGCAAAAATAAAAAATCATATTTTTTCCCCGAAAATGATCTTTTTGCCCCAATTTTTATTTCTCCAATGGTAACAGGATAAATCGGATCCCAAAAATTGTTGAGCATATGTAGGGGAATACTACTTTTGAGGCACAATGCAAAGCTCAGAAGGCAATGAGCGACAGATTTTACTGTTATGATTTGCAGGTGCCATAACCTACTGGGAGAGCCCATGAGGTGCCAGAACAGCAGAACCCCCATAAGTGAACCCATTTTACGAACTACAGCTCTCAATGAATTCATCTGCGGATGCAGTGATCATATTGACACCGTGTGTGTCACATAATTTTATACCATTGGGAAGTGAAGACAAAATAACTACATTTTTACCACCAAAATTTTGTTTTAGCCAAAGATTTTACATTTTCACACGAAAGTGGGTAAAAATGGCACCAAAATTTGTCCCGCAATTTCTACTGAACGTGGCAATACCCCATATGTGGCTGTAACAGTACTACTTAGCCATACTAGAGACTCGGGAGGAATGGAGCGCTAGTTTCCTGTTCAAGTGAATGGGTCTGTGTTCATGTCAGTGTGTTTCCACGGACCGTGTGGGCAAAACACACTGACATGAATGATTTTTAATGTTCGCAAGGGCCACAAAACGTCCCGCACATGTTCATACACGCATAACACACATGGAGGTCATCTGTGTGACATGCATCGATGTCGGGGAAGAAGCGTTACAGTAAGCGTTGTTCCCCATCGCTGAACATGGCTCTCATCATTCTGTGATCTGTCCGAGCAGGGGAGAAGGGTGAGGGTTACATTTAAGTGATAAAAGAGCAGGCGGCGGCTGCTGGGACTATTACTCCCATCAGCCTATCCCTATCCTATCAGCCTATCCCTGCTGCTGCTAATAACAGTGACGACAGAAGCGGCTGATGGGGATATTCATCAGCTGCCGACTGCAATATAAATAAATAAATAAATGAAAAAAAACGGCGTGGGTGCCCCTATATTTTCTATAACCAGCCAGGCAAAACTCACAGCTGGGGGCTGCAGCTGTCAGCTTCAGCAAGGCTGGTTATCAAGAATAGAGGGGTCCCCACGCTGTTTTTTAAATTAATTAAATAAATATTTAAAAGAACTGATGTGGGGTCCTCCCCATTTTTGACAACCAGCCTTACTAAAGCTCACAGCTGGGGGCTGCTATTCTCAGGCTGGTAAGGGGCCATGGATATTGGCCCCCCAGCCTAAAAACAGCAGCCCGCAGCTGCCCAGAAAATGCGCATCTATTGGATGCGCCAGTTCTGGCGTTTTGCCTGACTCTTCCTTTGCCTTGCTCTTCCCACTTGCCTTGTAGCGGTGGCAAGTGGGGTTCATATTTGTAGGGTCACCTTTGTATTGTCAGGTCACATCAAGCCCACGGCTTAGTAATGGAGAGGTATCTATAAGACACCTATCCATTACTAATCCTATAGTTATACATAGACACAGCCAGAATAAAGTCCTTTAATTGAAAAAATTACACAGACTCCTTTACTATTCTCATTTAAACTATACTTACTGCAACACCTAATTCCTGCGAAGCCCTCCATCTCCTGTAATAAAAGTAAAATAAATAAACAACAATATACCATACCTGTCCGTCGTTGTGTCCCACTCCGTAATCCATGTCTGGGGCATAATCAGTTTTCAACCTGGACAGTGCCAAGATGCAACCGTCCTGGCTGAAAACCACTGGTGAATGAGCTGCTGGGAACACAGCGTCAGTGACTGGTGGTGACGTCATAGAGGTTACCTCCGGTCACTGGGCTGCGTACCCAGCAAGGCTGCGCTGCGGTGACATCCCCACTAGCACCGTGAGCGCTCAGTGACCGGGGGTGATGTCATAGAGGTTACCTCCAGTCACTGAGCTTTATTCCCAGCCAGGCTGAGCTGAGGTGAGATCCAGTGAGATCCCCGCTAGCACCGTGAACTGTGGCCTCTGTTCACACAGGTTAACTGCTTTTGGTTAACACTAGGCAGCCCGCCTGATCTAAGAGTATGGGTGTCACTAATAGGCTGTAAGCCAGATGCTCTGCATCACCTTTATATGAATAACGCCGCATACCGATTAGTATCTTTTGTGCACTAATATACCAAACAGCCACCCCCTTCATGGATTTGTAGGGTGAGATTGGCTGTTTCATCGGTATTGCAGCACCTGTGTTGCTGCCATCTTTAATGTGGTCCACTGCACCCTGATAGTGCATTTGTTTGGAGGCCTGGGCAGGTAAGCATCTCTGCCTTTTTTTCTGGTGTTTTTTGAAAAATGTTTGCAATAGCTATGACTAAGCGCCGTATTGCCTGAAACTCGTCAGCTTATGTTTATGATGCACTAATAAAGGTCAAGGTTTTTATTCTATTTTCATCTCCTCCATTCAATATTTGCATGAGCTGGACAAGTGAGTCTCTTGTATAGAGCACACAAACACTTGGCAGCTCAATTGCTACAGTGTATAGAGGAAACAAGAACGAGTTACCGGACAAACAATGTTTATCTTTAAAGGGAACCTATCACCCCATTTTTTAAAGATTAGATAAAAATAGTGTGAAATAGGGGCAGAGCTGGGCTTTACATTAGTGCCTTTTTGGTGCCTTTACACCCCCGTTAGGCTGCCGAAATACCTTTGTGAAGTGGCCGTTTTGTCCTGTCACTCAAGTTGGTCAGGTCGGATGGGCGTGGTCACAGCGCTGTTTCTCCCCCAGATCAGGCTCATCATTACGTTGGTGGCGTAGTGGTGTGCGCATGTCCAAAGAGAAGATCCACTGCCCAGGAGATTCAAAACAGCGCGGTCTACGCTATTCGCCGTTTACCGGTGGGCGCGGCCATCTTTCCTGTGGCCGCGCGTGCGCAGATGGAGCGCTCTGCTGCCCGGGGCTTCAGGAAAATGGCCGCGGGATTCCGCGCGTGCGCAGATGGAGATGCCTTTCTAGGAAAGCATGAGCTATCTCTATTTCTACAGCCATAACGATGAGAAAACATGACTGTTATTGCCATGAACAGATATTTCAACGGCACTTAATACCAAAGCAGGTCTTCTCATTGTATGAAATTAATTGTTGCTGGATATCAGGGGTGACACTGGGAAGATCACGCAGATCACACCGCTACCACCAATTTGTGAACGGACACCATGCCACTGCCTCCAATCGTCAGGACAATTGCACAAATGACTGTCAAGAGATGGATGAGGCTGCTGCTTTTTGAACTACTAGGCTGCTCATTGGGGAACTTGAAGTGAGCGTATGGTATATGCACCTATACATATATATACATATAATTATAGTGAAAGATAAAAAATGGGCAGCACACCAGTCCAAAGCGGAAAAATGTGATTATTTAATTGCCCAAAGTGGCAGTGTTATATATATATATATATATATTGTGGAGACACGGGGGGTCGGCTGGCGCCCTCGTCTGCTAGCCAAAACCACATGGAACAGGGATTGTCCCACCGAACGCCCGCTCTTCTTTTAACGTGGGCATAACTCTACTCAGGCAATGCAGGTTGAGGGTAAAACAGTGTGGCAATGCTTTATTAATCCATAAAACAGACAGATAACACGTAGAACAGTCCCAGCAAAATACCCCAAGATGGTGCACAATTAAGAGTCTCACCCTTCCGCTGACTCTCCGGGATAATGGCAGCTGTTACTTCAGAGTTCCCAGGGTCGACTACCCCACCTGTTGCACGCACACAGAGAGGAGGGAACGACAAACGTAGGAAGATTGCAGTCCATTCAGGTACAAGGCCAGTTGACCCTCGAGTCACAACCTGGCTTCTTTGAAAATCTCCAGGTGACCGGCGGATCCCAATCCTGGCTTTCTCCAAACGTATACATGGTTCAGCGATTGTCAATGGAGCAGATATGTATTCTTCCAACTGGTGTTGAGGACCCCTAGATTGTTTCCTGTAGTATGATAGACCCATGTCCCTCGTGATGGAGCCATGATGTATCGGCAGCAGTCCTGTAGGGTCCCCTGGATGTTTGGATATCTTGGCAAAATCTCTGGTGGTCTGTCCCTCTCTCAAAACAGAGGCACACACTTCCGATTCTGGTGCTGAGGATGTAGCACGCTGAAGGAGTAAGCTCCCACCTCAGACAGAAAGCCTACTAACAAATCTGCCAAAATCTGCGCCTCCTAGACAAGAGAAAGACAGATTACCACTGGCCCCCACTCCACATCACCTATAAAGGTCAGTCGCTACAGTCCTGGACCACCACTGAGACCCAGAGGGTCCTGGCCAGCTGCCCACCCACATGCGGCTGCCCACCCACATGCGCAGCGAGGCCTGGAGGGGCTGCTATCTCCACCCAGGGAAATCTACAGCAAAGCCCACTGTGACTAAAGGCGCAATCCAACTAACTAGACACACAAAACCTCCCCCCCCCACGAAAACACAGCTTACCGGCTTACCCAGAGCATACTTACCGGCTTACCTGCGCATAGCTGCTTTCCCTGCACCCGGTAAAGGGGCCCCTAAAAGTGGGACAGCGGTTTGGCAATGCTTTCCAAGCAGCTGGTCCCGGCTGTGCCCAACGATCTTCTTGCTGAGGGAGACTCTTTGCTTTTCCCCAGAAGGCATATGGAATATGCAAATTGTTCTCTTCAATCTTCAATCCCTACCACCAGCCATGTCATAGTCTGTCATGACACTGCTCAGCCGCACGCTACCACCTACTTCATGATCCCATGCCTGTTCCCATAGCCTTTAGTACTAATGCTCTCTCCTTTTAGGGGATCCTCAGCTGCATCAACCCGCATTATGACATGTCTGAGTTCTCCAGTACAACAAAACACATTATCATCATGCATAACATTGACATCCACATTATCAACTGCTGAATCACTTGCAGTGCCAGATTTGAGAGGATTAAGTAAAAAAGGCAGCACACTGCAGCGCTAAGACATGCAAACATGAAACATGAAAACTGAACTGCAATACTGCACTAGAAATATGAAAAATGAGAGCGTTTAGCGCATAAAAATGGCCAATTTTATGTGTACCTGATAGCCCCTTTACGGCATCTCTCTTATATCAGGTCCTACGCTTGCCTACCTCGCTGAGAATAAACGTCTCCATGTGAATGGGTACCTGTGAAAAACCTCTTCCTAGACTCATATTCTCTCTCTCTGTGGAGGGGTACTGGACCTGCTGTAATTAAAACACCTGAGGCTAGGAGGCGGAGTGCTCAGTCAGAAGGCTAAATAATATATTTGAAAAAACTGACCGTCACATCCATACATAGACTAAGTGTGAACAGGTGCTGAACCTAGAGTAACCAACTCCTATACAGTCAAGTAAAAAAGGCAGCACACTGCAGCGCTAAGACATGCAAACATGAAACATGAAAACTGAACTGCAATACTGCACTAGAAATATGAAAAATGAGAGCGTTTAGCGCATAATACATTCACATGGAGACGTTTATTCTCAGCGAGGTAGGCAAGCGTAGGACCTGATATATTTTTTCAAATAGATTTGAGAGGATTGTCAGGAATGTATTGAGCGACCAACCATCCCCAATAAAACAATTGTAGGGAGGTTCTAGGACACTGCCACTTCTCTTAACCTTCTCCCTGCTCTCCATTTTAGGAAAACCTGAGCCATTGTTAATGGTCGGTGAACCCCCAATCCTGGAGACATTCATGGCAGCTCAGTGGTTAGCACTGCAGCCTTGCAGTGCTGGACTCCTGGGTTCAAATCCCACAAAGGACAACATCTGCAAGGAGTTTGTATGTTCTCCCCGTGTTTGCGTGGGTTTCCTCCTGGCACTCCGGTTTCCTCCCACACTCCAAATACATAGTGATAGGGAATTTAGATTGTGAGCCCCATCAGGGACAGCAATGATAATGTGTGCAAACTGAAAAGCGCTGCAGAATATGTTAGTGCTGTATAAAAATAAAAATTATTATTATAATTATTCCTAGGGATAAGTTCTTCAGGGAACGCAACTTCAGAGCAGATGAGTTCTTTTGCGTCGGTGTCCTTGAGGCCCACAGTGACAATGTCTCCCATAGTTACCGGTTGCAAGTATTCTTTTGCCCTCCCAACCTCTCCACCCACAAAAAGAACTCATATGAAGTTTCTCTTCTGCCTCTCCGGGCAGCTGATTATAATATGTCAAAGTCGTTCACAGGTATACTGTAGCACCGTCGGGAGTCAGATTGTTGTGAATTTGCTTTTTGCTCCCTCTAGTGGTTACTAGTTTTTTGACTCTGGTTTTTCTGTCATTCCTTTTATCCACACCTGGGTCGTTAGTTAGGGGTGTTGCTATATAAGCTCCCTGGACCTTCAGTTCAATGCCTGGCAACGTAGTTATCAGAGCTAGTCTTCTGTGCTCTTGTCTACTGATCCTGGTTCCAGTTATATCAGCTAAGTCTGCCTTTTGCTTTTTGCTATTTGTTTTGGTTTTGTATTTTTGTCCAGCTTGTTCCAAATCTATATCCTGACCTTTGCTGGAAGCTCTAGGGGGCTGGTGTTCTCCCCCCGGACCGTTAGACGGTTCGGGGGTTCTTGAATTTCCAGTGTGGATTTTGATAGGGTTTTTGTTGACCATATAAGTTACCTTTCTTTATTCTGCTATCAGTAAGCGGGCCTCTCTGTGCTAAACCTGATTCATTTCTGTGTTTGTCATTTCCTCTTACCTCACCGTCATTATTTGTGGGGGGCTTCTATCCAGCTTTGGGGTCCCCTTCTCTGGAGGCAAGAAAGGTCTTTGTTTTCCTCTACTAGGGGTAGCTAGATTCTCCGGCTGGCGCGTGTCATCTAGAATCAACGTAGGAATGATCCCCGGCTACTTCTAGTGTTGGCGTTAGGAGTAGATATATGGTCAACCCAGTTACCACTGCCCTATGAGCTGGATTTTTGTATTCTGCAGACTTCCACGTTCCTCTGAGACCCTCGCCATTGGGGTCATAACACAGATGCAGGCTGGATACTGATTGTTTGAGCCAGACCCTACGAGATCCTGCTGGGAAGGGCATTGGTTGTTGGCTTAAATCCTTTCCAGCTGGTGACCGCTGGCTTCTGCATCTCAGGTTTGTAGTTGGCTTCATAGGTATCTGCAATCTGTGCGGCCTTGGTGGCCTCCTTTGGCTCCTTGTCCATCACGAACTGTCATACCTCCACAGGGCAAAGATGAGAAAATTAGTCCTTCACCATCAGATACTTCATTTCCTCGAAGGTGGTAACCGATAGTCCATGGACCAACTGCTCAAAGGTGGTTTTGAGCCCATCCACCAAATCACTTTAGTTGTTGCGAGGTCCATGTTGATTATTAGATCAATGTTACCCCCACATACCTCCCCTTGGTGAGCGCATATGGGGGTGCTGGTTGTGGGATGTGCTAGGTATTTTACAAGATTATGAGATCACCAACTTTCAGGATATCTTCACCCTTGAAGGTCCCAGGCGTCATATATTGTGGTCATGTTTCTCATCGCGATTTTACCTTTCTGTAGAGATAAAATGTAGCATCAATAGCATCATCCATCTGACATGATATTAAGTTTAATGTGTGCTTATGACCTTACAGAGATGTGAGTGAATGCGTTATGTTCTTACCTTCACTACGACGCAGAAAAAATATCTCCCATAAATATCAGATCAATGTTAACCCCAATATTAATCTCTGACCATTGGCTCCAGAATGTCTGAGACAAGTCCTTTGAACAGAAGAAGCTCTTGCCTTTGAAGTGTATTTCCCGCCTCTGAGTATACGATTCCTAGTCTTGGTGGCTGGTTCTGAAAGAAGATCTCTACTGTAATTACCTGTTCACAACAAACATCAGTGGAGGTTGACGTGTCAGCTCTTTCTGAGTTATAATTAATCCCGTATGTTCAATGTGAGGGAGATATGTCCTCTTTCTGGAGATGTCTAAGTAGTGTAGTGCAGAGGGGTTGATGCAGTGTGACAGACGGTGACCACAGGGAAAGTTCACAGCAAAATGTCTTTAATGTCGTAATGTAGCAGCTGGGAAACAAGACAGTCCATAAGTGCGTCTAGTAGCCGAGGGCAACTGCACCACGGGATCACACTGCGGGTTGCCAGGAGTTCACTCTGCTTGGCTTTGTGTTCCTCACACAGGCTGAACTTCTGCAGAGCCGTTTGCTGTGCTTGCTGCAAACTCCACACTGACACACCCAAACCCTTGCTGCAGGGTTTTTTTTAAACTGGAATCTGTGGCCATGGGCGGCTTGCAAGACCCGACCTGGAGGAAACGGACCACCCCTCTACTTCCTGTAGTCCCTTTAAAAAATAAAAGCCCATAACGGGTTTTCCTGAACAATACCTTGGCCAAATAGCTTAACCAGATCCATGCTTACTTTTATTTTGCCTTGTGACTCACAGGCGTCCTGCTGTGACCACAAGGCACCCCAGCGGCCTCAATATGCTTCTTTGCGCATCCTGGGGGACACAGTGAAAGCAGTTTAGATTCTGATCAGAGGTGTATCTAGGTATTTTGGCACCCCCCCTCCCCCCCAGGACATATATGATTTGCACTCTTAGTCATGTACCCAGGAGCCGCTCTCCCTAATACTCTCAATGTTCAGTGAAAAACTGAGAGAAGCAGCAAGAGAAGCTCGTTGTCACAGGACCATAAGTATGAAAGTCGCATATGAGTGAAGTGTCCATGTGATGACTTCTGGACTGAATCCTGGCTTTGCAGGCTTCTGAATTCTCACAACTAATGCATTGCACACTTTTAGGATTCTCCTTTGCCGGTGGATAGCCATGTCAGCACAAGCATGCGATTTGTATACTTCTGACCACATTCCGAATAGACGTGCCTGGCCTCGCTCAGTTCATTTTCATTAAGTGAGGCCACACATGTCTAGTCAGCGCATGACTGCATGTATGTAAATCGCCAGCACGAGAGAATCTGGACAGCGTGCAGTGCGCACTGTGAGAACTCAGAAGTCTGCAGTCACATAG
The DNA here is from genome assembly GCF_051348905.1 of Ranitomeya variabilis. Taxonomy (NCBI): domain Eukaryota; kingdom Metazoa; phylum Chordata; class Amphibia; order Anura; family Dendrobatidae; genus Ranitomeya; species Ranitomeya variabilis. The sequence continues at coordinate 183,265,396 of NC_135233.1, read as the reverse complement.
AATGACTGCACACTCATTACAAACCTAGACATTCCCTTTAATGCTCCTAACAAATAAAACCATGAGAATTAGTATCACAAATAACATTTACATCCAGGTACCTTATAGATGACGTCGTCTCTGGAGTCGTTCTCCATCTTTTCTTCATCTTGTCCAGACCCCATGATGAGTTTTCTCATCCACAGCCGTCTCTGCAGGCTACCATCTTCTCCGCTCTTTTGCGGAAAATCTCCACATGATGCCCTTAAAGATAGAAATGTCATTATAATGCTCCTGAATAAAAAATTGCCCCTCACTATATAGTCTGCACAAAACATGACCCCCACTACTATGTAACTAAGGGTGGTGCTATACATAATAAGTATGTACACTCTGTACTAAGGGACTGGTATACTTAATAAGCGATAATGTCTTTCTCCACCCCCCCTGTTCCATTATAAGTCTCCTTCCTCCCATCCCAATCCTCCACACCCCTCATTGTCCTCCTCCCCCGCATCCCATTATTGTCCTCTCCCCCACCCCATCATTGCCCTCTTCACCACCTCCATCATTGCTTTCTCCCCCACCACATCATATCATTGCCCATTCCACCACCTCCATCATTCCATCATCCCCCACCACCCCATCATTGTCTTTTCCCCCCACCACTCCCATCATTCCCCATTCCACCACCTCCATCATTTCCTCCCCACCACCCCCATTATTGCCCTTTCCACCACCACCATTGCATTCTCCCCACCACCCCGTCATTGTTCTTTCCACCACCTCCATCATTGCTTTTTCCCCCACCACCCCATCATTGCCATTTCCACCACCTCCATCATTTCCTCCACCCCCCCCCTATTTTTGCCCTTTCCACCACAACCATCATTGCATTCTCCCCCCACCACCCCATCATTGCTCTTTCCACCACCTCCATCATTGCATTCTCCCCCCACCCCCATCATTGCCCTTTCCACCACCTCCATCATCACTTTCTCCCCTACCACCCCATCATTGCCCTCTCCATCAGCCCCATCATTGCCCTTTCCACCACCTTCATCACAGCCTTCTCCTCCACCACCCCCACTCATTGCCTCCTTCCCCACCACTCCCATCATTGTCTTTTCCATTACCACCATCATTACCTTCACCACCCCATCATTGCCCTTTCCACCACCTCCATCATTTCCTCCACCCCCATTATTGCCCTTTCCACCATCATTTCCTCCTCCTCCACCACCACCTCATCATTTCCCTTTCCACCACCTCCATCATTGCTTTCTCCCCTACCACCCCATCATTGCCATCTCCATCACCCCATCATTGCCCTTTCCACTCCCCCATTCATTGCCTCCTTCCCCACCACTCCCATCATTGTATTTTCCATTGCCACCATCATTGCCTTCTCCCCACCTCCATCATTGCCTTCTCCCCCACCTCCACCATCATTGCCCATTCCACCACCTCCATCATTTTCTCCTCCCCATCATCCCAATCATTGCCCTTTCCACTACATCCATCATTTCTTCCTCCCCACCATCCCCATCATTGCCCATTCCACCACTTCACTCATTTCATCCTCCCCCACCATCCCCATCATTGCTCTCCCCATCTACCCCTTCATTGCCCTCTCCTCCCCCTACACAGACACACACAGCACCATTCACCTCTCTGCACATTCCCCGCAGCGCTATACACACACACACGTACACACACACGTACACACACCACTCTGCTGCAGCATCACCCTCGGCAGCTTCCTCTCTCTGGCAGCCGGCCGCTAAATGATTACATCATCCAGCGGCACTGCTGTCTGTGTGAGATGAAGCGCTGGCAGGAAGCAAGACAGAGCTGGTGCGCTGCAGCTTCTCTGTGCCGACTGTCAGCTTGATAGTCGGCACAGAGAACAGCCGACACGAAGTCCGGGGGGCGGCAGAATGGAGCCGCCGGGGGAGACTCTGCGGACCGCCACATTAGGTGGCCCGACTGCGCCCCCCTGCCGGCTGCGCTGTGGGCACATGCCCCGGCTGCCCCCCTAGATATGCCACTGATTTCTGATCAACTGTATTTTAGAGCTTTGCAGAAAAATAAAAGTTAAATCCTTACTGATAGATTTTTTTTTAGTCATCTGTTCTTACTATCCAGCTCTAACAGTATTTGCTTCTACACACAGGTTTGCAGACTGTGCTATATTCCTATTACCACAACTTGAAACTGGCTTGCGACTGGCTTTTTGCACAGTTAATGAATGCCCAAATAGGATGCTCACGGCTCAGGTACATGAGTGCCAGTAAAGTATAGATCATGTGTGACTTTGCTGCATGTCTTTTTTTAATGATCATCATTCCAGAGTTTTCAATGCTTACGTCACATTTTTTGGTAATAATTTTTGAGTGCATAATTCTGAGAATGTTTTTTCATTATATATTTTCCTTTATGTTAGTGGTAAATTTATGTTGATATGTTTTGTGTTTATTATTGAAAATATCTAAGAGTATGTGAACCCATTGCAGATTTTGCTGTGGATCTGCAGCGGATTGGCCGCTGCGGATTCGCAGCAGTTTTCCCCGAGTTTACAGTACCATGTAAACCTATGGAAAGCAAAATCCGCAGTGCTCCATAATAGGAATCCGCAGGTGTAAAACCGCAGGTGAAATCCGCAAAAAATCACGGTAAATCCGCCGTAATTCCGCAGGAAATCCGCAGTGCGGTTCACCTGTGGATTTACCAAAATCAGTCCGGAAAAATCCGCAGAGTAATCCGCAGCGTGTGCACATACCCTAAAGATTGATGACATTTAAAAAAAAAAAAATAAGATTTTTAAAACTTTTAATTTTTATAGTCTTAAACCAGATGTCACCAAAAAAAGTGAATAACATTTTTCATATGTATACTTTACACCTGCATCATTACCCTTTTATTTTGTTCAGCTGTTAGAAGGGATTAATGGGATTGTGCCACCAACAATTGAAAAAATGTAAAGTTTAAATTTTTGTAAATGTTTTGATATTATCTACTTTTAGACACTTTTTAGGTGGAGCTGAAATTTACCCTTAAAGGGAACCTGTTAGCAGGATTATGCTGAGTAACCTACAGACAGTATGAGGTTGGCACCGTTATACTGATTAAAATTATATCTGGGTTGATGAAATACGTCTTGTGGTGGTTGTTTAATCTTAATTTTTAGTTTTCAGCTAATGGGATTCTCGTGCCCCCAGGGCGGGTCTTTATGTGGTGCTCTGATTAGCTATTCATACTGATGGCTTCTGACAGGTCACTGTCCCCTCAGTGGCCTGCCCACTAATTTGCAAACTGAATATTATATGTGTTAAAAAAAAAACCACATTCAGCAGGCAGGCGCCTGCTCTGCAGAATGATTGCATGTATAAGCTGGATTGCCGATAGATCCTACTGCGCAGGCACTGTCGTCGCCATTTTGCTAGAAAAAAAAAATTGTTGCCACCAAGATGGTGGCACCTGTGCTGTAGCATCTAGCGGCGATCCGATAGATGCTACTGCGCGGGCACCATCTTGGTGGAGACCATTTTTTTTCTTTAACAAGATGGCGCCGGCAGCGCCATCCATCAGATGCAGAAGCAGAGAACCACATAAAGATCCTCCCCACAGGCACGCCCTGGAACACAAAATCTCATTAACTGAAAACTGAAAATGAAGATTAAACAACCACAAGATGGATTTCATAAACCAATGTATCATTTTAATCAGTATAACGGCGGTAACCTGACATTGTTTGTAGATTACTTAGCACAATCCTGCTGACAGGTTCCCTTTAAAACCTAGTGCACTGCAAGCTCCCATTATTCCTTGAGTAAATGTAGGAAGTATCAGCTCGCATGTGTCTAATGTCACTTCTCCCATCCCATTGTGTGAATTTCCAAACGGAAAAGGGAGGATTACGTTTAGGATCACAGTGCAATGCTTTGGTTGGTGACTGCAATGTGATACTGAGATGTGGACAGTGTCACCAAGGATAACTAACAGTGCCAATTCTGTTTGTTGGTTTGGTGCTGCTCACAGTAGCGCACATGATACACGGATTGTGTCACACATGATAGGTTTTGATACATCGCTCAACAGACTGTATCATACGTGAAAGGATTAGATAAATGGTTCTACTTAGTCAGTGTAAAGCTTCATTCTGATATCCCTACATAAGACGTTTGAATGAAGCTGTACACTGAGTTAGCAGTACTGAGTACCGTGGTGAGCATAGGTCAGGCAGCCTGACACTATACGCCTGGCATGGTTCTATTAATACTGGGCTGTCAAACTTTTCTTACTGCTGGAAAAGGAGTCTTTTATGGCCACCATATTTACAATGTATGAAGTGTCTGATCACAACACTTACACACTAGCAAATAAAAATGCAGCCCCCAGCATCTGCAGAAAAAAATATATTTTAAAATATATTTAAATAAAAAGATATAGTACATGTACAAAAGATCGGGTACACTTATTAAATTTAGACAATATAAATCATTATTAGGTAACAAACACAAAAACCTAGACAAGACAGTTTAAAACCTTTAAAATTGTTCCAGAATTTTTTTCCTAGACCAAAAATTAGCACTAGGATGCAAGCCAAACAGCATGATATCCAATGTATCCATATAAATATGATGGGTATGAATGGACACTACCACTAAAGTGATGTCAAATAGTATTTAGTGAAGAAGAAAGGTGTACTGCACATACAAATGAAGTACTAAAAAAAGCAGTACTAAAAAATATACGAAAGAAAGTAAACAATAACTTTATGCAATAAAGTGTCAAGTGCATAGTCACCCAGGTAAATTGGCTCATAGGAAAATCATCATATGGGAATGAGGACCTCATACTTATCACCAAAGAAGGTGGTTCAGGCTAGTACTTTATATATTAGAGAGTTGAAAAAATATTGGGTAAATTACCTGATTTGCAGGATGGTGGACAAATCTGGACTATGCATTCAGAGATACCAAGGTGAACATATACTCAATGCATAATTATGACATAATAGACCTAGATCACTCATGTCAAACTCGTATGCACAAAGGGCCAAATTTAAAATCTTGGACTAAGTTGCGGGCCAACCTTGATATTTATTAAAGAAAAGTCTACAACTGAGAAAGTTAATCCTCATCATCAAATATAATGTGGAACCTTTTCATATGGAAACAAACTAAAAAAGGTTATCCCACTAACAAATTATACTTTAATTAATAGATCTTAGAATAAAATATTGGAATAATATGTTATGTAAGAGCAGTAAAAATGCACATGGCCCAATAGCCTAATTTAAATATGTAATAAAGAATAAAAAACCTTGACTAATACTGAAAGTATGATACAAACAATTAATTCCTCCACAGTACCCTCCACATGCACAGTATGATGACCCTACTGTACTCCACTCCCTCAGTCCCCTGGCAAAGTTTGGTGACCCCGACACAGTGATTCCCCAACTTTAATCCCTACACACCCATCCATGCTGCATAATGGACCCAACAAAGTCCTTCATACAGTATAATGGGCCCCACATAGTCCTCCATACAGTATAATGGGCCCCACATAGTCCTCCATACATTATACTGACCCAAATAATGGCCCCACATAGTGCTCCATACAGTATAATAGGCCCCACATAGTGCTTCATACAGTAGTTTGGACCCCATAGTGCTCCATACAGTATAATGGGCCTTTCATAGTGCTTCATACAGTATAATTGGCCCCACATAGTGCTCCATACAATACCATGGCTTCATGTAGTGCTACATGCAGTATAATGCCCCCACATAGTTCACCATGTAACGCTCGCGCCCATACTGGTTGGCATGAGTGAGGATTGTGGCCCCACTGTGCCACAAACTATTCTCGCCGTGGAGGGGCATGTGTTATGAACCTGGTGGTTAGGAGCACCCGGAATGACCTGATGAGTAAACTAGTAATCGGAACAAGCTCTGGGAAAGTGGGAACTCTGCTGACCACAAACCCTACTCCCATCACACAAACTAGAAATAGCCGTGGAGCGTACCTAACTCTCCCTAGACTGTTATGACCCCAATGGCGAGGGTCTCAGAGGAACGTGGAAGTCTGCAGAATACAAAAATCCAGCCCATAGGGCAGTGGTAACTGGGTTGACCATATATCTACTCCTAACGCCAACACTAGAAGTAGCCGGGGATCATTCCTACGTTGATTCTAGATGACACGCGCCAGCCGGAGAATCTAGCTACCCCTAGTAGAGGAAAACAAAGACCTTTCTTGCCTCCAGAGAAGGGGACCCCAAAGCTGGATAGAAGCCCCCCACAAATAATAACGGTGAGGTAAGAGGAAATGACAAACACAGAAATGAACCAGGTTTAGCACAGAGAGGCCCGCTTACTGATAGCAGAATAAAGAAAGGTACTTATATGGTCAACAAAAACCCTATCAAAATCCACACTGGAAATTCAAGAACCCCCGAACCGTCTAACGGTCCGGGGGGAGAACACCAGCCCCCTAGAGCTTCCAGCAAAGGTCAGGATATAGATTTGGAACAAGCTGGACAAAAATACAAAACCAAAACAAATAGCAAAAAGCAAAAGGCAGACTTAGCTGATATAACTGGAACCAGGATCAGTAGACAAGAGCACAGCAGACTAGCTCTGATAACTACGTTGCCAGGCATAGAACTGAAGGTCCAGGGAGCTTATATAGCAACACCCCTAACTAACGACCCAGGTGCGGATAAAAGGAATGACAGAAAAACCAGAGTCAAAAAACTAGTAACCACTAGAGGGAGCAAAAAGCAAATTCACAACAGTACCCCCCCCTTAGTGAGGGGTCACCGAACCCTCACCACGACCACCAGGGCGATCAGGATGAGCGGCATGAAAGGCATGAACTAAATCGGCCGCATGAACATCAGAGGCGACCACCCAGGAATTATCCTCCTGACCATAGCCCTTCCACTTAACCAGGTACTGAAGCCTCCGCCTGGAGAGGCGAGAATCCAAGATCTTCTCCACCACGTACTCCAACTCGCCCTCAACCAACACCGGAGCAGGAGGCTCAGCAGAAGGAACTACAGGCACAATGTACCGCCGCAACAAGGACCTATGAAATACATTGTGAATAGCAAACGACACAGGAAGATCCAGACGAAAAGATACAGGATTAAGGATTTCCAATATCTTGTAAGGCCCAATAAAACGAGGTTTAAATTTGGGAGAGGAGACCTTCATAGGAACAAAGCGGGAAGAAAGCCATACCAAATCCCCAACGCGTAGTCGGGGACCCACACCGCGGCGGCGGTTGGCAAAGCGCTGAGCCCTCTCCTGTGACAACTTCAAGTTGTCCACCACATGATTCCAGATCCGCTGCAACCTATCCACCACAGAATCCACCCCAGGACAGTCAGAAGGCTCCACATGACCCGAAGAAAAGCGAGGATGGAAACCAGAGTTGCAGAAAAAAAGGCGAAACCAAGGTGGCGGAACTAGCCCGATTATTAAGGGCAAACTCAGCCAACGGCAAGAATGTCACCCAATCGTCCTGATCAGCAGAGACAAAACACCTCAAATAAGCCTCCAAAGTCTGATTGGTTCGCTCCGTCTGTCCATTAGTCTGAGTATGGAAAGCAGACGAAAACGACAAATCAATGCCCATCCTACTACAAAAGGATCGCCAGAACCTGGAAACGAACTGGGATCCTCTGTCTGACACAATATTCTCAGGGATGCCGTGCAAACGAACCACGTTCTGGAAAAACACAGGAACCAGATCGGAAGAGGAAGGCAGCTTAGGCAAAGGAACCAAATGGACCATCTTGGAGAAGCGATCACATATCACCCAGATAACGGACATGCCCTGAGACAGCGGAAGATCAGAAATGAAATCCATGGAGATATGTGTCCAAGGTCTCTTCGGGACAGGCAAGGGCAAGAGCAAACCGCTGGCACGAGAACAGCAAGGCTTAGCTCGAGCACAAGTCCCACAGGACTGCACAAATGACCGCACATCCCTTGACAAGGAAGGCCACCAAAAGGACCTGGCCACCAGATCTCTGGTGCCAAAAATTCCCGGGTGACCTGCCAACACCGAGGAATGAACCTCAGAAATGACTCTGCTGGTCCACTTATCCGGGACAAACAGTCTGTCAGGTGGACAAGACTCAGGCCTATCAGCCTGAAATCTCTGCAACACACGTCGCAGATCCGGAGAAATAGCTGACAAGATAACTCCATCTTTAAGAATACCAACAGGATCAGCGACTTCAGGAGCATCAGGCACAAAGCTCCTAGAAAGAGCATCGGCCTTCACATTCTTTGAACCTGGTAAATACGAGACAACAAAATCAAGGCGGGAGAAAAACAATGACCAGCGGGCCTGTCTCGGATTAAGGCGTTTAGCAGACTCGAGATACATCAGATTTTTGTGATCAGTCAAGACCACCACACGATGCTTAGCACCCTCGAGCCAATGACGCCACTCCTCAAATGCCCATTTCATGGCCAACAACTCCCGATTGCCCACATCATAATTTCGCTCGGCAGGCGAAAACTTCCTAGAGAAAAAGGCACAAGGTTTCATAACAGAGCAACCAGGACCTCTCTGCGACAAAACGGCCCCTGCTCCAATCTCTGAAGCATCCACCTCAACCTGAAAGGGAAGTGAGACATCGGGCTGGCACAAAACAGGCGCCGAAGTAAACCGGCGTTTCAACTCCTGGAAAGCCTCCACGGCAGCAGGAGCCCAGTTAGCTACATCGGAGCCCTTCTTGGTCATATCCGTCAAAGGTTTCACAATGCTAGAAAAATTAGCGATAAAACGACGGTAGAAGTTAGCGAAACCCAAGAACTTCTGAAGACTCTTAACTGACGAGGGCTGAGTCCAATCAAGAATAGCTCGGACCTTGACTGGGTCCATCTCCACAGCAGAAGGGGAAAAAATGAACCCCAAAAAGGGAACCTTCTGTACACCAAAGAGACATTTTGAGCCCTTGACAAACAAAGAATTTTCACGCAAAATTTTAAAGACCAACCTGACCTGCTCCACATGCGAATCCCAATTCTCAGAAAAAACCAAAATATCATCCAGATAAACAATCAAAAATTTATCCAGATACTTCCGGAAAATGTCATGCATAAAGGACTGAAAAACTGAAGGTGCATTGGAGAGCCCAAAAGGCATCACCAAGTACTCAAAATGACCTTCGGGCGTATTGAATGCGGTTTTCCATTCATCACCTTGCTTAATGCGCACAAGGTTGTACGCACCACGAAGGTCTATCTTGGTGAACCACTTGGCACCTTTAATCCGGGCAAACAAGTCAGACAACAGCGGTAAAGGATACTGAAATTTGACAGTGATCTTATTTAAAAGCCGATAATCAATACAAGGCCTCAAAGATCCGTCCTTTTTTGCCACAAAAAAGAATCCCGCACCAAGAGGGGAAGAAGACGGACGAATATGTCCTTTCTCCAGAGACTCCTTGATATATGAACGCATAGCGGTATGTTCAGGTACCGACAGATTAAACAGTCTTCCCTTAGGAAATTTACTGCCTGGGATCAAATCTATAGCACAGTCACAGTCCCTATGAGGAGGCAGGGCACTGGACTCAGACTCACTGAAGACATCCTGATAATCAGACAAATACTCAGGAACTTCCGAAGGCGTAGAAGAAGCAATAGACACAGGCAGGGAATCCCCATGAATACCACGACAGCCCCAACTTGAGACTGACATAGCCTTCCAGTCCAGGACTGGATTATGGGTCTGTAACCATGGCAGCCCTAAAACAACCAAATCATGCATTTTATGTAAAACCAGGAAACGTATCACCTCGCGGTGTTCAGGAGTCATGCACATGGTAACCTGTGTCCAATACTGCGGTTTATTTGCTGCCAATGGCGTAGCATCAATACCCCTAAGAGGAATAGGATTTACTAATGGTTCAAGAGTAAAACCACAGCGCTTAGCAAATGACAGATCCATAAGACTCAGGGCAGCACCTGAATCTACAAACGCCATGACAGGATAAGACGACAGTGAGCAAATCAAAGTTACAGACAGAATAAATTTAGGTTGCAAATTACCAACGGTGACAGGACTAACAACCTTAGCTATACGTTTAGAGCATGCTGAGATAACATGTGTAGAATCACCACAGTAGTAGCACAAGCCATTTCGGCGTCTATGAATTTTCCGCTCATTTCTAGTCAGGATTCTATCACATTGCATTAAATCAGGTGTCTGTTCAGACAACACCATGAGGGAATTTGCGGTTTTTCTATCACATTGCACCGAATTAGGTGTCTGTTCAGACAACACCATGAGGGAATTTGCGGTTTTGCGCTCCCGCAACCGCCGGTCAATTTGAATAGCCAGTGCCATAGTATCATTCAGACCTGTGGGAATGGGAAAACCCACCATAACATTCTTAATGGCTTCAGAAAGGCCATTTCTAAAATTAGCGGCCAGTGCACACTCGTTCCAATGTGTCAGCACGGACCATTTCCGAAATTTTTGGCAATACACTTCAGCCTCGTCCTGCCCCTGAGACATAGCCAGCAAGGCCTTTTCTGCCTGAATCTCAAGATTGGGTTCCTCATAAAGTAAACCGAGCGCCAGAAAAAACGCATCAATATCAGCCAATGCCGGATCTCCTGGCGCCAGCTAAAAAGCCCAATCCTGAGGGTCGCCCCGTAAGAACGAAATAACAATTTTTACTTGCTGAGCAGAGTCTCCAGATGAACAGGGTCTCAGGGACAAAAACAATTTACAATTATTCATGAAATTCCTAAACTTAAACCTGTCTCCGGAAAACAGTTCAGGAATCGGTATTTTAGGTTCTGACCTAGGATTTCTGATAACATAGTCTTGTATGCCCTGCACACGAGTAGCCAGCTGGTCCACACTTGTAATCAAGGTCTGGACATTCATGTCTGCAGCAAGCATAGCCACTCTGAGGTAAAGGGGAAGAAGAAAAAAAAAAACTCAGAATCTTCTTTCTTATAATCCCTCTTCTGCAATGCATTAAACATTTAATACTGGCCTGGCAAACTGTTATGACCCCAATGGCGAGGGTCTCAGAGGAACGTGGAAGTCTGCAGAATACAAAAATCCAGCCCATAGGGCAGTGGTAACTGGGTTGACCATATATCTACTCCTAACGCCAACACTAGAAGTAGCCGGGGATCATTCCTACGTTGATTCTAGATGACACGCGCCAGCCGGAGAATCTAGCTACCCCTAGTAGAGGAAAACAAAGACCTTTCTTGCCTCCAGAGAAGGGGACCCCAAAGCTGGATAGAAGCCCCCCACAAATAATAACGGTGAGGTAAGAGGAAATGACAAACACAGAAATGAACCAGGTTTAGCACAGAGAGGCCCGCTTACTGATAGCAGAATAAAGAAAGGTACTTATATGGTCAACAAAAACCCTATCAAAATCCACACTGGAAATTCAAGAACCCCCGAACCGTCTAACGGTCCGGGGGGAGAACACCAGCCCCCTAGAGCTTCCAGCAAAGGTCAGGATATAGATTTGGAACAAGCTGGACAAAAATACAAAACCAAAACAAATAGCAAAAAGCAAAAGGCAGACTTAGCTGATATAACTGGAACCAGGATCAGTAGACAAGAGCACAGCAGACTAGCTCTGATAACTACGTTGCCAGGCATAGAACTGAAGGTCCAGGGAGCTTATATAGCAACACCCCTAACTAACGACCCAGGTGCGGATAAAAGGAATGACAGAAAAACCAGAGTCAAAAAACTAGTAACCACTAGAGGGAGCAAAAAGCAAATTCACAACACTAGATGCCTCTTCACAGCCTAAGAACTAACTACCCCTAAAGACAGAAACAGAAGCCTAACCTTGCCTCAGAGAAATCTCCCAAAGGTAAAGGCAGCCCCCCCACACACATTGACTGTGAGTTAAGAGGAAAGTCACAAACACAGGAATGAAACAGGTTTCAGCAAAGGAGGCCAGACTTCACTAAAATAGACAGAGGATAGAAAAGGGAACTATGCGGTCAGCACAAAAGACTACAAAAAAACACGCAGAGTAAGCAAAAAGACTCCCCACACCGACTCACGGTGTGGAGGTGCCACTCTGCACCCCAGAGCTTCCAGCTAGCAAGAGAATATCATGATAGCGAGCTGGACTAGAAATTAGCAGTACTAAGAAATATATTCAGGAAGCAGTAACAACAAATGAACTAGCAAAGACTTAGCTTCTGCTGGAGTAGACAGGTCCTCAGAGAAGTCCAAGAGAGATCTGAACCAATACTGAAACATTGACAGCTGGCATCAAGTAACGATCTGAGTGGAGTTAAATAGGGAAGCCAGCAAGCAATAAACGAGAGCAGCTGACAAAGCCAACCTCAGTGACCAGCAGTTCCGCTCAAAGCCACCAGAGGGAGTCCAAGAGCAGAACTAACCAAAGTACCATTCATGACCACAGGAGGGAGTCCGAGAACGGAATTCACAATAGGCATGTCAAAGTAGCTACCTTGGTGTTCGCTTTAGTCGCTAATGGTGAGGTCAGTCTTGTGCGGCAGGTAGTTGCCAGGTACCACTCCAGGACTGCATCTGGCAGTAGCAGCAGACCCCAAGGGGACAGGGGACTATAACGACAGGTGCAGGCAGGTACTGTAGATATTCTGTCTAGCTCAGCTGATGTATAGACAGGCAAGTACTGGTGGGCACTGGTGATGTACAGGAGGGCACAGTTGACAGGCGGGCGGGCACTGTTCAGGCTGGAGGGAGAAGAACAGTTTCGGGAAGGACTGGGATACAGGCATGTACGAGTGGGATACAGGGATGGATAGGACCCAGTTCAGACTGGACGGACAGGAACCATGTCGGAAAGGACTGGGACACTGGCAAGTGTGAGTGGGATACAGGGATGGGTAGGACCCAGTACAGACTAGAAAGACAAGGAGCCGCAGGTGTGGAACAGATGCAGAGTCGCAGAGACCACATACTGAAAGAGAATGTTGCTCAGGCATCTTCCCATTAGTGGAGATGCCTTAAGTACCAGGTGCCTCTTGGCAATAGGTTGGGCACACATTATGAATGTGCACACTGTCTCTTTAAGAATCAGGAAATGCAGGCGTGGCCGCCCTAAGCACACAGCCAAGAAGTATGCACATAGCAAGCACAGGACACTTGGTTTACAGCATACAGCAAGCAGAGGAAAAAGCTCACTGCATGGTCCGGAGTGGTGAGTAAGTCTGTGTATCTGCCTGGTGGGGGATGGGAGGCTGTGCAGTGATGCCGGCAATGATGTTACACACCATTCAGTATAATGGACCCATATAGTGCTCCGTAGAGTATAATGGACCCCACATAGTGCTCCACACAGTATACTGGGCCCTTCATAGTGCTCCATACAGTATAATGGGACCCACATAGTGCTCCATACAATATAATGACCCAAATAATGGCCCCACATAGTGCTCCATACAGTATAATTAGGCCCACATAGTACTTCATACAGTAGTTTAGACTATAGTGCTCCACACAATACAATGGCTTCATGTAGTGATACATGCAGTATAATGCCCCCACATAGTTCACCATGTAACGCTCTCGCCCAGACTGGTTGGCATGAGTGAGGATTGTGGCCCCACTGTACCACAAACCATTCTCGCCCTGGAGGGGCATGTCAAAGTAGCTACCTTGGTGTTCGCTTTAGTCACTAATGGTGAGGTCAGTCTTGTGCGGCAGGTAGCTGCCAGGTACCACTCCAGGGCTGCATCTGGCAGGAGCAGCTGACCCCAATGGGACAGAGCACTAAAACGACAGGTGCAGGCAGGTACTGTAGATATTCTGTCTAGCTCAGCTGATGTATAGACAGGCAAGTACTGGTGGGCACTGGTGATGTACAGGAGGGCACAGTTGACAGGCGGGCACTGTTCAGATTGGAGGGACAAGAACAGTTTCGGGAAGGACTGGGATACAGGCATGTACGAGTGGGATACAGGGACGGATAGGACCCAATTCAGACTGGACGGGCAGGAACCATTTCGGAAAGGACTGGGACACAGGCAAGTATGAGTGGGATACAGGGATGGGTAGGACCCAGTACAGACTAGAAAGACAAGGAGCCGCAGGTGTGGAACAGATGCAGAGCCGCAGGTGTGGAACAGATGCAGAGCCACAGAGACCACACACTGAAAGAGAGTGTTGCTCACGCATCGTCCCATTAGTGGAGTTGCCTTAAGTACCAGATGCCTCTTGGCAATAGGTTGGGCACACATTAGGAATGTGCACACTGTCTCTTTAAGAATCAGGAAGTGCAGGCGTGGCCGCCCTAAGCACACAGCCAAGAAGTATGCACATAGCAAGCACAGGACACTTGGTTTACAGCATACAGCAAGCAGAGGAAAGAACTCACTGCATGTCCAGGAGTGGTGAGTAAGTCTGTGTATCTGCCTGGTGGGGGATGGAAAGCCATGCAGTGATGACGGCGATGATGTTACACACCATTCAGTATAATGGACCAACACAGTGCTCCACACAGTATAATGGCCTCACATAGTACTTTATACAGTATAATGAGCCCTACATAGTGCTCTATACAGTATACAGTTCCATGCTGAACTTTCCTCTCACTTTGCATCTAACTCTCTCTTCGACAACCTACAGTCTGGCTTCCGTCCCCACCATTCCACTGAGACTGCCCTGACCAAAATTACTAACGACTTACTTACAGCCAAAGCTAACAGACAGTTCTCTATTCTCCTCCTCCTAGACCTGTCCTCTGCCTTTGACACAGTTGACCACTGCCTCCTACTACAGATCCTCTCTTCCTTTGGGGTCAAAGACCTCGCCCTATCTTGGATCTCCTCATACCTTGCCAACCGCACATTTAGCGTTTCCTACTCCCATACTACCTCTTCATCTCGCCCCCTCTCTGTTGGTGTCCCTCAAGGCTCTGTCCTAGGACCCTTACTCTTCTCAATCTATACACTCGGCCTGGGACAACTCATAAGGTCCTATGGCTTCCAGTACCATTTATATGCCGATGACACTCAGATCTACCTCTCTGGTCCAGATGTCACCTCCCTGCTCTCCAGAATCCCAAAGTGTCTATCAGCCATATCCTCCTTCTTCTCCTCTCGCTTCCTCAAGCTCAATGTGGACAAATCTGAACTAATTATCTTTCCTCACTCTCGCATATCTTGCCTACCTGATCTATCTATCAAAATAAATGAAATCACACTTTCCCCTGTCCCCAAAATCCGCTGCCTCGGAATAACCCTTGACTCTGCCCTGTCCTTCAAACCGCACATCCAAGCTCTCGCCACCTCCTGTCGCCTCCAGCTCAAAAATATTTCCACAATCCGTCCTTTCCTCAACCCACACTCTACCAAAATGCTCGTGCATGCCCTAATCATCTCCCGCCTCGACTACTGCAACATACTCCTCTGTGGCCTACCTTCTAACACTCTCGCACCCCTCCAGTCCATCCTTAACTCTGCTGCCCGACTAATTAATCTCTCTCCTCGCTACACTCCTGCTTCCCCTCTTTGCAAATCCCTTCACTGGCTCCCAATTTCTCAGCGTATCCAGTTTAAATTACTAACACTGACCTACAAAGCCATCCATAATCTTTCTCCTCCATATATTTCCACACTAATCTCTCAATATCTTCCCTCACGTAATCTCCGGTCCTCCCAAGACCTCCTCCTCTCCTCCACGCTTATTCGCTCCTCACCCAATCGCATCCAAGACTTCTCCCGAATATCACCCATCCTCTGGAATTCAGTGCCCCAACACATCCGGTTATCCACTACTTTTGGATCCTTCAAAAGAAACCTGAAAACCCATCTCTTCAAAGAAGCTTACAGCCTGTAAAGACTACACGGCCACCTCAACACCATTGGAGCTACTGCAACCCTCGACCTACTGTCTCCTTCCCCATAATCCTGTAGATTGTAAGCCCGCAAGGGCAGGGTCCTCTTCCCGCTGTACCAGTCAGTCATTGTTAGTTTTGTTTACTGTAAGTGATATTTGTATTTTGATGTAACCCCTTCTCATGTACAGCACCATGGAATTAATGGTGCTATATAAATAAACAATAATAATAATAAATAATATAATGGGTCTGTGTAGTGTTCCACGCAGTGTAATGACCCCCATATAGTGCATACAATACAATGGTCCTACATAGTGTTCCATACAGTATAATGGGGACCCACATAGTGCTTCATAAAGTATAGTAGTCCCCCTCATAGTGCTTCATACAGAATAATGGGCCCCACATACTGCTCTATACAGTAAAATTTCCCCACCTAGTGCTCCATAGAGCTTATGCAGCACCCTTAATACTATGCATTTTTCAATTATGGAAAACAAAATCTGATGACACATTCCCTTTAAGTGTGAATTTCTGTATAACTGATTTTTCTTCATTCCCCTTTTCCACAATCCCCCCCCCCCCCCGCGCATAGCATCCTCCAATTATCATTTCTCTCCAAACTTGCATACTTCACCTATGTCTGCACAACAATAGCCAAGCTGATCGACAAAGTCATGGGTCGTAAAGGGTTAGACCAAGCTGGTAATTTCTGTTAACTTCAGACAGACCTCATAACTAGCAGATTGATGTGGATGTGGGGAACAGAGTCCTCTGAGTAAAGGGGCATACCCATCTCCAAGATACTATCCCTATATGTAGTAGATGTCATAATAATTTTAGCAAATACCTCCTATTAGAAATGTTGTATAGGTTTTCTGATTCGCTATGTCGCTGCCCCATGTGCAGGCATTGCAGTAACTTAGGTATCCATGGTTATGACCACTAACAACTAGTTAATTAACTAACTGTCACTAATGAGTGGTTGTAACCATGGATACCAAAATTACTGCAATGCCCTGCATGGGGAAGTGACGTAGCCATAGCGAATCAGATGAACTATACTACATTTCTAATTGAAGGCATTTGCTAATATTATTATTATTACATCTACTACATATTGGGATAGGATCTTGGAGATTGGAAAACACCTTTATCTTTACTTCATTATGATCCTCATGATTAATAAGGCTACGTTCACATTAGCGTTAAGCTAATGTGCGTCGGGTTTGCGTCGGCGACGCAGCGGCGACGCATGCGTCATGCGCCCCCTATACTTAACATGGGGGACGCATGCGTTTTTTTTTGTTGCGTTGTGCCACACATGCGTCTTTTTTGCCGCAAGCGTCGGACCAAGAAAACGCAACAAGTTGCATTTTTCTTGCGTCCGATTTTCGGCAAAAACCGACGCATGCGTCGCAAAACGCAGCGTTTTTGCGTGCGTTTTGCCGCGTTTTTGCGTGCGTTGTGCGTTGCGTCGCCGACGCAGCGGCGCACAACGCTAGTGTGAACTTAGCCTTAGTCGTGCCCTTCACAAGCCCAGTGGGTACAGAAAGTATTCAGACCCCTTTAAATGTTTCACTTTTTTCACTCTTTGTTTCATTGCAGCCATTTGGAAAATTCAAAAAAGTTATTTTTTTCTCATTAATGTACACTCAGTGCCGCATCTTGATTGAAAAAAACCCAGAAATGTAGAAATGTTTGCAAATTTAACCCCTTCACCCCCAAGGGTGGTTTGCACGTTAATGACCGGGCCAATTTTTACAATTCTGACCACTGTCCCTTTATGAGGTTATAACTCTGGAACGCTTCAACGGATCTTGGTGATTCAGACATTGTTTTCTCGTGACATATTGTACTTCATGATAGTGGTAAAATTTCTTCGATATAACTTGCGTTTATTTGTGAAAAAAACGAATATTTGGCGAAAATTTTGAAAATTTCGCAATTTTCCAACTTTCAATTTTTATGCCCTTAAATCACAGACATATGTCACGCAAAATACTTAATAAGTAACATTTCCCACATGTCTACTTTACATCAGCACAATTTTGGAACCAAAATTTTTTTTTGTGACGGAGTTATAAGGGTTAAAAGTTGACCAGCAATTTCTCATTTTTACAACACCATTTTTTTTTAGGGACCACATCTCATTTGAAGTCATTTTGAGGGGTCTATATGATAGAAAATACCCAAGTGTGACACCATTCTAAAAACTGCACCCCTCAAGGTACTCAAAACCACTTTCAAAAAGTTTATTAACCCTTCAGGTGTTTCACAGGAATTTTTGGAATGTTTAAATAAAAATAAACATTTAACTTTTTTTCACACAAAATTTATTTCAGCTCCAATTTGTTTTATTTTACCAAGGGTAACAGGAGAAAATAGACCCCAAAATTTGTTGTACAATTTGTCCTGAGTACGCTGATACCCCATATGTGGGGGTAAACCACTGTTTGGGCGCATGGCAGAGCTCGGAAGGAAAGGAGCGCCATTTGACTTTTCAATGCAAAATTGACTGGAATTGAGATGGGACGCCATGTTGCATTTGGAGAGCCCCTGATGTGCCTAAACATTGAAACCCTGTACAAGTGACACCATTTTGGAAAGTAGACCCCTTAAGGAACTTATCTAGATGTGTGTTGAGCACTTTGACCCAACAAGTGCTTCACAGAAGTTTATAATGCAGAGCCGTAAAAATAAAAAATCATATTTTTTCACAAAAATGATCTTTTCGCCCCCAATTTTTTATTTTCCCAAGGGTAAGAGAAGGAATTGGACCCGAAAAATTGTTGTGCAATTTGTCCTGAGTACGCTGATACCCCATATGTGGGTATAAACCATTGTTTGGGCGCAGGGCAGAGCTCGGAAGGGAAGGAGCGCCATTTGACTTTTCAATGCAAAATTGACTGGAATTGAGATGGGACGCCATGTTGCGTTTGGAGAGCCCCTGATGTGCCTAAACATTGAAACCCTGTACAAGTGACACCATTTTGGAAAGTAGACCCCTTAAGGAACTTATCTAGATGTGTGTTGAGCACTTTGACCCAACAAGTGCTTCACAGAAGTTTATAATGCAGAGCAGTAAAAATAAAAAATCATATTTTTTCACAAAAATGATCTTTTCGCCCCCATTTTTTTATTTCCCCAAGGGTATGAGAAGAAATTAGACCACAAAAGTTGTTGTGCAATTAGTCCTGAGTACGACGATACCCCATATGTGGGGGTAAACCACTGTTTGGGCGCATAGCAGAGCTCGGAAGGGAAGGAGCGCTATTTTACTTTTCAATGCAAAATTGACTGGAATTAAGATGGGATGCCATGTTGCGTTTGGAGAGCCCCTGATGTGCCTAAACATTAAAAACCCCCACAAGTGACACCATTTTGGAAAGTAGACCCCATAAGGAACTTATCTAGATGTGTTTTGATAGCTTTGAACCCCCAAGTGTTTCACTACAGTTTATAACGCAGAGCCGTGAAAATAAAAATTCTTTTTTTTTTCACAAAAATGATTTTTAGCCCCCAGTTTTGTATTTTCACAAGGGTATCAGGATAAATTGGACCCCAAAAGTTGTTGTCCAATATGTCCTGAGTACGCTGATACCCCATATGTGGGGGGGGGACCACTGTTTGGGCGCATGACAGAGCTCGGAAGGGAAGGAGCGCCATTTGGAATGCAGACTTAAATGGATTGGTCTGCAGGCGTCACGTTGCATTTGCAGAGCCCCTGATGTACCCAAACAGTACAAACCCCCCACAAGTGACCCCATATTGGAAACTAGACCCCCCAAGGAACTTATCTAGATGTGTTGTGAGAACTTTGAACCCCCAAGTGTTTCACTACAGTTTATAACGCAGAGCCGTGAAAATAAAAATTCTTTTTTTTTTTTTCACAAAAATGATTTTTAGCCCCCAGTTTTGTATTTTCACAAGGGTATCAGGATGAATTGGACCCCAAAAGTTGTTGTCCAATTTGTCCTGAGTACGCTGATACCCCATATGTGGGGGGGAACCACTGTTTGGGCGCATGACAGAGTTCGGAAGGGAAGGAGCGCCATTTGGAATGCAGACTTAAATGGATTGGTCTGCAGGCGTCACGTTGCATTTGCAGAGCCCCTGATGTACCCAAACAGTACAAACCCCCCACAAGTGACCCCATATCGGAAACTAGACCCCCCAAGGAACTTATCTAGATGTGTTGTGAGAACTTTGAACCCCCAAGTGTTTCACTACAGTTTACAACGCAGAGCCGTGAAAATAAAAAATCTTTTTTTTCCCACAAAACTTATTTTTTGGCCCCCAGTTTTGTTTTTTCCCAAGGGTAGCAGGAGAACTTGGACCCCAAAAGATGATGTCCAATTTGTCCTGAGTACGCTGATACCCCATATGTTGGGGTAAACCCCTGTTTGGGCACACGGGAGAGCTCTGAATGGAAGGAGCACTGTTTTCCTTTTTCAACGCAGAATTGGCTGGAATTCAGATCGGATGCCATGTCCCGTTTGGAGAGCCCCTGATGTGCCTAAACAGTGGAAACCCCCAATTATAACTGAAACCCTAATCCAAACACACCCCTTACCCTAATCCCAACAGTAACCCTAACCACTCCTCTAACCCAGACACACCCAACCCTATTCCCAACCGTAAATGTAATCCAAACCCTAACCCTATCTTTAGCCCCAACCCTAACTGTAGCCCTAACCCTAGCCCCAAACCTAGCCCTAACCCTAGCCCTAACCCTAGCAATAACCCTAGCCCTAACACTAGCCCTAGCCCTAACCCTAGCCCCAACCCTAGCCCTAACCCTAGCCCTAACCCTAGCCCTAACCCTAGCCCCAACCCTAGCCCTAACCCTAACCCTAGCCCCAACCCTAGCCCCAACCCTAGCCCTAACCCTTGCCCTAACCCTATCCCTAACTCTAGCCCTAACTCTAGCCCTAACTCTAGCCCTAACTCTAGCCCTAACTCTAGCCCTAACTCTAGTCCTAACCCTAACCCTAATGGGAAAATGGAAATAAATACATTTTTTAATTTTTTAATTTTTCCCTAACTAAGGGGGTGATGAAGGGGGGTTTGATTTACTTTTGTAGCGGGTTTTTTAGCGGATTTTTATGATTGGCAGCCGTCACACACTGAAAGACGCTTTTCATTGCAAAAAATATTTTTTGCGTTACCACATTTTGAGAGCTGTAATTTTTCCATATTTGAGTCCACAGAGTCATGTGAGATCTTGTTTTTTGTGGGACGAGTTGACGTTTTTATTGGTAACATTTTCGGACACGTGACATTTTTTTGATCACTTTTTATTCCGATTTTTGTGAGGCAGAGTGATCAAAAACCAGCTATTCATGAATTTCTTTTGGGGGAGGCGTTTATACCATTCCGCGTTTGGTAAAATTGATAAAGCAGTTTTATTCGTCGGGTCAGTACGATTACAGCGATATCTCATTTATATCATTTTTTTTATGTTTTGGCGCTTTTATACAATAAAAACTATTTTATAGAAAAAGTAATTATTTTGGTATCGCTTTATTCTCAGGACTATAACTTTTTTATTTTTTTGCTGATGATGCTGTATGGCGGCTCGTTTTTTGCGGGACAAGATGACGTTTTCAGCGGTACCATGGTTATTTATATCAGTCTTTTTGATCGCGTGTTATTCCACTTTTTGTTCGGCGGTATGATAATAAAGCGTTGTTTTTTGCCTCGGTTTTTTTTTTTCTTACGGTGTTTACTGAAGGGGTTAACTAGTGGGGCAGTTTTATAGGTTGGGTCGTTACGGACGCGGCGATACTAAATATGTGTACTTTTATTGTTTTTTTTATTTTATTTAGCAAAAGAAATGTATTTATGGGAATAATATATATATTTTTTTTTCTTTATTTAGGATATTTTTTTTATTTATTTTTTTACACATGTGGGGAATTTTTTTTAAACTTTTTTACTTTGTCCCAGGGGGGGACATCACAGATCATTGATCTGGCAGTGTGCACAGCACTCTGCCAGATCTGCGATCTGCTGTGCAGGGCTGCAGGCTTACCAAGTGTCTGCTCTGAGCAGACACTCGGTAAGCCACCTCCCTCCCTGCAGGACCCGGATGCCGCGGCCATCTTGGATCCGGGACCTGCGGCGAGGAGGGAGGTAGGAGACCCTCGGAGCAACGCGATCACCACGCGTTGCTCCGGGGGTCTCAGGGAAGCCCGCAGGGAGCCCACTCCCTGCGCGATGCTTCCCTATACCGCCGGTACACCGCGATCATGTTTGATCGCGGTGTGCCGGGGGTGGTCCGTGACCGCTCCTGGCACATAGTGCTGGATGTCAGCTGCGATATGCAGCTGACACCCGGCCGCGATCGGCCGCGCTCCCCCCGTGAGCGCGGCCGATCGCGTATGACGTACTATCCCGTCGGTGGTCATACGGGCCCACCCCACCTCGACGGTATAGTACGTCAGATGTCAGGAAGGGGTTAATAAAAAAGAAAAACAGATATCACATGGTCATAAGTATTGAGACCCTTTGCTCAGATACTCATATTTAAGTCACATGCTGTCCATTTCCTTCTGTTCCTCCTTGAGAAGGATCTACTCCTTCATTGGAGTCCAGCTGTATTAACCCTGCTGTGGAACCATGGGGTCATATAGACCCCAGCGCTGAATAAATTGAAATATTTCTAAAACTGGTCAATCTCAGACATTGACCTTCTATGTATTTTTAGTAACATATTTTTGCTTATGCTGATGATATTTTTAATTTATTTTTCAATTTTGTTTCAAAGTTATTTTCAATTTTCTGTGTTTGGGACTCTCCTGACCCAATAGTACCTTTATTGTCTGACATTTTTTTTAATAAATATTTTCTGTTTACTCACAGGTTTTGTTATATAATTGTAAATAAACAATGGCTAGTCACTTCCAAGAGACACCAGCAGTGTTACAGGACAGCGCAAACGGTGCTATGTTTGTCCTCGATCGAAGGACAAAAAAAAAAGAGATTTGTTTGCAATGACTGCAAGAAGTTAATTTATGAAGAACATGGCACTATGACATGCACTGAATGCAAGGGCTAAATTTATTGCCAGATAATTCGTTGTCATTATGTTTCTACTAAAATCCACACAGTTGCAGTTATTGTGCATTTGAATACTTTTAGTTATTAGTAAAGCATTTTGGTATAATTTCAATTTGTGTTTGATGATGACAAATATATCACTTGAAAGTTATGTTTGATTTCATAACTGTGTTTTGAAATGGTGACAGAATAAAACTTGATTATTCTGAACAGCCAGCATGTTCATTTTAATTAAATATGACGATTTTGAGCCTGGGGTCACATAGACCCCCATGGTACCAAAGCAGTGATTTTTTTCATGGTTCCACAGCAGGGTTAATTAAACTGATAAGACTTGATTTGCAAAGGCACACACTTGTCTATATAACACCGCACAGCTCACAGTGCATGTAAGACCAAATGAGAATCATGAGGTCAAAGGAACTGGCCAAGGAGCTCAGAGACAGAATTGTGGCAAGGCAAAGATCTGGCCAAGGTTGCAAAAGAATTTCTTCCGTTCTCAAGGTTCCTAAGAGCACAGGGGCCTCCATAATCCTTAAATGGAAGAAGTTTGGGACCAGCAGAAGTCTTCCTAGACCTGGCCGTCTAGCCAAACTGAGCAATCGTGGGAGGAGAGCCTTGGTGAGAGAGGTAAAGAAGAACCTTAAGATCACTGTGGCTGAGCTCCAAAGATGCAGTAGGGAGATGGGAGAAAGTTCCACAAAGTCAACTATCACTGCAGCACCCAACAGTCGGGCCTTTATGGCAGAGTGGCCTGACGGAAGCCTCTCCTCAGTGCAAGACATATGAAAGCCTGCATAGAGTTTCCTAAAAAACACATGAAGGACTCGCAGACAATTAGATTATCTGGTCTGATGAGCTATAGATAGACCTTTTTGGTGATAATTCTAAGCGGTATGTGTGGAGAAAACCAGGCACTGCTCATCACCTGCCCAATACAATCCCAACAGTGAAACGTGGTGGCAGCATCATGCTATGGGGGTGTTTTTTAGCTGCAGGGACAGGACAACTGGTTTCAATTGAAGGAAACATGAATGTGGCCAAATCCAGAGATATCCTGGATGAAAACCTCTTCCAGAGTACTCTGGACCTCAGACTTGGCTGAAGGTTCACCTTCCAACAAGTTAATGACCCTAAGCAAACAGCTAAAATAACAAACGAGTGGCTTCAGAACAACTCTGTGATCATCCTTGACTGGCCCAACCAGAGCCCTGACCTAAACCCAATTGAGTCTCTGGAGAGACCTGAAAACGGCTGTGATATTTCAGTTTTTCTTTTTTTAATAAATTTGCAAAATTTTCTACATTTCTGTTTTTCTGAGTCAAGATGGGGTGCAGAGTGTACATTAATGAGAAAAAAAATGTTTCATTGCAGCCATTTGGTAAATTCAAAAAAGTTCAGAGTGAAAAATTTAAAGGGGTCTGAATACTTTCCATACCCACTGTATACCAGTTAGCTTGGTTACTGCCAGGTACGTTCCAGCATAGGGGGATGTGTGCTGCATCTGATTCAGGGAGCCCCAAAACTATTCTGGGGAGAATCACAGTATGCCTAATAGCATCTTCATGGAAAGTGACATGTTGTATAGGATGTGGTTAGGCAGTAATGTGCGGTTATCTATAAAACTGTTTAATTATAATAACTCTTAGCAACTTTTATACCGTAATATATTTTTTTTCCTTAGTCTACCAGTCTGTATACAACTTTTGATGAGGTAAGGTTTTTCCTGTGTCTATTATTTATGTACTAATTTTTATGAGTGTAAATTTAGATTGCTTATCAGAAATAACAAATACCCGTTAACATATAACCTTTAATGTGACAATATTTAAGAAAATCAAACAAATAGACTAAGAAATAGTAATTTCGTGCCCAACCAAGCACAATGTAATTACTAAGTAGTGATAAACTTGGCACACACCAATATGTAGATGCAGTGAAAAAGGGGTTTAATGAGGTAGAGTACATACAGTAGTAGACGTTTCGGTCTATGCAACAGACCTTCATCAATGTACCTCACTCAATTTTTATATATGGTACCCCTTGTCATGTGGAGGACAAGGAGTCCCTGTTGTGGTCAGTTGGCTCCTACTGTAAAGAGGGAGCAGGCTGCAATGAAAGAGGAGAGATGTATACGGACCTTGGACGCAGTGTGTGGACAACAGGGACTCCTTGTCCTCCACATGACCCGGGGTACCCTATATAAAAATTGAGTGAGGTACATTGATGAAGGTCTGTTGTATAGACCGAAACGTCTACTACTGTATGTACTCTACCTCATTAAACCCCCTTTTCACTGCATCTACATATTGGTGTGTGCCAAGTTTATCGCTACATTTATGACGGCTTGGGCCCCTACTTGAGCACCACTCCTTTAGTAGTGCCTACGTCATCTATTTAATGTAATTACTATGGCCAAAAATAAATACCGTACATTACAACTCTCAGTTATCTTTGTTGAATCAAGTAAATGTATCTTAGCAGGAAAAGCGGGGTCTTATGCCTTTTAGTGGTCGACTGTCATGATTTCCCAATGGCAAGGAAATAAAAAATAACAAAACGGACTAGCTCTCGGGTGATGGAAACTAAAGTTGACCGTGACCTGAACCTCACACAACACTTGAAGCAGCCGGGGAGTGTTCCTACGATGCCCTAGACACCACGCGCCAGCCGGAGATCTAACTACCCCTATCAGAGGAATATACAGGCCTGTCTTACCTCCAGAGATGTACCCCAAAAGGAGATAGCAGCCCCCCACAGATATTGACGGTGAGTTCAGAGGAAATGACATACGTAGGATGAACAGCAGGTTTAGCATAGAGAGGTCCGCTTTCTAGATAGCAGAAGGACAGGAAAGTGTTACTTCACGGTCAACTTAAAACACTACTCAAAAACACCATCCAGAAATTACTTTAAACTCCAGTGACAACTCATGCCACTTGGAGTGGCAATTTCTGTCCACAAGAGCTTCCAGCTGCAGCGAGACACATTACTGCAATCTGGACAAGAAGTTAGCATAAACTCAAAACAAAATTCAACTTAGCTGAACAGGAACTTGAGGCAGGAGAATGCAACAGAATGCTACTGATACATTGTTGGCCGGCATAGGACTAACAGCCAGGCAGCCTTAAATAGGAAACTCCCCTAATGGGTGGCAACAGGTGAGCAGAGATAGCAGAAAGCACACAAGTGGCACTACCATCAAACACCACCGGGGGAGCCCACAAACAGAATTCACAACAGTACCCCCCCCTTAAGGAGGGGGCACCGAACCCTCACCAGAACCACCAGGGCGATCTGGATGAGCACTATGAAATGCACGAACCAAATTAGGAGCATGAACATCGGATGCTGTCACCCAGGAATTATCCTCCTGACCATAGCCCTTCCACTTAACCAGATACTGAAGTTTCCGTCTGGAAACACGGGAGTCCAAGATCTTTTCCACCACATACTCCAATTCACCCTCGACCAGCACAGGAGCAGGAGGATCAGCAGAAGGAACAACCGGCACCTCATACCTCCGCAACAATGACCGATGAAAAACATTATGAATAGTAAAAGATGCTGGGAGGTCCAAACGAAAGGACACAGGATTAAGCACTTCCAGAATCTTATAAGGGCCGATAAACCGAGGCTTAAACTTAGGAGACGAGACCTTCATAGGAATAAATCGAGAAGACAGCCACACCAGGTCCCCAACACAAAGACGAGAACCAGCACGCCGATGACGATTAGTGAACTGTTGAGTCTTCTCCTGGGACAACTTCAGATTGTCCACAACCTGTCCCCAAATCTGATGCATCCTATTCACCATGGCATCCACTCCAGGACAATCCGAAGACTCCAATTGACCGGACGAAAAACGAGGGTGAAACCCCGAATTACAAAAAAAAGGAGAAACCAAAGTGGCAGAACTGGCCCGATTGTTAAGGGCAAACTCTGCCAACGGCAAAAAATCAATCCAATCATCCTGATCAGCGGACACAAAACACCTCAAGTAAGTCTCCAAAGTCTGATTAGTATGCTCAGTCTGGCCATTAGTCTGAGGATGGAATGCAGACGAAAAAGACAAATCGATGCCCATCCTGGCACAGAACGCCTTCCAAAATCTAGACACAAACTGAGTACCCCTATCAGACACTATATTCTCAGGAATACCATGCAAACGCACCACATTCTGAAAAAATAGAGGAACCAGCTCAGAGGAGGAGGGCAACTTGGGCAAGGGTACCAAATGAACCATCTTGGAAAAACGGTCACACACCACCCAGATGACAGACATCCTACGAGAAACAGGAAGGTCAGAAATAAAGTCCATAGAGATGTGCGTCCAAGGCCTCTTAGGAATAGGCAAGGGCAACAACAACCCACTAGCCCGAGAACAGCAAGGCTTGGCCCGAGCACAAACATCACAAGACTGCACAAACATACGCACATCTCGAGACAAGGAAGGCCACCAAAAGGACCTAGAAACCAAATCCCTGGTGCCAAAAATTCCAGGATGACCTGCCAACGCGGAAGAATGAACCTCCGAGATAACTCTACTGGTCCAGTCATCAGGGACAAACAGTCTACCAGGCGGACAGCGATCAGGCCTATCCACCTGAAACTCCTGCAATGAGCGTCGCAGGTCTGGGGAGACAGCTGACAATATCACCCCATCCTTCAGGATGCCAGTAGGTTCGGAATCACCAGGCGAGTCAGGCTCAAAACTCCTAGAGAGGGCATCCGCCCTCACATTTTTAGAACCAGGCAGATATGAAACCACAAAGTTAAATCGGGAGAAAAATAACGACCAGCGCGCCTGTCTAGGATTCAGACGCCTGGCTGACTCAAGATAAATCAGATTCTTGTGATCAGTCAAGACCACCACCTGGTGTCTAGCACCCTCAAGCCAATGACGCCACTCCTCAAATGCCCACTTCATGGCCAAGAGCTCCCGATTTCCAACATCATAATTTCGCTCAGCGGGTGAAAACTTTCGAGAAAAAAACGCACATGGTCTCATTACTGAGCAGTCAGGACCTTTCTGCGACAAAACTGCCCCTGCTCCGATCTCGGAAGCATCCACTTCAACCTGGAAAGGGAGCGACACATCAGGCTGGCGCAACACAGGAGCAGAAGAAAAGCGGCGCTTAAGCTCCCGAAAGGCCTCCACAGCCGCAGAGGACCAATTAGCAACATCAGCACCCTTTTTAGTCAAATCAGTCAAAGGTTTAGCAATGGCAGAAAAACCAGCTATGAATCGGCGATAGAAATTAGCAAATCCCAAGAATTTCTGAAGACTCTTCAGAGAAGTAGGTTGTATCCAGTCACAAATAGCCTGAACCTTAGCAGGGTCCATTTCCATAGATGAAGGGGAAAAAATATATCCCAAAAAGGAAATTCTCTGAACCCCAAAAATACACTTTGAGCCCTTCACAAAAAGAGAATTAGCCCGCAAAACCTGAAAAACTCTCCTGACCTGTTGAACATGAGATTCCCAGTCCTCCGAAAAAATCAGAATATCATCCAGATACACAATCATAAATTTATCCAGATATTCACGGAAAATATCGTGCATAAAGGACTGAAAAACGGAAGGGGCATTCGCGAGACCGAAAGGCATTACCAAATACTCAAAATGGCCTTCAGGCGTATTAAATGCGGTCTTCCACTCATCCCCCTGCTTAATCCGCACCAAATTATACGCACCACGAAGATCGATCTTAGTGAACCACTTAGCCCCCTTTATGCGAGCAAACAGATCAGTCAGTAAAGGCAAAGGGTACTGGTATTTAACTGTAATCTTATTCAGAAGTCGATAGTCGATACAAGGTCTCAATGAACCATCCTTTTTACCCACAAAGAAAAAACCTGCCCCTAGTGGAGACAAAGAGGGGCGAATATGACCCTTTTCCAAAGATTCTCTGATATACTCCCGCATAGCAGCATGTTCAGGTACAGACAAATTAAACAGACGACCTTTAGGAAATTTACTACCGGGAATCAACTCAATTGCGCAGTCACACTCTCTGTGAGGAGGGAGAGAATTTTAGGCTCCTGGAAGACATCATGAAAATCTGACAGAAATGCTGGGATCTCAGAGGGAGTAGATGAAGAAATGGGAACCAAAGGAGCATTCCCATGAATCCCCCGACATCCCCAGCTCAACACAGACATTGATCTCCAGTCCAAGACTGGATTATGAATTTGTAACCATGGTAATCCAAGCACTAAAACATCATGTAAATTGTATAACACAAGAAAACGAATAACCTCTTGGTGGTCTGGGGTAAGATGCATAGTCACTTGTGTCCAGTATTGTGGTTTATTGCTAGCCAAAGGTGTAGAATCAATCCCCTTTAGGGGTATAGGAACTTCCAGAGGCTCTAAATCAAAACCACAACGCTTGGCAAAGGACCAATCCATGAGACTCAGAGCGGCGCCAGAATCCACATAAGCATCCACGGTAACAGATGATAATGTACAAATCAATGTCACGGACAAAATAAATTTAGACTGCAAAGTACCCATAGAAAAAGATTTATCAACCTTTTTATCAACCTTTTTTATGCGTTTAGAGCATGCTGATATAACATGAGCTGGATCCCCACAGTAGAAGCACAACCCATTTTTACGCCTGTAATTCTGTCGTTCGCCTCTAGACAGAACACTATCACATTGCATATGCTCTGGTGCCTTTACAATGTAATTACTAAGTAGTGATAAACTTGGCACACACCAATATGTAGATGCAGTGAAAAAGGGGTTTAATGAGGTAGAGTACATACAGTAGTAGACGTTTCGGTCTATGCAACAGACCTTCATCAATGTACCTCACTCAATTTTTATATATGGTACCCCTTGTCATGTGGAGGACAAGGAGTCCCTGTTGTGGTCAGTTGGCTCCTACTGTAAAGAGGGAGCAGGCTGCAATGAAAGAGGAGAGATGTATACGGACCTTGGACGCAGTGTGTGGACAACAGGGACTCCTTGTCCTCCACATGACCCGGGGTACCCTATATAAAAATTGAGTGAGGTACATTGATGAAGGTCTGTTGTATAGACCGAAACGTCTACTACTGTATGTACTCTACCTCATTAAACCCCCTTTTCACTGCATCTACATATTGGTGTGTGCCAAGTTTATCGCTACATTTATGACGGCTTGGGCCCCTACTTGAGCACCACTCCTTTAGTAGTGCCTACGTCATCTATTTAATGTAATTACTATGGCCAAAAATAAATACCGTACATTACAACTCTCAGTTATCTTTGTTGAATCAAGTAAATGTATCTTAGCAGGAAAAGCGGGGTCTTATGCCTTTTAGTGGTCGACTGTCATGATTTCCCAATGGCAAGGAAATAAAAAATAACAAAACGGACTAGCTCTCGGGTGATGGAAACTAAAGTTGACCGTGACCTGAACCTCACACAACACTTGAAGCAGCCGGGGAGTGTTCCTACGATGCCCTAGACACCACGCGCCAGCCGGAGATCTAACTACCCCTATCAGAGGAATATACAGGCCTGTCTTACCTCCAGAGATGTACCCCAAAAGGAGATAGCAGCCCCCCACAGATATTGACGGTGAGTTCAGAGGAAATGACATACGTAGGATGAACAGCAGGTTTAGCATAGAGAGGTCCGCTTTCTAGATAGCAGAAGGACAGGAAAGTGTTACTTCACGGTCAACTTAAAACACTACTCAAAAACACCATCCAGAAATTACTTTAAACTACAGTGACAACTCATGCCACTTGGAGTGGCAATTTCTGTCCACAAGAGCTTCCAGCTGCAGCGAGACACATTACTGCAATCTGGACAAGAAGTTAGCATAAACTCAAAACAAAATTCAACTTAGCTGAACAGGAACTTGAGGCAGGAGAATGCAACAGAATGCTACTGATACATTGTTGGCCGGCATAGGACTAACAGCCATGCAGCCTTAAATAGGAAACTCCCCTAATGGGTGGCAACAGGTGAGCAGAGATAGCAGAAAGCACACAAGTGGCACTACCATCAAACACCACCGGGGGAGCCCACAAACAGAATTCACAACAGTCGACACACCTAGCTGCTTCTTCAGGTAAACGCAGGAACACTTTGATTGTGAAACACCTTCTGCTTTATTAAAGTCAGCATAGAGCAATGCAGAGTTCTGGAAAACAAAAGCAGAGCCTTCCTGGCTTAACGTATAACAAAACAAACAAAGTTAATCAGAATCCTTTCTCTGCGGTTCCACCTGCAGACACCTGGCAATGTTCTCTGCTCCTTCTGGAGCCACGAGGGATTGCTTCCTCTACTAATACACCACCCAGACTGTCTCACATGTCCAGGTATATGTACAGGACCATGTGATGATCACATGATTGTGACATCACCGCAGGTGCTGCTAGTACACATGCCAGGAGCTCTGTGGGAGGGAATATGGTGAGCACCCTCCCACCCACTGTATGGGTGCTTGCTAGTGATGAGTGAGCACTAAAATGCTCGGGTACTCGGCCAGAACAACGAGCCCAATGTAAGTCTATGTGAGACCCGAGTATTTTTACCGCGATCCCCCCAGGGGGCCTTTTAAGGTCTAAAAACATCTGAGGATCGCCCCTGGAAGCATTCCTGACTCCTAGTTCACAGCTTTAATCCAATTTTTCCGAGATTCAGGCCATTTTTATTGGTGCCACAAAAAAACACATGAAAACGAAACAAAAACGGATTTTGCTTTGAAATATGTTAAGGCACATCTTTTGCAGGTTAATGACTTGCCTGTAAGGCCAAATATTTAACCCCTGACCGAAAATTTCCTTCCCCACTTAGGCTTAGTTCAGACGCCGCGTTTTTGAAGCGTTTTTCAACTTTATCATTGCTTTCAACCACTACAAATGCATTCACTGGGAAATGTCATTGTAACATTTAACAACCCTAGCTGGCCATGTGGTGTGTGACACATACACAGACCCATCTTGTTTCATTTATGAAGGAGGGACTCTTAAAGTCACAGAGCCTATTTTTACTGGTGCATCAGGCTCCATTAATTTTCTTAAAGGGCCATTATGAAATAGTGGGTCTCCTAAGCTGTTGTAGCCTACGCTGTGAGAGGGTGGGCTGCCAAGAATTATGACGCACCTCAATACCCCTGTCATAAGATGTCCAGGGGGGATTCCTGGATGCACCCCAATAAGCCTATGGGGTATTGTCAAGAGGAAGATGAAACACCAGACCCAGCAATGCAGACGAGCTGAAGGCTACTATCAAAGTAACCTGGGTTTTCATAACACCTCAGCAGTGCGACAGGCTGATCGTCTCCATACCACGCCAAATTGATGAAATCAGATCTCCTGAGATCTTGGTGCAAATATGTCCATCTGCACATGCGCCGCCCCCGGCCGGCATCCATTTCCCCGGGCTCCAGTGCATCACATAGAAAACTCTGGGGGGCTATAGGCTTTCACAAGATGTCGGGAGTGCCCCCGTAGCACCCAACACCTGCATTAGCGCGCCTTACATCCGAACACCCCCTCATCCCAGCTTGTGGCCTGCAGCAACGCTCCACTCTTCCTCCTCCAGCGGCGACCCTGGGACCCCGCTTTACCGCAGCCACCACCCCGGTAAGCAATAAGACACATTGATTATAAGAAGCACCACCATTTTACTAAAAAAAAGTTTTATTTCCCCCTATTTTTCTCCTCAAAATTTGGAGTGTGTCTTATAATCTGGTGCGTTTTATAATCCGCAAAATACTGTACTTTTGGGTTTTCATTGGCTGAAAGCCATAATCATCAACCTATTTAAAAAAAACTGACCGTCACATCCAAACATAGACTGTGTGAAGAGGTGCTAACCTAGAGTCATCAACTCATATACACTCAAACAAAAAAGGCAGGACTCTGTAGCGCCATAGCATGCAAATGTGAAACATGAAAATTGAATTGCAATACTGCATTAGAAATATGAAAAATCGAGAAAGCTTAGCACAGAAATTGGCCAATTCATGTGTACCTGGAAACCACGTTAAGGCGTTTCTCTTTTCCAGGACCTAGAAATGCCTTTCCTCTTTTAGAATAAAGTCTTCATCTGTATGGGAACATAAATCCTCTCTTGACTAAAATCTATCTCTCTGTGGAGGGGTAGTGGTCCTGCTGGGATTAAAAACACCTGTGGCTAAAAGGCGGAGTGCTCAGTCAGAAGGCTAATGAATACAAATTTAAAAAAACTGACCGTCACATCCAAACATAGACTAAATGTGAACAGGTGCTAACCTAGAGTCACCAGCTCATATACACTGAAACATAAAGGAAGCACTCTGTAGCTCCATAGCATGCAAATATGAAATCTGAGAAGTGAATTGCAATACTGCATTAGAAATATGAAAAATCGAGAACGCTTAGTATATGGTTGGATGTGACGGTCAGTTTTTTAAAATTTGTATTCATTAGCCTTCTGACTGAGCACTCCGCCTTTTAGCCACAGGTGTTTTTAATCCCATCAGGACCACTACCCCTCCACAGAGAGATAGATTTTAGTCTAAGAGAGGATTTATGTTCCCATACAGATGAAGACTTTATTCTAAGAGAGGAAAGGCATTGCTAGGTCCTGGAAAAGAGAAACGCCTTAACGTGGTTTCCAGGTACACATGTATTGGCCAATTTATGCACTAAGCTTTCTCGATTTTTCATATTTCTAATGCAGTATTGCAATTCAATTTTAATATTTCATATTTACGTGCTATGGCGCTACAGATTGCTGCCTTTTTTGTTTGAGCAATCATCAACATAAACAGAAATATACACTCGAAATCATCACTCTGTAATGACGCTATATAATATGAGTTTCACTTTTTGTATTGAAGAACTGAAATAAATTAACTTTTTGATGCTATTCTAATTTAGTGAGATGCACTTGTAAATATGAGTGTTAGATTCATGCCATGATTAACTGCAAGGCACTTTGAAGAAAATGCACTTGGAATAAAATGTGCACAAATGCCCCCTACAGTGTCCCTATCTGTTGCTTAGTGACGTGAAACTATGCTTTGCATTCGCCATTCTATCATGTTTCCAAAAATGACTTTTTTTATCTATTATATTGACGCAGTTCATAAAACCTCACTGTGACGCGAGTCACTATCTATATATATATATGAGGCATCGTGATTACTCGCTAATCCCGCCCCCTGCACAGTAGCTCCGCCCCCCACCACTTCACCACACACAATCCCGCCCCCCACCCCATTACCACACACAATCCACACCACATCACCACACACAATCCCGCCCCCCAAAAATCCCGCCCCCCCACCACATCACCACACATAATCCCGCCCCCCCACCACATCACCACACATAATCCCGCCCCCCAACATATCACCACACAATCCAGCCCCCCAACACATCGCCACATATAAAACCCCACCCCCACCCCATTACCACACATAATCCCGCCCCCCACCACATCACCACACACAACCCCGCCCCCCACCACATCACCACACATAACCCCGCCACCCCACCACATTACTACACATAATCCCGCCCCCCCACCACATTACCACAGATAATCCTGCCCCCACCACATTACCACACATAATCCCGCCCCCCACCACATTACCACTGATTTATCCCGCCCGCCACCTCATTACCACACATAATCCTGCCCCCACCACATTACCACTGATAATCCTGCCCCCCACCACATTACCACACAGTCCCGCCCCCCACCACATAATCCCACCCCCCACCACATTACCACACATAATCCTGCCCCCCCACCACATTACCACACATAATCCCGCCCCCACCACATTACCACTGATAATCCCACCCCCCCACCACATTACCACACATAATCCCGCCCCCCACCACATTACCACACATAATCCTACCCCCACCACATTACCACACATAATCCTGCGCCCCCACCACATTACCACACATAATCCTGCCCCCACCACATTACCACAGATAATCCCGCCCCCACCACATCACCACACATAATCCCGCCACCCCACCACATTACTACACATAATCCCACCCCCACCATATTACCACAGATAATCCCGCCCCCACCACATTACCACACACAATCCCACCCCCCACCACAGTACCACACATAATCCCGCCCCCCACCACATTACCACAGATAATCCTACCCCCAACACATTACGACACATAATCCCACCACCCCACCACATTACTACACATAATCCCACCCCCCACCACATTACCACAGATAATCCCGCCCCCCAACACATTACCACACACAATCCCGCCCCCACCGCATTACCACACATAATCCCGCCCCCCACCCCATCACCACACATAATCCCGCCCCCCACTCCATCACCACACATAATCCCGCCCCCCACCCCATCACCACACATAATCCCGCCCCCACCCCATCACCACACATAATCCCACCCCCCCACCACATCACCACACATAATTCCACCACATCACCACACATAATCCCGCCCCGCCACCACATTACTACACATAATCCCGCCCCCCACCACATTACCACACATAATCCCGCCCCCACCACATTACCACACATAATCCCGCCCCCACCACATTACCACACATAATCCCGCCCCCACCACATCACCACACGTAATCCTGCTCCCCTCATCACCACACAATCCCGCACCCCCACCAGACCATCACACATAATCCCACCCCCCACCACATTATCACAGAGAATCCTGACCACCACATTACCACACATAATCCCGCCCCCCCACCGCATCACCACACATAATCCCGCCACCCCACCACATTACTACACATAATCCCACCCCCCCACCATATTATCACAGATAATCCCCCCCCACATTACCACACATAATCCTGTCCCCCACCACATTACCACACATAATCCCGCCCCCCACCACATTACCACACATATTCCCGTTCCCCACTACATTACCACACATAATCCCTCCCCCACCACATTACTACAGGTTATCCCGCCCCCCAACACATTACCACACATAATCCCGCCCCCACCACATTACCACAAATAATCCCGCTCCCCACCACATTACCACACATAATCCCGCCACCCACCACATTACCACACAGTCCCGACTCCCGCCCCCACCACATTACCACACATAATCCCGCGCCCCCACCACATTACCACACATAATCCCACCCCCCCAGCACATCACACATAATCCCGCCCCCCCAGCACATCACACATAATCCCGCCCCCCACCACATTACTGCACCTAATCCCACCCCCCACCACATTACCACACATAATCCCGCCCCCCCACCCCATTACCACACACAATCATGCCCCCCCACCCCATTACCACACATAATCCTGCCCCCCACCACATTACCACACACAATCCCGCCCCCACCACATCACCACACATAATCCCGCCCCCAACCCCATTACCACACACAATCCCGCACCCCACCCTATTACCACACATAATCCCACCCCCCACCCTATTACCACACATATTCCCGCCCCCCACCCTATTACCACACATATTCCCGCCCCCAACACATCACACTATTGTTATTAACTTCATTTTAAGTTAATTTACCACCTGCGTAAGCGCTATTGAATGTTGTCATTATTTACTTTAGTTTAATCACCAGCAGCGTTAATTAGATGGCAATGAGGGTGCCGAGCGTTAGTTGGCTGGAAACATCTAGTAGTAATATAATACTACTTACTGGATAAGTAAAGGGAGGTCAAACGATCCAAGGTCAGGTCCAGGAAATGGCGCAGTTCAACAGGGGGTAGTCAGAGACCAAATCCAATTCACTAGCCAGGGTCAGGAAAACCAAAAAGGCAAATATAGTTTACAGGGTGCAGGCAAAAGAGAAGTCAGGTCACAAGCAAAGAATCAATTCCAGGAAGGGATTAAAGTCAGGCGCAGAGCACAGAGAGAGATCAGACTTACACAGGCAGCAGCAAGTGCACAATTGACACAGAGTGAAGGAGCTAGCATGCTTAAGTAGAAGACTAATCAAGGAAAGTGAACAAATGATCCAGCACAACCCCTACACAAAATAACATCAGACAGGAACAGAGCAGAGATCGTGACAGCACCCCCTCTTCAAGGGGGGCCACCAGACCCCCAGGTTTCCCAGGAAACCTCTGATGAAAGGCCTAGACCAACCAATCAGCCCTTACAGAATGAGCTGGAGCCCAGGACCTTTCCTCAGGTCCATACCTGTTATGGACTGGTAATTTAGGAGCGACATGCGACTAGCTCTGGGCAGGTGGTAACTATACAGACTGCAGTTCCTGATCTTAACACAACACTAGCAGTAGCCGTGGAATGTTCCTGTCACTCCCTGGACATCTCGTCACAGCCGGAGAACTAGCTACCCCTAACGGTAGAAAACGGAAAGCTATCTTGCCTCAGAGAAAATCCCCAAAGGAAAGGACAGCCCCCCACAAATATTGGCTGTGAGAGGAGAAGGAAATGACATACGTAGTATGAAACAAGATTAAGCAAAGGAGGCCAATTCTAGCTAGATAGACAGTAAGGAAAGAAACACTGTGCGGTCAGTAATAAAAACTAGAAAAAGTCCACCGCAGAGATATGCAAAAATCTCCACACCTGACTAAAGGTGTGGAGGGCAAAATCTGCAGCCCAGAGCTTCCAGCTTAGCTAAATAGATCCATGCTACTAAGCTGGACAAATGAACAAAACATAAATGTGCTGAAAAATAAGTCCACAACAAGTGGACCGCAAAAGGACAAGCAAGGACTTATCTTTGCTGAACAGATCAGAGAGTCAGGGAAATCCAAGAGCCGTGCCTCCAGGCAGGAACAATTGACAACTGGCATTGATTGAGGAATAAAGCCAGACTAAAATAGCCGAGCCGAAAGAAGATCAGTAGAAGCAGCTGCTAATGCTAAATCCAAGAAGCAGCTATACCACTCAAAACCACAGGAGGGAGCCCAAGAGCAGAATTCACAAAAGTGCTACTTACAACCACCGGAGGGAGCCCAAGAGCGGAATTCACAACACACACCCCTTCCAATGTACCAGATATTGAAGGGAATTATGGACCATTCGGGAATCAATAATCCTTTGTACCTCATATTCCAAGCTTCCCTCAATAGACACTAGAGGAGTGGGGGGAGGAAGACAGAATGGGGGAATAAACTCCTTCAACAATGACTTGTGGAACACATTAGGAATACGGATAGACTGAAAGAGCTTTAACCGGAAGGCAACTGGATTGACCACCTCCAGAATTTCATACGGACCTATGAATCTTGGTCCCAACTTCAACGAGGGCAATTTCAATCTAATATTCTTAGAGGATAACCATACCTTATCTCCCACTTGAAAGGCGACCCCTGAAGAGCGCCTCCTATCGGCCTTCTGCCGATGCTGAGCCACCCCAATGTTCTTTTTAACCCTCCTCCAGACATTCCCCAGCTCTTGAATGGTGACATCCACCCCATGACACCCAGAACTTATCCTGGAGAACTCACCAAAATGAGGATGAAACTCATAATTACAGAAAAACGACGAAGTCCCCGTTTACTGATTAACCCGACTGTTAAAAGCAAACTCAACCAGAGGAAGAAATGATGAATTCTCCTGCTGATCAGCGACAATACATCTTAAAATTTGCTCCAAAGACTGATTAGTCCTCTCCGTCTAATTGTTAGTTTCAGGGTGATAAGCAGAGAAAAAGGACAAATCAATCCCCAATCTTCTACAGAAAGCCCTCCAAAATCTAGAGACAAATTGTACACCCCTATCTGATAAAATATTTAGAGGAATCCCATGCAAATGTACCACATGAATAATAAACAGTTTGGAGATAGTTTCATTATTGGCTAACCCAGATAATGGGATGAAATGAACTTGTTTGCTGAAGTGATTGACTATCACCCAAATAGCAGTCATTCCCCCAGACAACAGTAAATCTGAAATTAAATCCATGGACAAATGAGCCCATGGTCTTTCTGGAATTGGAAAAGGAGCCAATTCCCCTGCCGGCTGGCAAAGCTGTACTTTAGCGAATGCAGACACAAAATCTCTAATATCCTTATGCATAGCGGACCACCAAAAGAGTCTAGCAACTGTCATCTGGGCGGCAGTGACCTCAGGATGACCACTCAACACAGAATCATGGAATTCTTCCAAAAGGCGTAATCTGAGATACACAGGAACAAATAGCTTGCATTCAGGGGTATTGGAAGGAGCCAAGCATTGAACAGTACGGATTTCAGCTTCCAGCTCCAAGGAAACCATGGCCACAACGATACCCTGAGGAAGAAATGGAGGAAGGAGGTTCTGGAGGAGACACATAATCAAGACTACGAGACAGGGCATCCGCCCTCACATTCTTAGACCCTGGTCTGAACGTAATAGAAAATTTAAATTGTGAAAAAAATAAAGACCATCGGGCCTGTCTAGGTGTCAACCGCTTGGCAGATTCTATATAATCTAGATTTTTGTCATCTGTCACCACGGTGACTGGATGAACAGCTCCCTCCAAAAAATGCCTCCACTCTTCAAAAGCCAACTTCACAGCAAGCAGCTCCCGATTACCCACATCATAGTTTCTTTCAGCAGGGAAAATTTTTAGAGAAGAAGGCGCATGGTCGCAGGTTAGGCTGCTTTCACACATCATTTTTTTGCTGTCAGGCTCAACCCTGCGAGTTTTGAAAAAAACTGATCTGTCGCAAATTGTGGAAAACTGATGCGACAGATCCGTTTTTTTGCCGGCGCCAAGGGTATGCTTCTGGAGAGAGACAGAAGAATGTAAAATGCTACTGCACATACCCTACGACACCATAGGCTTCCATTCTAGCAAATTCCGGATCCGTCGCTGTCCGTTTTTTCGGTGGAAAAAAAAAGGTTCCTCTGTGCTTTGTCTCCGGCTGCCGGACCAACAATTTTCGACGGGTCCGGCGAACGACGGATGAAATGTGAGGCCATCCGTCACTAATACAGGTCAATGAGAGATTTTTCAAAATTCGCCAACGAGTGAGGCTTAACGATCTGATAAAATCCTTTAATACATTTTCTATAATAATTTGCGAACCCTAAAAAGCACTGCAGAGCCTTCAGGTCGCTGGGTTGAACCCAATCAATGATGGCCTGAACTTTCCCAGGATCCTTCTTAAACCCAGAGGCAGACACAATAAAACCCAAGAATATTTCTTGCACAGAAAAGGTACGTTTTTCAATTTTAGCAAACAAACAATTATCTCTCAACCTTTGCAGAACCAAACGGACCTGTTTATAATGTGAATCAAGGTCAGGTGAGAAAATTAGAATATCATCCAAATAAACAACAATAAATCTCTCAATATAATGAGAAAAAATATCATTCATAAAATTTTGAAAAACCACTGGTGCATTCGTTAGACCAAAAGGCATGACTAGATTTGCAATGAGACCTTCAGATGTTAAAAATGCTGTCTTTCACTCATCACCATCACGAATCCGTATCAGATTATATGCCCCTCTGAGATCCAGTTTGGAAAACCATTTGGCCACGGAAAGCTGATTATATTGATCGGGGATAAGTGGAAGCAGATATGTATTTTTAACTGTTATTTTGTTTAATTCTCGGAAATCGAGGCAGGGACGGAGACCTCCATCTTTTTAACAAAAAAGACTCTGGCAGCTACCGGCAATGAGAAAAGGCGAATATGACCTTTTTGTAAACTGTCGTTAATGTAAATTTTCATGGCTGACCGCTCAGGGCCAGACAGGTTATACAGACGAGCAGAAGATGAAGAGAAAATGTAAATGTTCCAGCTCCTTAAAATTGGAAATTCTTTATTAATCCATATAAACTTTAATTATGATCAAAAATCCTTGCATGTACAGGATGCAAACATGTGGAAGAAACGCGACGCGTTTCGATCTATAGAGATCTTAATCATAGCTTGCTACCTGTCAACAATGGCGTTCTTTAAATAGTAAAGAAAAAAAGAAAAAGTTGAATGGCACAAAGACAAAAAAATCGACTTACTGGTGGAGATGATGGTCTCTGAATTAACGACACCCTTCACGGTATATTCACGGTGTGTGGAGGTGCTTGCTGAAAAACACGTGTGAAGTAATCCAGAAATAAGAAGAAAACAGCCGCACAACTCAAACCTTCCGTGAAATAAAAAACCTTTGTCCTTTATTTCATTTGCACAATGTGGACAAGGTTATTAGGGATAGACTTTAGCAGAACATGCAGAAAAAACAAAAGAGGACTGTTATGGTCTGGTGATTAAGGAGCGACATGCGACTAGCTCTGGGCAGGTGGTAACTATACCAACCGCAGTTCCTGATCTTAACACAGACACTAGCAGGAGCCGTGGGATGTTCCTGTCACTCCCTGGACACCTCGTCACAGCCGGAGATCTAGCTACCCCTAAAGGTAGAAGCAGGAAAGCTATCTTGCCTCAGAGAAAATCCCCAAAGGATAGGACAGCCCCCCACAAATATTGGCTGTGAGAGGAGAAGGAAATGACATACGTAGTATGAAACAAGATTTAGCAAAGGAGGCCACTACTAGCTGGAAAGAATTTGTACAGGACAGAACACTGTGCGGTCAGTAATAAAAACTAGAAAAAGTCCACCGCAGAGAAATGCAAAAATCTCCACACCTGACTAAAGGTGTGGAGGGCAAACTCTGCTGCCCAGAGCTTCCAGCTTAGCTGACTAGATACATACTGATAAGCTGGACAAATGAGCAAAACATAGAAAGTGCTAAGCAACAAAGTCCACAACAAGTGAACTGCAAAAAGACAAGCAAGGACTTAGCTTTGCTGAAATGGTCAGAGTGACAGGGAAATCCTCAGAGAGCCATGACTCCAAGCTCAACAATTGACAACTGGCATTGAATTAGGGAAAAGGCCAGACTAATATAGCAGAGCCAGAAAGACGATCAGTGAAAACAGCTGCTGAAGCTAAATCCAAGAAGCAGCCATACCACTCAAAACCACAGGAGGGAGCCCAAGAGCAGAACTCACAAAAATGCTACTTATAACCACCGGAGGGAGCCCAAGAGCGGAATTCACAACAGTACCCCCCCTTGAGGAGGGGTCACCGAACCCTCACCAGAGCCCCCAGGCCGATCAGGACGAGCCAAATGGAAGGCATGAACCAAATCGGCGGCATGGACATCGGAGGCAACCACCCAAGAATTATCCTCCTGGCCATAACCCTTCCACTTGACAAGATACTGAAGCCTCCGCCTCGAAAAACGAGAATCCAAAATTTTCTCAACCACATATTCCAACTCCCCCTCAACCAACACCGGGGCAGGAGGATCAACAGATGGAACAACGGGTACCACATATCTCCGCAACAAAGATCTATGGAAAACATTGTGGATGGCAAAAGAGGCTGGAAGGGCCAAACGAAAAGACACTGGATTGATAATCTCAGAAATCTTATAAGGACCAATAAACCGAGGCTTGAACTTAGGGGAAGAAACCTTCAAAGGAACATGACGAGAGGATAACCAGACCAAATCCCCCACACGAAGCCGAGGACCAACACACCGACGGCGGTTAGCAAAACGCTGAGCCTTTTCCTGAGACAATGTCAAATTGTCTACCACATGAGTCCAAATCTGCTGCAACCTGTCCATCACAGAATCCACACCAGGACAATCAGAAGGCTCAACCTGCCCTGAAGAAAAACGAGGATGGAAACCAAAATTACAAAA
Organism: Ranitomeya variabilis; assembly: GCF_051348905.1. Classification (NCBI taxonomy): domain Eukaryota; kingdom Metazoa; phylum Chordata; class Amphibia; order Anura; family Dendrobatidae; genus Ranitomeya; species Ranitomeya variabilis. The sequence goes on along the minus strand of NC_135233.1, from coordinate 183,222,835 downwards.
GAAAGGCTGTTGTGAAATTGGATTTTGGGCTCCCCCGGTGGCCACTGGTGGAATTGAACTTGTGTGCATCATCTCCTCTGTTCACCTGTTCCCATCAGGATGTGGGAGTCGCTATTTAACCTTGCTCCTCTGTCACTTCCATGCCGGTCAACATTGTAATCAGAAGCCTTTCTGTGCATGTTCCTGCTGCTAGACAACTCCCAGCTAAGTTGGACTTTAGTCCTCGTTTGTTTTTGCATTTTGTTCCAGTTCACAGCTGTAGTTTCGTTTCTGTGTCTGGAAAGCTCTTGTGATCTGAAATTGCCACTCTGATGTTATGAGTTAATACTAGAGTCTTAAAGTAATTTCAGGATGGTATTTTGATAGGGTTTTCAGCTGACCATGAAAGTGCCCTTTCTGTCTTCCTGCTATCTAGTAAGCGGACCTCAATTTTGCTAAACCTATTTTCATACTACGTTTGTCATTTCATCTAAAATCACCGCCAATATATGTGGGGGCCTCTGTCTGCCTATCGGGGAAATTTCTCTAGAGGTGAGCCAGGACTATATTTTCCTCTGCCAGGATTAGTTAGTCCTCCGGCCGGCGCTGGGCGTCTAGGGATAAAAAACGTAGGCTACGCTACCCGGCTACTGTTAGTTGTGCGGCAGGTTTAGTTCATGGTCAGTTTAGTTTCCATCCTTCCAAGAGCTAGTACTTATGTTTGCTGGGCTATGTTCTCTTGCCATTGAGAACCATAACAGTTTGACCGGCCCTAAAGGGGTTAAATTAATTGACAGAGAAAGGAGAGAAAAGAGAAGTCTGCTGAAGATTTTTTTTTTTTTCCCTTCCCTTCAGTTCTGAGTGTGCTTGTAATTGAATCTCTTGCAAGTCTGCCTATATTGCAGCCTTTCTCTCTCTCTCTCTCCTTCTAATCCTGGAATGGCTCTGTGTTCACCTGTTTAAAATGGATATTCAGAGTTTAGCTGCAGGTTTGAATAATCTTACCACGAAAGTTCAAAATTTACAAGATTTTGTTGTTCATGTTCCTATATCTGAACCTAGAATTCCTTTGCCTGAATTTTTCTCGGGGAATAGATCTTGCTTTCAAAATTTCAAAAATAATTGCAAGTTGTTTTTGTCCCTGAAATCTCGCTCTGCTGGAGATCCTGCTCAGCAGGTCAGGATTGTGATTTCCTTGCTCCGGGGCGACCCTCAGGATTGGGCTTTTGCATTGGCTCCAGGGGATCCTGCGTTGCTCAATGTGGATGCGTTTTTTCTGGCCTTGGGGTTGCTTTATGAGGAACCTCAGTTAGAGCTTCAGGCGGAAAAGGCCTTGATGTCCCTATCTCAGGGGCAAGACGAAGCTGAAATATACTGCCAGAAATTCCGTAAATGGGCTGTGCTTACTCAGTGGAATGAGTGCGCCCTGGCGGCGAATTTCAGAGAGGGTCTCTCTGATGCCATTAAGGATGTTATGGTGGGGTTCCCTGTGCCTGCGGGTCTGAATGAGTCCATGACAATGGCTATCCAGATCGATAGGCGTCTGCGGGAGCGCAAACCTGTGCACCATTTGGCGGTGTCTACTGAGAAGACGCCAGAGAATATGCAATGTGATAGAATTCTGTCCAGAAGTGAACCGCAGAATTTAAGACGAAAAAATGGGTTGTGCTTCTATTGCGGTGATTCAACTCATGTTATATCGGCATGCTCTAAGCGTACTAAGAAGCTTGATAAGTCTGTTTCAATTGGCACTTTACAGTCTAAGTTTATTCTATCTGTGACCTTGATTTGTTCTTTATCATCTATTACCGCGGATGCCTATGTCGACTCTGGCGCCGCTTTGAGTCTTATGGATTGGTCCTTTGCCAAACGCTGTGGGTATGATTTGGAGCCTCTTGAAACTCCTATACCCCTGAAGGGGATTGACTCCACCCCATTGGCTAGTAATAAACCACAATACTGGACACAAGTAACTATGCGGATTAATCCGGATCATCAGGAGATTATTCGCTTTCTTGTGCTGTATAACCTACATGATGTGTTGGTGCTTGGATTGCCATGGCTGCAATCTCATAACCCAGTCCTTGACTGGAAAGCTATGTCTGTGTTAAGCTGGGGATGTAAGGGGACGCATGGGGACGTACCTGTGGTTTCCATTTCATCATCTATTCCCTCTGAGATTCCTGAATTCTTGACTGAATATCGTGACGTTTTTGAAGAACCTAAGCTTGGTTCATTACCTCCGCACCGGGAGTGCGATTGTGCCATAGATTTGATTCCGGGTAGTAAATACCCTAAGGGTCGTTTATTTAATCTGTCTGTGCCTGAACATGCTGCTATGCGAGAATATATAAAGGAGTCCTTGGAAAAGCATATTCGTCCTTCGTCATCTCCCTTAGGAGCCGGTTTTTTCTTTGTGGCTAAGAAAGATGGCTCTTTGAGACCGTGTATTGATTATCGGCTTTTGAATAAAATCACGGTTAAATATCAATATCCGTTGCCACTGCTGACTGATTTGTTTGCTCGCATAAAGGGGGCCAAGTGGTTCTCTAAGATAGATCTCCGTGGGGCGTATAATTTGGTGCGAATTAAGCAGGGGGATGAGTGGAAGACCGCATTTAATACGCCCGAGGGCCACTTTGAGTATTTGGTGATGCCTTTTGGTCTTTCAAATGCCCCTTCAGTCTTTCAGTCCTTTATGCATGACATTTTCCGTGATTATTTGGATAAATTTATGATTGTGTATCTGGATGATATTTTGATTTTTTCGGATGACTGGGACTCTCATGTCCAGCAGGTCAGGAGGGTTTTTCAGGTTTTGCGGTCTAATTCCTTGTGTGTGAAGGGTTCTAAGTGCGTTTTTGGGGTTCAAAAGATTTCCTTTTTGGGATATATTTTTTCCCCCTCTTCCATCGAGATGGATCCTGTCAAGGTTCAGGCTATTTGTGATTGGACGCAACCCTCTTCTCTTAAGAGTCTTCAGAAATTTTTGGGCTTTGCTAACTTTTATCGTCGATTTATTGCTGGTTTTTCTGATGTTGTTAAACCATTGACTGATTTGACTAAGAAGGGTGCTGATGTTGCTGATTGGTCCCCTGCGGCTGTGTAGGCCTTTCGGGAGCTTAAGCGCCGCTTTTCTTCCGCCCCTGTGTTGCGTCAGCCTGATGTTGCTCTTCCTTTTCAGGTTGAGGTCGACGCTTCTGAAATCGGAGCTGGGGCAGTTTTGTCGCAGAGAAGTTCCGATTGTTCCGTGATGAGACCTTGTGCCTTTTTCTCGCGTAAATTTTCGCCCGCCGAGCGGAATTATGATGTTGGGAATCGGGAGCTTTTGGCCATGAAGTGGGCTTTTGAGGAGTGGCGTCATTGGCTTGAGGGGGCTAGACATCAGGTGGTGGTATTGACTGACCACAAAAATCTAATTTATCTTGAGTCCGCCAGACGCCTGAATCCTAGACAGGCGCGCTGGTCGTTGTTTTTCTCTCGGTTTAATTTTGTGGTGTCCTACCTGCCGGGTTCTAAGAATGTTAAGGCGGATGCCCTTTCTAGGAGTTTTGAGCCTGACTCCCCTGGTAACTCTGAACCTACAGGTATCCTTAAGGATGGAGTGATATTGTCTGCCGTTTCTCCAGACCTGCGGCGGGCCTTGCAGGAGTTTCAGGCGGATAGACCTGATCGTTGCCCACCTGGTAGACTGTTTGTTCCTGATGATTGGACCAGTAAAGTCATTTCTGAGGTTCATTCTTCTGCGTTGACAGGTCATCCTGGAATCTTTGGTACCAGGGATTTGGTGGCAAGGTCCTTCTGGTGGCCTTCCCTGTCTCGAGATGTGCGAGGCTTTGTGCAGTCTTGTGACGTTTGTGCTCGGGCCAAGCCTTGTTGTTCTCGGGCTAGTGGATTGTTGTTGCCCTTGCCTATCCCGAAGAGGCCCTGGACGCACATCTCGATGGATTTTATTTCGGATCTTCCTGTTTCTCAGAAGATGTCTGTCATCTGGGTGGTGTGTGACCGTTTCTCTAAGATGGTCCATTTGGTTCCCCTGCCTAAGTTGCCTTCTTCTTCCGAGTTGGTTCCTCTGTTTTTTCAAAATGTGGTCCGTTTGCATGGTATTCCGGAGAATATCATTTCTGACAGAGGAACCCAATTCGTGTCTAGATTTTGGCGAGCATTCTGTGCTAGGATGGGCATAGATTTGTCTTTCTCGTCTGCTTTCCATCCTCAGACTAATGGCCAGACCGAGCGGACGAATCAGACCTTGGAGACATATTTGAGGTGTTTTGTGTCTGCAGATCAGGATGATTGGGTTGCTTTTTTGCCTTTAGCGGAGTTTGCCCTCAATAATCGGGCCAGCTCTGCCACCTTGGTGTCTCCTTTTTTCTGTAATTCGGGGTTTCATCCTCGATTTTCCTCCGGTCAGGTGGAATCTTCGGATTGTCCTGGAGTGGATGCTGTGGTGGAGAGGTTGCATCAGATTTGGGGGCAGGTGGTGGACAATTTGAAGTTGTCCCAGGAGAAGACTCAGCTTTTTGCCAACCGCCGGCGTCGGGTTGGTCCTCGGCTTTGTGTCGGGGACTTGGTGTGGTTGTCTTCTCGTTTTGTCCCTATGAGGGTTTCTTCTCCTAAGTTTAAGCCTCGGTTCATCGGCCCGTACAAGATATTGGAGATTCTTAACCCTGTGTCCTTCCGTTTGGACCTCCCTGCATCTTTTTCTATTCATAATGTTTTTCATCGGTCATTATTGCGCAGGTATGAGGTACCGGTTGTGCCTTCCGTTGAGCCTCCTGCTCCGGTGTTGGTTGAGGGCGAGTTGGAGTACGTTGTGGAAAAAATCTTGGACTCCCGTGTTTCCAGACGGAAACTCCAGTATCTGGTCAAATGGAAGGGATACGGTCAGGAGGATAATTCTTGGGTGACTGCCTCTGATGTTCATGCCTCCGATCTGGTCCGTGCATTTCATAGGGCTCATCCTGATCGCCCTGGTGGTTCTGGTGAGGGTTCGGTGCCCCCTCCTTGAGGGGGGGGGTACTGTTGTGAAATTGGATTTTGGGCTCCCCCGGTGGCCACTGGTGGAATTGAACTTGTGTGCATCATCTCCTCTGTTCACCTGTTCCCATCAGGATGTGGGAGTCGCTATTTAACCTTGCTCCTCTGTCACTTCCATGCCGGTCAACATTGTAATCAGAAGCCTTTCTGTGCATGTTCCTGCTGCTAGACAACTCCTAGCTAAGTTGGACTTTAGTCCTCGTTTGTTTTTGCATTTTGTTCCAGTTCACAGCTGTAGTTTCGTTTCTGTGTCTGGAAAGCTCTTGTGATCTGAAATTGCCACTCTGATGTTATGAGTTAATACTAGAGTCTTAAAGTAATTTCAGGATGGTATTTTGATAGGGTTTTCAGCTGACCATGAAAGTGCCCTTTCTGTCTTCCTGCTATCTAGTAAGCGGACCTCAATTTTGCTAAACCTATTTTCATACTACGTTTGTCATTTCATCTAAAATCACCGCCAATATATGTGGGGGCCTCTGTCTGCCTATCGGGGAAATTTCTCTAGAGGTGAGCCAGGACTATATTTTCCTCTGCCAGGATTAGTTAGTCCTCCGGCCGGCGCTGGGCGTCTAGGGATAAAAAACGTAGGCTACGCTACCCGGCTACTGTTAGTTGTGCGGCAGGTTTAGTTCATGGTCAGTTTAGTTTCCATCCTTCCAAGAGCTAGTACTTATGTTTGCTGGGCTATGTTCTCTTGCCATTGAGAACCATAACAAAAGGCGAAACCAAAGTAGCCGAACTGGCCCGATTATTAAGGGCAAACTCGGCCAACGGCAAGAAAGCCACCCAATCATCCTGATCAGCGGACACAAAGCATCTCAAATAGGTTTCCAAGGTTTGGTTAGTTCGCTCAGTTTGGCCATTTGTCTGAGGATGGAACGGCGAAGAAAAAGACAAATTAATGCCCATCTTAGCACAAAAGGCCCGCCAAAACCTGGAAACAAACTGGGAACCTCTGTCAGACACAATATTCTCTGGAATGCCATGCAAACGAACCACATGCTGAAAAAATAATGGAACCAAATCAGAGGAGGAAGGCAATCTAGGCAAAGGTACCAAATGGACCATTTTAGAGAACCGGTCACAAACCACCCAGATAACAGACATCCTCTGGGACACAGGTAGATCCGAAATAAAATCCATGGAAATATGCGTCCAAGGCCTCTCCAGGACAGGCAAAGGCAAAAGCAACCCACTAGCGCGGGAACAGCAAGGCTTAGCCCGGGCACAAGTCCCACAGGACTGCACAAAAGAACGCACATCCCGCGACAAGGAAGGCCACCAAAAGGACCTAGCAACCAAATCTCTGGTACCAAAAATCCCAGGATGACCGGCCAACACAACAATGGACCTCAGAAATTACCTTACTTGTCCATCTATCAGGAACAAACAGCTTCCCCACAGGACAGCGGTCAGGTTTATCAGCCTGAAATTCCTGAAGCGCCCGCCGCAAATCAGGGGAGATGGCAGACAGAATCACCCCTTCCCTAAGAATACCAACCGGCTCAAGGACTCCAGGAGAATCAGGCAAAAAACTCCTAGAGAGGGCATCCGCCTTAACATTCTTAGATCCTGGAAGATATGAGACCACAAAATCAAAACGGGAGAAAAACAGGGACCATCGAGCCTGTCTAGGGTTCAGCCTCTTGGCCGACTCGAGGTAAATCAGATTCTTAAGATCGGTCAAGACCACAATGCGGTGCTTGGCTCCCTCAAGCCAATGTCGCCACTCCTCAAATGCCCACTTCATAGCCAACAACTCCCGATTGCCGACATCATAATTGCGTTCCGCAGGCGAAAACTTTCGGGAAAGGAAGGCACATGGCTTCATCAAGGAACCATCAGAATTCCTCTGTGACAAAAAGGCCCCTGCCCCAATCTCAGAAGCGTCAACCTCAACCTGAAAAGGAAGAGAAACATCCGGCTGATGCAAGACAGGGGCAGAAGTAAATCGGCGTTTAAGCTCCTGAAAGGCCTCAACAGCCTCAGAGGACCACTTAGTCACATCAGCGCCTTTCTTCGTCAAATCGGTCAGAGGTTTAACCACACTAGAGAAGTTGGCAATGAAACGGCGATAAAAATTAGCAAAGCCCAAAAATTTCTGAAGGCTCTTCACAGATGTGGGTTGAATCCAGTCATTAATGGCCTGAACCTTAACAGGATCCATTTCTATAGACGAATGAGAAAAAATAAACCCCAAAAAAGAGACCTTCTGAACTCCAAATAGGCACTTAGACCCTTTCACAAATAAAGCATTATCACGAAGGATCTGGAATACCATCCTGACCTGTTTCACATGAGACTCCCAATCATTGGAAAAAATCAAAATATCATCCAAATACACAATCAAGAATTTGTCAAGATAATTGCGGAAAATGTCATGCATAAAGGACTGAAATACAGAAGGAGCATTAGAAAGCCCGAAAGGCATCACCAGGTATTCAAAATGGCCTTCGGGCGTATTAAATGCAGTTTTCCATTCGTCACCCTGTTTAATACGAACAAGATTATATGCCCCTCGAAGGTCAATCTTGGTAAACCAACTAGCCCCCTTAATCCGAGCAAACAAATCAGAGAGCAAAGGTAAAGGGTATTGGAATTTGACCGTGATCTTATTAAGAAGGCGATAATCAATACAGGGTCTCAAGGAGCCATCCTTCTTGGCAACAAAAAAGAATCCCGCTCCCAATGGTGACGAAGATGGCCGAATATGCCCCTTCTCTAAAGACGCCTTTACATAGCTCCGCATGGCGGTATGTTCAGGCACAGACCGGTTGAAAAGTCGGCCCTTAGGGAACTTACAGCCAGGAATCAAGTCAATAGCACAATCACAGTCCCTATGTGGAGGAAGGGAACTGGACTTGGGCTCATCAAATACATCCTGGAAATCTGACAAAAATTCAGGAACATCAGAAGAGGGGGAAGAGGAAATTGACATTAAAGGAACGTCACTATGTACCCCTTGACAACCCCAACTAGTCACAGACATTGACCTCCAATCCAGCACTGGATTGTGTACTTGTAACCATGGAAAACCCAGTACAACAACATCATGTAAATTATGCAACACCAGAAAACGGCTATCTTCCTGATGTGCTGGAGCCATCCACATAGTCAGCTGAGTCCAATACTGAGGTTTATTCTTGGCCAACGGTGTAGCATCAATACCCCTTAAGGGTATGGGACTCTGCAAAGGCTGCAAAGAAAAACCACAGCGCCTAGCGAATTCTAAGTCCATTAAGTTCAGAGCAGCGCCCGAATCCACAAATGCCATGACAGAAAAAGATGACAATGAGCAAATCAGGGTCACAGACAGGAGAAACTTAGGCTGCACAGTACTAATGGTAACAGATCTAGCGACCCTCTTAATACGCTTAGGGCAATCAGAGATAGCATGAGCAGAATCCCCACAGTAAAAACACAGCCCATTCTGACGTCTGTATCCGCTCTGTTCCGCTCTAGTCAAAATCCTATCACATTGCATGAGCTCAGGACTCTGCTCCGAGGACGGTGCCATATGGTGCACCACTTTGCGTTCGCGCAGGCGCCGATCAATCTGAATGGCCAGAGACATAGATTCGCTCAAACCAACAGGCGTGGGGAACCCCACCATAACATCTTTAAGGGCTTCAGAAAGACCCTTTCTGAAAATTGCTGCCAGAGCGTCCTCATTCCATTTAGTGAGCACAGACCATTTTCTAAATTTCTGGCAGTATAATTCTGCCGCTTCCTGACCCTGACACAGGGCCAACAGTGTTTTCTCAGCATGCTCTACAGAGTTAGGTTCGTCATACAATAATCCAAGCGATTGAAAAAATGCATCTACATTAAGCAATGCCGGATCCCCTGACTCAAGGGAGAATGCCCAGTCCTGAGGGTCACCACGCAGCAGAGAAATAACTATTTTTACTTGCTGAATGGGGTCACCAGAGGAACGGGGTTTCAGAGCAAAAAACAATTTGTAGTTATTTTTAAAGTTCACAAACTTAGATCTATCCCCGTAAAACAAATCTGGAGTAGGAATTCTAGGCTCTAAGGCTGGAGTCTGAACAACATAATCTTGGATAATCTGTACTCTTGCAGCAAGCTGATCCACACGAGAAAACAGACCCTGAACATCCATGTCCGCACCCAAATCCACCCAGAGATTAAGAGGAAGGAAAAAGAAAAAACAGACTAAAGAAAAAAAAAATGGCTCAGAACTCTTTTTCTTTTCCTTCTTTTGAGATGCATTCAGCTCATTTTTGGCCAGTTGTACTGTTATGGTCTGGTGATTAAGGAGCGACATGCGACTAGTTCTGGGCAGGTGGTAACTATACCGACCGCAGTTCCTGATCTTAACACAGACACTAGCAGGAGCCGTGGGATGTTCCTGTCACTCCCTGGACACCTCGTCACAGCCGGAGATCTAGCTACCCCTAAAGGTAGAAGCAGGAAAGCTATCTTGCCTCAGAGAAAATCCCCAAAGGATAGGACAGCCCCCCAAATATTGGCTGTGAGAGGAGAAGGAAATGACATACGTAGTATGAAACAAGATTTAGCAAAGGAGGCCACTACTAGCTAGAAAGAATTTGTACAGGACAGAACACTGTGCGGTCAGTAATAAAAACTAGAAAAAGTCCACCGCAGAGAAATGCAAAAATCTCCACACCTGACTAAAGGTGTGGAGGGCAAACTCTGCTGCCCAGAGCTTCCAGCTTAGCTGACTAGATACATACTGATAAGATGGACAAATGAGCAAAACATAGAAAGTGCTAAACAACAAAGTCCACAACAAGTGAACTGCAAAAAGACAAGCAAGGACTTAGCTTTGCTGAAATGGTCAGAGTGACAGGGAAATCCTCAGAGAGCCATGACTCCAAGCTCAACAATTGACAACTGGCATTGAATTAGGGAAAAGGCCAGACTAATATAGCAGAGCCAGAAAGACGATCAGTGAAAACAGCTGCTGAAGCTAAATCCAAGAAGCAGCCATACCACTCAAAACCACAGGAGGGAGCCCAAGAGCAGAACTCACAAAAATGCTACTTATAACCACCGGAGGGAGCCCAAGAGCGGAATTCACAACAGTACCCCCCCCTTGAGGAGGGGTCACCGAACCCTCACCAGAGCCCCCAGGCCGATCAGGACGAGCCAAATGGAAGGCACTAACCAAATCGGCGGCATGGACATCGGAGGCAACCACCCAAGAATTATCCTCCTGGCCATAACCCTTCCACTTGACAAGATACTGAAGCCTCCGCCTCGAAAAACGAGAATCCAAAATTTTCTCAACCACATATTCCAACTCCCCCTCAACCAACACCGGGGCAGGAGGATCAACAGATGGAACAACGGGTACCACATATCTCCGCAACAAAGATCTATGGAAAACATTGTGGATGGCAAAAGAGGCTGGAAGGGCCAAACGAAAAGACACTGGATTGATAATCTCAGAAATCTTATAAGGACCAATAAACCGAGGCTTGAACTTAGGGGAAGAAACCTTCAAAGGAACATGACGAGAGGATAACCAGACCAAATCCCCCACACGAAGCCGAGGACCAACACACCGACGGCGGTTAGCAAAACGCTGAGCCTTTTCCTGAGACAATGTCAAATTGTCTACCACATGAGTCCAAATCTGCTGCAACCTGTCCATCACAGAATCCACACCAGGACAATCAGAAGGCTCAACCTGCCCTGAAGAAAAACGAGGATGGAAACCAAAATTACAAAAGAAAGGCGAAACCAAAGTAGCCGAACTGGCCCGATTATTAAGGGCAAACTCGGCCAACGGCAAGAAAGCCACCCAATCATCCTGATCAGCAGACACAAAGCATCTCAAATAGGTTTCCAAGGTTTGGTTAGTTCGCTCAGTTTGGCCATTTGTCTGAGGATTGAACGCCGAAGACAAAGACAAATTAAGAGAGCCATGACTCCAAGCTCAACAATTGACAACTGGCATTGAATTAGGGAAAAGGCCAGACTAATATAGCAGAGCCAGAAAGACGATCAGTGAAAACAGCTGCTAAAGCTAAATCCAAGAAGCAGCCATACCACTCAAAACCACAGGAGGGAGCCCAAGAGCAGAACTCACAAAAATGTTACTTATAACCACCGGAGGGAGCCCAAGAGCGGAATTCACAACAGAGGACTACGGCCGTTTCGCGTCTTGCACGCTTCATCGGGTCCTATTTCTTTAAATAGTGTTCACTAGCCTATCGTACCAGCTTTACCAGTCACCTGATTTTTCTAAAGGTCCTGAGCATTATCACTGCCATTGGAAATGATTAATTACAGATTCATCTCAATAAAACATAAGAATATATACAACAAAACATTAAAACATTCAACAGTAATGATACATAATTTCGTTTTTCCTATTAAGACCATATGGAAATCTAGTTTTCAAATTATAAATCCAAAACAACTCTCTCGTCAGGAGGCGTCTTTTCACATCACCACCCCGATTGTGTTTTTTTGCTTGTTCGATACCTTGAATTGTCATTGCCGAAATATCTCCTCCATGGCAGGTAACAAAATGTTTAGCAACCATTGAGATGTTTTTATTATTAACATTAAAATTGCCTATGTCTCTTAAATGTTCAGATATTCTGGTTTTTAATTTTCTAGTGGTACATCCCACATACGATACTTGCCAATCTGTACAATTAATTTTGTATACTACATTTTTGGAGTGGCAATTAATAAATTTTTTGGTGTTATACATTTTGGATTTATCTGAATTACAAAATGTTTTACATAATTGACTAGATGCACACTTGCTACAGGCAGATGTACCGCACTTGAAAAAACCCTTACACTCTAACCATGTTTTTGATATAGGTTTGGATATAAATAAACCCGGAGATATTAGGTTTCCAAAAGTAGGGGCTCTCCTAGCAACTACATTGAATCCATCCCTCAATATATCTGAAAGCGTAGTGAAGAACAAGACGTGCACTCTCGCTAGTGCTGGTGCAGACTGAACATGGAGGGATACTCCAGACTGTAATCCTGTACAACAACAGTCGCACTCAATAAAGGAGTTTTTAGAATTTTCGTTAGTCAAAAAACGTGATTTCTTTATTGTGAACATTGTTCACAATAAAGAAATCACGTTTTTTGACTAACGAAAATTCTAAAAACTCCTTTATTGAGTGCGACTGTTGTTGTACAGGATTATATCTGAAAGCGTATCATCCTCATCTAATATTGTCAATCGCTTCTGAATATTAGTTTTTATGTGATTGAACTGAGGACTAGATTGTAAACAAACAAATGTTTTTTTCTTCCTTTTCTCCTTCGTTTGTCAGATAAATCTGGCACCAGTAAATTTTCTCTTTTTTTATTTTCCGCTATTCTTTGTGCTCTTTTTAAAGACCTTTTGGGATAACTGCGCTTACCCAGTCTCATCTCTAAATTACTAAATTCCTCATTCCGATCTGCTTCTCTACTGCAATTCCTCTTAAGCCTTGTATACTCCCCCACTGGTATCGATTTGAATGTGTGTTTCGGGTGGCTACTTTTAGCATGTAAGACAGTGTTCCCACTGATAGGTTTCACATGCGTTTTACTAATAATAATCTCATATTCAGTTCCACTAAATTCTAGATCCAAAGATGAAATTTGACATTTATCACTTTTGTGAGTGAATCTGATTCCGAAGTCATTCATATTGATATAATTAATGATTTTTGGTAAGGTAGATACATCACCCCCCCCCCCCCCCACTTATGAGGGTGTCATCTATGTATCTACCATACCAAATGAGATCATTGATGAAAGGGTTGTCTACAGAATAAATGAAATTTTGTTCCCAGTATGCCATCGATAAATTTGCCAAAGATGGAGAATATTTAGCCCCCATAGGGACGCCAGTTTTCTATGCATACACTGTGTTGTCAAAAGAAAAAATATTGTGTTTTAGGAGAAAAACCGTCATCTGCAATAAAAATCAATCAGATCTTGTGAATATTCACTAAAATTATTCAGATGGAATTGGAGAGCTCTCATAGCTAAATCATGCGGCATACATGTGTACAAAGACACAACATCACAACAAAGCCAGGAAAAGTTTTTCTGCCACTTTCTTTCGAGAAGGTTTTCCTGCAATTCAATCATTATTCAGGCTGGATGTGAACTGTGGTTTTATATTTCGTTTTCCTAATATTGGCCATGCTGCAATCTAACGATAGATCAGAAAAAGCTGCACAGGTGTTTGGAGGCATTGGGGGAAACACAACAGGCAATGTGGACTTTACAACACATGGTGGAAGCCGAGAGATTGGCTAAATTAGAACCAAAAATATGGTGGAATTACACAACATTGCAAAATTACTTGGCAAAGGAAATGATTCCAAGAGGTCTCAGAATAAAAAAAAGTATCGACGACCATGTATTCGGATGAATTTAAAAAAGAATGGAATCAAATTTTGACGAACTGTTCCCTGAATCTGATAAAACTGTTAATTAAGTTTGAGGAATTAAAACTTGTGGAAGTCCAAAAAAATGTAGAGGAAATAAATAGTACTTTGGAAGAATACAAAATCTTATCACATTATGAATCATCTTTATCCAGAATGAATGAAAATATCGGGATATTAGAAAGTGACATAAAGAGTCGAAAAAAGCGCAAATTTGATAGAGATCTGAATGATTATTCCACTGATAAAGTGTATGAGTGGGGACAGTGGGAAAAACCATATAAATCCCCAAGATCAATTCTAAAAAACAGCCAGGCTTATAGAAGACCAACAAACAGACCACAGGTGAGTTTCACATCATCAGACCCTGATTCTTCGGATACAAATGTCAGTGTATCAGACGTCTCTTTAGATGGCAATACGTTTGAAAATAGGAAAAGAAATTACAAGCTGCCAAAAAACGCAAGAGACGAGGCGGGAGGAAACCTAAGAAATCCACCTGGAGTAGTCACCCGATAGAAGAAAAAACACAAATAGCAACAGACTTTAATGTGGTAAATTTCTCCTCGCAATCGTTAACAAAGGATCAACATGATGTCTTGGCATTAGGTTTAAAGCTTGTACCGGACACAGACTTTAATCTATTCATGACTATTCTTGATATAAACAAATTTATACGCAATTTAACTATAAAAAAAACATTTTTTGATAGATGACAAAGAACCAGCTGTAGAGACAAGTGATAACAGCGCAAATGATTATGAAAATTTAGACTTTAAAGAACAAATGGCGCTGATGTGTCTACAAAGTTTATCTACTGATCGAGAAAAAGAAATAATACGAATGAATCAATCAGAGGAGTTTAAAACAAAAAATCCATACTTCTACCCCATACAAACCAGACTGTATGGACAAATTTCAAGAACTAATTGAAAAAGATCTGAAATATCTGAAATATGATCACAATTATAATACAAGAAGGAGAAAAAATAATAATCTTACATATAAGCAAAGGAAAGTCCTTCAGGAACTGAAAAAAATAAAAAATGTTGTGATCAAAAAAAGTAATAAGGGAAGCATGATAGTCATCCTGAATGAAAGTGATCATAAAGATAAAATATACAAACTTCTTTCTGATATTAAAATGTATGAGAAATTAAAAAGCAATCCCACAAAGGAGTACAAATCAAAAAATCAGTAAAGTCATTAATGAAGGTTTCAGCTTGGGAGTTTTGAACAAAAAGCAGGCGGAGTATCTATATGTTCCGTTCTCTACATTACCAATGCTATATGGACTACCCAAAGTTCACAAAGGAGATGGATTGCCGGCAATGAGACCAATAGAATCTGGTGTGGGATCAATGACTGAACATTTATGTGAATGGGTAGATTCGTTATTACAGCCGATGGTAGTCAAAATGCCGGGCTATATAAAGGATTCGAGAGAAGTGTTGAATACCTTCTCCAAAAAAAGTGCCAGAAAAACTTTTCCTGGCTTTGTTGTGATGTTGTGTCTTTGTACACATATATACTGCATGATTTAGCTATGTTAGCTCTCCAATTTCATCTGAATAATTTTAGTCAATATTCACAAGATCTGATTGATTTTTTGTTGCAGGTGACGGTTTTTCTCCTAAAACACAATATTTTTTCTTTTGACATCACAGTGTATGCGCAGAAAACTGGCGTACCTATGGGGGCTAAATATTCTCCGTCTTTGGCAAATTTAACAATGGCATATTGGGAACAAAATTTAATTTATTCTGTAGACAACCCTTTCATCAATGATCTCATTTGGTATGGTAGATACATAGATGACACCCTCATAATTTGGGGGAGGGTGATGTATCTACCATACCAAATTTCATTAATTATATCAATATGAATGACTTCGGAATCAGATTCACTCACAAAAGTGATAAATGTCAAATTTCATTTTTGGATCTAAAATTAAGTGGAACTGAAAATGAGATTATCATTAGTAAAACGCATGTGAAACCTATCAGTGCGAACACTGTCTTACATGCTAAAAATAGCCACCCGAAACGCACATTCAAACCAGTGGGGGAGTATACAAGGCTTAAGAGGAATTGCAGTAGAGAAGCAGATAGGAATGAGGAATTTAGTAATTAAGAGATGAGATTGGGTAAGCGCAGATATCCCAAAAGGTCTTTAAAAAGAGCACAAAGAATAGTGGGAAATAAAAAAAAAAAAAATTTACTGGTGCCAGATTTATCTGACAAACGAAGGAGAAAAGGAAGAAAAAAACATTTGTTTGTTTACAATTTAGTCCTCAGTTCAATCACATAAAAACTATTATTCAGAAGCGATTGACAATATTATATTGAGGATGATACGCTTTCAGATATATTGAGGGATGGAATCAATGTAGTTGCTAGGAGAGCCCCTACTTTTGGAAACATAATATCTCCGGGTTTATTTATATCCAAACCTATATCAAAAACATGGTTAGAGTGTAAGGGTTTTTTCAAGTGCGGTACATCTGCCTGTAGCAAGTGTGCATCTAGTCAATTATGTAAAACATTCTGTAATTCAGATAAATCCAAAATGTATAACACCAAAAAATTTATTAATTGCCACTCCAAAAATGTAGTATACAAAATTAATTGTACAGATTGCCAAGTATCGTATGTGGGATGTACCACTAGAAAATTAAACACGCTATCTTAACGTTTAACAGAAATAGGCAATTTTAGTGATAGTAATAAAAACATCTCAATGGTTGCTAAACATTTTGTTACCTGCCATGGAGGAGATATTTCGGCAATGACAATTCAAGGAATTGAACAAGTAAAAAACCACTATCGGGATGGTGATGTGAAAAGACGCCTCCTAACGAAAGAGGCGTTTTGGAATGATAATTTGCAAACTAGAGTTCCTTATGGTCTTAATGGGAAAAACGAAATTATGTATCATTACTGTTGAATGTTTTAATGTTTTGTTGTATATATTCGTATGTTTTATTGTGATGAATCTGCAATTAATCATTTCCAATGGCAGTGATAATGCTCAGGACCTTTAGAAAAATCAGGTGACTGGTAAAGCCGATACGATAGGCTAGTGAACACTATTTAAAGAACGTCATTGTCGACAGGTAGCAAGCTATGATTAAGATCTCTATAGATCAAAACGCGTTGCTTTAATCTGTCACTTCCACATGTTTGCATCCTGTACATGCAAGGATTTTTTGCTCATTTTTAAAGTTTATATGGATTAATAAAGAATTACCAATTTTAAGGAGCTGGAACATTTACGTTTTTTCTCTTCATCTTCTGCTGCTGCACGTCTGGGTCAGGATGAAGTTCCATGCTCCCGTCGTTGTCGGTGAGCTGGCTGAGGCTTTTTTAGCCTACTTTTTTCTTATTATGTATACAAACGAGCCTTGGGTAATGTAGCATTAGGAATGAGATTAATAACACAGTCATAGTTGCGATGAGGAGGTAATATCTCAGACTCTTTTTCTGAAGAAACATCTCCGAAGTCTTTCAGGTATTCCGGAAGATCCTCCAGACTAACGGAGAAAACATTCACAGGTTTAAGACATTTTTAAATACAATAATGACCCCATTTGACAATATATTTCAGATTCCAGTCAATAATTGGATTATGCGTACGCAACCAAGGAATACTCAACACAATTCCAGCAGGTAAATTGTCCAAAACATAACAGGAGATTAATTCTGTATGAAGAGACCCCAGCTTGAGTGTGAAATCCACTGTAACTAACCGAACCAGATCTTTGAGCAACGGTGTTCTATCAATGGCCACCAACGATTTGAATAGGGCTTTCTAGCTTAACCCCTTATTGACCGGAGCTTTTTCCAGTTTTGTGTTTTCGTTTTTCGCTCCTGTCCTTCTCAGAGCCATAACTTTTTTATTTTTGTATCAATATGGCCATGTGAGGGCTTATTTTTTGCTTGACAAGTTGTACTTTTGAACGACTCCATTGGTTTTAACATGTCATGTACTAGAAATCGGGAAAAAAATTCCAAGTGCGTTGAAATTGCAAAAAAAGTTCAGTCCCACACTTGTTTTTTGTTTGGCTTTTTTGCTAGGTTCACTAAATGCTAAAACTGACCTGCCATTATGATTCTCCAGGTCATTATGAGTTCATAGACACCAAACATGTCTAGGTTATTTTTTATCTAAGTGGTAAAAACAAATTCCAAACTTTGCTAAAAAAAAAAAAAAAAGTGCAATTTTCTAAGATCTGCAGCATCTCCATTTTTCGTGATCTCTGGTTGGGTGAGGGATTATTTTTTGCGCACCGAGCTGACGTTTTTAATTATACCATTTCGGTGAAGATACGTCCTTTTGATCACCCGTTATTGCATTTTAATGTAATGTTACGGCGACCAAAAAAAACGTAATTCTGGTGTTTTGAAATTTTTTCTTGCTAGGCCATTTAGCGATCGTTAATTTTTTTTATTGAGAGATCAGGGGATTCTAAATTCGGCGATACCAAATGTGTAGGTTTGATTATTTTTATTGCTTCATTTTGAATGGAGTGAAAGGGGGATTATTTGATCCTTTGTTTTTTTTTATTTTTATTTTTTATATTTTTAAAAACCTTTTTTTTTTACATTTGCCATGCTTCAATAGCCTCCATGGGAGGCTAGAAGCTGCCATAGTCTGATCAGCTCTGCTACATTGGGGCGATGATCAGATCGCCTCTATGTAGCTGAATTACAGCATTGCTATGAGCGCCAACCACAGGGTGGCGTCCACAGCAATCTGGCATCAACAACCATAGAGGTCTTCAGGAGACCTCTGGTTGTCATGCCGACGCATCGCTGACCCCCGATCACGTGACGGGGGTCAGCGGTGCGCGCATTTCCGAATGGATGGCCGGAAGCGCAATTTAAATGCCAGAGTTTGACAGCCCTCACCTATTGCGTGCACATGTCAGCTGTTCAAAACAGCTGACCTGTCCCGGCTTTGATGCAGACTCACCGCCGGAGCCCACATCAAAGCGGGGGTACTGCCATCAGACATACTATTCAGTCCTATGACAGTAAGGGGTTAACTGTCCCTAATCCAAACTTCAGAACAAGTCCTGCATCAATGATATTCGCAACAGAACCACAGTCAATAAAGGCAAATGTGAACAGACACGGATCTTGAAAAAGAAGTTCAGCATTCAACAACACTTTATCGGAGGAGTAAAAGGGTACCTGTAAGTCTAAGTGACGACAGACTTAGGCGTTTCCCGACAGCTTGTTTGCTGCAAAACAAACAATCCTTTAAGAAAAGTCCAGCTTGGCCACAACAGTGACAAAGTCCAAGTTGTTGACAACGTCTCCTCTCCTAAATTCTTGAATTTGGATCACCAACCTCAATAGGTTCCACCTCAGGTGAATGAACCGGGCCAGTAGGACAAAATGGAACCTCTTGTTGCACCTTGCATCTCTCCCACATCCTTCGATCCATGCGGATAGCCTGAGTCATGGCCTACACCAAACAACCAGGTGGAGCATGTAGAGCCAGAGCGTCCTTAAGAAACTCCGAAAGACCCCTGAGAAGTTGACATCTGAGAGCTGCATCATTCCACAGGACCTCAGAAGACCACTGATGAAACTCAGTACAATAGTCTTCTGCTGTGTGGTTCCCCTGTGACCGGTTCATGATTCTGGTCTCTGCCACCTTGACCCTGCAGGGTTCGTCATAGATCAGTCCTAAAGCATCAAAAAAGGCATCCACCGAAAGACATTCAGGAGCAAGAGAGGGTATGGAGGAAGCCCAGGTCTGAGGACCCCCCTCCCCCTGCAAAAGTGACATTATAATTCCCTCCCACTGTGACTCATTCCCTGATAATCGGGGTCGCAAGGTAAACAATAATTTACAACTCTCATTATAAATTCTGAACTGATCTTTTTCTCCCGAAAATTTGTCAGGGAGTGCTATAACAGTTTCAGGGGGGACTCAAAGATATGTCAAATGGTTCAGAAGTCATAACAGCGGTCAGAGGAGAGAGATTCTGAGGGGCAGTAAGAGTACCAGAAATCTGACCCTGTAAGAAAGCATGTGAGGATGCCAGTTTGTGTTGTTCCAAGGCCAGATCTTGGACTAACTGAGACAGATTCGCCATCTGATCACACAGATTACGTAACTTATCTATAGGTGGGGAAAAAAAATGTAATGGTCAATCGTAATGTGACACGAGTCACTATAGTAATATAATACTACTTACTGGATGAGTAAAGGGAGGCCAAACGATCCAAGGTCAGGTCCAGGAAATGGCGCAGTTCAACAGGGGTCGTCAGAGACTAAGTTCAATTCACTAGCCAGGTTCAGGTAAACCAGAAAAGCAAATATAGTTTACAGGGAGCAGGCAAAAGAGAAGTCAGGTCACAAGCAAAGAATCAATTCCAGGAAGGGATTAAAGTCAGGCTGGGTCAGGCGCAGAGCACAGAGAGATCAGACTTACACATGCAGCAGCAAGTATACGATTGACAGAGTGAAGGAGCTAGCATGCTTAAGTAGAAGACTAATCAAGGAAAGTGAACACATGATGCAGCACAACCCCTACACAAAGTAACATATCAGACAGGAACAGAGCTGAGATGTGACACTCACTTCATAGTTTCTATAAAGTAGACAAAAGGATTTTACGTTTTCTCTTTAGCTCTTATCTACTCATCGTAAATCTGCCTTTCTCCACATTCCTGTGCATTGACTCTGAGATTAGCCCCACATCTGCTGACCATTAGGAGTTTCCTTAGTTACCTGTTGTGAAAGGAGGGAGTTAGCTACCCTACATTGTGGGTTATGTGAAAGTAACTTGCTACATGGCAAGCTCTGGCTTAAAAATGAAAATTCTTATAGATTTCTAATCATAACTATAACATTGAGCATTATCAGCCTCTTCCTTTTGATGTTACAGTAGATCATGGAGTTATAAAGGGTTGAGTGTTGTGAACTCTATTTCTGGGCTCCCTCTTGTGGTCACAAGTGGTACTGTGTGAGTGCTGTCTTTCTGCAGGTTTGTGACTGGCATCAGCTGTCTCGTTATCTGTGGTCTGGTTTTCTATTTAAGCTCACTTGGACTCTCAGTTCATGCCTGCTGTCGTTGTATTCAGTGCTATTCTGATTGCTCCTGTCTACATCCGTTATCAGTCTCTCCAAGAGAAGCTAAGTTTTGTTTGCTTATTTTTGCTCATCTGCGTTCAAGATGTGTCCTAGTATATGATGTGTTTAGTCCAGCTTGCTAATATGTGATTTCCCTGCTTGCTGGTGCTCTGGGGTGCTGAGTTGCTCCCCCCACATCGTTAGTTGGTGTGGGGGTTCTCGCATTCTCTGCGTGGATATTTTTGCATAGGGTTTTTTACTGACCGCACAGATCCCTTGCTATTTTCTGCTATCTAGCGTTAGCGGGCCTCATTTGCTTAATCTGTTTCATCTCTGCGTTTGTCTTTTCCTCTTAACTCACCGTTATTATTTGTGGGGGCTTCTATATATTAGGGGTTATTTCTCTGAGGCAAGTGAGGTCTGTACTTTCTCTTTAGGGGTAGTCAGTTTCTCAGGCCGTGAAGAGACGTCTAGGATTTCAGGATACGTTCCACGGCTACCTTTAGTGTGTTTGGTTAGGATCCGGTTTTGCGGTCAGTCCAGTTACCACATCCCCAGAGCTCGTCCTATTATCTCTCACTTAGCTGGTTAGATTTGTGATCCTAAGCCACTGGGATCATAACAGTTGAGCTTTGATACGAGGGAGTTTCATTCATGACAAATAGTCGGGAAAAACCAGCATGAAAAGATCCATTTACAAAAATCTTTTAATATATAAATGGTATTGACTTAATTTGCTTTATACATGTTGCCAAGCTCCTCTGTGTGCATCATTAAAAATGTCAGCTGCTAACATGGTTTTGAACAGAAGTGACCAGTGGCAGACTTCTCTTTATGCCAATGCAGGTCATTTTGCAGCATACTGGAACTTGTTCTGATCGATTAGCTTTAATAGCTTTTGAGCTATTATTGTTTGGTGATTGAAGACTTGATTGAAAACTTTTGCTTTTTTTTAGATTTTAGCAAAACATTTAATTGATGGATCTCATAATCACTTGCCTGGTGTTCTGGGAGACCCAGCCATGGTAAGTATTTATTGCACAAAGCATGGCTAAGGTTTAGTATGTTAAAAAGCACAGATGAGACACAAAATGATTTGAATGAATAACCTTCTATACAGTTTCACTATAAGGCATAACTTGTGAAAGTATGAAGAAAGATTACCGTATATACTCGAGTATAAGCCGACCCGAGTATAAGCCGACCCCCCTAATTTTGCCACAAAAAACTGGGAAAACTTATTGACTCGAGTATAAGCCTAGGGTGGAAAATGCAGCAGGTACCGGTGAATTTCAAAATTAAAAATAGATACTCCATACCGTTCATTATGGCCCCATAGATGCTCCACATAAAGCTGTGCCACATATAATGCTCTGCACCGTTCATTATGGCCCCATAGATGCTCTACATAAAGCTGTGCCATATATACAATGCTCTGCACCATTGCCCCATAGATACTCCACATAAAGCTGTGCCATATATACAATGCTCTGCACCGTTGCCCCATAGCTGTGCCATATATATAATGCTCTGCACCGTTGCCCCATGGCTGTGCCATATATATAATGCTCTGCACCTTTGCCCCATAGCTGTGCCATATATATAATGCTCTGCACCGTTGCCCCATAGCTGTGCCATATAGTACTCTGCACCGTTGCCCCATAGCTGTGCCATATATATAATGCTCTGCACCGTTGCCCCATAGCTGTGCCATATAGTGCTCTGCACCATTGCCCCATAGCTGTGCCATATAGTGCTCTGCACCATTGCCCCATAGCTGTGCCATATAGTGCTCTGCACCGTCCATTATTGCCCCATAGCTGTGCCATATAGTGCTCTGCACCGTCCATTATTTCCCCATAGCTATGCCATACAGTGCTCTGCACCATTGCCCCATAGCTGTGCCATATAGTGCTCTGCACCATTGCCCCATAGCTGTGCCATATAGTGCTCTGCACCATTGCCCCATAGCTGTGCCATACAGTGCTCTGCACCATTGCCCCATAGCTGTGCCATATAGTGCTCTGCACCATTGCCCCATAGCTGTGCCATATAGTGCTCTGCACCATTGCCCCATAGCTGTGCCATATAGTGCTCTGCACCATTGCCCCATAGCTGTGCCATATAGTGCTCTGCACCATTGCCCCATAGCTGTACTAAATAGTGCTCTGCACCATTGCCCCATAGCTGTGCCATACAGTGCTCTGCACCATTGCCCCATAGCTGTGCCATATAGTGCTCTGCACCATTGCCCCATAGCTGTGCCATATAGTGCTCTGCACCGTTGCCCCATAGCTGTGCCATATAGTGCTCTGCACCATTGCCCCATAGCTGTGCCATATAGTGCTCTGCACCATTGCCCCATAGCTGTACCATATAGTGCTCTGCACCGTTGCCCCATAGCTGTGCCATATAGTGCTCTGCACCATTGCCCCATAGCTGTGCCATATAGTGCTCTGCACCGTTGCCCCATAGCTGTGCCATATAGTGCTCTGCACCATTGCCCAATAGCTGTGCCATATAGTGCTCTGCACCATTGCCCCATAGCTGTGCCATACAGTGCTCTGCACCGTTGCCCCATAGCTGTGCCATATAATGCTCTGCACCGTTGCCCCATAGCTGTGCCATATAGTGCTCTGCACCGTTGCCCCATAGCTGTGCCATATATATAATGCTCTGCACCGTTGCCCCATAGCTGTGCCATATAGTGCTCTGCACCGTTGCCCCATAGCTGTGCCATATATATAGTGCTCTGCACCGTTGCCCCATAGCTGTGCCATATAATGCTCTGCACCATTGCCCCATAGCTGTGCCATATAGTGCTCTGCACCATTGCCCCATAGCTGTGCCATATAGTGCTCTGCACCATTGCCCCATAGCTGTGCCATATAGTGCTCTGCACCATTATTGCCCCATAGCTGTGCCATATAGTGCTCTGCACCGTTGCCCCATAGCTGTGCCATATAGTGCTCTGCACCGTCCATTATTGCCCCATAGCTGTTGCTGCTGCTGCAATAAAAAAAAAAAATACATACTCACCTGTCTTGCTTGCAGCTCCTCGGCGCCATCTTCCCGGCGTCTCTCTGCACTGACTGATCAGGCAGAGGGCGGCGCGCACACTATAGGCGTCATCGCGCCCTCTGCCTGAACAGTCAGAGCGGAGAGACGCCGGGAAGATGGCGCGACGCTCGGCGTGTGGAACGAGGACAGGTGAATATGCGATACTTGCCTGCTCCCGGCGTCCCGCTCCTTCCCCCGGTCAGCTGGTCTTCGGTGTCGCAGCCTCTTTCTCTATCAGCTGTCACCGGCACCGCTTCATTAGAGAAATGAATAGGCGGCTCCGCCCCTATGGGAGGTGGAGCCGCCTATTCATTTCTCTAATGAGCGGTCCCACGTGACCGCTCAGGGGAAGAGGCTGCGGCACCCGGAGACCGTGGGACAGGCAGGGGGAGCACCAGGATCGCCGGGACTAGGTAAGTATATGACAGTGCTCACCCGCCGACCCCACCACCGATCATGACTCGAGTATAAGCCGAGAGGGGCACTTTCAGCCCAAAAATTTGGGCTGAAAATCTCGGCTTATACTCGAGTATATACGGTAGGTAATTCCTTTTTTTTGTGAGAAAGTTCTTTTGATTCAGAGACATTCTATTCATTAATAAGTGGTTAATAATTTATTTTTATCCTATTCTATTATAACAGTATACCACTTATTTTACGTAATCATTTGCAACAATTTTTCAATAAAAATTGCATACGTTTTAAAGTACTGGTTTCTAAAATGTAGAGAAAACATGGATACACCAACATCAGTATCCGGCTCTTGTAAAAGTTGTTGATTAAGCCCTCCTGAAGTGTAAGCAATATAAGAGTTGTCTCATCATATTAAATTGGCAAAATTGCAAAGTGCTAGTAAAAACAAGAAACTTGCAGTTTACCTCTTATTAAAAATTTTCTCTGTTCTCAAGAACAGAGGGATGTTTAATGCTATAGTTTACAGTTAATTACCAAGGTTGCTGGCAAGTTCAGATGTGGTCGATTTTCCAGGGAAAGAACACACACTTGCAAGCTGTTTGCTATATCATTTGCAAGTGCTATGCTGAGGCTTACCGGATTGCTGGTTCCAGACAGGTTTACTGCTCCTGCACTCTTTCGATGCTGTAGCGAAAAAACTCCCTTTGCTAGCAGCACCAGAGATTGCAAAGTTTTGGCCAGCTCAGCCTTTCTGTCAGCCTTGAGTTATCAATCAGCAGCAGCACACCACCCTCGAGCAAATGGGAAGGCAGTAGAGCATTGTGTGCAGAAATGAAGACTGAAAGTGAGACAACCCCTTTAACACACGGTAAATATATTTTCAATAATTGTATTCAAAATTTGCCCTCATGGAAGCCGACAGGTGTGAGTTATATTCTGTCCAACATTTATTTGTACTTTCTGACAGGAGTTTCTCTGGGACATGTTAAATCATCAGGAAGGTCCAAGAGTGAGAGACCATCTCAGTCATGGAGAATTACAGCTATGTGAATTTCCAAAACAGTTTGCCAATGAGTTACTGGGGTTTTCAATCGTACTTCTTCACAAGCATCTTGAACAAGATTCCTTCGCCAAGGTTAGGACCACTCTTTTAGAGAAAAGATTGTATCCTTGGTGTGATGTGCAACACCAGCAATGTTTGACCCCCCTCTGATGTCCACAAGCGTTATAAAAGTAACTTATGTACATATATGGCGCTTTTTGCAGAATTTCGAAACTTGCTGACTTGTCCTTCGACGTATGTTTATATGTAAAAATATCGGTAGAGACGCTGGCACTGCTACCACTCCTGTGCAACATTTATTCCGGAAGCTTTTCCATAAGGCAAAATAATCAACAGGGACAATCAGATCAGGTGGTGCTCAGCCCACAAAAGCAACGTATAAACATGTAAAAATGCAAAGAATAGAAAAATGAATGAACAGCACTTTATTCAGTCGTTACATGAGAAGCAGAGACAAAAGCAATGAATGAGCAGCAGCTGTTTTGCATAATCTATGCCTCTTCTTCTGTGTAACAACGGAATGAAGTGCTGTTTATTCACACACCAGTGGTGAGTGCCACTCTTTTTTTTATTTTTCTCTTCTTTGCATATTTGCATGTTTATACAATTATATGTAATAATTTTATATTTCAACATTACATATTGTGTAAAAAAAACACAGTTATAAAGCAATATGTGTTACTTTTTATATGAAATATTGCATTAATGATTTAAACTTTCTTTTCCACAGGAGGACACAGCAGTATTAAACCCAATAATCGATGCTGTTGAATCATATAGGTCCAGATTTCATCCAATTGCACTAGTTCAAAAGCAGGTGTGTGGCTATTTTATTCTAGTGTCTATTATTTTATGTATTTATTTTATATTTATCTTCAGACGGGTCAACAACAGCACATACGTAATATTTAGGCAGATGGTAAACATGTCCATGCATGTTTATGACAATATTATTGATTACACTATGCAGCATAACTACATTTCCTCCTATCAAAATAATAGATTAAACATATACTTAAAAGGGTTTTCTCAAGTTTAAAGGTTATCGCATATCCAAAGGATAGGGGCTAACTTTCCAATTGCTGCTTTCCAGCTGCTGCCATCCTTACTATTTCCAAGATTTGAGGCTCTAAAAAGCCTGACTAAATGGAATGGAGGTTAATGATGCGCACTGCCTCTTTTGTTAATTCTAATAGTTGAGCACTGCTCTTGACAGTCTCCAGCACTTCCATTAAAGAGGTTATTCGGGACTCTTTATTTTTTTACAATGGGCCTAAGAACTTACAGGCTAATATTTGCTAGCTGCCTGCCAGTCCTGCCTGACGCTGATCTCTGTAGGCACAGAGTAGTCACGGATCCATCCTGTGGCTTCCTGTGACATTGTGTCAACAGGCTAGTTGTTTCACCCTTTCTGCTGCGTGGATGGTACGTGACTGCCGATTGCATGCTGACTGAGAGTGGGCGTCTGCTGCCCAACTGTTTGGTGCCAGCTGTCAATCAGCATGGCGTCAACATTCATGCCCGTCAACAGAGCAGCCCAGGAGAGGAAGAGCTGATCTGTTGATGTAAAGCAGCAGAATCTCCAGTTGTAACAGTCTGTGATCGCTCTGAGCCAACACTGAGTAGGACAGGCAGGTAGTTAACTACCTGCCTGTTTATACTTAGCACCATGACAAAAAAATGTAAATAGTCTCAGATTATTCTTTTAAAGGGATTTAATTTGTATTAATAATTATTTATTATAAAATCAATTATTTTTAATACAAAAATAAATACACTGCTTTATTATTTTATTATTTTTTTCTTCACTTACTGGAGGCCTCCATTTGCTTTGCTGGTGTTTAAGTGTCTGAGCCAGACCCTTACACACCGTAAATTCGACAGTCCCTGTACATAGGGGTCTGCCATCACTCTCTGACCGCATCTCCTGTATTGTGGTTACCTCCAACTGTGATGCCCCCCGAGCTGTCCAGGTCACCACTGTTGGAGGAGATAGAAACCATTCTCTTGGAGCCTGCAGGTGTGCTGCAAGGATAGAGGTTAGAATAGAGCTGCTCCTGTGAGTGGATGATGATGTTAGTGGAAGAGGCTACCCAGTGCAGACCCGATAACTGGAAGCAGCATTGTGCTGTGGCTGCCGTTGATATGAGGCTTATGTGGAGGAGATCCTGAGAGGATTGAGGGGCTGGACAATGGAGCTGAGAAGAGATGGGTATGGGGACATATGACTGTGAGTGATTTGAGGATGTATTTTGGAGGCAAAGAAACATGGATGACTGTCATGGTTCTCAATGGCAAGAGAACGTAGTTAAGCATACAAAAAGGACTAGCTCTTGGAAGATGGGAACTCGAGCTGACTGTGAGCTAAACCTACCGCACAAATAACAGTGGCCGGGTAGCGTGCCTACGTTTTATCCCTAGACGCCGAGCGCCAGCCGGAGAACTGACTGACCCTAGCAGAGGAAAATACAGACCTGGCTTACCTCTAGAGAAATTTTCCCCAAAAGGCAGACAGTAGCCCCCACATATATTGTCGGTGATTTCAGAGGAAATTGACATACGAAGTATGAAGATAGGTTTAGCAAATTGAGGTCCGCTTACTAGATAGTAGGAAGACAGAAAAGGGAACTTCACAGTCAGCTGAAAACCCTTTTCAAAACACCATCCTGAAATTACTTTAAGACTCTAATATCAACTCATGACACCAGAGTGGCAATTTCAGTTCACAAGAGCTTCCAGCCTCAGAAAATAACAATCACAGAGAACTGGAACAAAAATGCAAAACAAACTTAGGACTAAAAGTCCAACTTAGCTGATAGTAGTCTAGGAGCAGGAACATGCAACAGAAAGGCTTCTGGTAACATTGTTGGCCGGCATAGAAATGACTGAGGAGCAAGGCTAAATAGACAACTCCCACATCCTGATGGAAACAGGTGAACAGAGGCGATGAAGCACACAAGTTCAGTACCACCAGTGACCACCGGGGGATCCCAGAAACCAAATTCACAACAGTACCCCCCCCTCAAGGAGGGGGCACCGAACCCTCACCAGAACCACCAGGGCGATCAGGATGAGCCCTATGAAAGGCACGGACCAAATCGGAGGCATGAACATCAGAGGCAGTCACCCAAGAATTATCCTCCTGACCGTAGCCCTTCCACTTGACCAGATACTGAAGTCTCCGTCTGGAAACACGGGAGTCCAAGATCTTCTCGACAACGTACTCCAACTCACCCTCAACCAACACCGGAGCAGGAGGCTCAACGGAAGGCACAACCGGTACCTCATACCTGCGCAACAATGACCGATGGAAGACATTATGAATAGAAAAAGATGCAGGGAGGTCCAAACGAAAGGACACAGGGTTAAGAATCTCCAATATCTTGTACGGGCCGATGAACCGAGGCTTAAACTTAGGAGAAGAAACCTTCATAGGGACAAAACGAGAAGACAACCACACCAAGTCCCCAACACAAAGACGAGGACCAACACGACGACGGCGGTTGGCAAAATGCTGAGTCTTCTCCTGGGACAACTTCAAATTGTCCACCACATGCCCCCAAATCTGATGCAACCTCTCCACCACAGCATCCACTCCAGGACAATCCGAAGACTCCACCTGACCGGAAGAGAAACGAGGATGAAACCCCGAATTACAGAAGAAAGGAGAAACCAAGGTGGCAGAACTAGCCCGATTATTGAGGGCAAACTCCGCCAAGGGCAAAAAGGCAACCCAATCATCCTGATCCGCAGACACAAAACACCTCAAATAAGTCTCCAAGGTCTGATTAGTTCGCTCGGTCTGGCCATTAGTCTGAGGATGGAAAGCAGACGAAAAAGACAAATCAATGCCCATCCTGGCACAGAACGCTTGCCAAAATCTAGACACGAATTGGGTTCCCCTGTCAGACACGATATTCTCCGGAATACCATGCAAGCGAACCACATTTTGAAAAAACAGAGGAACCAGCTCGGATGAGAAAGGCAATTTAGGCAAGGGGACCAAATGGACCATCTTAGAGAAACGGTCACACACCACCCAGATGACAGACATCTTCTGAGAAACAGGGAGATCAGAAATAAAATCCATGGAGATGTGAGTCCAAGGCCTCTTCGGAATAGGCAAAGATAACAACAATCCACTAGCCCGAGAACAACAAGGCTTGGCCCGAGCACAAACATCACAAGACTGCACAAAACCTCGCACATCTCGCGACAGGGAAGGCCACCAGAAGGACCTAGCCACCAAATCCCTGGTACCAAAGATTCCAGGATGACCAGCTAACGCAGAAGAATGGACCTGCGAGATGACTCTACTGGTCCAATCATCAGGAACAAACATTCTACCAGGCGGGCAACGATCAGGTCTATCCGCCTGAAACTCCTGCAAGACCCGTCGCAAGTCTGGGGAAACAGCAGATAATATCACTCCATCCTTAAGGATACCTGTAGGTTCAGAATTACCAGGGGAATCAGGCTCAAAACTCCTAGAAAGGGCATCCGCCTTCACATTTTTAGAACCCGGTAGGTAAGAAACCACAAAATTAAACCGAGAGAAAAATAACGACCAGCGCGCCTGTCTAGGATTCAGGCGCCTGGCAGACTCAAGATAAATCAAATTCTTGTGGTCAGTCAATACCACCACCTGATGTCTAGCCCCCTCAAGCCAATGACGCCACTCCTCAAAAGCCCACTTCATAGCCAAGAGCTCCCGATTACCAATATCATAATTTCGCTCAGCGGGCGAAAATTTACGAGAAAAGAACGCGCAAGGTCTCATCACGGAGCAGTCGGAACTTTTCTGCGACAAAACCGCCCCAGCTCCGATTTCTGAAGCGTCGACCTCAACCTGAAAAGGAAGAGTAACATCAGGCTGACGCAATACAGGGGCGGAAGAAAAGCGGCGCTTAAGCTCCCGAAAGGCCTCCACAGCAGCAGGGGACCAATCAGCAACATCAGCACCCTTCTTAGTCAAATCAGTCAACGGTTTAGCAACATCAGAAAAACCAGTTATAAATCGACGATAAAAATTAGCAAAGCCCAAAAACTTCTGAAGGCTCTTAAGAGAAGAGGGTTGCGTCCAATCACAAATAGCCTGAACCTTGACAGGGTCCATCTCAATGGAAGAGGGGGAAAAAATGTACCCCAAAAACGAAATCTTTTGAACCCCAAAGACGCACTTAGAACCCTTTACACACAAGGAATTAGAGCGCAAAACCTGAAAAACCCTCCTGACCTGTTGGACATGAGAGTCCCAGTCGTCCGAAAAAATCAAAATATCATCCAGATACACAATCATAAATTTATCCAAATATTCACGGAAAATGTCATGCATAAAAGACTGAAAGACTGAAGGGGCATTTGAAAGACCAAAAGGCATTACTAAATACTCAAAATGGCCCTCAGGCGTATTAAATGCGGTTTTCCACTCATCCCCCTGCTTAATTCGCACTAAATTATACGCCCCACGAAGATCAATATTAGAGAACCACTTGGCCCCCTTTATTCGAGCAAACAAATCAGTAAGCAGTGGCAAAGGATACTGATATTTAACCGTGATTTTATTCAAAAGCCGATAATCAATACACGGCCTCAAAGAGCCATCTTTTTTAGATACAAAGAAAAAACCGGCTCCTAAGGGAGATGACGAAGGACGAATATGTCCCTTTTCCAAGGACTCCTTAATATATTCCCGCATAGCAGCGTGTTCAGGCACAGATAGATTAAATAAACGACCCTTTGGAAACTTACTGCCCGTAATCAGATCTATTGTACAATCGCAATCTCTGTGCGGAGGTAGTGAACCAAGTTTAGGCTCCTCAAAAACGTCGCGATAATCAGATAAAAATTCCGGAATCTCAGAGGGAATAGATGACGAAATGGAAACCAAAGGTACGTCCCCATGAGTCCCCTGACATCCCCAGCTTAACACAGACATTGCTTTCCAGTCGAGGACTGGGTTATGAGATTGCAGCCATGGCAATCCAAGCACCAACACATCATGTAGATTATACAACACAAGGAAGCGAATAATCTCCTGGTGATCCGGATTAATACGCATAGTTACTTGTGTCCAGTATTGTGGTTTATTACTAGCCAATGGCGTGGAGTCAATACCCTTCAGAGGTATAGGAACTTCCAGAGGCTCTAAATTAAACCCACAGCGTTTGGCAAAGGACCAATCCATAAGACTCAAAGCGGCGCCAGAGTCGACATAGGCGTCCGCGGTAATAGACGATAAAGAGCAAATCAGGGTCACAGATAGAATAAACTTGGACTGTAAAGTACCAATTGAAACAGACTTATCAACCTTCTTAGTACGTTTAGAGCATGCTGATATAACATGAGTTGAATCGCCACAATAGAAGCATAACCCATTTTTTCGCCTAAAATTCTGTCGTTCGCTTCTGGACAGAATTCTATCACATTGCATAATCTCTGGCGCCTTCTCAGTAGACACCGCCAAATGGTGCACAGGTTTGCGCTCCCGCAAACGCCGATCAATCTGAATAGCCATTGTCATGGACTCATTCAGACCTGCAGGCACAGGGAACCCCACCATAACATCTTTAATGGCATCAGAGAGACCCTCTCTGAAATTCGCCGCCAGGGCGCACTCATTCCACTGAGTAAGCACAGACCACTTACGAAATTTTTGGCAGTATATTTCAGCCTCATCTTGCCCTTGAGACAGGGCCATCAAGGCTTTTTCAGCCTGAATCTCTAAATGAGGTTCCTCATAAAGCAACCCCAAAGCCAGGAAAAACGCATCCACATTGAGCAACGCAGGATCCCCTGGTGCCAAAGCAAATGCCCAATCCTGAGGGTCGCCCCGGAGCAAGGATATTACAATCTTGACCTGCTGTGCAGGATCTCCAGCGGAGCGAGATCTCAGAGACAAAAATAATTTACAATTATGTTTGAAATTCTGGAAGCGAGATCTATCCCCGGAGAAAAATTCAGGCAAAGGTACTCTAGGTTCAGATATAGGAGCATGAATTACAAAATCCTGTAAACTTTGAACCTTCATAGCGAGACTGTTCAGACCTGTAGCTAAACTCTGAGGATCCATTTTCATCAGGTGAAATCAGAACCATTCAAGGATTAGAAGGAGAGAGAGACAAAGGCTGCAGTAAGCAGAGATGCTAGTGAATGAACTAATGAGCAAACTCAGGAAAAAAAAAAAAATTCTCTGCAGACTTCTTTTCTCTCCTTTCTTCTGCCAATAATTTTAACCCTTGGCCGGCCAAACTGTCATGGTTCTCAATGGCAAGAGAACGTAGTTAAGCATACAAAAAGGACTAGCTCTTGGAAGATGGGAACTCGAGCTGTGAGCTAAACCTACCGCACAAATAACAGTGGCCGGGTAGCGTGCCTACGTTTTATCCCTAGACGCCCAGCGCCAGCCGGAGAACTGACTGACCCTAGCAGAGGAAAATACAGACCTGGCTTACCTCTAGAGAAATTTTCCCCAAAAGGCAGACAGTAGCCCCCACATATATTGTCGGTGATTTCAGAGGAAATTGACATACGAAGTATGAAGATAGGTTTAGCAAATTGAGGTCCGCTTACTAGATAGTAGGAAGACAGAAAAGGGAACTTCACAGTCAGCTGAAAACCCTTTTCAAAACACCATCCTGAAATTACTTTAAGACTCTAATATCAACTCATGACACCAGAGTGGCAATTTCAGTTCACAAGAGCTTCCAGCCTCAGAAAATAACAATCACAGAGAACTGGAACAAAAATGCAAAACAAACTTAGGACTAAAAGTCCAACTTAGCTGATAGTAGTCTAGGAGCAGGAACATGCAACAGAAAGGCTTCTGGTAACATTGTTGGCCGGCATAGAAATGACTGAGGAGCAAGGCTAAATAGACAACTCCCACATCCTGATGGAAACAGGTGAACAGAGGCGATGAAGCACACAAGTTCAGTACCACCAGTGACCACCGGGGGAGCCCAGAAACCAAATTCACAACAGATGACGTTACTACATGGAGCTACATGTTGAAGGTTTGCACAGGGAAATTGCGGCTACTTGAATGGGGCTGCTTACTGGGGGGTGATAATGGTGATGGGCTGTACAAAGGAGGGGTTTTTAGTTAATGAGTAGCTGTGCGGAGAAGGGGGTGATGATGATGAGAGGCTGTGCAGTGAAGGGGGTGATGATGGTGATGAGAGGCTTTGCAGAGAAAGGGATGATGGTAAGAGGCTGTGCAGAGAAGGGGATGATGAGGGGCTGTGTGGAGAAAGGGGTGATGATGATGAGAAGCTGTGCTGAAAAGGGAATGATTATGATGAGGGGTGATGATAAGAGGCTGTGCAGAGAAGGGAGTGATGATGACGATGATGGTCTGCGGAGAAGTGGGTAGTTATAATGAGGGGCTGTCTGAAGAAGGGAATGATGATGAGCGGCTGTGCAGAGAAAGGGGTGATGATGATGGGCTGTGCAGAGATGGGAATGATAAGAGCCTGTGTGGAGAAGGGGCTGATGATAATGAGGGGCTGCGCAGAGAAAGGGGTGATGATGATAAGGGGCTGTGTGGAGAAGGGTATGTAATGCTATCATGTGTGATACCCCCCAGAGAATGTATCTAATGTCAATCATGAGTGATACGCCCCAGAGAGTTTATCTAATGCCCATCATGCCTAACACTCCTCAGAGTCCTGTAACTAATGCCATCATGCGTGATACCCCAGAGCCGTGTATTGAATGCCATCACATTACACTGATGTTTCCATGGAAGTGGACGGAGTGGTGTCACACATTACATCGCTCCTCCCATAGAAGTGGATGGTATATATGGCCCCCAATTCAGGTATACATGGCCCCCAATCCAGATCTACATGGCCCCCATTCCAGCTATACATGGCCCCCCTCCCTGGTATACACGGCCCCACTTCCTGGTATGTATGGCCCCCATCCAGGTATACATGGCTCCCAATCCTGATATACACAGTCCCTCATCCTGGTATACATGGCCCACCATCCCCATCCTGGTATACATGGCCCCCATTCCCATCCTAGTATACATGGCCCTCATCCCCATCATGGTATACATGGGCCCCCTACCCAGGTATACATGGCTCCCCATTTTAGTATTGATGGTCCCCATCCTGGTATACATGGCCCACATCCCCATTCTGGAATACATGGCCCCCTCAGTCCCATCCTAGTATATATATGGCCCCCATCACGTTGCCCACATAAAAAATAAACAATTGTACTCACCTTCTTTCTTCTCCCTCACAGTGCTGCATCCGGTTCTGATGCCAGCAGCTGACTTCAGCGTGTAAGCAGCCAAGCGCCCCCACACGCTGAGGGCAGCTGCCAGAATATTCACTGCTCCCCACGCCCGTGACAATAAGAGTGGAGAGCAGGGAATATAAATTTTCTTTAATAGCGGGCACACTGTTAGCCACAGCTGCTGGCTTCTGCAGCTGGTGGGCGATCACATGTGCCAGCTATTAAAGAGAATGAATATTCACTGCTCTGCACTCATTGTCACTGCTCCCCATGCCCTTGCCAATGAGAGTGGGGAGCAGTAAATATTAATTTTCTTTAATAGAAGGCACATATGATTGCCCAGCAGCTGCAGAAGCCGGCGGCTGCGGCTAACAGTGTGCCTACTATTAAAGAAAATTAATATTCACTGCTCCACACACCCATAGTCCCTCCTACCTTTCGGGGCTGACTTCAGTGCATAGAAGTGGGAGTTACTATGGGCATCGGGAGCAGTGAATATTAATGTGGTCACCCTGCACCTTCCCCCCTCTGTGACCCTGGAGGTGACTGTCTCTCCCCATGTGTGCTGTCTCTCTCCCCATGTGTGCTCTCTATCCTCCTCTGCTCATCCCCCTGTGCCTGGTCTCTCTCCCCATGTGTGTTCTCTATCCCCCTGTGTCTGGTCTCTCTCCACATTGGTGTTCTCTATCCCCCTAAGCCTGGTTGCTCTCCCTCCTGTGCACTCCTCTCCCCCCTGCATGTCTCTCTCCCCATGACTGTCTACTTGTCAGTATAACTTTGCAGTCACCAACAAAATGGCTCCACACTGTGTTCCTAAATGTCATCCTCTCTTATCCTTTAGAAAACATCCAGAAGAGGAGGAGAGGAGTGACATCACACACGTCAGCAGATTCAGCCGTACATACTCGAGTATAAGCCGAGATTTTCAGCCCATTTTTTTAGGCTGAAAGTGCCCCTCTCGGCTTATACTCAAGTCACTGTCCCAGAGGTGTTGGCAAAGGAGGGGGCTGTGGCAGCTGTGACATACTCCCCTGCTCCTGGTGCGGTCCCTGCATCTCCGATGGTCTCCGGGCGCGGCAGCTCTTCCAGCTTTGAGTGGTCACATGGTACCGCTCATTACAGTAATGAATATGGACGTGACTCCACTCCCATAGGGGTGGAGCCGCATAGTCATTACTGTAATGAGCGGTACCAGTGACCGCTCAAAGCTGGAAGAGCTGCCGCGCCCGGAGAGTCAATCAGAAGCTACCAGGGACCGCGCCAGGAGCAGGTGAGTATAATGTGGAGGGGGAGCACGGAGATATTCACCTCTCTTCGTTCCACCGCCGGGCACCGTCTTCCGCGTCATCTGCCTGTGGCGCTTAGGTCAGAGGGTGCAATGACGTAGTTAGTGTACTCCCTCTGCCTGAGCTTCAGTGCGGAGGATGGGGAAGACACAGCGGCGCCCGGCAGTGGAACGAGGACAGGTGAATATCGCAAGAGCCGGTGACCTGAGCAACGAGAGGTGAGTATGTCATTTTTCTTTTTTTAATCGCAGCAACAGCATACGGGGCATAATAGTCTATGGAGCATCTTATGAGGCCATAATCCGCATTTGTGGAGCATTATACGGGGCAAATGTGTCTATGGGGCATCTTCATTAGAAAGAAAGATGGATCTCTTCGGCCTTGCATTGACTACTGGGGTCTGAAAAGCATCACGGTCAAGAATAGGTATCCTCTTCCGCTTATTCTTGAGCTCTTTGATCACCTGAGAGGGGCTCAAATCTTTACCAAACTGGATCTGAGAAATGAATGGAAGACTGCTTTCAACACGCGAGATGGTCATTATGAGTACTTGGTCATGCCCTTTGGTCCCTGTAATGCTCCGGCAGTCTTCCAAGAGTTTGTCAATGAGATTTTTCTAGATCTTCTGCTTTCTTGTGTCGTAGTCTATTTGGACGACATTCTCATTTTTTCTTCCAATCTTGCCTCCCACAGAAAGAGCGTCTGTCTGGTCCTGCAACGTCTTCGGTCTTCGGGAGGATCGTCTCTACGCTAAAATTGAGAAATGCCTTTTTGAACAAACCTCGTTGCCGTTCTTGGGCTATATTATTTCTGACTTCGGATTGAAGATGGATCCCGAGAAACTGTCCGATGTACTCAAATAGCCGCGTCCACTCGAGGTTAAAGCCATTCAACGTTTCTTGGGCTTTGCAAATTATTATAGACAATTTTTGCCTCATTTCTCCTCTCTGACTAAACCACTCTCCACTCTTACCTGGAAAGGAGTTAGGCATTATTTTTGGCCACCGGAGGCTGAAGACGCCTTTATCGCCCTGAAACGGGCTTTTGCTTCTGCACCAGTTTTGCATCAGCCTGTGACCAGCAAACCCTTTGTTCTGGAGGTGGATGCCTCCTCCACTGGAGCGGTTCTTTCTCAAAGGTCTTCCTCCGGACGTCTACTGCCCTGCGGGTTCTTTTCAAAGTCTTTTTCATCCGCAGAATGCAATTATACTATTGGAGACCGGCAGCTCTTGGCCATAAAATTGGCTTTAGAGGAGTGGCGTTACCTCTTGGAAGGGGCTATCCATCCTTTTACTATCTTTACTGATAACAAGAATCTTGCCTATCTCCAGTCTGCACAAAGACTCAATTCCCGACAAGCCAGGTGGTCTTTGTTCTTTTCACGCTTTGACTTCAAGCTTCACTTTGACCGGGTGACAAGAATACTAAGGCAGATGCTCTCTCGGTCCTTACAATCCAAAGAGGTGGAGGAGGCTCTTCACATATTATTGATCCTGCAAAATTCCTCATGATAGCTCCCGTAAGTGTTCTCCCTGCTCCGCCTGGTAAGACCTTCGTCCCGCAAGACAAGAGGCTAGAGGTGCTACACTGGGGCCACTCTTCAAAGATTTCTGGACACATCGAAACCAAGAAGGCTCTCAATCATCTCTCTCGCTATTACTGGTGGTCGTCTCTTCGACAAGATGTGTATGACTTTGTGGCCTCCTGCGCAACCTGCGCAAGGAATTAAACTCCTAGAAAATTGTCTTTTGGACTTCTGCATCCTTTGCCTGTGCCGGAATGTCCTTGGCAACAAATCGCCATGAATTTCATCACTGACTTGCCTTGCTCCTCTGGATGCACCACAATCTTGGTGGTAGTGGATTGATTCTCCAAAATGGCTCATTTCATTCCGCTGCCTGATTTACTTTCGGCTCCAGAATTAGCCAAGATCTTCATTCTTCAAATATTTAGATTACATGGATTACCTCAGCGAATCGTGTCTGATCGAGGGGTACAGTTTACTTCTCGTTTTTGGAGAGCTCTTTGTAAGCTTGTGGGCATCTCTCTGGATTTCTCCTCCTCCTATCATCCACAGACCAAAGGGCAAGTGGAACGTATTAATCAAGTATTAACATCTTATCTACGCCACTTCACCAACCTCCCATCAAGATGAAAGAGTTCGCCCATAACAGCCATTCCAATGAATTTTCTACCAAGTCCTCTTTCCTTGTGGTCTATGGTCGTAACCCTGGTGAGCCTCTTCCTGTGCCTCCGTCTTCTGGCATCCCTGCAGCTGATGTTCTTTCTCATGATTTCTCTCGGGTTTGGCATGAGACTAAGGATGCTCTTGTTCTAGCCGCCTCACGAATGAAGAAACATGCGGATAAAAGGAGGAGGGATCTGCCACCGTACCATGCAGGCAACAAAGTGTGGCTGTCTACTAAACACATTCACTTAAAAATCCCGTCATACCAGCTGGGTCCTTGGTATATTGGTCCCTTTGAGATCCTTAGTCGCATTAACAACGTGGCCTATAAATTGAGGTTGCCTGCTTCGCTTCGGGTCCCTAACGCCTTCCATGTCTCGCTCCTCAAGCCAGTTATCCTTAATAGGATTTCTTCTACTCCCGCAGTTTTACCTTTGCCCATAGGGGATGACAATATTTTTGAAGTAAAAGATATTCTGGCCACGAAGAAAGTTAAGGGGAAGACTTTCTTTCTCGTCGATTGGAAGGGGTTCGGTCCCTAGGTGAGATCTTGGGAGCCTCATGTGAATATCAATGTTCCACGTATTTTAAAAGATTTCTGATCAATCATGAGAGGGGAAGTCTTAAAAGGGGGGGGGGTACTGTTATGACTTCCGCTTCTGCTGCTGCCTCTACTTACCTCTCTGGGCGTTGCGCCGACTCCTCTCCACTTGCGGTCGTCCCCGCCGCTGTTTGTCAGGACTCTGAACATTTTGATTACCTTTTGTGCATTACTGCCCTTTTCCAAGATGGCGTCTTTGGTCTCATGTGCACTGTGTCTTCCTGCTATAAAACTCCACCCCAGCCTTCAGTCTGTGCTAGCGTATTCTGCCTTGCATCCAGCTCCTGACGACTCCCTGGCTTTGCACCTGCTCCTGTGAACCTGTGTGGAGATCCTGCTACTCAGCTCTGAGTTTCTGCTGCATACATCGGTTTCCAGTAATCCTCCATCTGGCTGCTTGTGTTTGTTTCCATCTGCATTTGCTGGACATGTAAGCTGTTGCTGCTCTGCTTAAATCTGAGACTTTTACTCAGGCCTCCCTTGTTGTGCTAAGATATTATGTGAACTGCCTTATAAGCATATCTATCTGTGTTTGGACTACCAAGGACTTATTCGTGTCAAGTATCCTCAAGAATAATTGTGCTTCATAGACTTTCTGCGTGATTGCAGTTTCCTCTGAAGTTTCCTATAGACTGTTAAGCTGTGTTTAATATTTACACCAAGTGTTGTGGACTTGAGTTTCTCTCTGCACCTGTTTGAATCACCGTGTGATAATATAGACTTTACCACTTATAAAACTGAGTCCTGTAGTTGTCTTGTTCCATGCAAAGAGTCTCCTGAGTTATCCCTTATAATCATTACAGGATACTCTAGCCTCAAAAGAGGAGACTGCTGGAACAATGACTGCAGAAAGCAGACTAGAGCAGGTGTTCTCCATAATTAGATCACTGCAGAAAGATGTGGAAGGTCTGCAAAAGAAGTTTGGAAGCATTGAACACAATCAACAAGTGTTTGGACAAACTTTGCAGGACTTAAGCACCCGCATGGTAGCCCAGGAAAACAAACTTGCTGGCATAGCTTCCCAGTATGGACGGGCTTTTCAGGACATAAGCACGCAAATGGCTGCACAAGCGACTTTACCATCTGGGCAACCGCCACCAGCTAGCCCACCTAAGTTGCCCCCATTCAGATTTAATGGTGATTGCGACAAATTTCGTGGCTTTGTGAATCAATGTATGCTATATTTTGATGTGCATGCTGACCGTTTTCCTAATGATAGATCCAAAGTATTGTGTGTAATAATGCTGCTGACTGCACGAGCGCTCACCTGGGCGAATCCAATGATTGAGTCTCATGACCTGCGGTTAAATAATTTGAACGATTTTTTGGTCGCTATGGCATTAATGTTTGATGACCCTAATCGCCGTGCAACCGCTGAATCTGCTTTATTGTCTTTACGCCAGGCTAAACGTTCTGTTATTGAGTATGCTACTAAATTCAGGAGATTAGCGGTAGATACTAATTGGGACAGTTATGCGCAATTACCTATTTTTTAAAGGGGTCTGTCTAGCATTTTAAAGGATGAATTAGCTCGCTCTGAATCACCACAAGAGCTTGAGACATTTATACAGCATTGTGTGCGCATTGACATTCGCCTTACTGAGCGTAGGCAGAAGCTTGCTGCATATAACCGTATTTCTAACTTTTCCCTTCCTTCCAAAGAGCCTGCAGGTAAAACATCTCGAGAGGTAGAGGAGGTGCCCATGCAAATTGATTCTGTTCAGAGGCGCGAGAGTAATGAGCGCCGGTAGTATCGCCTTCGAGAAAGTCTATGTTTCTACTGCGGCCAGTCTGACCACTTTCTAATCAACTGTCCCAAGTGTCCTAACAAGGTGCTAGCTGCAGTAGGGGAGTATGACAACTATGATGATGAATCTGACATCTCTGAATGTAGCCTGCCTTTAAACGCTGTATTCCATTCACTTTCTATGACTTCACCAGCCAAGGAGCTAAATGAAAAGAACTCTCACTGTTCTCTCCCAATTAAGATCCTGTGTACAGGACAATGGATTTCCAGTGCAGCTATGATTGACTCTGGTGCAGGTGGCAATTTTATGGATATCGCATTTGCCAAGGAACATGGTATTGAAATTCAGCAAAGAGCCTCTCCAATTACCATGGAAACAGTGGATGGGTCACCTTTAATCTCCGGGCCTGTGGATCAGGAGACCGCACCCCTCGAGATTTTGTTGGAGCCTAATCATCAAGAGCAACTCTCTTTCTTGCTAATATCTTCTCCACATTTTCCTGTGATTTTAGGCATCCCTTGGCTGCGTTCTCAGAATCCAACTATCAACTGGGAGACCAAGGAGATTATCTTTCCAACAAGGAGCAACTCAGCATTAACTGAAGCTGTCCCTGAGTCCACAGCTACGGAACCACCTGTACAGGTATTTACTTTACCTTCAGCATATAAAGAGTTCTCTGACATCTGTGACAAGAAGAATGCAGATCAGCTTCCTCCACACAAGCAATTATGACTATCCCATTGAGTTGCTTCCTGGGGCAGCTATTCCTTTTGGTAACGAATATCTTTTGGCGGCACCTGAGCTTCAAGCCTTAAAGGAGTATATTGATGAAAATCTGGCCAAAGGCTTCATACGTCCTTCTTCTTCACCAGCAGGGGCACCTATATTTTTTGTAAGGAAGAAGGGTGGGTCCCTGAGACCCTCTGTGGACTATCGAGAGCTCAATAAGGTAACCGTACGGAATTGTTACCCTTTGCCTCTGATTCCCGAATTACTGCAAAGAGTCCGCCATGCTATGGTGTTCTCTAAACTGGATCTTCCTGGGGCTTATAATTTTGTGCATATTCGTCCAGGGGATGAGTGGAAGACAGCATACCGATGTCGGTATGGACACTTTGAATATCTCGTGATGCCCTTCGGGCTTTGTAATGCCCCTGCAACGTTTCAACACCTTGCTAATGACATTTTCAGAGATTTGTTGGACCAGTTTGTGGTGATCTATTTGGATGATATTCTAATCTTTTCTGACTCTCTACAGGAACATGATGAACATGTCAAAGCTGTTTTAAGACGTCTGAAAGAGAACCATCTGTATATCAAGCCGGAGAAATGCGAGTTCCATCGTTCTGAGATACAGTTCTTAGGTTATATCATCTCTCCCCAGGGGCTGAACATGGAATCTGGTAAGATTCAGGCTATCCTTGACTGGCCGGTACCCAAGAACATTAAGGAGGTGCAACGTTTTATTGGTTTTGCAAATTTCTACAGACGTTTTATTCGAAATTTTTCTGATATTGTCTGTCCCATTACTTCCTTGACAAAGAAGGAAAAGCCCTTGAAGTGGTCATCACAGGCTCAAGAAGCTTTTGATCAGCTTAAGATCAGTTTCACCTCAGCACCGCTGTTGATACACCCAGATCCAACACTTTCTTTCATTGTGGAGGTGGACGCTTCTGATAATGCCTTGGGGGCTATTCTCTCCCAAAGAACTGGAGAGAAGAGTCTGATACATCCTTGTGCTTTCTTTTCCCGTAGACTAACCTCAGCAGAGAAGAATTACAATGTGGGAGACAAGGAATTGCTGGCTATTATTGCGGCTTTCAAGGAATGGAGGCATCATCTGCAAGGAGCTGCACAACAGATCCTAGTGCTTACTGACCATCGCAATTTAGAGTTCCTCAGATCCACTGGATGTCTTTCTCCTCGTCAGGCTGATGGGAATTTATTTTTAAATCAATTTAACTTTATCTCGTACCGTCCAGGTTCTCGTAATGGGAAGGCTGATGCTTTATCCCGAATCCATGCTGCGGATTCCGTACCTGGAGCCCCGTCCAAGATCATTCTATCTGATGCCAATTTCATTGGAGTTATCCACGATCAGGACTTGTGGAAGAAGTGCAGGGAGGCTTATGACGGTGATTTATTTCTGGCCAACCCACCTGTTGATATTAATCTTGTCTTTAAGGGTGGCATGTGGTTCAGAGATCGACGTATCTACGTCCCTGAGGCTGTCCGTCTGCAGATCCTCAGGTTGGTACATGACTCCAAGTTGGCTGGTCACATGGGGGTACAGAAGACACAAGAGTTCCTAAGCCGATTTTTCTGGTGGCCAACTTGCCTGAAGGATACTAAGGACTATGTTCTCTCTTGCGAGGTATGTGCTCGTTACAAGACTCCTTGTGTTGCACCTGCGGGTCTCCTGCAACCGTTACCTGTTCCGTCCCGACCTTGGGGGTCTATATCAATGGACTTTATTGTGGAGCTAATTAACCAAAAGCACAATGGGAATCAGCATGATACAGACAAATGTCCATTCAGATATGTCTGAAACTACATACATATATCGTATGCTGAAAACGGGAAAAGGACTAAGTAAACAGACTAGTCGTTAATGAAGCTATAAGAGAACATGGGTCACAAGGATCCTGAAAAAACGACCTTTTAGTCTATATAGAACAATATATCAAAAATCTTTATTAACCATTAAAAGTTATTTTAGAAAATACAAAACAGGTAAGGTAGGGTGCCACATGGTGAACATAGACAACGCACCGATGTGTAAAATAGATGTAGCCCTTCTAAAAACAATACCCAGACACTTTAAGCTGTATCACGAGTGCAACAGCAAAGGTCTGCGTGTTAGAGATATTGATACTATTGATTTGGGTATTCGTGGAGGTAATGTCTCTCAACGATTGGCTCAGTTAGAGTCTCGTTGGATTTGGACCTTGGGCACGGTTCAGCCACGTGGTTTGAACGAGAATCTAAGTTTCTCATCCTTCTTGTGATCATCACCCGCTTTACATTCGACATTCAATTTAACTTTACGCCGCACCGGGTGTGTTGAGTGTGTGTCTTAATTCGGTTTTATTGTATTTTTTTTTTATTGTATTTTTATTACTTTTTTGTGTTTTAGGTTTTGAAATAGATGTCTGTATCATATATAGTTTGGTCTGGTTTTCGTGGATATATGGATTGAGCCGTCTTTGATAATTTGTCTGCGCAATCATGCTGGCTGGCGGATCAGGCATTGGATTGACATCTGATAGCTATTGCTATCGAACTTTTCCCCTTGGGAGGATGCACCGTTCGGATGCGCTTCACACTGTAATACTAATGGATGTGACAACCTTTTGGGCATTGGCCATGTATGACAGACTGATACATATCCTTCAAGTCAGTATACTGGATGAAGCTTCCCATGGATATTTTAAAGGCGATCGGTGTAACGAATCTATGCCAGCTATGTACAGTCATGGCCAAAAGTATTCACACCCCTGCAATTCTGCTTGTCTTAATTGATAAAACACAAAAAGAATTGTCCAAAAGCCAAATTGGATATAATTCCACACCAAACATAAAAAAGAGGGTGGACAAAAGTATTGGCACTGTTCGAAAAATCATGTGATGCTTCTCTAATTTGTGTAATTAACAGCACCTGTAACTTACCTGTGGCACCTAACAGGTGTTGGCAATAACTAAATCACACTTGCAGCCAATTGACATGGATTAAAGTTGACTCAACCTCTGTCCTGTGTCCTTGTGTGTACCACATTGAGCATGGAGAAAAGAAAGAAGACCAAAGAACTGTCTGAGGACTTGAGAAACCAAATTGTGAGGAAGCATGAGCAATCTCAAGGCTACAAGTCCATCTCCAAAGACCTGAATGTTCCTGTGTCTACCGTGCGCAGTGTCATCAAGAAATTTAAAACTCATGGCACTGTGGCTAACCTCCCTAGATGTGGACGGAAAAGAAAAATTGACAAGAGATTTCAACGCAAGAATGTGCGGATGTTGGATAAAGAACCTCGACTAACATCCAAACAAGTTCAAGCTGCCCTGCAGTCCGAGGGTACAACAGTGTCAACCTGTACTATCCGTCGGCGTCTGAATGAAAAGGGACTGTATGGTAGGAGACCCAGGAAGACCCCACTTCTTACCCCGAGACATAAAAAAGCCAGGCTGGAGTTTGCCAAAACTTACCTGAAAAAGCCTAAAATGTTTTGGAAGAATGT
This sequence comes from Ranitomeya variabilis, assembly GCF_051348905.1. Classification (NCBI taxonomy): domain Eukaryota; kingdom Metazoa; phylum Chordata; class Amphibia; order Anura; family Dendrobatidae; genus Ranitomeya; species Ranitomeya variabilis. Next base: position 183,178,475 of record NC_135233.1, on the reverse strand, counting down.
TCTCTGGTCAGATGAGACAAAAGTAGAGCTTTTTGGGCAAAGGCATCAACATTGAGTTTACAGGAGAAAAAGAGGCATTGAAAGAAAAGAACACGGTCCCTACAGTCAAACATGGCGGAGGTTCCCTGATGTTTTGGGGTTGCTTTGCTGCCTCTGGCACTGGACTGCTTGACCGTGTGCATGGCATTCTGAAGTCTGAAGACTACCAACAAATTTTGCAGCATAATGTAGGGCCCAGTGTGAGAAAGTTGTTTCTCCCTCAGAGGTCATGGGTCTTCCAGCAAGACAATGACCCAAAACACACTTCAAAAAACACTAGAAAATGGTTTGAGAGAAAGCACTGGAGACTTCTAAGGTGGCCAGCAATGAGTCCAGACCTGAATCCCATAGAACACCTGTGGAGAGATCTAAAAATGGCATGTTGGAGAAGGCACCCTTCAAATATCATGGTCCTGGAGCAGTTTGCCAAAGAAGAATGGTCTAAAATTCCAGCAGAGCATTGTAAGAAACTCATTGATGGTTACCGGAAGCGGTTGGTCGCAGTTATTTTGGCTAAAGGTTGTGCAACCAAGTATTAGGCTGAGGGTGCCAATACTTTTGTCTGGCCCATTTTTGGAGTTTTGTGTGAAATGATCAATGTTTTGCTTTTTGCTTCATTCTCTTTTGTGTTTTCTTCATTTAAGACAAATTAAATGAAGATAATACTACCAAATAATTTGTGATTGCAATCATTTTCAGGAAGAAACTGAGTATTATCTGACAGAATTGTAGGGGTGTGAATACTTTTGGCCATGACTGTATGGACTTTGCTTAAATCGGACCGGTGCTGCTATCTTATACCAGCTATGTACGGACTTTGTCAATTTATAGTTAACAATGTGCAGCATCCATATATCTGTTAATAGGCTTTTGTTTCCATCTTTTGTTTTTTGTATTCTGTTTTATGTTTATACTTACCTTTTTTGGTTGCCCATTCCTGCTCCCCTGTTCCATTATGGCGGTTTTGGTATTTAATTTCTTCAGTGCACTATTTTCCCCGCCCTGTAAGGCGCCTGTTCTGGCTGCGCATCCGCTGCTCGACTTCACAGGGCCCTGTGATTGTCTGGCAGGTGGCGTGGTGCGGCGCAGGCGCAGACAGGTCGGATGATTATACCGCTAAAAGCCATGCTATTTCATCTATTGCATTATAATGGAGAGTAACTATGGGTTTCCATGGCCACAGTGGTACACTTCCGGGTTGCCTTGTAGCATTTCCGGGACGGAACGATATAAAATTACACTGTCGGCATCCTTTCACCATGCCCCCTGAGGAAGGTGTGCGACCGAAACGCGCGTCGGGGTGGGCGCACGGACCCGGGTGAAGTTTATTCACTGCATGCTATTAAGAGGTAATGTACATCTTGAATCTTATCTTCATTGAGTATTAGACTTATCTTTAATGCCATGTTGTATACAGGGCTACGGTTGATAACTTTATCTAGCATTGTGCACCCAATGCTCCTGTCATAGATGGCATTGCTATTTGCATAGATTGTCTGAAATTTAGATATTTGTTTTGGGTAAGCTTTAGTCTCTCTATAAATATAATTGATATATGCGGGTGTTTCTTTCCCTGGTTCCGTGCGCCTTTTTGGTATTTTACACATCGGTTCGGTGTCTATGTTCACCACGTGGCACCCTACCTTACCTGTTTTGTATTTTCTAAAATAACTTTTAATGGTTAATAAAGATTTTTGATATATTGTTCTATATAGACTAAAAGGTCGTTTTTTCAGGGTCCTTGTGACCCATGTTCTGTTATTCTTTTATTGTGGAGCTGCCTACATCGGGGGGCATGAATATGATCATGGTAGTAGTTGATCGCCTGACTAAAGCCGCTCATTTTGTTCCATGCACCGGCCTCCCCTCAGCTAAGGATTCAGTGAACTTGGTTATTCAGAATGTCCTCCGGCTGCATAAGGTCCCGGATGAGATCATCTCTGACCGTGGCGTACAGTTCACTTCAAGATTCTGGAAGGGGTTTTGCTCTGCACTCAATATTAATGTCTGTCTCTCTTCCGCTTACCATCCACAGACAAATGGTCAAACTGAGCGTACCAACCAGACGTTAGAACAATATCTAAGATGCTATGTTAGCCATCTCCAAGATGATTGGTTGGAATTACTGCCGTTAGCCGAATTTTCATACAACAATTCTCAGAGCGCCTCCACTAAGTTCACTCCTCCTAGGTCTCTGATTAATTCTCCGGTTCCAGCAGTTGAGGAAAGGCTGACTGAGATGAGGCAAAATCTGAGGTCCCGAAGGAATCCCTGACCACGGCTCAAGAACGTTATAAGAGATCGGCTGATAGATTCCGTAAACCTGCACCCATGTTCAAGGTAGGAGATTCCGTGTGGTTAGCAACTAAGAATCTGAAGTTAAATGTTCCTTCACAAAAACTTGGACAGAAATTCATTGGCCCTTTCAAGATCAACGGTATTGTGAGCTCTGTGGCCTGCCGGCTGAAGCTACCTAGGACAATGAAGGTACACCCAGTTTTTCATGTATCTTTACTAAAGCCTGTATCTCCTAATACCTTCCAGGGACGTGTTGTGCCACCTCCGCAGTCTGTGGTGATTGATGGGCAAGAACAATTCGTGGTGGAGGAAATTATTGATTCCAGGATTCGCAGGAATCGGCTCCAATATCTGATAAGATGGCAGGGATATCCCCCTGAGGAAGACTCTTGGGAACCTGTGGAAAACATCAATGCCCAACAGAAGATTTCTCGTTTTCATCAGAGATTCCTTGAGAAACCAGGTCCAGGATCATCCTGAGGCCGCTTATAAGGAGGGAGTAATGTCAGGACTCCGAACATTTTTTACCTTTTGTGCATTACTGCCCTTTTTCAACATGGCGTCTTTGGTCTCATGTGCACTTGTCTTCCTGCTATAAAACTCCACCCCAGCCTTCAGTCTGTGCTAGATTATTCTGCTTTGCATCCAGCTCCTGATTACTCCCTGGCCTTGCTCCTGCACCTGCTCCTGTGAACCTGTGTTGGAGATCCTGCCACTCTGCTCTGAGTTCCTGCTACATACACCAGTGTTCAGTAATCCTCCTTCATCTGCTGCTCGTGTTACTTCCATCTGCATTTGCTGGACATGTAAGCTGTTTCTGCTCTGCAAAACCTGAGACTATTAACCAGGCCTCCCTGGTTGACCTAAGATATGATTTGAACTGCCTAATAGCATATCTATCTGTGTCTGGACTAAGTCAAGGATCTATTCGTGTCAAGTTTCCTCAAGAATAACTGTGCTTCATAGACTTTCTGTTTGTTTGCATCTACCTCTGAAGTTTCCTATTGACTGGTAAGCTGCGTTTATTATTTGCACCAAGTGTTGTGGACTTGAGTTTCTCTCTGCACCTGCTTGAATCACCGTGTGATAATATAAACTTTACCACTTATAAAACTGTGTCCTGTTGTCTTGTTCCACGCAAAGAGTTTCCTGAATTATCCCCTATAATTATTACAAAACCTGAGTGGGGACTTGTTTTTTGTTGGTTGAGTGAAAGCTTTTATTGGTGTCACGATTGGGTATAGAATATCTTGTTTCAGTTCACACTTATCCTGTGCTCTACACTGAGCAGTTACATCTGGTTTTCCATCTAAATCTACAAAATACTTGACTCAGGTGAAACCCCGAGAGATCCATTCACTAATGATGCAGCAATGTGGCTTACATTCGGCAGTATCCAGCTATTAAGAGGTGCACAAAACTGTAGCCGACCACACTTTTAATCATTCCTAAAAAGTGAGACACGGATCATAGACCAGACGACGTCCACCGTGTCTCTATCTGCCTCATTATTGGGAATCTTCCACTGTGTGTTTCGCCCGAATTATGTATTTCAGAGATTTCCACTGCAACCCTAGTGTAAGCGCTCAGCGTATAGAGCAGGATGAATGTGAGGTGAGTCTTACTGTGTTCGATCTCTGGGAGGCAGAATAAAGAAATCACCAGCACTTGAATTGCTTTTATTTTATTTTTTTACCCCTTTCCTCGTATGGTATGGGTGATTAGACGACTTTTTTTCTCTGGTCGTTGCGATTACAGCAAAACCAGATTTATATATTTTTTTATGTTTGGCTGCTATCACACACTAGAACTCCCTTTTTTCTTACAAAAACAAGTTTTTACATCGCCTCTTTTTGAGAGCTATAATTTTTCCATACTTCTGCCAACAGAGTCATGTGAAGGTTTTTTTAATGTTTTGTCGCTCCCATATAATGAAAACAATTTTATAGAAAAAATATTGTTTTTGCCTAGCTATACTCTGAGAGTTCTAACATTATTTTTCTACTGATGGAGCTTTATAGTGGCTTGTATTTATGCGGGACAAGATTACGTTTTCAGTGACACCATTTTTATTGATATTCATGTTTTAGATCTTGTTTTTTTTCCACTTTTTTTTCCTGTGGTATGATGAAAAACCTTAGTTTTTTTACACTTTTTTTTTTACTACGTTTACTGTAGGGGTTAACTAGTTTGACAGTTTTATAGATCGGTTCGTTCTGGACTTGGTGATGCTGCATGTGTACTTTTTTTAATTCATTTTTGTTCTTACATAAATACTTGTATTTATTGGTGTAATTTGTAATTACCTAACACACACCTGTTGAACATATTGTGCGAGCACACCCAAGATACTCTGATAGCACCTGATCATGCTTGGATAGCATGTTCGCTCATCACTAGTAAGAATTTCATGTCAATAGCACCTTAAATATATTTACCATATTTTTCGGACTGTATTTTTCCCCAAAAATTTTTGGTCTGACGTGCAGGGCGATGATCTGTCTCCCATACCAGACTGGTGCAGCAGGTTCTGTGGTGATAGGGTGCACTCCTATAGTAATAATAGTAGGGGGTGCAGAACCTAGTCTGTAAAGATCAGAGTTCAATAACAAAAAGAAAAAAGACTAGACTAATAATGGTATGCACACCAACCAATATAGAAAAATAACAAGAAATCTTTCTTACACCTCAAAAACAAACAATAAAATAATTTAAAAACAAGATACAAAATCAACAACCTGCACCCCTTTAGGTCATATATACCATGAGAATCAAACAACATTTGTTCAACTGGTATAAATAGCATTAACAGTGTAGCTGGTTATAAATACACTAGATGGTGGCCCGATTCTAATGCATCGGGTATTCTAGAATATGTATGCGTAGTGTATAGCACAGCCCACGCAGTACATTGCGCAGCCCAGGCAGTACATTGCGCAGCCCACACAGTACACGTTGTATATTGCACACCCCACGTAGTATATTGCCCAGTCCACATAGTACATTGTGCAGCCCACGTAGTATATTGCGCAGCCCACGTAGTATATTGCGCAGCCCACGTAGTATATTGCGCAGCCCACGTTGTATATTGCGCAGCCCACGTTGTATATTGCCCAGCCCACTTTGTATATTGCGCAGCCCACGTTGCATATTGCCCAGCCCACGTTGTATATTGCGCAGCCCACGTTGTATATTGCCCAGCCACGTACTATATTGCGCAGCCCACATAGTATATTGCCCAGCCACGTAGTATATTGCACAGCCCACGTAGTATATTGCCCAGCCACGTAGTATATTGCCCAGCCACGTAGTATATTGCCCAGTCACATATTATATTGCCCAGTGACGTATATTGCCCAGTCACACAGTATATTGCCTAGCCATCCATCACAGAAGAAGAAGTCTCCAAGCTCCTCTCCTCTTCTCGTCCGACTACATGCACCACCGACCCCATTCCCTCACACCTCCTCCAGTCTCTCTCTCCAGTCGTCACAACTCTCCTAACTACAATTTTTAATCTCTCCCTTTCCTCTGGCATTTTTCCCTCCTCCTTCAAACACTCTATCATTACTCCATTACTAAAAAAACCCACCCTTGACCCATCATGCACAAACAACTACAGACCGGTCTCCAATCTCCGCTTCATCTCAAAACTCCTGGAGCGCCTAGTCTACTCCCGTCTTACCCGTTACCTCTCCACTCATTCCCTCCTAGACCCTTCACAGTCCGGGTTCCGCCCCCTACATTCGACAGAAACTGCACTCATCAAGGTGACCAATGACCTTCTGACAGCAAAATGTAACGGTGACCACTCTCTGCTCATTCTCCTCGATCTTTCTGCAGCTTTTGACACTGTTGACCACCCTCTTCTACTCTCTAGGCTCCAGTCACTAGGCATCAAGGACACAGCTCTCTCCTGGTTCTCTTCCTATCTTTCTGAACGCTCCTTCAGCGTTCTGTTCTCTGGCTCCACTTCATCTCCTCTTCCTCTCACTGTCGGGGTACCTCAGGGCTCAGTCCTTGGCCCCCTTCTCTTCTCCCTCTACACGGCCCCAATTGGACAGACCATCAGCAGATTTGGTTTTCAGTCCCATCTTTATGCTGATGACACACAACTATACACGTCATCCCCTGACCTTACCCCCGCTGTACTACAGAACGCCACTGACTGTCTGTCCGCAGTCTCTGACATAATGTCCGTTCTCTATCTGAAACTCAACCTCTCCAAAACTGAACTTCTTCTGCTCCCGCCTTCTACTAACCTCCCTAAATCTGACATTTCCCTCTCCATGGGTGGCACCATAATAACACCCCGGCAGCAGGCACGCTGTCTGGGTGTTATGTTTGACTCCGATCTCTCCTTCACCTCCCACATACAATCTCTTGCCCGCTCGTGTCGCTTACACCTAAAGAACATCTCTAGAATCCGCCCTTTTCTCACCATGGAGACAACAAAAACTCTCACTGTCGCCCTAATCCACTCCCGTCTGGACTACTGTAACGCTCTATTAATTGGCCTCCCCCTCACACGACTTTCCCCTCTCCAGTCTATCCTTAATGCAGCAGCCAGGGTTGTCCATCTGGCTAATCGTTACTCGGACGCGTCCGCTCTTCGCCAGTCATTACACTGGCTGCCCATTCATTACAGGATACAATTAAAAGTACTTGTTCTCACCCACAAAGCTCTCCACAGTGCGGCACCGCCTTACATCTCCTCCCTCATTTCTGTCTATCGGCCTAGCCGACCACTGCGCTCTGCAAACGACTTTCGACTAACCTCTGCACTAATCCGTACCTCACACTCCCGACTCCAAGACTTCTCCCGTGCTGCGCCAATCCTCTGGAATGCTCTACCCCAAGATATTAGAACCATCCACAATTTGCATAGTTTTAGGCGCTCGCTCAAAACACATTTGTTCAGAGCGGCCTATCATGTTCCCTAATCAAACTCATTTTATGTTTGTGTGTGTGTGTGTAGCCCATTCGCTATCTCCATCTACCCCCCACTCCCTGAAGATGGCTGGACCATCATTGTAAATACATCATTGTAAATACACACCTGTACTTTGTATCTTCCCACCTTATTGTAGATTGTAAGCTCTCACGAGCAGGGTCGTCTTATTTTGTTTTATTCTGCTTTATTACTGTATTGTTAACATTGTTACCTATGACTGTTGTGTTTGAAACTGTTAAACTGTAAAGCGCTGCGGAATATGTTGGCACTATATAAATAAAGATTATTATTATTATTAGCCACATAGTATATGGCCCAGCCACGTAGTATATTGCCAAGCCACGTAGTATATTGCCCAGCCACATAGTATATTGCCCAGTCACGTAGTATACAGCACAGAGCCACGTAGTATACTGCCCAGTCACGTAGTATATTGGCCATTCACGTAGTACTCACCATATCCCTGTTAAATAAAAATAATAAAAATAAAAAATAGTTACATACTCACCTTCTGGAGCCTCCGGATCGAAGCGTCCGGTTAACGATGCTCCTCGCGCGCTCCGGTCTGAAGATTGCATTGCGGTCTTGCGAGATGATGACGTAGCGGTCTCGTGAGACCGCACGTCATCATCTCGCGAGACCGCACTGCATGCAGTCGTCACCGGGGCGTCGCGAGGAGCATCGGTAACCGGCCACTTCGATCCGGGGGGCCACCGGAGGGTGAGTATGTAACTATTTTTTATTTTTTAATTATTTTTAACATTAGATATTTTTACTATTCATGCTGCATAGGCAGCATGAATAGTAAAAAGTTGGTCACACAGGGTTAATAGCAGCGTTAACCGAGTGTGTTACACCGCGGTCAACGCTGCCATTAACCCTGTGTGAGCGCTGACCGGAGGGGAGTATGGAGCGGGCGCTGTGACCGGAGGGGAGTACGGAGCTGGCGCTGTGACCGGAAGGGAGTACGGAGCGGGCGCTGTGACTGGAGGGGAGTTCGGAGCGGGCGCTGTGACCGGAGGGGAGTACGGAGCGGGCGCTGTGACTGGAGGGGAGTACGGAGCGGGCGCTGTGACTGGAGGGGAGTACGGAGCGGGCGCTGTGACCAGAGGGGAGTACGGAGCGTGCACTGACTGCGGGTAGGAAGGAGCGGCCATTTTCTTCCGGACTGTGCCCGTCACTGATTGGTCGAGGCTGTTTTGCCACGACCAATCAGCGACTTGGATTCCATGACAGACAGAGGCCGCGACCAATGAATATCCGTGACAGACAGACAGAAGGAAGTGACCCTTAGACAATTATATATATAGATATACTAACAATAATAAACCTAGTTCTGTGGGTCTAATATGTGGGTGTGAAAATATGAGGTCATATGATATCAAAAGCAACGCAAGAATTGGACAAACAGGTAAGATAACCCAAGAATAGCTTGTCCCCAATACATATTCAGATAAATATATTGCAGATAATATACTTAGACCATATTGGCCCTACACAAATAGTATAAAGCCTCACAGAACCCACCCATTGCACCGTACCATAAGCCCCACCATATGAAGTATTTCCCCCGTGCAATATTGAGGGAATACAATTACACTGCACTACGATCCCATATGCCGAAACAACAAATAAACATATTGTATGTGCCAGGCATAAACAGATGCCGATGTAATAAAGGTGTCACAATTAGGGTTGAGCAAAACGGATCGTTCATTTTCATAAGTCGCCGACTTTTGGCAAAGTCGGCGTCTCATGAAACCCGACCCGATCCCTGTGTGGGGTCGGCCATGCGGTACGCGATCTTGGCGCCAAAGTCGCGTTTCGTATGACGCGTTTAGCTCCATTTTTTCAGCCAATGAAGGAATGTGGGCAGAGTGATGACACAGGGGTTAGGGGCGTGCACGCCTATGATCATGTTAGCGCTTGTGCGCAGCAGGGATTTGCAATGTGTAAAACGAAATTTTTGGGGCTGGGACGGAGGGAGAGAGAGAGGAAAAAAAAAAAAAACACACCCCATTGACGTGCATAGGGTTTCGTGTTCCGGCCGATCCTCGACTTTTCGCAGTAATCGGCCGATTTCGCCCGACTCGACTTTTCAAAAAGTCGGGTTTCGCAAAACATGACTCGACCCTAAAAAGGTCAAGGTCGCTCAACCCTAGTCACAATTATAAAGAACCTGCATAAGAAAATTTAAGTGCTGCGTGCGCCCATATGTGACCCATCATGAACAAAATAATACCAGCTGCTAAAGATTGATGACTATGGCTGGATCAGCCAAAGGTGGAAGCAAAAGAAAGGGGTGAGGCAAGAGCCCCACACGTATCGCTGCTGCTGCAGCTTCGTCAGGGGAAATAAAGTAAAGAGCGGCGCATGAGGTATAAATACAAGTGTTAAATTAAATAAGAACAAACCGGTGTGGAATCATGGAGCAGCTGACTCACCGGGGTTGCGTAACATGACTGGCTATAGCCGGATGTGTTGCCGTTGTCATGGTGCCCAGGCACATGCACAACGGCAACCCTGTCAAGGACGCAGAGCGCAGGTCCCGGCTGGAGATTTTGTCTAACACTTCGACCGGTAAAGACACAAAGTTAGGAGGAAAAAACGCATTCCATCCAAAGAAATGCTAGTGTTGTAATACTCTGTGAAAGGGCAAAAGCCCAAAGCAATTATACCTATGTAAAGAGGATAATGGTATAAGAGGGGAAGAGATAAGTTACAACCAGTATTAAATGATCCAACATATCATGATCAAGGTTACTCCGGTAGAAAACTCGTCAACACATATCTTAAAAAGAACATGTTTATACATGTGACCAGAATGGCAAAGACAAAACATCTTCATTGTACAAGGAACAACCAACGGTACCATCATAAGCATATAGATAGCCTTTATTCGGTAAGTATCAAGGCTATTGTCAGAAGATGTGTCAATGCATGTGGCATATCTAGGATTATATTAACCCCTTCCCGACATGCGCCGAACATATATTGCTCTCCGTTCCCGCAAACAGTATATGTACGACGCAGCCTCACACTAAGCACCACGGCGATCAGGTGCGGGTGTCAGCTCTGTGTGAGAGCTGACTGTCACAACACAGCTTCCCTGACCTTACCACTAGGGGGCGCCCTACCTTGCCTTATTCCACAGGATACTTCTGAGGGTGAAGATGCCAGGGCATCCACCCTTGCCTTATCTCATGAGTTAGCCCTCCGACAGTTCTCTTCCCCCACCCAGGGAAGAGGGGCGCTATTATTGTGCACTGCAGTACACCAACCCAACAAACAAGGGTTAATAGAAAACTCCAAGCATACAAAATAGTCAATCACATATAATAGAAGAATGCATCAGGAAGTGGAGGATGAGGAATAAACTAAAGTAGAGAAAGGAAGGGAATTACCACACTTACAAACCACACAATAGTCACAGATAATTCCTCCAACACTCCTCATATGAACACTTCTTCCTCCTGAAGCCATGCAGCAAACGCAAGCTCTGACATGGATTTGCATCAGAGCCCAAATTATAACGGGAAAGGGAGTGGCTAACTGGGCTCAGCTTCAAGCTCAGAGTTTTCTAGCATGGTCGATTAACCCCTTTTCTGCCAAAAGGAATAAACACCATTAAAATGAAGAAGTGCTTCCTCTCAGTGCTGGAGTAGGAGCAATCATATGCTGAGGTCTTCTCACTCCACACTGTCGCGGTAACCCCGTGACACGGACACCCCTCAGCAACACACACGATCAGTGCTAGCACCGATCAAAGGCATTTAACCCTTCTGATTGCACTGTCAGTAGTGACAGTGACATAGATGAGCAACACGCATGGAGTTGGCTCCCTGCACGCTTATATCAGGACAACGCAATGCAATTGTGTTGTCCTGATGGTCTCCATGGAGACTCGTAGCCGCAAGATGGCCGTGTGGTCCATTAGGAAAAGTGGCATGTCAGTGCCTGCTCAGAGCAGAACCTGAGACGCCTCCTTCCCTGCCTATCAGATGCTGAAGTGATGATCCTGGGACAATGTAAAAACAAGAAAATTAAAAAGTGTAAAAATGTTTTTTTAAATAAATCCCCGAATAAAGAACAAAATAAAAAGAAACAAATATGTTTCTAATAAATACATTTATTTATGCAAATAAACAAGAAAATTACCGTATATACTCGAGTATAAGCCGAGAGTTTCATCCCACTTTTTGGTTCTGAAAGTGACCCTCTCGGCTTATACTCGAGTCATTGTCAGCGGGTCATTGTCAGCTGGTCATTGTCAGCGGGGGGGGGGGGGTGGTCGGCGCGATGACATACTCATTTGCCCCTGGCGCTGTCCCTGCATGTCCCATGGTCTCCGGGCAGCTCTTCCTGTGTTCAGCGGTCACGTGGTACCGCTCATTAAAGTAATGAATATGGACGCATATTAATTACTGTAATGAGCGGTACGTGACCGCTGAACACAGGAAGATGACGCCGGCTCCCGGAGACCATCTGACAGTGAGATGCTGCCAGGGACCGCGCCGGGAGCAGGTGAGTATATCGGGGGAGGTGAGCAGTGCGCGATAGTCACCTTCCTCGTTTCACCGCTGCGCGCTGCTCTGTCTTCCATTCTGTGCACTTACTGTTCAGGTCAGAGGGCGCGATGACGCGATTACTGTGGAACGAGGAAGGTGACTATCGCAAGTGCCGGGGGCCTGAGCGAAGAGAGGTGAGTATGTGATTTTTTTATTTTAATCGCAGCAACAGCATATGGGGCAAATGTGTGGAGCATCATATGGGGCCACAATGTATGGAGCATCTCATGGGGCCACAATGTATGGAGCATCTTATGGGGCCACAATGTATGGGGCCACAATGTATGGAGCATCGTATGGGGCCACAATGCATGGAGCATCTCATGGGGCCACAATGTATGGAGCATCTCATGGGGCCACAATGTATGGAGCGTCGTATGGGGCCACAATGTATGGAGCGTCATATAATGCCACAATGTATGGAGCATCTCATGGGGCCATAATGTATGGAGCATTTTATGGGGCATAATGTGTGGAGTATCTCATGGGGCATAATGTGTGGTGCATCTTATGGGGCCCATTATGAACCACATGGAGCATTATATGGGGCTCCTGATTCAATATGGATATTCAAAAACACTTAACCTACTGATGTCTCAATTAATTTTACTTTTATTGGTATCTATTTTTATTTTTGGACATGTGCCGGTAGCTGCTGCATTTTCCACCCTAGGCTTATACTCGAGTCAATAAGTTTTCCCAGTTTTTTGTGGCAAAATTAGGGGGGTCGTCTTATACTCGAGTACGGTACACATATTTGATATTAACCTGCTCTATAAAACTGTTCCACTAGTTAACCCCTTAAGTGAACACCGTAGAAAAAAAAACAAGGCAAAAAACAATGCTTTATCGTCATACCACCAAACATAAAGTGCATTAAAACATGATCAAAAAGATGAATGTAAATAAAAATGGTACTGCTGAAAATGTCCTCTTGTTCTGCAAAAAACAAGCAGCCATACGGCTCCATCAGCAGAAAAATTAAAAAGTTATAGCTCTCAGGATAAAGCAATGCAACAATAATTATTTTTTCTATAAAAAAGTTTTTATTGTGTAAAAGCACCTATAAATATAAATTGGGTATAATAATATTAATAATAATTTTATTTATATAGCGCCAACATATTCCGCAGCGCAGCGGGTATCGCTGTAATCGTACTGACCCGAAGAATGAAGCTGCCTTACCAATTTTACCACACACGGAACGGTATAAAAAAAATAAAAACAAAAAGCAATTCCTGAATTGATGGTTTTTGTATATTCTGTCTCCAAAAATTGGAATAGAAAGCAAAAAAAAGTCATATGCCCAAAAATGGTACCAATAAAAACGTCAGTTTGTCCTGCAAAAACCAGCCCTCACATGACTCTGTCGGCTGAAATATGGAAAAATTATAGCTGTTTAAATATTGTGATGCAAAAACTAGTTTTCGCTATAAGAAGCGTCTTTTAGTGTGTGACCGCAGATAAACATAAAAACCCAATATAAACCTGCTGTCGCTGTAATCGCGCCGACCTGAAGAATAAAGCACCTAATCACTTATACCGCACGAGGAACTAAGAAAAGAATAAATAAAACCAAATGTTCACATGCTGTTGATTTTTTCAATCTGCCTCCCAAAGATCGCAGTAAGGCTTGGCGCACATTTATCCTGTGCTCTGCACTGAGCGCTTTCACCAGGGTTTCTGTGTAAATCTCTGAAATACGTGATTTAGAAAGACCCCCCGCAGAAGATTTCCTGTAATGAGGCAGATTAAGGCACTGTAGATGTCATAGGACCTGTGATCCGGCAGTGTTCATCTTTTTAGGATTGCATAAAAGTGCTATTGGCCACAGTTTTGTGCACTTCTAAAAAGGACAACACTGAACAGAGGCCAGACAGATTCCATGATACCTCTGCTTCCTCATTATAATGAATGGATCCCTGGTGGGTTTCATCTGTCATGTCACTCAGAGATTTAGTCGGAAACCCCAAAGTAAGTGCTCAGCGTAGAGTGCAGGATAAATGTGATCCCAAATGATATATAAAATGTTCCCAATAAAAGCTTCAACTCGATCCACAAAAAGAGCAAACCCTCATTCAGATCTGTCTTCTGTTAACAGAAATCTAGGAGGCTTCCACTTTACTGGTAGTACCTAGTCTCTGGAAAAGCGAAATGGCTCCCCCCAAAGAAATTCAACAAATGCCTCCTCCCTTCTGAGCCCCAGTGTACCTAAACTACATTTAGCGCCCACATGTTTGTCATTTCTATAGTGATGAAAACCAGCCTAATTTACAGGTGCTTGTCCCCAGACACATGAGCTGGGCATAATTTACTGGTCACTACAGCGTGCTGGTCACTACAGCGGCAGTTTGCAATTTTCAGTCAGCAACATCCACTGCTGTTTGTTTCTGGAAAATACCCATGGAATCAAAATCGTCACTACATTGGTATATAAATTTCCAAAGGGTTATAATTTCCAAAATTGGGTCACTTGAGTGGGTAATCTGCTTTTCTAGCACTTAGGGGCTCTTTATATGGAATCCACAAACTATTCTAAAATAAATCTGCGCTCTAGGAGAAAAATAGCGCTCCGTCCCTCCCGACTTTTTCTGTATGGCTAAGCAGTACTATACATCCACATATGGGGTATTTCTACATTCAGCAGAAATTATGGGACAAATTTTGGTGCCATTTTTACCCATTTCACAGTACGAAAATGTAAAACTTGGAGCCAGCGTCGGACTGGGGTGTCTGGGGCCCACCAGAGGAATGGACTCTAGGGGCCCACCCTACAGCTATATGCAAATATCTGTCATTATAGTGGAGCATCGGCTGTAAAACACCGGCGGCTGCTGCACATCTACCGTGTACCCCAATAACTGGGATGTATAATTACGGTAGTTTACATTAATGGGGTTCTTGGTTAAAACAAGTTATCACTGATCCATGGGCTCCACAGGATAGGTGATCGCTTAGATCCGACCATTAGAAATTGCACCGATCGGAAGAATGGGGAAGTTTTATCCCTGACAGGACACTTTTATCACTATTTTAAAATGCAGCGGCAGGTGGGATTTCTGACCGCAGCTCCATTCATTCTCTTTGGGGCTTCCAGAAAAAAACAAGTGCAGCCACTGAGAGAATGAATGGATCAGTGATCTAGTCGGACATGCCACTCCAGTCTAATAGGGATAAAAAGTTCCACATTTTGCGGAGTGGGTCCAAGCAGTCAGACCCCCACCAATCAATACGTTATCACTTATCCTGTGGAGAGGTGATTACTTTTTTCCACAGGAAACCCCTGTAAGTGCATCTCCGCCGCTGTGTACAAAGCATTACAACTCTAATGGAAATAAAGAATCTTATCCTAATTAATATCAGAGAGAACAAATGACCGCCATACACAACACAATCCACTATACCAAGACCAATAATACCACATACAGGAAGAAATACCACCACACCATGACCAGACCACATAGTGACCGAATAATACTACATACAAGGGACAAATACCACCGCACCATGTCAAGACCACATATTATCACCACTTGGTGACCAAATAGCACATACAAGGGACAAATACCACCGCACCATGTCAAGACCACATATTATCACCACTTGGTGACCAAATAGCACATACAAGGGACAAATACCACAACACCATTTCCAGACCACATATTACCACCACTTGGTGACCAAATAGCACATACAAGGGACAAATACCACAACACCATTTCCAGACCACATATTACCACCACATAGTGACTGAATACTACAATACTGATCAGAAATTAAAAAAAACAAACAAAACACAATACTATCATCATAAGGCTGCCGTCACACTAGCAATATTTGGTCAGTATTTTACCTCAGTATTTGTAAGCCAAAACCAGGAGTGGAACAATCAGAGGCAAAGTATAATAGAAACATATGCACCAATTCTGCATTTATCACCCACTCCTGGTTTTGGCTTACAAATACTGATGTAAATTACAGACCAAATACTGAATGTGTGACGGCAGCCTAAGTGACATTATACACAGGAGATCTGTACTTAGTATGCAGTGTCTGTGTAGAGGTAATACAGAGATCACTGGTGACATTATACACAGGAGCTCTGTATATAATGTATAGGTAATACAGTGATCACCGGTGACATTATACACGGGAGCTCTGTATATAGTATACAGTGTATAGTGTCAGTGTATAGGTAACACTGACTCACCAGTGACGTCTCTAGGTGAAGTCCTTCATCTTTCATCCAGCACAGACCGCCGTCACTTCATCCAGCCAGGACTCGTTTCTGCAGGAAATAACACAGTTATCTCGAGCTCCGCTTGCAGAACACATTACTTAATTTTTCACAACTTCTACATTACACCACATGAAGAAAAAAAGGAGATATAATGTCACTCTGCACACTAACAGGACCGCCCCCCCATTTAAAACAGTGTCCTCAAAAAATAAAATAAATACATCACTGCAGTAATAATATCCCTTAATTAGCCCCTATGGTAATAATATTCCCCACCCTGGCCCCGTTTATCTCATTCCTGGCTCCAGCCATATGTTCTCGCATCCTGCCCTCATGAGTATCCATTCTACCCCATATGATCTCCCCATCCTGCCCCATTCTGTCTCCTTCGTATCCATCCTGCCCCATGATCCAATCCTGCCCCATGTCTTTCATTCTGCCCCGTGTCTCCAATCATGCCCCGTGTCTACATTCTGCCCATGCCTCCAGTCCTGCCCCCAGTGTGTCCAGCATATTACCCCCAGTGTGTCCAGCATATTACCCCTAGTATGTCCAGCAACCTGCCCCAGTATGTCCAGCATATTGCCCCAGTGTGTCCCGCATTTCCCCCAGTGTGTCCAGAAATCTGCCCCAGTGTGTCCAGCATATTACCCCAGAGTGTCCAGCATTGCCCCCAGACAGTGTGTCCAGCAATCTGCCCCAGTGTGTCCAGCATATTACCCCCAGTGTGTCCAGCAATCTGCCCTAGTATGTCCAGCACTGCCCCCAGTGTGTCCAGCAATCTGCCCCAGTGTCCAGCATTGCCCCCAGACAGTGTGTCCAGCAATCTTCCCCAGTATGTCAAGCATATTACCCCCAGGTAGTCCAGCAATCTGCCCCAGTATGTCCAGCAATCTGCCCCAGTGTCCAGCACTGCCCCCAGTGTGTCCAGCAATCTGCCCCAGTGTCCAGCATTGCCCCCAGTGTGTCCAGCAATCTGCCCCAGTGTGTCCAGCAATCTGCCCCAGTGTACAGCATTGCCCCAGTGTGTCCAGCACTGCCCCCAGTGTGTCCAGCAATCTGCCCCAGTGTCCAGCACCGCCCCCAGTGTCCAGCACCGCCCCCAGTGTGTCCAGCAATCTGCTCCAGTGTGTCCAGCAATCTGCCCCAGTGTCCAGCATTGCCCCCAGTGTGTCCAGCATTGCCCCCAGTGTGTCCAGCAATCTGCCCCAGTGTCCAGCACTGCCCCCAGTGTGTCCAGCAATCTGCCCCAGTGTCCAGCAATCTGCCCCAGTGTACAGCACTGCCCCAGTGTACAGCACTGCCCCGTGTGACCAGCAATCTGCCCCAGTGTCCAGCATTGCCCCCAGTGTGTCCAGCAATCTATCTGCCCCAGTGTCCAGCATTGCTCCAGTGTACAGCACTGCCCCCAGTGTGACCAGCAATCTGCCCCAGTGTCCAGCAATCTGCCCCAGTGTCCAGCATTGCCCCAGTGTCCAGCACTGCCCCCAGTGTGACCAGAAATCTGCCCCAGTGTCCAGCATTGCCCCCAGTGTGTCCAGCAATCTATCTGCCCCATTGTCCAGCAATCTGCCCCAGTGTCCAGAATTGCCCCAGTGTACAGCACTGCCCCCAGTGTGACCAGCAATCTGCCCCAGTGTCCCACAATCTGCCCCAGTGTCCAGCATTGCCCCAGTGTCACCAGCAATCTGCCCCAGTGTCCAGCAATCTGCCCCAGTGTCCAGCATTGCCCCCAGTGTGACCAGCAATCTGCCCCAGTGTCCAGCATTGCCCCCAGTGTCCAGCAATCTATCTGCCCCATTGTCCAGCAATCTGCCCCAGTGTCCAGCATTGCCCCCAGTGTGTCCAGCAATCTGCCCCAGTGTCCAGCATTGCCCCAGTGTCCAGCACTGCCCCCAGTGTGACCAGCAATCTGCCCCAGTGTCCAGCATTGCCCCCAGTGTGTCCAGCAATCTATCTGCCCCATTGTCCAGCAATCTGCCCCAGTGTCCAGCATTGCCCCAGTGTACAGCACTGCCCCCAGTGTGAAAAGCAATCTGCCCCAGTGTCCAGCAATCTGCGCCAGTGTCCAGCATTGCCCCAGTGTACAGCACTGCCCCCAGTGTGACCAGCAATCTTCCCCAGACTTACCCCCACCCCCCCCCCTGCCGCCGCCGCACCCGCACCGGCTATGTCCTCCTTCAGCCCCCAGTACCCCCGTCCTCATACTCACCTGTCCCACACACTGCACGGCCGTGCCGACATCCCTCGCGCTCTGTCCCGACTCCCGGCGGCGGCGCAGCATCGCATCTGCTTCCCGCTTGTGCGGTCATGTGATACTGTCATTAAGGTCATGAATATGCGCATATTCATGGCCTTAATGAGCGGTACCACGTGACCGCACAAGCAGGACGAGCTGCAGTGCAGACGCCGAGACCATCGCTGGAGCAGGGTCCTGGTGAGTATCGTCTTCAATGGGGGGCGGGCGGGCGGTCGCCCTGGAGCAGTGGGGGCCCTGGAGCAGTGGGGGCCCTACCAGCAGGTGTCTGTGCCTGGGCCCACCGGAGGATCCTCCGGTTCTCCGGTGGGCCAGTCCGAGCCTGCTTGGAGCTAACAAACAAACTTGGTGGTAAAAATGTAAATTATTTTTTCTTCACTGCCCAATGGTATAAAAGTCTGTTACACACCTGTGGTGTCAATATAATTACTGCACCCCTAGTTGAATTCATTGAGAGGTTTAGTTTGTAAGCTGGGGTCACTTATGGGGGGTTCTGCTGTTCTGGCACCTCAGGAGCTCTGCCAATGTAACATGGCACCCTCAAACAAGTGCAGCAAAATCTGCTCTACAATATGGCATTTCTTCTCTTCTAAGCTTTGCACTGCCTCAAATGTAGTTTTCGACCATATATAGGGTATTGGTGAACTCAGGAGAACATTTTGGGATGCATTTTCTCCTGTTACCCTTGTGAAAATACAAAATATGAAGCTAAAAAAGATTTTTGTGGGAAAAATGCGATTTTTTTATTTTCACGGCTTAACGTTATATACTTCTGTGAAGCACCCAGGAGTTCAGGGTGCTCAATACATATCTAGATAAGTTCCCAAAGGGGTCTAGTTTCCAAAATTGGGTCACTTGTGGGGTGTTTTCACTGTTTACGCACATCAGCAGCACGGTGGCGCAGTGGTTAGCACAGCAGCCTTGCAGCGCTGGAGTCCTGGGTTCTAATCCCACCTTGGACAACATCTGCAAAGAGTTTGTATGTTCTCTCCGTGTTTGCGTGGGTTTACTCCGGGCACTCCGGTTTCCTCCCACATTCCAAAGACATACTGATAGGGAATTTAGATTGTGAGCCCCATCGGGGACAGTGATGATAATGTGTGCAAACTGTAAAGCGCTGCGTAATATGTTAGCGCTATATAAAAATAAAGATTATTATTATTATCAGTGGCTCTCCAAACGTGATATGGCATCCGCTAATTATTCCAGCAAATTTTACATTCAAAAAGTCAAATGGTACTCCTTCCCTTCCAAGCCCTGCTGTGTGCCCAAGCAGTAGTATTTCCGCATGTATAGGGTATTGGCGTACTCAGGAGAAATTGCACAACAAATCGTATGGAACAATTTCTCCTGTTACGCTTATGAAAATTCAAAATTTGGAGCTAAAAAACATTTATTTGGGAAAAGTGTGATTTTTAATTTTTTTTAATTTTCACAGATTAACGTTATAAACTTCTGTGAAGCTCATGTGGGTGCAAGGTGCTCAATACACATCTAGATAAGTTCCCAAAGGGGTCTAGTTTCCATGATGGTGTCATTTGTGGGGGGTTTCCACTGTTTAGGCACATCATAGGCTCTCCAAACGTGACATGCTATCCGCTATTTATTCCAGAAAATTTTGCATTCAAAATGTCAAATGGCACTCCTTCCCTTCCCAGCCCTGCCGTGCGTGTTTTTCACCACATATTGGGTATCAGCTTACTCAGGAGAAATTGTACAACAAATTTTATGGATCATTTTCTCCTGTTACCCTTGCGAAAGAAAAAAAATTAGGTCCTTCCGCATTCCATTAATTCCTGTTGAGCACCTGAAGGGTTAATAAACTTCTTGAATGTGGTTTTGAGTACCTTGAGGGTGCAGTTTTTAGAATAGTGGCACTTTTGGGTTTTTCTGTCATGTAGGCCCCTCAAAGTTACTTCAAATGTGAGGTGATCCCTAAAAAAATTGGTTTTGCTAATTTTGTTGTAAAAATGAGAAATCATTAGTCAACTTTTAACTCTTGTAACTTCCTAACAAAACAATTGTTTTAAAAATTGAGCTGATGTAGACATGTGGGAATTTTTATTTATTAACTATTTAGTGCTATATGACTGATTTAAGGGCATACAAATTAAAAGTTTGAAACAAATTTCTGATTTTTTTTCACAAATAAACACAAGCCTTATTAAGTTTTACCACTATCGTGAAGTACAATATATCATGAGACAACATTCTCAGAATCATTGGGATCCATTGAAGCAATTCAGAGTCATGACCCCATAAAATGACAGTGGTCAGAATTGTAAAAATTTGCCTGGTCAAGAAAGTGAATACAGGCTTCGGGGTGAACAGGTTAAAGATAGATTCCAGAATTTTCTGTAAATCTTCAGACTCTGGAAGACCCCTCACTTAAATATTTTTGTGTCTCCCTCTATTATCGATATCCTCCAATTGGTGGTTCGTAACCTGTCACCAGTTTTTTAGTGTGTGAACCAATGCCATCACCTTTCGGAGCGCATGTACATTACACAAATGTGTCCATCATCCCCTTATTCTGCCCCGGTAATGTCATTCTGGCTAGGTGGTTCCAGTAAAAAGGAGCTGTAATGACGTTTCCCAGGCACATGCGTAGTTATGTTTTGTGCTCTATTCGCAGTAGGGCACAGCAAAGTGCACCTGCGCCTGCTGATGAAGCTAGTGCAGAGGCACAAGATTTTTTGGCTATGTGGATGACCCTATATGCGTCATCCACATCAAAGACGGAGGGCGGCTTTTGAGGGCTAAGTCGCAGATGACGAGAAATGATGCCTATCGGCCTATCGCAGATGACGAGAAATGATTCCTATCAGACCAAACCAAATGAATTTACATAGAGCGCAGGAGAAAATAAAAAGGTATTTTTTGTGGTATACAGGGGGATTTAGGAGATGATGGACACATTTAATTAATGCACTACAGCTCAAAAAGGTGGTGACATTGGTTCAAACCCTAAAAAACTGGTAACAGAGACCCTTTAAGAGCTTCTGAGTGGGAGGCACTCACCTCTGGTAGCAGAGTGACATGTTTACTTTTTTCACTGTGGCCTCCTACAGCTATTCCTCACTGTCTGCAATAAATGTAATACAGTGGGTACGGAAAGTATTCAGACCCCTTTACATTTTTCATTCTTTGATATTTTGGCTGTGTGCTTAGGGTCATTGTCTTGTTCGAAGGTGAACCTTCGGCCAAGTCTAAGGTCCAGAACACTCTGGAAGAGGTTTTCTTCCAGGATATCTCTGTACTTGGCCGCATTCATTTTCCTTCAATGGCAACCAGTCATCCTGTCCCTGCAGCTGAAAAACACCCCCATAGCATGATGCTGCCACCACCATGTTTCACTGTTGGGATTGTATTGGGCAGGTGAGGAGCAGTGCCTGGTTTTCTCCACACATAATGCTTAGAATTTTCATCAAAAAGGTCTATCTTTGTCTCATCAGACCAGAGAGTCTTATTTCTCAGAGTCTGGGAGTCCTTCTTGTGTTTTTTTTTAGCAAACTCTATGCGGGCTTTCATATATCTTGCACTGAGGAGAGGCTTCCATCGGGCCACTCAGCCATAAAGGCCCGACTGGTGGAGGGCTGCAGTGATAGTTGCCTTTGTGGAACGTTCTCCCATCTCCCTACTGCACCTCTGGAGCTCAGCCACAGTGATCTTGGGGTTCTTCTTTACCTCTCTCACCAAGTCTCTTCTCCCACGACTGCTCAGTTTGGCTGGACAGCCAGGTCTAGCAAGACTTCTGGTGGTCCCAAACTTCTTCCATTTAAGGTTTATGGAGGCCACTGTCCTCTTAGGAACCTTGAGTATTGCAAAAATTCCTTTGTAACCTTGGCCAAATCTGTGCCTTGCCACAGTTCTGCCTCTGAGTTCCTTGGTCAGTTCCTTTGACCTCATAGTAACATAGTAACATAGTTATTAAGGTTGAAGGAATACTTTAAGTTCATCTAGTTCAACCCATAGCCTAACCTAACATGCCCTAACATGATTCTCATTTGGTTTGACATGCAATTTGGGCTGTGAGGACCTATATAGACAGGTGTGTGTCTTTCCAAATCAAGTCCTATCAGTTTTTACTTAAATACAGCTGGACCCCAATGAAGGAGTAGAACCATCTCAAGGAGGATCACAAGGAAGTGGACAGCATGTGACTTAAATATGAGTGTCTGAGCAAAGGGTCTGAATACTTATGACTATGTGATATTTCAGTTTTTCTTTTTTAATAAGTTTGCAAAAATTTCAACATTTCTGTTTTTCGTCAGTCAAGATGGTGTGCAGAGTGTACATGAATGAGAAAACAAATGAACTTTTTTGAATTTACCAAATGGCTGGAATGAAACAGAGTTTAAAATTTAAAGGGGTCTAAATACTTTCCGTACCCACTGTATCTTCGCTCATAGCTAGAATCTCAGATTTGCATGTCAATTGGTGACGTGTTCAATACTTATTTCACCCGCTGTGTCTTGATGCCATCTCTTCTACAGACAACCACATAGACATTCATCTGTTTTTCTAACAAGGAACATTTTGCTGTGGACATTCAGATATCTGGAGACCTTTGCAACCCTTCCACCTTCTTTTTTAAAAACAAAACATTCTAGAACAGAATTTATTGAACATTTTACCTTATTCCTAATACTGATAATTACAATGACAATCCTGTTTCTCATATTGCACAGGTGTTACAATGCTGTGAAAGTCTTCAGAAATGGGAGCTACTTCCAATTCCCTCTCTGGAGCATCCCAGTAAAAGTACTGAGTAAGAGTTTTTTTACTTTACAATAGAAATGTAAAACAAACAGTTTTTATTATTTTCTACTCTTTTGCACTGCACTATTTAGATCATAAATGAAAATTTACCCTGATGGTGGGATATGGACATGCTGTCTCACTTTATAGCACATTTTTATCTGAAATCCTTTAAGACAATTTAACAGAATCTGTTTCCATAGATCGACAATTGCATTAATAATAATTAATGTTTTTTCATTAGGCCTCAGGACAACGCTGATCCTTCTCTGTCTTTTTTCTCTGAAATAAGGAAAATTCTTTCTCTTCTGCATCTCCAAGGAAAAACCTGTTGTTCTACTGAGGACTGCAGCAGTTGGCTTCAGACGCACAGGTATATGATCCATGTTAACTGTAATGTTAAGTCAGTCTGTAATAGCCCACCTTGCCTTATAAGACTAGCAGCACCATAAATAGGTAGTGCAGATGTGTATAAATGGACATTTCATCATTGTTTTTGTGTATACAAATAGTCTAATGTTTTCAGTGCAACTTGCTTATGTTGAGGGATCTTGAAATGCCTTTTTTTCCACACAGAGGATGGGCAAGAATCAAAATGCATTCCACGCTCTTCATTGAAATAAACCTGCATGTTAAGGTTAGCTTAGTACAGCAAGGGATCAGCTCTCAGACGATGGTGCACACACAGTAGTTGGTTCAAAACAAATAAATAAATCATCCAGCCTAACAAACAAAAACAGCTTCTTCTGGGTACAAAAGGTATAGCCGCACCAAAACTGGAAAATAAACAGCCCATATATAATAATAATAATAATTTTATATAGCACAAGCTCATCCGTTTAATTGTCAGACCTTCACTCAACCTCCAGCAGAGACTGAGACACACAATCAAAGTGTTTTCACCTTGCACACGTCACCATAATGATACAGCTGGACTTCTTATACCTGCTGTATCACACCCGGGGTGGGGATATGTGAGCAGCTAGTCTCACATGTCTCTTTGACTTCTCTTAAACCTGGAACTGGACACAGTCTTTTAACTGTTTCAGCACTGTACGCGCTGAATCCTGCTTTTCTGGGCTCTCATCACTGAGGCTACTAGCCTCGATGGTAAATATCTCCCTTGAGGACCTGTCCGGCAGTCATCTTGCAGTACATATACTTATGGTAGGTGTCTCTTGTGTATGGCCATAAGATGGCATGTGTAGCTGTCGAGTTTGCCAATAAATAATTAGCTGTTGATAATGTCTATAGTCTGCCTATAGAATGCAAAATATAGCCTGCTGTAAAACGATTAACAGTACACGGATACAGACTGCGGTAAAACGAACAATACATGGATACAGCCTGCTGTAAAATGATGAACAGTACACTGATATAGTCTGCTGTAAAACAATGATCAGTTCACAGATATGCATTTTTGTTTATTACATAAATCACTGCAAAATGGAACAAAAGGCTGATTGGTTTTAAAAGGTCTTTTAACCATAACACCTGTAAACATTTTTGAGAATTAATCTTTGAGCTTCTAGTGTCCAGAGTGAAAATCTATAATGTCTCCTTATTTGGAGCATGAGATTTAAAGGGCCACTGTCACCCCCCCCCAGCCGTTATAAACTAAAAGAGCCACCTTGTGCAGCAGTAATGCTGCATTCTAACAAGGTGGCTCTTTTAGTTTTTGATTCATTTATTACCTCAAAAAAGCGTTTTAAAAATTGGCCACACATACCAGATATTGTACCTGGAGGCGGTCCGAATCGTCCTGTATGAAGCTCCCAACTGCCGTCACTCTTCTCTTCAGGGGCGATGGTACCCGCCCCCTTCGCGCTGTTATCTTCTGAAATCCGGCGCCTGCGCTGTGCGTGCCTGCCTGGGGCCTGCGCAGTGTTCATTGTCAGTGCGGCCACACTGTTGCTAAATCCCCCGCCCCGCACTGTTATTCATTATGCACAGTGCGGGGCTGGGGTTCCTGGGAAGGCGGGGGAGCGTCGGAGCTGGGGAGCGTCTAAACAGCGCAGTGCGCATGCCCAGGAACCCCAGCCCCGCACTGTGCATAATGAATAACAGTGCGGGGCGGGGGCTTCAGCAACAGTGTGGCCGCACTGACAATGAACACTGCGCAGGCCCCAGGCAGGCACGCACAGCGCAGGCGCCGGATTTCAGAAGATAACAGCGCTCAGGGGGCGGGTACCATCGCCCCTGAAGAGAAGAGTGACGGCAGTTGGGGGATTCATACAGGACGCTTCGGACCGCCTCCTGGTACAATATCTGGTATGTGTGGCCAATTTTTAAAACGCTTTTTTGAGGTAATAAATGAATCAAAAACTAAAAGAGCCACCTTGTTAGAATGCAGCATTACTGCTGCACAAGGTGGCTCTTTTAGTTTATAACGGCTGGGGGGGGGGGGTGACAGTGGCCCTTTAAAGAACCAAGATTCCAACAATCGCAGTATTGTATTAATAATAGGACAACCTCGATTCCCTGTTGCTTGGTGGCCTGGGAAATATTTTGACGTAGGTTGAAATGTACATTAAACTTATTTTCTAATCTCAGAAGAAAAGTCTGCAGTCATATAGAGTGATTGCGAAAAGCTGGATGAGATTATTCGGCACTTGACCGCAAGAATGCAAATCACGTAAATGTGGTCTCGTTTCCAGCCACTGGCACAGACAATAAAAGTGAATCTTAACAGCATGTACAGCACACACTGTCACAAGATAGAATAACTGCAGAATTTTCTTCTGAGAGCAGACAACCCCTTTAAGCAAAAATATATATATTTTTTTTATCACAGTTGAATATCTGAAAGGACACTGTGTTTGCACATATTTCAAATGTATTCACAGACTCCTATTCATCCAAAGCAGGAGCAAAAGTGTTTTTTTTTTTTTTCGTTTTTTTTTTATCCCCTTTCCGACATCGGGCGTAATAATATGCTGATGTCGGACACCCTCCCTTTCATGTGGGCTCCGACGCTGAGCCCACATCTTTCCCAGCACGTCAGCAATTCTACTACATACAGGCGATCTGATCATCACTTGTATGTAGCAGAGCCGATCGGGTTATGGCAGCTTCTAGTCTCCCATGAGACTATTGAAGCATGCCAAAAGTGAAAAAAAAAATGTTTTCAAGAATATAAAAAATATATAAAACATCAAGTCACCCCCTTTCACCCCATTCAAAATAAACAATTAAAAAAAAAATCAAACATACATATATTTGGTATCACCGTGTTCAGAATCGCCCATTCTATCAATAAAAAAAGAATTAACCTGATTGCTATACGGCATAGCGAGAAAAAAAGTCAAAACGCCAGAATTACGTTTTTTTTGTCTCCGCGACATTGCATTTAAATTCAATAATAGGCGATCAAAAGATCGTGTCTGCACCAAAATGGTATCATTAGCCCCTTAATCCCATATGACGTACTATCCCATCGAGGTGACCTGGGACTTAATAGTACATCAGAGGCGATCGGCCGCGCTCTTGGGGGGAGCGTGGCCGATAGCCGCTGGTTGTCAGCTGATTATTACAGCTGACATCCGGCACTATGTGCCAGGAGCGGTCACGGGCACATTAACCCCGGGAACACTGCGATCAAACATGATCGCAACATTCTGGCGGCATAGGGAAGCATCGCACAGGATCGCGTTGTTCATTGGGTCTCCTACATCCTCCTCCCTGCAGGCCCCGGATCCAAAATGGCCGCCGGGCTCCTTCCGGGTCCTGCCAGCAAGCCTCCCTGCAGTGCCTGTCAGATCGCTGATCTGACATAGTGCACTGCAAAGTGTCAGATCAGCGATCTGACACTATACTGTGATTCCTCCCCACACACGACCCCCCCCCCCCCCCCGGAGCAATATTATAAAGTAAAAAAATATATATATTTACATGTGTAAAAAAAAAAGAAACAAATTCCTACAGACAGAAAAAAAATATATATATGTTGTTCCAATAAATAAATTTCTTTATCTAAATAAAAAAACAAAACAATCAAAGTACACATATTTAGTATCACTGCGTCCGTAACGACCTGACCTATAAAACTGCCCCACTAGTTAACCCCTTCAGTGAACACCGTAAAAAAAAAGAGGCAAAAAACAACGGTTAATTATCATACCGCCAAACAAAAAGTGAAATAACACGCGATCAAAAAGACGGATATAAATAACCATGGTACCGCTGAAAATGTAATCTTTCCCGCAAAAAATGAGCCGCCATACAGCATCATCAGAGAAAAAATAAAAAAGTTATAGTCCTCGGAATAAAGCGATGCAAAAATATTTTTTTTATATAAAATAGTTTTTATCGTATAAAAGCGCCAAAACATAAAAAAATGATATAAATGAGGTATCGCTGTAATCTTACTGACCCAAAGAATAAAAGTGCTTTATCAATTTTACCAAACGTGGAACAGTATAAACGCCCCCCCCCCCAAAAAAGAAGTTCATGAATAGCTGGTTTTTGATCATTCTGCCTCACAAAAATCGGAATAAAAAGCAATTAAAATATGTCACATGCCCAAAACGGTTCCAATAAAAACGTCAACTCGTCCCGCAAAAAAATAAGACCTCACGTGAAACTGGGACCAAAATATGGATAATTATAGCTCTCAAAATGAGGAGACGTAAAAACTATTTTTCACTATAAAAAGCGTCTTTTAGTGTGTGACAGCTGCCAATCATAAAAATCCGCTAAAAAAACGCTATAAAAGTAAATCAAACCCCCCTTCGTCACCCCCTTAGTTAGGGAAAAATTATTAAATTAAAAAATGTATTTCCATTTTCCCGTTAGGGTTAGGGCTACAGTTAGGGTTGGGGCTAAAGTTAGGGTTGGGGCTAATAGGGTTGGGGCTAAAGTTAGGGTTAGGGCTACAGTTAGGGTTGGGGCTACAGTTAGGGTTGGGGCTAAAGTTAGGGTTGGGGCTAAAGTTACGGTTGTGCTAAAGTTAGGGTTAGAGTTGGGGCTAAAGTTAGGGTTGGGGCTAAAGTTAGGGTTAGGGCTACAGTTAGGGTTGGGGCTACAGCTAGGGTTGGTGCTAAAGTTAGGGTTAGGGTTGGGGCTAAAGTTAGGATTGGGGCCAAAGTTAGGGTTTGGATTACATTTACTGTTGGGATTAGGGTTAGGGGTGTGGTTAGGGTTATGGTTGGGATTAGGGTTATGGGTGTGTTAGAGTTAAGTATGTGGTTAGGGTTGGGATTAGGGTTAGGGGTGTGTTGGGGTTAAGGGTGTGGTTGGGATTAGGGTTAGGGGCATGTTCGGGTTAGGGGTGTGGTTAGGGTTATGGTTGGGATTAGGGTTAGGGGTGTGTTTGGGTTAGGGTTTGTTACAATTGGGGGTTTCCACTGTTTAGGCACATCAGGGACTCTCCAAATGCGACATGGCGTCCGATCTCAATTCCAGCCTATTCTGCGTTGAAAAAGTAAAACAGTGCTCCTTCCCTTCCGAGCTCTCCCTTGCACCCAAACAGGGGTTTACCCAAACATATGGGGTATCAAAGTACTCAGAACAAGTTGGACAACAACTTTTGGGGTCCAATTTCTCTTGTTACCCTTGGGAAAATACAAAACCGGGGGCTAAAAAATAATTCTTGTGGAAAAAAAAAAGATTTTTTATTTTCACCGCTCTGCGTTATAAACTGTAGTGAAACACTTGGGAGTTCAAAGTTCTCACAACACATCTAGATAAGTTCCTTGGGAGGTCTAGTTTCCAATATGGGGTCACTTGTGGGGGGTTTCTACTGTTTAAGGTACATTAGGGACTCTGCAAACGCAATGTGACGCCCGCAGACCATTCCGTCAAAGTCTACATTCCAAAGCGCCACTTCTTCCCTTCCGAGCTCTGCCATGCTCTTAAACAGTAGTTTTCTCCCACATTTAGGGTATTCGCGTACTCAAGACAAATTGCACAACAACTTTTGGGGTCCAATTTTTCCAGATACCCTTGGGAAAATACAAAATTGGGGGCTAAAAGATCATTTTTGTGGGAAAAAAAATGATTTTTTTAATTTTCACGGCTCTACATTATAATCTTCTGTGAAGCACTTTGGGGTTCAAAGTGCTCACCACACATCTAGATAAGTTCCTTAGGAGGTCTACTTTCCAAAATGGTGTCACTTTTGCGGGGTTTCCACTGTTTAGGCACGTCAGGGGCTCTCCAAACGAGACATGGCGTCCTATCTCAATTCCAGCCAATTTTGCATAGAAAAGTCAAATGGCGCTCCTTCCCTTTTGAGCTCTGCCATGCGCCCAAACAGTAGTTTACCCCCACATATGGGGTATCAGCGTACTCAGGACAAATTGTACAACGAATTTGGGGCTCTAATTTATCCTGTTACCCTTGGTAAAATAAAACAAATTGGATCTGAATTACATTTTTTGTGAAAAAAGTTAAATGTTAATGTTTTTTTTTAAACACTCCAAAAATTCCTGTGCAAAACCTGAAGGTTTAATAAACATCTTGAATGTGGTTTTGAGCACCTTGGGGGGTGTAGCTTTTAGAATGGTGTCACACTTGGGTATTTTCTATCATATAGACCCCTCAAAGTGACTTCAAATGTGATGTGGTCCCTAAGAAAAAATGGTGTTGTAAAAATGAGAAATTGCTGGTCAACTTTTAACCCTTATAACTGCCTAACAAAAAAAATGTTGGTTCCAAAATTGTGTTGATGTAAAGTAGACATGTGGGAAATGTTACTTATTAAGTATTTTGTGTGACATCATGAAAATTCAAAGTTGGAAAATTGCAAAATTTTCAAAATTTTCGCCAAATTTCCATTTTTTTCACAAATAAACGCAAGTAATGTTAAAGAAATTTTACCACTTATATGAAGTACAATATGTCACGAGAAAACAATGTCAGAATCACCGGGATCCATGCAAGCGTTCCCGAGTTGTGACTTCTTAAAGGGACAGTGGTTAGAATTGTAAAAATTGGCCCGGTCATTAACATGCAAACCACCCTTGGGGTTAAGG
Organism: Ranitomeya variabilis; assembly: GCF_051348905.1. Classification (NCBI taxonomy): domain Eukaryota; kingdom Metazoa; phylum Chordata; class Amphibia; order Anura; family Dendrobatidae; genus Ranitomeya; species Ranitomeya variabilis. Next base: position 183,148,384 of record NC_135233.1, on the reverse strand, counting down.
CTTCTTTCACATTTCCGTCGGTACGCGGCCGTCGCTAAGCGTCGGCGCGACGTACCGACGGACGTTGTGAAAATTTGGCACAATGTGGGCAGCGGATGCAGTTTTTCAACGCATCCGCTGCCCATTCTAAAGTCCCGGGGAGGAGGGGGCGGACTTCCAGCCGCGCATGCGCAGTAGGAAACGCAGGACCTGGCGTACGAAAAAATGTTCCCTTGAACGTTTTTTCGCTGCGACGGTCCGCCAAGTTCCTACGCATCCATTGCACGACGTATGGACCATGTGTCCGCACGACGTATGGATCGTGTGTCCATATGTCGGGATGCGTTGGTAATACAAGTCTATGTGCAAAAGACGCATCCTGCGGGTAACTTTGGAGGATGCGTTTTTTGCACAGAACGACGCATTGCGACGGACAGCAAAAGACGGAAATGTGAAAGAGGCCTAAGGGGTTAAGATGGGCAGGGAGTAGGGGTACCAGTTTCTGTAAATGATGGTCCACAAAGCGTGACATGTTGGCTGTAAGGCATTGTATTCCCGATATATTAGGGCACCCTGGTGGATATGTGGGACTTTTGTGGATCTTCGGTAAGTAATAAAATGTGGCCAGCCTCGGAAAAGGAGTGTCTATAAAGTCAAATTCGTTCTTACTTAAAAATCCTTTATTTAGTCCAGTGATTAATAAATTCTTCATTTCTGCAATATATTTTTTGGCAGGGTCTGTTTCTAGTATCCTATAGATACGTGTATCCTTCAGGAGGTGGAGGGCTTCTGTTTGATAGTCCTCCTGATTGAGGATTACAATTCCTCCTTCCCGCTGGGCGTATTACTAGATCTTTATTATTTTGGAGGGCTATTATAGCCTGCCTTTCTTTGAATGTCAAATTGTATTTGAATTTAGAGCATCTGTTGTCGCTTAGTTTCCTTCTATCATCATTGACATTCTTTTGGAAGGTTTCCATAGGCACCAAGTACTCATTACGAGGGTGATAAAAGGACTTTTTCTTTAATGAAGTATGAACATAAGGGTCTGGAGGAGTTTCAGTCACTGTTGTTGTGATGGCAGATTTCATGAAGTGTTTTTTTATGGCTAATTTTCTCATGAAGAATTTTATGCCTATGAAGGCCTGGAATTTGTCAATTTTGCTAGATGGGGCATATTTCAGACCTTTGTTCAATAGGGTTATCTCGTCTGTGCAGACAAACACAAATCAGGAAAAAATCTGCAAGCACAAAAAAATGTCAATAATTATGCAATCAAGCAATTCATTACCTGTACCACAGAAGGGCTCATGTTATAAAATGCCCATGCAATAAACTTTATGTGGGCCGCACCAAACACCCGCTTAAGGTCAGAATAAGTGAGCCAATGCAAACATAAAACAAAAATTTACTGGCCACCCACTGTCCAAACACTTTGTGGAACCCCACAATAGTGATACACACTCTATGGAAATAACAGGATTCAAAAAAGTACCAGTGCCATGGAGAAAGAGAAATTATGTTGCAATAATGTCCTGTGTAGAAAGTAAGTGGATTGACCTTGGACACTCTTATCCCTAAGGGATTGAATAGCGAGATTTAATTATTTGGCTTCCTCTAATATCAGCTGACCATGATCACCATTATATAAGGACTCCTAAGGCACCTAGGACCATCCCTGATGAAGTGAAGGAAAGGATATTGGTCCTTCTTGCTACCCATACTGTCAACATCCAGTGAACACCCTGTGGTCCCACGTGATCCAACACGTCCCGCCAGGTCCTGCTCCGATCATCGCGCACCGTGAAGAGGCAGTGACTACTGTCGGTGATTGGGATACACCACGGACCGCCAGACAACTCCATCGTCCGCACAACAAAGGAGGTAGTAGTGGCTTCATCGTCACTGGAGCTCCAAGTAAGGTAAAAGTAGCATGTACCCAGCAGATTTCTGACCCGGTTAATCTGTCTCAAGCTCGCCACATCACCTCTTCAACAGAAGCTCTGCCACTGGCCAAGGCAGCTTCTATTCGTTCTTTCTTTTTTCAGCAAATACATGCATGTCTTTCAACTGACTATATAGGATTTCCACATAGGACCTCGAGGGACCCGTGCCCAAAAGGATTGTGAATCTTCAGACTAAGACTCTAAATAGACTGAGGACTGTTCAACTAAGACTCTCACCACTTGGTTGAGTCCATCTCATTGTTGTACCGTTCTATTGTTTTGGTGTACAAAAGTTCCTTGTATTGCATATATTGACATTTTTCTCAGGTGGCTATTATCCGCAGCTGGCTATGTAATACTATAGACCTATATATATATATCTTCCTTTATAGCTGGTCCAGGTGCAGAAACACAGTTGGGGCTAAGTGCAATCATCATTAGCCTGTTCATGTTTTACTCACTATCCCCAGTAAAAGTATGTTCCTCCTTTAGCTCTCATCTTGCACAAGTTTATTTCTAGAATAATACTTATTATACCGACAAAACTGTGGTTATTGTCTAAATTTGCAGCACTAGGAGGCCATTCATACTAGCGCCACTCGGAATAAGTGGCGGAATAAGCGCCACTGTAATATAATACATGACATTTTTTGATCGATTTCTAGTCTGATTTTTGGGAGACAGTATGATCAAACACCAGGAATTCAGGAATTGTTGTGTTTTTTTCAATGACGTTCCGCATGTAGTAAAATTAATAAGGCTGCTTTATTCTTCGGGTCAGTACAATTACAGTGATACCACGTTTATATTTTCTTTTTTTTACATTTTGCTGATTTTTCACAATAAAAATTATTTTATAGAAAAAAATAATTGTTTTGCATCGCTTTATTCTGAAAGCTATAACTTTTTTATTTTTCCGCTGTTGGAGCTGTATGGCAGCTTGTTTTTAGCGTGACAAGATGACGTTTTCTTTCCTACTATTTTTATTTTGATATGACTTTTTTTGGCATTTTATTCTACTTTTTGTTTGGCGGCATGATGAAAAAGCAAAGGTTTTTGCTCCGTTTTTTATTGTTGTTTTTTTTTTATGGTGTACAGCGAAGGAGTGAACACCTGTGACCATTTTATAGGTTGGCTCGTTCTGGAGCGGCGATACCAAATATGTGTACTTTTTTTGTTTTTACACATATATATGTATTCATTGGTTTAATATTTTTTATTTTATTTTTTTTTTATAGTTTTTAAACATTTTTTTTACTTAGTCCCTGTATGGGATATCAATTTTTATTTGTCTGATCACTGGTCTCTTACAATGCAATACACATGTATTGCATTGCAGGAGACCTGTCAGTGTTACAGAGCAAGATTGCTTGATAGACTCAGCCAGGCGTGAACCTAGCCTCTATGCTGCCTGAGGCGAACTGCAAAATGGCAGCCCCCCCCCCCCCCCCCCCCCTAGTAAAATCAGTATAAATAAATCTGGTTTACTCTTTACTTACATTCAATTTACCTTACATCTACTCTTTACATGCATTCAGTAGTTTGAAGTTACATAGAGTGCAGAAATATGTCTACAGTCCTGAACACCCTTTTAAATGCTACGTACCGTAGATCTGTATTCAGATGTTTGATAAATAATAAAAATTGCAGGGGCCTTCACCCTTAGACTCCCACTAATCACAGGCTGCAGTGGTCGTACTATTATGTACAGCAAATGACTGAAGTCAGTGATTGGCTGCAGCGGTCATGTAAATAATGCACAGGTCGACATCACTTTTAGTACCAGAGGGGAACACCGACACAAATGAGAATCACTAAGTAATGTAATAGGAGGTTTTCAATATTATTTTTTAAGACCATCCCTTACTCTTTTGAAAATTTGGCAAAATAAGAGAAAGTTAAAGCCCACAACTGTCAGGTGACTGGCACAGGCCCCCTTCAGAGAAACGTCTATGTGCACACGTTGCGGATCCACCGCTGTGGGTCCACAGCAGCTTTCCATGTGTTTACAGTACAATGTAAACCTATGGAAAACGGAATCAGCTGTGCACATGCTGCGGAAAAAAACGTGCGGAAACGCAGCGTGTTACATTCCGCAGCATGTCAATTCTTTGTGCGGTTTCCTGTTGTGAATTCTGCTTTTGGGTTCCCTCCGGTGGTGGTAGGTGGTAATGCAGTTGTCCCTGAGTTGCAGTCCTGGTCAGGTGTTTCTGCTGATTGCAGTTCTGACTGGGGTATTTAGGTGTGCAGGATTCATTAGTCCTTGCCAGTTGTCAATTGTTGTTGGGAGGTGTTGGACCTCTGCCTGGTTCCTCCTGCCTTTCTGCCAAATCAGCAAAGATAAGTGTCTGATTTTTTTTCTGTGGCACACATGCTGTGTGCTTCATGATTCAGTGCTATTCTTTTGTGTTTTCTTGTCCAGCTTAGATTGTGTCAGTATTTTCTCAGTCTTGTTGGATTCTCTGGGGTTGCAGATATTCATTCCACGTCTTTAGTTAGATTGTGGAATTTTTTGTATTATCTGCTGTGGATATTTTTTGAAGGGTTTTAATACTGACCGCCTAGTATTCTGTCCTATCCTTTCCTATTTAGCTAGAGTGGCCTCTTTTGCTAAATCTTGTTTTCTGCCTGCGTGTGTCTTTTCTTCTCCTACTCACAGTCAATTTTCGTGGGGGCTGCCTATTCTTTGGGGTTCTGCTCTGAGGCAAGGTAGTATTCCTATTTCCATCTATAGGGGTATTTAGTCCTCCGGCTGTGTCGAGGTGTCTAGGGTTTGTTAGGCACACCCCACGGCTACTTCTAGTTGCGGTGTTAGTTCAGGATCTGCGGTCAGTATAGTTTCCACCTACTCCAGAGAAAGTTTCATGCGGCTCCAAGGTCACCGTATCATAACAGTTTCCGCAGCGGTTTACACCTGCTCCATAATAGGAATCTGCAGGTGTAAAACTGCAGTGGAATCCGCACAAAATACGCAAATAAAAACACGGTAAATCAGCGGTAAAATGCAGTGCCTTTTACCTGCGGATTTCTGAAATCCACTGCGGAAAAATCTGCAGCCCTCAAAAATACACAAGTGCACATAGCCTCACAATCACCTGACCGCTGCAGTTAATCACAGGTTTTATCTGTTCTGTGACATCCAGATGGTGCAGTCATCACTTCCAGAGCCGCTGTCGACCACCAGAGAGGTCTGTGGCTGAATTCCCAAGGGTGACAGGAGGGCAATATCTCTCTGTATTGGATTTATTTTAAATAAACTAGTATGTATATACTGTATATTTTCCCCATCTCAGATAACCCCTTTAATGCCAGGCAGGATACAATATAAACAACACATCCTCTTCTATTTACCTTCATGGTCACAGTCTCCTGCTGCGTGCGGCTCCTGTGCTTACCTGGTGTACACCAAAGAGGGCACACAGCAGACAGCCAGGGGTGACTGGTACCATTGTCATATTAAGGAAGGAATTTATGACTAGGGATTTACCCTGCTGGCATCACTGCTATATTCTAGTGACAGTGACAAGCGCATAATACCGGAGGCATAGAAGAACAGAGGGGGCACGAGAGAATTACAGTTACGGTTGCGCACTTTAATTGTGAATATAGTGGAACCTGAGAATATGATCGCTCTGTTATAGAAAATAAATCTATATACAAAAACGAACATTGATTTTACCGCCATATTGTGACAATATGCAACTTTGATGGTCGCAATACTATGAGTGTCCCTATAACAATACAGTAATGCTTAAGTGCCCACTTTACATTTAATAATATCCAGTAAGTTCCCTCGTGTACTGCTCCATTATACACAGTATGGTGAGCTCAAAGCTTCCCTATACACAGTCTAAGGCCCCCACAGATCCCCTATACACAGTATGATGATTCTATAACTCCCCGATACACCATACGATGTTCCCACTGCTTCCCTTTACACAGTATAATGCTGACAGAGCTCCACTATAGAAAGTATAATGCCCCCCAGAGCTCCCCTATATACAGTGTAATGGGCCAACAGCTCCCATATGCACAATATGCCTTCACAGTTCCCTATACACAGTATGGTGGGTCCACAGCTCCCTTATTAACAGTATGATTGGCCTGCAGCTTCCGTCAAATAGTATGATGTCTCTCACAGTTCCCCTGTACACAGTATGATGGGCCCGCAGCTCCCTTATCACAGTATGAGCCCACAGCTCCCTTATCACAGTATGATGAGCCCACAGCTCCCTTATCACAGTATGATGGGCCCGCAGCTCCCTTATACACAGTATGAGCCCACAGCTCCCTTATACACAGTATGATGAGCCCACAGCTCCCGTATACACAGTATGATGGGCCCACAGCTTCCTTATACACAGTATGATGGGCCCACAGCTCCCTTATACACAGTATGATGAGCCCACAGCTCCCGTATACACAGTATGATGGGCCCGCAGCTCCCTTATACACAGTATGATGGGCCCACAGCTCCCTTACCACAGTATAATGGGCCTGCAGCTCCCTTAGGCCATGTTCACACTTTGCGGTTTTTACCGCGGAACCGCCGCGATTTTGATGCTGCGGGTGCGCAGCAGTTTCCATAGCGTTTCCATTTACATGTAAACCCTATGGAAACCGCAAACCGCTGTGCACATGCTGCGGGAAAAACCGTGCAGAAACGCAGCGGTTTAAAACATGTCACTTCTTTGTGCAGAATCGCTGCGATTCTGCACCCATAGGAATGCATTGAACCGCTTACTTCCCGCTTGGGGCTGTGCCCACGTTGCGGGAAGTAAGCGGCTAATGTGCGGGTGGTACCCGGGGTGGAGGAGAGGAGACTCTCCTCCAGGCCCTGGGAACCATATTTGAGGTAAAAAAAAAGAATAAAAATAAAAAAATCATGATATACTCACCTCTCAGCGCTGCACGCAGCCGGTCGGTCAGAGTTGCTGTGCGAACAGGACCTGCGGTGATGTCGCGGTCACATGACCGTGATGACGCCGCGGTCACATGACCGTGACGTCACGAAGGGTCCTTCTCGCTCCGCATCTTTGGAACCGGAGCGCCGGGTGCAGCGCCGAGGAGATCCGGACATCAGAGGGTGAGTATAACCAATTTTTATTATTTTTAACATTACTATTGATGCTTCATATTGCTGCATATGCAGCATCAATAGTATAGGCGGAAACCGCGGAACAAACCGCGATAAATCTGCAGGGATAACCGCAGCGGTTTTGCCCTGCAGATTTATCAAATCCGCTGCGGGAGAACCCGCAGAGGAACGTCACAAAGTGTGAACATGGCCTAATACACAGTATGATGGACCTGCAGCTCCCTTATACACAGTGTGATGGGCCCGCAGCTCCCTTATACACAGTATGATGGGCCCGCAGCTCCCTTATACACAGTATGATGGGCCCACAGCTCCCTTATACACAGTATGATGGGCCCACAGCTCCCTTATACACAGTATGATGGGCCCACAGCTCCCTTATACACAGTATGATGGGCCCGCAGATCCCTTATACACAGTATGATGGGCCCGCAGCTTCCTTATACACAGGATGATGGGCCCGCAGCTCCCTTATACACAGGATGATGGGCCCGCAGCTCCCTTATACACAGTGTGATGGGCCCGCAGCTCCCTTATACACAGTATGATGGGCCCACAGCTCCCTTATACATAGTATGATGGACCCGCAGCTCCCTTATACACAGTATGATGGGCCCACAGCTCCCTTATACACAGTATGATGGGCCCGCAGCTCTCTTATACATAGTATGATGGGCCCACAGCTCCCTTATACACAGTATGATGGACCCGCAGCTCCCTTATACACAGTATGATGGGCCCGCAGCTTCCTTATACACAGTATGATGGACCCGCAGCTCCCTTATACACAGTGTGATGGGCCCGCAGCTCTCTTATACACAGTATGATGAGCCCGCAGCTCCCTTATACACATGTATGAGGGGCCCGCAGCTCCCTTATGCACAGTATGATGGACCCGCAGCTCCCTGTCATGATTTGGCAGTCTACAGTCACATAAAGTGACTGCAGACATTTATTCCAAGTCTTTATCAACTTTATAGTAATAAATTGCTTATTATTAAATTATTAAAGCACCACTCTAGCAGGGTTTTTTTTTCCACTGTTGGAGTGGTGTTTTAAGCGCAAGTCCCCTGCCCCCGTCATTTACTCATCCTCGGGCGTATTCACTATTTTGTGGCACTGCTGCAGTCCCACGGCTCAAACTTGTGAGTGTAGCTTCTGACTGGCCAGAAGTTAGAAGCTAGGTCACAAGCGCTCAGTGTAAGACTATGAGGCTATGTGCCCACGTTGCGGATTCGTGTGCCGATTTTTCCGCACCGTTTTTGCTAAATCCACAGGTAAAACGTGCAGCGATTTACCGTGGATTTCCTGCGTTTTTTGTGAGGATTTCGCCTGCATTTTTACACATGCAGATTCCTATACAGGAGCAGGTGTAAAACGCTGCAGAATCCGCACAAAGAATTGACATGCTGCGGAAAATACAACGCAGCGTTTCCGCGTGGTATTTTCCGCACCATGGGCACGGTGGATTTGGTTTTCCATAGGTTTACATGGTACTGTACACCGCATGGAAAACTGCTGTGAATCCACAGCAGTCAATCCGCAATGTGTGCACATAGCCTGAGAGTGAGACAGAGGCCAGAACGAGGCTCCCACAGACTCACACTGATTAGTGACCTCTGCGCTGCTCCATGGAACACTGGAGCCTCGGACGGGTCACACACTGCAGGAGACGGAGCCGAGCGGAGACAAAAAGAGATGAAAACGCCAGAAGGTGAGTATCAGACAGGGGGCAGGGGACTTGGATTTTCAGCACCGCACCAGCAATGAAATAAAAAATAATGCTGGAGTGGTGCTGTAAATGTGATGCAGCTCTTGGTTACTATATGGTGACTTCGTATACTAATACTCATAAAAGACCCAGGTGGTACGTATCAAAAGCCCCCTACCCCCCCCCCCCCCCATCTCCAGCCTCCCCAGACAGCAAATATTACATGATGGAGTACATATAATATCATAACTAAACATTATAATATTCAGCCCCAAGTGCCCTGTCCCCCCTCCCCCACTTCAGCCCCAATGCCCCTATCAACTCACATCCACCCCCTCAGTGCCCTGTCCCACCTCACCCACCTTCAACCCCCACAACACCCCCATGGTCTCACATTTACCCCCCAGTGCCCTGACTCCCCTCCCCCACCTCAGTATCCAATACCCCCATCATCTCACACCCACCCCCTCAGTACCCTGTCCCCCCTCACCCACTTTCAGCCCCCACAATACCCCAATGGTCTCACATTCACCTCACAGTGACATACCTGAATTTAATAAACCTAAAATGTTCCATCCCCACTTACTGATAAAGTTGTTTGCAGGCAGGACCAGGAAGTGTCTAGGTGAAATGCAAGATGTGGGCACTAGGACTCAGCGTGCCTGAGCCAATCCCAGCGTGCACAGAGTGAAGAAAACTGCAGCCGGGGAAAAAGCTTCATGATCAGGTCAGACGGGCAGCACCATTCACTGCAGGAGGGGAAACTCTGCAGCCGCCACTGTGCTAGTAGCGTGCAGAGTCTCCATCATATAGGAGCAGACAGTATACTGCTCTGCTCCTATGCTGTGTTCTGCCTCGTCACATAAGTGGCCCTGGCTCCCGGTGGGCCCCTTCATGTGACAGGGCCAAGGATGGTGGCCCCCTCTCCCCCCCCCCCCCAGTAGCTACGCAGGCAAGCAGCCACAGTTCCCGCCCACAGGCTGTGCTTCAATCATAAGTAGCTCATCTTCCCTGGCTGGGGCCGCTCACCCCTTCTCCACCCCGTCCCTCAGTATTTAACTTATGACCGGATGAGTTAGTCTGTGAGGAGGCAGCACCGCCGCCTCCTGCTGGTGACACAGCCTCATAAGCTCATTGCTAGTACCCGGCACATCTGACTGCAGGGGGCGGCGCCGCGCTGCCGCCCCCTGTTTTGAGGGACTGGATGCCGCTTGAGGCGAAGTGCTCAACTTGCCTCATTATAGTGGCGCTAACAAGCCACCATAGCTGGCAGACCCAGAGGTCATGACATGGCTGCCGGGACAATGTGGGATCCTCCGTGATGTGATCAGATCTCATTACGGGGGGCTTCGGAGAGGTGAGTATAGCAGAGGTCTTCCTCTGCTATCTTCTAAATGCCGCGGCATGTAGAAGATAACAAAGGGTTAACATCATTGGGACCTGATCTAATACTATTTGTGGGTTAAGTTTGAAAACAAATCTCATAAATCAATAAAGATTCTCAGGCAATGTTCCCCAACTCTGAGGACTGGTTTTTCCAGCAGGACAATGCGCCATTCCACACAGCTAGGTTAATCAAGGTGCGGATGAAGAACCACTGCATCAAATTCCTGTCATGGCCAGCCCAATCTCCAGACCTGAATCCCACTGAAAACCTCTGGAATGTAATCAAGAGGAAGATGGATAGTCACAAGCCATCAAACAAAGAAGAACTGCTTACATTTTTGTACCAGGAGTTGCATAAGGTCACCCAAACGCAGTGTGAAAGACTGGTGGAAAGTATGCCAAGACACATGAAAGCTGTGAATAAAAATCGTGGTTATTCCACACAATATTGATTTCTGAACTCTTCCTGAGTTAAAACATTTGTATTGTGGTTTCTAAATGATTATGAACTTTTTTTTGCATTATTTGAGGTCTGCAAGCAAAGCATTTTTTTGTTATTTTGCCCATTTGTCATTTTCAGAAAATAAATACAAAATTTATTGCTGGGAACTTCGGAGACATGTTGTCAGTAGTTTATAGAATAAAAGAACAATTTACATTTTACTCAAAAATATCCTATAAAGAGAAAAATCGGACAAACTGAACATTTTGCAGTGGTCTCTTAATTTTTGCCAAAGCTGTATATATATATATATATATATATATATATATATATATATATATATATATATATACACTCACCGGCCACTTTATTAGGTACACCATGCTAGTAACGGGTTGGACCCCCTTTTGCCTTCAGAACTGCCTCAATTCTTCGTGGCATAGATTCAACAAGGTGCTGGAAGCATTCCTCAGAGATTTTGGTCCATATTGACATGATGGCATCACACAGTTGCCGCAGATTTGTCGGCTGCACATCCCAAAGATGCTCCATACAAGGCAGGATGGATCCATGCTTTCATGTTGTTTACGCCAAATTCTGACCCTACCATCCGAATGTCGCAGCAGAAATCGAGACTCATCAGACCAAGCAACGTTTTTCCAATCTTCTACTGTCCAATTTCGATGAGCTTGTACAAATTGTAGCCTCAGTTTCCTGTTCTTAGCTGAAAGGAGTGGTACCCGGTGTGGTCTTCTGCTGCTGTAGCCCATCTGCCTCAAAGTTCGACGCACTGTGCGTTCAGAGATGCTCTTAGGCCTACCTTGGTTGTAACGGGTGGCGATTTGAGTCACTGTTGCCTTTCTATCAGCTCGAACCAGTCTGCCCATTCTCCTCTGACCTCTGGCATCAACAAGGCATTTCCGCCCACAGAACTGCCGCTCACTGGATTTTTTTTCTTTTTCGGACCATTCTCTGTAAACCCTAGAGATGGTTGTGCGTGAAAATCCCAGTAGATCAGCAGTTTCTGAAATACTCAGACCAGCCCTTCTGGCACCAACAACCATGCCACGTTCAAAGGCACTCAAATCACCTTTCTTCCCCATACTGATGCTCGGTTTGAACTGCAGGAGATTGTCTTGACCATGTCTACATGCCTAAATGCACTGAGTTGCCGCCATGTGATTGGCTGATTAGAAATTAAGTGTTAACAAGAAGTTGGACAGGTGTACCTAATAAAGTGGCCGGTGAGTGTATATATGTATATATGTATATATATATATATATATATATATATATATGTTATGTTTTATTATAGTCTTTAGTTATGGATTAGTTGCCTTTTGGTAGGTTGTACCTTATGATAAAAATTACACACTTCTACATCCTTTGTAGCTGGGAAAAATTGCGAACTCAGCGATGTATCAAAAACTTATTTTCCCCATTGTGTATATATTTACTGCTCAAAAAAATAAAGGGAACACTAATATCCCACATCCTAGATATCACTGAATGAAATATTCCAGTTGTAAATCTTTATTCTTTACATAGTGGACTGTGTTGAGAACAATAAAACCTAAAAATGATCAACGTAAATCACAGATAATATCCCACGGAGGTCTGGAGCTGGAATGATGCTCAAAATCAAATTGGGAAATGAAGTTACAGGCTGATCCAACTTCAGTGGAATTGCCTCAAGACAAGGAAATGATGCTCAGTGTGTGTGTGGCCTCCACGTGCCTGTATGATCTCCCTACAACGCCTGGGCATGCTCCTGATTAGGCGGCGGATGGTCTCCTGAGGGATCTCCTCCCAAACCTGGACTAAAGCATCTGCCAACTCTTGCCAAATGCCAAAATTTTGGGATTTTTTTTCACCATTTAAATAAAAAAGAACCTAGACATGTTTGGTGTCCATTAACTTGTAATGACCTGGAGAATCATAATCTCAGGTCAATTTTAGCATTTAGTGCACATGGTTAAAAAAAAACTGTGGAATTGCATTTTTTTTTTTGCAATTTCACCGCACTTGGAATTTTTTTCCCATTTTCCAGGACACGATATGTTAAAACTAAGGGTCGTTCAAAAGTGCAACTTCAGTAAAACTGAAATATCCCTGGTTGTTCGATAAAATTGCACGCCTCTCCATTCTTTGTGATTGGGAAAACTTGCATATTGCAAGTGTATCAAATACTTTTCCACCATCTGCATTAGCTTATTTTAAGAGGGTTGATTTTCCCAGCTATTGTAAGTGGGAGTTGGGACCAGTTCTGAATTGTCTTTTTTTTAAGCAGAGTAGATAGAGTATATATAATCTTTTAGGACTACATTTTTTTTTGTTAATAGTGATCCCAAGATATAGGAATGCATTTACAGTTTGTAGGCCATAGGGCCAGGTATGTTATCTTTTTATGGCATTAGTGAAGATTTCTTCCAATTTATGGTGAGTCCTGAGAATTCCTTCAAATTGGTTGATCAGATTAATTGATCTATGAAAGGATCGGTCAACACAAGATGGAGAAAAAAACCAAATCATCAGCATAAAGTTCAACTTTATAAAACTTAGAATTTCTTGTTTCCCTCTACCAAGGTATCCTGTCTAATTTTGAATACGATTGGCTCTATCGCCATAGTAAAAAGCATTAGGGAAAGAGTATTCCTGCCTAATTCCCTTTCTCAAATCTATATAGTCTGCCAAAATTTGATTTACAAAAATATTGGCATGTGGTTTATTATAGAGTAACTTAATCCAGTTGCAGAATGTATCACTAAATCCAAGTCTAAAAAGTACCGTATATACTCGTGTATAAGCTGAGATTTTCAGCATATTTTTTTGCTGAAAAAGACCCTCCTCGGCTTATACACCAGTCACGGTCCCACTTACCCGTTCTCCATTGCCGTGCAGGTGGTCCCCGGTCTCTCCTGGTCATCTGCGCATGCCTCCAGCCTCTGTCAGTGTTCCGGTGACTGCTGACAGGGCCGGCGGTTGGCGTTAGCACCGGAGTAAGTGCCAGGGTCCTGAGCAGGCGGGGACACTGACGTGCTATGGGAACCAGGTGCCTGTGCTGCCGCTTGCTCAGGCCCCCGCCACTTGCGATATTCACCTCTTCCCGTTCCACCGCTGCGATTTCTTCTGCATCCTCTGACTGTGACGTTCATGTCAGAGGACGTGATTAGTGTGCGACCTCTGCCTGAAGTCAGTGGGGCGGATTTTGTATGGAGCATCTTATGGGGCCCATCTTGAACTTAATGGATTATCTTATGGGACCCATCTTGAACTTTATGGAGCGTTATATGGAGGTATATTTTGTATGGAGAATCTTATGGGGCCCATCTTGAACTTTATGGAGCATTAGATGGGGCGTATTTTGTATGGGTCTTCCAGGTTCGCTCGCCCGTTGAAACTTCAGTGCCGTGACCCAGAAGGTCCACTCTCTGTCTGTCCCTTCTGTCAGTTCATCAGAAACAGTAACTGATTCAATATGGATATTCAAAAACACTTAACCTACTGATGTCTCAATTAATTTTACTTTTATTGGTATCTATTTTTATTTTTGACATTTACCAGTAGCTGCTGCATCTCTCACCCTAGGCTTATACTTGAGTCAATAAGTTTTTCCAGTTTTTTTTTTAAATTAGGTGTCTCGGCTTATACTCGGGTCGGCGTATACTCGAGTATATATGATACTTGATTTAAAAATTCCTATTCCGTAGAATCAAAGGCTTTTTTGTATCAAGCGATGCAATAGCCGCTGATTCTCTGCAATTATGGCGAATTTGACCTCTGTAATAATTTGACCTCTTCTAATATTAGATGAGGTTGACCACCTTGGCGTAAAATCAGATTGATCCTGATGATCATTTTTGTGAGTATTTTATAACTCATCTTAGGCAATGGTAGATTGGAAGGATAAATGAATCAGCAGTAGAAAAATTATTTGTCCGGCACTGCGAAATCCTTTACTTCTTCTAAGCCCACGTTCTCACTATCAGTATTTGGTCAGTGTTTTACCTCAGTATGTGTAAGCCAAAATCAGGAGTGGAACAATCAGAAGAAAAGTGTAATAGAAACACATCACCACTTCTGGATTTATGACCCACTCCTGGTTTTGACTTACAGATACTGATAGAATATACTGACCAAATACTGAAAGTGTGAACGTGGCCTAATACACAGTGTTTCCGAGGGCCATACTCATTTTCAGCATTGTAAACTCAGACAAGATAAACAAGTGTCTTAGGAACTGGTGCAGGAAGGATTGGTGGAAGTTCTGGGAGATTAAAGCCCAAAAGGACACATCTAAGCAATTTTATGTTGCTGGCCACATGTCCTAAACAGTAGATTGTTGTTTGCTAAGTGACTGACAATTTCCAAAATAATGTGGTGACAAAATTATTACCCAAATTCATGTTTGTGTTGATAGTTATATGCTGTGCTTCTGGACTGTTTCCTAAACCCCTGAAAAATACAATGAAGTGATGTATTCTTACTTGCTTTAAATTCTGCTTTAAGGTATAGTCCATTGATTCAGCTCCCGAAAAACAGTCCCACAAGTGGGGTAGAATGAATGTGTGTGTGGTAACACCTTTGTTCTGCCAACTTGTATTCTTTTACCTTCACTTATGGATAAATTCTGCAAACTGTATGAGACATAAGAGTTTTCTGAAAGTAAAATTTTACTTTTTTGAACCTGGATACACTAGGCTAACTTTTTTTTTTTTCTTTTCATGTTAACAGATGGTTTGTCTCCATCACAGAACTATGCAGACAAAGAATTTCAAACCTTTATTGTCCTCGAATGGTCTTGGAAGCAGTTAATATTCTGCAAAAAGTCAGCATTCAGTGCCATCACGTATCAGAAAATATAGTTTCCACCTCTAAACTACGATATGAACAGTGGCAAAGCAAAACACTTCGCTCTCGTCAAAGGCAAAACTATCAGCGCTTGTTGTTTAGGTTTGTATATTTAGCATATGGAACTTGATTTTATCTTTGTGTCCTAAATACTACAATTCCTGGAAATTGACAATGCAGCATAAGTAATTAAAGTGAGCCTGCATATTCTAGTATTTATGTAGGACCAGCCTTCCAGTAGTTAAAAATTGGCAATAGGTATACTGCACCCACAAAACTTTGTGTAACAGAAGACAGGCGGAGCTCTTGTTACAATTTATACATTGGCCTTAGGGCAGGTGCAGAAGAGCGTTTATTCTCTCATCCGAGAGATTCGGTCGATTATGCAAATCATACTCTGATCAAACTGTGATCAGAGTGTGGTCAGTGTGATTCGATTCACTCGTTTGCGGTGAAGATGAAGACTTTTTTTCTCCATCTTCTCCATTCTGTCAGTCCGCGTAAATCGGACTGCACTCACATGTTATTAGAATGAAATCCAATGGTTTCACTGGACCCATTGAGTTTCGATCCAAATATTGACTCAAGCTCGGGCAAGCAGAATTTTTTTTTCACAGACCGGCTTTGTCCGAGGAAAAAAATCTGACATGTGCATGGCCACATAGAGTAACATTCGTCCAAGTGCAATCTGATGTTTTGCTGGATCGCACTCAGACTGATAATTTGGTCATCTGCACAAGCCCTCAAAACGCTAATTAACCCCTGAGGTTGTTTTTTTCACAACATATTGTACTTCATCATAGTGGTAAAAATTGTTCGATATGATTTTGTTTACTTGTGAAAATATCGGAAATTTGCTGAAAATTTTGAAAATTTTGCCATTTTCAAACTTTTAATTCTTATGCCTTTAAACCAGAGTCATGTCATATAAAATAGTTAATAAATAACTTTCACCACATGTTTACTTACATGCGCATAATTTTTGAGAAGTAATTTTTTTGATTAGGAAGTTAGAAGGGTTAAAAGTTAATCCGTAAATTTCTCATTTTTCCCATCAAAATTTTTAGGGACCACATTACATTTGAAGTGACTTTGGGGCCTATATGACAGAAAATACCCAAAAGTGACACCATTCCCCTTGCCCGCGTGTTTTGCAGCTGTTAGACAGCCCGACACATGCGGAAATTGCCTAAATGTGGTTTAGCCACACTGTGGGGCTCAGAAGGGGGGCATTTGGATTTGGTAGTGTAGAATTTGATACATTTCTTTTTGAGGGGTGAGGAGCCATTGTGCTTTTCTAGAGCCTTTGTGATACTAGTAATGCGGAAGCCCTCCAAATTAACTGGTTCATTCACTATAATGAGGCAGCAGAGTTACTCTGGACTCTGACTGGACTCTGTTCTGCGGTGTCCTTTTCAGAAGTGCACAAAAGTGTGGCGGACTGCGCTTTTATGCACGCCTAAAAAGATGGACACCGCCGCATCATAGACCAGACAACTTCCAAAGTGACTCCGTCTGCCTGATGTGGTATGGCGACTGGTCATGTGATTAATGGGCGGTATGTATCACAGAGGTGGGTGGCCCTGTGATGGATGCCTGGGCATGTTTTGCTCAGCAGATCTACTGCTGAGGGTTTTACTATAGATTGAGAGGCTTCCAGGTGACTTGGAGAGATGGGTGGGTCCAGTCACCTACATACCCACCCAAAGGGGTGTGTCTGAACACCTAAGAAGGTTGTGTGTTTGAGGACCTGCGGTGATGTCACGATCACCTGACCAGCCATGTGCTAGGTACCCGGGTGTGGTTACAATTATGTAATAGAGGTGTGTTTGGCACATGCGTGTGAGTGTTTGGGAGTCTGTCAGTGTGGACAGATTTTCATGTGTCCAGGCTGGACACTACAGTGTGGTCTGTGTGCCATGATGGAGAAGTGTTCCTGCGTGTGTGGCTCCAGAACAAACCTGCTTGCTGGACATCGCACAGCCTGGGAAACAGTGCTGGCTAGCCTGAGCTAGAGGAAGCAGGTTTGTGAGGTACCTCTGGAGTGGACGGCCTGACAACCATGAGCGATACTGACCGGGGTCAGTGAGAAGTGTTTGTGGGATACTTCTGAGGATAAGAGGCATTCGGGAACCTGTGTGGCCGACACCAACAGATAACGGACAGGAATCCGTGTAATGCTGACCGGGGTCAGTGAGAGACTGTGTTTGTTCTATAGAGCCGAACGTGTAATGGACAGTGTACTGGTTGCTGCATACTACCAAGTTTCTGAGGTGCGGTTTATGCTGTTTACTAATAAACCGAATGGACTTTTTTTTTTAACCCTGAGTGTCCCAGCGTATGCCTCAATATGCAGCAAAGCAAGAAATCCCCGTCCACAGATAGTGTCCAACATTACACTGATTATAGGGAATCTTCTTTTGAGATTTCTATCTATCACGTATTTCAGAGATTTTTTTTTTCTAAATCATATCATTTTTAATAAGAAAAATCACATTTTTACAAAAAGATCAGTAAAACAGAGATTTTCAGTATTACATGGTATCATTATATATTATTGTTGTACATAAAAGACAAAGTTGTCATCTTCCAAGGATTCGATTTATTTCCATTCAAGCAAATTAATACAACCACTCCTCCTCACTACCCCCACCGATATGCCAGATAAATCTATATTCATAGTATTTTTTTTATGATGTATATTTGTTAAAATATCTGCCATTCAGTTATAATAGTTTGCCTGTATAATGACCATACCTACAGTACAGACCAAAAGTTTGGACAACCCTTCTCATTTAAAGATTTTTCTGTATTTTCAGGACTATGAAAATTGTACATTCACACTGAAGGTATCAAAACTATGAATTAACACGTAGAATTATAAACTTAACAAAAAAGTGTGAAGCAAATGAAATTATGTCTTATATTCTAGGTTCTCCAAAGTAGCCACCTTTTGCACACTCTTTGCATTCTCTTGATAAGCTTCAAGAGGTAGTCACCGGAAATGGTTTTCACTTTCACAGGTGTGCCCTGTCAGGTTTAACCCCTTCCCGACCTTTGACGCATACGCTGCGTCATGAAAGTCGGTGCCAATCCGACCTGTGACGCAGCGTATGCGTCATGGCGGGATCGCGCTCCTGCAGATCGGGTGAAAGGGTTAACTCCAATTTCACCCGATCTGCAGGAACAGGGGGAGTGGTGCTTCAGCCCAGGGGGGTGGCTCCACCCCCTCGTGGCTACGATCGCTCTGATTGGCTGTTGAAAGTGAAACTGCCAATCAGAGCGATTTGTAATATTTCACCCAAAAAAACGGTGAAATATTACAATCCTGCCATGGCCGATGCTGCAATATCATCGGCCATGGCTGGAAAACCTAATCTGCCCCCCCCCCCCCACACACACACCCACCGATCGCCCCCCCAGTGCTCCGTTACGTGGTCCGCCCCCCTAAGTCGTCCTGTCCGCTCCTCCGTCCTCCTGTCCGCTCCCCCCGTGCTCCGGTGCCCCCTCCCTGTGCTCCGGTCCCCCCCCCCCGTGATCCGATCACCCCCCTACATACTTACCAGGCCTCCCGGTGTCCGTCCGGCTTCTCCATGGGCGCCGCCATCTTCCAATATGGTGGGCGCATGCGCACTGCGCCCGCCGAATCTGCCAGCTGGCAGATTCGTTTCAGATGTATTTTGATCACTGCGATATAGCCTATCACAGTGATCAAAATAAAAAAAATAGTAAATGACCCCCCTTTATCACCCCCATAGGGACAATAATAAAAATAAATAAAATATATATTTTTTTTTTTTCTGCTAGGGTTAGGGTTAGAACTAGGGTTAGAATTAGGGTTAGAATTAGGGGTAGGGTTAGGGGTAGGGTTAGGGCATGTGCACACAGTGCGGATTTGGCTGCGAATCTGCAGCGGATTGGCCGCGGATCCGCAGCGGATTGGCCGCTGCGAATTCGTAGCAGTTTTCCATCAGGTTTACAGTACCATGTACACCTATGGAAAACCAAATCCGCTGTGCCCATGGTGCGGAAAATACCGTGCGGAAACGCTGTGTATTTTCCGCAGCATGTCAATTTTGTGCGGATTCCGCAGCGTTTTACACCTGTTCCTCAATAGGAATCCGCAGGTGAAATCCGCACAAAAAAACACTGGAAATCCGCTGTAAATCCGTAGGTAAAACGCAGTGCCTTTTACCTGCGGATTTTTCAAAAATGGTGCGGAAAAATCTCACACGAATCCGCAAAGTGGGCACATAGCCTTAGGGTTAGGGTTGGAATTAGAGTTAGGGTACCGTCTCACAGTGGCACTTTGATCGCTACGACGGTACGATCCGTGACGTTCCAGCGATATCCATACGATATCGCTGTGTCTGACACGCAGCAGCGATCACGGACCCTGCTGAGAATCGTACGTCGTAGCAGATCGTTTGGAACTTTCTTTCGTCGCTGGATCTCCCGCTGTCATCGCTGGATCGTTGTGTGTGACAGCTATCCAGCGATGCGTTCACTTGTAACCAGGGTAAACATCTGGTTACTAAGCGCAGGGCCGCGCTTAGTAACCCGATGTTTACCGTGGTTACCAGCGTAAAAGTAAAAAAAAAAAAAACCGTACATACTCACATTTCGGTGTCCTTCAGGTCCCTTGCCGTCTGCTTCCCGCTCTGACTGTCTGCCGGCCGGAAAGTGAGAGCACAGCACAGCAGTGACGTCACCGCTGCGCTCTGCTCTCACTGTACGGCGGCACTCAGTCAGAGCGGGAAGCAGACGGCAAGGGACCTGAAGGCCCTGCGCTTAGTAACCCGATGTTTACCCTGGTTACCCGGGACCTTGGCATCGTTGGTCGCTGGAGAGCGGTCTGTGTGACAGCTCCACCGCGACCACACAATGACTTTCCAACGATCACGGCCAGGTCGTATCGCTGGTCGTGATCGTTGGTAAATCGTTATGTGAGACGGTACCCTTAGGGTTGGAATTAGGGCTAGGGTTGGAAATAGGGTTAAGATTACACTTGTGGTTAGGGTTAAGGATAGGGTTAGGGTTGTGTTGGGGTTACAGTTGTGGGTAGGGTTGGGATTAGGGTTAGGATTAGGGTTGGATTTAGGGTTACGGGTGTGTTGGGGTTAGGGTTGTGGTTAGGGGTGTGTTGGGGTTAGGGTTGTGATTAGGGTTATGGCTACAGTTGGGATTAGGGTTAGGGGTGTGTTGGGGTTAGTGTTGAAGTTAGAATTGAGGGTTTTCCACTGTTTAGGCACATCAGGGGTCTCCAAACGCAACATGGCGCCACCATTGATTCCAGCCAATCTTGCGTTCAAAAAGTCAAATGGTGCGCCCTCCCTTCCAAGCCCCGACGTGCGCCCAAACAGTGGTTTACCCCCACATATGGGATACCAGCGTACTCAGGACAAACTGGGCAACAACTATTGGGGTCCAATTTCTCCTGTTACCCTTGCAAAAATAAAAAATTACTTGCTAAAACATAATTTTGAGGAAAGAACAATTATTTTTTATTTTCACGGCTCTGCGTTGTAAACTTCTGTGAAACACTTGGGGGTTGAAATTCTCACCACACATCTAGATAAGATCCTTTTGGGGTCTAGTTTCCAAAATGGGGTCACTTGTGGGGTGTTTCTACTGTTTAGGCACATCAGGGGCTCTGCAAATGCAACGTGACGCCCGCAGACCATTCCATCAAAGTCTGCATTTCAAATGTCACTACTTCCCTTCCGAGCCCTGACGTGCGCCCAAACAGTGGTTTACCCCCACATATGAGGTATCAGCGTACTTACAACAAACTGGGCAACAAATATTGGGGTCCAATTTCTCCTGTTACTCTTGTGAAAATAAACAATTGCTTGCTAAAACATCTTTTTTGAGGAAAGAAAAATTATTTTTTATTTTCACTGCTCTGCGTTGTAAACTTCTGTGAAGCACTTGGGGGTTGAACGTGCTCACCACACATCTAGATAAGTTCCTTGGGGGGTCTAGTTTCCAAAATGGGGTCACTTGTGGGGGGTTTCTACTGTTTAGGCACATCAGGGGCTCTGCAAACGTAACATGATTCCCGCAGACCATTCCATCAAAGTCTGCATTCCAAATCGTCACTACTTCCCTTCCGAGCCCCGCCATGTGCCCAAACAGTGGTTTACCCCCACATATGGGGTATCAGCGTACTCAGGAGAAAC
The DNA here is from genome assembly GCF_051348905.1 of Ranitomeya variabilis. Taxonomy (NCBI): domain Eukaryota; kingdom Metazoa; phylum Chordata; class Amphibia; order Anura; family Dendrobatidae; genus Ranitomeya; species Ranitomeya variabilis. Next base: position 183,126,789 of record NC_135233.1, on the reverse strand, counting down.
TGGACAACAACTTTTGGGGTCAAATTTTTCCTGTTACCCTTGGGAAAATTAAAAAATTCTGGGCTAAAAAAATATTTTTGAGGAAAGAAAACACATTTTTTATTTTCACGGCTCTGCGTTATAAACTTCTGTGAAGCACTTGGGGGTTCAAAGTGCTCACCACACATCTAGATAAGTTCCCTTGGGGGTCTAGTTTCCAAAGTGGGGTCAATTGTGGGGAGTTCCTACTGTTTAGGCACATCAGGGGCTCTGCAAACGCAACGTGACGCCCGCAGAGCATTCCATTAAAGTCTGCATTTCAAAGCGTCACTACTTCCCTTCCGCTCCCCGACGTGTGCCAAAACAGTGGTTTACCCCCACATATGGGGTATCAGCGTACTCAGGAGAAACTGCACAACTTTTGGGGTCCAATTTCTCCTGTTACCCTTGGGAAAAAAAAAATTGTGGGTTAAAAAATCATTTTTGAGGAAAGAAAAATAATTTTTTTATTTTCATGGCTCTGCGTTATAAACTTCTGTGAAGCACTTGAGGGTTCAAAGTGCTCACCACACATCTAGATTAGTACCTTGGGAGGTCTAGTTTCCAAAATGGGGTTACTTGTGCGGGAGCTCCAATGTTTAGGCACACAGGGGCTCTCCAAACGCGACATGGTGTCCGCTAATGATTGAAGCTAATTTTCCATTCAAAAAGCCAAATGGCGTGCCTTCCCTTCCGAGCCCTGCCGTGCGCCCAAACAGTGGTTTACCCCCACATATGGGGTATCATCGTACTCAGGACAAACTGGACAACAACATTTGGGGTCCAATTTCTCCTATTATCCTTGGGAAAATAAAAAACTCCGGGCTAAAAATCATTTTTGAGGAAAGAAAAATATTTTTTTATTTTCATGGCTCTGCGTTATAAACTTCTGTGAAGCACCTGGAGGTTTTAAGTGCTCACTATACATCTAGATTAGTTCCTTGGGGGGTCTAGTTTTCAAAATGGGGTCACTTGTAGGGGAGCTCCAATGTTTAGGCACACAGGGGCTCTCCGAACGCAACATGGTGTCCACTAACGATTGGAGCTAATTTTCCATTCAAAAAGTCAAATGGCGCGCCTTCCCTTCCAAGCCTTGCCGTGCACCCAAACAGTGGTTTACCCCGACATATGAGGAATCGGCGTACTCAGGAGAAATTGCCCAACAAATTTTAGGATCTATTTTATCCTGTTGCCCATGTGAAAATGAAAAAATTGAGGCTAAAAGAAATTTTGTGTGAAAAAAAAGTACTTTTTCATTTTTACGGATCAATTTGTGAAGTACCTGAGGGTTTAAAGTGCTCACTATGCATCTAGATAAGTTCCTTGGGGGGTCTAGTTTCCAAAATGGGGTCACTTGTGGGGGAGCTCCAATGTTTAGGCACACAGGGGCTCTCCAAACCTGACATGGTGTCCGCTAACGATGGAGATAATTTTCCATTCAAAAAGTCAAATGGCGCTCCTTCCCTTCCGAGCCTTACCATGTGCCCAAACAGTAGTTTACCCCCACATATGAGGTATTGGCGTACTCAGGAGAAATTGCCCAACAAATTTTAGGATCCATTTTATTCTGTTGCCCATGTGAAAATGAAAAAATTGAGGCTAAAAGAAAATTTGTGTGAAAAAAAAGTACTTTTCCATTTTTACGGATTAATTTGTGAAGCACCTGGGGGTTTAAAGTGCTCACTATGCTTCTAGATAAGTTCCTTGGGGGGTCTAGTTTCCAAAATGGGGTCACTTGTGGGGGAGCTCCAATGTTTAGGCACACGGGGGCTCTCCAAACGCGACATGGTGTCCGCTAAAGATTGGAGCCAATTTTTCATTCAAAAAGTCAAATGGCGCTCCCCTTCCGAGCCCTGCCGTGCACCCAAACAGTGGTTTACCCCCACATATGAGGTATCAGCGTACTCAGGACAAATTGGAAAACAACATTTGTGGTCCAGTTTCTCCTTTTACCCTTGGGAAAATAAAACAATTGTTGCGAAAAGATCATTTTTGTGACTAAAAAGTTAAATGTTAATTTTTCCCCTCCTTGTTGCTTCTGCTGCTGTGAAACACCTGAAGGGTTAATAAACTTCTTGAATGTGGTTTTGAGCACCTTGAGGGGTGCAGTTTTTAGAATGGTGTCACTTTTGGGTATTTTCAGCCATATAGAACCCTCAAACTGACTTCAAATGTGAGGTGGTCCCTAAAAAAAATGGTTTTGTAAATTTTGTTGTAAAAATGAGAAATCAGTGGTCAAATTTTAACCCTTATAACTTCCTAGCAAAAAAAAAAATTTCTTTCCAAAATTGTGCTGATGTAAAGTAGACATGTGGGAAATGTTATTTATTAACTATTTTGTGTCACATAACTCTCTGGTTTAACAGAATAAAAATTCAAAATGTGAAAATTGCAAAATTTTCAAAATTTTCGCCAAATTTCCGTTTTTTTCACAAATAAACTCAGAAATTATCGACCTAAATTTACCACTAACATGAAGCCCAATATGTCACGAAAAAACAATCTCAGAACCGCAAGGATCCGTTGAAGCGTTCCTGAGTTATTACCTCATAAAGGGACACTGGTCAGAATTGCAAAAAATGGCAAGGTCATTAAGGCCAAAATAGGCTGGGTCATGAAGGGGTTAAGTGGGATTTCTTAGTTTCAATGAATTTTATTTTCATAAACAAAGTAAATTTACAACAAACTCCCATGCAAGGGAGTGTATTATACTAACATCAAAAAGAATATACGTATATAAACCTAACTTCACAAACATAGACACGACAAGACATAGACAGAGGATCAAATACATAGGGGGAAATAGGGTAAAAGAAGAGATGCCATACCGTGCCTAACATTGGCATGTGACAAGATCGCACGACGAGGCGAAGGGTTTTTTTGGTTTTTTTTTAAATAATAAATTTCCACATCCAATCAGTGTAGTTAGTCTACTCCATTCTTTAAGTGTTAACATCTTCATCAGGGTATCAGTTATTTGCATTCTCATATAGACAAGGTTAAAGCCTGGCTGAGGTTTGGATTAGAGTCCAGTTCCAACCATGGTTTCCAGACTAGGTAAAAAGTGTTCCACATGTCGTTTCTAATAAGTGGGATTTCTTGCCTTATAAATGGTGTTGGGACCTTCAGTTGTGTTGTGCAGAAGTCTGGTGGATACACAGCTGATAGTCCTACTGAATAGACTGTTAGCTTCTTTTTTCTTGCCATAATACAAATTCTAAGTAAACAAAAACGAGTGGCTATCATTACTTTAAGAAATGAAGGTCAGTCAGTCCAAAAAATTGGGAAAACTTTGAAAGTGTCCCCAAGTGTAGTTGCAAAAACCAACAAGCACTACAAAGAAACAGGCTCACATGAGGACCACCCCAGGAAAGGAAGACCAAGAGTCACCTCTGCTTCTGAGGATGATTTTATCCGAGTCACCAGCCTCAGGTTAACAGCAGCTCAGATTAGAGACCAGGTCAATGCCACACAGAGTTCTAGCAGCAGACACATCTCTACAACAACTGTTAAGAGGAGACTTTGTGCAGCAGGCCTTCATGGTAAAATAGCTGCTAGGAAACCACTGCTAAGGACAGGCAACAAGCAGAAGAGACTTATTTGAGCTAAAGAACACAAGGAATGGACATTAGACCAGTGGAAATCTGTGCTTTAGTCTGATGAGTCCAAATTTGAGATTTTTGGTTCCAACCACCGTGTCTTTGTGCGACACAGAAAAGGTGAATGGATGGACTCTACATGCCTGGTTCCCACCGTGAAGCATGGAGAAGGAGGTGTGATGGTGCTTTGCTGGTGATACTTTTTGGGATTTATTCGAAATTGAAGGCATACTGAACCAGCATGGCTACCACAGTATCTTGCAGCAGCATGCTATTCCGTCCGGTTTGCGTTTAGTTGGACCATCATTTATTTTTCAACAGGACAGTGACCCCAAACACAACTCCAGGCTGTGTAAGGGCTATTTGACCAAAAAGGAGAGTGATGGGGTGGCCTCCACAGTCACCAGACCTGAACCCAATCGAGATGGTTTGGGGTGAGCTGGACCACAGAGTGAAGGCAAAAGGGCCAACAAGTGCTAAGCATCTCTGGGAACTCCTTCAAGATTTTTAGAAGACCATTCCCGGTGACTACCTCTTGAAGCTCTTCAAGAGAATGCCAAGAGTGTGCAAAGCAGTCATCAAAGCAAAAGGTGGCTACTTTGAAGAACCTAGAATATCAGACATAATTTAAGTTGTTTCACAATTTTTTGTTAAAGGGAACCTGTCACCCCCAAAATCGAAGGTGAGCTAAGCCCACCGGCATCAGGGTCTTATCTACAGCATTCTGTAATGCTGTAGATAAGCCCCCGATGTATCCTGAAAGGTGAAAAAAAGAGGTTAGATTATACTCACGCGGGTGGGCGGTCCGATCCGGTGGGCGTTGCGGTCCGGTCCGGGGCTGCCCATCTTCATAGGATGGCGTCCTCTTCTTGTCTTCATGCTCCAGTGCAGGCGCACTTTGTCTGCCCTGTTGAGGGCGGAGCAAAGTATTGCAGTGCGCAGGCGCCAGGCCTCTCTGACCTTTCCCGGCGCCTGTGCACTGCAGTACTTTGCTCTGCCCTCAACAGGGCAGACAAAATACACCGGAGCCGCAGCGTGAAGACAAGAAGAGGACGTCATCGTAAGAAGATGGGAGGCCCCAGACCGGAACGCGACGCCCATCGGACCGGACCGCAGCGGGACCGCCCCTGGGTGAGTATAATCTAACCTCTTTTTCTCATCTTTCAGGATACATCGGGGGCTTATCTACAGCATTACAGAATGCTCTAGATTAGCCCCTGATGCCGGTGGGCTTAGCTCACCTTCGATTTTGGGGGTGACAGATTCATTTTAAGTACTGTATATAATTCCACATGTGTTAATTCATAGCTTTGATGCCTTCAGTGTGAATGTACAATTTTCAAAGTCATGAAAATACAGAAAAATCTTTAAATGAGAAGGTGTGTCCAAACTTTTGGTCTGTACTGTATATAATTTAACCTGGAATGATCATACCACAAATGTTCCTGAAGCCAGAAATTGCCATATGGTATCTCTCAGGAGTACTCCAGATGGCAGGCCTTGAACAATCAGCCAGGGTCCCTAAATGTTGTCAAAGTTCTTGATTGCTTTTCTTCTTTGTATATACCCCTTTTTCCAAACAAATAATATTGTTTAGTTTATTAACTCATTAACAACCGGTGGTTGAGGGTCTAACCAATGTTGTGCAATAAGTTTACATGCTTGATTCAATGTTCGCGAAAGACCTGTAGTCATTGGGAATTAAAAATCTACAGATTCTCCCAAAAATCACAATATACATATTTTGGGGTCTGCTTGGATTCCCACACAATATATTCTTTTTATTAAAGATAATGTGTTTTTCTAGTAGGAGCCCAATCTACTGCATTCTACGAACGTGTAACAAATATGCATCTCCAGTTCCACATCTTGGGACAATCTCCATTTGCATTTGGTCGTACCCCAATTGTAAAAAGAAAGCCTGGAGTTCTGTATACAAGGTATATCTGGGAGAATCTCGGAGATTCACATGTGGACTGTCTATGAGTGACTTCCAACACCTCTTTCCACTGTTCTTCCATATTCGGCGCCACATCTGCTTCCCATTTTAATTTAGCTGTCAGAGGATGGTCTCCCATTTGAGACTGTAAGAGTTCCTGGTAATTTTTTTTTAAATTAAACCAGTTGTGTATTTTGCCACCGCTATTGAGTCTAGTAGATATGCATGCCTAAGTTGTAGGTATTAAAAGAGGCTGTGAGGCAAACCAAACTGTTGTTGCAGTTTGTAAAAGATTTTGTGTTCAACTTTCTATTAACTGATCAAAAATCTGAATTCACCTTGATTTCCAACCTCCAAAACCAGTTAATTTATCAAACTCCACCATTTGCTGATTTTGCCATAATAAGGTAAAATTAGAGTATTTCCTTATCCCCCAACAATCTTTTTCCCCATTCCCACACCTTGTACGTCATTGCTAAGGTCGGTCTCTCTTTGTGTAGTTAGTGCCCACCTCCTGTGCGTATATGGGCAACACTTATTTTTTGTCTTGAAGGACAAGGCTACCATTCTTGCCCATATCCTTTTTTTTATCCACTGTAGCGTGGCTAAAGGGTGTCTAATCGACGGGAGATATGTGTCGCATAGATGGCTTGCCGCTGTGATGTAACCATAGCTACCTATATGTCTGTCAGGACCTGTGGTGATGTCAGACCACATGGCTAATCATGTGATGGGTTACTGGGTGTGGTTAGCTCTATATAAGACAGGCTAATGTTTAACACAGTGGGATATGTGTGGAGGTGCTAGCCTCCAGTGTGTTAAGGCTCCAGCACTGAGCCTGAAGGAATGGACACTTGTTTTTTCCCTTTTGCCTGAGTTAAAGGCTATTTGTTTTCCTGTTGATGCTAAACTGGTTTATGAAGCAATAAACCTTTGAACTTTTGTTGGAACCTGCCTCCTAAGTGTCAGCCGTCGCACCTGAGTGAGTGAAATCCCTACAATTGGTGGTAGACGTGCGGGCAGCGTTCCCAGCGGAGACGAAGAGTCTGTTATTGGATGTCCTGGGTCAAGTCTGTTGTAAGCCAGCAAGCTTTGCCGGGGAAAATGGAGGATCTGCTGAAACACGTGCTCCAGTCGCAGCAAGAGACCAACAGGCTGTTGATGCAGCAGATACAACAGACCCAGCAGCAGATACAACAGAGCCTGCAGGAGCAACGGCAGCAGATTCAACAGAACCAGCGGGAGCAACAGCAGCAGATGCAGCTTCTGGCGACCGCCATCCAGGGCAAGACGAGCGCCCCAACCCCAGGTCTGGCTGATGACACCCACGTCCGGAAGACGGTAAGACGCGCATTGCAAAAAATGACTCCCGGGGATGATGTTGAGGCCTTCCTGACGGTGTTTGAGAGGGTCGCTGAGAGGGAAAAACTTCCGCCAGAGCAGTGGGCAGAGGTACTGGCGCCATACCTGACGGGAGAACCCCAGAAGGCGTACTGTGATTTGACCTTGCAGGATGCCAAAGAGTATCACAAGTTGAAAGTCGAGATTCTCGCACGTTTGGGTGACACTGACTATCAGGGCACAGCGAGTGCACAGCTGGGCCTATCACCGGGACAAACCGCCTCGCTCTCAAATGTTTGATCTGTTGCACCTGGTCCAGAAATGGCTGCAGCCAGAGTCATGTACACCTGCACAGATGGTGGAACGAGTAATGATGGATCGGTTTGTGCATTCCCTCCCGAGGTCCATACAGACTTGGGTTGCCCAGGGTGATCCCCAGAATGCCGACGAACTGATCGGACTGGTCGAGAGATACCAAGGGATGGAAGGCTCCTTTGGGAGGCAGCCCATGCCGTACTGGGGGTCCCAGAAAGCTGCTGAGTCCCAAAAAGGGGTGGCGCGTCCAAGGTCACAAAGGGCGGGGAAGGTGGTGCCCAAGGTCCCTACGGGTGATATTATTTGCTGGAAGTGCCACGGGCCAGGACATATAGCTGCCCGTTGTTCCCAGAACATACGCATCTGGGACGCCAACCCTGTTAGATGATCCGTCATGTCTTTCTGAGATGACTCCCACTGCTGCCTATTCATCTCTGATGGTTAGTTTGCCTCTTGCATCATGACCTCTTGCTGCAGTTCCTGTGATTTCTTCCTTGTTTTGGATTTTATTTTGTGGATTCCTTTCACGCAAATGCCCCGAATGAAAGCCTTCATAGCAACCCACACTACATTCTTCCCTGCTATTCCCTCATTGTTACGGAAGTATTCCAAACTACTAGATGGGAGGGACCCTTTTAATGACCTGCAGTTAATAAGGATGTAGACGCCAAATAGGCCTTCCCAAGGGCCCCCCCACCATTAATTTTACTATCAGTTTTGAGTGATCAGTTGTATTCCTAGGTAGGAATTCTATAGATTTTGTGTAACCCAAAATACTGTCATTACCTATCGCCAAATCTATGTGGGACAGTGACCTATGTGATGAGGAGTAACATGAGTATTGTTTAATCCCAGGGTGAGAATGTTTTTTTCTTTTTCTTGCTTTGTGTATATATAATAAATCTTTTAAACTCATCTCCAGAGCTTACTCCCACTCACACTTTTCCCCTTTGAAGAAAAGCCCATCATGCTTCGTGGTTGGGACGTTGTTCTTGGGGTTGTAATCATCCATTTTCTTCCTCTTGACTTGCTACCAAAACGTTCTATGATGACGTTCTCCCGTGCATCCTGTGGATCATGCAGATGGTCAATGGCGAACTGGACATATGCTGGCATGAGCAGGGGGACCTTGCGTGCCCTGCAGGATTTTAATCCATGATGACGTAGTGTGTTACTAATGGTAATGTTTGAGACTGTGGTCACAGCTTTCTTCAGGTCATTGATCAGGTCCTCCCATGTAGTTCTGGGCGGTTTCCTGAACTCTCAAATTCATCCTTACCCCATGAGGCACGATCGTGCATGGAGCCACAGACCGAGTAAGATTGACAGTCATCTTGTGCTTCTTCCATTTTCTAATAATTGAGCCAACAGCTGTTTCCTTCTCACTAAGCTCACTAAGCTGCTTGCCTATTGTAATGTTGCCCATCCTAACCTTTGCAGATAGGGATTATATACATTAGTTAGGACTGCTCTATATGGGTATACCTTGACGATTGGTGGAGCAGCTTAGTATACATTTTTTTGTTAGGATGATCATAGGTTGAATTTTTTTGCGTTTTCTTGTTATTTGCATGGCCTACAGGCATATGTCAAAGCGGTGAGCATCAGTCTCTATTAGTATAGGAGATAACTGAAAACATTTCACATTTTTCTCTATTTGTGCTCCCCATTACATCAAAAAATCATGTTGAACGAACAGTCCTATTTTTTGTTAGGATGATCATAGGTTGAAATATATACCTTGACGATTGGTGGAGCAGCTTAGTATACATTTTTTTGCAAAAAAAAGTATCAACTAAATACCCTGTTTCCATCTTTTGACTAGCACTTGCTTATTACTGTGATTTTTTTTATAACAGAGTATTTTTGACCTCACTGTGCTCTTTTGTGTCTTCAAGTTTCTTGGTGGTGTGAACATGTTCCTACAGACTTGTTCAATGTGCAATTAGCCCATGTGTTTCTGGTTCTATAATTGTTCTCTTGTTTCTACAAGACTGGGGAGTCCACCACTTCTTTGTGGATCATTTGCACTAAAGCTGTTCCATCTAGCAGGTCCACATGGGTATTCCCTCTCTGAACCCTGCTTATACATGTACTATACAGCTGATCAGGTTTTTAAATACATCAGTTAGGGATTATATACATTAGTTAGGATCTGCTCTATATGGGTATACCTTGACGATTGGTGGAGCAGCTTAGTATACTTTTTTTGCAAAAAATCGTATCAACTAAATACCCTGTTTTTTTCCCATCTTTTGACTAGCACTTGCTTATTACTGTGATTTTTTTTACAACAGAGTATTTTTGACCTCACTGTGCTCTTTTGTGTCCTAATATGAGGGAGAAAACAACTGTTCTGGAACAACAGCAGAGCTCGAAAGGAAAGGAGCGCCATTTGACTTTTTGAATTCAAAATTTGCTGGAACAATTGACAGACGCCATGTTGCGTTTGAAGAGATCCTAATGTGCCAAAACAGTGAAAATCCAACATAAATGACACCATGTTCTAAACTAGACCCCTCTGGGAACTGATCTAGATCTGTGGTGAGCACATTGAACCCTCAGGTGCTTCACAGAAGTTTTTAACGTTGAGCTGTGAAAATAAAAAATAAAAAAAAATCACGTTTTCCACCACAAATTGTTATTTTGGCCCCAAGTTTTGCATTTTATTAAGGGTAACAGGAGAAATTGCACCATACAATTTATGTAATTTCTCCTGAATACACCGATATCCAGTATGAGGGAGAAAACTACTGTTTGGGCGCACGGAAGGGCTTGGAAGGGAAGGTGTGTGTTTTGATTTTTTTAATGTAAAATTTCCTGGAATCATTAGCGTACGTTATGTCCCTTTTGTAGAGCCCCTGATGAGCCTAACAGTGGAACCTCCCCACAGGTAACACCATTTTGGAAACTAGACCCCTCTAGGAATGTATTAAGATGTGTGGTGCCCCTAGGTGCTTCACAGAAGTTTATAATTTTGAGCCGTGAAAATAAAACAAATCATTTTCCCCACAAAATTGTTATTTTGGCCTCAAATGTTTGCATTTTCATAAGGGTAACAGGAGAAATTGCACCATACAATTTGTTGTGGAATTTCTCTTGCGTACACCGATACCCCATATGTGGGTGACTACTACTTTTGAGGCACAGTCCAAAGTTCAGAAGTGAAGAGGCGCTATGCAAACTGTGAGCTCTGCACTGACAGAGTAAGTTGCTGATTATGCTCTCAGCATGATCTAACAACTTTACTAGCTCTGATCACCATGGCAATGATTGCTTTCTTCCCTCTGCCTGCTCGCGAAAAGCTGTGATCGAACTCGCTTGCAGCATTTAGGGGGTTAAAATGCCAGAAGCGGTGCGGGAATGCTGTTGGCACTGAGTTCTGGGTGTCAGCTGTCAGAATCAGCTGACATTCAGCCCACAGCCTGTTTGCACTCACATCCTGTGTGCGCACACGATCGCCTGGACATAACCATCCATCCCAGGTGAATAAGGCCCAGGTCACAGGGACGTATGGATACAGTGTCTTGCGAAAGTATTCAGCCCCCTTGAACTTTTCAACCTTTTCCCACATATCATGCTTCAAACATAAAGATACCACATGTAAATTTTTGGTGAAGATTCAACAAGTGTAACACAATTGTGAAGTTGAATAAAATTTATTCCCGCTGACCCCCTGGGAATGATTCGAGTATAAGCCGAGAGAGGCACTTTCAGCCTAAAAAAATGGGCTGAACATCTCGGCTTATACTCGAGTATATATACGGTTCTTTATAAGCCCCCACAGAGCCTCCCTTTATACAGTATGAACCCGCATATGGCTCACTATATACAGTATGAGCCTGAACTACCTCCAATACAGTGGGGAAAAAAGTATTTAGTCAGCCACCAATTGTGCAAGTTCTCCCACTTAAAAAGATGAGAGAGGCCTGTAATTGACATCATAGGTAGACCACAACTATGAGAGTCAAATATAATAAGTATTTGGTCACCTAAAAACATGCAAGATTTCTGGCGCTCACAGACCTGTAACTTCTTATTTAAGAGGTTCCTCTGTCCTCCACTCATTACCTGTAGTAATGGCATCTGTTTGAACTTGTTATCAGTATTAGGTTATGTGCACACGTTTGTTTTTTTGAGGGTTTTTTTTCCGTTTTTTCGCTATAAAAATGCTATAAAAACGAGGAAAAACGCTCACATTAAGCATCCTATTTTTAGAATGCATTCCACATTTTTTGTGCACATGCTGCGTTTTTTTTCCGCGGCGGAATCGCATTCTGGAAAAAAACGCAGCATGTTCATCCTTTGTGCGGAATCGCGGGGATTCCACACACATAAGAATGCATTGATCCAGTTACTTTCCGCATGGGGCTGTGCCCACCATGCGGGAAGTAAGCGGATCATGTGCGGATGGTACCCAGGGTGGAGGAGAGGAGACTCTCCTCCAGGCCCTGGGTACCATATAATTGTTAAAAAAAAAAATAATTAAAATAAAAAATCATGATATTCTCACCTTCCGGCGTCCCCCACAGCTTTCCCGCTCCTCGCGACGCTCCGGTCCCAGTAATGCATTGCGAAAATGACCTGTGGTGATGTGCGGTCTTGCGAGACCGCTACGTCATCTGGGGTCATGCCGCAAAGCATTACTGAGACCGGAGCATCGCGAGGAGCGGGAATCCTGCCAGGGGACGCCGGAAGGTGAGAATATCATGATTTTATATATTTTTTTATTATTATTGTTAACATTCTATCTTTTACTATTGATGCTGCATAGGCAGCATCAATAGTAAAAAGTTGGTCACACTTGTCATCAAACACTATATTTGACAAGTGTGACCAACCTGTCAATCAGTTTTCCAAGCGATGTTACAGATCGCTTGGAAAATGCTAGCATTCTGCAAGCTAATTACGCTTGAAAAACACTAGTGTTTAGCGGGAATACGCATGCCAATTCCGCATGCAATATACCTGCGGCAGGAGTTGCGGAACTGCCACTTAAATTTCCGTTGCAATTCTGCAACGTGTGCACTTAGCCTAAAAGACACCCTTCCACAACCTCAAACAGTCTAGCTCCGTCGTGTCTAGAATGGAGTTGCTCCTGAGAGGCATGACATCAAGGGAAAGGGAGGGAGTCTCATGGATAGAGATCTGAGGGGGAAAATGAGAGAAGTGAGGTGCTGCTGCAGTATGAGGCTGTGTATAGAGAAGAGTGAGGCATTACAGGTGGAGGCTGGGCATAAGGCCACATTCACACGTTCAATATTTGGTCAGTATTTTACCTCTGTATTTATAAGCCAAAACCATGAGTGGGAGAAAAATACAGAAGTGGTGATGTTTCTAATATACTTTTCCTCTAATTGTTTTACTCCAAGTGCTCGCTTACAAATACCGAGGTAAAAATACAGAACAAATAACGTGTGAACGAGGTCTAAAGGAGAAAAGTGTGGTCCTGCAGAGGAATTAGGCTGTGTTACACTACGATACGCTTTATTGCAATTTCTCTCTGGATCAATTGTTTCCAACTGTATATGGAAGAGGAGTGTGATGTGCTGCCAGAGGAGGCGACTATAAGGCCGGGATCACACATACGCGAGATACGGCCGAGTCTTGCAGGTGAAAACCCAACTCTTTCACCGGCACTCCGGAGCGGAGCGTGCAGCAACACAGTAACACATGGAGCTGCACGCTCTGCTCCCAAGTGCCGGCACCAGAGGAGGGTTTTCACCTGCGAGACTCGGCCATATCTTGTGTATGTGTGATCCCGGCCAAAAGGAGAAAAGCTGTGCTAGAAAAATGCTGTGTATCAAGGAGGAGCGTGAGGTGTAGGAGGAATAAGGCCCCTTAGCTGCCACCGTTAAAAGTCGTATCGACAGTCATTAACCCCTTTCTGCCATCGGACGGAATAGTACGTCCAATGGCAGAACCCCTGCTTTGATGCGGGTTCCGGCGGTGATCCCGCATCAAAGCCGGGACATGACATTTGTTTTGAACAGCTGGCATGTGCCCGCAGTATGCGTGGGTGGAATCACGATATGCCTGCACCTATTAACTAGTTAAATGCCACTGTCAAACTCTGACAGCGGCATTTAACAAGCGCATCCAGCCGGAAATGCGCGCACTGGTGACCCCCATCACATGATTGGGGGTCATTGGTGCGTCGGCATAACAACCAAAGATCTCCTGTAGACCTCTATGATTGTTGAGGCCAGATTGCTGTGAGCCGTACCCTGTGGTCAACGCTCATAACAATGCTGTAATTCAGCTACATAGGGGCGATATGAGTATCGCTCCTATGTAGCAGAGCCGATCAGGCTATGCCAGCTTCTAGCCTCCCATGGAGGCTATTGAAGCATGGCAAAAGTAAAAAAAAAATGTTTTTAAAAATATGAAAAAAAAATATATATATATATATATACAGGTCCTTCTCAAAAAATTAGCATATAGTGTTAAATTTCATTATTTACCATAATGTAATGATTACAATTAAACTTTCATATATTATAGATTCATTATCCACCAACTGAAATTTGTCAGGTCTTTTATTGTTTTAATACTGATGATTTTGGCATACAACTCCTGATAACCCAAAAAACCTGTCTCAATAAATTAGCATATCAAGAAAAGGTTCTCTAAATGACCTATTACCCTAATCTTCTGAATCAACTAATTAACTCTAAACACATGCAAAAGATACCTGAGGCTTTTAAAAACTCCCTGCCTGGTTCATTACTCAAAACCCCCATCATGGGTAAGACTAGCGACCTGACAGATGTCAAGAAGGCCATCATTGACACCCTCAAGCAAGAGGGTAAGACCCAGAAAGAAATTTCTCAACAAATAGGCTGTTCCCAGAGTGCTGTATCAAGGCACCTCAATGGTAAGTCTGTTGGAAGGAAACAATGTGGCAGAAAACGCTGTACAACGAGAAGAGGTGACCGGACCCTGAGGAAGATTGTGGAGAAGGACCGATTCCAGACCTTGGGGAACCTGAGGAAGCAGTGGACTGAGTCTGGTGTGGAAACATCCAGAGCCACCGTGCACAGGCGTGTGCAGGAAATGGGCTACAGGTGCCGCATTCCCCAGGTAAAGCCACTTTTGAACCATAAACAGCGGCAGAAGCGCCTGACCTGGGCTACAGAGAAGCAGCACTGGACTGTTGCTAAGTGGTCCCAAGTACTTTTTTCTGATGAAAGCAAATTTTGCATGTCATTCGGAAATCAAGGTGCCAGAGTCTGGAGGAAGACTGGGGAGAAGGAAATGCCAAAATGCCTGAAGTCCAGTGTCAAGTACCCACAGTCAGTGATGGTGTGGGGTGCCATGTCAGCTGCTGGTGTTGGTCCACTGTGTTTCATCAAGGGCAGGGTCAATGCAGCTAGCTATCAGGAGATTTTGGAGCACTTCATGCTTCCATCGACTGAAATGCTTTATGGAGATGAAGATTTCATTTTTCAGCACGACCTGGCACCTGCTCACAGTGCCAAAACCACTGGTAAATGGTTTACTGACCATGGTATTACTGTGTTCAATTGGCCTGCCAACTCTCCTGACCTGAACCCCATAGAGAATCTGTGGGATATTGTGAAGAGAAAGTTGAGAGACGCAAGACCCAACACTCTGGATGAGCTTAAGGCCGCTATTGAAGCATCCCGGGCCTCCATAACATCTCAGCAGTGTCACAGGCTGATTGCCTCCATGCCACGCCGCATTGAAGCAGTCATTTCTGCCAAAGGATTCCCGACAAAGTATTGAGTGCATAACTGAACATTATTATTTGATGTTTTTTTTGTTTGTTATTAAAAAACACTTTTATTTGATTGGACGGGTGAAATATGCTAATTTATTGAGACAGGTTTTTTGGGTTATCAGGAGTTGTATGCCAAAATCATCAGTATTAAAACAATAAAAGACCTGACAAATTTCAGTTGGTGGATAATGAATCTATAATATATGAAAGTTTAATTGTAATCATTACATTATTGTAAATAATGAAATTTAACACTATATGCTAATTTTTTGAGAAGGACCTGTATAAAAGTTCAAATCACCCCCCTTTCGCCCCATTCAAAATAAAACAATAAAAAAGTCAAACCTACACATATTTGATATCACCGCGTTCAGAATCGCCCATTCTATCAATAAAAGAAAAGAATTAACCTGATCGCTAAACGGCGTAGCGAGAAAAAATTCCAAACGCCAGAATTTTTACATTTTTACGCAAAAAATAAGCCCCACCCAACCCGAGATCATGAAAATTGGAGACACTATGGGTCTCGGAAAATTGCTCAATTTTTTTTTTTTTTTTTAGCAAAGTTTGGAATTTTTTTTTTACCACTTAAAAAATAACCTGGACATGTTTGGTGTCTATGAACTCGTAATGACCTGGAGAATCATAATGGCAGATCAGTTTTAGCATTTAGTGAACCTAGCAAAAAAGCCAAACAAAAAACTAGTGTGGGATTGCACTTTTTTTTAACAATTTCACCGCACTTGGAATTTCTTTCCCATTTTCTAGTACACAACATGCTAAAACCAATGGTCAAAAGTACAACTCGTCCCGCAAATAATAAGCCCTCACATTGCCATATTGACGTAAAAATAAAAAAAGTTATGGCTCTTGGAAGAAGGGGAGCAAAAACCGAAAACGCAAAACCGAAAAAAGCTCCAGGGGTTAAGGGATTAATATTGTGTTAAAAAAAATGTTTGCTTCAACAAAATGGCGCTGGTAAACCTGCCAGACGCAACACAAACCGTAGAGCAGGGTATACTATATACAGGGGTTGATGACATACAGGTATATACTATATACAGGAGGAGATGACACAGATATATACTATATACAGGAGGAAATGACATACAGATATATACTATATACAGGAGGAGATGTGTTACAGGTATATACAGTAAGATAACCAAAAAGAAATGACCTAGTTACAAATGGCGCTTCCAAAATAACATACTACCTACAAATAAACTGAAGCATGTGAGCCCTCGTGGGCAGGGTCCTCTCTCCTCCTGTACCAGTTGTGACTTGTATTGTTCAAGATTATTGTACCTGTTTTTATTATGTATAACCCTCCTCACATGTAAAGCGCCATGGAATAAATGGCGCTATAATAAATAATAATAATATGCCAAGTAAAAATTCAAAAACATTTTTTATTTAATAAATATTGACACACAACGACATATAAGTCCAAAAGCACTGTTTGCAAAGAGAAAATATATTGAATTATATAACATTGATCAACATTCAAGAAAGCTTTGCTCCATACATAAGGTTGCCTTTTCTGAGGAACCCTATATAAAAAAAATTATTTATATACTCTGGATATTCATCCATTTTTTGAGTATGTTTATGGCATGGGTATATTAATTCCTGTGTTTTCAGGTCCATATGTGTGTATTTATCCACTGAAACTTTTTAAATAGCTGTGTGTCAATTGTTAAATAAAACATTTTTTTTTTTAATTTTTACTTGGCATATGCTTCAGTTTATTTGTAGGTAGTATATAAAGGAGGAGATGACATACAGGTATATACTATATTTAGGAGGAGATGACATACAGGTATATACTATATACAGGAGATGACATACAGGTATATACTGTATACAGGGCAGATGACATACAGGTATACACTG
Source organism: Ranitomeya variabilis (assembly GCF_051348905.1). Lineage (NCBI taxonomy): Eukaryota > Metazoa > Chordata > Amphibia > Anura > Dendrobatidae > Ranitomeya > Ranitomeya variabilis. Next base: position 183,109,937 of record NC_135233.1, on the reverse strand, counting down.
ATGGAAAATGAGAGGTGTGAGGTGAAAATGAAGAGGTGTGAGGGAGGACCAGGGCCATAATCATGGCTAAGATTAGTGGCTCTTGCGCACCCTGGTCTCCCTGCACATACAGTGTTCTTTTATGAGGGTACTTGCCTCTCTGTCATCTGTACCTTCCGGATCCCTGTTCAACTCTCGCATGCTCCATTCAGGTGTATTCTCACAAAATGAGTCACAGTCCAAATCAACTTTCAAATAAACAACTTTACTGATCTTCATACACAGCACATCTATATTCTTTCCAACATCAGCATCACTTTTCACATCATGCAACTCTTCCTCTGTCCTTGTCCTTCTCTTTGTGTCACTAAGCTCGCTTCCAGGACGGATAGTACCTTTTGGTTCTTCAGCGTCCTCCCTGTGCAGACTTACTCCGTTTGGGGACTTCCTCGACCGTTTTGACCCGGTCCTGAGGACATCAGCCCACGCAGTAAGCTGCCACATGGTGAGTGACCTGCCCGTACTGCTTAGTCTTCCCTAGCAACTGCAGTTCCCACTAAAGCTGCACCGCTAGCATGGTTGCCACTGCTTGCTCTGATGATGTCCTGGCCACCAATACTAGAAGGCTGTGCCTTGTTCTTGTCAACATTGCATGGCCACTGTGTTGTCCTGGGCATTAAGCCCGTCTGGACTGTCAGGGCACTCAGGCCCCCTCCTGAGCTGTTCAGCTCCCAGGCTGCACTAACTGAAAAACAGGAAGCTCTCTGTCTTATCCCACAGTGGCCCCTCCTATATTAACTATTTACAGCTCTATTGCTACAAGCTACACTGTGCCCCATCTAGTGGTCAAAAAAGAACACTGCACTTTCCCTAGAATACAATATACATTGTGCAGCAGCAGCTAGCATACTATACATATGTACGCTTGACAAAAAATATACAAATACAAGTCACATAAATATGCATAATAATATGTACAACACTAATACTTAACCGGGACGGGTTTAGAGCACACAACAGTCCTTGTAGCCCCTTACATGAGTACAAAGTGAGAGGAGAGAGGGGAAAATAGTGGAGTGATTGGAAAATTATAGGGTTAGAGGGCAAAATGAAAGGAGTGAGGGGGAAAATGAGGAGTGAGGGGATAAATGAAACGTGAGGGGGAAAATGAGAGGCGTGATGGGAAAATAAGAGAAGTGAGGTGCTATAACTAACCACAGTTAGTTACTATGCCTCAGCAACGCCGGGGTCTTCAGCTAGTATATATATATATATATATATATATATATATATATATATATATATATATATATACTGTATATATGTATTATATATACAGGGACGCACCTATCATGAGGCAACTTGAGTCGGTTGCCTCGGGCGGCGCCACCTGCTGATAAAAAGGGGGGCCGTTCTTTCAGATGCTGGTTTGTGCCAGCATTTGGCCGCTCTTTTCTCCTTGACATCCTGCTATCTCCCGCTTCATACTGGGAGAATATGCACTTTGATTACTGTTGTGCGGTGGCTTTTACCCTTGAGGTTCAGTAACTCAGAGAGGGGAGGTGTCCTGCAGTAGAAGAACACTGGCCAATGAACGCTCTCATATCACTGACAGAAGAGCTGATTGGTCAGTGCTCCTGTCCTCCTGCATGGCGCGTCTTTGAAAGGAAGAAGTGAGAGCCAGGAAATCAGATCAGAGGAACCACCTGTACTGGAAGATACCGAGGAGAAGCAGCTCCAATCCACAAGGTGACAGATCTCGTGCTAGGCAATCTTGGCAGAGAGAGTAAATGTGGGGCTCAGCTGCTTTGAACAGGGGAAGCTGCACATACACACCAGTGCCCACCCCGTAGCACAGAGAAGTATGTGTCTGTGTGTGTTGTGTGTGGGGGGGTTGTGTCTGTGGGTTGTGTGACTTTGTGTCCTTGTGGGCCTGTGTGTGGGTTGTGTGTCGTGTGCCTGTGTGTGTGGGTTGTGTGTCTGCATGGGTTGTCTGTGTGTGGGTGGTGTCTCTCTGTCTTTGTGTGTAGGTTGTGTCTTTCTGTGTGGTGTGTGGGTTGTGTCTGTGTCGGCTGTGTCTTCTGTGTGTGAGTTGTGTGTCTGTGTGTGGGTTGTGTGTCTGTGTGTGGGTTGTGTGTCTGTGTGGGTTGTCTGTTTCTGGGTTGTGTGTCTGGGTTGTGTCTGTGTGTGGGTTGTGTCTGTGTCTGGGTTGTCTGTGTGTGGGGTGAGTCTTGTGTGTATGTAGGTTGCGTGTCTGTGTGGGTTGCGTGTCTCTGGTTTAGTGTGTAGGTTGTGTCTTCCTGTGTGTTGTGGGTTGTCTGTGGTGTGTGGGGGTTGTGTGTTTGTGTGTGGGTTGTGTCTCTGTGTGGATTGTGTCTGTGTCTGGGTTGTGTGTGTGGGTTGTGTCTGTGTGTGGGTTGTATCTGTGGTGTGTCGATGTGGGTTGTATATATATTATTCACTGCTCAAAAAAAAATAAAAGGGAACACCAAAATACCACATCCTAGATATCTCTGAATGAAATATTCCAGTTGCAAATTTTTATTCATTGCATAGTGGAATGTGTTCAGAACAAAAAACCATAACATTTATCAATGTAGATCAAAATGAATATCCCATGAAGGTCTGGATTTGGAATGACACTCAAAATCAAAGTGAAAAATCAAATTACAGGCTGATCCAACTTCAGTCGAAATTCCTCATGACAAGGAAAAGATGCTCAGTATTGTGTGTGGCCTCCACGTGCCTGTATGACCTCCCTACTGTACAACGCCTAGGCATGCTCCTGATGAGGTGGCGGATGGTCTCCTGAGGGATCTCCTCCCAGACCTGGACTAAAGCATCCGCCAACTCCTGGACCGTCTATGGTGCAACGTGACGTTGGTGGATGCAGCGAGACATGATGTCCCAGATATGTTCAATCGGATTCAGGTCTGGGGAACGGGCGGGCCAGTCCATAGCTTCCATGCCTTCATCTTGCAGGAAATGCTGACACACGCCAGCCACATGAGGTCTGGCATTGTCCTGCATTAGGAGGAACCCAGGGCCAACCGCACCAGCATATGGTCTCACAAGGGGTCTGAGGATCTGATCTTGGTACCTAATGGCAGTCAGGCTACGTCTGGCGAGCACATGGAGGGCTGTGCGGCCCTCCAAATAAATGCCACCCCACACCATTACTAACCCACTGCCAAACCGGTCATGCTGAAGGATGTTGCAGGCAGCAGAATGCACTCCACGGCATCTCCAGACTCTGTCACGTCGATCACATGTGTTCAGTGTGAACCAGCTTTCATCTGTGAAGAGCACAGGGCGCCAGTGGTGAATTTGCCAATCCTGGTGTTCTGTGGCAAATGCCAAGCGTCCTGCATGGTGTTGGGCTGTGAGCACAACTCCCATCTGTGGACGTTGGGCACTCAGACCATCCTCATGGAGTCGGTTTCTAACTGTTTGTGCAGACACATGCACATTTGTGGCCTGCTGAAGGTCATTTTGCAGGGCTCTGGCAGTGCTCCTCCTGTTCCTCCTTGCATAAAGGCGGAGGTAGCGGTCCTGCTGCTGGGCTGTTGCTCCTACGGCCCCCTCCATGTCTCCTGGTGTACTGACCTGTCTCCTGGTAGTGCCTCCAGCCTCTGGACACTACGCTGACAGACACAGCAAACCTTCTAGCCACAGCTCGCATTAATGTGCCATCCTTGATAAGCTGCACTACCTGAGCCACTTGTGTGGGTTGTAAAGTCCGTCTCATGCTACCACAAGTGTGAAAGCACAACCAACATTCAAAAATGACCAAAACATCAGCCAGATAGCATTGGTACTGATGTAGTCTGCGGTCCCCACCTGCAGAACCACTCCTTTATTGAGTGTGTCTTGATAATTGCCAATAATTTCCATCTGTTGTCTATTCCATTTGCACAACAGCATGTGAAATTGATTGTCAATCAGTGTTGCTTCCTAAGTGGACAGTTTGATTTCACAGAAGAAGTTTGATTTACTTGGATTTATATTCTGTTGTTTAAGTGTTCCCTTTATTTTTTTGAGCAGTGTATATACACACACATACAGGCACAGATCCCAGACTCATTTTAATGAAAAAAAAAACAAAACATCACATACTCACCCCGCTCCCACCCCCCCTGGAATTCTGCTCTGGTCCTCAAAGCTCCACTTGTACTTGTTGCGCATACATGCTGGTGCGCATTAGCTGATGATGCCATCGCGTCGATACATCACAGCAGAGGCAACTGGAGCACCCCTAGAGCTGCGCTGCTATTCTGTACTGTCGGCAGCGGAGCTTCAAGAAAGCTCCCTGCCGAATTGTGCACCAGCAATGGCGACACACAAACATTATAATGAGGGCAATCTGTCTATGGGCGCCCCGGAGACTCGGGCCCCTGGCGGTAGCCCAGATTACTCTCATTATAATCTACTTATGCAAATACACATCACATGATATGCTGCATCCAATAAGCATTCAAGTTTGTACAGCTTGGAGTTGGAAAATATGCTTAAAAATTATGATTTGGTCAAAATACTTACCTAATAACTGTGCATTCAGTGTAGATGAATGGAAGGGAGGGTATATTTTAGGTGTGTGTTTTGGATTTAGTATTGGTATAACATATACCGTATATACTCGAGCATAAGCCGAGAATTACAGCCCATCTTTTAGGCTGAAATTGCCCCTCTCGGTTTATACTCGAGTCATTCCCAGGGGTCGGCAGGGGAAGGGGAGCGGTAGCTGTATAAAAATACTCACCTGCTCCTAGCGCGGTCCCTGCACATCCCTGGTTCTCCGAGCGCTGACTCCATAGGGGTGGAGCCGCATATTCATTGCTGTAATGAGCGGTATAATGTGACCGCTCAATACAGGAAGAAGCTGTCAGCGCCCGGAGAACCAGGGATGTGCAGGGACCGTGCCAGGAGCAGGTGAGTATGACGGGGCAGTGTGCGATATTCACCTGTCCCACGTTCCACCATCGGCGCCGCTTCGTCTTCCGCGTCCTCTGCAATGACGCTCAGGTCAGAGGGCGTGATGAGGCGATTAGTGTGTGCACCGCCCTCTGCCTGAACAGTCAGTGCAGAGGACGCGGAAGACACAGTGGCGCCCAGCGGTGGAACGGGGGACAGGTGACTATAGCATGTGTCGGGGGCCTGAGCGACGTGAGGTATGTTATTTTTTTTTTTTTTATTGCAGCAACAGCATATGGGGCATAATAGTGTATGGAGCATTTTATGGGGTCATAATCAGCATTTGTGCAGCATTATACGGGGCAAATATTTCTATGGAGCATCTTATGGGGCCATAATCAGCATTTGTGCAGCATTATACGGGGCAAATATTTCTATGGAGCATCTTATGGGGCCATAATCAGCATTTGTGGAGCATTATACGGGGCAAATATGTCTATGGAGCATCTTGTGGGGCTATAATCAGCATTAGTGGAGCATTATACGGGGCCAAATGTGTCTATGGAGCATCTTATGGGGGCCATAATCAGCATTTGTGGAGCATTATATGGGGCAAATCTTATGAACAAAAACAGGAAAATGATACCCCGCACTGCTGTTATGTGGTTAGACCCTATTGTCCAAACAACCCTTTGTTAAGGAGAGAACCGATGGAATTCCTTTATGTTTCAAACGGGGTGCAGCTTTTGCAGTAAAACATAACAGTCCAGGAAAAAAAGCCAAAATAAGTGCACTTACCCGTGTTCAGTGGTCACAATTTTTATTCGGACATTTTTCAAAATATGCAGGGAGGGATGTGAAAAAAGCGGACAACGGCCGTTTCGTGCCTCAGCACTTCCACTCCCAGCCAGTGTGTAGGACCCGTTGAAGTGCTGAGGCACGAAACGGCCGTTGTCCGCTTTTTTCACATCCCTCCCTGCATATTTTGAAAAATGTCCGAATAAAAATTGTGACCACTGAACACGGGTAAGTGCACTTTTTTTTGGCTTTTTTTCCTGGACTGTTATATGGGGCAAATGTCTGTATGGAGCATCTTATGGGGCTATAATCAGCATTTGTGCAGCATTATATGGGGCATATTTTAATATGGAGCATCTTATTGGGCCCATCATGAACTGTATGGAGCATTATATGGGGCTCCTGATTCAATATGGATGTCACAGGTTCCTTCTCCGGTATCACACAATCAACAGAGCAAGAGAATAGTGAACAATTCCAGAACCTTTATTTAGGCAAAAACACGAAAGGTCCATATAATCCACCACACTGAGGATACAACAGTCCGACATTCCAGCACACAGAGGATAAAAAATGGTCCTTATGCTTCCCCTTCTCTCTGACATGCTGTCTTCACTTCATAGTTCCAAAACAAGACTGATCTGTGTCTCACCTCCCCATTCACAGGTTAGGGGGGTGGGTCGCAGGGGCTCATTGTTTCAACAAGCTAGGTCAACATGTCATTAGCATATTAGCAAACAACATTATTCACTGACCCTGTGGAGAGATAACAATACAGAACTGTGGGGAGAATATCAGATGGCAAATAACAACTCAACACCATGAAAATAAGTAAAATAGAAATATACACAAAATGATATCCACATAGCATATCACACCATCACAATGGATATTTAAAAACACTTAACTCACTGATGTCTCAATTAATTTTACTTTTATTGGTATCTACTTTTTTTTAAACATTTACCAGTAGCTGCTGCATTTTCCACCCTAGGCTTATACTCGAGTCATTAATTTTCCCCAGTTTTTTGTGGCAAAATTGGGGGTCTCGGCTTATACTCGGGTCGGCTTATACTCGAGTATATATGGTATTTAGGAATTAAAAAGTGATATTATCATGAGCTGCATAGTCTAAAAGATCATTAGAAAAATACCAGTGATTTAATATATCCAACTATTTAGAATCACTCATGCATAGACTATATAAAAAGGAGAACCAAGAGTTTGCTAAATATAATCATTTATTACTTCAAAAGATTTAATACATAATAAAATTGGATAATATACATCAAATACATATTAAGTGAACTACCCAGGTGAGTACAACTGACCGAAAGTCCACAGAGGGTAACCAAATATACCCAAACAGGCTATTACATAAGTGTGGTAGGTGGTAGCAGCTTAGTGTGATTTTTCTCAAAGTAAACTGTGACACTGCAGCTAAATGCTCATTCTCTAAACCGCCCACCTTGAGGAGCAAGGTGGGCGGTTTAGAGAATGAGCATTTAGCTGCAGAGAATGAGCATTTAGCTGCAGTGTCACAGTTTACTTTGAGAAAAATCACACTAAGCTGCTACCACCTACCACACTTATGTAATAGCCTGTTTGGGTATATTTGGTTACCCTCTGTGGACTTTCGGTCAGTTGTACTCACCTGGGTAGTTCACTTAATATGTATTTGATGTATATTATCCAATTTTATTATGTATTAAATCTTTTGAAGTAATAAATGATTATATTTAGCAAACTCTTGGTTCTCCTTTTTATATAGTCTAAAAGATGTTTACAGGAATAGGGATGGAGATTTTTAAAAAACACATACGAAATACATGTAGATATAAGGGCTTATTCACACATCAGTATTTGGTCAGTATTTTGCATCAGTGTCTGTATGCCAAAATCAGAAGTGGAACTTACAGAGAAAAACTAGAATTGAAAGTTTGACATCTGTTCTGGGTTTTGGAGACTCTCCCGGTTTTGGCATACAAATACTGATTCAAAATACTGACCAAATACTGATCTTTGAATAAAGCCTAATTATTAGTAACCAGCTTTGTATTTGGTTATGCAACTATAAATGAGACCTTACTGCCAATGCAAATAACAGAGCGAGCTACATTTAGTAAAAAAAAAACTTTGGATGGCCATATTCACAGGATGGATGTGAGCAGTAAAATCTATGTTCTTAGTGTTTTTCATGTAAACAATTAAAAATGTATTTTGAAATATATCGGTCTACAATTACCTCAAATATTTGTACTAATTAATGCAATGTAAGATATGTTTTGTTTCATCTACCTGTGTATTTCATACTTTTTTTTCTAATTTCCTGTAATTCTCAGCATCAAGTCGCTGGCTCCAGTCCTGCGTCTAATTGTGACAATAGTGATCGTAGATTTGCACAATATACACAGCTTATCTGAAGAGGCCCATTTGGAATACCAGAAGTACTTGAAGTAAGGTGCCAGAAATCACAAATATTTAACATGGTTGTATTTTATTTTTGTATAGCCCTTGTGTTTAAAGTGTACTTTTTGGGTACATTTGTTTTTAAGTAAAAATTGGAAATGGAGAAGGAATGGCCACTCGGCTTTATATAAAACTAGAAATGATGCTATCGCATCAGGAGTGCGGTGAAATTAACGTCTGTGTGTGCTTAATGGTGCTGACAGGAGCAGTGGACATGTCTCACTCCGTTTGCGCTTTCCAACATATCTGTTCTATATCATCCCTCTGCATTTTTGTATTGTATGTGTTTGGGGAAGTGAGGAAGCTTTCTTGTGTGGAAAAACCTGCACTTCAGTAAGTGGCACTGCTGTTAGATTCCTTCAGCAATGAATGCTAGTTGGACATACGGTAGTTATGTAGATTTTAAAAAAAACAGGCGTGTATGTGGGGCTGGCGGAATTTACTACTGCCTGAGGTAATCAAAAGAACTTACATATTGCTGTGGTACTGGCTTTCTTTGTGCCGTAATGGTGATGAGGCCAAATATTTTTAGTTATTTCTTTGTAGCGTATAGTTAAAATGGCAAATCCATAAGCAGTGCCTCAGTGGTATGAAGATTGTTGTTACCAGTAGTAGAAAGTACTTGTGTGTCTCAGATAGTAGACACAATTGTTATACAGTATGGGACTGTGGTGACTTTGCTGCTGGCTGAGGAAATAAAAATGCATGCACGGGTAGAGCGCGCAGTTGTGGCTGTTACTGCGCATGCGCGGGAATAGCGGTGACGTGAATGTCACTTGCACAGGCGCAGTGTCTGTGCCTGCGCAAGTGACATACACGTCACCGCTACTCCCGTGCATGCGTAGTAACGACGCGGCTGTTACTGGCCACGAACTGCAGCAGCGTAAGTGACACTGCCTTATGGGATTCGGGGACAGCGGCCGGAAGTCCCAACTGGATTATTATTATGTAGGATGATAATATTATATGTTAACACATTCAATTTAATGGATGTGACACATTTTTATAAAATCCTGTTAAAACAATGAGTCCAAAAAGTTTGTTTTTATACCTTTATTCTTTGTATTGTGTTTAAATTCTGTTACCATTAGTCCTCAATCCACAAAGTGCATTTCTTTCAAATTAGATTTCTGTACTTTGTTTGATCACTGGGACTCCCCATTGTAGACTATAAGGCTATGTGCACACGATGCGGAATTTGTGCGGATCCGCAGTGGATTTTTCCGCTCAGAAATGCTGCAGTTCCGCACAGTGATTTACAGTACAATGCAAATCAATAGGGAAAAAAGCTGTGCTAATGGTGCGAAAAAATCCGCACTGAATCCGCTGCGGATGGAAAAGAAGTGCATGTCACTTCTTTTGTGCGGAACTGCAGCGTTTCTGCACCCTTCCATCATAGAAATCCTCAGTGCTAAAAACCGCAGAAAATCCGCACTAAATCTGCATTAATTCCGCATTAAAACCGCACAAAATCCGCGGCAAATCTGCACCTGCGGTTTCTGCCAGGAGATGCGGATTTTGTGCGGAAAATTCTGCACCCCAATCCGCAATGTGTGCACGTAGCCTAATAAAACTTAGTACTTTTTCATACACCCAATAACAGCATTGAAAATTTTAAATTGACAATGTATTATCCAGATTTATAGTTTTTTGTTTTGTTTTGTTCATTGCTAGTAAAAAATGAAACAAAAAGTGATCAAAAAGTTGTATGTACCCAAAAGGATCACAATAAAAACTACAATTTGTGCTGCAAAAAAAGCTCACATAGCTCCATCAGTGGAAAAATCAAAAAGCTATGAGTCCCAGAAAATGGCACCACAAAAGAAAATGATACACACGGCCATTTTTACCAGAGTGTTTTAGTGCGAATAGGCGGTCGTCAAGGAGTTAAAGGGCTTTAACTCCTTGACAACACGCATTAAAATGGCAGCCGCTAAGGAGCCTTATTCCCTCATCTCTGTTTTAAAAAGGTGATCGGAAATAAGGAAATAGTGCCTGCCAGAGTCCAAAAATCTCTGGGGTCTCAGCTACCGGGGGGTAACTGAAAGCCTAAAGAACACAATTTGTGAAAGCCCGCAGTCCCCGCACATCCATTGCTGTGATGTGGTGGTCGCCAGAAAATCCCATCCCAGTCTGGTGCTGCAGGGCAATAACCTCGCTCCCATCCCAGCCTGGTGCGGCTGGTTCGGCAGTGCTTAGTGCTGCGGGGTCTACGGCGACATTTTGTGAAAGCCCAAAGCCCCCGCATTTCTATTGCCTCGATGCTGTGGCCGGAGGCGGCGCATGCGCAGATTGAGATCTCGGCAATGATATTTCATCCTGAGATCTCAATCTGCGCATGCGTTGCCTCTGGCAGCCATTTTAGCAGGGGCCAGATTGAATCCCCAGGAGCAGATTGAGATCTTGGCAACGAGATCTCATCCCGAGATCTTGGGAGATAAGATCTCGGAGCCGAGATCTCAATCTGCGCATGCTCCGCCTCTGGCGGCCATTTTCCCAGAGGCCACAGCATCAAGGCAATAAAAGATTGGGGGCTCCGGGCTTTCATAAAATGTCGCCGGAGCCCTGTGAACTACCGAGCACCGCCAAACCTGCCGCACTAGGCTGGGATGGGAGGGAGATCATCGCACTGCAGCATCAGACCACCGGAAGAATAGCCCGACTCCTGCTGCCACCACGCTAACTATAAGTACATTCCGACTATAAAACCCACCCCATTTTCCCCCAAAATTTATGGGGAAAAAAGTGCGTCTTATAGTCCGAAAAATGCAGTACATGTTAGAGAAGAGAGAAATGATGTCCCCAGGCCCCCTCCTTACCTCCACCATCTCCCGGGCCTTCTTGCTCCGTTTCCCAGCACTCCTTTTCCTCTTACTGAAAAAAATGACAGAGATCGGACATAACCCGGCAACAGCAGGGAATTTTCATATTGGTTCCTGACTTTGTGTCCGTTTTTGTCCCTAAATAGAGATATTGCACAGGAGGGTCCATTTGAGTGGATTGAGAGGACTGAGGTTAAGATTTCTAACCATAATTTATAAAATAATATTATGTTCTGTACCACCATATAATGCTCTTTTTTTTCTCTCTTCTAGGCATTTAAAATGCATTCTACAGTACACAGAAAATATGTCAACCTGCACTAGCCCAAAGAAGAACAGATGGGATGAAGCTATTCATATGACAAATAGAATAATTTTAAAGATAACAGCATTTAATGAAAACCGTGTAGCTGAATGAAGGTTAAAAACTGAGTATTCTATCTATGCTTATATTGGTATGTGTAAATACATCAACAAGCCATAATATTAAAACCATCTCTGTAGTATTGTGTAGATTCCTTTTGTGTCTTCAGAACAGATGTGACACATCAATGTATGAACGCCACAAGACCTCTAAATGTGACACTGGCAACAATACTTTAGCTGCAGATCCTTTAAGGATCTTTTTCCACTATTATGATATTAACCCCTTTACCCTTGAGGGTGGTTTGCACGTTAATGACCGGGCCATATTTTTGCAATTCTGACCACTGTCACTTTGAGGTTATAACTCTAGAACGCTTCAGCAGATCTCGGTGATTCTGAGATTGGTTTTTCATGACATATTGTACTTCATGATAATGGTAAAATGTCTTCGGTATGACTTGCTTTGGAATATTTTGCAATTTTTAAACTTTTTGAATTATAATTCCCTTAAATCACAGAGATATGTCACACAAAATAGTTGGCCAGCGATTTTTCATTTTTCCAGCAAAATTTACAAAACCATTTTTTAGGGACCATGTCACATTTCAAGTCACTTTGAGGGGTCTATATGAAAGAAGATACCCAAAAGTGACACCATTCTAAAAACTGGACACCTCATGGTGCTCAAAACTACATTCAAGAAGTTTATTAACCCTTCAGGTGCTTCACAGGAATTATTTGAAAAAAAAAAAAAATTAACATTTAACTTAATGACTTCAGATCCATTTTTTTTTATTTTGACAAGGGTAACAGGAAAAATGCACCCCGACATTAGTTGTTTGGTTGTGTAATTTCTGAGCATGCCGATACAGTGAGAGAAAACCACTGTTTATGCGCACGGCAGAAATCGGAAGGGAAGGAGCGTCATTTGACTTTATGAATGCAAAATTTGCTGGAACAATTGGCGGATGCCATGACGCATTTTGAGAGCCCCTGATGTGCCTAAACAGTAAAAATCGCACAAAAGTGACACCATTTTGGAAATTAGACCCCTCAGGGAACTGATCGAGTGGTGAGTACACTGAACCCTCTGGTGCTTCACAGAAGTTTATAACGTTGAGCTGTGAAAATAATGAAATCTAATTTCCTCACAAACATGTTTTCAGCACAAAATATTGAATTTTCATAAGGGTAACATGAGAAATTGCACCATACAATTTGTTGTGTAATTTCTCCTGAGTACACCGATACCCAATATAAGGTAGAAAACTACTGTTTCGGTGCATGGCAAGGCTCAGAAGGGAAGGAGCGTCGTTTGTCTTTTTGAATGTAAAATTTCCTGGAATCATTGGCTACGTGATGTCCTATTTGGAGAGCCCCTGAGGTGCCTAAAGAGTGGAAACCCTCCACAAGTGACCCCATTTTGGAAACTAGAACCTTCAAGAAATGTATTTAGATGTGTGGTGAGCACATTGAACCCCCAGGTGCTTCACAGAAGTTTATAACGTTGAGCCGTGAAAATAATAAAATCACATTTTCCTCACAAAAATGAGTGGGGGCATGCTTTTTTTGTGGATTGAGTTGAAGCTTATATTGGGAACATTTTACATAGCATTTAGGATCACATTTATCTGGCGCTTTACACTAAGTACTTTGGGGTTTCTAGCTAAATCTCTGAGTGACGTGATTCAGATGAAACCCCAAGGAATCCATTCACTATAATGAGGCATGAGAGATACTCTGACTCCATCTGGACTCTGTTCAACCCTGAGTGCGGCCGATCGCCTATGTCGTACTGTACTATCCCATCACTGGGAATTAAGTCCCAGGTCACCTCGACGGGATAGTAAATCATATGGGATTCAGGGGTTAACGGGGAAATGTGTTTTTGTCATCAACATATAAAGGCCTTATTTTATTTTTATTCTAATTTTTATTTTTAATTTTTATTCTTTCTTCATTTTTATTCTTAATTTTTATTTTGCACTAAAGAAGAAAAATATCTATATTTAATGAAGTAATGTCTACTGTAGTACAAGAATATTGCTTCATTAAAGGAAAGGTGCCGCATTTTATTTTTTGTATTAAAAATAATTGTTTATATAAACAATTATTTTTCATACAAACTTCCTTTTTTTTACTTTAACATTTTTTTTATTATTAATTTTTTTTTTAAGCCACTGGGCGCCGCCATTTTGCTTTGCAGGAGTGTAAGTGAAGCTGCACGTCACTTACACTCTGCATTTATGGCAGCCCAGGGCATAGAGATCTGCGGTCGGGAGGCGACTCTATACCTACCATTATAAGCTGCTCCCTGCTCTGGTCTGGCCACGCCCCCTGAGCCGTCCACAGCACGGCAGAGGCAGGAGACCAGCGCCATCTTCCTGGAGCTCACACTGCAGCTGTGAGCTCTAGGCCAGCTTCCCAGGATGATCGCAGGAGCCCTGCAGTCATAGGAGGAGGAGGAGACCATGGACGGGAGGGAGAAGCACTCAGCAGGCAGCCGTGAGTATCAGTGGGGAGGGGGAGAGGGAATCTAATCCTCTCCTTTGTGGTGCTGACTCTGAGCAGTTATCTCCTCCCATGTATGTTACTGAGCTGTGTATCTACTCCTCTCCTGTGTGATACTGTCTGCTTAGCCATGCATCTAATCATCTCCTGTGTGATACTAACTGAGCTGTGTACCTAATCCTCTACTGTGTGCTGAGCCATGCATCTAATCCTATACTGTGTGATACTATGCTGAGCCATGCATCTAATCCTATACTGTGTGATACTTTGCTGAGCTGTGTACCTAATCCTATCCTGTGTGATACTGTGTGCTGAGCCATGCATCTAATCCTATACTGTGTGATACTATGCTGAGCCGTGTATCTAATCCTATACTGTGTGATACTATGCTGAGCCATGCATCTAATCCTATACTGTGTGATACTATGCTGAGCCATGCATCTAATCCTATACTGTGTGATACTATGCTGAGCCATGCATCTAATCCTATACTGTGTGATACTATGCTGAGCCATGCATCTAATCCTCTCCTGTGTGATACTAACTGAGCCGTGTATCTAATCCTATCCTGTATGATACTGTCTGCTGCGCCGTGTATTTAATCCTCTCCTGTGTGATACTATGTTGAGCCGTGCATCTAATCCTATACTGTGTGATACTGTGTGCTGAGCCATGCATCTAATCCTATCCTGTGTGATACTATGTTGAGCCGTGTATCTAATCCTATCCTGTATGATACTGTTTTGCTGAGCCATGCATCTAATCCTATACTGTGTGATACTATGCTGAGCCGTGTATCTAATCCTATACTGTGTGATACTATGCTGAGCCATGCATCTAATCCTATACTGTGTGATACTATGCTGAGCCATGCATCTAATCCTATACTGTGTGATACTTTGCTGAGCTGTGTACCTAATCCTATACTGTTTGATACTGTGTGCTGAGCCATGCATCTAATCCTATACTGTGTGATACTATGCTGAGCCATGCATCTAATCCTCTCCTGTATGATACTAACTGAGCCGTGTATCTAATCCTATCCTGTATGATACTGTCTGCTGCGCCGTGTATTTAATCCTCTCCTGTGTGATACTATGTTGAGCCGTGCATCTAATCCTATACTGTGTGATACTGTGTGCTGAGCCATGCATCTAATCCTATCCTGTGTGATACTATGTTGAGCCGTGTATCTAATCCTATCCTGTATGATACTGTTTGCTGAGCCGTGTATCTAATCCTGTCCTGTGTGATACTGACTGCTGAGCTGTGTATCTAATCCTCTCCTGTGTGATACTGTGCTGAGCCGTGTATCTAATCCTATACTGTGTGATACTGTATGCTGACCTGTGTATCTAATCCTATACTGTGCTGACCTGTGTATCTAATCCTCCTGTGGAATACTGACTGCTGAGCCGTGTATCTAATCTGCTCCTGTGTGATACTCTCTGCTGAGCCGTGTATCTTATCCTATCCTGTGTGATACTATGCTGAGCCGTGTATCTAATCCTATCCTGAATGATACTGGCTGCTGAGCCGTGTATCTAATCCTATCCTGTGTGATACTGTCTGGTGAACAGTGTATCTAATCCTCTCCTATGCATTCCTTTCCCCCCTGCATGTTTTTCCCCATTGCACACACAACTCTATGCGTGCGATAACAGGAGCTGCAGGGGTCATGCTGTATTATGGCATTATGTGAGATCTATATGACGGTATTATGTGATCTGTATGGTGGTATTATGCTTGATCAGAATTGTGAGAATTATATGGTGGTATTGTGTGTGATCTATATGGCGGTATTATGTGAGATCTATATGGCGGCATTGTGAGAAGTATGTGGCGGTATTGTGTGATCTATATGGCGGTATGCGAGAACACTGGCGGTATGTGTGATCTATATGGTGGTATTATGTGAACTGTATGACAGTATTGTGTGATCCATTTGATAGTATTGTGTGTGATCTATATGGCGGTATTATGTGTGATCTATATGGCGGTATTATGTGAGAACACTATGGCAGTATTATCTTCAGAAAGCGGACCCATTCTATGGTGGTTCTGGCTGAGCACCTGCACGCGGGTCTGGGGTAATAGAGGGGGCAGCATGACCTCCAGTTAGGTGCAGTCAGGGCTGGTGAGGCAGCTTTAGAGAGGGGTCTCATTTTTATCGTTACTATATGGCTACATTTCCCCCCAGCGTCACCCCAGACTGCGCCTGTCGTCTCACTTTCACACATCGCCAAGACAGGATCTGAGGAGCCCGACGTACCGACGCATGCTGTGAAAGAAATGCCCGACGTGGGCAGCGGAAGCAGTCTTACAACGCTTCCGCTGCCCCATTGCAAGGTCCGGGCAGGAGGGGGCGGAGTTTCGGCCGTGCATGCGCGGTCGAAAATGGTGGGACTCGACAAACAAAAAAAGTTACATGTAACGTTTTTTTGTGGCGGTGGTCGCACGACGGTTGCGACGTGTGGCAATACATCGCAATGCTTCGGTAATGTTAGTCTATGGGGAAAAAACGCATCCTGCAGACAACTTTGCAGGATGTGTTTTTTCTCCTAAACGACGCATTGTGACGTATTGCAAACAACGCTAGTGTGAAAGTAGCCTAAGGCTGCCGTCACACTAGCAGTATTTGGTCAGTATTTTACCTCAGTATTTGTAAGCCAAAACCAGGAGTGGGTGATAAATGCAGAAGTGGTGCATATGTTTCTATTATACTTCTCTAAGTGTTCCACTCCTGGTTTTGGCTTACAAATACTGAGGTAAAAGGGTGACCAAATACTGCTAGTGTGACGGCAGCCTTACTCTGCAGTCACCAACAAAATGGCTGCTCACTGGGTTCCTGAATATCATCCTCTCATCCGTTAGCAGACACCCAGAAGGGAAGGAGAGGAGTGACATCACACACATCAGCAGACTCCGCCCATTATTACTGCAGTGCTGTAATGTGAGCTAGTTGTACACTAGGTTTTTCTGAAATTTCAGCAGCTGCTCCCCCTAGTGTTTAAAAGTGGAAATTCCAAAACTTTTCAAATTATTTTTCATATTTTACTAAATTATAAACAAATGATAATATTTTTTAAGAAAATGTAAACATTAATTCTTTACATTTTTACAATTGCTGTAAAAAAAAATTTTTGATGGCACCTTCCCTTTAAATATAGTGATCATATGGTTTCATTATAAGAAAAATGTTTACATTTTGAGTTAAATACAACAATTCTTTCATTCATTTATTCATATATTCTTATTTTGGTTCATGGTTATACATTCTTAAATATTATTGATCTAATAAATATAGTTTATTAATAAAATTTTAGTAATAAATCTGGAAACACTTGTTACATAAAAGACAAACTGACATCTATAGGTTGAAACTTATGACATAAAAATGTTCTATCACATGAATAATATGGTTAATAACGTATTATCATTTATTATTGTTTTATTATTCCAAATATGAATTCCATATTAATATTCTGATAATAATCATATGGATATTATTGATTGTTATGGTACGCTGTGATATTATAGGTCAATAAAATTACCAGATTTGGTATAGAATTAGGGAATGAAGACTTCAATCAAGATACTGGAATTATGTTAATAAAGACTTTTCATATTTCTAAATTCAAATGATTCTTAAAAGTTGCAAGAAGAAAAAGCCGCTATCCCGAAGATCCACAAGGTAACAATGCTATATGATTTCTGAGTAATAATAGACTGTCAATTACAATTCATGTCACCACTGACAACCACAACTGCAGTATCCATCACTGACAACCATGATTGCAGTATCTAAACTGACAACCACAATTGGAGAGGACGATGATCTTATGATGCTAAAATGAACTGTGCTATCATGTTTTTATCACGTTCCAGTGGTTTCCTATCACCTATAAAGTGTCGAAGAAAAGCTGGAGAGCAATAAAGATAATTGTCAGGAAGCTACAACCCTGACATGTGTCCTGTCGACTAAGGACTGGTAATGGTGCTATGTTTAGCAAGGAAGAGTCATTTTAACCCTTGCTGTGCTGACCAAAGACATCACACTTGTTCCAAGACCAGTGCGGATGACATGGAGGATTCCAGAAATATTCAAGGCAGGCCAATGTAAGTCCAGGTCTCTAAAGGTAATTTTTTTTTATTGCACAGATATTAAAGCTACAATTCATTTATGGACTGTGATTGACACGTGACACATGGTCTCTACAATATCTACACGCCATTTCAAATGAATTATTATAAAGATTGTTTTAAAAGAGCCAAGAAGAAGACAGAGGACATCAAGATGAAGACTAAATGACATCAGATGACAATTTATATATAGGGAAGTATAATATATTTTATATGAATATTGGTCACGGATTACCATAACATGAATGTACATATTAAATTATTGAGTATGTATAACAATATTATTATTATTATTATCATTATTATGGACATTAATTTATTTTGCCAAAAAAGAAGAAAAGAACAAAGAAGATTTTATCAATATATCTACTTTGAGGGTTCCAATCAATGTCTGTCACCCTCAAAAGGGGGAATTGTTAAAAACTATTGATTATTTACTTATTATTACACTCAATTCTGTACTGAGCCTCATGGAAGGTTTTGCTGACATTACATATGCTATTCCTGTATATTTAGCTCAGAGTAAAAGTTAACACCATAGAGAGCATGTTCTCTATGGGACATATATATATCCACGGCTCATAGGAGGGAGGCAGTCACTTGAGGGCTTCTCCTTCACTCTTTATGGACTTCGACTCCACACAGACTTCAAATAGAATGAACAGCTTGTATGTGAGTTAGCCATGATGACTTCTACCATACTCCATAACAGAGACAGACACTATTTACCATTCAGAATCTCGGGAAAGATGGGGAACAACCTTTGATATGGACAAATGGACAATCTCTTTGTAACTATTTCACCTATTTTATGTTTTGCTGCAATGATGCTTTTTGGTGGACAATCCTATAAACCACTACATTTTTTATGAGAAATATCATGACATTTTCTTTAGAGTATCGCATCTGGTAAAGAGTCCTGATTAATTAAATATACGAAATAAGCATATTTAACATAACTGCTCCTAAGTTAGCACCTATTCACACTAGCTTGGATGTGCCAGTCAGTTTTTTGTTATTTCTATTTTAGCTTTCTGACCGAGCACTCTGCCCTTCACCATGTGGTGATTTTAATTAGAGCAGGTTCCTACCAACCCATAAATGCAGGCATTGCTGACAAAGGTGTCCACATTCACCCAGGAATTCAGACATCAGCCTAAGGGCTCTTTTCCACTTGCGAGATAAACGTCCGTGTCTCGCATGGGAAAACCAATCTCTGGCGCCGGCACTTGGGAGCGGAGCGTGCAGCTCCATGTGTTGCTATGCGGCTGCACGCTCCGCTCTGGAGTGCCGGCGCCAGAGATTGGTTTTCACATGCGAGACACGGACGTGTTTCTCGCAAATGGAAAAGAGCCCTAAGAGAGGTATCCATACATGTAGGGACCCATCAGTTTTTTCCTGAGACCACCTTGACAATGGTTGACGGGCAGACATAACTTGGCTAAATTGTGTGCAAAGCATCTCATTTTTTTCTAGTATTCAGAAGCCGTATAGCTATTCATATTTCATATATTTCATATTGACATGCTTTAGCACGATAGAGTGCAACTTTTTTGTATATTGTACATGGAGGTAGCTGCTCCTAAGTTAGCACCTATTCACACTAGCTTGGATATGCCAGTCAGTTTTTTGTTACTAAAAAGTAAATTATATTACAGTAGTAATAATTTTCCTAATTGGACCTTAAAGAAATTATGTTCTTCACTTGTCACCATAAACTAATAAAATATGTCCCTCATTCTGGCCCCCAAACAGTAATTAAGTCCTTCATCCTTACCCTCTTTATTAATAATCTCATCTAGCCTGGCACCCTTTGTTTAATAATATGCCCCAGACTGGCCCCCTATGTCCCTGGTGCAGCCTGGCCACTATATGTGCATCCTGACACATATATGTGCATCCTGGACCCCTTATGCCCCTGGTACTGGCCCCCATATGTGCATCCTGGCCCCCATAAATGCATCATGGCCTTCATATGTGCTTCCTGCCCCCATATATCCATCCTGGCCCCACCATATATCGATCCTGGCCCTCATATGCTTGTTTTCCTGGCCCTCCCATATATCCATCCTAGCCCCCATATGCCCCTTGTCTTGGTCCCATATATCCATCCTGCTCCCCCATGTATCTATCCTGTCCCCATGTATCTATCCTGTCCCCATGTATCCATCCTATCCCCCATATATTCATCCTGCCCCCCATATAGCCAGCCTGGCCCCTCAAATATCCATCCTAACCCTCCATATATCCATCCTGGCCCCTCATATATCCATCCTAACCCTCCATATATCCATCCTGGCCCCTCCATATTTCAATCCTGACCCCCATATGCCCCTTGTCCTGGCCCCCCCCATGTATCCATCCTTGCCCCCCATATAGCCATCCTGGCTACCTCATGTATCCATCCTGGGAGTTGAGTTGAGGTCACTGTGGGGTATCATACTTTGCAGGGGGATATTAAAGGGACATCATATTGTGTGTGTAAGAAGGAGGACCGGGCCGTGGGAACCTGCTCTGCGCTAGGTCCAGAACTGTCGGGGCTGTCTCCTCTGTTTTCCGGGGGAAAAGCTTAGGGGACCGGACCTACACTTGCATCTGGGAGCAGGGGGTGTGGCTAAGTTAAAAAAGCCAGAGCGCGAGGGAGCAGGCAGACTTGGCGGGAACAGACAGCGTGCAGCAGGGAGAAGTGAGTGCTCCGTCCCTCGAGCACTGCAGCAGCGCAGGCTCGGGCATCCTCGCTGCCACTCGCAGAGACAGTGCACAATATGCCCGCCGACCCTCATGGAGCAAGGTGCCGAACACTTCGGGCCCATGAGTACTGCGCGTGGGCCACCTAAGAGAGACCAGGTGTGTGACCATTATCTGCACCCTGACCCCCCAGTGTATATTTCCCGAGCCACGTTAGGCTCAAACAGTGCTGTGGCCTGTACCCTCTCTACCGCATCAGTATATGAAAATTAAAAAACCAAAAAAAAACCAGTGTACTAGTCCAAAAATGATGCATGATATAAATTTTATTTAATAAATATAACAGGTCTCAAACAGAACAGCAGAGGCTAAAATCGGCAAACAACTGCACACTGAATGACAGGAGAATAGAGAGGCATAGGAACTCAATCATAATCCGGCATAACATCGTACATAATCAGGAATGCCATGTATCAAATACAAACAAACATTATTGCCCACATAGGAAGCAATCCATCAGTGCAGATAAATATTAGTGAGCAGGACATTCAAACGATGCATAAGATAACATACCTGGTAAATAGTGAGAAATATGCCACACCGTCTCCCACCCTTGCAGTGTTATTATTATGACGATCTATTTTTGTAGAAGCCTTGTATGTTTTCTGTGTTTCTATTTAATTTTCTCTGTGTTATGCACAGGCATATCAGTCAACATAATGGATTTCCGGGCCAGAGAAAAATCGTGGCTCAGTGAGATGGATAAGGTCTTTTTCAGTGGCGGGGCAGATGCGCAGCAGCCAGTTGACTCTATATGGAAAGATAAATTCTCCACCATTAAAAATTATATTGAAAAATGTTCCAGATTGTGGTGGATTAAAATGTTCGTAGAAAGATATATGGGCAATAAGATGATCCCTAGAGGACTGAGGGTGAGAGTCATTCCATCCTATCCAGTGAAGGACCAGGGATTCATTGCCAAGTGGGAGGAGACATGCAATAATTGCTCTGCTGCACTTATGCAGCTTTTGATTGATTTAAATACTACTAAGATCAATGAACTTGATGGTCTGATTAACAACATACAAGCTGAAGTCCAGGCTGGATGTACAATTGAAAAAATTAAACAATTTGAAATTAAGTATATATAAAAGTGAAAGCGGCGCTGGTGATCTAGAGTATATAGCTACCTGCAGCGAAAAAAACACACAATCACCACCAGATTGTGGAAAACTGATACAAAAAATATATAAAAGAATTTTTTCGCGCTGGTATACTCTGAATAACAACCAAATTACCTAGATAGGTTATGAGATAGTAAAATTGTATATACTATATAGTCCGGATGTCCACATAAGTGTCTATCCACAACCCGTTCATGCAATCAATATGTAGCTGTATCGCAGTTTATACCCTAATAAAAGACACAGTTATTGTTTACCTTCCCAAGGTACTAATTGTTCTCTGACTGCATATTTTAGGTCTAATCAGAGACCGGAATGATTTATATTTGGCAAACAATAACTGTGTCTTTTATTAGGGTATAAACTGCGATACAGCTACATATTGATTGCATGAACGGGTTGTGGATAGACACTTATGTGGACATCCGGACTATATAGTATATACAATTTTACTATCTCATAACCTATCTAGGTAATTTGGTTGTTATTCAGAGTATACCAGCGCAAAAAAATTTGAAATTAAGCTTGATAAATCAATCGATACAGTTGTGAAGAAAATTCAGGAAACACAAATGTCAATGCCAGAGATTTAAAGGGTTACCAATCCAAAAGAGTGTACCTCTGGAGGAGCAAAAATAATGCTAATTTACAGAAAAACATCTAATATATCTATTTCATCCTTGAGTGGATATTCTGACATGTCTGCCACCTCTACTTCAACTGTTGGATTTATGGATAGTAATAGGCTTCAAGATCACTCTTATCATCCCTATAAGAGAAACATTCCACCATCCAGGATTAATAGGGATAGTAAGGTGATTAACCTCAGCCACTATATACTTTCAGATATAGATTTGGGGCTTCTGGGTAAAGGTCTCTCCTTTGCACCTACATCTGGGTTTGACTTGTTTGCCACTATTAAAAGATCTTCATATGTTTGCGAGGCCACTACTATTTAAGAGATATTTTAGTACCAACAATGTTAACTCTCTTTTCCCTACAGAAGAGGAACAGGAAGCTCTGAGAATCTTGGAGGAGTTGGCAATTGAACATACAGGAGGAGGAGGTAAGATCCCTCCTACAATTCGTCAACGCTCCAGCACGTTCCCCCATTGTCAACATGTGCCAATGTTGATTTATTTGTCAAGGTGGTGATGGATGAACTATATAAAATTCCGAAATTTGTGATTAATGATAATCTTACACGTAGTGAGAGGAATCGGTTGAGATATTTTAGGGAACTACCTGATGTTGTTTTGAAACCAGCTGACAAAGGTGGTAATGTCGTCCTCTGGCCTACTAGTGTGTGTGAGAAAGAGGCCTTCCGCCAATCGAATAACACAACATGCTATCCGAGGCTTACTTATAATCCTCTCTCTGCATACTCTACTCAACTTGATAACATTCTTAAATGAACCTTGGAGGATGGCACTATCACCAAGGATTTAAAGTCAGCTCTGGTGGTCCCTGAACCTACTATTTCTACCTACCTTCTCCCAAAGATCCATAAAAATGTCTCCTCACCACCTGGCAGACCAATCATCTCAGGCAGGGGGAACTTCCTAGAGCATATCAACAAGTGGATTGATTATCACTTACAACCCTTGGTCTCAGGCCTTCCTTCCTTTCTTAAAGATACGGGTGATCTGTTGCGCAGGGTCGATGGACTGCAATTGGAGGGTGATTCTCTACTTGTTTCAGCAGATATGCAGTCCCTATACACCAACATCAAACATAGGGATGGTCTTTCTGCAGTACGATTTTTTCTGGGTATGTCCTCCTTATCTATAGGTCTTAGGGACCTTCTGCTGGAACTTTTGGAATTCACCCTCACACACAATATTTTTGTTTTTAAGGGTAACTTCTACCTGTAGCTCCAGGGTACCGCCATGGGGGCGGCCTTTGTACCATCCTATGCTGGTTTATTCCTGGGGCTGTGGGAGAGGGAACTCTTCCTGTCGGATGAACTGGGGTCCATGGACCGCATGCCTTTGTGGACGCGGTACATTGACGATATCTTCTTCATCTGGCAGGGCACTTCTGCAGACGTTGAGCAACGGATCCAGACCCTGAATAGCAATGACCTCAATATTCATTTGACATTCGTATATAGTGGTACTTCTTTGGATTTCCTTGATGTGATGATAAGGAGGGACCCTACAGGTACCTTACAGATTGACATTTTCCGAAAAGAAACATCCACCAATACATTATTGCATGCATCCTCTGGCCATCCACGCCATATGATCAGATCGGTGCTGGTAGGTCAGTTTCTTCGCCTCCGCCGGATATGTTCCTCTGATACTGACTTTGAATGCAGAGCGGAGGAGTTGAAAGAACGTTTGAGGTCACGTGGCTATAGCAATAGGTCTATCATGTATGCGTTTAACAGCGCAAAGCATGCTTCACGCCATGCCCTCCTTTATGGTGGTGATGTTGCATTAGGTCCCAGTGATTCTCCTAAGATGAGATTTATAACCACCTTTTGTTCTCAGTCCGATAGGATTAGATCTATTCTGGAAGGAGCTTGGCCGATTCTGAGAGTCGACACTGCTATTGCCAAATTTTTACCTGAGAAGCTATCTTTGGCATTCAGGCAAGCAAAAAATCTCAGGAATCATCTCGTCTCCAGTCACTATTCTGGTCATAAGAAAACTACATTTTTGGAAACTATCTGATAAGGGGTGGATGTGTTCCGTGTGGCGAGTGTGTCGCCTGCCCCAATATTGATAGGTGTGACACTTTTGTCAATTCAGATGGCACTAAACAATATAAAATCAGACAACATATCACTTACACTACTCGATATGTTGTCTATTATGCGACGTGTCCCTGCGGACTAATTTTTGTTGGACTGACAACACGCCAATTGAAGGTCCGCATAAGAGAACATGTATTAGGGATTCAGGCGGCAGCGTGCCAAACGGACGCCTCCACCCTTAAAACCCTACCCCGTCATTTTAAAAAATTCCACAACTGTGATAGTGCCCATCTTAGAGTTAAGGGCATTGAGACCCTTAAAATTGACATTAGAGGGGGGGGGGGGGGATCCAAAAGATTAGTAGTCTGGAGACGAGATGGATTTGGCAACTTAACACAGTCCAACCTTTTGGCCTGAATGAAGGCCTCTCCTTTGCGCCCTTCCTTTACTTCTCCGGCTGCAGCGCATCTGAATTGTGCTTTCATTTGTACGTTAAAAAGATTAAGGGGGTGCCTCACCGCTAGGTGGTGCTCAGGAGAAAATAGAGTCCAAATAGTAGAAAAACTCCAGCACACAAAAATATAATAAATGAAAGATTTATCATAATAAACAATTCCAAAGTTCAGACTCCAGTAAGGAAAAAAATAATAAAAAATATATTTTTGGAGATTCTTACAGACACGTATTAAACTCAACGTTTCAGCTATTTTGCCTTTTTCAAGAAATGTCTGTTTTCTGTAACATATATAAACATTATTATATTAACATTGGATTCATGTCATAAGAGACTAATATAAAACGTTTAACCAAAACAAAAAACAGAAACAAAGGGAAGGTAGAAGATATGTGTGATATATTGCATAGTGTCCTATTAATAATCATAGTGCATCCCGTGTATTTTGTTATGCCAGAAACTACAATTGACAGCTCCTGTTATAGGTGTGGACAAACATGAGTGGTGCTGAGAAAGTGTATACCACAAATTTGAAAAAATAGTACTTTACTTGATTATGCTCCGTTTTAGGAGAAACAGTAAGTGATTCTGTGGGATAGAATAAACACAATATGAGGAGCGGTCCATGCCAATAATATGGCCTACCACGAAAAAAAAGGGAAAGATAAGGTCATGATGACGTTACCTGGTAAACTTAGCCTAAAGGTAAAGGGGAAGTGCCCAAGTGGAAAAAGGCTGTGGAGTCAAAGGAGACACGTCGGCGGTGGATTCATGGTGAGTCTGATGGAGGAGGACGCGAAGTGCCGGCTTTTATATGTTTCCGGTATTGTATAGTTTCCGGTGGGGAAAGAAAAAAGGTAATGTGCTGCAGCGTATGTGCCCAAAGAAAAAGGCCGAATCTCGTGCTGGAGAGCCGAAGACCACTCGGTGCGCACTCGTAGATGCATCGTGGGATGCTCCGGAAAAGGCCGAAGAATCTTTATTTCATAAAGTGTCCTTGCGGTCTCGGATGTGTTGGAGAAACTACTCAGCATATCCGGGACCGCATTTCCCAACACAAGTCCACCATAAGATGTGGAAGAATGCTTCTTCCCATCCCAGCACATTTTCATCAACATAATAACCATGGGATTACCCAACTAAAATATCAGGTCATTGATCATGTGCCTATCCTCAGGAGAGGAGGGGATAGAGTCAAAAGATTAAAGGAACGTGAATCCTTTTGGATTTATACACTCCAGACTCTATCCCCTCTTGGTCTCAATAGAGAATACGAAATCTGATATTAAATGATTTCTTTATACTGACATTACTTTACTCTATGGACTCCATCACTGTTGCCTCCAATTTTCAAAATTTTGCTCAGTATCACCAACTTTAGATTCGACTATAGCTATGTGACACTTAATATAGTTCATTATAGTTTATTGCATATATATAGATATAGATATCAATGTATACCAATATAGTATTTAAGATATATTTTCACATCCTTAGTATATAGGTATATTAAGAAGTTCCATTTAAACAAAGTGGTAAGTTCCATGCAGGTTATTAATTCCCTTATTATTTCCACAGCTTGCAGGCGGCGATCCAAGATAGGACTACGCACGCGCACCTATTATTCCGTCTTTGCCAGAGTCGGTCGGCTTTATCCGGAGCATATCGTAAAGGACGCATGCGCACAGCACACCACCTCCGGTAGAGATTCTTCGGCCTTTTCCGGAGCATCCCACGATGCATCTACGTGTTCTCACCAAATGGTCTCCGGCTCTCCAGCACGAGATTCAGCCTTTTTCGTTGGGCACATGTGCTGCAGCACATTACCTTTTTTCTTTCCCCACCGGAAACTAAACAATACCGGAAACATATAAAAGCTGGCACTTTGTGTCCTCCTCCTTCAGACTCACCACGAATCCACCGCCAACGTGTCTCCTTGGACCCCACAGCCCTTTTCCACTTGGGCACTTCCCCTTTACCTTTAGGTTAAGTTTACCAGGTAACGTCATCATGGCCTTATCTTTCCCTTTTTTTTCGTGTTAGGCCATATTATTGGCATGGACCGCTCATCATATCGTGTTTATTCTATCCCACAGAATGACTTACTGTTTCTCCTAAAACAGAGCATAATCAAGTAAATTACTATTTTTTTACATTTGTGGTATACACTTTCTCAGCACCACTCATGTTTGTCCACACCTATAACGGGCTGTCAATTGTAGTTTCTGGCATAACAAAATACAAGGGATGCACGATGATTATTAATAGGACACTATGCAATATATCACACATATCTTCTACCTTCCCTTTGTTTCTGTTTTTTGTTTTTGTTTTGGTTAAACGTTTTATATTAGCCTCTTATGACATGAATCCAATGTTAATATAATAATGTTTATATATGTTACAGATAACAGACATTTCTTGAAAAAGGCAAAATAGCCGAAACGTTGAGTTTAATACGTGTCTGTAAGAATCTCCAAAAATATATTTTCTCGGTCCCCCATGACAGCACTACGGAGAGAGGGGATCCGCCATTCAGGGACAGGAAACCTACAGATAAAAGGGCGGTACCTCTCCCTCGCATCAGTTGGTTTCCTGTCCCTGACGGGGAACCTCTTTTCGGCAGTACCTGCACGAAGACATCGTATCCAGTGGACCAGGACCGGACAGTCGGGTTCCGGCAGCGAGGAGGCTCCTGCCGCGGCTTGTCCGGCACCCGAAGCCGCCACTGCTGGAACCAACGGGTTCTTCAGGGTGTGCGGGGGAGAGGCCGCCGCCAGACTCTGAGGGAGGAAGGCGCTGGTCACCCGGAGCTCCTGTGCCGACTGCTGCTCGCTCCGGGTGAAGAAAGATGGCCGCCGCTCCGGAAATGCGGCGTTAACTTCCGGGTCATCTCCGCGCGCATGCGCGGTAATCTCCTCTCCCTGGGATGTGCGCAGGACCGGAAGTGAGTCAAAACGCCGGGGGTGGCGCCGGATTCAAAAAAGGGAGATGGTGCACACATAGTTGTCGCACTATCTCCCTTTAACCATGGAGGACAGCGATCCACAGCAGCTGCAGCCAAGGCAGCAGCACCATAAGAAGGGGGACCCAAAGAGCTCCAGAAGAAGTGGATCAAGCAGTCGATCCACACAGCGCAGCAGATCTGCTGCAGGGACTAACTCCCCTCCTCAAGATGCCCCACTGCCAGACCCGGGCCCTCCTCCAGAACCGGTACCTGCCTCCACATCCGAATGGTGAGTGATCTCCGTGAAAGTATACATTTTTTATAATAGGGCTCCCTCTTCTCCCTTACTAGGGTAAGAAGAGCCTGGAGAAAAAGAAAAATAGGGTCTGCCCCACCTGTAACAAAGCTTTGCCGGTAACCTGGAGAAAAAAGCTTTGTAAATCTTGCATTCAGCGTTTATTATGTGAAGAAACCCCTGACTTCGCATCTGAACTTAAAACTATAATTAGATCTGAAGTTCAGAATGCCCTGTTATCTTCCAAAAAAGGTGAAGGAGACGGTATATTCTCACTCTGTCCGATCCTCGTCTGAGGACGCGGACTCTGACGATTCCAAATCCTCCCTATCTTCCTCCGATGAAGATTCGGGCTGTCACTGCTTCCCACTAGAAGAAGTGGACGCTTTAGTTAAAGCCGTCAGAGCCACTATGGGGGTCGAGGATCCCAGACCCGATAAAACGGCTCAAGATATTATGTTCGGAGGTCTGGGACAGAAAAAGCGGAGAGCTTTTCCGTTAAATTCCAATGTCCAGACACTGATCAAAAAAGAATGGGAAAAACCGGACAGGAGAAATTCTTCAGTACCCTCGCTTAAAAGAAAGTATCCCTTCGATGACGAGGCGTCCACTTCTTGGGACAAGGCACCCAAATTGGACGTAGCAGTGGCCAAAGCCTGGAAAAAATTTGCGCTCCCGTTTGAGGATATGGGTACCCTCAAAGACCCCTTAGACAAGAAAGCGGATACCTTTCTTAAAGGGGCTTGGGAATCGGCTGGAGGTAGCTTGAGACCTGCAGTCGCAGCGACCTGCACCTCCAGGTCTTTGATGGTGTGGGTTGACCAGCTGGAAAGCCAGATCAAGGACGGGTCACCCAGAAGTAAATTGGTAGACTCAATCCCTGCAATTAGAGCAGCAGCAGCATTCCTAGCGGACTCCTCAGCGGACTCAGTACGTTTAACATCCAAGGCCGCTGCCCTCTCCAACGCAGCCAGAAGGACATTATGGCTTAAGAGCTGGCCAGGGGATCTCCAAACAAAGTTGAAATTGTGTTCTATCCCATGTGAGGGAAATTTCTTATTTGGGGAAACCCTGGATGACATCCTCCAGAAAGCAGGAGACAAAAAGAAGGGGTTTCCAAATCTGGGGCCAGCCCCATTTAAACAGTCCTTTCGGAACCGTAAATTTTTTCGTCGGAGACCTCCCAGAGAACAGAATAAATGGGAAGAAGGGAGAAGGCGAGATAGAGGTTACCTCTTTGGCAATACCTCCCGTGATAAAAAACCCTCCAAATGACATTTTCCCTACGGTGGGGGGAAGGCTCACCTCATTTCCTCCTGCCTGGGAAAAAATATCCAACAACACCTGGATTTTAAGACTCATACAATCTGGTCTAAAAATAGATTTCCTTCCCCCCCCCCCCCCGAAATTACGTAGTGACAAAGACGAGGTCTTCGGCAGCAGAACAAGCGGCATTAGAGAAAGAAATTATTTCCCTACTGCAGAAAGCCGTGATTCAGGAGATCTCTCCTCAAGAAATGGAGGAAGGGTTTTTTTCCCCTCTGTTTCTAGTACTGAAACCCGACGGGTCCTTTCGGACGATTATAAACTTAAGAAAACTAAACAATTATGTAAGAAATGACAAGTTCAAAATGGAAACAATAAAATCTACAATAAAAATTATTTTTCCAAATTGCTACATGGTTGTGATAGACCTAACCGACGCATATTACCATGTGCCCATCCACGAACAATCTAAAAAATTTCTCAGGATGGCGGTGTCCATAAAGGGAAAAATACGAAACTTCCAGTACAGGGCCCTCCCGTTCGGTATTTCTATTGCTCCGCGGATATTCACAAAAATAGTAGCGGAGATGATGGCCCACATAAGGGAACAAAACATTATCATAGTCCCTTACTTGGACGATTTTCTTATTGCCAGCGACTCGGCTCAAAGTTGCAGAGAACAGAGAGACCGAGTAATGACTATTCTAACGGACTTGGGTTGGCTCATAAATATAAAAAAATCAAAGTTGGAACCCTCTCAAGTGCAGGAGTTCCTAGGGCTGACGTTAGACTCCCAGGTTCAAGAATGCCGACTCCCGGGCCCCAAAAAAGACAAAATATTAACCATGATAGCACAAACACTGCAAAACCCCTCCATGACTCTAAGGAGGGCAATGTCACTGCTGGGGTCTCTATCTTCATGCCTGCCGGCGATACCCTTTGCACAATTCCACACAAGGGAGCTTCAGTGGCACATACTAGAATGGCAGTTAATATTAAAAAACAATTTGGAAAGCAGGGTCATTCTAAATTCCTCTGTTATTCATTCCCTTCTCTGGTGGGGAAAGAACCAGAATATTTCAAAAGGGATTCCTTGGGTACCAAAAATATCTCGGGTGATAACAACCGATGCAAGTCCCAGGGGGTGGGGGGCCCACATGGCAGACAAAGTGGCTCAGGGCAACTGGTCAAATCAGGAACTGTCAGCATCCTCAAATCAAAAAGAACTCTGGGCGGTGCATCAGGCTCTTCTATCATTCCTTACCTACATTTGGGGACATCATGTCCGAATTCTCTCGGACAATATAGTGACAGTAGCCTATATAAATCACCAGGGAGGAACAAGGTCTCGGTTACTGATGAATTCCTCCGCCATAATTTTCAGCCTTGCAGAAACAAATCTACTATCCCTTTCTGCACTGCATATTCAAGGTTCAAAAAACGAGAAAGCAGATTACCTGAGTCGAACTCAGTTGAGACAAGGCGAGTGGTCCCTGAATCAGTCTGTCTACAACCAGATCACGAGAATGTGGGGAACCCCAACAATAGACTTGTTCGCCAATTGCAAAAACAAAAAAGTAAGCAAATTTTGTTCTCTAAGCCCAGAAGGGAATCCCCAGGCTCTGGATGCCTTTCTGATTCCATGGACACACAAACTAACATATGCTTTTCCACCAACCATTCTGATTCCGGCAGTCATTCGGAAGGTCAGAGAGGACAAAACAAAAATGATCCTTATTGCCCCATTCTGGCCAAAAAGGACATGGTTTTCCTGGCTAAGGATGCTATCGGTCTCAGACCCATGGGTTCTACCGAATTTGCCAGACCTACTACAGCAAGGACCGATCTTCCACCCACAGGAGACGAACTTGCATTTGACAGCCTGGCTTTTGAACGGGAACTATTAATAAAAAGAGGCTTTTCAGACAACTTGGTTGCAACATTATTAAAATGTAGAAAACCTATTACTACTAAAATATATGGGAAAACATGGAAAAATTCTTGTCTGTATCCAAAGTTAAAATCCAGGAGGGACCCTCAATTAATAAAATACTTGAGTTCCTACAAAAAGGTCTGGAACAAGGGTTAGCGGTTAGTACTCTTCAAGTGCAGATAGCAGCCCTGGGTGCACTCTATAACCAGAATATTGCAGCCAAACCATGGATAATAAGATTCATTAAAGCGGTAACAAGAGCAAAACCTGTAGTTACCCAAAAAATGCCCCCATGGGACTTAAATTTAGTCCTCTCAGCATTATCTGGTCCTCCATTTGAACCAATAGACATGATTCCCATTAAAATATTATCTCTTAAGACCATTCTTCTGGTAGCCTTAACATCTGCGCGCAGGATAAGCGACATTCAAGCCCTGTCCTCTAACCCCCCCTTTACAAAAATCATGGATGATAGAGTCACTCTAAGACCTGACCCGACCTATTTGCCAAAAGTGGCGCCAAAATTCCATAGGTCACAGGAAATATCCCTGCCGTCCTTCTGCCCGAACCCTAGAAATGAGAAAGAGCAGAACTTCCATAATCTAGATGTCAGAAGATGCCTAGTCCAATACCTAGATTCCACCAGGGAGTATAGGAAGGAAGGCTCTCTGTTTGTCTGTTTTCAGGGTCCCAGAAAAGGATTCCGGGCATCTAAAGGTACTTTGGCAAGGTGGATAAAAGAGGCGATAGCGCTGGCATATTCATCCACGGGGAATGCTATCCCGGACGGTATAAGAGCGCATTCCACAAGAGCAGTAGCTACCTCATGGGCTGAGAGGTCAGAGGTATCAATAGAACAGATCTGTAAGGCGGCCACCTGGTCATCACCGTCAACCTTTTTTAGGCACTATAGATTAAATCTAGCCTCTGTGTCTGACCTGACCTTCGGTCGAAGGGTTCTTGAGGCGGTGGTCCCTCCCTAAGCTTAGTCTCTGCAATTCTCTCCGTAGTGCTGTCATGGGGGACCGAGAAAGTCATAGTTACTCACCGATAACGGTGTTTCTCGGAGCCCATGACAGCACTCGCTTATTCCCTCCCATCATGAGTGCGGTGAGCACCTTTAACTACATATGATTTATATAGTTTATATATTACAATTTAGGCACGGGGTTCCTTTTTTAAGAAATGTTATAATATGGTATTTTTTCTGTTGTAAACTAACCTGGAGGTCCTCCGATGCTCTGTAAACCAACTGATGCGAGGGAGAGGTACCGCCCTTTTATCTGTAGGTTTCCTGTCCCTGAAGGGCGGATCCCCTCTCTCCGTAGTGCTGTCATGGGCTCCGAGAAACACCGTTATCGGTGAGTAACTATGACTTTTTCTTATATTTTTTTTCCTTACTGGAGTCTGAACTTTGGAATTGTTTATTATAATAAATCTTTCATTTATTATATTTTTGTGTGCCGGAGTTTTTCTACTATTCATTTGTACATTGGTTGTTTTTAATTATTTTTCCTGTCATTATTCTAGTGCTACGTTTTTGGTCCGTGGAGTTCATGTGAAGTTGGGATGGGAAGTTTAATGAGCATCGCGTGTTAATGAAGTTATTGCATTCTACAGCTACCATTTCATGTTGTTCTTTGTGCTTTTTTCTTCCCTTTTCTATACTTGTCTATATATGAGATTTATTATGTTATTATGTAAATATGCTATACGGTTTGGGTTGGCCACATATTATATATGTACTTTTGTGGTGCTATATTGAAATGTCATGTATATCTCTATGTCCTGATGTAAATATCTTTATAAATGTAAAACCAGCCAGAAGGCGCCACACTGCAACCTCAGATTAATCGCAGCAAATAGTAGGACGAAACCACTCTGTTCGTCCAAAAGTAAGCAGTGTAAAAATTAAAATTTTCTTTATATTTGCGCTAAACATCAGGTTAAACTGTCCATCTCCATTTCTAATCAATCAATAGAAATCAACATCAAAGATTTCATAACTTGTTCCACTCAAGGTGTAATATATGGTTTAACTTGTCCTTGTGGAAAATTGTATATAGGTCAGACTATACGTCCAATGAGTGTTAGGATTGTAGAACATTTGCGTAATATTACTAATACATTTATGGGACACCCTTTATCCCAGCATTTCGCAAAGCACCATGGGGGCTCACTGAAGGACATTAAAGTTACTGGAATTAAAATAGTAAAAAAGGACTGGCGTAGGGGTAAATTTATCCATCAGATGTCCCGCGAAGAAACCAGGTGGATATTTGAGATGAACACTTTGATACTTAATGGTCTAAATAGCGAAATAGAACTATTTGCTTTCAACCAGTAACGAAGCAGCAACATATCCCGCATGATATAAATAGCACACACTATGCACACTGGACCATCCCTGAGGAAGGAATCAGTGTATTCCGAAACGCGTAGGATTCTTGGTCCTGTATGCGCCCCTGTTGTGAATTCCGTTCTTGAACTCCCCCCTGTGGTCATGAATGATACTTCGGCGAGTTCTGTCCATGGACTCCCTCTGGTGGCTGTAAGTGGAACTGCTGGTTCTGAGGTTGCTTCCTCAGCTGCCCTCGTTTGCGGCTGGGTTGGCTTCTCTATTTAACTCCACTCAGATCGTTACTCCATGCCAGCTGTCAATGTATTAGCACTGGTTCAGATCTCTATCGGATCTTTCTGATGACCTGTCTACTCCAGCAGAAGCTAAGTCCCTGCTAGTTCATTTGTTGTTCATTGTGTACTGAATATATTTCTTAGTACTTGCTAAGTTCTACTCCAGCTTGCTAACATGATATTGCCTTGCTAGCTGGAAGCTCTGGGTTGCAGAGTGGCACCTCCGCACCGTGAGTCGGTGCGGGGGTCTTTTTGCACACTCTGCATGGCTTTTTGTAGTTTTTTGTGCTGACCGCATAGATCCCTTTCCTATCCTCAGTCTATCTAGTAAGTCTGGCCTCCTTTGCTGAAACCTGTTTCATCCCTGTGTTTGTGACTTTCCTCTTAACTCACAGTTAATATATGTGGGGGGCTGCCTTTACCTTTGGGGAATTTTCTCTGAAGCAAGGTAAGGCTTATTTTCCTATCTTTAGGGGTAGTTAGCTCTTAGGCTGTGAAGAGGCGTCTAGGGAGAGTTAGGTACGCTCCACAGCTATTTCTAGTGTGTGTGGTATAGGATTAGGATTTGCGGTCAGCAGAGTTCCCACTTCCCAGAGCTCGTCCTGTCTTCTAGTTTAACCATCAGGTCATTCCAGGTGCACCTAACCACCAGGTCCATAACAGTACAGCTGGCCAGCAAAGTGTTAATGCATCTCAATAGAGGGAAAAGAGAAGTTCTGAGACCATTTTTTTTTCTCTGCAGTGTGTTCTGTCTTTCTTTTCCCCTTAACCTCTGGGTGGTTCAGGACTCAGGTGTAGATATGGACATTCAAGGTCTGTCCTCTTGTGTTGATCACCTCACTGCGAGGGTACAAAGCATTCAAGATTATGTAGTTCAGAATCCTATGTTAGAGCCTAGAATTCCAATTCCTGATTTGTTTTTTGGAGATAGATCTACATTTCTGAATTTCAAAAATAATTGTAAACTGTTTCTTGCTTTGAAACCCCGCTCCTCTGGTGACCCCATTCAGCAAGTAAAAATCATTATTTCTTTGTTACGTGGCGACCCACAAGACTGGGCATTCTCCCTTGCGCCAGGAGATCCTGCATTGCTTAATGTAGATGCGTTTTTTCTGGCGCTTGGATTGCTTTATGACGAACCTAACTCTGTGGATCAGGCAGAGAAAATCTTGCTAGCTTTGTGTCAAGGTCAGGATGAAGCGGAGGTATATTGCCAGAAGTTTAGAAAGTGGTCTGTGCTTACTCAATGGAATGAGTGTGCCCTTGCAGCAATTTTCAGAAAAGGTCTTTCTGAAGCCCTTAAGGATGTTATGGTGGGGTTTCCCACGCCTGCTGGTCTGAATGAATCAATGTCCTTGGCCATTCAGATCGATCGGCGCTTGCGTGAACGCAAGGTTGTGCGCCATTTGGCGTTGTCCTCTGAGCAGAGGCCTGAGCCTATGCAATGTGATAGGACTTTGACCAGAGCTGAACGGCAAGAACACAGACGTCAGAATGGGCTGTGTTTTTACTGTGGTGACCCCACTCATGCTATCTCTGATTGTCCTAAGCGGTTCGCTAGGTCCGTCACCATTGGTACTGTACAGCCTAAATTTCTTTTGTCCGTTACTCTGATTTGCTCTTTGTCGTCCTACTCTGTTATGGCATTTGTGGACTCAGGCGCTGCCCTGAATTTGATGGACTTGGAGTTTGCCAGGCTCTGTGGTTTTTTCTTGGAGCCCTTGCAGTATCCTATTCCATTAAGGGGAATTGATGCTACGCCTTTGGCCAAGAATAAAACTCAGTACTGGACTCAGTTGACTGTGCATGGCTCCTGCACATCAGGAAGATGTTCGCTTTTTGGTGTTGCATAATTGGCATGATGTGGTTGTATTGGGTTTGCCATGGCTACAGGTCCATAATCCAGTATTGGACTGGAAATCAATGTCTGTGTCCAGTTGGGGTTGTCAAGGGGTACATGGTGACGTTCCGTTGTTGTCAATTTCTCCTTCTACTCCTTCTGAAGTCCCTGAGTTTTTGTCGGATTACCGAGATGTATTTGATGAGCCCAAATCCAGTGCCCTACCTCCTCATAGGGATTGTGATTGTGCTATTAATTTGATTCCTGGTAGTAAATTTCCCAAGGGACGACTTTTCAATTTATCTGTGCCGGAACACGCCGCTATGCGGAGTTATATAAAGAAGTCCTTGGAGAAAGGGCATATTCGCCCGTCGTCGTCACCGTTGGGAGCAGGGTTCTTTTTTGTGGCCAAGAAGGATGGTTCTCTGAGACCTTGTATAGATTACCGCCTTCTCAATAAAATCACGGTCAAATTTCAGTACCCTTTGCCTCTACTGTCTGATTTGTTTGCTAAGATTAAGGGGGCTAGTTGGTTCACCAAAATAGATCTTCGAGGGGCGTATAACCTTGTGCGTATTAAACAGGGCGATGAATGGAAAACAGCATTTAATACGCCCGAGGGCCATTTTGAGTACCTGGTGATGCCATTCAGGCTTTCTAATGCTCCATCTGTGTTTCAGTCCTTTATGCATGACATCTTCCGAAAGTATTTGGATAGATTCATTATTGTATATTTGGATGATATTTTGGTCTTTTCGGATGATTGGGAGTCTCATGTGAAGCAGGTCAGAATGGTGTTCCAGGTTCTTCGTGCTAATTCTTTTTTTGTGAAGGGGTCTAAGTGTCTCTTCGGAGTTCAGAAGGTTTCCTTTTTGGGTTTCATTTTTTCCCCTTCTACTATCGAGATGGATCCTGTTAAAGTTCAGGCCATTTATGATTGGACTCAGCCTACATCTGTGAAGAGCCTTCAGAAATTCTTGGGCTTTGCTAATTTTTACCGTTGCTTCATCGCTAATTTTTCTAGTGTTGTTAAACCGTTGACTGATTTGACCAAGAAAGGTGCTGATGTGGTGAATTGGTCCTCTGCGGCCGTTGAGGCTTTTCGGGAGTTGAAACGTCGTTTCTCTTCGGCCCCTGTGTTGTGTCAGCCAGATGTGTCGCTCCCTTTTCAGGTCGAGGTTGATGCTTCTGAGATTGGAGCAGTGGCTGTTTTGTCTCAAAGATCTTCTGATGGCTCTGTGATGAAGCCATGTGCTTTCTTTTCTAGAAAGTTTTCGCCTGCTGAGCGTAATTATGATGTTGGCAATCGGGAGTTGTTGGCTATGAAGTGGGCGTTCGAGGAGTGGCGACATTGGCTTGAGGGAGCCAAGCATCGCATAGTGGTCTTAACGGATCACAAAAATCTGACTTATCTCGAGTCTGCTAAGCGGTTGAATCCTAGACAGGCTCGATGGTCGCTGTTTTTCTCCCGTTTCAATTTTGTGGTTTCATACCTTCCGGGTTCTAAGAATGTGAAGGCCGATGCCGATGCCCTTTCAAGGAGTTTTGTGCCTGATTCCCCGGGAGTTCCTGAGCCGGCTGGTATTCTCCAAGAAGGGGTAATTCTGTCTGCCATCTCACCTGATTTGCGGCGGGTGCTGCAGGAGTTTCAGGCTGATAGACCTGACCGTTGTCCAGCAGAAAAACTGTTTGTCCCTGATAGATGGACTAGTAGAGTTATCTCTGAGGTTCATTGTTCGGTGTTGGCTGGTCATCCTGGGATTTTTGGTACCAGAGATTTGGTGGCTAGGTCCTTTTGGTGGCCTTCCTTGTCGCGAGATGTGCGAGGTTTTGTGCAGTCTTGTGGGATTTGTGCTCGGGCTAAGCCCTGCTGTTCTCGTGCCAGTGGGTTACTTTTGCCCTTGCCAGTCCCGAAAAGGCCTTGGACGCATGTTTCCATGGATTTTATTTCAGATCTCCCTGTCTCTCAAAGGATGTCGGTCATCTGGGTGGTTTGTGATCGCTTCTCTAAGATGGTCCATTTGGTACCCTTGCCTAAATTACCTTCCTCCTCTGATTTGGTTCCACTATTTTTCCAGCATGTGGTTCGTTTGCATGGCATTCCGGAGAACATTGTGTCGGACAGAGGTTCCAAGTTTGTTTCAAGGTTTTGGCGGTCCTTTTGTGCTAAGATGGGCATTGATTTGTCTTTCTCTTCGGCTTTCCATCCTCAGACAAATGGCCAAACCGAACGAACTAATCAGACTTTGGAGACCTATCTGAGATGCTTTGTTTCTGCTGATCAGGATGATTGGGTGACCTTCTTGCCATTGGCTGAGTTTGCCCTTAATAATCGGGCCAGTTCGGCTACCTTGGTTTCACCTTTTTTTTGTAATTCTGGTTTTCATCCTCGTTTTTCTTCAGGGCAGGTTGAGCCTTCGGACTGTCCTGGTGTGGATTCTGTGGTGGACAGGTTGCAGCAAATTTGGACTCATGTAGTGGACAATTTGACATTGTCCCAGGAGAAGGCTCAAAGTTTCGCCAACCGCCGTCGCTGTGTTGGTCCCCGACTTCGTGTTGGGGATTTGGTTTGGTTGTCGTCTCGTCATGTCCCTATGAAGGTTTCTTCTCCTAAGTTTAAGCCTCGTTTCATTGGTCCTTATAAGATTTCTGAAATTCTCAATCCTGTGTCGTTTCGTTTGGCCCTTCCAGCTTCTTTTGCCATCCATAATGTGTTCCATAGGTCGTTCTTGCGGAGATATGTGGCGCCTATGGTTCCCTCCGTTGACCCTCCTGCTCCGGTGTTGGTCGAGGGGGAGTTGGAGTATGTGGTGGAGAAGATTTTGGATTCTCGTATTTCGAGACGGAAACTTCAGTACCTGGTCAAATGGAAGGGCTATGGTCAGGAGGATAATTCCTGGGTTTTTGCCTCCGATGTCCATGCGGCCGAGTTGGTTCGTGCCTTTCATTTGGCTCGTCCTGATCGGCCTGGGGGCTCTGGTGAGGGTTCGGTGACCCCTCCTCAAGGGGGGGGTACTGTTGTGAATTCCGTTTTTGAACTCCCTCCTGTGGTCATGAATGATACTTCGGCGAGTTCTGTCCATGGACTCCCTCTGGTGGCTGTGAGTGGAACTGCTGGTTCTGAGGTTGCTTCCTCAGCTGCCCTCGTTTGCGGCTGGGTTGGCTTCTCTATTTAACTCCACTCAGATCGTTACTCCATGCCAGCTGTCAATGTATTAGCACTGGTTCAGATCTCTATCGGATTTTTCTGATGACCTGTCTACTCCAGCAGAAGCTAAGTCCCTGCTAGTTCATTTGTTGTTCATTGTGTACTGAATATATTTCTTAGTACTTACTAAGTTCTACTCCAGCTTGCTAACATGATATTGCCTTGCTAGCTGGAAGCTCCGGGTTGCAGAGTGGCACCTCCGCACCGTGAGTCGGCGGGGGGGTCTTTTTGCACACTCTGCGTGGCTTTTTGTAGTTTTTTGTGCTGACCGCATAGATCCCTTTCCTATCCTCAGTCTATCTAGTAAGTCTGGCCTCCTTTGCTGAAACCTGTTTCATCCCTGTGTTTGTGACTTTCCTCTTAACTCACAGTTAATATATGTGGGGGGCTGCCTTTACCTTTGGGGAATTTTCTCTGAAGCAAGGTAAGGCTTATTTTCCTATCTTTAGGGGTAGTTAGCTCTTAGGCTGTGAAGAGGCGTCTAGGGAGAGTTAGGTACGCTCCACAGCTATTTCTAGTGTGTGTGTTATAGGATTAGGATTTGCGGTCAGCAGAGTTCCCACTTCCCAGAGCTCGTCCTGTCTTCTAGTTTAACCATCAGGTCATTCCAGGTGCACCTAACCACCAGGTCCATAACACGCCCCGTAGCCGGTCACGTGAGGTATCACGTGACAGTGACGTCACGCAAGGTCCTGCAGGTACACTGCACCTTGTCAGCTTTGCTCCGGAATAGAGTTATTACTGCCTGTGCACAACAGATTATATATATTTTTAAAGAGGTAAGCCAGTCACCGGCCGGGACGGCGTCCTCTATTCAACTGTGAATTATTCACTATCTATCGGTTAATGGAATCATTGTCTATACTGGATACTGGATTATTTTTATCTGCTACATACTATCAGGACCTTTTTCGGATGTGGAATGAACAACGGAACACAGTTTTCTTCAGAGACAGAGGTAACTAAATAACAGTACCTATGATATATTTAGTATGGTGCAAATATGGTGTCCCATCATTTTAACAGTTTAACCTGATTGCAAATGTAAAGAAAATTTTAATGTAAATATCTGTTAGTGCATACATATGTCTGTCAGATGATTTTATGGTTGATGGATATTCTCTGTTTTCGGCAGTTGTAGGTCTTCGTATGATCTCATGGATTTTCATGTATGGTGATCTATTATTATTATCATTATTATCTTAACATGGCCATCGATTCTATGGGTTAAATGCCAGTATATACGCCATTAATATTTATTTACTTCATTTACTGTGGCCATTTGCCTTCCAATACCTGTGGGCATCTTTTTCCCTGAACCAAGATGGCCGCGCTGTGATTCTCGCGCATGCGCTAACCGCTATGTTTACTTGATCTCCTCCACTTTCGTCCGCCTTCTGTCGCTTGGTCACATGGGCCCATGTTCTCAGCATTTGTGGGCGTGACAGGTTAGCTGTTGTTGATTGGTACCTCCGTGGACATGGTAGCTATAAATGGATGGGATATTTTAGCTTCGGCACGCCCCCTTGAGGAAGGTTTATCCGAAACGTGCGTCAAAAGGGGAGGGTGGGAGACGGTGTGGCATTTTTCTCACTATTTACCAGGTATGTTATGTTATGCATCGTTTGAATGTCCTGCTCACTAATATTTATCTGCACTGATGGATTGCTTCCTATGTGGGCATTAATGTTTGTTTGTATTTGATACATGGCATTCCTGATTATGTACGATGTTATGCCGGATTATGATTGAGTTCCGATGATACTCTATTCTCCTGTCATTCAGTGTGCAGTTGTTTGCCAATTTTAGCCTCTGCTGTTCTGTTTGAGACCTGTTATATTTATTAAACAAAATTTATATCATGCATAATTTTTGAATTAGTACACTGTTGTTTCTTTTGGTTTTTTAGTTTACATTTAGTGTGTCCTGCACATCCATTAATTTTGGCTTCAACACTTGCAGTGTTATTATGACGATCTATTTTTGTAGAAGCCTTGTATGTTTTCTGTGTTTCTATCACATCAGTATATGGACTAGGTGCTCAGGGGAGGATAACAGAGACTAAGTGCTGCCGCCAGAAGACAGATCATCGTTATCTTCAGGACATCACCTGACCAACCCCGAGCCAGCCCTTGTTGGTGGAGCGCCCTCTAGGGCTGTCGTTGTCACAGCATCAGTGACCCGGTCCGTGGCCCTGGGCGTCCAAAAAAATAATGAGGGAAAGGGGAATAAAGTTTATAGGGGATTAGTTCGTGACACCACCCATGGTGTTCGTTAATAAGGAAATGGCCGATGCTGCAGTTCAGGTCCACTGGGGCAGTTGGTGACGCAGCAGAGATGTTGCAAATCTCCACGCGTAGAGCTAGGTCCCAGGGCAGTTAAAGTGTAAATTAATGATCGACTGTTGTAGTGCAGGGCAGGTGGCACAGTAATAATTCTAAGAACACAGCAGGATGCAGTTTTCTCATTTTACTCAGTCGAATGGTTACAGTCACAGGCCGGGTGCTGTGTCCTCCGGGTCTGTGGTCCAGCCAACTCTCAGGTAATTCGGGTGCACTTTTCCGAGACTCCCTTCTTGTGTACCTTTCTAGGCCGTCTCTGTGCTGGATTCACCCTCCTGCCCTGCGCCTCCCACACAGTGTCCCAAGCCAGCAGGCTCGAGTCCAGTCGGGCAACACTCTGCTGGTCCCCATGAGCCTATATGGCTGCCTTTTCAACGAATGTGTGTGGATTTGGCTGTGGCACATACAGATACCACAGCCTCCGATTTGCTAGCTGAGACTTGCAGTTTCTCCACTAGTCTGGGGCCGGTCCCCCACTGCGACCTGGTCCTTCCACCCGAATACGGTTGGCATGGATTCGGGTGCCACAGTTGGATTCTTCACTTCCCTGGCCCTAGGACCCCTTCTCTCTCTTTCAGGAGTTCTTCTCTTCATGTCTGCTCCCATCAACTCCTCCCCACTCACTGCCTAACTGACTGACTAA
This sequence comes from Ranitomeya variabilis, assembly GCF_051348905.1. Classification (NCBI taxonomy): domain Eukaryota; kingdom Metazoa; phylum Chordata; class Amphibia; order Anura; family Dendrobatidae; genus Ranitomeya; species Ranitomeya variabilis. The sequence goes on along the minus strand of NC_135233.1, from coordinate 183,067,803 downwards.
CTCCTCCCTCTCGTTTCCATGACAATTCCTCACAACTGACAACTTTCCCTCCAACTGTCACACTACTCCCCACCAGAGCTGGGCCCCTCCCCCTTAGCCTAGAGCAGTGTTGTGTTGGATGCACATGTGCGAGTCCCGGGTAGTGCCCCCTCCTTACCCGAGAGAGGAGTGCCACACCTCTGGCTGAGGTGCAGTACCTCTGTGGCGACTGGACCCTCAGTGGAGCCACATTCCCCATTAAACACAGCACATCTGTGGGCTGGAACAGAGCAAAATAGATGCTAAAACAGGCAAACAATTTTTCTACATTTCAATAGGTCAAACAATTAATAGATAAAACTTTTTCTTGCCTTTATGGGAGGCATTTTACACTTGAACATTGCATATAAATAACAAAACATAAAACAGAGCGTTACTCTCAATAAAACTTTCTTAATCAAGTTCAGTAGATTACAGTGAGGTCCCATGCCAGGTATTCTCCTCACTGTCCTTAGAGCAATATGGGGGAACCTGTCTCAAACCCCCAATATAGGCTCTGGGTGTGGCTACAGTGCATAGCTGGTCAACTCGTTGGACCACTTTTCGGCCATGCCAGACAGTTTTTATTCTTTGGTTTTCCGTTAAATGTAGAGTGTCCCACTTGCACCCTCAGGGTTTACTGTAAAACCAACAAGAAGCACATTAAGTGCTAACTATTTACAATAAAAGTTCTGGCCATTCACAGTCCATGACCACATTGTCTTTAAACTCCTCAAGCACTCACTCTAACTTGCCTCCGTAGTCACTGCTTACTTCCTCTTCCAAAGCTTTACTTTGTACCTGCAACCTTCTGATCGATGAAGTTCTTTGTCAGGCATCACGGCTGGTGACTCAAACGGAGCAAGTCCTGCAGCCGGGGTCTGAGTGGCATATGTCCGCACTGCCATTTTTGCTGAACCTGAATGGACTGCTGCAGCATCCGGGTCCACTCCAGACAGCTGGTCTGAGTCCTCCAGTCAGCTGGGGGAGTCCATGCTTCCACCCCACGCTCTGGAGCTCTCCATCCACCTCTCGCCATGATGTTCACCGGGTTCATTGTCGACTCTCCTGCAGCACACTTTCCCACGTGCTCCTTCCGCTCTTTTCTTCGTGGGTGTTTTTTTTTTCCTTTACCCGCCACTCCAGGCCAGCAGGCGAATCCCCCTGGTCCACGGACAAGTTCATTTTGCATTGCAGTCTTTACAGTGGGCGGGTATGGCTTTTGCAACGCTTGGCAACTCGGCCTGCGACAGGCGCACAGGACTCGGTTTACTGGGTCGGTCCATCCTGTTCGTGATGCCAAAATGGAGCACCTGCTAGGGCCGTGGGGTATTCGGGCCGGGTCGGGAAGTCCTTCGGGGGTTGTCACAGCAGCAGTAACCCAGTCCGTGGCCCTGCGCGTCCAATAAAATAATGAGGGAAAGGGGAATAAAGTTTATAGGGGATTAGTTCATGATGCCACCCGTGGTATTCGGCAATAAGGAAATGGCCGACGCTGTGGTTCAGGTCCACTGGGGCAGTTGGTGACGCAGCAGAGATGTTACAGCTCTCCACAGGTAGAGCTAGGCCCCAGGGAAGTTAAAGTGTAAATTAATGATGGACTGTTGTACTGCAGGGCAGGTGGCACAGTAATAATTCTGAGGACACAGCAGGATGCAGTTTTCTCACTTTATTCACAGTCGGATGGTTACAGTCACCAGCCGAGTGCTGTGTCCTCCGGGTCAGTGGTCCAGCCAACTCTCATGTAATTTAGCTGCACTTTTCTGTGACTCCCTTCTTGTGTACCGTTCTAGGCCATCGCTGCGCTGGCTTCACCCTCCTGCCCTGCGCCTCACACACAGTGTCCCAAGCCAGCAGCCTCGGGTCCTGTCGGGCAACGCTCTCCTGGTCCCCACCACCCTATATGGCTGCCTTTTCAGTGAATGTGTGTGGATTTGGCTGTGGCACATACAGATACCACAGCCTCCGGTTTGCTAGCTGAGACTTGCAGTTCCTCTACTAGTCTGGGGCCGGTCCCCCACTGCGACCTGGTCCTTCCACCCGACTACGATCGGCGTGGATTCGAGCACCACGGGTGGATTCCTCACTTCCCTGGCCCCTAGGACTCCTCTCTCTTTCAGGAGCTCTTCTCTTCACGTCTGCTCCTATCAACTCCTCCCCACTCACTGACTAACTGACTGACTAACTCCTCCCTCTCGTTGACATGACAACTCCTCACAACTAACAACTTTCCCTCTAACGTCACACCACTCCCCACCAGAGCTGGGGCCCCTCCCCCCTAGCCTGGAGCAGTGTCATGTTGGAAGCACATGTGAGAGTCCCGGGTAGTGCCCCCTCCTTACCCGAGAGTGGAGTACCACACCTCTGACTGAGCTGCAGTACCTCTGTGGTGACTGGACCCTCATGGGCACCACATAGGTGCCATAGCTTGCCTTGTAACCTTCACAGCCTGAAAACCGACTGACTGGATAAGTTAACCCTACAAGAACTATTACTTCTACTATATCTGTTGTTCCTTCAATCAGTATATCCTTTTACATCTGAACTGCTTATTTTCCCCCATTTAACTGTTTACCTCCCTGCGTGGAGCATCCCTGTGTTAAGTAAAATTGTGAACCCTTGCTCTGTCTCTTGTCCTTAACTGCATCCCGCAACCTGCTTTCATGTGTGTTGAGGAATTCACTGTGGGAGTATCATACTGTATTTGGGAGCTACTTTTGTTGGCATCATACATTATGGGGGCCATGAAGGACATATCTAAGAGCCTCTCTGTGACCCAGCTGAATATTATTTTTATTTTTTGGGGGGAGGGAGCCCAATTAGCACTTCTGCTATGGGCCCCATTATATCTATGTACAACTCTAAATCTTGCAGTAAATCAAAGTTTAATGTCTGCCAAAACTTAAAATATTTGTTGGCCTGGCTGACTATCTAGAATGAGTAAGGTCTCCTGACAGCCCTCTAACATTATGTATTGAATTAAGAATTCAAATGTCCTACCATTTTGTTTTCTTCAGGAGATAAGCTGCTGCCAGATGTGTCTGGCAGCAGTTAATTTTCCTCTTTACATCTGATGTATAACCAGATTTAAAAATGTATATAAAATACAAAGAATATGCACATGAGATTAAAGTTGACTAAATAAGCCAATTTTGGCGAGACCAAACTCTTTCCTGAAAGACAATGTCAGGGAGGAGAATGTTAGGGAAGTTTGAATTGAAAAGACTTTTGTGATCTTTATATTTTGTTTACTGGCATTGGCTTGCTCCATTCTCTGCATAGAGAGCTCATGAATTCTCAGCCTAGAGTTTATGCGCATAGGAAAAATTGGAGACTTTTCAGCTGACAGCCATCAAAGGTGTACAAGCACCTGTTGAGTATATTGTAGTATCTAATAACCTATCCTCACTTTTATTTTAAAATATCAGCCTCAAGCTCCTATAGATAATAAAAAGGGTCTTCAGTGGCATAACTTGTAGTTTGAGGGCACAAATGCAAAATTTCCAACAGGGCTCCCAATTATAGCTGCTCTTTAAAAGTATTGGTCTTATTATATGGGACAAAAGGACCTTCACACCCTTAGGCCCCATATCCCTGGTATTACTACAACCCTTCACAGTTATAGTCATACCCAGGATGGTCTCGCAGAGTTCTCATTCCGTAAACCTTAAGGGTATATTTCCACGTTCAGGATTGCATCAGGATTTGGTCAGGATTCTATGCAGGTAAAATCCTGACCAAATCTGCACCTGAGGTCACTGGCAGGTCACCTGCGTTCTGCATTGTAAGGACATGCTGCGTTCTTAAAAGACGCGCCGCATGTCCGTTTCCGCGGGTCTGCCGCATGCGTCTTTTAATGCATTGTGGAGATGGGATTTCATGAAATCCCCTCCACTATGCTGTAGCATCTGGACGCTGCGTGTTTGATGTGTTTGAAACATACCCTTACTTGTCCAAATTTACACTAGAAAACACTAGTTTTTAGCTGATCAGATATCCTAATTCGGTGTTAAATTTCATTTTTATTAATATCGTAGCTCATCTGGTGTAATTAAGAACTTCAAAAAAGTGATTCGCCTAAACATTGCGAAAAAAGAAAAAACAAACTTTTACCTTCAGCAGTCACTAGCTGTAGATTAGAAGCTGCTGCTTGCAAATGTATTTTTGAGTTTAATGGGTACGAATAAATACCACTTTAGTAAGTTTTAAGGGGGGCATTTTCAATGGGGATTTGAATATAGATATAGAAAAATGCAAGTTTGCTATAAAAATATATATTGCATATGAAACAAGTACCGGTAGTTTATTTTTTAATATAACTAAAATATAATAACTCCATCACAAATTAAATTTTTAACCTCGGACTAATAGAATGTACTTATTTTATTTAGTATTTCAGGTAGGAGCAGAATTAAATAGACAGAGAATAAACAACAGAGAAACCAGGTTATGAGTGAAGAAATTCATTTAATGTGATCTTATGATATTTTCTATTCTTTTGTTATTGCCTGGTCACCATCATCTCCTGTTCACCAAAGAGAAGGCTCGATTTTTGAGGCAGCCCAAGCTAATGTCTGTAGAAATCTTTGTGGTGTACAAACATTTTTATGGGAAGTTATACATTTCCTTGACAAAAATTTTCCATAACTCACTTTTCAGAAGCCTGTCAGATATTAACAATTCTTACACTAAAGGAATCTAAAATTGTAGTCTCTCCATAAACATGTCTAACTATTTCCATCTGGTTTGATTTAAAAGCTGAAATCCATGTTAAGTATTCTAGGTCTGTACATCATTAAGAGTGTGCAAAGTGCTTAGTGAAAAATATATACACAAGGATTAGGAGAATATAATGGCTGATAGGTATAGACTTTTGACAGATTTGGTAATTACAATACATAATGTTTTCTTATAGATTGCAAAACAAAGAAAATACTTGTTTCAAAGTATATATTTCATGAATCAAGAGCAAGTTACAGCTTGTTTCATTACATACCCCAAGGCAAAAAGGGATGACTGTCTATGCACAAGCCTATGTAGGCAGAAAGAATAATGCTGGCTCAGAAGTTGGAACTTATAAAAAACTACAGGTTCAACTGTGCTTGTATTTAGATTTTATATTATATACCATTGCCAACACATTATTAAAATTTGCTCTATATGCCCATACCCTCCAATCAGGTATTTCCTATTATTTGCCTTTCATATGAAATGCATTATTAGATTTTAATAAAACGGACAGTTATACATGTTCACATTCATGGGATGCAAAAAATAATGAGAATTTCCATGCTGATTGTCAGTGATGCAACATCATTTTTTCTTTTGAAACAAAAAACGGCAATAAATCAGCCACTAGACAACTCATAAATTTGCAAGTAGCTGTATGTTATAACTAGCTGTTTCCAGCCAGCTAACGCTCAGCATGCTCATTGCTATCTAATTAACGCTGCTAGTGATTAAACTAAAGTAAATAATGACAACATTCAATAGCGCTTACGCAGGTGGTAAATTAACTGAAAATGAAGTGAATAACAATAATAATAATAATTAAAAATCAGAATAATACTAATACATTTTATTCACAGTGTAAAATCAAAAGCAAACTGGATTTGTGTGGTAATGTGTGGGAACAGAGCCTCATGTGGTAATGTGTGGGGACGCAGCCTCATGTGGTAATGTGTGGGGACAGAGCCTCGTGTGGTAATGTGGAGGGACGGAGCCTCGTATGGTAATGTGTGGGGACAGAGCCTCATGTGGTAATGTGTGGGGACGGAGCCTCGTGTGATAATGTGTTAGGATGGAGCCTCGTATGGTAGTGTGGGGACAGAGCCTCATGTGGTAATGTGTGAGGACAGAGTCTTGTGTGGTAATGTGTGGGTACGGAGCCTCGTGTGGTAATGTGGGGGGACGGAGCCTCGTGTGGTAATGTGTGGGGACGGAGCCTCGTGTGGTAATGTGGGGGGCGGGATTATGTGTGGTAATGTGGTGGGGGGCAGGATTATGTGTGTTAAATTATTATGTGTGATAATGTGGTGGGGGGCGGGATTATGTGTGGTAATGTGTTGGGTGGTGGGATTATGTGTGGTAATGTGGTGGGGGGTGGGATTATGTGTGGTAATGTGGTGGGGGGTGGGATTATGTGTGGTAATGTGGGGGGGTGGGATTATGTGTGGTAATGTGGGGGGGTGGGATTATGTGTGGTAATGTGGTGGGGGGGCAGGATTGTGTGGTAATGTGGGGGGGTGGGATTGTGTGTGGTAATGTGGTGGGGGGCGGGATTATGTGTGGTAATGTGGTGGGAGGGCGGGAATATGTGTGGTAATGTGGGGGCGGGATTATGTGTGGTAATGTGGGGGCAGGATTGTGTGTGGTAATGTGGTGGGGGGGCGGGATTGTGTGTGGTAATGTGGTGGGGGCGGGATTGTGTGCAATAATGGGGTGGAAGGCGGAGCTACTGTGCAGGGGGCGGGATTAGTGAGTAATCATGATGCCTCTTATGTATAGATACAGTATTACAGTGATAATATTTAATTGGTAATATCAATGATCCATATGGCTAAAAGATAATGCTGCTATGTGACATATTAAAAATGTACAGATAATAATTTTTTGCATGCTGTTCCTGTTTTGCCTGGCTCCAGTTAAGCTTTGTCCCCTGACCATGTACTTACATCTTTCCATATGCTTTTGTCCTTTTGGTGACAAGAACTTGATCTTACCCTTAGGCTGGGGTCACACTTGCAAGTCGATGTGAGAGACTCGCACAAGTTTCTCGCATTGCACTCGCATTTCTGATCTCGTCTTTTAGACTTTCCTAATTACTGTTGTTTTCTGACATATATTATAACTAAAGAAATATCTAGGTGACCAGAAACTAGGAAGTACCCTGCAAACTGGAGAGTAACTCTGTTAGGAGGTCAAAGATGAAAGCATGTCTTTCCGTTGACTATGCATTTTATTTTTTTTCAATCCAATTGTGGTTACTGAAATTCCAATACATGTATCATTCAGCAAAATACCAGTGATATATACTTGAATGTTGCCTTTATATTAACTAATCATCCTTTCATGACAGTTATTATATAATAAATGTAATAATAAAAACTACAAATTATACTTAAGTTAGGTTAATTTAAATTGTGATGTGATGTAGTCTACGAATATTGTCAGGGGCAGATTAATTTGCATCATATGAGAGGTTAGTTCAGGAACCCCCACTTACTAGTGACTTATAGCTTAATTTATGGCTATGTTATTTAAGATCTTAGCATTATTTATCACATTTTTTTAAGATGGCGAGGAAAAATCCACAAGTAAAAACCACAGCTACAAATTCTACATGAGGTGCTGCATGGAAGGTTTTCATAGGACCAGTTCTACATGTGACATGATTTGAGAACAACTAGTCTGCTGCTATGAAACATCTATAGTGCTTCTATAAAAATGTGACTACAAAAACTGCAAAAAGGAAAATCAAAGCAAGGAAAAGTGAGTTATGGATATGTGTTGACAGATTTCATTTTTCGCCACTTTTATGGACTGACAGTAAAACATACAAACTGCAGTTAAAATGAATTTTACTGGAAAAATTTTTAAGAAACATTATTTCCACAAAAATCAATTGTATATAAGGCAAAGTAAATCAGAGAAAAAAAAAAGCTCTTCCACTCCTTGGGCTATGCTCACACGCAGTGTTTTTGCAGCGCTTTTGCACGTTTGCATTGCTTTCAATGGTGAAAAGTACATTCAACAGTAAATTTATTTTATAATTTTAATATCTTATCTGGTCATGTGGTGTGTGAGACATGATCAGACACATGGGCGTACCCAGGATCCAAACTAGGGGGCGCAAGCCATGGTCGTGCTTTTTACTCACCTCACTCGCCGGGATCCCATGGTGATCACTCCTCATCTCACCGTAGGACCTGGCACAGGACCTTAAACAGCACCATGTGACCGGGCGACGTCACTGGTTCCTGGAGCCCGCGCTCGCTGTGGCCCAGGCTGGGGATCAGAATACACCGGTGGTCACTAGGGGAGCGCTGCAAGGTAAGTATAAAGCTGTTGTGAACTCTATTTTTGGGCTCCCTCTAGTGGTCACAAGCGGTACTGTGTAGTGTTGTCTTTCTGCAGGTTGGCAGCATCAGCTGGTTCGTTATCCTTGGTTGGTTTCCTATTTAGCTCACCTGGATACTCAGTTCCTTGCCTGCTCTCAATGTATTCAGTGCTCTTCAGATTCCTTGTGACTACCTTGCTCCCAGTCTCTCCAAGACAAGCTAAGTTTTGGTTTGTTTATTTTTTGATTATCAGCATTCATCATGTTTCTTGTCCAGCTTGCTAAAATGTGATTTCCTCGCTTGCTGGTTGCTGTAGGGGACTGAGTTTCTCCCCCCACACCGTTAGTTGGTGCGGGGGTTCTTGAAATCTCAGTGTGGATATTTTGTAAGGGTTTTTTACTGACCGCACAGACCCCTTTTCTATTTTCTGCTATCTAGTATTATTGGGCCTCATTTGCTGAATCTGCTTTCACCCCTGTGTATGTGCCTTCCTCTTACCTCACCGTTATTATTTGTTGGGGGCTTCTATATCTTTGGGGATTATTTCTCTGGAGGCAAGTGAGGTCTTTCTTTCTCTCTAGGGGTAGTTAGTTCCTCAGGCTGGCTCGGGACGTCTAGGATTTTAGTCACGTTCACCGGCTACCTCTAGTGTGTTGGATAGGTTCAGATTTGCGGTCAGTCCATTTTACCACCTCCCTAAAGCTTGTCCTATGTTTTGTTACTTAGCTGGAGTATTTTGTGATCCTCAACCACTAAGGATCATAACAGTAGAGCAGGCCCAAAAAGTGTTTAATGCATCGCAGAAGTGGGATAAAAAGAAGACCTGAGTACATTTTTTTTTTTCCTTCCGCTTTTTCCTTTGCTGCAGTCTGTTTAGCTTCTTTCATCCCTTTGAACTCTGGGTGGTTTTGAGCTCAGCTGCAGACATGAATGTTCAGACTCTGACTTCTAGTGTGGATCATCTTACTGTACGGGTGCAAAGTATTCAGGATTTTGTTATTCATAGCCCTATGTCAGAACCAAAGATACCCATTCCTGAGTTGTTTTCTGGAGATAGATCTAGGTTTCTGAATTTTAAGAATAATTGTAAGTTATTTCTATCTCTGAGGCCTCGTTCCTCTGGTGATTCCGCTCAGCAAGTTAAAATTGTTATCTCCTTGTTACGTGGCGACCCTCAAGATTGGGCTTTCTCTCTGGTGCCAGGAGATCCTGCATTGCTTAATGTAGATGCATTTTTTCTGGCTCTTGGACTGCTTTATGAGGAGCCTAATCTTGAGAATCAGGCAGAAAAAGCGTTACTAGCTATCTCTCAAGGTCAGGATGAAGCAGAGGTGTATTGTCAAAAATTTCGGAAATGGTCGGTGCTTACTCAATGGAATGAGTGTGCCCTGGCTGCAAATTTCAGAGAAGGTCTTTCTGAGGCCGTTAAGAATGTTATGGTGGGGTTTCCCACCCCTACAAGTCTGAGTGATTCTATGGCTTTAGCGATTCAGGTTGATCGGCGTTTGCGGGAGCGCAAATCTGCTCATCCTTTGGCAGTGTTTTCTGAACAGAGACCTGAGTCTATGCAATGTGACCGAACTCTGACCAGAATTGAGCGACAAAGTCATAGACGTCAAAATGGGTTGTGCTTTTACTGTGGTGATTCTACTCATGTTATCTCAGCATGCTCTAAACGCTTAAAAAAGATCGCTAAACCTGTCACCATTGGTACTATGCAGCCTAAATTTATTTTGTCTGTTACTTTGATTTGTTCTTTGTCGTCCTACCCGGTTATGGCTTTTGTGGATTCGGGTGCTGCCCTGAATCTGATGGATTTGTCGTTTGCCAGGCGCTGTGGTTTTGTCCTGGAGCCTTTGGAATTTCCTATTCTTCTGAGGGGAATTGATGCTACGCCTTTGGCTGAGAATAAGCCTCAGTATTGGACGCAAATGACCATGTGCATGACTCCCGTACATCAGGAGGTGATTCGCTTTCTTGTTCTGCATAATTTGCATGATGTTGTCGTTTTGGGTCTGCCATGGCTGCAGGCTCATAATCCAGTTTTAGATTGGAAAGCTATGTCTGTGTCAAGTTGGGGTTGTCAGGGAATTCATGGCGATGCTCCGTTGGTGTCTATTGCTTCTTCCACTCCTTCTGAGGTCCCTGAGTTTTTGTCTGACTACCAGGATGTATTTGATGAGCCCAGGTCCAGTGCCCTGCCCCCTCATAGGGATTGTGACTGTGCTATAAATTTAATTCCTGGTAGTAAATTCCCTAAGGGACGACTTTTTAATCTGTCTATACCAGAGCATGCCGCGATGCGGAGTTATATAAAGGAGTCTTTGGAGAAGGGACATATTCGCCCATCCTCTTCCCCTCTTGGTGCAGGATTTTTTTTTGTGGCCAAGAAGGACGGTTCTTTGAGACCTTGTATAGATTATCGTCTTCTGAATAAAATCACAGTCAAATTTCAGTATCCTTTACCACTATTGTCTGATTTGTTTGCTCGGATTAAGGGTGCCAGTTGGTTCACCAAGATAGATCTCCGTGGTGCGTATAACCTTGTGCGCATTAAGCAGGGAGATGAATGGAAAACAGCATTTAATACGCCTGAAGGCCATTTTGAGTACTTGGTGATGCCTTTTGGACTCTCTAATACTCCTTCTGTGTTTCAGTCCTTCATGCATGACATCTTCCGAGAATATCTGGATAAATTTATGATTGTTTATCTGGATGACATTTTGGTCTTTTCTGATGATTGGGAGTCCCATGTGAAGCAGGTCAGGATGGTGTTTCAGGTCCTGCGTGCTAATGCTTTATTTGTGAAGGGCTCAAAATGCCTCTTCGGAGTACAGAAGGTCTCCTTTTTGGGTTTTATTTTTTCTCCTTCTACTGTGGAGATGGACCCAGTCAAGGTCCAGGCTATTCATGACTGGACTCAGCCCACGTCTGTTAAGAGTTTTCAGAAGTTCTTGGGTTTTGCTAATTTTTACCGTCGTTTCATCGCTAATTTTTCTAGCGTGGTTAAACCTTTGACGGATTTGACCAAGAAGGGTTCTGATGTGACTAATTGGTCTCCTGCGGCCGTGGAGGCCTTTCGGGAGCTGAAGCACCGGTTTTCTTCATCTCCAGTCTTATGTCAGCCAGATGTCTCTCTCCCCTTCCAGGTCGAGGTTGATGCTTCTGAGATTGGAGCAGGGGCTGTTTTGTCGCAGAGAAGCTCTGATGGCTCTGTGATGAAGCCATGTGCTTTCTTTTCAAGGAAGTTTTCGCCTGCCAAGCGGAATTATGATGTTGGTAATCGGGAGTTGTTGGCTATGAAGTGGGCATTTGAGGAGTGGTGACATTGGCTCGAAGGAGCTAAACATCGTGTGGTGGTCTTGACTGATCACAAAAATCTGATTTACCTTGAATCTGCCAAGCGCCTGAATCCTAGACAGGCTCGTTGGTCGTTGTTTTTCTCCCGTTTCAACTTCGTGGTCTCATACCTGCCTGGTTCGAAGAACGTGAAAGCTGATGCACTTTCTAGGAGTTTTGTGCCTGACTCTCCGGGAGTTTCTGAGCCGGCTGGTATTCTCAGAGAGGGAGTGATTTTGTCTGCTATTTCCCCAGATTTGCGACGAGTGCTGCAGAAATTTCAGGCGGATAGACCTGACCGTTGTCCACCAGAGAGACTGTTTGTCCTGGATAGATGGACCAGCAGAGTTATTTCCGAGGTTCATTCTTCGGTGTTAGCAGGTCATCCTGGGATTTTTGGTACCAGAGATTTGGTGGCTAGGTCCTTCTGGTGGCCTTCCTTGTCGCGGGATGTGCGTTCCTTTGTGCAGTCTTGTGGGATTTGTGCTCGGGCTAAGCCTTGCTGTTCTCGTGCCAGCGGTTTGCTTTTGCCTTTGCCTATTCCGAAAAGGCCTTGGACGCACATTTCCATGGATTTTATTTCGGATCTTCCAGTATCTCAGAAAATGTCTGTTATCTGGGTGGTGTGTGATCGTTTTTCCAAGATGGTCCATTTGGTGCCCTTGCCTAAGTTGCCTTCTTCCTCCGATTTGGTTCCTCTATTTTTTCAGAATGTGGTTCGCTTGCACGGCATTCCTGAAAATATTGTGTCTGATAGAGGATCCCAGTTTGTGTCCAGGTTTTGGCAGACTTTTTGTGCTAAGATGGGCATTGATTTGTCTTTTTCGTCGGCCTTCCATCCTCAGACTAATGGCCAAACCGAGCGAACTGATCAGACGTTGGAAACTTATTTGAGATGTTTTGTTTTTGCTGATCAGGAGGATTGGGTGACTTTTTTGCCATTGGCCGAGTTTGCCCTTAATAATCGGGCTAGTTCTGCTACTTTGGTTTCGCCTTTTTTCTGCAATTCTGGTTTCCATCCTCGTTTTTCCTCAGGTCAGGTTGAGTCTTCTGACTGTCCTGGGGTGGATTCTGTGGTGGATAGGTTGCAGCAGATTTGGAACCATGTGGTGGACAATTTGAGGTTGTCACAGGAGAAGGCTCAGCGCTTTGCCAACCACCGCCGCGGTGTGGGTCCCCGACTTCGTGTTGGGGATTTGGTGTGGCTGTCTTCTCGGTATGTTCCTATGAAGGTCTCCTCTCCTAAATTCAAGCCTCGCTTCATCGGTCCTTATAAGATCTTGGAAATCCTTAACCCGGTGTCTTTTCGTTTGGATCTCCCAGCATCGTTTGCCATTCATAATGTGTTCCATAGGTCTTTGTTGCGGAGGTATGTGGTACCTGTGGTTCCTTCTGTTGAGCCTCCTGCTCCGGTGCTGGTCGAGGGCGAATTGGAGTACGTGGTGGAGAAGATTTTGGATTCTCGTATCTCTAGACGGAGGCTTCAGTATTTGGTTAAGTGGAAGGGCTATGGTCAGGAGGATAATTCCTGGGTTGTCGCCTCTAATGTTCATGCGGCCGATTTGGATCGTGCCTTCCACGCGGCTCATCCTGATCGCCCTGGGGGTCTTGATGAGGGTTCAGTGACCCCTCCTCAAGGGGGGGGTACTTTTGTGAACTCTATTTTTGGGCTCCCTCTAGTGGTCACAAGCGGTACTGTGTAGTGTTGTCTTTCTGCAGGTTGGCAGCATCAGCTGGTTTGTTATCCTTGGTTGGTTTCCTATTTAGCTCACCTGGATACTCAGTTCCTTGCCTGCTCTCAATGTATTCAGTGCTCTTCAGATTCCTTGTGACTACCTTGCTCCCAGTCTCTCCAAGACAAGCTAAGTTTTTGTTTGTTTATTTTTTGATTATCAGCATTCATCATGTTTCTTGTCCAGCTTGCTAAAATGTGATTTCCTTGCTTGTTGGTTGCTCTAGGGGACTGAGTTTCTCCCCCCACACCGTTAATTGGTGCGGGGGTTCTTGAAATCTCAGTGTGGATATTTTGTAAGGGTTTTTTACTGACCGCACAGACCCCTTTTCTATTTTCTGCTATCTAGTATTATTGGGCCTCATTTGCTGAATCTGCTTTCACCCCTGTGTATGTGCCTTCCTCTTACCTCACCGTTATTATTTGTTGGGGGCTTCTATATCTTTGGGGATTATTTCTCTGGAGGCAAGTGAGGTCTTTCTTTCTCTCTAGGGGTAGTTAGTTCCTCAGGCTGGCTCGGGACGTCTAGGATTTTAGTAACGTTCACCGGCTACCTCTAGTGTGTTGGATAGGTTCAGATTTGCGGTCAGTCCAGTTTACCACCTCCCTAAAGCTTGTCCTATGTTTTGTTACTTAGCTGGAGTATTTTGTGATCCTCAACCACTAAGGATCATAACATAAAGCGCAAGAAGAATATCTTTTTTATTTTGCTCATAGGCAGGGGTGAACCTAGCAACACTGCTACCTGAAGCGAACTTCAAAACAGCACCCCCCACAAACACATATACAGCCCCCCATAGGGCTCCCATCTCATATACAGTCCCCCCATACATTACGAGTGATAATTATTGTACATTCTACAATAGGTCATAAATCAGACAGTATAGTCTTCCATATAGTATTCTGGGCACCAAATAGTGTTACATACAGTATAATGAGCCCCATATATTGCTCCATACAGAATAATGAGCCCCATATATTACTTCATACAGAATAATAAGCCACATATATTGCTCCATACAGTATTATGGGCACCACATAATCCTCCATACAGTATTGTTGGCACTGCATATCGCTCCATATAGAATAACATGCCCCATATATTGCTCCCATACAGTATAATGAGCCCCATATATTGCTCCATACAGTATTATGGGCACTACATAGTCCTCCATACAGTATTGTGGGCACCACATAGCGCTCCATACAGAATAACATGCCCCATATATTCTTCCATACAGAATAATAAGCCACATATATTGCTCCATATAGTATTATGGGCACCACATAGCGCTCCATACAGAATAACATGCCCAATATATTGCTCCATACAGAATAATGATTCCCATATATTGCTCCATGCAGTATACTGTGCCCCATATAATACACCATACAGTATAATGAGCCCCATACCTGTATATACATCATCACCAGCCACAGCTCACTGAACCCAGCACCTGTATATACATCATCACCAGCCCACTGAACCCAGCACCACCTGTACATATCATCACCAGCCCCAGCCCACTGAGCCCAGCACCACCCGTATATACATCATCTCAGCCCCCAGCCCCTGTATATACATCAGCCCAAGCCCCCAGCACCTGTATATACATCAGACCAGCCAGCCCCTGTATATACATCAGCCAATCCAGAGCCAGCCCCCAGCTCCTTTATATACATTATCCCAGCCAGGCCTCAGCCCCTGTATATACATCAGCCCAGCCCCCAGCCTCTTTCTATACATCATATCAGCCCATAGTAGGACCTAATTAGAATGGCACATGCATAATACCTGTGGACATGATGGCCCTCGTGTATAGACCCGTTCATTCCACGGGTCTATACACGAGGGCCATCATGTCCACAGGTATTATGCATGTGCCATTCTAATTAGGTCCTACTATGGGCTGATATGGTATATTAGGCCAATGGGTTTAAGTGCAATACATGGGGTAGTGATTTCATCTGTATCTTTATGAGGACTTAGATATTGTAATTTGCTATTTCCATGTTAGGTTGCTTTATATGGTATATGCACCTGGGCACTTTTGCTGCGAAGCATCTTGTGTCACTTTGATTGGGTCTTTTTGGTCCTGGTGTTATGGTCCTGTGGATCTTCTTTTTCTGCTGATACTAGCTTACAGATGGTTGTGCCATCTGATGTGTGCTCTTTTTTGAATATTTTTGCATATATTTATCCTGTATTATGTTAATTTTACTAATAAACATTGTTATATTGGGAATTGCTCCTTCAGTTTTCCTCTTTATTGGTTCATATGATTATATGTTTCATATGATTATATGGAGGTCTAAAATCCCCCCCTTTTCTTTTTGGTTTTCTTATTTGGTATATGAGGTGCTCTCATTAAGTACATCTTTCTATACATCAGCCCAGCCACAGCCAGCCCCTGTGTATGCATCAGTCCAAGCCCCCAGCACCTGTATATACATCAGACCAGCCAGCCCCTGTATATACATCAGCCGAGCCCCAGCCAGCCCCAGCCCCTGTGTATACATCAGCCCAAGCCCCCAGCTCCTGTATATACACAACCACAGCCAGCCCCTGTATATACATCAGCCCAGCCACAGCCAGCCCCCAGCATGTGACCTGTATATACATCAGCCCAGGCCCCAGCTCAGCACCTGTAGCGATTGCCTCAGGAGCGCACGGGCACTAGAAGCTCCTCCAGATGCCTGAAACCTGATCCTGATATTTTCAGCAGCGTGCTGCAGCCAGGGGCGGGAGACGGGGAGAGCAGAGAGCTCTCTCCACCCATAAAGAACATCCTGACGTTCAATGTCATACGTTTTTAACCCCTCTGTGCAGGGCACCCAGCCACTGACTCACTGATGTGTGCACCTGTATAGCCGCTGTGCCTGAAGATTTAAAGGGCCAGCGGCAGGAAAGCCAGGTAGCCAGGCCTCATCATGATAGGTGCGCAGCACACCCCTGTTTCTAGGGGGTGCAGCTGGTGGGTACACTCATGATCAGACACATCCTGTTTAATTTATGAAGCAGGGACTCTAAAAGTCGCAATTTTCTTTATTCAGGGCCATAATGCGGCCCTTACTATTGTTAGAGGGCTAGCAGTCGTCCCTCACTATTGTTAGAGGGCCAGCAATTGGCCCTCACTGTTGTCAGAGGGCCATCAGGTGGCCCGCACTCTAATTTTAGAGGACCAGCAGCCAGCTCTCACTAAGCATTTTTGGAGAGTCAGCAGACGGCAATTCTTTGCATAGCCGTATATTTCTACTCCAATATAATTCATCCATCTGAGGTGGGCAATACTGTATTACTGTATTAATACTGTAAAGTTTGAAACTTGGAGGGCCAGCAGGCAGCCCTGACAATTTATAGAGGGCCAGCAGGTGGCCCCCACTATTTTTTCAGGGCCAGCAAGCATCTTGCTGACAAATGAGACCAATATAGAGTTTTTTGGAAAAGCGCATCATTGTACTGTTGTACTGTAAATGGAATGAGGCCTACAAATAAAAGAAAACAGTAATTACAGTCAAATATGGTGGAGGTTCAAAGATATTTTGGGTTTGTGTTGCTGCCCCTGGCTCTTGGTGCCTTTACTGTGTGCAAGGCATAATGAAATTTGAAGATTCCTAAAGGATTTTGTGTCACAATGTACTGCCTGCGGTCAGAAAGCTGGGTTTACATCTTAGGTCATGGGTTTTCCAGCAGGACAATGACTCCAAACGTACTTCAAAAGCAACCAAAAATAGAATGAAACAAAGCACTGGAGAGAAGTGGTAATTACAGCTCCAGTAGCGTAAAGTCTCCCACCACTACCTCCTACATACAGATGATAGAGCAAAACTATGAATGGACACATTAAATCAGTTAATTTTGTCTACTTTGAGGAATTTCTTAGTACATATCACCATAAAAAAAATGAATCGGTCAATGAGTGCATGGAAAAAAGCAGCAGCGAGGTTTAGAATTTAGAAGGCAATAATCCCTGACTAGATGTCTGTCATAGGCTATACCCACTGCTATACCTCACTATAGATGAATTGCAGATAAGAGCAGTATTATTGTACAATATAGAAGGGATTTGCACCAGCCCTGAAAAGATTTTTTTTTCTTGTACATGGCAACAAAAAAACTCTGGAGGAATGCATGCACCACTGCCAGCTTTGATGAATTTAAGAGTACAGATCACCATAAAAAACATAATGAATCTGTCAATAAGTGCATGGAAAAAAGCAGCAGCGAGACTTAAAATTTATAAGGCAATAAACCCTAACTAGATGCTCGCAATACGTTGTCCCTACTGCCCCACTCACCGTACAGGAAGTGTAGATAAGATCAGTATTATTATAACAAAATATAATCTATTTTAATTAGCCCTAAAGAAAGCGATTAGTTTAACATAGCAACATCAAGGACTGTTATTTCATCAACCCTGCTGGGGAGTGTTTTGATTCTACTCTCCTGTCCCGGCTTGGAAATCCTGTATGCAGTGGAGAACTCCCTATATGATAACAACCTGACAGCCCACAACAAGACACTGGATCATATATTACTAATAGAACCCACCGGCTATTTTGATTTCCAAAAATGTTCCCTCAACTAGAAGGTGGAGCCTCAGAAAAGCATTTTTTCCATTACTAAGGAGTGGGTCTTCTACACTGGTAAAGCATATGCACTAAGTGCAAGGGATGACAAAACTTATAAGGAGGCTCTCCAATACCCCTTTGAAGAGACATAGTGGAGGGCCTCAAAAATTTTTTTTTCCATTATTAAGGAGTGGGTATTCAAGACTGGTGATGCTCATGTACCAAGTGCATGGGCTGAAAAACATTTAGCCCTGGGGTATATATATATATATATATATATATATATATATATATATATATATATATATATTTATATTTATACATATATATATACACATACATATCACAATGTTTGAGGTAGACCTCTAAAAATTGTTAATGCGGTCATCATAAACTCCCTTAACCCCTTAAGCCCCGAGGGTGGTTTGCACGTTAATGACCTGGCCAATTTTTACAATTCTGACCACTGTCCCTTTATGAGGTTATAACTCTGAAATGCTTCAACGGATCTTGGCGATTCTGACTTTGTTTTCTCGTGACATATTGTACTTCATGATAGTGGTAAAATTTCTTCGATATAACTTGCCTTTATTTGTGAAAAAAATGGAAATTTGGCGAAAATTTAGAAAATTTTGCAATTTTCCAACTTTGAATTTGTATGCCCTTAAATCACAGGGATATGTCACACAAAATACTTAATAGGTAACATTTCCCACATGTCTACTTTACATCAGCACAATTTTGGAACCAACATTTTTTTTTGTTAGGGAGTTATAAGGGTTAAAAGTTGACCAGCAATTTCTCATTTTTTCAACACCATTTTTTTTTAGGGACCACATCTCATTTGAAGTCATTTTGAGGGGTCTATATGATAGAAAATACCCAAGTGTGACACCATTCCAAAAAACTGCACCCCTCAAGGTGCTCAAAACCACATTCAAGAAGTTTATTAACCCTTCAGTTGTTTAACAGGAATTTTTGGAATGTTTAAATAAAAATTAGCATTTAACTTTTTTTTACACAAAATTTATTTCAGCTCCAATTTGTTTTATTTTACCAAGGGTAACAGGAGAAAATGGACCCCAAAAGTTGTTGTACAATTTGTGCTGAGTACGCTGATACCCCATATGTGGGGGTAAACCACTGTTTGGGCGCATGGCAGAGCTCAGAATGGAAGGAGCGCCATTTGACTTTTCAATGCAAAATTGACTGGAATAGAGATGGGACGCCATGTTGCGTTTGGAGAGCCCCTGATGTGCCTAAACATTGAAACCCCCCCACAAGTGACACCATTTTGGAAAGTAGACCCGCTAAGGAACTTATCTGGATGTGTGGTGAGCACTTTGACCCACCAAGTGCTTCACAGAAGTTTATAATGCAGAGCCGTAAAAATAAAAAATCATATCTTTTCACAAAAATTATTTTTTCGCCCCCAATTTTTTATTTTCCCAAGGGTAAGAGAAGAAATTGGACCCCAAAAGTTGTTGTGCAATTTGTCCTGAGTACGCTGATACCCCATATGTGGGGGTAAACGACTGTTTGGGCGCATGGCAGAGCTCGGAAGGGAAGGAGCGCCGTTTGACTCTTCAATGCAAAATTGACTGGAATTGAGATGGGACACCATGTCACGTTTGGAGAGCGCCTGATGTGCCTAAACATTAAAACCCCCCACAAGTGACACCATTTTGGAAAATATACCCCCTAAGAAACTTATCTAGATGTGTTTTGAGAGCTTTGAACCCCCAAGTGTTTCACTACAGTTTATAACGCAGAGCCGAGAAAATAAAAATTCTTTTTTTTTTTTCACAAAAATGATTTTTTAGCCCCCAGTTTTGTATTTTCCGAAGGGTAACAGGAGAAATTGGACCCCAAATGTTGTTTTCCAATTTGTCCTGAGTATGCTGATACCCCATATGTTTGGGCGCATGGCAGAGCTCGGAAGGGAAGGAGCGCCATTTGGAATGCAGACTTAGATGGATTGGTCTGCAGGCATCACGTTGCATTTGCAGAGCCCCTGATGTACCCAAACAGTAGAAACCCCCCACAAGTTACCCCATATTGGAAACTAGACCTCCCAAGGAACTTATCTAGATGTGTTGTGAGAACTTTGAACCCCAAAGTGTTTCACTACAGTTTACAACGCAGAGCCATGAAAATAAAAATGATTTTTAGCCCCCAAATTTATATTTTCCCAAGGGTAACAAGAGAACTTGGACCCCAAAAGTTGTTGTCAAATTTGTCCCGAGTACGCTGATGCCCCATATGTTGGGGTAAACCCCTATTTGGGCGCACGGGAAAGCTCGGAAGGGAAGGAGCAATGTTTTACTTTTTTCAATGCAGAATTGGCTGGAATTGAGATCGGACGCCATGTCGCGTTTGGAGAGCCCCTGATGTGCCTAAACAGTGGAAACTCCCCAATTCTAACTGAAACCCTAATCCAAACACACCCCTAACCCTAATCCCAATGGTAACCCTAACCACACCCCTAACCCTGACACACCCCTAACTCTAATCCCAACCATAAATGTAATCCAAACCCTAACCCTAACTTTAGCCCCAACCCTAACTTTAGCTCCAACCCTAGCCCTAACCCTAGCCCTAGCCCTACCCCTAACCCTAGCCCTAACCCTAGCCCTAACCCTACCCTAAGGGGTGGTGAAGGGGGGTTTGATTTACTTTTATAGCATTTTTTATATCGGATTTTTATGATTGGCAGCTGTCACACACTAAAAGACGCTTTTTATAGCAAAAAAGTTTTTGCGTCTCCACATTTTGAGACCTATAATTTTTCCATATTTTGGTCCACAGAGTCATGTGAGGTCTTGTTTTTTGCGGGACGAGTTGACGTTTTATTGGTAACATTTTCGGACACGTGACAGTTTTTGATCACTTTTTATTCCGATTTTTGTGAGGCAGAATGACCAAAAACCAGCTATTCATGAATTTCTTTTGGGGGAGGCGTTTATACCGTTCCACGTTTGGTAAAATTGATAAAGCAATTTTATTCTTCGGGTCAGTACGATTACAGCGATATCTCATTTATTTCATTTTTTTATGTTTTGGCGCTTTTATACGATAAAAGCTATTTTATAAAAAAATAATTATTTTGGCATCGCTTTATTCTGAGGACTATAACTTTTATTTTTTTGCTTTTGATGCTGTACGTCGGCTCGTTTTTTGCGGGACAAGATGACGTTTTCAATGGTACCATGGTTATTTATATTCGTCTTTTTGATCGCGTGTTATTCCACTTTTTGTTCGGCGGTATGATAATAAAAGGCTGTTTTTTGGCTCTTTTTTTTTTCTCTTATGGTTTTCACTAAAGGGGTTAACTAGTGGTACAGTTTTATATTTAGCGATACTAAATATGTGTACTTTTATTGTTTGGTTTTTTTTATAAAGAAATGTATTTATTTATATTTTCTTTATTTAGGAATTTATTTATTTTTTTTTTTTTTTTACACATGTGGAAATTTTTTTTTTTACTTTATTACTTTATCCCACGGGGGAACATCACAGATCGCTGATCTGACAGTTTGCAGAGCACTCTGTCAGATCAGCGATCTGACATACAGCCGTGCAGGTTTACCAGCGCCTGCTGTGGACCCGGAAGTACTCCCTTCAGCCCCGCGGCCATTTTGGATCCGCGGACTGCAGGGAGGAGACCATGGTACAAGGTGAGTACATCGCCTTGTACCGATCGTCTCAGGGAAGCACGCAGGGAGCCCCCTCCCTGCGCGATGCTTCCCTGTACCGCCGGTACACTGCGATCATGTTTGATCGCAGTGTGCCGGGGGTTAATGTGCCGGGGGCGGTCCGTGACCACTCCTGCGATTGTCAGCTCCCCCGTGAGCGTGGCCGATCGCATACGACGTACTATCCCGTCACTGTGAATTAAGTCCCAGGTCACCTCGACGGGATAGAACATCATATGGGATTAAGGGGTTAAAATCACAGCATGGTGAAGGGCGGGGCATTCAAGTCAGAAAAAATAGTACATAGTAAATATAATATAATATTTTGATTATGCACCAGTTCAGACTAGATTGCTGTTCAGTCAGTTTTCCTATATGTACTATGTACTATTTTTTCTAACTTGAACGCCCCGCCCTTCACCATGCTGTGATTTTAATTACATCCAAACACAGTTGGTCTGCAAAATCAGCAAAAAGTAGCCAACAGATCCTCCTCCATGCCGCCTCTTTTCTGGCCCGGTCAGAGTAATGTGCATCCCTTTGGTCCCTAAGCTCAGGCCTTTCTTGGACCAGAACAATGAGCATCTCCACATTGATGAATGAAGACATGCTGCAGGACTCCGTGGAGGCGTTCTTCTGGGATGTCTGGAGCGTTTTTTTTTAGCTAATTAGCATGTCTAAGCTTCCTGATAATGGCTTGGCCCATTTCCTGTCACCAGGAAAAGTCTTGCGTATTTCTCGCAAGTCACACGCATGGTCCGTGTGTAATCCGTATTTTTCTCGCCACCATAGACTTTCATTGGCGTTTTTTTTTTTTAGGAATACGCTGACAATCGCAGCAAGCTGCGATTTTCTCAGACCGTAAAATACGGCCGAGAAATATACGGCTGATGGAAGCTGCCCCACAGAGAAACATTGGTCCGTGTGCAATGCGTTGTTTTTGCGCCTCTCCCTCGTCCGTATTTCTCTCTAGTGTGACACCGGCCTAATGCTCTCAATGTTCAGTGAAAAACTGAGAAAAGCAGGAAGAGAAGCTCGTTGTCACTGGACCATAAGTATGAAAGTCGCATATGAGTGAAGTGTCAATGTGATGACTAATGGAACCTGCAGAACTGAATCCTGACATCGCAGGCTTCTGAATTCTCACAACGAATGCACTGCACACTTTTAGGATTCTCCCTTGCCGGTGGACAGTCATGTCATCACAAGCATGTGATTGTATACCTCTGACCACATTCCGACTTGACGTGCCTGGCTTCACTCAGTTCATTTTCATTGACTGAGGCCACACATGTCTAGTCAGCACGTGACCGCATGTATGTAAATCGCCAGCATGAGAGAATCCTGACAGCTTGCAGTGCACATCGTGAGAATTCAGAAGTCTGCAGTTGCAAAGAAAGACTCACAAACCTGGACATCCCCTTAAAGGCTGTGTGCCCACGTTGCATTTTTTATGCGTTTCCATGGCATTTTTTGCCGCAGCGGAAATGCTTAAAAATTGCTTAAAAACGCATTCCCGTGCAATCCTATGGGATTCCACAGTTGCTGTGCCCATGCTGTGGATTTTCCCACTGCGGAATCGCATAGCGGTAAAATCCGCAGCATGTTCATTATTTCTGCAGAATCGCGGAGATTCTGCCGCCATAGTATTGCATTGAAATGCTCACTTTACGCATGTGGCTATGCCCACCATATGTAAAGAGAGCGCTTCATGTGCGGATGGTACCCAGGGTTTGGAGGAGACTCTCCTCCAGGCCCTGGGTACAATATTCCTGTAAAAAAAAAAAAGAATTAAAAAAAAAAATAGGGATATACTTACCTTCTGACGGCCTCCGGAGTCCTCCCGCCTCTCAGCGGTGCACACGATGGCTTCTGTTCCCAAGGATGCATTGCGCTAATCACCTGAGATGACGTGGTGGTCATGCGACCATGACATCACAAAGGTCCAAAACATCCCTGGGAACGGAACGTACCGGGAGCGCCGCTGAGAAGATCGGGGGCCGTCAGAAGGTGAGAATAACCATATATTTTTTTTTTTTATTATTTTTAACATTCTATCTTTTACTATTGATACTGCATAGGCAGCATCAATAATAAAAAGTTGGTCACACTTGTCAATCACTATGTGTGACCAACCTGTCAATCACTTTTTCAAGCGATGATTCAAATCGTTTGTAAAAGCGCAAGCATTCTGCAAGCTAAAAATGCTTGCAAAATGCTTTTGAATTCCACATTTTTTTCCCGCGGCAGGGAGTTGCGGAAATGCTGCGGACATTTGAGAGTTGCCTCTCAAACTACAGACTCTAATGTACGTGTCTTGTTGCTTAGTCGTGCAGCGGGGCCTCCCACTTCTCTTTCTACTCTGGTAAGAGAAAGTTTGTGCTCTCCTCTGAAGGGAGTAGTACACACTGTTGTGGGAAATCTTCAATTTCTTGGCAACTTCTCACATGGAATAGCCTTCATTGCTAAGAACAAGAATAGACTGCCGAGTTTTACATGAAAGTTTGTTTTTTTCTGGCCATTTTGAGAGTTTAATGGAACCAACAAATGTAATGCTCCAGATTCTCAACTAGCTCAAAGGAAGGTCAGGTTTCTAGCTTCTCTAATCAGCCAAACTATTTTCAGCTGTGATCTCTACTCCAAATCTCCCCACACACATTAAACACCCCTATCCCCACTCCAATTCTCCCCACACACAATAAATCCCCCCATCCCCACTCCAATTCTCTCCACACATAATAAATCCCCCCATCCCCACTCAAATTCTCCCTACCCATAAAAAATCCCTCTATAGACACTCAAATTGTCTCCACACATAATAAATCCCCCTGTAAGAGACAGCACTGTACATAACAGCAGAGGAAGCTACGCTACTGTTCAAAAACACATACTTTTATTAATCAAATGAGTTGCCAAATGAATTTAAAATCCAGTTTAGACATTGACAATGTTCAAAAAAATATTTTTATTTGAAATAATAATTTTCTCCTTCAAACTTTGCTTTTGTCAAAGTATGATCCCTTTGCAGCAAATACAGCATTCCAGACCTTGGGCATTCTAGCAGTTAATTTGCTGAGGTAATCTAGAGAAATTTCACCCCATGCTCCCAGAAGCCCCACCCACAAGTTGTTTGGATTGATTGCCACTCTGCCCTGAAGGCCAGTATCCCAGAGTTGCCTCTTCAGTGTAGACGTTGACACTGGCGTTTTGCGTGTACTATTTAATGAAGCTGCCAGTTGAGAACCTGTGAGGCATCGATTTCTCAAACTACAGACTCTAATGTACTTGTCTTGTTGCTTAGTTGTGCAGCGGTGCCTCCCACTTCTCTTTCTACTCTGGTAAGAGCCTGTTTGTGCTCTCCTCTGAATGGAGTAGTACACACCGTTGTAGGAAATCTTCAATTTCTTGGCAACTTCTCATATGGAATAGCCTTCATTTTTAATAACAAGAATAGACTGTCGAGTTTCACCTGAAAGTTTGTTTTTTCTGGCCATTTTGAGAGTTTAATGGAACTAACAAATGTAATGCTCCAGATTCTCAACTAGCTCAAAGGAAGGTCAGGTTTCTAGCTATTCTAATCAGCCAAACTATTTTCAGCTGTGCTAACATACTTGCAAAAGGATTTTCAAGGGTATTCTAACCATCCATTAGCCTTCTTACACGGTTAGCAAACAAAGTACAATAAGAACACTGGAGTGATGGTTGTTGGAAGTGGGCCTCTATACATCTATGAACATATTGCATTACAAACCAGACGTTTGCAGCTAGAATAGTCATTTACCACATTAACAATATATAGAGTGTATTTCTGAATCATTTATTGTTAATGTTAGCTTCATTGGAAAAAACTGTGCTTTTCTTTCAAAAATAAAGAAATTTCTAAGTGACCCTAAACTTTTGAATGCTAGTGTATATAATAAGAGACAGCACCATATATAACTAGAGAGAATGGACCGTAATAATGGATGATGTTATACATAATAAAAGAAGAAACTATGCAACTAAGGATGGTGTTATACAGAATTAGTGAGTACACTATATACTAAGGGACTGTGCTATATATACGTGAGTAAACTATATACTTAGGAACTGTTATACAAATAAGTACGTACAGTCTATACTAAGGGACTGTGTTAGACATAATAAGCGATAATGTCTTCCTCCACCTCCCCCTGTTCCTAAGTCCATTATAAGTCCCCCTTCCTCCTATCCCAATCCCCAACACCCCTTATTGTCCTCCTCCCCCAACATCCCATTATTGTTCCCTTCCCCACCCCATCCTTGCCCTCTTCACCACCTCCATCATTGCCTCCTCAAGCATCACTACCATTGCTTTCTCCCCCACCACCTCCATCACTTTCTCCTCCCCACGACTCCCATCATTGCCCATTCCACCACCTCCATCATTTCCTCCTCCCCCACACCCCCATTATTGCCCTTTCCACCACCACTTCCATCATTGTTCTTTCCACCACCTCCATCATTGCTTTTTCCCCTTCCACCCCATCATTGCCCTTTCCACCACCTCCATCATTGCTTTCTCCCTTACCACCCCATCTGTTGTGAATTCCGTTCTCGGACTCCCTCCTGTGGTCATGAATGGTACTTTGGTTAGTTCTGCTCTTGGACTCCCTCTGGTGGCTTTGAGCGGAACTGCTGGTCACTGAGGTTGGCTTTGTCAGCTGCTCTCGTTTATTGCTATGCTGGCTTCCCTATTTAACTCCACTCAGATCGTTACTTCATGCCAGCCGTCAATGTTTCAGTATTGGTTCAGATCTCTCTTGGACTTCTCTGAGGACCTGTCTACTCCAGCAGAAGCTAAGTCTTTGCTAGTTCATTTGTTGTTACTGCTTCCTGAACATATTTCTTAGTACTGCTAATTTCTTGTCCAGCTTGCTATCATGATATTCCCTTGCTAGCTGGAAGCTCTGGGGTGCAGAGTGGCACCTCCACACCGTGAGTCGGTGTGGGGAGTCTTTTTGCTTACTCTGTGTGTTTTTTTGTAGTCTGTTGTGCTGACCACATAGTTCCCTTTTCTATCCTCTGACTATTTAGTGAAGTCTGGCCTCCTTTGCTGAAACCTGTTTCATTCCTGTGTTTGTGACTTTCCTCTTAACTCACAGTCAATATATGTGGGGGGCTGCCTTTACCTTTGGGGAATTTCTCTGAGGCAAGGTTAGGCTTCTATTTCTATCTTTAGGGGTAGTTAGCTCTTAGGCTGTGAAGAGGCGTCTAGGGAGAGTTAGGTACGCTCCACGGCTATTTCTAGTGTGTGTGATAGGAGTAGGGTTGCGGTCAGCAGAGTTCCCACTTTCCCAGAGCTTGTTCAAATTTACTAGTTTACTCATCAGGTCATTCCGGGTGCTCCTAACCACCAGGTCCATAACACCCATCATTGCCCTCTCCATCACCTCCATTATTGCCTCCTTCCCCACCACTCCCATCATTGTCTTTTCCACTACCACCATCATTGCCTTCTCCCCCACCTCCATCATTTCCTCCTCCCCCACCATCCCCATCATTGCCCTTTCCACCACATCCATCATTTTCTCCTCCCCCACCAGCCCCATCATTGCCCTTTCCTCCACCGCCATCATTGTCCTTTCTACCACCACCATCCTTGCCCATTCCACCACCTCCGTCATTTCCTCCCCCTCCACCCCCATTATTGCCCTTTCCACCACCTCCATCATTTCCTCCTCCCCACCACCATCATTGCATTCTCCCCCCACCACCATCATTGCCCATTTCACCACCTCCATCATTGCCTTCTCCCCCAACCCCATCATTGCCCATTCCACCACCTCCATCATTTGCTCCTCCTCCCACCATCCCCATCCATGCCCATTCCACCACTTCCATCATTTCCTCCTCCCCCACCATTGCCATCATTGCCCTCTCCATCACCCCATCATTGCCTTCTCCCCATCATTGCCCTCTCCTCCCCTACACACACACACAGGCACACACAACACCACTTACCTCTATGCACATCACAGCCCCTCTCACCTCTCCGCACACTCTGCTGCAGCATCTCTGTCATCTTTCTCTCTCTGGCACAGTCAGCTGCTGAATGATTACATCATCCAACAGCGCTGCCTGTGTGAGAGGAAGCGCAGGCAGGAAGCAGGAAGACAGATGGCTGTAGCTCCACTCTCCCTGCCTGCCGCACATGAAGGGCCAGGTGCCAGATTGCCCTCATTATTAGCTACCCCGCAGGGTCCCCCCTCCATCTCTTGGCCCCGGTAAAACCGCACAGGCTGTACATGCGGTATGTCCACCCATGTTTGGAGCCGGAGGGCTGCTGCTTTTCTGTGACGGCTGTCAGCTTGACACTCGGCACAGAGAGCAGCTGACTCTCAGCCCGGGGGGTGGCAGAATGCAGCCGCTGGGGGAGATACTGCGGACCTCTGCATTAGGCGGCCTGAGTGCGCCCCCTTGCCGGCTGCACCCGTGGCACATGCCCCGGCTGCCCCTCCTAGATACGCCTCTGCCCAGCTATACATCATCCATGGCCGCCAGTGCCTGCCAGTCTGAACATCAGCTATGCACAGTACTCGCCTGCACCTGTCGTTAGTGTCCTGTTCCCATGTGGGATCAGCTGCTACTGCCAGACGCTGCCCTGGAGTGGTATCTGGCAGCTACCTGCTGCACAAGCCTGACCTCACCACTAGAAGCTCCAGTGGATGCCAAGGTAGCTGCTTAGTCACGCCCCTCCAGGGTTAGTCTGGTTTGTGGCACAGTGGGGCCACAATCCTCGCTCGCTCCATCCAGACTGGGCGCGAGAGTTACATGAGGCCTGTGACGGAGATACCCCACTTTCAAATATCTAGCCTGTTTTTTTTTTTTTTTTTTGCAGCAAACGGTTGTCAATAACTAGGCTAAGACACATAAAAAAAAGGCAATGGAGGCCTGAAATGGCACAATTTTGAGCGCACTGATATGCGACCCGTGTGACAAAACCCAGTGTAAAATATCTGCCCTGTAGGTAACTATTTATTTTTTCACCAAACTGGTGTCAATAAATTGTATCACACACGCCAACAAAATTTTATAGTAGCACAGAAATGGCAGAATTTTTTGCACACTCAGATGTGATCGCTGCGAAGGCCAAACCCCTGTTTAAAATAGCTGGATTTTAACACTTTACTATGGAAAGGATCTGGCTGTATTTTGCAGTGTCAACAAGCTAATGGAGAAAATAAACCATGTGCTCTGGTTTGCTTTATTAGTTAATAATCAGGATTAAGATGCAAAAAAAAATTTCCTGGCCACTGAAACCTGGGGGTAGGTATATACGGTAAATATCTGTAATAGGCAGCAGCAGACAGTAATGGAATGAATCCTCTTGCTGTATGCAATGAAGTTTGCCACATACACTGCCTGCCTAGCACTGATACACCATAATTTAGTGTTCAGAAGGACTGTTGGCTTAGCTGGATTTATGTATTCTACGTGGTATAACCACACTAACTTATACACCACCAAATCTCTCCCTATCTCAGCAGAACCTCTCTCTACAATGCCTAAGTCCGGAGCTGACTGGGAGAAGCAGGGAGGCGCCAGGTCTGATATAGACCTAATGATGCTGTGCGGCCAGCCAATCACTGTAATGCTACAACCAACATGGCTGCAGCATTACAGTGTGTGGCAAAGAATCCCTTCATGTTGACTGGCACTCTAAAGAGCACCAAACATGCAAGGCGGGGACCCGAGCTACCGCCGATCAATCCCGGTAATGCTCGGCGAGCTCTACAGAGCATGCTCGCTCATCACTAGTTAGGACCATCCCGATGTGGGTACACCTTGATGCTGGTGGGATGGCTTTTACGTTTTTTTTTAAATAAAAAACAATGTTTACTACGTATCTTACATTATTTATATGCACTATTGTTTCAACTTATTTACTTACAGCAGGTTACATATTCATTTTGTTTCTGACTTTGGTTTTGTCTGTTTTAAAGTAGATCTGTCTTGTTTTCACCATTTGGCTAAATTTAGAGTCTGACTTCTGAGATGCATGACATTGCTGTTGCTTATCCTCTTATCACCCCAGAAAAATATGATTTAGTCAGCACAAACAGAGTCAAATATATGGCTGCCTCAGCACTGTGCCAAAATAGTCTGCAATGTTTTGAAATCTAGTCCCTTAAGATCGTGGCCAAATATCATAAGATAGCATTCCTAAAAATACAGTATCTGCTTGCAGTATATACTGCCCATGCCATAGTGCAACAGCTAATCTTCGGCCTATAGTGTCAGAAGTCATGGAGTAAAGAATTGCATGTGAGCAGCACAAGCTCCTTGTGGTTTTTCACCCTGTCCTTTTATGCTGGGTCCCTCAGGATACCACTGAGTGGATGGATACCTATATCAGCTGAAAAGTATTAAAGACAAAATACACGTAATCAAAAGTTGGGGAATTAAACAAGTCTTAGTTATTTAAATAGAACCAAAGGTTCCCAGCATTTTACAGGAACATATTTAGGGTTTGTTGCCAAAAGCTACTGAGGCAATAACTCATAAGGAAGTTTATCCAATATCATTGGTAGCTATAATTCTTGAAAAAATACAGTAGATTACATTTTTGTGGCAAAAAAAACCTTCATTGCTTATTGTTATCAAGTTTAGACACTATTTTTTTTTATGTAGAAACCATACAAATTAATAGATACTGTATGAAAATGCAGGGCTTACATATAACAAGTTAAGCTACACTAGTAGTAATTTCTAAAGCTGTTTAATCTATAGGAATTGCAATAAATATCTATAAGAAGCCCCTATAGTAAGAATAGACCATCCAGGAAAGAACTACAGCTAATAACAAAAGGAAGTGAAAAAGACTGGAGAATACAAAAAATAAAAATAGACAAAAAGGAAGGAATGGGTAAGAAGGAATTGTGAATTAAAATTTAAATTTTATTGATATAATTTAATAATTATAATTTTAAAAGTAACCATATATCCAATAAAGATGAACATTGGATCTTAGTGTGGGAATTGTTGATATAAGCACCACTAAGAACCACTAAATCCTGATCAGGTTTTTAGACTCAGAGGCAATTGATTAATCAAAGGGTTGCAACCATTGTCCCCAAAATTAATGGTTGGACTCAAGTCTTAGGGTATGTGTCCACGTTCAGGATTGCATCAGGATTTGGTCAGGATTTTTCATCAGTATTTGTAAGCCAAAACCAGAAGTGGGTGATAAATGCAAAAGTGGAGCATATGTTTCTATTATACTTTTCCTCTAATTGTTCCACTCCTTGTTTTGGCTTACAAATACTGATGAAAAATCCTGACCAAATCCTGATGCAATCCTGAACGTGGACACATACCCTTAGGGTATGTGTCCACGTTCAGGTTTGCTTCAGGCTTTGGTCAGGATTTTATACAAGTAAAATCCTGACCAAAAATGCACCTGAGGTCACTGGCAGGTCACCTGCGGTGTTCCTGCGTGTTTTGCTAATTGTAGCAACATGCTGCGTTCTTAAAAAACGCACTGCATGTGCGTTTTCGCGGGAAAAACGCATGCGTTTTTTCCTGCACAGTGGAGACGGGATTTCATTAAATCCCCTCCACTATGCTGTAACATCTGGACGCTGCGTTTTTGATGCTGCGGCTCAGCGCTGCGTCAAAAACGCAGCGTTTCCTGAACGTGGACACATACCCTTAGGCTATTTTCACACTTGCGTCGGTACGGGTCCGTCGCTATGCGTCGGGCCGACGTACCAATGCACGTTGTGAAATTTGTGCACGACATGGGCAGCGGATGCAGTATTTCAATGCATCCGCTGCCCATTCTGAAGTCCGGGGAGGAGGGGGCAGAGTTTCGCCGGCGCATGCACGGTAGAAAATGGCGGACGCGATGGACAAAAAAACATTCACTTGAACGTTTTTTTTCGTGCCAATGGTCTGCCAAAACACGACGGATCCGTTGAACGACGGACACGACGTGTGGCCATCCATCGCGATCCGTCACTAAAGCCAGTCTATGGGAAAAAAACCATCCTGCGGGCACATTTGCAGGATCCGTTTTTTTTCCCAAAACGACGGATTGTGACGGATGCCAAAAGACGCAAGTGTGAAAGAGGCCTTAGCAAGGAAACACTAACATATAACAGTGCATGATTTGGCCACACTGTCTCTTTATAGCATAATCCCTATCTAATCAGAAGCGCCCGCATCTCTGCCTGCAGTCCCTCTCTTCCTGCAGAGAAACCAGTGCACTCAGTGCCCAGGCTCCTGTCCCGCTCCTTCTGGGTCTGCTGCTGCCCGCGGTGCGTGCACTCCTAGCAGGTCTCCAGGCACTGTGCTTGAAGCGCACACCTCCTCTTTCTTAAAAGGGTCGTGTATGTTCCTCTAAAGTGTCCCCAGCCAATGGCTGAAGGTCTCTTACTATTTGAAGCGCCTCCAACATGGAGGTGCCTGTGCAATGTAATGAGTTTGTTCCTAACATGCTTGTCAGTTCTCAGGTTTCAGAACTTGCATTCAGCCTGCTGCACATGCCAGTTCTTCGTTCATTGGAAGCCGAGTCTGCTGCACCCACCAGTGCTTCCTTCAACGGCAGCCGAGTCTGCTGCACCCACCAGTGCTTCCTTCAATGCCAGCCGAAGCAGCTGCACCTTCCAGTGCTTTCCTCAATGGCAGCTGAGTCACCTGCACCTGCCAGTGCTTTCCTCAATGGCAGTCGAGTCAGCTGGACCCTCCAGTGCTCGTGCCAGTGCTTTCCTCAACATCAGCCGAGCCAGCTGCACCCGCCAGTGTTTTCCTCTATGGCAGCTGAGCCAGCTGCACCCGCCAGTGCTCGACTCAATGGCAGCCGAGCCATCTGGACTTGCCAGTGCTCACCTCAATGGCAGCCAAGCCAGCTGCACCCACCAGTGCTCACCTCAATGACTTCTGAGCCAGCTGCACCTGCCAGTGCTCATCTCCCCATCAGACTGTCCTGTCTGCACCTGCAGTTTCTGTCATCTTCTCTGCTTGCCGGCATCTGTTGGACATTCCCCTGGGCCACCCCAGCTACCCATTCCTAGAGATCAGCTGCCATCTACCCTTGTTAGGGTTGTGGTTATGGTTGGGATTACGGTTAGGGTTGGGATTAGGGTTAGGGGTGTGTTAGGTTTAGGGTTGTGGATAGGGTTATGGTTAGAGTTGGGATTAGGGTTAGGGGTGTGTTGGGATTAGGGTTGTGGTTAGGGTTGGGGTTAGGCATTTGTTGGAGTTAGGGTTGGAGTTAGAATTGGGGGGTTCCACTGTTTATGTACTTCAGGGGGGCTCCAAATGCGACATAGTGCCGCTATTGATCCAATTTTTTTCAAAAAGTCAAACGGTGCTCCCTACATTCTGATCCCTGCCATACACCCAAACAGTGGCTTTCCCCCCATACAGGGTATTGGTGTACTCAGGAGAAATTGTACAACAAGCTTTGTGGTCTATTTTATCCTGATACCCTTGTGAAAATAAAAAAAATTGGTTCCAAATTAAATTTTTTCCTTCCACATTGCTTTAGTTCTCGTGAAGCAACTGAAGGGTTAATAAACTTCTTGAATGTGGTTTTACGTACCTTGAGCAGTGCAGTTTTTAGAATGGTGTTACTTTTGGGTATTTTCTTTTATATTGACCCCTCAAACTCACTTCAAATGTGAGGTGGTGCCTAAAAATAATGGTTTTGTAAATTTTGCTGGAAAAATGAGAAATTGCTGGTCAACTTTTAACCCTTATAACTTCCTAGCAAAAAAAATTATGTTTCCAAAATTATGCTGATGTAAAGTAGATATGTAGGAAATGTTACTGTATTTTTCAGACTATAAGACGCACCGGACCATAAGACGCACCCCAAATTTTCAGAAGGAAAATAGTGAAAATAAATAAAAATGACAAATGGGGGTCCATCTTACAGTCAAATTCAGCTTACTTGGGATAATTGGCACCGCAGGTGGAGTGTGGTCACAGGGGGTGTTTGGTGGTCTGGCGATATGACTCCCATCCCAGACTGGTGTGGCAGGTTTGGCGGTGCTCTGTAGTGTGAGGGCTGCAAGGACATTTTGTGAAAGCCCGGAGGCCTCCCGCACATCCATTGCTGCGATGCAGTAGCCTCTGGGAAATCCCATCCCAGGCTGGTGCGTCGGTGCTCTGTGGTGCAGGAAGAGCTCAGCCGGCATTTTGTAAAAGCTCGAAGGCTCCCACACATCCATTTCTGCGATGCATAGGCCTCTGTGAAAATGGGGCGATGCATGCTCAGATTGAGATCTCGTTACCGAGATCTCGTCCCAAGATCTCGGAAGACAAGATCTCGGAACCGAGATCTCAGGACACAATTTCGTTGCCAAGATCTCAATCTGAGCATGCGCCACCCCCGGCGGACATTTTCCTGAAGGCCACAGCATCACAGCAGATTGAGATCTTGGTGCCGAAATCCTATCTTCCTAGATCTCAATCTGAGCATGCACCGCTCCCAGCGGCTATTTTCCCGAAGGCCACCGCATCACAGCAAAGGATGTGTGGGGGCCTCCGTGCTTTCACAAAATGCCGGCGGAGCCCCCCTGCACTACAAAGCATCGCCGAACCTGCTGCACCAGCCTGGAAGGGAGTGTGATCATCGCCCTGCAGCATCAGACCGGGACCGCCGCAGAATTGCCCGACTCCTGCTGCCACCACACTAATTGTAAGGATATTCCGACTATAAGACGTACCCCCATTTTCTCAAAAAAAAATTTGGGGAAAAAAGTGCGTCTTATAGTCCGAAAAATACCGTATTTATTAACTTTTTTTGAAACAATAATTTTTATTGATTTTTAACATACATATGGAAATGTACGTTCAATCGCATTTTCTTAGCTTAAAGATTCTTAATTTCAGTTTTTTTAATTATCAAATTACAATTTGTAAGGTTAAAATACAGAATAAACAACACAAACTCCCCACCATCCTCCCTCTTCTCAGACATGCAGAAAGTAGTTGTATATCTTTGAGTCCAGCAGTCCAGAGACTCCTTCACGGTGTAACATCATGGTACACACCTGTGGCCTGTCGTCAAATGGGAAGTCTATGCCAAATTCGGAAAAAGTAAAAACACAAACACTGCTGTTCCTTAGACATGTCCACTTATGTAACTGGTTCCACCCATTTTGAAAGCTCCGCCCCTTTTGGGACTTCACCCTTTTTGGGCCACCACCCCTGTTTGGGTCACCGCCTCTTTTGGGACTCCACCCCTTTTTGGGCCACCATCCCTCCTTGTGATGCACGCCGTGGACCTCTCATGTTTGGCTTACTGCCCCCTTTTAGGGACACAACGCCTTTTAGGGACACCACACCTTCCCTGGGGTACACCCTGTGGACTCCCCACGGTACCCTCAGGCACCAGTTTGCACAGTACAGGAAAAAAAAAACACGTCTCTTTGGGTCGGCACTGGCCCTTTAAGAGTCTGCACTATCTGGACCAATGTCCCCACGACACCCCACCAGCTCCCGCTGGCACTGCCACAGCTCCTTCTGCAATCACACACCACGCGCACCTCCGGCTGCCGATCACAAGCCGCTGCTGCTGCCACTGCAGCTCCAGCTGCTGAGGAACCTCTGGCTGCTGAGGAACCGCTTGCTGCAACTGCAGCTCCTTTCCACAAGGCTCTGCACGGCTCCGCACCGCAGACTTCGTGGACCCGCCGATCCACAGCAACTCTTCGTAACCTCGCCGAGTTACAGCCAGACGCATTGTTAGGGCTAGCGGAACGCACCAAATAATAAAGGAATTGATACGAGGTGTGCTCGCAGCCCGGGGTCCACCGTGCAGAGATGGTACCTGCTGCTATGTAATGGCGGATGGACACTTAGCTCACACGTGGGTTAGACTTCACCCCGTGTGAAATGGTAGCGAGCTCTGTTGCTTCACAGAGTCGCACAATACGCTGCACCCTGTTAGCAGTCACAAGGTGCAGCTACAATACACTAGTTGGATCCCTAAGAATCACCCCCACTAATCTAGTGATTGAACTGGCTCTGACCCTCGGTGGCTTTTGAGCCTAAGCACGCCCCGAGTTAGATGCTCAGTTCAAGCGGGAATTCCCACCCTATACTAACGGTTGTCAGAAGAGCGCACAGATGGCACACGGTGCCGTAGAGATGGGCACTGAACATGTGCTTAGTGAGCAGATAGCACTGTCGGGCGCTAGATAGCATGCATGCACCATTCGCAAGCAGTCAACAACACTAGGAAGGGGGATGATTAATGAGCGACAGTTACACATCTACACACACACGTTTTCAAGTATACACTAGCGCATGGCCGAGCGGCCATGAGAACCTTTTATAGAAGCAGTGCTACGGGACCTTCCAGATGGTCCAATAGGAGCCGCAACAGGACCTGAGCATGTGACCCCCAACCTCCAATTGGAGGTCGTCCTGTAGGCATGCTCAGTATGGGAAAAGCAGGACTTAGTCCCAGAAAGACCTGCTCGCTGCTGATCAGTGCTGGCTACAAAGGCAGAGCCTGGAAGGGCAGCAGTAACCAGTCGCACAGTATCAGCTTGAGCCAGACGCTAGGACCGACGTCTCCGCTGAGCAGGCTCCACTGTGGCTGGAGGAGAATGGGAGACGGCAGCTGAAATGGTTCAAGACTCCCCCTGTGCAGAGGCAGGAACTCAACACCTAACACGCATGTCAACTTCGTGGACCCGCCGATCCACAGCAAGTTGATTTGAAGGGAAAAAAAAATCTTCGTAACCCAGTGGAGCCACAGTAATCACCTCCACACATGCTTCCTGGACCGTTGCCCACAGTCTAGCACCAATTGTAAGATAACGCTTACTGCGTGTCTTGGGGGACACTCACTTGGCAATGGGATAAACGCACTCAGGCGCAATTTTCTTACAAAATTAGTCTCTTAGGTTTATTTCCACATCATTATAAACCACAACCTCATGAACTTGGTAGTTTGTAACAACCTGAACACCGTCTGTACATATTCAGCTTTACAGTGGAACCACAGTCCCTCACTGGCCCCGGTCAGCATAACACAGATTACAGTCCGTTACCTGTTGGTGTCCATCCCACAGGTTCCTGGAGGTATCCCACAGAGTAAACACAGTCTCTCTCTGACACCACGGATCCCTTTTCGTTACCTGTTGGTGCCGCAGACGTCTCTCATTGACCCCGGTCAGTATCACTCACGGTTATCAGACCGTCCACTCCGGAGGTATCTCACAGGCCTCCTTGCTCTGGCTCAGAATAGCCAGCACTCGCTCCCATGTGCCAAACACACCTCCATAACATAGATGTAACCACACCCAGGTACCTATCACATGGCTAATCAGGTGAGTGTGACATCACCGCAGGTCCTCAAACACACAACCATCTTAGGTATTCAGATCCATCCCTTTGGGTGGGTTTGTAGGTGACTGGACCCACCAAGCTCTCCAAGCCACCTGGAAGCCTTCCCAATGTAAAATAAATCCCTCAGCAGTAGATCTGCTGAGCAAAACATATCCAGGCTTCCATCACAGGGCCACCCACCTCTGCGATACACACCGCCCATTAATCACATGACCAGTTGCTATGCCACAATATGTTTACATGGTACTGTACAACGCATGGAAAACAGCATCAAATCCGCTGTGGATCCGCAGCAAAATCCGCAACATGTGGATACCTGATTACATACAGGTAGATTATATTTATCATCATTAGGCATTTAGGACAACATTGGATCATTCAGAGATCCACAATGAACTTCTGGAGTGAGTTTGCTGCACTGAAAGTAAAAGGGGCCGAATAATATTGCACGCCCCACTTTTCAGTTTTTGAATTTCCACAAAAATTTAAAATAACCAATACATTTCATTCAACTTCACAATTGTGTTACACTTGTTGTTGATTCTTCACCAAAAATTTACATTTGGTATCTTTATGCTTGAAGCATGATATGTGGGAAAAGGTTGAAAAGTTCCAGGGGGCTGAATACTTTCGCAAGGCACTATATGTACAGTATATGTTTTTTCTCTAGTCAGCTCAGAAATGTTTCCATAAAATATCTGTGAACACAG
The DNA here is from genome assembly GCF_051348905.1 of Ranitomeya variabilis. NCBI lineage: Eukaryota > Metazoa > Chordata > Amphibia > Anura > Dendrobatidae > Ranitomeya > Ranitomeya variabilis. The sequence goes on along the minus strand of NC_135233.1, from coordinate 183,030,347 downwards.
TTCACTGTGCAATCTAAAAATGCAAGTTAAAGCTCTAAAATGCAAAGATGAAGTCATATATTAACTCAATGCATAAATGCTACCATCTTCTCCAGGCAAAAGGTTATATAAAGTGTACTGAGGCAAAATGGAAACTGTTCTATGGTCAGACTCAGTTGAATCAAAATTTTAAGTTATACAGTTGTACTCAAAAGTGTCTGGCAGAATTTTTGCTTTCTTGGCCTTTTTTTCAGAGACTATGAATCATAACACCAAAACTTTTTGTCCACACATGGTTAGTGGATGGGTAAAGTCATTAATTGTCAAACTACTGTGTCTTCTCTTTTTAAATCATAATGACAACCCAAAACATCCACATGACCCTGATCAAAAGTTCACATACCCCATTTCCTAATACCGAGCAGGGCCGGTTTTAGGCAAAGTGGGGCCCTAGGCAAAAGCTTAAAATGGGGCCCCAAATACTAACATATTGCACATCACACAGAAACATTTTGGTTGTAGCTACATGCGCTGATTTCAGGCCACTAAGCGAGTGTGATCAACAGCATTGAAGTAATTCGCCACTTGTTTCCCGGCCTCTTTACACCGGCTGAGGAATAATGATGTGGACAGAATGATCACTAGTAGATCAATCTGTCCCCATACAGTATCATCTTGGTAGCATATCTGCAGTTTTCACTGGGTGATGTGCTGATGAGAACAATGATTTTTGTTCCGGCATAACTAATCCAATTACTTGATGGATATCCTGCATTCTGCACTCCCTATAGTCCTCCATATAGTATAATACACCCCCATAGTCCTCCATAAAGTATAATACACCACCATACTCCTCCATATAGTATAATATACTCCCCCTAGTCCTCCACATAGTATAATACACTCACCATAGTGTATTATACTATACATAGAATACAATGCAGCCCCCCATAGAATATAATGCAGTCACCCATAGAATATAATTCAGTCCTACAGTATTATAGCCACCATGTACTCACTTGCTCACTGATATATACCGTATTCATGGGTGTGGAGAGCAGTGAATATTCATTCCCTTTAGTAAAGGGGAACATGTGATTGCCCAGCAGCAGGAAACCTGCAGCTCCGGCTACTGTGCCCGCTATTAAAGTGAAATGAATATTCACTGCTCTCCACTCCTATAGTCCCACCCATCTCTCGGCGCTGGCTTCAGTGCATAGCGGTGGGAGGGACTATGGGGTGGGGAGTAGTGAATATGACACAGCTTTGCACGGAGTATGGCCCTCTAATGCATTTGTGCTGCTCTTTCTTTAGGGATAAAGTTCAGGTTATACATAGAAAATTAAAACACAGTCCTTTGCAGCAGCCACATATAGTCTGTTTTTAGTCCAAGGGCTCATAACCCCTTAGGATCAGGATCCTGCAGTCCAGCAGGGGAGGTGTCATGTTCCCAATGGCAGGGAATTAAACACATAACACGGGCAAAAACAGGACGAGCTCTAGGGTGATGGAACCTGAGCTGACCGCGATCCTGAACCTCAACACTCAACTAACAGCAGCCGGGGAACGTTCCTGGGGGGACTCTAGACGTCTCGCGCCAGACGGAGATCTAGCTACCCCTATCAGAAGAATCACAGACCTATCTTGCCTCCAGAGAAATATTCCCACAGAAATAGCAGCCCCCCACATATAATGACGGTGAAATGAGAGGAAGGCACAAACGTAGTTATGAAAACAGATTCAGCAAAATGAGGCCCGCTTAAGCTAGATAGCAGAGGATACAAAAGGTGAACTGCGCGGTCAGCTTAAAACCCTTCAAAATACCATCCTGAAATTACTTGAACTCATGTGCCAACTCATGGTACATGAGTGGTAATTTCAGCCCACTAGAGCAACCAGCAGCAGAGAATTACATATCTGCAAGCTGGACTAAAAACATGAAAGCAAACATGAAACAGGGAAATCCAGACTTAGCTTGTCTTGAAGGCCTAGGAGCAGGTAGCAAAGGTAACAGAGACACACTGATACATTGATAGCCGGCAAGGGAATGACAGGAAAGCCAGGTTAAATAGGAAACACCCAGCCTCTGATGGACAGGTGGAAACCAGAGACCGCAACCCACCAAAGTCACCCAGTACCAGCTGTAACCACCAGAGGGAGCCCAAAAACAGAATCCACAACAGGGAGGCACAACAGGAGCAACTGAACTTGGGGAGGTGGAAAAGAGAAACAGTTTTCCTCATCAACATTCAACCGTGGCCGCACCGGCCATAGTGTTCCTCAACTCTGCACCATTCTCTGGTGCTACAGGGCAAATAGCCCTTCTTGGTCAAATAGCCCTTACACAGCCTGAAGGTGTGTTTGGGGTCATTGTCCTGTTGAAAAATAAATGATGGTCTAACTAAATGCAAACAAAATGGAATAGCATGCCGCTGCAAGATGCTGTGGTAGCCATGCTTGTTTAGTATGCCTTCAATTTTGAATAAATCCCCAACAGTGTCACCAGGAAAGCACCCCCACACCATCACACCTCCTCCATGCTTCACGGTGGGAACCAGGCATGTAGAGTCCATCCGTTCACCTTTTCTGCATCACACAAAGACACGGTGGTTGAAACCAAAGATCTCAAATTTGGACTCATCAGACCATAGCACAGATTTCCACTGGTCTAATGTCCATTCCTTGTGTTCTTTAGCCCAAACAAGTATCTTCTGCTTGTTGCCTGTCCTTAGCAGTGATTTCCTAGCAGCTATTTTACCATGAAGGCCTGCTGCGCAAAGTCTCTTCTTAATAGTTGTTGTAGAGATGTGTCTGCTGCTAGAACTCTGTGTGGCATTGACCTGGTCTCTAATCTGAGCTGCTGTTAACATGTGATTTCTGAGGCTGGTGACTCGAATAAACTTATCCTCAGAAGCAGAGGTGACTCTTGGTCTTCCTTGCCTGGGGTGGTCCTCATGTGAGCCAGTTTCTTTGTAGCGCTTGATGGTTTTTGCAACTGCACTTGGGGACACTTTCAAAGTTTTCCCAATTTTTCAGACTGACTGACCTTCATTTCTTAAAGTAATGATGGCCACTCGTTTTTCTTTACTTAGCTGTTTTTTTCTTGTCATAATACAAATTCTAACAGTCTATTCAGTAGAACTATCAGCTGTATATCCACCAGACGTCTGCACAACACAACTGATGGTCCAAACCCCATTTATAAGGCAAGAAATCCCACTTATTAAACCTGACAGGGCACACCTGTGAAGTGAAAATCATACCGGTGACTACCTCTTGAAGCTCATCAAGAGAATGCCAAGAGTGTGCAAAGCAGTCATCAAAGCAAAAGGTGGCTACTTTGAAGAACCTAGAATATAAGACATATTTTCAGTCGTTTCACACTTTTTTGTTAAGTATATAATTCCACATGTGTTAATTCATAGTTTTGATGCCTTCAGTGTGAATGTACAATTTTCATAGTCATGAAAATACAGAAAAATATTTAAATGAGAAGGTGTGTCCAAACTTTTGTTCTGTACTGTACATACAGATACACGTACCGTACATACATACACACACATACCGTACATACACATATAGTGTACATACATAGATACACGTACTGTACATACATACACATACCATACATACATATACGGTACATATACACATACATATACCTTACATGCATACACACACATATACCATACATGCATACACACATATACCGTACATACATAGATACACGTACCGTACATACATACACACACATACCGTACATACGCACATACAGTTATATGCACATATAGTATACACATACCGTACATACATATACCATACAAAACACAAATATACATACATATGCCATATATACATACACATACCATACATACATATACCGTACATACACACAGATACACATACATATACCATACATACACATATACCGTACATACATACTGATACACATACACGTACCGTACATTCACACACATACCATATATACACACATACAGTTATATACATATAGTATACACATACCGTACACACATATACATATACTGTACATACATGCACATAAACATACATATATACCATATATACATACAAATGTATTGCACATACACAGATACACGCATCTACTGTACATACATACACATACACATATACTGGACAAGCATATACACAGCCATACAAATATACCACACATACACATACCGTACATACATACACAGATACACACACAGATAGAAACATACACATAGATACACACCATGGGTGGACATACCACCTGTTCAACCTGTGCAGCTGCACCGGGGCCCAGAGGCTCCTGGGGGCCCCTGCAGGGTTGCTAATAATGAGGGCAATCTGGCCAGTTTATCTAGCCCTTAGGCTCTGAGGGGCCCTGGCCAGATTGCCCTCATGTGCGGTGGGCAGGGAGCAATCCCTGCAGCTCCGCTGCCTGCAAGAGAAAATGGCAGTAGAGTAGAGCTGCAGGGATCCATCCTGCTTCCTGCCAGCACTTCATGTCTCACACAGCAGTGGCTGCAGCGGCCGTGCGAGACAGGAAGTTGCCGGCGATGGTGCGGCTTCAGGATACCGTGCGCAGAGGTAAGGTGAGGCGAGTGTGTATATGCAGAGAGGTGAATGATGCTGTGTGTGTAGGTTGGATTAGAGGGCAGTGATGGGGTGATGGGGCAGAAGGCAATGATTGGGTTGACAGAGAGGGCAATGATGGGGTAGTGGGCGAGAAAGCAATGATGGGGATGGTGGAAAGGGCAATAATGGGGGTGGTGGGGAGGAGGAATTGATGGAGTTGGTGAATGATCAATAATGGGGATGGTGGGGAGGAGAAAATGATGGATGCGGTGTAATGGGCATTGATGGGGTGGTGGGAGAAAAGACAATGATGGTGGTATTGGAAAGGGCAATGATGGGGATGGTGGAAGAGGAGGAAATGATGGAGGTCGTGGAATGGGTAATGATGGGGGTGGTGGCGGAAAAGACAAAGATGATGGCAGTGGAAAGGACAATGATGGGGTGGTGGGGAGGACGCACTGATGGAGGTGGTGGAATGGGTAATGGGGGTGGTGGGGGAAAAGACAATGATGGTGGTGTTGGAAAGGGCAATGGTGGGGAGGAGGAAATGGCTGCCTCTTCCCTTATTACCACCAGGGAGCCATCGCCCAGGCTGCCAACTCTGAATCCTAGAGGTCCTATTGAGCACAGGTTCTCCCCTTCTAATGACTGTGTGGTAACTTGTTGAGAAGAAACAAATGATTTTTCTAATTGCTTTAAACATGTTAATCTTAAAGTCCGTAAAATCAAATTCATCCTATGCGATTCAACGAAAAAATTCATATGTCTATTTTTTTGTAATCACTATGCTATTTCACATTTTAACTTTGTTTGCAGGGAATATGCTGTTATGTTCTAATGTTGTTTTTGTCTAAATTTTAATAAGTGGATCGGCGTCTCCTGACTGTAGGATGACGTAAGGAGTGGGGAGGTTCTGTTTCGTGACCTGCATAAGAACCTCGCCACTTCCCCTCCACCTTAAGACCCGTCAAAGCGCATTCAGCATGAAACGGCCATTGTCCGGCATGCTACACATAGGACTCTCCTTCTGCCTCTACATTTTTATGTGACTTTAAAAAAAAGACTTGTATTGGGACGGTGAGTGCCACCCTACTTCTTATTTGCATTGGTTGATCAGAGATGTTTGGTGGATAGGGACCTGTGTGTTGGTGATTTGCTGTGGTTGTCCTCAAGGAACATTAAGTTGAAGGTTCCATCTTGAAAACTGGGTCTCAGGTTTATTGGTCTTTATAAGATTATAACCATCATTAATCCTGTAGCATTCCACCTTACCGCCCACTTTTAGGATCCATAACTCACTTAGTTTGTCTGTTGCTTCAGTATCTGGTACACTGGAAGGTCCTGAAGAAAGGATGTGGGAACCAGCATCTGAAGTCCATGAAGCCAGGCTGATCCAGTCTTTGCACGTGGAACCACCCTGATAAACCAGGTTCTGAGGTTCCAGAGGCTTTTTGTTGAAGGGGGTACTGTCACGGGTTTACCATGACAGAGAGGAGCCAGAAGACCACAGCGTCTGATTTCTCCAACTCCTGCACTGATTAGTAGCACTTCACCTTCATATTAAACAGTGTAAATTTATTTTAGCAGTGCAAGGGTTAATCTGCTCCATTGAGAGCTCCTGGAGTGTTAAGAATCTCAGCTGTGCATTTTTAGCCACTCCCATCTCCTATATAAACTGGGTCCTGGGTAGCAATCATTGTCAGAGAAAGCTTATGCTGCTTGGCTGGAGGTTGTTGTTGGATATTATTAATGAAGGCTTGTTGAGTGTGTGATAATTCCCTTTCTTCTCCTACTTTGGTTTAACCCCATCCTCCACTTCCCGATGCATTACTCTGTTATATGTGTGAGTATATTTGTATGTTTGGCATTTTTTGTTACCCTTGTTCGTATTACATTGTTAGTCTGGTTAGTGTATTTCGGTACACTACTACTCCCCTCTTCCCTGGGTGGGGGAAAGGTACAGACTGAGGGTGGATTCAGGAGCTAAGGCAAGGTACGTGGTCCCGGCATCTTCACCAACAGAAGTAATCCGGGGAGCAGGCGAGCTAGTGCGTCCCTAGCGTTAGGGACAGGGAAGGAGCCCCTGGTTCTGAGACACCCAACAACAGAGCCTTGACACTGCCATTGTTATGCCCATACCTTGTAGTCCCCACTACATTGCAGTCACCAGTATGTTGTGGTACCCAGCTCATGCTTTTGGAGAAATGCATTCATAAATTAGGCGGGCTGTCATTGCTACAGAAATGCCAAACATGTGGACACTAAATGTGGTTTAGGCACATTGTGGTGCTCAGAAGGGAGAAGGAATTTGGATTTGGGAGTGCAAAATTTTCTGAATTTGTTTTGGGGGTCGAGGAGCCTTTTTTCTACCTGTAACGTAGAAGCCCCCTATATTTCTGTTAACAGATGACAGACCTGTGTGGGGACTTGCTATTTTTGTGAATTGATTTAAAGCTTTAATAGAGAACATTTTACATAACATTTGGGATCATATTTATCTGGCACTCTATGCTGAGCACTTACAGTAGTGTTCAAAATAATAGCGGTCCAATATGACTCACCAGATTAATCACTGTTTTATGTGAAATATATTACCACATGTCAAACAATTTACCAGTTGGTGCAGTAGATTCTAAGAAAACCAACAGACTCAGCATTCATGATCTGCATGTTTTTGAGTCTGTGTATTAGAATATTGAATTGAAAGGGGGCATGTTCAAAATAATAAAAGTGTGGAGTTCAATTGGTGAGGTCAATCAGTTCATTGAAAGGTAAAGCCAGGACATGTTGTACATGCATTTCTCCTTGAAAGCCTAAGAAATATGGGTTGTTTGAGACATTGTTCAGAAGAACAGCATACTTTGATTAAAAAGTTGATTGGAGAAGGTAAATTTTATAAAGAAGTGCAGACAATGAAAGGCCGTTCAGCTAAAATTATCTCGAATGCTTTAAAATAGAAAGCCAAACCAGAGAGACATGGAAGAAAACGGAAGCCAGAATGTTAAAGGCTCAGCCAATAATCAGTTCCAGGATGATGAAAGACAGTCTCAAGTTACCTGTGAGTACTGTGACAGAATACGCCTCTGTGAAGCTAATCTCTTAGCAAGAAGTTCCCACAAAGTCCCACTGTTAAAAAAAAGACATGTACTGAAGCAGATACAAATTGTTAAAGAACACATCAACTGGCCTAAAGAGAAATGGAGAAACATTTTGTGGACAGAGGAAAATAAAAATTGTTCTTTTTGGATCCAAGGGCAGCAGACAGTTTGTCAGATGACCCCCAAACTATGCATTCAAGCCAAAGTACACTCTATTTACCGTATACCAGGGATCATGGACCAGTTTGCAGCTTGACTACGTCATGTTGTTTTATGCTGAAGAGGATATGCCCTTGATGTGGGTATTTCAACAAGCCAAACACACCAGCAAACTAGCAAAATTTTGGTTCCAGTCCAATAAAATTGAGGTTATGGAGTGGCTAGCCCAATTCCCAGACCTTAATCCAATAGAACACTTGTGGTGTGACATCAATAATTACGTTTCTGAGTCAGAGCCAACAAATGCCAAAAAATTGTGGGATGTAATCAAAGCATCCTGGGCTGGAATAACAGTTGACAGGTGCCAGAAGTTGGTTGACTCTATGCAAAATAGAGGTGAAGCAGTTGTAAAAAACTGTGGGTATACAACTAAATATTAGGTTAGTGATCCACAGGAATGCTAAATCCTCAAAAAAATAGTACACATAGTGAGGTTGTAAAGATAAATGCAGACACTTCTATTTTTTTAGAACAGTCCAATGTTCATTTTTTGTTATTTTCTGTAAAGTAGTTAAAAATTATATACATTTCTCTTCATGTTTTGAATTAGAAAACAGTGTGCAATGTTCCCAATGCATGGAAATAATAACTAGTGTAAAGATTTTGTGATTAACTCATTTTTATGAACACACTGCAATTATTTTGAACACTATTGTACATCGGGGTTTACATCTAAATCTCCAAGTGACATGATTCAAATGAGACCCCCAGAGGGATCCATACACTATGATGAGGCGGCAGAGTTACTCTGGACTCTGTTCAGTGATGTTCTTTTCAGAGGTGAACATAACTGTGGTCGACTATGATTTTGTGCATGCCTAAAAAGTCGGACACAGCCAGATCGTAGGCTGTCAGATGTCGTCCATAGTACTTCCATCTGCCTCATAATAGGGAATCTTCCTCCAGGGGTACCGTCTGAATCACCTTTTTCAGAGATTTACAAGGAAACACCGATGTAAGCGCAGGAAAAATGTAAGTCGAGCCTTTCTGTGATCTTTGGGAGGCAGAATGAACAAATCAACAGCACATGAAGAATTGGTTTTATTTATATTTTACTCCATTCCGCATGCGGTATAAGTGATAGAGCAACTTTATACTTCGGTCAGTGCAACTGCAGAGATACCAGATTTATATCTTTTTATGTTTGGCTTCTGTCACACACTGAGAGATGCTTTTTATTGTGCATTGCCATATTTTGATAGCTATAATTTACCAATATTTTTGCTGACATAGTCATGGGATGGCCTGTTTATTGCAGGATGAGATGAAGTTTTTATTGGTATTATTTTTGGGCATGTGACTTCTTTTTATCACTCTCTATTCAATTTTTGGGAGGCAGAATGAACAAAAACCAGCAATTCAGGAATTTTTTTTATGCCGCTCCACATGTAGTAAAATTGATAAGGCAGCTTCAGTTTGCAGTATAATTACAGTGATACCTCATTTATATATTTTTTTATGTTTTGGCGCTTTTGCACAATAAAAAGTATTTTATAGAAAAAATATTTTTGCATCGTTTAACCCCTTAAGCCCCGAGGGTGGTTTGCACGTTAATGACCAGGCCAATTTTTACAATTCTGACCACTGTCCCTTTATGAGGTTATAACTCTGGAACGCTTCAACGGATCTTGGCGATTCTGACATTGTTTTCTCGTGAGATATTGTACTTCATGATAGTGGTAAAATTTGTTCGATATAACTTGCGTTTATTTGTGAAAAAAACGAATATTTGGCGAAAATTTGGAAAATTTCGCAATTTTCCAACTTTGAATTTTTATGCCCTTAAATCACAGACATATGTCACACAAAATACTTAATAAATAACATTTTCCACATGTCTACTTTACATCAGCACAATTTTGGAACCAAAATTTTTTTTTGTGACGGAGTTATAAGGGTTAAAAGTTGACCAGCAATTTCTCATTTTTACAACACCATTTTTTTTTAGGGACCACATCTCATTTGAAGTCATTTTGACGGGTCTATATGATAGAAAATACCCAAGTGTGACACCATTCTAAAAACTGCACCCCTCAAGGTACTCAAAACCACTTTCAAGAAGTTTATTAACCCTTCAGGTGTTTCACAGGAATTTTTGGAATGTTTAAATAAAAATGAACATTTAACTTTTTTTCACACAAAATTTATTTCAGCTCCAATTTGTTTTATTTTACCAAGGGTAACAGGAGAAAATAGACCCCAAAAGTTGTTGTACAATTTGTCCTGAGTACGCTGATACCCTATATGTGGGGGTAAACCACAGTTTGGGCGCATGGCAGAGCTTGGAAGCAAAGGAGCGCCATTTGACTTTTCAATGCAAAATTGACTGGAATTGAGATGGGACGCCATGTTGCATTTGGAGAGCCCCTGATGTGCCTAAACATTAAAACCCCTAACAAGTGACACCATTTTGGAAAGTAGACCCCCTAAGGAACTTATCTAGATGTGTGGTGAGCACTTTGACCCAACAAGTGCTTTACAGAAGTTTATAATGCAGAGCCGTAAAAATAAAAAATCATATTTTTTCACAAAAATGATCTTTTCACCCCCAATTTTTTATTTTCCCAAGGGTGAGAGAAGAAATTGGACCCCAAAAATTGTTGTGCAATTTGTCCTGAGTACGCTGATACCCCATATGTGGGTGTAAACCATTGTTTGGGTGCAGGGCAGAGCTCGGAAGGGAAGGAGCGCCATTTGACTTTTCAATGCAAAATTGACTGGAATTGAGATGGGACGCCATGTTGCATTTAGAGAGCCCTTGATGTGCCTAAACATTGAAACCCCTAACAAGTGACACCATTTTGGAAAGTAGACCCCCTAAGGAACTTATCTAGATGTGTGGTGAGCACTTTGACCCAACAAGTGCTTTACAGAAGTTTATAATGCAGAGCCGTAAAAATAAAAAATCATATTTTTTCACAAAAATGATCTTTTCACCCCCAATTTTTTTATTTTCCCAAGGGTAAGAAAAGAAATTGGACCCCAAAAATTGTTGTGCAATTTGTCCTGAGTACACTGATACCCCATATGTGGGTGTAAACCATTGTTTGGGCGCAGGGCAGAGCTCAGAAGGGAAGGAGCGCCATTTGACTTTTCAATGCAAAATTGACTGGAATTGAGATGGGACGCCATGTTGCGTTTGGAGAGCCCCTAATGTGCCTAAACATTGAAACCCCCCACGAGTGACACCATTTTGGAAAGTAGACCCCTTAAGGAACTTATCTAGATGTGTGTTGAGCACTTTGACCCAACAAGTGCTTCACAGAAGTTTATAATGCAGAGCCGTAAAAATAAAAAATCATATTTTTTCACAAAAATGATCTTTTCACCCCCATTTTTTTATTTCCCCAAGGGTAAGAGAAGAAATTAGACCACAAAAGTTGTTGTGCAATTTGTCCTGAGTACGACGATACCCCATATGTGGGTGTAAACCATTGTTTGGGCGCATAGCAGAGCTCAGAAGGGAAGAAGCGCTATTTTACTTTTCAATGCAAAATTGACTGGAATTAAGATGGGATGCCATGTTGCGTTTGGAGAGCCCCTGATGTGCCTAAACATTAAACCCCCCCACAAGTGACACCATTTTGGAAAGTAGACCCCCTAAGGAACTTATCTAGATGTGTTTTGAGAGCTTTGAACCCCCAAGTGTTTCACTACAGTTTATAACGCAGAGCCGTGAAAATAAAAATATTTTTTTTTTTCACAAAAATGATTTTTTAGCCCCCAAGTTTTGTATTTTCACAAGGGTATCAGGATAAATTGGACCCCAAAAGTTGTTTTTCAATTTGTCTGGAGTACGCTGATACCCCATTTGTGGGGGGGGACCACTGTTTGGGCGCATGACAGAGCTCGGAAGTGAAGGAGCGCCATTTGGAATGCAGACTTAAATGGATTGGTCTGCAGGCGTCACGTTGCATTTGCAGAGCCCCTGATGTACCCAAACAGTACAAACCCCCCACAAGTGACCCCATATTGGAAACTAGACCCCCCAAGGAACTTATCTAGATGTGTTGTGAGAACTTTGAACCCCCAAGTGTTTCACTACAGTTTATAACGCAGAGCCGTGAAAACATTATTTTATTTTTTTTTTCACAAAAATGAAATTTAGCCCCCAGTTTTGTATTTTCACAAGGGTATCAGGATAAATTGGACCCTAAAAGTTGTTGTCCAATTTGTCCTGAGTACGCTGATACCCCCTATGTGGGGGGGAACCACTGTTTGGGCGCATGACAGAGCTCGGAAGGGAAGGAGCGCCATTTGGAATGCAGACTTAAATGGATTGGTCTGCAGGCGTCACGTTGCATTTGCAGAGCCCCTGATGTACCCAAACAGTACAAACCCCCCACAAGTGACCCCATATTGGAAACTAGACCCCCCAAGGAACTTATCTAGATGTGTTGTGAGAACTTTGAACCCCCAAGTGTTTCACTACAGTTTATAACGCAGAGCCGTGAAAATATTATTTATTTTTTTTTTTCACAAAAATGAAATTTAGCCCCCAGTTTTGTATTTTCACAAGGGTATCAGGATAAATTGGACCCTAAAAGTTGTTGTCCAATTTGTCCTGAGTACGCTGATACCCCCTATGTGGGGAGGAACCACTGTTTGGGCGCATGACAGAGCTCGGAAGGGAAGGAGCGCCATTTGGAATGCAGACTTAAATGGATTGGTCTGCAGGCGTCACGTTGCATTTGCAGAGCCCCTGATGTACCCAAACAGTACAAACCCCCCACAAGTGACCCCATATTGGAAACTAGACCTCCCAAGGAACTTATCTAGATGTGTTGTGAGAACTTTGAACCCCCAAGTGTTTCACTACAGTTTACAACGCAGAGCCGTGAAAATAAAACATATTTTTTTTCCCACAAAAATGATTTTTAGCCCCCCAAATTTTTATTTTCCCAAGGATAACAAGAGAACTTGGACCCCAGAAGTTGTTGTTCAATTTGTCCCTAGTACGCTGATACCCCATATGTTGGGGTAAACCCGTTTGGGCGCACGGGAGAGCTCGGAAGGGAAGGAGCACTGTTTTACTTTTTCAACGCAGAATTGGCTGGAATTGAGATTGGACGCCATGTCGCGTTTGGAGAGCCCCTGATGTGCCTGAACAGTGGAAACTCCCCAATTCTACCTGAAACCCTACCCCTAACCTCACCCCTAACCGTTTACTGAACATTTTCTGACAGTCATAAGTGCCACGTATATAAGTGCCACGTATTTAAGAGCCACGTATTTAAGTGCCACGTATTTCAGTGCCACGTATTTCAGTGCCACGTATTTCAGTGCCACGATATTTCAGTGCCACGTATTTCAGTGCCACGTATTTCAGTGCCACGTATTTCAGGCACTGAAAAATACGTGGCACGTAAATACTTCAGTGCCACGATATTTCAGTGCCACGAATTTCAGTGCCACGTATTTCAGTGCCACGTATTTCAGGCACTGAAAAATACGTGGCACGTAAATACGTGGCACGTAAATACGTGGCACGTAAATACGTGGCACGTAAATACGTGGCACTGAAATACGTGGCACTTAAATACGTGGCACTTAAATACGTGGCACTTATATACGTGGCACTTATATACGTGGCCACTGAAATATCGTGGCACTTATATACGTATATACGTATATAAACGTATATTTCAGTGCCACGTATTTCAGTGCCACGTATTTCAGGTTAGGGGTAGGGTTAGGGTTTTTTGTTTTTTTCTTGTTTTCTTGTGTTTTTCTATAAAAACGCATGCATTTTACCGCGTTTACATGCATTTTTTCACACATGCGGTTTTTTTAAAAAACGCATGCAGATAAAAACGCAAGTGTGAAACCAGACTAAAAGACGCTTTTTATAGCAAAAAAGTTTTTGCGTCTCCACATTTTGAGACCTATAATTTTTCCACATTTTGGTCCACAGAGTCATGTGAGGTCTTGTTTTTTGTGGGACGAGTTGACGTTTTTATTGGTAACATTTTCGGACACGTGACAGTTTTTGATCGCTTTTTATTCCAATTTTTGTGAGGCAGAAAGACCAAAAACCAGCTATTCATGAATTTCTTTTGGGGGAGGCGTTTATACCGTTCCGCGTTTGGTAAAATTGATAAAGCAGTTTTATTCTTCGGGTCAGTACGATTACAGCGATATCTCATTTATATCATTTTTTTATGTTTTGACGCTTTTATACGATAAAAACTATTTTATAGAAAAAATAATTATTTTGGCATCGCTTTATTCTGAGGACTATAACTTTTTTATTTTTTTGCTGATGATGCTGTATGGCGGCTCGTTTTTTGCGGGACAAGATGACGTTTTCAGTGGTACCATGGTTATTTATATCCGTCTTTTTGATCGCGTGTTATTCCACTTTTTGTTCGGCGGTATGGTAATAAAGCGTTGTTTTTTGCCTCGTTTTTTTTTTTTTTTTTCTTACGGTGTTTACTGAAGGGGTTAACTAGTGGGCCAGTTTTATAGGTTGGGTCGTTACGGACGCGGCGATACTAAATATGTGTACTTTTATTGTTTTTGTTTGTTTTTTTTAGATAAAGAAATGTATTTATGGGAATAATATTTTTTTTTTTATTATTATTTATTTAGGAATTTTTTTTTTTTTTTTTTTTACACATGTGGAAATTTTTTTTTTTACTTTTTTACTTTGTCCCAGGGGGGCCATCACAGATCGCAGATCTGATAGTGTGCACAGCACTCTTATCAGATCTGCGATCATACTTTCATCGGAGCAGGCTGCAGCTTTCATCTGCAGCCTGCTCCGACCCGGAAGTGCTCCCTGCAGGACCCGGATACAGCCTCTCGGCCATTTTGGATCCGGGGCCTGCAGGGAGAAGACGTTCGGTACGAGGTGAGTACATCACCTTGTACCGATCGTCTCAGGGAAGCCCGCAGGGAGCCCCCTCCCTGCGCGATGCTTCCCTGTACCGCCGGTACACCGCGATCATGTTTGATCGCAGTGTGCCGGGGGTTAATGTGCCGGGGGCGGTCCGTGACCGCTCCTGGCACATAGTGCCGGATGTCAGCTGCGATATGCAGCCGACACCCGGCCGCGATCGGCCGCGCTCCCCCCGTGAGCGCGGCCGATCGCGTATGACGTACTATACCGTCACCGGGAATTAAGGCCCACCCCACCTCGACGGTATAGTACGTCATACGGGATTAAGGGGTTAATTCTGAGAGCTATAACTTTTTTATTTTTCCACTGAGAAAGCTGTGTGGTGGCTTGTTTTTTTTGTGGGACAAGATGATGTTTTCAGCTGTACCATGTTTATGTAGATTGGTCTTTTTGATTGTGTTTTATTCCACTTTTTGTTCAGTGGTATGACGATAAAGGATAGTTTTTTGCCTCTGTTTTTATTTTTTATTTTTACTGTCTTCATTGAAGGGGTTAACTAGTCTGACAGTTTTATAGGATGGGTCATTTCAGACACAGCAATACCAAATATGTGTACTTTATTATTGTAATTTTATTTTCTACATAAATAAATAAATGTATTTATTTGATTAATATTTTTTCTTTTTTTGGTTATTTATTTTGTGATTTTTTTAAAAATATTTTTACAATTTTTATATATATATATATATATATATATATATATTTTTTTTTTTACATTTTCCCAGGATGTGATATCAACTGTATGACAGTTCACTGATTTAATACCCTGAAATACTTCTGCAGTCCAGAGCATTAGAACAGCATCTGACATGCAGGGAGGTGTTTCAGCTCATTGTCTCAGCATGAGCTGACAGACCACCTTCCTTGGGTGACCCCATGATCATCTTGGGACAGCATCCCATTGTGCTGATTTGAGTACAGAGGAAGCTCACACCCTCTGCGATGCACTGCAATGTTGTTGTCACTATTAACCACTTAGTGACGGAGCCAATTTGCAGCTTAATGACCAGGCCAAGTTTTACAATTGTGACCACTGTCAATTTAAGAGGATATAACTCTGGAACGCTTTTATGGATCCCACTGATTCTGAGACTCTTTTTTCATGACATATTGTACTTCATGTTAGTTGTAACATTTCTTTGATATTTCTTGCGTTTATTTATGAAAAAAATGGAAATAGAGCGAAAATGTTTAAAATGTAGCAATTTTCAAACTTTGCATTTTTATGCCCTTAAATCAGAGAGATATGTCACACAAAATAGTTAATAAATAACATTTCCCACATGTCTACTTTACATCAGCACAATTTTGGAAACAAAATTTTTTTGTTAAGAAGTTATAAGGGTTAAAAATTGACCAGAGATTTCCCATTTTTACAACTATTTTTCTGGCTAACACGGTACCACAATACAATTTGTTATTGTACATCATCATTTTTACAACAAAATTTACAAAACCATTTTTTAGGCACTATCTCACATTTAAAGTCACATTGAGGGGTGTACATGACAGAAATATACCCAAAAGTGACAACATTCTAAAAACTACACCCCTCAAGGAGCTCAAAACCACATTCAAGAAGTTTATTAACCCTTTAAGAGCTTCACAGGAACTGAAGCAAGGTGGAAGGAAAAAATTAAGATTTAACTTTTTTTTACAAACATTTTACTTCAGAACCAATTTTTTTTATTTTCACAAGTGTAAAAAGAGAAAATGAACCACAACATTTTTTGTGCAATTTCTCCTGAATACGCCAATACCCTATATGTGGGGTTAAACCACTGTTTGGGCGCACGGCAGAGCTTGGAAGAGAAGGAGTGCCATTTAACTTTTTCAATGCAGAATTGGCTGGAATTGAGATTGGACGCCATGTCGCGTTTGGAGAGCCCCTGATGTGCCTTAACAGTGGAAATCCCCCAAGTGACACCATTTTGGAATCTAGACCCCTTAAGGAACTTATCGAGATATGTGGTGAGCACATTCAACCTCCAAGTGCTTCACGGAAGTTTTGTAACGTAGAGCCATGAAAATAAAAAATCGCATTTTTTCCACAAAAATGAAATTTTTGCCCCCAAATTTTTATTTGCACAAAGGTAATATGAGAAATTAGACCACGAAAGATGTTGTGCAACTTGTCCTGAGTATGCCGATACCCCATATGTGGGGGTAAACCACTGTTTGTGCACACGGCAGAGCTTGGAGAAGAAGGAGTACCGTTTGACTTTTTCAATGAAGAATTGGCTGGAATTGAGATCGGACGCCATGTCGCGTTTGGAGAGCCCCTCGTGTGCATAAACAGTTGAAAATACCCACAAATAGTCATTTTATTATATTCATTATTTTGGAAACTAGACCCCTTAAGGAACTTATCTAGATGTGTAGTGAGCACTTTGAACCCCCAAGTGCTTCACAAAAGTTTACAACGTAGAGCCATGAAAATAAAAAATCTTATTTTTTCAACAAAAATGATCTTTTCACCTCCAAATTTTTATTTTTTGACAAGGGTAACAGGAGAAATTAGACCACAAAAGTTGTTGTGCCATTTGTCTTGAGTACGCCGATACCCGAAATGTGGGGGTAAACCACTGTTTAGGTACATGACAGAGCTTAGAAGGGAAGCAGCACCATTTGACTTTTTCAATGCAGACTTGGCTGGAAATGAGATCGGACGCCATGTCGCTTTTGGACAGCCCATGATGTGCCTAAACAGTGGACAACCCACACAAGGGGGGACACCATTTTGGAAACTAGACCCCTTAAGGAATTTTTCTAGATGTGTGGTGAACACTTTAAACCCCCAAGTGCTTCACAGAAGTTTATAACGCAGAGCCATGAAAATAAATCTTTTTTTTCCTCAAAAATGATATTTTATCCCCAATTTTTTATTTTCACAAGGGTAACAGGAGAAATTGGACACAAAAGTTATTGTGCAATTTGTCCTGAGTATGCTGATACTGCAAATGTGGGAAGGGACCTGTCATGTTCCCAATGGCAGGGAATTAAACACATAACACGGGCAAAAACAGGACGAGCTCTAGGGTGATGGAACCTGAGCTGACCGCGATCCTGAACCTCAACACTCAACTAACAGCAGCCGGGGAACGTTCCTGGGGGGACTCTAGACGTCTCGCGCCAGACGGAGATCTAGCTACCCCTATCAGAAGAATCACAGACCTATCTTGCCTCCAGAGAGATATTCCCACAGAAATAGCAGCCCCCCACATATAATGACGGTGAAATGAGAGGAAGGCACAAACGTAGTTATGAAAACAGATTCAGCAAAATGAGGCCCGCTTAAGCTAGATAGCAGAGGATACAAAAGGTGAACTGCGCGGTCAGCTTAAAACCCTTCAAAATACCATCCTGAAATTACTTGAACTCATGTGCCAACTCATGGTACATGAGTGGTAATTTCAGCCCACTAGAGCAACCAGCAGCAGAAAATTACATATCTGCAAGCTGGACTAAAAACATGAAAGCAAACATGAAACAGGGAAATCCAGACTTAGCTTGTCTTGAAGGCCTAGGAGCAGGTAGCAAAGGTAACAGAGACACACTGATACATTGATAGCCGGCAAGGGAATGACAGGAAAGCCAGGTTAAATAGGAAACACCCAGCCTCTGATGGACAGGTGGAAACCAGAGACCGCAACCCACCAAAGTCACCCAGTACCAGCTGTAACCACCAGAGGGAGCCCAAAAACAGAATCCACAACAGGGACCACTGTTTGGGCACATGGCAGAGCTCGGAAGGGAAGGAGCGCTGTTTTGGAATGCAGACTTTGATAGAATGGTCTGTGGGCGTCATGTTGTGTTTGCAGAGCCTCTGATTTGCCTAAACAGAAGAAACCCCCAACAAGTGACACCATTTTGGAAACTAGACCCTTCCAAGAAAGTAATCTAGATGTGTGGTGAGCACTTTGAACACCCAAGTGCTTCACAGAAGTTTATGACGCAGAGCCGTGAAAACAAAAAATCTTTTTTTACACAGAAATTATTTTTAGCACCCAATTTTTTTATTTTCCCATTGGTAACAGGAGAAATTGGAACCCAAAAGTTGTTGTCCAGTTTGTCATGAGTACGCTGATGCCCCATACGTGGGGGTAAACCACTGTTTGGGTGCACGGCAGAGCTCAGAAACCAGGGAGCACCATTTGACTTTTTGAATGCAAAATTGTCTGGAATCAATGTTGGAGCCATGTCGCGTTTGGAGACCCCCTGATGTACCTAAACAGTGGAAACTCCCCAATTCTATCTCCAAACCTAACCCCAACACACCGCTAACCATAATCCCAACCCTATCCATAATCCTAATCATAACCTTAAGGCTTCTTTTACACATACCATTGTTTTGCTGCCTGTTTTTGCGGTCCCCAATAGATTTCTATGGGGTCGCAAAAACGAGCCGCAATAATTTCACGGTGCGCCGTGCTTTGTATGGGCCATATTTACGGCTGTTAAAAAAGATCGAGCCTGCTTATGGCTTACGGACATGGCCCCCATTGAAAATCAAGTTCCATTGCTTTTGGGGCGCACCGTGACTTCCAGTTTTGCGGAACGCCGTTTTTTTCCCAATACTATTTCCATATTATTGGAAACCCGAAAAATGGCAATTCACAAGTTTTTTGCGGTCCGTTATTCCGGCAGACCGTGAAAATTGCAGCGATAAATCCCGCAAAAAAAGGCTTATGGACATGGCCCCATTGAAAATCAACTTCTGTTGTTTTAGCGGCACACCGTGACTTTAGGTTTTGCGGAACGCCATTTTTTTCCATACTATTTCCATAGTAATGGAAACCGAAAAAACAGCGATTCGCAGACCGTGAAAATTGCGGCGATGCAGCCTGCAAGAAAAGGCTCACAATAACGGGCCACAAATACATAATCCTAATCACAACCCTAAGGCTTCTTTTACACATACCGTTGTTTTGCTGCCTGTTTTTGTGGCCCCAATAGATTTCTATGGGGCCGCGATAATTTCATGGTGCGCCATATTTACGGCTGTGAAAAAAGATTGAGCCTGCTCGATCTTTTTCACGGCTTACGGACACGGCCCCCATTGAAAATCAATGCGGCGCACCATAATTTCCGGTTTTACAGAACGCCGTGTTTTTTTACTATTTCCATAGTATTGGAAACCCAAAAAATGGCGATTCGCAAGTTTTTTGCGGTCCATTAATACGCAGACCGTGAAAATTGTGGCAATACGGCCCGCAAAAAAAGGCCTGCAATAATGGGCCGCAAAAACACAGGCCTAACCCTAACCCCAATACACCACTAACCCTAATCCCAACACTAACCATAACCCTAATCACAACCCTAACCCCAACGCACCCCTAACCCTAATCCCAACCCTAACCATAACTCTAATGAAAACCCTAACCCCAATACACCCCTAACCCTAATCCCAACCCTAACCATAAACCTCACATCAGAGGAGTGAGAAATTTAATGTTACATCAGAATTAATTTTTTTTTGCAGCAGCCGTTACACGGTAGTAACGGCGATCGCAAAACAGGGGTTGGTAAAAAAACAACCCGAATCATGTTCTTTGGGGTCTCAGCTACCCCCCGGCAGCCGAGACCCTGAGACCTGCCGGGTGCCAGCCAAAAGATCTCAGCGGGCGCACTGTGCATGCGCCCGCCATTTTCTTCCCGGGAGAAGATGGTAGCACCCATGTGGGGAAGCAAGAGAACTGAGGAGCACCAGGAGGTACAGGGGAGGGATCAAGGACCCTATTTCTCTCTCCTCTGATGTGCGATCACATCAGAGGAGAGAGAAATTAAATGGCACATCAGATTTTTTTTTGTGGCCGCCATTACACGGTTAGTAACGGCGATCACAAAACTGGGGTTGGTAAAAACCAACCCCAATCAGGTTCTCTGGGGTCTCGCATAACCCCGGCAACAGAGACCCCAGAGAAAATCTGACTCTGGCGGTGCTATACACTTTTTCCACAGCGCCGTTAATTAACGGCACTGTGGTTTAAGTACCCTTAACTACCACCATTAAAAGGCATATTGGTGGTTGTTGAGGGGTTAAACAGCAGCAATTGGTACTAGCAGCTTTCACATAGAGCTGACACCCGCACCCGATCACAGCAGCGCTCAGCGTGAGACCGCGTGATCAAAGCGCCATATACGCTTGTCGGTCAAAAGGGGTCAAAAGTCTAAGATAAATTAAGACCAATTATTTTACAACTGCTATAATTGAAGAAAAATCTTTCCCACCAAAAATTGTCTGTTAAGCAATCACAATTCTGCATTTTATGTCACTGATCCCTAGGTTTACGTGCATATACTTAAAACATAAAGGGAATCTGTCACCAAGAAAATTAGCTGCAGAAGAAACAAGAGGCTAGCACACGACTTCTAGTTGGTTTGATGGTGCTAGTGAACAGAACCAATGATCCCATAGAGAGGTAAAGTCTATAATCACTGCACTCATACAAGTAAGGGAGTTTGCTTCAAGTGAATAATTTATTTATAGGTGATGAGAGACAGGCAATTTGTCGTTTCGGCCACAATATGGTATTGATCACAATGTCGCTGTAAAAAATGAAAAAAATATATATAACACACATTATATACAATGAATACTTTGAATACAATACATATTTACACAAAGTCGAAACCATGTCAGGGTAAAGAAAGTTATATCCAAGGATGAGTACACAGTTATAGTAGGTATAAAGAAAAAACACGGGAAAATATAACGAAGAAGAAATATACCCTTTTGTAGATGCATCAACAAGTCGTACTTGTACACCCCTTTTGGGCAATGATATATGGGTAAGTGTGTCCTGTTAGAGATGATAAGATGCAATGAACATCTCCCATAATGACAGTATTACTGGCAAGAGATATTGGATACTGTCACGGAATAGTTGTCATAAACATGAGAGAAATGTTCCAGATTACCAATTGTCAAGGCACCATCTTCCACGGGCCTGCCGTTCTCTCTGCACGCCAACATAATTACGCGTCCCGATGCGCTCCAGCGGTGTACGCGCGCATTCCGGTCTCTTCTCCTGACTCTCCACCGGTCCCTGGCTCTCGTCAGGTGCGCGCCTCTCACTGTGCACGCGCACTTCCTCTCTCTGGTCTGCAGACAATCCGTGATTCTGGAGGATCTTGACCCAGATGTTCTGCAGCACTGTCTATTTAGGATCATGTCCTTTTTGCAATCCATGGAGTCTCGTCTCTCATCTCTGCAGGCCTCAGACCCTGGGAGTGCTCCACAGCTGGCAGGTCTCCAACAGGAGCTTGCTCAGCAGCGTGACACTCAATCCCAAATCCTTAATTTCATGGCATCCGTGGAAGATCATCTTTGTGCCCTCTAGTCTCCTGCTCCTGTTTCCTTTCAGTCCTCGGCCTCTCACCCACTGCCTCACCTGGCTAAACCACCTCGCTACAGTGGGGATACTAAATTATGTAGGGGGTTTCTGAACCAGTGCCAACTCCATTTTGAGTTGCTTCCTATGCAGTACCCTACTGACCAAGCAAAGGTGGCCTTTGTGATTTCCCACTTAGAGGGAGAGGCTTTAGCTTGGGTAAACCCCCTCTGGGAGCGAGATGACCCTCTTGTCTCCCAACTATCCATCTTTTTGGATACTTTTCATAAAGTATTCGACGAACCGGGTCGTTTGGCCTCTACCACCGAGTCTCTTTTTAACCTTCACCAGGGGTCTCTTTCTGTGGGTCAATATGTCATTCGGTTTTCGCACGCTTTTGTCTGAATTAGGATGGAACAATGAGGCATTGGTGGGAGCCTTTTGGCGAGGTCTCTCGTCTCGAATTAAGGACGAATTGGCGGGATACTTCGACTTCCTTGGAAGATCTTATATCCCTGGCAACCCGCATTGACTTACGTTTCTAAGAGCGTTCCCGAGAATCCGCTAGGGAGAGGAGAGTTCCTCGTCTTCCTTCGGCTACTCTGAGTCCTTCCCATCCGCATCCTGTGATGTCTTCTGCTGTTTCTGTCTCAGAGCCCATGCAGGTGGATCGTCTCAAACCGGCGGAAAAGTGTGGCAGTGCTGCTCATCTTCTGCTTTCCTATTCTTTGAGGCCAGGAAATGCCTCCACCTAGGACAGGTAAGAGAGGTCTCCCTAGGTGTTCCTGAATCCTCTCCACCTCTGACTCTTTCTGTTCTTTTGCATCTGGGTTCTAAACGTTTTTCTGATTTAGCCTATATAGATTCTGGGGCGGCCGGGAATTTCATCCAACTCAAGGCAGGAGACTACGGATTCCGGTCAGATCCTTGGAGACTCCTCGGCAGATTGCGACGGTCGACGGTCAGCCCTTGCGGGAGTCCGTTACTTTGGTGACCGAAGAACTGGAACTTCAAATAGGAATCTTGCATCGGAAGAAGATACTCTTATGTGCTGCCTTCGTTGTCCCACACAATTCTGCTTGGACTTCCTTGGTTGAGGACTCACGAACCTTATCTTGACTGGCGGTCTGGTGATATTCTGCGTTGAGGACTGTTTTGCCAGAGCAACTGTCTGCGGTCAGTTCTGCTGAGAAATTATTCTCATCCTAATCCGGAGTCCTCCAATCTACCTTCCAGCTATTGGTCCTTCCAGTATGTCTTCAATAAAAAGAAGCAGAGATCTTACCACCGCATCGTCCATATGATTGCCCAATCGATCTGGCTCCGGGTTCTACTCCACCTAGAGGCCAAATTTACCTGTTGTCTCCCACCGAGATGCAAGCTACTGTATGTCCGAATATGTCTGGGAGAATTTAGAGGCTTTATTCACAAGTCCTCCTCTCCAGCAGGTGCAGGCTTTTTCTTCGTCAAGAAGAAGGATGGCTCCCTCAGTCCATGTATTGACTACCGAGGTCTTAACAATCTCACGATTAAGAACAAGTATCCACTACCGCTTATTCCGGAGTTGTTTGACCGCCTTAGGAGAGCTCGTATCTTCACGAAATTGGATCTTTAGGAGCGTACAACCTAATCCGTATTCGTTCGGGAAATGAGTGGAAGACTGCCCTTAACACCCGAGATGGCCATTATGAGTATTTAGTCATGCACTTCGGTTTGTGTAACGCTCCTGCAGTGTTCCAGGAGTTTGTGAATGATGTTTTCCGGGATCTACTCTACTCCTGTGTGGTGGTGTACTTAGACGACATTCTGGTGTTCTCCTCGGATCTTGCTTCCCACAGAAGGGATGTCCACCAAGTGCTGTCTCGTCTTAGAGAGAACCGTCTTTATGCCAAACTCGAGAAGAGCGTTTTTGAGTAGTCTTCGCTACCATTTTTTGACTACATCATTTCTGACTCTAGCCTGCAAATGGATCCGAAAAAAGTGTCTGCTGTGCTTAAATGGCCACGTCCCCAGGGAATGAAAGCTATTCAACGCTTCCTCGGGATTGCAAATTACTACCGGCAGTTCATCCCACATTTCTCCACTCTGGTCGCCTCAATTTCTGCTTTGACTCACAAGGGGTCCAACCCTCACATCTGGACTTCCGAGGCTGAAGATTCTTTTCGCTCTCTGAAACAAGCCTTTGCCTCCGCTCCTGTACTCTGTCGGCCTGAGGTCAACAAGCCCTTCATTCTTGAGGTAGACGCTTCTGCCATTGGTGTTGGTGCGGTCCTTTCCCAAAGGTCTTCTTCCGGACAACTGGCTACTTGTGGTTTCTTTTCCAAGATCTTCACCATCTCAGAGAGGAATTATGCCACTGGTGACAAGGAACTATTGGCCATAAAATTGGCGCTGGAGGAATGGTGTTATCTATTGGAGGGAGTTGTTAATCCTATCAAAATTTACACTGAACACAAAAATCTGGAATATATCCGCTCTGCGCAGACTTAATCCTCGCCAAGCCACGTGGTCTTTATTCTTTGCCCGTTTTGACTTTGAGCTACATTTTCGTCCTGGTAATAAGAACTGCAAAGCTGATGCCTTGTCCAGATCCTTTCTCGTAACCGACATTGTGGAGGAACCTTCACACATCGTGGATCCCAGCAAGATCATTCCTGTAGCTCCTATCAGCATGACTTCCTTACTTTCGGGTAAAACCTTTGTGCAGGAGAACAAGAGGAGTCGAGTGTTATGTTGGGGTAATGCCTCAAAGCTGGCAGGCCATGTGGGACTCAAGAAAACACTCTCTCTTATCTCGCACTATTATTGGTGGCCGTCCCTTCCACTAGATGTCTGAAGTTTTGTGGTATCCTGTCCTTCCTGTGCAAGGAACAAGGTTCCTAGACATCTGCCCTCCGGTCTTCTGCATCCGCTGCCTGTTCCCTCGGTTCCTTGGCAACACATTGCTATGGATTTTTTTACTGATCTGCCTCGGTCTTCTGGTCATACGGTCATTTTTGTAGTAAAGGATCGATTCTCCAAGATGGCTCATTTTGTCTCTGTGCCTGGATTACCTTCCGCTTCTGAATTGGCAAGAATCTTCATTGCTCATATTTTTCAGATTCACGGCTTTCCTGTTCACATAGTTTCTGATAGAGGAGTTCAATTTACCTCTTGGTTCTGGCGTACTATTTGCAAACTGATGAATGTAACTTTGGATTTCTCCTCAGCCTACCATCCTCAAACTAACGGACAAGCGAAGCGCACAAACCAGATTCTAATGACCTATCTCTCATTTTTCTAATGTCCATCACAACGATTGGTCTGATTTGCTTCCTTGGGCCGAGTTTGCATACAATAACCACATTAATGACTCTTCTACCAAATCACCCTTCCTCATCGTTTATGGGCAACATCCTGGTGTCCCTCTGCCGATACTTCCTGCCTCGGGTGTGCCGGCGGCCGATCTTCTGTCTGAGGAGTTCTCCAGGGTTTGGCAGGAGACCAAAGTCACGTTAGAACAGGCACAGAACAGGACTAAGAGACATGCCAACAAAAGACGCCTGGATCCTCCGTTATACCAGCCTGGAGATAAAATGTGGTTGTCGTCCAGGTTCATCCGTCTTAAGATTCCTTTGTATAAATTAGGTCTACGGTACATTGGTCCATTTGGGGTTTTGGCTCGTATCAACGATGTTGTCTACAAACTGAAACTACCTCCTTCACTTCGCATTCCCAATTCTTTTCATGTCTCCCTTTTGAAACCTGTCATTTTCAATCAATTCCATGCTTCTCCTGGTCAATCACTTCAGCCAGTTTCCGCTCAAGATGTCTTTGAAGTTAAAGATATTCTTGCCATGAAAAAGTCTAGAGGTAAGACTTTCTTTATGGTCAATTGGAAGGGTTTTGGTCCAGAGGAGAGGTCTTGGGAACTCCGTTAAAACATACAGGTTCCTCAGATTTTGGCCAAATTTCTTTCCGGTCTTAGAAGGAGGGGTGTAAGGGGAGGAGTACTGTCACGGTGCCACCTGCCGCCGCTCCTGCCACCGCGCCTGCCGCTCTCTCTGTGCGCTGACATACTTACCCATCCCGATGCACTCCAGTGGTGTGCGCGCGCCTTTCAGTCTCTTCTCCTGACTCGCCGCCGATCCCTGGCTCTCGTCGAGTGCGCGCCTCTCACTGCGCACACACACTTCCTCTCTCTGGTCTGCAGACGCTCTGTGATTCTGGAAGATGTTGACCTGGAAGTTCTGCAGCACTCGGTCTATTTAACGTAACTTCTTCCACTGCTCCATGCCTGATTGTCATTTGTCCTCATTTGACCCAGGTCCCTCTGTACCTTGCTCTGTCCTGTGCGTCCGCCATACCTTGCTCTGTCCTGTGCATCCGCCATACTGTAAGGATTCGGAGAAGAACCCGAGAGTGGACCCTCTGGGTCATGACTCTAAAGCCCCTGAGGATGAGCGGACCAGATGGAACCACCCCCTATACAGGGAGCGTTAGGTGCAGGCCCAAGGGGGATGGAGACGCAACCGCTGGAGCCAAAGGGACAGTTCTAAAACAAAAGAAGAGAACCGACAGCGGAGACACCGAGTGGGCAAGACTGGAACACGGAGAAGGAATGGCAGAGACACTGGGCTACCAAGGCAGGAACACAGGGCAGGCACGGTGGAGACACAGGGCTGACAAGGCAAGTACGCAAGGCAGGCACAGCGGAGAGACAGGGCAGACAAGACTGGAATGTAGGGCAGGCACAGCGGAGAGACAGGGCAGACAAGACTGGAACGCAGGGCTGGCACAATGGAGAGACAGGGCAGACAAGGAAAATACGCAGGGCAGGTACGGCGGAGACAAATGTACAGAGACTGGGGAGCCTAGGACATAGGTACACTGATAAAAAGTACAGGGAAACCTACAAAGCAAAGGCGTCTTACCTGGGAAGACGCCAGGAAGAAATACCCATGTTGGGGTGGAGCTATCGGGTCGCGACTTCCCAGGAGGCAGTGCGGTGCAGGAGACGCGACTGCGCATGCGCGGTAGAACAGAACGCCGCAACCGAGAAAAGCAGAGTGGCACGGAGCAGAGCCGGGAGCGTGCCGAGGGATAGAAGAAGACAGGTAAGTATGTGCAGTCGTAACACGTACCTTGCTCTGTCCTGTGCGTCCACCATACCTTGCTCTGTCCTGTGCGTCCGTCTTACCCTGCCTGTCCTGTGTTTCCACCATACCCCGCCTGTCCAGTGTTTCCGCCATACCCTGCCTGTCCTTTGTTTCTGCCATACCGTGCCAGTCCTGTATTTCCGCCATAACCTGCCTGTCCTGTGTTTCCACCATACCCTGCCAGTCATGTGTTTCCGCCATAACCTGCCTGTCCTGTGTTTCCAGCATACCCTGCCTGTCCTGTATTTCCGCCATATCCAGTCTGTCCTGGGTGTCCACCATATCCTGCCTCTTCTTAGTCTCAGTCATTGCTAGTCTGTCCTGTGTCTCTGTTATAGTCAGTTCTGCGTCTTTTCCACTCCTACTTCCTGTCCCCGGGTGTTAGGGCTAGCTGAACGCACCAAGTAAATATAGATGTTTATTATTATTGATGCGTTCACAGCCCGGGGTCCACCGTGCAGGGGAACCTGCTCCTAGTAAATGGTGGCACTATTTGGCGGTATGGACTAGCTCTGTTACCTCACAGAGTAGCCAAGAAAGGAAAGCTCTGCGCCCTGTTAGACTTCACAGGAGCACAGGTTAACTGCCCATCACAGAGCAGTCAGTGGTCATGCAAACATACAATCTCCTCACCGGAGGAGCCGGTATTCTAGGGGCTTATTTCAGCCGGGGCCCTAAATCCATGCACACAATCTCCTCGCCGGAGGTGCCGGCATTCTAGGGGCTTATTTCAGCCGAGTCCCTGAACACACATAAATGACCACACTGGCGCATGCACGTAACAGATTCAATACTAGCACATGGCCGTGCGGTCATGAGAGCCTTAAATAGCTGCAGCAAGTACAGGACCTTCCTAGAAGGACCAATGAGAGGCTTCTACAGAGCCTGAGCACCTTCAGGACCTTCCTGGAGGACCAATGGATTTAGCTGCAGTATCTGAACATGTGACCCTAGATCTCCACTGAGAGATCTTACTCTGGGCATGCTCAGAATGAGAAAAGCAGGACTTAGTCCCAGAAGCGTCCGCTCGCCGCTGCCCAGCACTGACTTCAATGGCAGAAGCTGGAAAAGCAGCAGTAATCCATTGTACAGAGTCAGACTGAGCAAGACGCTGGGACTCACGTCTCTGCTGAGCAGGCTCCACTGCGGCAGGAGAAGAATGGGAGACCGCAGCGGAGATGGCCCGAGATTCCCCCTGTGCAGAGGCGGGAACTCGACCCCCAACATTACCCCCCCCGGGCCTCGCCATGCTCGAAGGCAGCAATGAGCTGCGGAGCCTGAATGTGCTCAGCAGGCTCTCAGGACCATAACCCTTCTAGTCCACCAAATAAATTTTTTTGCCACGTACCACCTTGCACCCCAAAATAGCGTTCACCTCATAATCGTCAGTAGACGAACCCGATGTCCCGGCAGATGACTCAGAAAACCGGGACATGTATACGGACTTAAGGAGGGACACATGAAAGGTGTCGGTAATACCTAGGCATGGAGGAAGGGCCAGACGGTAGACCACAGGGTTAACCTGTTCGAGGACCTTGAAGGGACCCAAGTAGCGAGGTGCAAACTTAGTGGACTCAACAAGCAGCCTGATGTTACGGGCGGAGAGCCATACTAAGTCGCCAGGAGCAAAGGTCGGAGCAGGGCGCCGATGTGCATCAGCGGAGGACCTCATTCTCTCCTTGGAGGCCCGGATGGCATCCTGAGTGCGGTCCCAAATGCGTCGTGCCTCCACTGCCCAGTCTGCCACCCTGAAGTCAGCAGAAGACACGGGCATAGGCACAGGAACCCGCGGATGCTGGCCATAATTAAGGAGGAAAGGAATTTGACCGGTGGAGTCGGCTACAGCGTTGTTAAGCGCAAACTCCGCCCACGGTAGCAAGGATGCCCAGTCATCCTGCCTGGCAGAGACAAAATGTCGCAGATATGTGACCAGGGTCTGGTTGGCCCTTTCTACCAACCCATTCGTCTCGGGATGATATGCTGAGGAGAGATTCAACTCAATGTGGAGTAGACGACAAAGCTCTCTCCAGAATTGAGACACAAACTGGGGACCCCGGTCACTGACAATTTTGTCCGGCATACCGTGTAGACAAAATATGTGTTTGATAAACAACGCCGCCAGAGCCCGTGCAGAAGGTAGCCGTGGAAGAGGCACCAAGTGCACCATTGTGGAAAAATGGTCGGTGATCATCCAAATAATGGTGCAGCTACGAGACTTGGGTAAGCCCACCACAAAATCCATACCAACCATCTCGCAGGGCCTATCTGCCACCAGCAGAGGGTAAAGCAACCCAGCTGGCCGTTGACGAGGAGACTTGTTCTTGGCGCAGGAGACACATGCCCGAACATAATCTGCGACGTCACGGACCATATGAGGCCACCAATATGTCCTCGCCAGTAACTCAGATGTCCTTTTGGTTCCAAAATGTCCACCCACCCTAGACGAGTGGGCCCAAGAGAGAACCTCTGGGTGCAAATTGGATGGTACAAAAGTCTTGCCCGGAGGCACAGACTCTAGCGAAACCGGGGCCACAGTTCTCAGGCTCTCGAAAGGGAAAATAAGCCGAGGCTCCTCTTCCTCCTCAGATGATACCACGGAGTGAGAGAGAGCGTCGGCACGAATGTTCTCCTCCCTGGAAAGAAAGTGGAGGGTGAAATGAAACCGAGAGAAGAACAAGGACCATCTGGACTGGCGAGAATTTAGCCGCTGGGCGGTCTGTAAATAAACCAAATTCTTGTGGACTGTGAATACTTGAAAGGGAAAGCGAGCCCCCTCCAAGAGATGTCTCCACTCAGAGAAAGCCAACTTCATGGCTAGCAACTCCCTGTCCCCGATGGAATAATTCCTCTCCGCTGGTGAGAAGGTCTTGGAGAAGAAGAAGCAAGGATGCTTCCGACCTTGAACATCCTTTTGGAAAAGGACTGCTCCAGCACCAACGGATGAGGCATCCACCTCTATCATAAATGGCTTATCTACATCGGGGCGATGTAGGATGGGAGCGCTAGCAAAATGCGACTTAGTAGAAGAGAAGGCCTTGGAGACCTCTTCAGACCACAACTTGGGATTTGCTCCCTTCTTGGTGAGGGCTACCAAGGGAGCTACCAAAGTGGAGAAGTGGGGAATGAACTGGCGATAGTAATTAATGAACCCCATAAAGCGCTGCACCGCTTTAAGAGAATGGGGTTCTTGCCAGTCCATCACAGCCTGTAGTTTGGCAGGATCCATAGCCAGTCCCTGATGATATAGCCCAGGAAAGGTAAAGACTCCTGCTCAAACATACACTTCTCCAACTTTGCATAGAGGGAATTTGTCCGTAAGAGGTCGAAGACTCTGCCAACATCTTTCCGGTGGGAGTCAACATCTGGAGAGTAGATGAGAATATCATCCAGATAGACAACGACCGAAGTGGAGAGCATATCCTGGAAGATATCGTTAACAAAGTCTTGGAAAACGGCTGGGGCATTACAGAGCCTGAAAGGCATCACCAGATATTCATAGTGCCCATCCCTGGTGTTAAAAGCCGTCTTCCATTCGTCCCCCTCATGGATGCGAATCAGGTTGTAAGCACCCCGCAGATCTAATTTTGTGAATACCCTTGCTCCCCGAAGCCTATCAAAGAGCTCCAATATCAGGGGCAGAGGATACTTATTCTTAACGGTGATGGCGTTAAGACCCCTGTAATCTATGCATGGACGTAGTTCCCCGTTCTTCTTCTGTACAAAGAAGAACCCAGCCCCTGCGGGTGACACTGACTTCCTGATGAACCCTCTTGCCAGATTCTCTTGAATGTACTGAGACATTGCCTCCGTCTCCGGGAGAGATAACGGATAGATTCGACCCCGGGGAGGCTCAGCACCAGGCAAGAGATCAATAGGACAGTCATAGGGGCGGTGGGGCGGAAGGGTCTCTGCCGCCTTTTTGGAGAACACGTCCGCATAGGGCCAATATTGCTTGGGGAGAGAGGATAGATCTGCGGGTACCTCAGTAGTAGCAACCTGAACGCATTCCCTCTGACACCTACCCCCACAAGATTCACCCCATCCCAGAATTCTGCCTGAGGACCACTCGATATGAGGAGAGTGGTACCGTAGCCAAGGTATCCCCAACAGGACCTCATCAATTCCCTCAGGAATGACGAGCAGAGATATAATCTCCTGATGGGATGGCGACATGGACAGAGTAAAAGGGATGGTCTGGTGTGTTATCTGTGAGGACAGTGTTGACCCATTCACCACTCGTACTGTCACTGGCTGAGCTAGCATCACCAGGGGTATTGCGTGACGTTGGGCGAAGGCAGAAGACATAAAATTGCCCTCCGCCCCAGAATCCACGCAGAGCTCCACCGAGTGGGTGGATGAGCCTATAGTAATTGTCCCCTTAAAGGACAATTTGGAGGCAAACGTCGCCGTGTCTAGTGTACCTCCACCTACTACCACTAGACGCTGACGTTTCCTCGACTGCTGGGAACATCTGGTGACAGGATGTCCTGACTGCTGGCAAACATGACAGACCTTGTGTGCACAAGCGGTCTGGGACTTAGATCCCACTCGTGACACTTCCATGGCCTCATGTGACTCAGGGACCAGGATCGGAGATTCCAGAGGTTTGGCGAAGGTGGGAGCCAGCCGAAACCTCTGCCTACACTGGGCTCGCTCTAACCTCCACTCGTTAAAATGGAGGTCAATACAAGAGGAGACAGCTATTAACTCCTCCAGTGTGGCGGGAATCTCCCTAGTGGCCAGAACGTCCTTCACGTGGTCAGCCAGCCCCCTCCAAAATATGGGGATAAGGGCTTTATCCGACCACTCCAGCTCAGATGCTAGGGTGCGGGAGTGGACGGCAAAATGGCTGACCAAGGATGAACCCTGAGTCAATGCCAGCAGTTGGAGCACCGTGTCATGGGTCCGACAAGAGAGACACAATAACTCCCACCTTTGCCCGCTCTGAGGGAAAACGTGCAGCCAGGAGCTCAAGGTATATAGAGCACTGACTCACAAAACCCCTACAAGATTTACTATCTCCAGAAAATTTTTCTGGCCGCAGGAGGCGAGATAATGTCGGAACAGGGGTGGCAATGGACAAGGTTGCTGCAGCCACGCTAGCAGCCTGTACAGCAACTGCGGTAACATCCACAGCTGAGGTTGTGCTCTCAAGAGCCGCCAACCTACCCTCCAGCTGCTGGATGTACCACAAGGACTGCTGTATGTCCGCCATTTACTAGCCAGACCCTGGCGCTAGTATTCTGTTAGGGCTAGCGGAACGCACCGAGTAAATATAGATATTTATTATTATTGATGCATTCGCAGCCCGGGGTCCACCGTGCAGGGGAACCTGCTGCTAGTAAATGGTGGCACTATTTGGCGGTATGGACTAGCTCTGTTACCTCACAGAGTAGCCAAGAAAGGAAAGCTCGGCGCCCTGTTAGACTTTACAGGAGCACATGTTAAGTGCCCATCAGAAAGCAGTCAGTGGTTATGCAAACATACAATCTCCTCACCAAAGGAGTCGGTATTTTAGGGGCTTATTTCAGCCGGGGCCCTAAATCCATGCACACAATCTCCTCGCCGGAGGTGCCGGCATTCTAGGGGCTTATTTCAGCCGAGTCCCTGAACACACATAAATGACCACACTGGCGCATGCACGTAACAGATTGAATACTAGCACATGGCCGTGCGGTCATGAGAGCCTTAAATAGCTGCAGCAAGTACAGGACCTTCCTAGAAGGACCAATGAGAGGCTGCTACAGAGCCTGAGCACCTTCAGGACCTTCCTGGAGGACCAATGGATTTAGCTGCAGTATCTGAACATGTGACCCTCGATCTCCACTAAGAGATCTTACTCTGGGCATGCTCAGAATGAGAAAAGCAGGACTTAGAGAAGCATCTGCTTGCCGCTGCTCAGCACTGACTTCAATGGCAGAAGCTGGAAAAGCAGCTGTAACCCTTTGTACAGAGTCAGACTGAGCGAGATGCTGGGACTGACGTCTCTGCTGAGCAGGCTCCACTGCGGCAGGAGAAGAATGGGAGACCGCAGCGGAGATGGCCCAAGATTCCCCCTGTGCAGAGGTGGGAACTCGACCCCCAACACCGGGTATCAGCTTCTGCGGCAATAGTCTCCATCGGGCCTGCCCCTAACACTCCCTGCATTGGGGGTGGTCCACCAGGCCAGCTCACCCTTGGAAGGTTCGTTGTCGTGGTTCTGCAGGTTCACTTTAGGAGTTCCAAAAGATCTGACACCAATGATAGGGTGTTTTCTAGCAAATGTGTGGTAAGGTGTAATCTCAAAGGAGGTATGCAATATTGATAAGGTGACTAAGGGCCATGGATGGAGAGGGATGATTACAAAAGATAATGAAGTAAAAGAGTATAGAATGAAATAAAGTGAAGGAAATAAAGTAATAGGGGAATCATATTTACCACACTGGATGGAGTATGCACTGGGGCTGCAGTGACGCCAGAGATATGCCTAAGCGCTGTTGTTGCTGCAAGGGGAGAGTTTACATAGATAAGGGTTTTAGTTATCTAAAATCGGGTACTTATTTTAGAAGAAGGTAGCCTTACATCCGTTGTTGGCATCGTCGTGATCACAGACACATTGGTGTCTAAAGATCAGTAGCTGCACAAGCTGACGTTGGTGACTAAGTGGGATGGCTGGCACATCCGTGCCTAAGCAAGGAGAAGTTGTAGAAGCCAGTTCCCACCACTGTATAAAGCGCTGGCCGGTCAGGTGACAGGAAGTGATGATCGCCGGCGCATGCGCTTTAAGGAAGAAATTCTTCCTGACGATGCTTGCCCTCTTGGTGGAGTGTTTATGTGTTGCCATGGGAACGCAAGTGTAGTGCAACACGCGGATGTAGTTGGGACAAACAAGGAGGCAGTATATATAGAATAATCAGATCGCAGTGTTGTGGTGTGTGGTAATATTAAGAAATGGGACATAGACAATGTAATTCCACATGACAAAATAATAAGAAGCATTATTAAACCATGGATCATGATATAAATAAGTAATAAATGAATAAATAAATGAACAAATGATAAGGATATTGCAAAATAAAAAAAATAAAAAAATAAGGATATTGCAAAATAAATAAATAAATGGATGCAAAAATATTTGTAAATATAAATCAATCTTTTGTAACATAAATAAATAAACAAATAATGGAAAAATACAAAATAAACCAAATGAAATAAAGTAGGAGTCCAAACTGTAGAAATAGTAGAAAAAAAACAACTTATAGAATGGCCTAAGATGGGAGGGGGGATAGTGAATCTTACCATCTCAAATATGATAAAGGCCAAGACTACGTGTGCACTGAGTCAATTGATCTAGGGAAAAAGACCAAAGGTTTGTTGTTACGTTAGCCAATCAATTTCATGATTGAGACCTTTCGGGTAAAGCGTATCAAGGGTATAAATCCAGTATGTCTCATGCTGTTTTACCAATTGGATGTGGTTACCGCCCCTTCTAGGTCTCTATGACCTGAAATCTGAGTTGAGCTACATTATGTTTTGCTTCCTTAAAATGTGTCGGTTAGGTTAGCCATACCATTTCACACCTAATGGTCGATTTATGGCTGGAAATGCGATCTATAATAGCCTGGGTTGTTTTGCCCACATACAGTAAGCCACAGGGACATTTGATGATGTAAACAACACAATTTAATCCAGAGGTGTAGTAATCCCTATTGGGATAAGATTTGCCGGTTCGCGGATGAACCACCTCGTTGCCTTTAATTATGTTTGAACAGCTCATATGGTTCAAACATGGGAATGTACCCATCCTTTTTTATCCAGTGAGGTTTCCTAGTTGACATTAATTTGCATGATCCTACGACAGCCCTGACCAAACTGTCTTTGATGTTTTTTGGATGTCTAGTGCACATTAGTGGTGGGTTTCTAAACATCTGCATGTTAGGATAAGCTTTATTTAAAAGGGGTCAGTGTCTCCTGATCAGGTTATGAACCCTACACATGGATGGGTGGTGGTTGTAGACAAACGGTAGTCTTTGAGTTTTGTGTGTTGTAATTGTGCTAGCATTAACATCATTAAATGCTCTGGTGGATTCCGCTTCAAGGAGTTCTGACGGGTAGTTGCGAACTCTAAATTTTTCTGCCATTTCATGTAATCTGGTCTCTCTGGTTGTAGGGTCAGATACAAACCCTTTTAAATTGAGATCTTGGGAGACTATTTTTTATGGATTTGGGGTGGCAACTGCTGTATAGAAGGAAGCTATTGCAATCCGTGGGTTTGGTGTAAATGTCAGTGCTAAGAATTCCCTTGGTGTCTTTTGAGGATCCTGTGTCGAGAAATTTAACTTCATCAGTCTGGTATAATGTAAACTTCAGCTCGGGTCTAACAGTGTTGATGTAGATATAGAATTCCAAGAGGCTAGTTTAGTCACCTTGCCAAATGCAAAAGATATCATCTATATATCTGTACCACGTGAGGGCATGCTGTTGGAAGATGTGATTGGAGTACACATGTTCCTGTTCAAAGCAGTCCATGTATAGATTTGTATACGCCGGAGCTACGTTAGACCCCATTGCAGTCCAGCATTTCTGTATAAATAAATCATCCTCAAAAAGAAAAAAGTTTTCCCTCAGGACAAGGTTAAGTAGATCCAGGCATAGTTCCTGAGACCCCCTGTCAATGTTTGCTTCCTGTAGAGTGAGATATACTGCTTTTACTCATTTATCGTGGACAATGGAAGTATATAAGCTGTTTGCGTCTAGGGTACATAGAATGCTCTCAAGTGGAATGTTTTTAATGCCACGTATCTTCTTCTGGAAATCGCCTGTGTCTAAAATAAACAATTTTGTGGCATGAGTGTACGGGGTAAGAAGTTTTTTGAGAAAAATTGAAAGGGGGTTGAGAGTGGAGTCAGTGGATGCTACTATTGGGCATCCTGGTGGATTGTGGAGGTTTTTGTGTATTTTAGGAAGTATGTATAGTATGGGTGTTACGGGATGGTGGTTTAGTAGATATGTCTTTGTTTTGCTGTCAATGGTTCTAAGTTCAAGATGTTTATCCAAGACTGTATTAATTTTGCTGCGTATGGAGTTAGTGGGATCAACGTGGACTTTTTGAAATGTAGTTGTATCGGAGAGTTGTCTCTTGACCTCGGCTTCATAGTAACTTCTATTCATGACCATGATGGCTCCCCCTTGTCTGCTGGTTTTATGCCAATATTCCTGTTGTCCTTGAGAGACTCAAGGGCTTGTTTCTCTGAGGGATTCAAATTGTGGCAGATGGGGAGGAAGCCAAGAGGTTGGTCATGGGTAGTTTGTTTGATATCTCTTTCAAGTAGATCAATGAAAGTCTCAACCGCATGGTTGGTTCTGGGTGGCATGAAATTACTAGGATTTCTTAAACCCAGGGTGTCAATCCTGATCTTAGGACCCCCGTCCCGGTCTGGTACTGTGCCTAGCGTGTTGATGTTGGGGTGAGTTTTATCCTCAAAATTAACTTTGTCTAATGCTCCGGTAGAAGCGATGGAGGTCTTTTTCTAATTGGAAAGAATCCCATCTCGGTGTAGGGCAGAAAGACAGTCCCATATTTAGGATTTTTAACCCCTTCCCGACCTGTGACACAGCGTATGCGTCATGAAAGTTGGTGCCAATCTGACCTGTGACGCATATGCTGTGTCACAGAATGATCGCGTCCCTGCAGGTCGGAAGAAAGGATTAACTGTAATTTCACCTGACCTGCAGGGACAGGGGGAGTAGTACTTCAGCCCAGGGGGGTGGCTTTGCCCCCATGTGGCTACGATCGCTCTGATTGGCTGTTGAAAGTGAAACAGTCAATCAGAGCAATTTGTAATATTTCACCAGTCACACTTGCTGAAATATTACAATCCAGCCATGGCCGATGCTGCAATATCATCGGCCATGGCTGGAGACCCCGATCCACCCCCGCCACCGACTGACAGCGGCGATCTGCCGCCACCATCAGCACTCCTCTCCCCTCCGTCCTGTCCTCCGTCCCCTCTGCTGTCCGATCTCACCCCCTCTGTGCCTCCCGAGTCCTGGCGTCCCTCCCGGTGCCAGTGGTCTTCAGCGATGGGCGCCGCCATCTTCCAAAATGGCGGGTGCATGCGCAGTGTACCCGCTGAATCTACCGGCCGGCAGGTTCATTCATTCTTGTGGTACATTTTGATCACTGTGATACAACCTATCACAGTGATCAAAATCAAAAAAATAGTAAATAACCCCCCCCCCTTTATCACCCCCACAGGTAGGGAAAATAATAAAATAAAGAAAATATATTTATTTTTATTTTTGAACTAGCGTTAGGGTTAGGGCTAGGGTTAGGGTTAGAACTAGGGTTAGGGTTAGAACTAGGGTAAGGGTTGGAATTAGGGTATGTGCACACGGTGCGGATTTGGCTGCGGATCCGCAGAGGATTGGCCACTGCAGATTAGCAGCAGTTTTCCATGCATTGTACAGTACCATGTAAACCTATGGAAAACCAAATCCGCTGTGCCCATGGTGTAGAAAATACCACGCGGAAACGCCGAGTTGTATTTTCCGCAGCATGTCAATTCTTTTGCGGATTCCGCAGCGTTTTACACCTGCTCCTCAATAGGAATCCACAGGTGTAAAACCACAGGAAATCCGCAGGTAAAATGCAGTGTGTTTTACCTGTGGATTTTTCAAAAATCCACACAGAAATCCACAACATGGGCACATAGCCTTAGGGTTAAGGTAGAAATTAGAGTTAGGGTTGGGATTAGAGTTGGGGTTGGAATAAGGGTTAAGATTAGGGTTAGGGGTGTAATGGGGTTAGGGTTGTGGTTAGGGTTATGCTTAGAGTTGGGATTAGGGTTAGGGGTGTGTTGGGGTTAGTGTTGGAGTTAGAATTGAGGGGTTTCCACTGTTTAGGCACATCAGGGGGTCCCAAACGTGACATGGCGCCACCATTGATTCCAGCCAATCTTGCATTCAAAAAGTCAAATGGTGCTCCCTCCCTTCAGAGCCCTGATGTGTGCCCAAACAGTGGTTTAACCCCACATATGGGGTACCAACGTACTCAGGACAAACTGGACAATAACTTTTTGGGTCCAATTTCTCCTGTTACCCTTGTGAAAATAAACAATTGCGGACTAAAAAATCAATTTTGAGGAAAAGAAAAAGATTTTTTATTTTCACGGCTCTGCGTTACAAACTTCTGTGAAGCACTTAGGGGTAAAAAGTGCTCACTACACATCTAGATAAATTCCTTGGAGGGTCTAGTTTCCAAAATGGGGTCACTTGTGGGGGGTTTCTACTGTTTAGGCACATCAAGGCCTCTGCAAACGCGACATGGTGTCCGCTAACGATTGGAGCTAATTTTTCATTAAAAAAGTCAAATGGCGCTCCTTCCCTTCCGAGCGCTGCCATGTGCCCAAACAGTGGTTTACCCCGACATGTGAGGTATCGGCATACTCAGGAGAAACTGCCCAATATATTTTATGATCTTTTATCCTGTTGCCCATGTGGAAATAAACAAATTGAGGCTTAAAGAAATTTTTTGCGAAAAAAAAAAGTACTTTTTCATTTTTACGGATCAATTTGTGAAGCACCTGGGGGTTTAAAGTGCTCACTATGCATCTAGATAAGTTCCTTGGGGGTCTAGTTTCCAAAATGGGGTCACTTGTGGGGGAGCTCCAATGTTTAGGTACACAGGGGCTCTCCAAACGCGACATGGTGTCCGCTAACGATTGGAGCTAATTTTTCATTCAAAAGTGGTTTACCCCCACATGTGAGGTATCGGTGTACTCAGGAGAAATTGCCCTACACATTTTAGTATCCATTTTACCCTGTTGCCCATGCTAAATTGAAAAAAATTGAGGCTAAAAGAAATTTTTTGTGAAACAAAAAGTACTTTTTCATTATTACGGATCAATTTGTGAAGCACCTGGGGGTTCAAAGTGCTCACTATGCATCTAGATAAGCTCCTTGTGGGGTCTAGTTTCCAAAATGGGGTCACTTGTGGGGGAACTCCAATCTTTAAGTACATACGGTGTTAGGAGTCGAGTTCCCACCGCTGCACAGGGGGAATCTCGAACCATTTCTGCTGTGGTTTCTCATTCTGCATCAGCCGCAGTGGAGCTTGCTCAGCGGAGACGTCGGTCCCAGCATCTCGCTCAGTCTGATTCTGTGCAAAGGGTTACTGCTGCCTTTCCAGGTTCTGCCATTGTTGCCTGTACTGATCAGCGGCGAGCAGACGTCTCTGGGACTAAGTCCTGCTTTTCCCCTTCAGAGCATGCCCAAAGGAAGACCTCTCAGTGGAGGTCTAGGGTCACATGCTCAGGTACTGCAGTAGTTCCTATTGGTCCTCTAGGAAGGTCCTGAAGCTGCTCAGTTACTGTAGCAGTTCTCATTGGTCCTCTAGGAAGGTCCTGAACTTGCTGCAGCTATAAAAGGTTTGCATGGCCGCACGGCCATGCGCTAGTATACACTTGTTTATGTGTGTGTGTGTTGTGAGTGAAAGTTGCTCTTTAATCATCCCCTCCCTTGTGTTTGAATGCTCGCGTAAGGAGGATGATTGTAATCTAGCGCCCGACTTGTAACCAACACTGGTACACAAACAGCGTCTATTGCTGTGACTGCCAGTGCGGCGCCGTGCGCTATCACCGCGCTTTCCAAACCCAAGTCTGGGTGGTTAGTGGCGTCCGCCAGTGCGGCATCGCATGCACTCTCATGCTATTTAATTATTATTTCTGTTACGTGTGGTACTGCGGCCCTGTGACACAACAGGGTTCGCTTCTTTCACACAGGGTGAAGCTAACCCGTGTGTATCCTCATTGTACCGCCATATAGTCCGTCATTGCTTAGCAGCAGGTTCCATCTCTGCACGGTGGACCCGGGCTGCGAATGCACCTTATTCCTTTTCTCTAATTATTTGGTGCGTTCCGCTAGCCCTAACATTATACTAGTGCCAGGGTCTGGCTAAGTAATGACTTTCGAACAGCGATTGCAGGGGTACATCCAGCGGCTGGAGGGCAGGTTGGCAGATTTCGAGCGTGCAACCTCAGCGGTGGATGTTACCGCAATAGCTGTTCAGGCTGCCAGCGTGGCTGCGGCAGCTTTACCCACTGCAATCTCTGTTCCGACCTTATCTCACCTCCTGCTGCCAGAGAAATACTCTGGTGACAGTAAATCCTGTAGGGGTTTCGTGAGCCAGTGCGGTATACACCTCGAGCTCCTGGCTGCATGTTTTCCCTCAGAGCGGGCAAAGGTGGGATTCATAATTTCTCTGCTGTCGGACAGGGCATTGGAGTGGGCTACGCCGCTGTGGGAGCGCGACGATCATGTGGTGCAGAGTGCTCCTCGGTTTTTGAGCACACTGAAACAGGTCTTTTTAGGACCCCAAGTCACCCATGATACGGTGCTCCAACTGCTGGCATTGACTCAGGGTTCGTCCATGGTCAGCCATTTTGCCGTCCACTTCCGGACATTAGCGTCTGAGCTGGAATGGTCAGATAAAGCCCTTATCCCGGTATTTTGGAGAGGGCTGGCTGACCATGTGAAGGACGCTTTGGCCACTAGGGAGATTCCCGCCACACTGGAGGAGCTCATAGCTATATCAACCTGCATCGACCTTCATTTTCACGAGCGAAGCTTGGAGCGAGCCCAGTGTAGGCAGAGGTTTCGGCTGGCTCCCACCTTCACCAAACCTCAAGAATCTCCGGTCCAGGCATCCGAGTCACATGAGGCCATAGAGGCGTTGCATGCGGGATCTAAGTCGTGGTCCGCTCGTGCACCTATGGTCTGTCATGTTTGCTGGCAGTCAAGACATCTTGCCTCCAAGTGTTCTCAGCGGTCGGGGGAACGTCGGCGTCTAGTGGTAGTTGGAGGAGTAACACTACACACGAAGACGTTTTCCTCTAAATTGCCCTTCAAGGGGACAATAACCAAAGGCCCATCCAATCTTATGGTAGAGCTTTCCTGGACTCCGGGGTGGAAGGCAATTTCATTTCATCTGCTTTCGCCCAGCGTCACACAATGCCCCTGGTGATGCTCGCCAAACCTGTGACCGTTCGAGTGGTAAATGGGTCGACCCTACCCTCACAGATTACACATCAGACCACTGCATTCACTCTATGTCTCCATCACATCAGGAGATTATCTCCCTATTAGTTATTCCTGAGGGAATTGATGAGGTACTATTGGGGATACCATGGCTTCGCTATCATTCTCCTCATATAGAGTGGTCCTCTGAGCTTTTTGATAGGCTACGGGGAGCAAGAGTATTTACTAATGTAGATCTGCGGGGTGCTTACAACCTGATTCGCATCCGTGAGGGGGACGAATGGAAGATGGCTTTTAACACCAGGGATGGGCACTATGAATATCTGGTGATGCCCTTCGGGCTCTGTAATGCCCCAACCGTTTTCAAAGACTTTGTGAATGACATCTTCTGGGAGATGCTCACCACCTCGGTCATAGTCTATCTGGATGATATTCTCATATACTCTCCAGATATTGACTCCCATCGGAGAGAGGTTCGCAAAGTTTTTGTCCTCTTACGGGCAAACTCCCTCTACGCCAAGTTGGAGAAGTGTGTGTTTGAGCAGGAGTCCTTGCCTTTCCTTGGCTATATCATCTCTGCCCAGGGATTGGCTATGGATCCTGCCAAGCTACAGGCTGTGATGGACTGGCAAGAACCCTATTCTCTTAAAGCGGTGCAGCGCTTTATGGGGTTCATTAATTACTATCGCCAGTTCATCCCACACTTCTCAACTTTGGTAGCTCCCTTGGTTGCCCTCACAAAGGGAGCAAATCCCAAGTTGTGGTCGGAGGTGGTCTCCAAGGCCTTTCTCTTGATTGAGTCACACTTCGCTAGCGCTCCCATCCTACATCGCCCCGATGTAGATAAGCCATTTATTATGGAGGTGGATGCCTCATCCGTTGGTGCTGGAGTAGTCCTCTTCCAAAAGGATGCTCAAGGTCGGAAGTATCCTTGCTTCTTCTTCTCCAAGACCTTTTCACCAGCGGAGAGGAATTATTCCATCGGGGACAGGGAGTTGCTAGCCATGAAGTTGGCTTTCTC
Organism: Ranitomeya variabilis; assembly: GCF_051348905.1. Lineage (NCBI taxonomy): Eukaryota > Metazoa > Chordata > Amphibia > Anura > Dendrobatidae > Ranitomeya > Ranitomeya variabilis. The sequence goes on along the minus strand of NC_135233.1, from coordinate 182,988,060 downwards.
AGAGTGGAGACACCTCTTGGAGTTAGCTCGCTTTCCCTTCCAAGTGTTCACAGACCACAAGAACTTAGTGTATTTACAGACGGCCCAGCGGCTGAATTCTCACCAGGCTGGATGGTCCCTGTTCTTCTCCCGGTTCCATTTTACTCTCCATTTTCTCTCCGGGAGAAGAAAATTTGTGCCGACGCTCTTTCTCGCTCCGTAGTGTCATCTGAGGAGGAGGAGCCTCGGCTTATTGTCCTGTTATGGTTCTCAATGGCAAGAGAACATAGCCCAGCAAACATAAGTACTAGCTCTTGGAAGGATGGAAACTAAACTGACCATGAACTAAACCTGCCGCACAACTAACAGTAGCCGGGTAGCGTTGCCTACGTTTTTTATCCCTAGACGCCCAGCGCCGGCCGGAGGACTAACTAATCCTGGCAGAGGAAAATATAGTCCTGGCTCACCTCTAGAGAAATTTCCCCGATAGGCAGACAGAGGCCCCCACATATATTGGCGGTGATTTTAGATGAAATGACAAACGTAGTATGAAAATAGGTTTAGCAAAATTGAGGTCCGCTTACTAGATAGCAGGAAGACAGAAAGGGCACTTTCATGGTCAGCTGAAAAACCCTATCAAAATACCATCCTGAAATTACTTTAAGACTCTAGTATTAACTCATAACATCAGAGTGGCAATTTCAGATCACAAGAGCTTTCCAGACACAGAAACGAAACTACAGCTGTGAACTGGAACAAAATGCAAAAACAAACGAGGACTAAAGTCCAACTTATCTGGGAGTTGTCTAGCAGCAGGAACATGCACAGAAAGGCTTCTGATTACAATGTTGACCGGCAAGGAAGTGACAGAGGAGCAAGGTTAAATAGCGACTCCCACATCCTGATGGAAGCAGGTGAACAGAGGGGATGATGCACACCAGCTCAATTCCACCAGTGGCCACCGGGGGAGCCCAAAATCCAATTTCACAACAGTACCCCCCCCTCAAGGAGGGGGCACCGAACCCTCACCAGAACCACCAGGGCGATCAGGATGAGCCCTATGAAAGGCACGGACCAGATCGGAGGCATGAACATCAGAGGCAGTCACCCAAGAATTATCCTCCTGACCGTATCCCTTCCATTTGACCAGATACTGGAGTTTCCGTCTGGAAACACGGGAGTCCAAGATTTTTTCCACAACGTACTCCAACTCGCCCTCAACCAACACCGGAGCAGGAGGCTCAACGGAAGGCACAACCGGTACCTCATACCTGCGCAACAATGACCGATGAAAAACATTATGAATAGAAAAAGACGCAGGGAGGTCCAAACGGAAGGACACAGGGTTAAGAATCTCCAATATCTTGTACGGGCCGATGAACCGAGGCTTAAACTTAGGAGAAGAAACCCTCATAGGGACAAAACGGGAAGACAACCACACCAAGTCCCCAACACAAAGCCGAGGACCAACCCGACGCCGGCGGTTGGCAAAAAGCTGAGTCTTTTCCTGGGACAACTTCAAATTGTCCACTACCTGCCCCCAAATCTGATGCAACCTCTCCACCACAGCATCCACTCCAGGACAATCCGAAGATTCCACCTGACCAGAAGAAAATCGAGGATGAAACCCCGAATTACAGAAAAAAGGAGACACCAAGGTGGCAGAGCTGGCCCGATTATTGAGGGCAAACTCCGCTAAAGGCAAAAAAGCAACCCAATCATCCTGATCTGCAGACACAAAACACCTCAAATATGTCTCCAAGGTCTGATTCGTCCGCTCGGTCTGGCCATTAGTCTGAGGATGGAAAGCAGACGAGAAAGACAAATCTATGCCCATCCTAGCACAGAATGCTCGCCAAAATCTAGACACGAATTGGGTTCCTCTGTCAGAAACGATATTCTCCGGAATACCATGCAAACGGACCACATTTTGAAAAAACAGAGGAACCAACTCGGAAGAAGAAGGCAACTTAGGCAGGGGAACCAAATGGACCATCTTAGAGAAACGGTCACACACCACCCAGATGACAGACATCTTCTGAGAAACAGGAAGATCCGAAATAAAATCCATCGAGATGTGCGTCCAGGGCCTCTTCGGGATAGGCAAGGGCAACAACAATCCACTAGCCCGAGAACAACAAGGCTTGGCCCGAGCACAAACGTCACAAGACTGCACAAAGCCTCGCACATCTCGAGACAGGGAAGGCCACCAGAAGGACCTTGCCACCAAATCCCTGGTACCAAAGATTCCAGGATGACCTGTCAACGCAGAAGAATGAACCTCAGAAATGACTTTACTGGTCCAATCATCAGGAACAAACAGTCTACCAGGTGGGCAACGATCAGGTCTATCCGCCTGAAACTCCTGCAAGGCCCGCCGCAGGTCTGGAGAAACGGCAGACAATATCACTCCATCCTTAAGGATACCTGTAGGTTCAGAGTTACCAGGGGAGTCAGGCTCAAAACTCCTAGAAAGGGCATCCGCCTTAACATTCTTAGAACCCGGCAGGTAGGACACCACAAAATTAAACCGAGAGAAAAACAACGACCAGCGCGCCTGTCTAGGATTCAGGCGTCTGGCGGACTCAAGATAAATTAGATTTTTGTGGTCAGTCAATACCACCACCTGATGTCTAGCCCCCTCAAGCCAATGACGCCACTCCTCAAAAGCCCACTTCAGGGCCAAAAGCTCCCGATTCCCAACATCATAATTCCGCTCAGCGGGCGAAAATTTACGCGAGAAAAAGGCACAAGGTCTCATCACGGAACAATCGGAACTTCTCTGCGACAAAACTGCCCCAGCTCCGATTTCAGAAGCGTCGACCTCAACCTGAAAAGGAAGAGCAACATCAGGCTGACGCAACACAGGGGCGGAAGAAAAGCGGCGCTTAAGCTTCCGAAAGGCCTCCACAGCAGCAGGGGACCAATCAGCAACATCAGCACCCTTCTTAGTCAAATCAGTCAATTGCTTAACAACATCAGAAAAACCAGCAATAAATCGACGATAAAAGTTAGCAAAGCCCAAAAATTTCTGAAGACTCTTAAGGGAAGAGGGTTGTGTCCAATCACAAATAGCCTGAACCTTGACAGGATCCATCTCGATGGAAGAGGGGGAAAAAATATATCCCAAAAAGGAAATCTTTTGAACCCCAAAAACGCACTTAGAACCCTTCACACACAAGGAATTAGACCGCAAAACCTGAAAAACCCTCCTGACCTGCTGGACATGAGAGTCCCAGTCATCCGAAAAAATCAAAATATCATCCAGATACACAATCATAAATTTATCCAAATAATCACGGAAAATGTCATGCATAAAGGACTGAAAGACTGAAGGGGCATTTGAAAGACCAAAAGGCATCACCAAATACTCAAAGTGGCCCTCGGGCGTATTAAATGCGGTCTTCCACTCATCCCCCTGCTTAATTCGCACCAAATTATACGCCCCACGGAGATCTATCTTAGAGAACCACTTGGCCCCCTTTATGCGAGCAAACAAATCAGTCAGCAGTGGCAACGGATATTGATATTTAACCGTGATTTTATTCAAAAGCCGATAATCAATACACGGTCTCAAAGAGCCATCTTTCTTAGCCACAAAGAAAAAACCGGCTCCTAAGGGAGATGACGAAGGACGAATATGTCCCTTTTCCAAGGACTCCTTTATATATTCTCGCATAGCAGCATGTTCAGGCACAGACAGATTAAATAAACGACCCTTAGGGTATTTACTACCCGGAATCAAATCTATGGCACAATCGCACTCCCGGTGCGGAGGTAATGACCCAAGCTTAGGTTCTTCAAAAACGTCACGATATTCAGTCAAGAATTCAGGAATCTCAGAGGGAATAGATGATGAAATGGAAACCACAGGTACGTCCCCAATGCGTCCCCTTACATCCCCAGCTTAACACAGACATAGCTTTCCAGTCAAGGACTGGGTTATGAGATTACAGCCATGGCAATCCAAGCACCAACACATTATGTAGGTTATACAGCACAAGAAAGCGAATAATCTCCTGATGATCCGGATTAATCCGCATAGTTACTTGTGTCCAGTATTGTGGTTTATTACTAGCCAATGGGGTGGAGTCAATCCCCTTCAGGGGTATAGGAGTTTCAAGAGGCTCCAAATCATACCCACAGCGTTTGGCAAAGGACCAATCCATAAGACTCAAAGCGGCGCCAGAGTCGACATAGGCATCCGCGGTAATAGATGATAAAGAACAAATCAGGGTCACAGATAGAATAAACTTAGACTGTAAAGTGCCAATTGAAACAGACTTATCAAGCTTCTTAGTACGCTTAGAGCATGCTGATATAACATGAGTTGAATCACTGCAATAGAAGCACAACCCATTTTTTCGTCTTAAATTCTGCCGTTCACTTCTGGACAGAATTCTATCACATTGCATATTCTCTGGCGTCCTCTCAGTAGACACCACTAAATGGTGCACAGGTCTGCGCTCCCGCAGACGCCTATCGATCTGGATAGTCATTGTCATGGACTCATTCAGACCCGCAGGCACAGGGAACCCCACCATAACATCCTTAATGGCATCAGAGAGACCCTCTCTGAAATTCGCCGCCAGGGCGCACTCATTCCACTGAGTAAGCACAGCCCATTTACGGAATTTCTGGCAGTATATTTCAGCTTCGTCTTGCCCCTGAGATAGGGACATCAAGGCCTTTTCCGCCTGAAGCTCTAACTGAGGTTCCTCATAAAGCAACCCCAAGGCCAGAAAAAACGCATCCACATTGAGCAACGCAGGATCCCCTGGAGCCAATGCAAAAGCCCAATCCTGAGGGTCGCCCCGGAGCAAGGAAATCACAATCCTGACCTGCTGAGCAGGATCTCCAGCAGAGCGAGATTTCAGGGACAAAAACAACTTGCAATTATTTTTGAAATTTTGAAAGCAAGATCTATTCCCCGAGAAAAATTCAGGCAAAGGAATTCTAGGTTCAGATATAGGAACATGAACAACAAAATCTTGTAAATTTTGAACTCTTGTGGTGAGATTATTCAAACCTGCAGCTAAACTCTGAATATCCATTTTAAACAGGTGAACACAGAGCCATTCCAGGATTAGAAGGAGAGAGAGAGAGAGAAAGGCTGCAATATAGGCAGACTTGCAAGAGATTCAAATACAAGCACACTCAGAACTGAAGGGAAGGGAAAAAAAAAAAAAAAAAAAAATCTTCAGCAGACTTCTCTTTTCTCTCCTTTCTCTGTCAATTAATTTAACCCTTTTCGGGCCGGTCAAACTGTTATGGTTCTCAATGGCAAGAGAACATAGCCCAGCAAACATAAGTACTAGCTCTTGGAAGGATGGAAACTAAACTGACCATGAACTAAACCTGCCGCACAACTAACAGTAGCCGGGTAGCGTTGCCTACGTTTTTTATCCCTAGACGCCCAGCGCCGGCCGGAGGACTAACTAATCCTGGCAGAGGAAAATATAGTCCTGGCTCACCTCTAGAGAAATTTCCCCGATAGGCAGACAGAGGCCCCCACATATATTGGCGGTGATTTTAGATGAAATGACAAACGTAGTATGAAAATAGGTTTAGCAAAATTGAGGTCCGCTTACTAGATAGCAGGAAGACAGAAAGGGCACTTTCATGGTCAGCTGAAAAACCCTATCAAAATACCATCCTGAAATTACTTTAAGACTCTAGTATTAACTCATAACATCAGAGTGTCAATTTCAGATCACAAGAGCTTTCCAGACACAGAAACGAAACTACAGCTGTGAACTGGAACAAAATGCAAAAACAAACGAGGACTAAAGTCCAACTTATCTGGGAGTTGTCTAGCAGCAGGAACATGCACAGAAAGGCTTCTGATTACAATGTTGACCGGCAAGGAAGTGACAGAGGAGCAAGGTTAAATAGCGACTCCCACATCCTGATGGAAGCAGGTGAACAGAGGGGATGATGCACACCAGCTCAATTCCACCAGTGGCCACCGGGGGAGCCCAAAATCCAATTTCACAACATTGTCCCTTCTGAGAGCCTGAGAACTGTGGCTCCGGTTTCGCTAGAGTCTGTGCCCCAAGGCAAGACTTTCGATCCATCTAATTTGTGACCGGAGGTTCTCTCTTGGGCTCACTCATCCAGGGTGAGTGGACATTTTGGGACCAAGAGGACATCTGAGCTTTTGGCGAGCACGTACTGGTGGCTGCATATGGCCCGTGACGTTGGGGACTATATTCGGGCGTGTGTCTCCTGCGCCAAGAATCAGTCTCCTCGGCAATGGCCTGCTGGGCAACTTTACCTCCTGCCGGTGGCAGACAGGCCCTAGGAGATGGTCGGGATGGACTTCGTGGTGGGCTTACCCAAGTCTCGTAACTGCACCGTTATCTAGGTTGTCACCGATCATTTCTCTAAGATGGTGCACTTGGTGCCGCTTCCACGGTTACCTTCTGCACGGGCCTTAGCGGCGTTGTTCATTAAACATATTGTCCGTTTACATGGCATGCCTGATAAAATTGTCAGTGACCGGGGTCCCCAGTTCGCGTCTCGGTTTTGGAGAGAGCTCTGTCGTTTACTCAGCATAGAACTAAATCTCTCCTCTGCATGTCATCCCGAGACGAATGGGTTGGTAGAGAGGGCCAATCAGACTCTGGTGACATACAGTATTTGCGACATTTTATCTCTGCTAGGCAGGATGACTGGGCATCTTTGCTACCTTGGACAGAATTTGCTATGAACAACGCCGTAGCCGATTCCACTGGGCAGACTCCTTTTCTCCTTAATTACGGCCAGCATTCGCGTGTCTCTGTGCCCATGCCCGTGTCATCCACTGATTCCAGGGTGGCAGACTGGGCAGTGGAGGCACGTGACATTTGGGACCGCACACAGGATGTCATTCAGGCTTCCAAGTAGAGAATGAGGGTTTCTGCCGATGCTCACCAGCGCCCCACTCCGACCTTCGCTCCTGGCGACTTAGTGTGGCTCTCCGCCCATAACATCAGGCTGCGAGTTGAGGCCACTACGTTTGCACCTTATTACATTGGTCCTTTCAAGGTTCTAGAACAGGTTAACCCTGTGGGCTACTGTTTGGCTAAGCCTCCGCGCCTTGGTATAACTGACACCTTCCACGTTTCCCTCTTAAAGCCCGTCTATATGTCCCGGTTTTCGGAGTCATCTGCCGGGACATCGGGTTCATCCACGGATGAGTACGAGGTGAATGCTATTGTGGGGTGCTAGGTAGTACGTGGCAAAAAGTACTATCTGGAGGACTGGAAGGGACACGGCCCTGAGGACAGAACCTGGGAACCTGTAAAGCACATTCGGGCTTCGCTGCTCATTGCAGCCTTTGAGCGTAGCGAGGCCCAAGGAGGGGGGGTAATGTTAGGAGTCGAGTTCCCACTGCTTCACAGGGGGAATCTCGAATCTTCTCTGCTGCTGTCTCTCATTCTGCTTCAGCCGCAGTGGAGCCTGCTCAGCGGAGAAGTCGGTCCCAGCGTCTCGCTCAGTCTGATTCTGGGTGAAGGGTTACTGCTGCCTTTCCAGGCTCTGCCATTGTAGCCTGTACTGATCAGCGGCGAGCAGACGTCTCTGGGACTAAGTCCTGCTTTTCCCCTTCAGACAATGCCCAAAGGAAGACCTCTCAGTGGAGGTCTAGGGTCACATGCTCAGGTACTGCAGTAGCTCCTATTGGTCCTCTAGGAAGGTCCTGAACTTGCTGCAGCTATAAAAGGTTTGCATGGCCGCACGGCCATGCGCTAGTATACACTTGTTTATATGTGTGTGTTGTGAGTGAAAGTCGCTCTTTAATCATCCCCTCCGTTGTGTTTGAATGCTCGCATAAGGAGGATGATTGTAATCTAGCACCCGACTTGTAACCAACACTGGTACACAAACAGCGTCTATTGCTATGACTGCCAGTGCGGCGCCGTGCGCTATCACCGCGCTTTCCAAACCCAAGTCTGGGTGGTTAGTGGCATCCGCCAGTGCGGCATCGCATGCACTCTCGTGTTATTTAATTATTATTTCTGTTACGTGTGGTACTGCGGCCCTGTGACGCAACAGGGTTCGCTTCTTTCACACAGGGTGAAGCTAACCCATGTGTATCCTCATTGTACCGCCATATAGTCCGTCATTGCTTAGCAGCAGGTTCCATCTCTGCACGGTGGACCCCGGGCTGCGAATGCACCTTATTCCTTTTCTCTAATTATTTGGTGCGTTCCGCTAGCCCTTACACACGGGCTCTCCAAATGCGACATGGTGTCCGCTAAAGATTGAAGCCAATTTTTCATTGAAAGGTCAAATGGCACTCCTTACCTTCCGAGCCCTGTCGTGCACCTAAACAGTGGTTCCCCCACCACATATAGGGTATCGACGTACTCAGGACAAATTGTACCATAACTTTTGGGGTCCAGTTTCTCCTTTTACCCTTGGGAAAATAAAAAAAATTGTTGCTAAAAGATCATTTTTGTGACTAAAAAGTTAAATGTTCATTTTTTCCTTCCATGCTGCTTCTGCTCCTGTGAAGCACCTGAAGGGTTAATTACCTTCTTGATTGTGGTTTTGAGCACCTTGAGGGGTGCAGTTTTTAGAATGGTGTCACTTTTGGGTATTTTCAGCCATATAGACCCCTCAAACTGACTTCAAATGTGAGGTGGTCCCTAAAAAAAATGGTTTTGTAAATTTTGTTGTAAAAATGAGAAATCGCTGGTCAAATTTTAGCCCTTCTAACTTCCTAGCAAAAAAAAAATTTTGCTTCCAAAATTGTGCTGATGACATGTGGGTAATGTTATTTATTAACTATTTTGTGTCACATAACTCTCTGATTTAACAGAATAAAAATTCAAAATGTGAAAATTGCGAAATTTTCCAAATTTTAGCCAAATTTCCACTTTTTTCACAAACGCAAAAATTATCGACCTAAATGTACCACTAACATATGTCTCGAAAAACAATCTCAGAACCGCTAGGATCCAATAAAGGGATACTGATCAGAATAGCAAAAAATGGCCAGGTCATTAAGGTCAAAATAGGCTGGGTCATGAAGGGGTTAATTTAGTGGGAGAAAGAGAATAGTCAGATATATTAACTACTTAGTTTGGACTCCTACCTGTGGTCCGAGAATCATTTGGTGGTCCGCATCTTGTCTTCCTTGACCTTTTTTATGGCGTGCGTTTGGCCCTAAAAAAACGGCCTTGTAGTCTGGGCACTACCAGCTTTGCTGCCGGAACATGGGCAGGAGCCCCCGGCAGGCGAGGAGCCCCCTGAGGGAAAGTTTCCCCCTGCTGGTCGACGAAATCTCGAGCGCTGTCTTCGGGGGGATGGGGTCCTCCCATCTATAGACTCTGTTGGTTAGGTAGTCTCCTGTGTCTCTCTGAAATTTGATGAGCTTTCTTTCTTCTAGGGTTTTTAGGTGTGTAGATTGGACCAAGTCCACCTTGTTTTTAATGTGGTAAATTCAGCACTGCTCAAAGTTGATGTGAGTTGAGTTTCAATCGTCGTGACCTTGTCTTCTGTTTCCTTAACACTAGAACTACCGGAGGGGTCATTTTGACCCTTTTGCTATTTCTTTTTCCCATAATTTCTAAAATTTTAACAAATGAGTTCTGAGTTTTTGTGACTTTTATTTATTCATGGTAGTGTATATTTTAGGACACAAAAATGAATTGAAACTTTTTCAGGGGCCCGGATTTTACAATTCATACCTATAAGTACTGAAGGGGTCAATTTGACCCCATACATAAAAGTAGTAGTAGGCAAATTCATATGAGACTGCTCTGATGAAGAATGGTGACATCTGTCATGATTCTCAATGGCGAGAGAACATAGCCCAGCATATATGAGAACTAGCTCTTGGAAGATGGAAACTATACTGACCATGAACTAAACCTGCCGCACAACTAGAAGTGGCCGGGTAGCATGCCTACGTTTTTTTATCCCTAGATGCCCAGCGCCAGCCGGAGAACTACCTAATCCTAGCAGAGGAAAAGACAGTCCTGGCTCACCTCTAGAGAAATTTTCCCAAAAGGCAGACAGAGGCCCCCACATATATTGGCGGTGATTTTAGATGAAATGACAAACGTAGTATGAAAATAGGTTTAGCAAAATCGAGGTCCGCTTACTAGATAGCAGGAAGACAGAAAGGGCACTTTCATGGTCAGCAGAAAACCCTATCAAAACACCATCCAGAAATTACTTTAAGACTCTAGCATTAACTCATAACACCAGAGTGGCAATTTCCGATCACAAGAGCTTTCCAGACACAGTAACGAAACAGCAGCTGTGAACAGGAACAAAATGCAAAAACACACAAGGACAAAAGTCCAACTTAGCTGGGGGTTGTCTAGTAGCAGGAACAAGCACAGAAGGCTTCTGATTACATTGTTGACTGGCATGAAACTGACAGAGGAGCAAGGTTATATAGCGACTCCCACATCCTGATAGGAGCAGGTGAACAGAGGGGATGATGCACACAAGTTCAATTCCACAAGTGGCCACCGGGGGAGCCCAGAATCCAATTTCACAACAGTACCCCCCCCTCAAGGAGGGGGCACCGAACCCTCACCAGAACCACCAGGGCGATCAGGATGAGCCCTATGAAAGGCACGGACAAGATCGGAGGCATGAACATCAGAGGCAGTGACCCAAGAATTATCCTCCTGACCGTATCCCTTCCATTTGACCAGATACTGGAGTTTCCGTCTGGAAACACGAGAGTCTAAGATCTTTTCCACAACGTACTCCAACTCACCCTCAACCAACACCGGAGCAGGAGGCTCCACGGAAGGCACAGCCGGTACCTCATACCTGCGCAACAATGACCGATGAAAAACATTATGAATCGAAAAGGATGCAGGGAGGTCCAAACGGAAGGACACAGGGTTAAGAATCTCCAATATCTTGTACGGGCCGATGAACCGAGGCTTAAATTTAGGAGAAGAAACCCTCATAGGGACAAAACGAGAAGACAACCACACCAAGTCCCCAACACAAAGCCGAGGACCAACACGACGACGGCGGTTGGCAAAAAGCTGAGTCTTCTCCTGGGACAACTTCAAATTGTCCACCACCTGCCCCCAAATGTGATGCAACCTCTCCACCACAGCATCCACTCCAGGACAATCCGAAGATTCCACTTGACCGGAGGAAAATCGAGGATGAAACCCCGAATTACAGAAAAACGGGGACACCAAGGTGGCAGAGCTGGCCCGATTATTGAGGGCGAACTCCGCCAAAGGCAAAAAAGCAACCCAATCATCCTGATCCGCAGACACAAAACACCTCAAATATGTCTCCAAGGTCTGATTAGTCCGCTCGGTCTGGCCATTAGTCTGAGGATGGAAAGCAGACGAAAAAGACAAATCTATGCCCATCCTAGCACAGAATGCCCGCCAAAATCTAGACACGAATTGGGTCCCTCTGTCAGAAACGATATTCTCCGGAATACCATGCAAACGAACAACATTTTGAAAAAACAGAGGAACCAACTCGGAAGAAGAAGGCAACTTAGGCAAGGGAACCAGATGGACCATCTTAGAGAAACGGTCACACACCACCCAGATGACAGACATCTTCTGAGAAACAGGCAGATCCGAAATAAAATCCATCGAGATGTGCGTCCAAGGCCTCTTCGGGATAGGCAAGGGTAACAACAATCCACTAGCCCGAGAGCAACAAGGCTTGGCCCGAGCACAAACGTCACAAGACTGCACAAAGCCTCGCACATCTCGTGACAGGGAAGGCCACCAGAAGGACCTTGCCACCAAATCCCTGGTACCAAAGATTCCAGGATGACCTGCCAACGCAGAAGAATGAACCTCAGAGATGACTCTACTGGTCCAATCATCAGGAACAAACAGTCTACCAGGTGGGCAACGATCAGGTCTATCCGCCTGAAACTCCTGCAAGGCCCGCCGCAGGTCTGGAGAAACGGCAGACAATATCACTCCATCTTTAAGGATACCTGTGGGCTCAGAATTACCAGGGGAGTCAGGCTCAAAACTCCTAGAAAGGGCATCCGCCTTAACATTCTTAGAACCCGGTAGGTAAGACACCACAAAATTAAACCGAGAGAAAAACAACGACCAGCGCGCCTGTCTAGGATTCAGGCGCCTGGCAGACTCAAGGTAAATTAAATTTTTGTGGTCAGTCAATACCACCACCTGATGTCTGGCCCCCTCAAGCCAGTGACGCCACTCCTCAAAAGCCCACTTCATGGCCAAAAGCTCCCGATTCCCAATATCATAATTCCGCTCGGCGGGCGAAAATTTACGGGAAAAAAAAGCACAAGGTCTCATCACGGAGCAGTCGGAACTTCTCTGCGACAACACCGCCCCAGCTCCGATTTCAGAAGCGTCGACCTCAACCTGAAAAGGAAGAGCAACATCAGGCTGACGCAACACTGGGGCGGAAGAAAAGCGGCGCTTGAGCTCCCGAAAGGCCTCCACAGCATCAGGGGACCAATCAGCAACATCAGCACCCTTCTTAGTCAAATCAGTCAATGGTTTTACAACATCAGAAAAACCAGCAATAAATCGACGATAAAAGTTAGCAAAGCCCAAAAATTTCTGAAGACTCTTAAGAGAAGAGGGTTGCGTCCAATCACCAATAGCCTGAACCTTGACAGGATCCATCTCGATGGAAGAGGGGGAAAAAATGTATCCCAAGAAGGAAATCTTCTGAACCCCAAAAACACACTTAGAACCCTTCACACACAAGGAATTAGACCGCAAATCCTGAAAAACCCTCCTGACCTGCTGGACATGAGAGTCCCAGTCATCCGAAAAAATCAGAATATCATCCAGATACACAATCATAAATTTATCCAAATAATCGCGGAAAATGTCATGCATAAAGGACTGGAAGACTGAAGGGGCATTTGAAAGACCAAAAGGCATCACCAAATACTCAAAATGGCCCTCGGGCGTATTAAATGCGGTTTTCCACTCATCCCCCTGCTTGATTCACACCAAATTATACGCCCCACGGAGATCTATCTTAGAGAACCACTTGGCCCCCTTTATGCGAGCAAACAAATCAGTCAGCAGTGGCAAAGGATACTGATATTTAACCGTGATTTTATTCAAAAGTCGATAATCAATACACGGCCTCAAAGAGCCGTCTTTCTTAGACACAAAGAAAAAACCGGCTCCTAAGGGAGATGACGAAGGACGAATATGTCCCTTTTCTAAGGACTCCTTTATATATTCTCGCATAGCAGCGTGTTCAGGCACAGACAGATTAAATAAACGCCCCTTAGGGTATTTACTACCCGGGATCAAGTCTATGGCACAATCGCACTCCCGGTGCGGAGGTAGTGAACCAACCTTGGGTTCTTCAAATCGTCACGAAAGTCAGACAAGAATTCAGGAATCTCAGAGGGAATAGATGATGAAATGGAAACCAAAGGTACGTCCCCATGAGTTCCTTTACATCCCCAGCTTAACACAGACATAGCTCTCCAGTCGAGGACTGGGTTATGAGATTGCAGCCATGGCAATCCCAGCACCAAAACATCATGTAGATTATACAGCACCAGAAAGCGAATAACCTCCTGGTGATCCGGATTAACACGCATAGTCACTTGTGTCCAGTATTGTGGTTTAAGTCGTTATTTAGTCGTTATATAGCGACTCCCACATCCTGATAGGAGCAGGTGAACAGAGGGGATGATGCACACAAGTTCAATTCCACAAGTGGCCACCGGGGGAGCCCAGAATCCATAATATATAAATTGTATATAATGTGTGTTATATTTTTTTCATTTTTTACAGCGACATTGTGATCAAGGCCATATTGTGGGAGAACCGTCAAATTGCCTGTCGCTCATCACCTATAAATGATTCACTTGAAGCAAACTCCCTTACTTGTATGAGTGCAGTGATTATAGATTTTACCTGTCACCAAGAAAATGCAGTCCATTCTGCAGGCACAATGTTATAGGGCAGAAAGATCAGATTTATACACAGTTTTATGTGAAATGATTCAGTATAATCCGTTTTTTTCATCATTTAATCCTCTTCTTTTTCAAGCGTTTTTGGACCGGTGGGTGGTCCTATCTGTGACTCACAGCTTTCATTGTATGTACAATCTGTATGTGACACTATACCAAAAATCTGAGAAATAGCAGAGGATCAAATGATGAAAACACAGATTACCCTGAATCTTTACTCACAAAACAATATATCAATCTATTGAGCTTCCCCAACATGAAGCCTGTAGATTGGACTGTTTTTACTTTGTGACAGGTTCCCTTTAAGAGACTAAAAAAGTCTATAAATGTATTTTTATAGTATACATGGTAATATTTTATTACCGAAGGAAGTTTTGGGAGTCTGACAAGCCTCATGCACACATGCATTGGGAGTTTACTTCTCGGTCCTGCAGGGAGGTGGCTTGTCAGTCAGTGCCTGCTGAAAGCAGGAACCAGCAAGCCTCCTTCACTGCCTGTCAGATCGCTGATTTGACACAATGCTGTGCAAAGTGTCAGATCAGCAATCTGACTTTATACAGTGATGTCCCACCGAAAAGTAAAAACAAAAATTAACATGTGTAAAAATATATTTTTTTAAATTCCTAAATAAAGAAAAAAAAAAAAATTTCCCAAAATATCTTTATGTAAATAAAAAAAAACAACAATATTTACGGCTGCGTCCGTAACAACCCAACCTATAAAACTGTCCCACTACTTAACCACTTCAGTGAATACCGTAAAAAAATAAATCGAAAAACGAGGCAAAAAACAATGCTTTATCATCATACCGCTGAACAAAAAGTGGAATAACATGAGATCAAAATGACGGATATAAATAAACATGGTACCGCTGAAAACATCATCTTGTTTCACAAAAAGAGAGCCGCCCTACAGTGTAATCAGCAAAAAAAATTAAAAAAATAAAAATATAGCCCTCAGAATAAACGATGCAAAAATTATTATTTTTCATATAAAATAGTTTTTATTCTATAAAAGCGCCAAAAGATAAAAAAAGATATAAATGAGGTATCGTTGTAATCGTACTAACCGAAGAATAAAACTGCTTTATCAATTTTACCACACGCGGAAAAGTATAAACTCCCCCCAAAGGAATTCACAAATTGCTGGTTTTTGTTCATTTTGCCTCCCAAAAATCGTAATAAAAAGCGATCAAAAAATGTCATGTGCCTGAAAATGGTACCAATACAAAAGTAAACTTGTCCCGCAAAAAAGAAGACCTCACATGACTATGTGGGCCAAAAATATGGAAAAATTATAGCTCTCAAAATGTGGTGATGCAAAAACTATTTTTTGCAATAAAAAGTGTCTTTTAGTGTGTGACAGCTGCCAAACATAAACCCGCTATAAATAGTAACTCAAACTTCATCACCCCCTTAGTTAGGGAAAAATAATAAAATAAAAAGAATGTATTTATTTCTATTATCCCATTAGGGTTAGGGTTAGGATTAGGGCTAAATTTAGGGTTGGGGCTAAAGATGGGGTTAGGGTTTGGATTACGTTTATGTTTGGGATTAGGGTTGGGATTAGAGGTGTGTCAGGGTTACGGGTGTGGTTAGGGGTATGGTTGGGATTAGGGGTGTGTTGGGGGTGTGGTTAAGGTTAGGATTAGGGGCGTGCTCAGGTTAGGGGTGTGGTTATGGTTATGGTTAGGGTTTGGATTAGAGGTGTGTTGGGGTTAGGGTTGGAGTTAGAATTGGGGGTTGTTTAGGCACATCAGGGGCTCTCGAAATGCAACATGGTGTCCGAGCTCAATTCCAGCCAATTCTGTGTTGAAAAAGTAGAACAGTGCTTCTTCCCTTCCGAGCTCTGCCGTGTACCCAAACAGTAGTATACCCCCACATATGGGGTATCAGCATACTCAGGACAAATTGGACAACATTTGCCGTCCAATTTCTCCTGCTACCATTGGGAAAAATAAAAATTTTAGGGTAAAAAAATCATTTTTGTGGAAAAAAAAGATCTTTTATTTTCACGGCTCTGGGTTATAAACTGTAGTGAAACACTTGGGGGTTCAAAGTTCTCACAATACATCTAGATAAGTTCCTTGGGGGGTCTAGTTTCCAATATGGGGTCACTTATGGGGGGTTTCTACTGTTTAAGTACATCAGGGGCTCTGCAAATGCAACGTGACACCCGCAGACCATCTCATCTAAGCCTGCATTCCAAAACAGCGCTCCTTCCCGTCTGAGCTCTGCCATGCTCCCAAACGGTGGTTTCCCCCCCATATATGGGGTATCAGCATACTCAGGACAAATTGGACAACAACTTTTGGGGTAAATTTCTCCTGTTTCCCTTGGGAAAATAAAAAATTGGGGGCAAAATTATCATTTTTCTGAGAAAAATATATTTTTTTATTTTTACGGCTCTACATTATAAACTTCTGTGAAGCACTTTGGGGCTCAAAGTGCTCACCACACATCTAGATAAGTTCCTTAGGGAGTCTACTTTCCAAAATGGTGTCACTTGTGTGGGGTTTCCACTGTTTAGGCACATCAGTGGCTCTCCAAATGCGAAATGGCGTCCTATCTCAATTCCAGCCAATTTTGCATTGAAAAGTCAAACGGCGCTCCTTCCTTTATGAGCTCTGCCATGCTCTCAAAAAGTGGTTTACCCCCACATATGGGGTATCAGCGTACTCAGGACAAAATGCACAACAACGTTTGGGGTCCAATTTCTTCTGTTACCCTTGGGAAAATAAAAAATCGGGGGCAAAAGGTAATTTTTGTGAAAAAAATATGATTTTTTTTACGGCTCTACATTATAAACTTCTGTGAATCACTTGGGGGGTCAAAGTGGTCACCACTATCTAGATAACTTCTTAACAATTTCTTCTGTTACCTTTGGTAAAATAAAACAAATTGTTTTTTGTGAAAAACAGTTAAATGTTCATTTTTTTTTAAACATTCCAAAAATTCCTGTGAAGCACCTGAAGGGTTAATAAACTTCTTGAATATGGTTTTGAGCACCTTGAGGGGTGCATTTTTTAGAATGGTTTCAATTTTGTGTATTTTCTATCATATAGACCCCTCAAAGTGACTTCAAATGTGATGTGGTCCCTAAAAAAAATGGTGCTGTAAAAATAAGAAATCACTGGTCAACTTTTAACCCTTATAATTTCCTAAAAAAAAAAAAAAAAATTGGTTGAAAAATTATGCTGATGTAAAGTAGACATGTGGGAAATGTTACTTATTAAATATTTAGTGTGACATACAGTACAGACCAAAAGTTTGGACACACCTTCTCATTTAAAGATTTTTCTGTATTTTCATGACTATGAAAATTGTACATTCACACTGAAGGCATCAAAACTATGAATTAACACATGTGGAATTATATACTTAACAAAAAAGTGTGAAACAACTGAAAATATGTCTTATATTCTAGGTTCTTCAAAGTAGCCACCTTTTGCTTTGATGAATGCTTTGCACACTCTTGGCATTCTCTTGATGAGCTTCAAGAGGTAGTCACCGGGAATGGTCTTCCAACAATCTTGAAGGAGTTCCCAGAGATGCTTAGCACTTGTTGGCCCTTTTGCCTCCACTCTGCGGTCCAGATCACCCCAAACCATCTCGATTGGGTTCAGGTCTGGTGACTGTGGAGGCCAGGTCATCTGGCGTGGCACCCCATCACTCTCCTTCTTGGTCAAATAGCCGTTACACAGCCTGGAGGTGTGTTTGGGGTCATTGCCCTATTGAAAAATAAATGATGGTCCAACTAAACGCAAACCGGATCGAATAGCATGCGGGAAGACATCGAAGGTGAGTATAGGACTATTTTTTATTTCAATCCTTTTTTTTGGACCAATTATATGGTGCCCAGTCCGTGGAGGAGAGTCTCCTCTCCTCCACCCTGGGTACCAACCGCACATAATCTGCTTACTTCCCGCATGGTGTGCACAGCCCCGTGCGGGAAGTAAGCAGATCAATGCACTTCCAGGTGTGCGGAATCCCCTGCAATTCCGCATTTTAATGAACATGTTGCTTTTTTTTCCGCGATGCGATTTTTTCGCGGAAAAAAAGGCTACATTTGCACAAAAAATGCGGAATACACTGAAAATAATGGGAGGCATATGTTAGCGTTTTTCTCGCGTTTTTATCACGTTTTTATAGCGAAAAAAACGTGAAAAAAACGCGAAAAATACTGAACGTGTGCACATGGCCTTAAGCATATAGTCAAACATACGTATTAAACTTTGATTTTCTTCAGCTGTAGACTATATAAATCTCTTTTGCAAATTATACTTGTACAATTTCTTTAAACAAAGGACTAATGTAAATAAGATCTATAATCAGTAGATTTGATTTCCAGTACTATCTCTATGCTGATGACACCCAATTATACACTTCTTCTCCTGATATCACGCCTGCCTTTTTAGAAAACACCAGTGATTGTCTTACCGCTGTCTCTAACATCATGTCCTCCTTCTATCTGAAACTGAACCTGTCAAAAACGGAACTTCTCGTGTTTTCTCCCTCTACTAACCTACCTTTGCCTGACATTGCCATCTCCGTGTGTGGTTCCATCATTTCCCCAAAGCAACATTCCCGCTGCTTTGGGGTCATACTTGATTCCGAGCTTTCATTTACCCCCCACATCCGATCACTGGCTTGTTCTTGTTATCTGCATCTCAAAAACATTTCTAGAATTCGCCCTTTTCTTATTTTCGACTCTTACTGTTTCTCTTATTCATTCTCGTCTGGACTATTGTAACTCTCTACTAATCAGCCTCCCTCTTACCAAACTCTCCCCTCTCCAATCTGTCCTGAATGCTGCAGCCAGGATCATATTCCTCACCAATCGTTATACCGATGCCTCTACCTTGTGCCAGTCATTACACTGGTTACCCATCCACTCCAGAATCAAGTACAAACTTATTACCCTCATCCACAAAGCACTCCATGGCTCAGCACTGCCCTATATCTCCTCCCTGGTCTCAGCCTACCACCCTACCCATGCTTTTCATTCTGCTAATGACCTGAGGTTAACATCCTCAATAATCAGAACCTCCCACTCCCGTCTCCAAGACTTTTCACGTGCTTCACCAATTCTATGGAATGCACTACCCAGGTTAATATGATTAATCCCCCCAGTTTTAAGCGTGCCCTAAAAACGCATTTGTTCAGACTGGCCTACCGCCTCAACGCATTAACCTAACTATCTCTGTGTGGCCCATTGAAAAAACTTAAACCAAAATCAGGTCCTCGCATCATGTTCTCATACACTTTATGCATTTAATTAGCCCTCTGTGTCTGTACTGTTACATATTTAGGCTGTTAACTGGTTCATGCAGCTTAAAATGAACACCCATTTCTTACACTATGGCTGGTCTGAACAATGAAAGCAATTGCTACCATCCACCTCTCGTGTCTCCCCTTTTTCCTCATAGTTTGTTGCGAGCAGGGCCCTCAATCCTCTTGGTATCTGTTTTGAACTGTGTTTATTGTTATGCTGTAATGTCTATTGTCTGTACAAGTCCCCTCTATAATGTAAAGCGCCGCGGAATATATTGGCGCTATATAAATAAAATGATTATTATTAAGGTGACAACGACCCCAGTGTAATATGCCCTTTGGGCTTCAGTGTCCTCTAAGAAGACTATTATTAAAAATGGAGAGCCGTTGCGCAGTCTCAGTTTTATGTAAATACCGTGAGTGCAGTGTGGTTTCAAACATAAAAAAAGTTGAAAAGCAATATTTTATATTTATATACTAGAAATCCTAGAAATAATCAAAAGAGACTTGTTCTTGGCTTACAATATCGTTATGTGTATATATATATATATATATATATATATATATATATATATATATATATCATAATAATACAATCGTACAAACAGGATCATAGACGTGTCAGTTGACATAAAACTGCCCTTATCTGTGTTACGCTCATACTCTCCCTACCTGAGCTTATTTTGCTTGAAATGGATCAATAAGGAAGATTTTATGTGGTGAGTTCTGCCATTTCCACTTCTGTAATCTCTAATATACCTATTTGCTTTATTTATCATTTAGCTTTTTATTTAAAGTGATCAACACAGCTGACAATTCTATACAGGAATGTAGTTGAAACTTATCTATGTGCATGGTCATGCAAGCAGTCCCTTTATGTGCAGTGTTTTGGGTGCACTGCAGTGAAACCCCAAATCCCCTTCCACCAACTCTTGAAATGGCTGCAGCTGTCTTCTTCTGTGTTGTCACTCAGAGCAGAGGGGAGAGAATGGCATTTTTTTTAGGATTTTATTTTAAAGGAGTTGTGCCAGCCTGACAAGTTTGATCCATGTGAAATAATAGGAAATAAGGATGCTAAAGTGCGGGTTTGCCTGTTTTATATCAAGAAGTGAGCTTCTATAAAGATTTATTTAGCGAAGTCATAAAATGGTATTTTAACCCCATCTTCTTCGAAAGAAGTGGATTAGTTGCATATGCAACTAATCAGAGTAGATGCATTCTACAAGAGGGGTTTGGTCACAGTTCTACAACATCACTCTGTACATATACAGCAATAATATTTTAATTTGCCCTTCATATGGACTATTTCTTAAAGAAAAATTAGTATGTTCCTCAAACAGAAATAATTTTACTACTAGAGAAAAGTTTTGTAAAAACTTATTTTTATAGTTTATTATTTCCTATTAAGAATCTGTGGAAAAAGTATAAAAAAGATTGCATTTGGCTAAATGACGTTCTTTGAAAGCTTTGTTCACATAAACAATAAATAAATACTTACAATCTTTGTAACTTACAAACAAGAAATGATCTTTTAAAGTTAAAGGTGTATTCCCTTCGCCAAGATCTTATACCAATATGTAGAAGGTTTAATTATTATTATAATAATAATAATAATAATAATAGCAAAAACCTCTGGTTAGAATTGTAGTATAGTTTTTATGATTCTCTTTCCTCCGATGCAGGCACTGCAAAACCTTAGGTAAAGTGACAGTTGGCTAGTTGCTAGTGGTCCTATAATGCCTGCACATGAGGAAAGAGACACAGAGAATCATAAAAAACTATACTACATTTCTAATTAGAGGTATTTGCTATTATTATTATTATTATTATTATTAATAAACCTACCACATATTGGGATAGGATCTTGGAGATGGGAATACCCCTTTAAACAAAGCTATAAAATAATTTACAATGAATAAAGATGTACAGTCTATTAATATTAACATCTTTGTTCCAGGCTACCTTTTTTAGAGCAAATCCCAAACAGACTCCATATAAAATACAATGCATACATTTAATGAGCTAATGAATGAGCGGTGATAAATAGAAAGCAGTAGAAATGATGATAGTAGTATACAACACATGGATTCATGACAAATTTATAGATGTGCTATATATCCTAAACATAGTTTATATTGCATAATTTGCCAATAAAATATTGTGTATTAAAATTATTTTATAGCGACATGTGCAACAAAATTACCTTAAACTAATTTTACAAAAAAACATTTTTTTTATTAAAAATGATTTGCATATTTTCCATAAAATGATTCTATTGCAATTGAATATTTTATAGCTAACATAATACTAATATTATCATACGGTACATATTATTTAAAATAATAATAACCTGTGAGCGCCAATATTATCTGAAAAAGCTATGTTCAAACTAATCATAAATCAGCAAGTGATAACAAATTAAAATTAACAAGCAATTTGGTTATATACTGGTGTTAAGTTCAGACTAAAATAAATATGTATATGTATGCTTCCTTTCTGCTAATAAAATGTCTCATGCATACAGCAAATAACCATATTTGAGAGAGTTTACATATAGAATTATTACCAAAATGTCATTTTTTTTCTTAAGCTTTGCTGCTATTTTTCCACCAAATGTTGGCTGTAAATCAATGGTGAAATTTGAAACCACAACAGGCACTGTGCTTTTGTGGCTTTATTTGTCCCTGGCAAAATATCTAGGTGTTCTGTATTCCATTAGCTTCTGTCTAGACAAAAATGCATATGTATAGAAATTAAGTACTTCGCACACAAATGCAAGAAAAGAACTGTGTAAGAGAAGCTCTAGTTTTTTGCATTTTAAGCAATGCAGAGTATCGCTAAAATTGGCATTTGACAGAACATGCCACATATAAAACTGATGGGAAAAAAATCTCTATGCCTCCATAGAAACACAGACATACAAAGGTGTAGCATTGTAAAGCTTTGCCAAGTCAAAGTTCTTTACACCATGAGCTTACACTGATCTGTAAAGCAGCTTACGCAAGTTAACCCCTTCCTGATGGAGCCCTTTTTCATTTTTGCGTTTCTGTTTTTCGCTCCCCTCCTTCCCAGAGCCATATGTTTTATATTTTTCCATCAATATGGCCATGTGAGGGCTTCATTTTTGCGGGACGAGTTGTACTTTTGAACGACACCATTGGTTTGACCATATTGTCTACTCAAAAATGGGAAAAAAAATTCCAAGTGCGGTGAAATCGCAAAAAAAGTGCAATCCCACACTTGTTTTTTGTTTGGCTTTTTTGCTAGGTTCACTAAATGCTAAAACTGACCTTTCACTATGATTCTCCAGGTCATTGCGAGTTCAGGGACACCAAACATGTCTTGATTCTTTTTTATCTAAATGGTGAAAAAAAAATTCCAAACTTTGTAAAAAAAAAAAAAAAAAGCATCATTTTCTGATACCTGTAGCGTCTCCATTTTTCGTGATCTGGGGTCGGGTGAGAGCTTATTTGTTAATTCCAAGCTGACGTTTTTAATGATACCAATTTATTGCAGATACGTTCTTTTGACCACCCGTTATTGCATTTTAATGCAATGTCGCTGCGACCAAACAATGTAATTCTGGAATTTCGATTTCTTTCTCGCTACTCTGTTTAGCGATCAGGTTAAACCTTTTTTTATTGATGGATCGGGCGATTCTGATAGCGGCGATACCAAGTACAGTACAGACCAAAAGTTTGGACACACCTCATTTAAAGATTTTTCTGTATTTTCATGACTATGAAAATTGTACATTCACACTGAAGGCATCAAAACTATGAATTAACACATGTGGAATTATACACTTAAGAAAAAAGCGTGAAACAACTGAAATTATGTCTTATATTCTAGGTTCTTCAAAGCAGCCACCTTTTGCTTTGATGACTGCTTTGCACACTCTTGGCATTCTCTTGCTGAGCTTCAAAAGGTAGTCACCGGGAATGGTTTTCACTTCACAGGTGTGCCCTGTCAGGTTTAGTAAGTGGGATTTCTTGCCTTATAAATGGGGTTGGGACCATCAGTTGTGTTGTGCAGAACTGTGGTGGATACACAGCTGATAGTCCTACTGAATACACTGTTAGAATTTGTATTATGGCAAGAAAAAAAGCAACTAAGAAAAACGAGTGGCCATCATTACTTTAAGAAATGAAGGTCAGTCAGTCTGATAAATTGGGAAAACTTTTAAAGTGTCCCCAAGTGCAGTGGCAAAAACCATCAAGCGCTACAAAGAAACTGGCTCACATGAGGACCACCCCAGGAAAGAAAGACCAAGAGTGACCTCTGCTTCTGAGGATAAGTTCATCCGAGTCACCAGCC
The DNA here is from genome assembly GCF_051348905.1 of Ranitomeya variabilis. Classification (NCBI taxonomy): domain Eukaryota; kingdom Metazoa; phylum Chordata; class Amphibia; order Anura; family Dendrobatidae; genus Ranitomeya; species Ranitomeya variabilis. The sequence goes on along the minus strand of NC_135233.1, from coordinate 182,964,567 downwards.
TCAGAAATCGCAGGTTAACAGCAGCTCAGATTAGAGACCAGGCCAATGCCACACAGAGTTCTAGCAGCAGACACACATCTCTACAACAACTGTTAAGAGGAGACTATATGCAACAGGCCTTCATGGTAAAATAGCTGCTAGGAAACCACTGCTAACGACAGGCAACAAGCAGAAGAGACTTGTTTGGGATAAAGAACACAAGGAATAGACATTAGACCAGTGGAAATCTGTGCTTTGGTCTGATGAGTCCAAATTTGAGATCTTTGGTTCCAACCACCATGTCTTTGTGTGACACATAAAAGGTGAATGGATGGACTCTACATGCCTGGTTCCCACCGTGAAGCATGGAGGAGGAGGTGTGATGGTGTGGGGGTGCCTTGCTGGTGACACTGTTGGGGATTTATTCAAAATTGAAGGCATACTGAACCAGCATGGCTACCACAGCATCTTGCAGCGGCATGCTATTCCATTCGGTTTGCGTTTAGTTGGACCTTCATTTATTTTTCAACAGGACAATGACCCCAAACACACCTCCAGGCTGTGTAAGGGCTATTTGACCAAGAAGGAGAGTGATGGGGTGCTACGCCAGATGACCTGGCCTCCAGTCACCAGACCTGAACCCAATTGAGATGGTTTGGGGTGAGCTGGAAAGCGGAGTGAAGGCAAAAGGGCCAACAAGTGCTAAACATCTCTGGGAACACCTTCAAGATTGTTGGAAGACCATTCCTGGTGACTACCTCTTGAAGCTCATCAAGAGAATACCAAGAGTGTGCAAAGCAGTCATCAAAGCAAAAGGTGGCTACTTTGAAGAACCTAGAATATAAGACATAATTTCAGTGGTTTCACACTTTTTTGTTAAGTATATAATTCCACATGTGTTAATTCATAATTTTGATGCCTTCAGTGTGAATGTACAGTTTTCATAGTCATGAAAATAGAGAAAAATCTTTAAATGAGAAGGTGTGTCCAAACTTTTGGTCTGTACTGTATGTTTAATTTTTTTTTATTGTTTTATTTTGAATGGGGCGAAAGGGGGGTGATTTGATGTTTTATATTTTTTTAATATTTTTAAAAACATTTTTTTTTTACTTTTGGCATGCTTCAATAGTCTCCATGGGAGTCTAGAAGCTGCCATAACTCGATTGGCTATGCTATATATAGGTGATGATCAGATCGCCGATATGTAGCTGAATTACTCACTTGATATGAGTGCTGACCACTGGGCGGCGCTCACCGCGCAAGCCAGCAGTGACAACCATAGAGCCAATGAACCGATGACCCGCGATCATGTGACAGTGGTCACCAGTGGGCGGATTTCCGTCCCAATGGCCGAAGGTGCGCATTAAATTCCGCTTTCAGAGTTTGATAGTGGCATTTAACGGGTTTATAGCTGCGGGTGGATCGCAATTCCATCTGCAGCTATTGAGGGCACATGTCAGCTGTTCAAAACAGCTGACATGTCCCGGGAAAGATGTGGGCTCATTACCGGAGCCCACATCAAAGGGGAAGACACGACATGTGACGTATTAGTACGGCGCATGTTGTGAAGGGGTTAAATTGAATTTGTCAGCAGGTTTTTGTATTTAATCTGCAAGAGGCATAATATAGGGCACAGACAGAGACCCTGATTCTAGGGATTCATCAATTATTAGGATCCGTGTTGTAGTTTCAATGCAAACAGTTTTTTATCCGCAGATTACAGGTAGGAGCACATATTAAGCATTTGTTGCAGAAATTTCTTCACCATTTCTTCCTCTCTGGGCAGGAAAAATGCAATTCACATTTTTAATGCATTTTTTACATACATTTTTGTAGCAGATTTATCTCCAGTCATTAGTGTGGTTGAAGGATACAGCAAAAACGCAGAAAAATTTATATGCTGCAGATTTCAATCTGCACCAAATCTGAAGTCACAAGCAGCATGCAAATGATACTTCAGGATTCTCATTCATTTTGTTGGCATCAGGAAATCCATCAGGTTTTGTGACATATCTGTGCAGAAAAAACATGATAAAACGTGACTAATCTACAACTAAGGCTGGGGTCACACTTGCGAGTGTGATACGAGAAACTTGCGCGAGTTTCTCGCATCAATACCCAGCACTGCCGCCGGAACTCGGGACTGGAGCATTCAGCTGCATAGAATACATGCAGCTGCACACTCTGGTCCCGAGTGCCTGTGGCAGTGCTGGGTATTGATGTGAGAGACTTGCGCAAGTTTCTCGCATTTCACTCGCAAGTGTGACCCCAGTCTAACATTGCTAGACTACAGCTCACCAAACCAGCAGTCAGGATAGTCTCTGTAATCCTTTCCCCCCACCACTGAACAGCATCTTGCTGACATTGCACAGTGTACACAGGAAGCTAAGATTATATAGCAAATAACATGATGACATATTACCTTTAATTTAGTTACAAAACATGGCAGTTCTTAAAGGTGTCAGCCTTTATGTCTAGTGCTATGGCTATTGGAGCTGCTAGCTGACTTAATAGGGCTACTTTATAAATACTTATATTATTTGCACATTATAAATACAAATTCTAGAGCATGTTTTCTTAGATTGATGTCTTGTGTCTTTCCATTGTTATTTTTTCTACAGGGTGGGCCATTTATATGGATACAAATAAATAAAATGGGAATGGTTGGTGATATCAACTTCCTGTTTGTGGCACATTAGTATATGGGAGGGGGAAAACTTTTCAAGATGGGTGGTGACCCATTTTATTTAGGTGTATCCATATAAATGGCCCGCCCTGTAGAAAGTTATTGTAAGGTGACTGTCAGTGATCGCCTGGCAGCTCTAAAATGGCAGCTACCCCAATCAGGCTAAGCACAAGATACTCCATTTCCCAGAGTCCTGAGGTTGCCCTGGCCATCACACTTTAACCAGGGATCTGGACTTACACTGGGGTCCCTGTGCAAGAGCCCCAGAGTCAGCTGCTGTTCAGTTGCGCAAGCTGGCAAAGGAGGACGGTCAGGTAGCTGGGTCAAAACCAAGAGGGTAGCAAAGATAAAAAATTGTCAGGCAAGAGAAAAGTCAATAAACAAGCTGAAGTCAAAACAGAAAAGTACAACTACAACACAGGAACAGAAACTATAGACCTAACCCCGGGAATCACAAGACTACATCTGGCAGCTTCCAGAAGTAAGCTGGAAGCTTTAGTAGACTGTTGTACTCTCCATTTGGCTGGACAGCAAACACGCCCATGCTGCCAGAAAGTATGGCACTGCCGGTTCCAGCTACACAAATCTAAGTGGCTGGACAGATGCTGAGCCGTCCAGAACTTCTGGTTCAAACATTTCTTCTATCACCAGCGTTGCCAGCAGAATGAATACTGTCCTGTTGGAGATGTGAGTTATTAATAAATTGACAATTGGTTGCTACCAGTTCAGTGTGTGTCTTGTACACTCTTTGGCCATTTTCACACATACATGGCTAGGAATACTAAGCCCATCCGCCTCCTGCCTGAGCTAACTGCCTCATATGTGCCTATGATAGCTCAGGTCTTGCTGAACAATTTTTAGGCTGGAACAGCTCAATTGATGTGCAAGCACTGAGTAGAGACAGTGATCTCCACTGGCCAAACACAAGAACCCCATAGTCATATGAGGAAGTTGAGTTTGGGGTAGGAGACACAGTGCTTGTCCATATGGTCCGTACATCGTAATCCATATGAATGTTGGATGTGTGAAACTGGTCTTACAACGTTCAATCAATGTGAACGCTGCCACCCTGCGTAGGGAATGGAACACACCCTTTTAACTAGGGGATCAGTAAAGCAAAGCTGTCAATGTATTTACAGATGCTCAAAAAAAATGGCAAAACGCAGAGGTATAAGAAAAGTTGGAAAAAGGGATTGTCCAGTAAAAATAAGTTATCACCTAATAACTTGCTAATCGATTGGTGTCCCACTACTGGGACCTGAACTGATCAGAAGATGGGGGGATTTTTTAATTCTTGATGGAGGTGCTTTTTCCCTGTTAAAAAAAGGCTCAACAGGTCAAACGCCTGACCATTGCTCAACTTATTCATTATGAAACTGTTGGAAAAAGCAGAGAACAGTGATTAGCAGCACCATAGGGAATGAAAGTAGTGCAGGCCAAGCATGAGCACTGCTGTTTCATTCTAATGTGAAAAGTTACAGTCTATCTTCTGGATAGGTGCTAACTTGTTTTCACCGGGCAACCCCTTTTCAGGGGAACATTGAGTATTTACTAAAACAGACATGTCAGTTGACAGATTCTCTACAAACAAATGTTTTTAACAAACTTAAGCTAAAATACTAGTGAGAACAATTATAAGATCCAATATAAAATCCAGAATACTTTCAAAGACATAGTTTTAAAGTTATTATAATCAGCAGTTGAATAGGCCATTATTTTCTCCCATATCTGTGTGGTCACAGCATCCTTCAACAGGGATATGTGCAACTGATGTTCTATACACTTAGGTACACTAAATACATCAAAAATGTAATCCTTTTCTACAAAATCTGAATTTAAAATAAAAAATTTAGGTGATAGTTTGGGTGTTACACTGACAACTTTAACATTAGAACCTTGCGCAGGCCTTGCCCATTGTAAGAGCTGTTTCTTAATAACAGCAAGTGTACTCCTACTGTGTGTACATTGATAGCAATGCTATTTGTTTATTATTGTTAGCTTTCGTACATCACAAGAGCATACAAATTACTAGAACAATTTCTATGATGTGATTGTCCCCAAGGAAGGTTATTTTATGCCAGAGTTTCTCAACTCCAGTCCTCAAGACCCCACAACAAGTCATGTTTTCAGAATTTCCTTAGTATTGCATAGGCGATGGAATAAATGCTTGAGCAGGTGATGAAATTATCACCTGTGCAATACTAAGGAAATCCTGAAAACATGACCTGTTGTGGGGTCTTGAGGACTGGAGTTGAGAAACACTGTTTTATGCTATGACATATTTACTTGTTTTTACTATAAAAAAATATTATTACTACCACGATTAACTATAGCCATTAAAAAAGAAATAAAATGCACAACTATTTTCTTACAATGTACTTGCCTGTTTTACCAAATGTTATGTTTTGTGAATAGTGTTAGTGATTAGTGCCAGTATTTGGGATTATGAAGAGATTTGAACGTTACAATATACTTTAAGCACCATGGACATATACTTAACATAACACCTTTTTTGCCTAGTTAATGCAATAGATAAGAGTATTCAACACTGTGCATAGAATAATAACTACCGTATTTCTGCAATAGAATCTAGTAGATTGCCATAACCAGAATTCTCATTTTCTACCACCTTTTGACTTTACAGCCATTTAGATGTGCTACATTTCATATGATAAAGTCATTAGAAAATAATTGTACTGTTTTATAATTTTGATTATAGAAAAAAAAACCATACCTAAATCTAATTTCTGTTTTGTAGCATTTAAGAAAATGACAAATACGACAAATGAAACTTAGTTTAATTTCAGTGGCTGTGCAGCATAACTGTTGACTATTAATGACTGTTGGATCAAGTCCTTAGAGAGGTGCACCCTCACTTTCAAATTGCCAGTGCTGCTTCCTGTTCTTTACCTACCTAAGAAAATGACCGAATGCTAACAAAAACTACTTTGCATTTTGAAATAATCATAATGGTAATTACTGAATATTAACGTTAATTCCAGAATGAAAGCTTCAAGAATCCTGTTTTTAGAAAAAGTTTCAAACATACTAATTTACCTACTGTAAATATGATTGTAGACTTGAAATTATTTAACTTTTTTTTTTTTTTTTAACATTTAAGGATGTTTAAATAAAGCCAGGTCCACCTTTAAAACACATGTCCACAAACATTAAACACATTTCCAAGTACTAAAATAGAAGTTAAAACAGTAAATCAGCAATTGTGGCAATGGTATAAAACAATCTGGTTTTCCAAGACCCTAAAAAAGCAAACACAATTCAAACCTTTTAGGTAAGTGTGGAAGGTTAGCTTGTAAGAGTCGAGCATGAATTATTACATTCGCTATTATTGCATAAATGTTTTATACATATCAACCACCTTAAACTACTGATTTTTCAATCTGCTAAAAATGAAATTCATGCCTCTGCTTATGTTCCACTATTGTGCAACTTTTGTTTTTCTACATTGTCCTTAGAGGTTACATGAAGCATTGTCCTTCCTGCAGTATAGAGGTAATTCTGGTGATGGCTGGGAGTCATAAGTTGAGTTGAGGTGTCTTAGTCACATGTGATGTACAGTACACATCTCACATCAAAATGTTCTTAAAAATCTGAAAAAAAAATCTATATAATTAGTTGCACCAAAAATGTATACAGACATATAAATAAGTTCCTTATAAACACAGATACATGACATTCTGACTAGAGATGAGAGAACACCTGAATGTTTTGGTCTAGTCGAACAGTTACATAAGTTCAGGTTCGGGTACCCCATTCAATTGCACAACACCTTCAAGGCTTAGAGGGACAGCTCATGCCAGGTGTCCAGTTTTGATACCGAATAGTTGAAGGTTGCAGAGGAATTAGGAAGTACACTGGTTTAGTCAGCCCGGTATTGCTTGACCATCTTTAACCCCTTTCTGTCATTGGATGTACTATTCCGTCCATGTGGGGTGGGCCCTACTTCCCAAGGACGGAATAGTACGTCCAGCACAATCGGCCGCGCTCACGGGGGGAGCGCGGCCGATCGCGGCCGGGTGTCAGCTGACTATCGCAGCTGACATCCGGCACTATGTGCCAGGAGCGGTCACGGACCGCCCCCGGCACATTAACCCCCGGCACACCGCGATCAAACATGATCGTGGTGTACCGGCGGTATAGGGAAGCATCGCGCAGGGAGGGGGCTCCCTGCGTGCTTCCCTGAGACCCCCGGAGCAACGCGATGTGATCGCGTTGCTCCGAGGGTCTCCTACCTCCTTCCTCGCTGCAGGTCCCGGATCCAAGATGGCCGCGGCATCCGGGTCCTGCAGGGAAGCAGGTGGCTTACCGAGTGTCTGCTCAGAGCAGACGCTGGTAAGCCTGCAGCCCTGTCAGTGAGATCGGTGATATGACAGAGTGCTGTGCACACTGTCAAATCACCGATCTGTGATGTCCCCCCCTGGGACAAAGTAAAAAAGTAAAAAAAAAAATGTCCACATGTGTAAAAAAAAAAAAAAAAAAAAAAAAAATCCTAAATAAATAAATAAAAAAAAAAAATTATTCCCATAAATAAATTTCTTTATCTAAATTAAAAAAAATCAAACAATAAAAGTACACATATTTAGTATCGCCGCGTCCGTAACGACCCCACCTATAAAACTACATAACTAGTTAACCCCTTCAGTGAACACCGTAAAAAATGGTGGAATAACACGCGATCAAAAAGACGGATATAAATAACCATGGTACCGCTGAAAACGTCATCTTGTCCCGCAAAAAACGAGGCGCCATACACCATCATCAGCGAAAAAATTAAAAAGTTATAGTCCTCAGAATAAAGCGATGCCAAAATAATTATTTTTTCTATAAAATAGCTTTTATCGTATAAAAGCGCCAAAACATAAAAAAATGATGTAAATGAGATATCGCTGTAATCGTACTGACCCGAAGAATAAAACTGCTTTATCAATTTTACCAAACGCGGAACGGTATAAACGCCTCCCCCAAAAGAAATTAATGAATAGCTGTTTTTTGGTCATTCTGCCTCACAAAAATCGGAATAAAAAGCGATCAAAAAATCTCCCGTGCCCGAACATGTTACCAATAAAAACGTCAACTCGTCCCGCAAAAAACAAGACCTCACATGACTCTGTGGACTCAAATATGGAAAAATTATAGCTCTCAAAATGTGGTAACGCAAAAAATATTTTTGCAATAAAAAGCGTCTTTCAGTGTGTGACGGCTGCCAATCATAAAAATCCGCTAAATAACCCGCTATAAAAGTAAATCAAACCCCCCTTCATCACCCGCTTAGGCTACGTTCACATTTGCGTTGTGCGCCGCAGCGTCGGCGATGCAACGCACAACGCAGGAACACCGCATGCACAACGCATGCACAACGCTGCGTTTTGCGACACATGCGTCCTTTTTTGCTTGATTTTGGACGCACAAAAAATGCAACTTGCTGCGTCCTCTGCGCCATGACGCGTGCGCCGCAGTGACGCATGCATCGCAAAACGCAAGTGCAACGCATGTCCATGCGCCCCCATGTTAAATATAGGGGCGCATGACGCATGCGGCGACGCTGCGGCGCCCGACGCTGCGGCGCAAAACGCTAATGTGAACGTAGTCTTAGTTAGGGAAAAATAAAAAAAAATTAAAAAATGTATTTATTTCCATTTTCCCATTAGGGTTAGGGCTAGGGTTAGGGTTAGGGCTAGGGTTAGGGCTAGGGCTAGGGTTAGGGCTAGGGCTAGGGTTAGGGCTACATTTAGGGTTGGGGCTAAAGTTAGGGTTAGGGTTGGGGCTAAAGTTAGGGTTAGGGTTTGGATTACATTTACAGTTGGGAATAGGGTTGGGATTAGGGTTAGGGGTGTGTCTGGGTTAGAGGTGTGGTTAGGGTTACCATTGGGATTAGGGTTAGGGGTGTATGTGGATTAGGGTTTCAGTTATAATTGGGGGGTTTCCACTGTTTAGGCACATCAGGGGCTCTCCAAACGTGACATGGCGTCCCATTTCAATTCCAGCCAATTCTGCGTTGAAAAAGTAAAACAGTGCTTCTTCCCTTCCAAGCTCTCCCGTGCGCCCAAACAGGGGTTTACCCCAACATATGGGGTATCCGCGTACTCGGAACACATTGGAGAACAACTTTTGGGGTCCAATTTCTCCTGTTACCCTTGGGAAAATACAAAACTAGGGGCTAAAAAATAATTTTTGTGGAAAAAAAAAATATTTTTTATTTGCATGGCTCTGCGTTATAAACTGTAGTGAAACACTAGGGGGTTCAAAGCTCTCACAACACATCTAGATGAGTTCCTTAAGGGGTCTACTTTCCAAAATGGTGTCACTTGTGGGGAGTTTCTACTGTTTAGGTACATTAGGGGCTCTGCAAACGCAATGTGACGCCTTCAGACCATTCCATCTAAGTCTGCATTCCAAATGGCGCTCCTTCCCTTCCGAGCCCTCCCATGCGCCCAAACGTTGGTTCCCCCCAACATATGGGGTATCAGCGTACTCAAGACAAATTGGACAACAACTTTTGGGGTCCAATTTCTCCTGTTACCATTGGGAAAATACAAAACTGGGGGCTAAAAAATAATTTTTGGGGGAAATTTTTTATTTTTTTATTTTCACGGCTCTGCGTTATAAACTGTAGTGAAACACTTGGGGGTTCAAAGTTCTCACAACACAACTAGATAAGTTCCTTGGGGGGTCTAGTTTCCAATATTGGGTCACTTGTGGGGGGTTTCTACTGTTTAGGTACATTAGGGGCTCTGCAAACGCAATGTGACGCCTGCAGACCAATCCATCTAAGTCTGCATTGCAAATGATGCTCCTTCCCTTCCGAGCTCTGCCATGCGCTCAAACGGTGGTTCCCCCCAGATATCAGGTATCAGCGTACTCAGGACAAATTGGACAACAATATATAGGGTCTAATTTCTCCTGTTACCCTTGGAAAAATACAAAACTGGGGGCTAAAAAATAATTTTTGTGGAAAAAAAAATATTTTTTATTTGCACGGCTCTGCGTTATAAACTGTAGTAAAACACTTAGGGGTTCAAATCTCTCACAACACATCTAGATGAGTTCCTTAGGGGGTCTACTTTCCAAAATGGTGTCACTTGTGGGGTTTTTTTACTGTTTAGGTACATTTGGGGCTCTGCAAACGCAATGTGACGCCTGCAGACCATTCCATCTAAGTCTGCATTCCAAATGGCGCTCCATCCCTTCCGAGCCCTCCCATGCGCCCAAACGGTGGTTCCCCCCCACATATGGGGTATCAGCGTACTCAGGACAAATTGGACAACAACTTTTGGGGTCCAATTTCTCCTGTTACCCTCGGGAAAATACAAAACTGGGGGCTAAAATATAATTTTTGTGGGAAAAAAATGTTTTATTTTTACGGCTCTGCATTATAAACTTCTGTGAAGCACTTGGTGGGTCAAAGTGCTCACTACACCTCTAGATAAGTTCCCTAGGGGGTCTACTTTCCAAAATGGTGTCACTTGTGGGGGGTTTCAATGTTTAGGCACATCAGTGGCTCTCCAAACGCAACATGGCGTCCCATCTCAATTCCTGTCAATTTTGCAGTGAAAAGTCAAACGGCGCTCCTTCCCTTGCGAGCTCTCCCATGCGCCCAAACAGTGGTTTACCCCCACATATGGGGTATCAGCGTACTCAGGACAAATTGTACAACAACTTTTGGGGTCCAATTTCTTCTCTTACCCTTGGGAAAATAAAAAATTGGGGGCGAAAATATCATTTTTGTGAAAAAATATGATTTTTTATTTTTACGGCTCTGCATTATAAACTTCTGTGAAGCACTTGGTTGGTCAAAGTGCTCACCACACCTCTAGATAAGTTCCTTAGGGGGTCTACTTTCCAAAATGGTGTCACTTGTGGGGGGTTTCAATGTTTAGGCACATCAGTGGCTCTCCAAACGCAACATGGCGTCCCATCTCAATTCCAGTCAATTTTGCATTGAAAAGTCAAATGGCGCTCCTTCGCTTCCGAGCTCTGTCATGCGCCCAAACAGTGGTTTACCCCCACATATGGGGTATCGGCGTACTCAGGACAAATTGTGTAACATCTTTTGGGGTCCATTTTCTCCTGTTACCCTTGGTAAAATAAAACAAATTGGAGCTGAATTAAATTTTGTGTGAAAAAAAGTTAAATGTTCATTTTTATTTAAACATTCCAAAAATTCCTGTGAAACACCTGAAGGGTTAATAAACTTTTTGAATGTGGTTTTGAGCACCTTGAGGGGTGCAGTTTTTAGAATGGTGTCACACTTGGGTATTTTCTATCATATAGACCCCTCAAAATGACTTCAAATGAGATGTGGTCCCTAAAAAAAAATGGTGTTGTAAAAATGAGAAATTGCTGGTCAACTTTTAACCCTTATAACTCCCTAACAAAAAAAAATGTTGGTTCCAAAATGATGATGATGTAAAGTAGACATGTGGGAAATGTTACTTATTAAGTATTTTGTGTGACATATCACTGTGATTTAATTGCATAAAAATTCAAATTTGGAAAATTGCGAAATTTTCAAAATTTTCACCAAATTTCCATTTTTTTACAAATAAACGCAGGTAATATCAAAGAAATTTTACCACTATCATGAAGTACAATATGTCACGAGAAAACAATGTCAGAATCACCAGGATCCGTTGAAGCGTTCCAGAGTTATAACCTCATAAAGGGACAGTGGTCAGAATTGTAAAAATTGGCCCGGTCCATAACGTGCAAACCACCCTTGGGGTGAAGGGGTTAAAAACGTTTCCTTCATTGTTAAAAATAACTGGTCATCAGGTCCTGGACGCTGGGAGGGTGTCATGAAATTGGCCCAGGCCTTTGACAGTGTACCCCTTCATCTGCTGATGTGTATGTCACTTTACCTCTCCTCCTTGGTTGGGCAAGTAAGCTTGCCCCCTGTTGCTAGCATTGTCTGATGGGAATATTTTCAAAATATTTTCCACAAGGTCTTTCGGGTATAACACCATTCTAGTACTACTCCAACTAGAGCCACTCCAAAGTACTGCACACCACTATATAGTACAAGCGTATAAAAAGGTAAACTTTATTGATATATCAATAATAAAATCATCTAAAAAAATCACACATTCCCCAAGATGATCCCGCCAAGATAATGGAGGTCAAGAAAAGTGCATGTCCTTTATAAACGTTTTATAACAAAAACATGATATAATGCAAAATGACTGTATATCACATGACCTCTTAAGTTTATAAATGTTTTATAATAAAACAGGATACAATGCAAAATGACCATAAATCACATGACCTCTTAAATACATAGATCGCCAATAAGCCCCCCGGGGTTAGAGATATAGACAATACATGTTTGTACCCAGGGTGAAAAAGGGCCCGTCCGAATAGCTGAGTAGCCAATAATGTACCAAAGCACAATATTCAATATAGTTTGTACCTGTATGCCAGAAAAATATCAATACGCCATGGTATAGAGAAAATGGTGCCAGTAAACGCTCTGCCACGATATGTGACGCAATCACCATATCACAGCGGCATCAAACTAGGTCCTATGCCCAACCATGTGCAAATCAGCGATATACCACAATCTATAACCACAGACACCATATACGAACGGTGTCTATAAAGGTCCTAGGTCCGGCCATGTAGGAAACCCAAGGCAATAGGATGCTGCCACCGGGGGAAAAAATACCAAGAAGGCAGGGATCAGCATGGGGAAAGATCCTACGCATGTTGCCGTTACATGGACGGCTTCGTCAGGGGTTTCCTACATGGCCGGACCTAGGACCGTGATAGAGACCATTCGTATGTGGTGTCTGTGGCTATAGATTGTGGTATAATGCTGATTTGCACATGGTTGGGCATAGGACCTAGTTTGATGCCGATGTGATATGGTGATTGCGTCACATATCGTGGCAGAGTGTTTACTGTCACCATTTTCTCTATACCATAGGTGTATTGATATTTTTCTGGCATACAGGTACAAACTATATTGAATATTGTGCTTTGGTACATTATTGGCTACTCAGCTACTCGGACGGGCCCTTTTTCACGCTGGGTACAAACATGTATTGTCTATATCTCTAACCCCGGGGGGGGCTTATTGGCGATCTGTGTATTTAAGAGGTCATGTGATTTATGGTCATTTTTAATTGTATCCTGTTTTATTATAAAACATTTATAAACTTAAGAGGTCATGTTATATACGGTCATTTTGCATTATATCCTGTTTTTGTTATAAAACGTTTATAAAAGGACATATCGTTTTCTCCTTATGGAGAGTGACATACCATCTCTGGCTTGTCAAGGTAAGGAGGCTTATTTGCCGTTCAATGCTCCTCTGGGAAATTAAATATGCAAATTTCCTCTTCTGAGAAAAAGATGACTTAACTCTATAGCGCCACCTGTTGGAAGTAGCGATCCTACAAGTCACAATCAACCCTCTAACGAGTCGTGCAATATAACTTAGGATAAAAGCCAAATCAGTATACTGATACTGATTTGGCTTTTATCCTAAGTCATATTGCACGACTCGTTAGAGGGTTGATTGTGACTTGCAGGATCGCTACTTCCAACAGGTGGCGCTATAGAGTTAAGTCCTCTTTTTCTCAGAAGAGGCAATTTGCATACTTATAAAAGGACATGCACTTTTCTTGACCTCCATTATCTTGGCGGGATCATCTTGGGGAATGTGGGATTTTTTTTAGATGTTTTTATTATTGGTGTATCAATAAAGTTTACCTTTTTATACGCTTGTACTATATATTGGTGTGCAGTACTTTGGAGTGGTTCTTTCTCTCCCTTGTTTCGAGCCGATGAAATGAGGCTGGACTGAGAAATATCTCCCTGTCTTGTGTTGGAGCTGGTATTCAACAACTGGCCTCTGCTGCTCACAAAGCCGTACCAGCATGTGCAATGTGGAGTTCCATCATGTCATGTCGCATACCAGTCATGAGCTGTCACTTGCAAGCACTCCTGCAGAATTGTCAGTGGCAGCTGTAGCTGACTTGCTGAAATGGGCGCACATGCGGCGTGCCTTGACAAGAAGCTTTGGTAAATCTTGGTAGGTTTTCAAAAACAGGTGAACCACTAAGTTGATTACGTGGGCCAAGCATGGTATGTACAGTACAGACCAAAAGTTTGGACACACCTTCTTATTTAAAGATTTTTCTGTATTTTCATGACTATGAAAATTGTAAATTCACACTGAAGGCATCAAAACTATGAATTAGCACATGTGGAATTATGTACTTAACAAAAAAGTGTGAAACAACTGAAAATATGTCTTATATTCTAGGTTCTTCAAAGTAGCCACTTTTTGCTTTGATGACAGCTTTGGCATTCTCTTGATGAGCTTCAAGAGGTAGTCACCGGAAATGGTTTTCACTTCACAGGTGTGCCCTGTCAGGTTTAATAAGTGGTATTTCTTCTCTTATAAATGGGGTTGGGACCATCAGTTGTGTTGAACAGAAGTCTGGTGGATACACGGCTGATAGTCCTACTGAATAGACTATTAGAATTTGTATTATGGCAAGAAAAAGCAGCTAAGTAAAGAAAAACGAGTGGCCATCATTACTTTAAGAAATGAAGATCAGTCAGTCTGAAAAATTGGGAAAACTTTCAAAGTGTTCCCAAGTGCAGTTGCAAAAAACCAACAAGCGAAACTGGCTCACATGACCGCCCCAGGAAAAGAAGACCAAGAGTCACCTCTGCGTCCGAGGATAAGTTTATCTAAGTCACCAGCCTCAGAAATCGCAGGTTAACTGCAGCTCAGATTAGAGACCAGGTCAATGCCACACAGAGTTCTAGCAGCAGACACATCTCTACAACAACTGTTAAGAGACTTTGTGCAGCAGGCCTTCATGGTAAAATAGCTGCTAGGAAACCACTGCTAAGGACAGGCAACAAGCAGAAGAGACTTGTTTGGGCTAAAGAACACAAGGAATGGACATTAGACCTGTGCTTTGGTCTGATGAGTCCAAGTTTGAGATCTTTGGTTCCAACCACCGTGTCTTTGTGCGACGCAGAAAAGTTGAACGGATGGACTCTAAATGCCTGGTTCCCACCGTGAAGCATGGAGGAGGTGTGATGGTGTGGGGGTGCTTTGCTGGTGACATTGTTGGGGATTTATTCAAAATTGAAGGCATACTGAACCAGCATGGCTACCACAGCATCTTGCAGCCGCATGCTATTCCATCCGGTTTGCGTTTAGTTGGACCATCATTTATTTTTCAACAGGACAATGACCTCAAACACACCTCCAGGCTGTATAAGGGCTATTTGACCAAGGAGAGTGATGGGGTGTTACGCCAGATGATCTGGCCTCCACAGTCACCAGACCTGAACCCAATCGAGATGGTTTGGGGTGAGCTGGACCTTAGAGTGAAGGCAAAAGGGCCAACAAGTGCTAAGCATCTCTGGGAACTCCTTCAAGATTGTTGGAAGACCATTTCCAGTGACTATCTGTTGAAGCTCATCAAGAGAATGCCAAGAGTGTGCAAAGCAGTCATCAAAGCAAAAGGTGGCTACTTTGAAGAACCTAGAATATAAGACATTTTCAGTTGTTACACACTTTTTTGTTAAGTATATAATTCCACATGTGTTAGTTCATAGTTTTGATGCCTTCAGTGTGAATTTACAATTTTCATAGTCATGAAAATACAGAAAAATCTTTGAATGAGAAGGTGTTTCCAAACTTTTGGTCTGTACTGTATGTAAGCTTGACAAGCTTCACAGCCACCACCAGGTTACAGCTATTATTACACATGACCATTCCTGGTTGTAGGTTCAGCAGTGAGATCCACAAATCTGTCTGGTCTGTTATTCCTTTCAATAACTCTGCTGTGGTGTGTGGTTTGTCTCCTAGATAAATTAGCTTCAGCAGAGCCCATTGCTGCTTTCCTGACGCAGAGCTGCAGAGCTTCCGCTTTCTGGCTGATGTGGACGGCGTGCTCCGAGAAAACAAATCGAAGATGGGGGATGAGGAGGAGCAGAAGGTGGAGCAAGAACTGGTATAGGAAATTGAAGAAACCCTGTTTGAAGTAGGGCCAGCAATCTTTGGCAATGTTAGCACATGTGCCGTGCCAGGGTGGGACTCTGTCTCCACAATGTTTACCCAGTGTTCTGTGAGGGAAATGTAGCATCCCTGGCCACAAGTGCTTGTCTCCGTGTCAGTCATTAAAGTAAGTCTGTCAGCAGGTTTGTGCTCAGTAAGCTACAGTGTCAGGTTGGAGCCGTTATACTGATTAAAATGATACCTGGGTTGATGAAATGAAATATTAAAAAAATATATATACACTGCTCAAAAAAATAAAGGGAACACTTAAACAACAGAATATAAGTACAAGTAAATCAAACTTCTGTGAAATCAAACTGTCCACTTAGGAAGCAACACTGATTGACAATCAATTTCTCATACTGTTGTGCAAATGGAATAGACAATAGATGGAAATTATTGGCAATTATCAAGACACCCTCAATAAAGGAGTGGTTCTGCAGGTGGGGACCACAGACCACATCTCAGTACCAATGCTTCCTGGCTGATGTTTTGGTCACTTTTGAATGTTTGTTGTGCTTTCACACTTGTGGTAGCATGAGACTGACTCTACAATCCACACAAGTGGCTCAGGTAGTGCAGCTCATCCAGGATGGTATATCAATACGAGCTGTGGCAAGTAGGTTTGCTGTGTCTGTCAGTGTAGTGTCCAGAGGCTGGAGGCGCTACCAGGAGACAGGCCAGGACACCAGGAGATGTGGAGGGGGCCGTAGGAGGGCAACAACCCAGCAGCAGGACCGCTACCTCCGCCTTTATGCAAGGAGGAACAGGAGGAGCAGTGTCAGAGCCCTGCAAAATGACCTCCAGCAGGCCCCAAATGTGCATGTGTCTGCACAAACTGTTAGATACCGACTCCATAAGGATGGTCTGAGTGCCCGACATCCACAGATGGGGGATATGCTCACAAGCCAACACTGTGCAGGATGCTTGGCATTTGCCACAGAACACCAGGATTGGCAAATTCTCCACTGGCGCCCTGTGCTCTTCACAGATGAAAGCAGGTTCACAGTGAGCACATGTGACAGACGTGACAGAGTCTGGAGATGCTCTGGAGAGAGATCTGCTGCCTGCAACATCCTTCAGCATGATCGGTTTGGCAGTGGGTCAGTAATGGTGTGGGGTGGCATTTCTTTGGAGGGCCGCACAGCCCTCCATGTGCTTGCCAGAAGTAGCCTGACTGCCATTAGGTACTGAGATGAGACCATATGTTGGTGCGGTTGGCCCTGGGTTCCTCCTAATGCAGGACAATGCCAGACCTCATGGGGCTGGAGTGTGTCAGCAGTTCCTGCATGATGAAGGAATTGAAGCTATGGACTGGCCTGCCCATTCCCCAGTCCTGAATCCGATTGAGCACATCTGGGACATCATGTCTCGCTCCATCCACCAACGTCACGTTGCACCACAGACGGTCCAGGAGTTGGTGGATGCTTTAGTCCAAGTCTGGGAGGAGATCCGTCAGGACACCATCTGCCGCCTCATCAGGAGCATGCCCAGGCGTTGTACAGTAGGGAAGTCATACAGGCACGTGGAGGCCACACACAATACTGAGCATCTTTTCCTTGTCCTTATAATGTTATCCGGGAGGGGAGGGGAATGAATGGAAATCAGCATTTCCCACCTCTGAAGGACTGTTCGAAAACTTAGTTATGCCATTTGGTTTGAACAATGCTTCTGCAGTCTTCCAAAGCTTCATCAATCATGTGTTCTCTGATTTTATTGGGCGGTTTGTGGTCATATACTTAGTTGACATTCTGGTTTATTATAAGAAAACACATATTGGTCACCTTTGGGCGGTTCTTCAAAAACTCAGGGAGAACCAACTTTTCGCTAAGCTAGAGAAATACTCCTTTTTTGTCCAGGAACTGCCTTTCTTGGGGTTCATTGTCTCTATTGAGGGGTTTCGTATGGATCCCAAGAAGGTGCAGGCCATTGTGGATTGGGTGCAGCCCCGGGACCTGAAAGGCCTTCAGCGATTCCTGGGATTCGCCAATTATTACCGGAGGTTTATTAAGGGGTTCTCTCAGGTGGTCAAGCCCCTCACCAACTTGACGCAGAAGGGGGTTGATGTTAAGAACTGGTCTGACTCAGCGGTAGCTGCGTTTCTGACCCTGAAAAAATGCTTTATGTCTGCCCCCATTCTGGTTCAGCCAGATCCATCTGAACCCTTTGTGGTGGAGTTTGACACCTCGAAAGTGGGGGCGGTGTTGTCCCAGGGGCTTTCCACCTTTACCAATCTTAGACCATGCACCTTCTTCTGCAAGAAGTTCTCTCTGGTGGAAAGAAGTTATGACGTGGGTAATCGGGAACTTCTTGCGGTTAAGTTTGCCTTTGAAGAATGGAGGCATTTTTGGAGGGGACGGTTCATCCCATTACTGTATTTACTGATCACAAGTACCTGAAGTACATTGAGTCTGCAAAAAGGTTGACCCCTAAGCAAGCTAGATTGTCCCTTTTTTTTCCCGGTTCCAGTTCTCGATAACTTTTCGTCCGGGATCCAAGAATGGGAAGGCCGATGCCTTGTCTGGATCCAGTTTCTCCCCCCGAGCCTCCATCCTCCATTCTTCAACCCGGGGTTGTGGTGGCTGATGTGTCGGCAGGCTTGGAATGGGAGATTCGGGAAGTCCAGTCTCCGGCTCCCCTGTCCAAGCTGGAGGAAAAATTGTTTGTTCCTATTCAATTTTGACTCAGAGTCCTCCAGGAGTTCCATGATTCGGTGCTGAGTGGAAATCCTGGGATGTTGGCTACTCATGAAGCCATCGCAAGAGTTTTTGGTGGGTATCGCTTACGTCTGATTTGAAGAAATTTGTGTCTGCCTGTGAGGTGTGTTCCCGCACTAGGAGCTCTTATAACCGGCCAGCTGGGGAAATTGGTGCCTTTGCCAGTTCCTGATAGTGTTGAGGAGAGGCATAAGATCAAATACTTAATTAACCTCAAGACATAAGGTAATTGAGAGAAGCAACCCATAACATGTATTGTTTAACCTTACATAAGTTTTCCTCAGATCAAAGTGAGACACTAAAGATGGCTGCCATCTCCTGTATCAGAGCCATGTGCTCTGGTATCCAAGATGAACAATGAAGACACTAAAGATGGCTGCCATTTCCTGTATCAGCAGACCATGTGTTGGTGTCCAAGATGATGCCCACCCTGATGACCTCATAGATCCACCCACAGTGACGCCCACCCTGATGACCTCATGGACCAACCCACCCTGATGACCTCATGGATCCGCCCATGGACTTGCTCATTGCCCAACCCACTAACCAATGGAATATATCCGATCACTCCCATTTTAGAGCTAACCGAGCCCCCTTACAGAAAATATATAAGATGTGTTTTAAGCCAAATAAAGGCCTTCTTGGAGCTGAGCCATAGATTGATCAAGGAGAGTTTACATCCAACTGTGTGGTGTATTTCTTTTGGTGCGCACCTGATCAATATCCATTAGGCCAGGAGTAGGCAACTAGAGAATTGAACATTTTATTAATTGTTCAACCTTAATATTTGGCCGCCCAACCTGGGGCCAGCAGAGGAAGAGCCCTGAACCCTGAGGACCGGCGAGTGGAACGGCTGGACGTACTGAATACCCCGAACCTGGAGACTGATCACCTCCTTATCAGAACACGGTAAGTCTGCTGATTTTTATAATCTGTAGTCTTTACCTTGTGTCCTTCGGGGTATCCTGTGCAGATTGCCTGACCATGTCCGGTTTTCTTGGTATCTGTAAGACGGCAGAAAGGGTCTCTCCGCTGCTGGTCATTTAATTGCAAGAACCGTCACATATTTTAGTTGCCTACTGCCTGTTACATGTTGTGAAGAGGGGGGATGACTGGTAGTTAAGAGAAGTAAGTGTAAGGACAGGAAAAGCAAGTTGTTTTTTTTTTAAAGAAAAGAAGCAAGTGTTTACAGAAGGAGAAGCATGTGTTTAGAACAGGAAGAGCAGGTTTTTAGAAAAGAAAAGAAGCAAGTGTTTACAGAAGGAGAAGCATGTGTTTAGAACGGGAAAAGCAGGTTTTTAGAGAAGGAGAGCAAGCGTTAGGAAAAAAAATAATAATTTTTTGTCTGTGGTATACAGTTGTCGCCTGTGATAAGATTTTCAGTTCTGTATAAGAGAGACTAGGACCTGGAGTGATTGACTCGGCCTAGGGGGGCCCGGTAAAGCTTGGAGTGAATGACTCAGTTCGAGCCTAATAAATTGTGTAGCGGCTCATTAAAACTTGGAGTGAATGACTCAGTTCGAGCCAAATAAATAAATTTATAGTTTTTGCCCCGTGACATCGAGTGAGTTGACTCTGCACGTGGACTGGTAAGTTAGGGAGCAATTTGACAAGGTAGGGAATAATTGGTTTGTAAAGTACAGAGCACGGAAGTCAGACAGGGACCACGTGACAAGAAGCAATAGGTACAGAGTGCTGCAGACTCAGTTCCCTTTAGAATCTCAGGTTTGAGTCATCTCCCCCGTCTTATTGTTTGTTTGGTGTTTGTTATCTTGATAGATAGATATATATACTGTATATCTATAGAAAAATGGGAGAAATTAATGCAGTTCTGCCGTGTTGGCACTAAGACAAATTCAGATGGCAAGTTAGACTCGTGCACATTAGTAGCGACTCGTGAAGGGAAGAGTCATGTTAAACAATGTAAAAAGCTTATGAAGTTGTGTGGAATGCCAGAAGGGGGATGGTTACAGCCCCTCGAGTAGAAGATTGTCTTAAAAGAAAGAAAAGGTATCCTAGAAGATAATGGATTGTTGTCTACTGCTAGGGCAGGAGAAAGAGTCTCTGAAAGTCTGTATAGAGAAAATTGGGTAGAGGAGGAAAGGAATAGAAAGAGTAGAGTTTTGAGTTATGTGTATTACAAAAATATATCCTGTGAGCGGTCACCACCGTATAATGGTGGCCCAGAGCCATGTGCTAAATGCTGACGGCAGCCATTTTGTGGATGGCAAAAGTGTTGATGCTAACGGCAGCCATTTTGTGGATGGCAAATGTAATTCTAACGGCGGCCATTTTGAGGATGGCAAAAGTGTTGATGCTAGTGGCAGCCATTTTGTGGATGGCAAATGTGTTAATTGTAACAGCAGCCATTTTGTTGATGGCAATTGTGTTAATTGTAACAGCAGCCATTTTGTGGATGGCAAATGTTTTAATTCTAATAGCAGCCATTTTGTGGATGGCAAATGTGCTTATTCTGATGGCAGCAGCCATTTTGTGGATGGCAAATGTTTTAATTCTAATAGCAGCCATTTTGTGGATGGCAAATGTTTTAATTCTAATAGCGGCCATTTTGTGGATGGCAAATGTGCTTATTCTGATGGCAGCAGCCATTTTGTGGATGGCAAATGTTTTAATTCTAATAGCAGCCATTTTGTGGATGGCAAATGTTTTAATTCTAATAGCGGCCATTTTGTGGATGGCAAATGTGCTTATTCTGATGGCAGCAGCCATTTTGTGGATGGCAAATCTTTTAATTCTGACGGCAGCCATTTTGTAGATGGCAAATGTGCTTATTCTGATGGCAGCAGCCATTTTGTGGATGGCAAATGTAATTCTGACGGCAGCCATTTTGTGGATGGCAAATGTGTTAATTCTGATGGCAGCCATTTTGTGGATGGCAAATGTGCTGCTCCTGGTGGTGAACATCTCAGACTAAGGCTACACACCACATCACTAAATCCTTGCTACCCAGTAAGGACCACTGATGGCCAATACTATATTCCTTCGGGAAGTGAACAGGCTTTACCCATGTTTCTCATCTCAGTGGTTTCCAATGGGGCACCGACCCTTTCCCCTATCACTCCTGTCGTGAATCCAGTTATCCTCCCACCTGGATTGTCCCCGGTACCGACACTTTCTACTGTCACTTCCACTGCCAATTTAGCCGCACACCCACATGAGATGCTCCAAGCAGCTGCCCCTCCTCCCAATGCTTCCACTACAACAGCACTCTCACGCAGTCTACATAACGGTATACCCAGTACCTCACAGGCAGTCTCGCAGCCAAGAGCACATCTGTATTGGACGGTGGCAACTGTAGCAAGGGGGGCCTTAATCTGGGAGGGGGATACCAATAGCACAGGAAGCACAAAGGGGAGGGAATGTTGGCAACCTATTTTTGAAAAAGAACTTCCTCAGGGACCCTTGTTAGTGGTGGGAAAGGGTGACATAACAACAGTGGAGACCGACGCTATTGTTAATGCTGCCAATTCTCGGTTAGAGCACAATGGAGGTGTAGCTAGAGCTATAGTGGAAGCAGGAGGGGCGACTATTCAAGCTGACGGTCGAATCATTGTTGAGTCACGTGGTCAGATAGCTATTGGGGTCATAGCGGTGACTAAAGCTGGCAATCTTCTGTGTAGAATGATCATACACGCTGTGACCCTTACTGTTGACCCTGTTCATCCAGACGTTAGTGCTCAACAACTTCGTGCAGCAATAACTCGCATTAATGAGGACAGGACTGTTAAAGCTTTTAAGACTGCCTGTGTCACCTGGATCCCACACCATGATACTGGAGCTGCCCAAATAGAGCCCCTCATTCCAAGACTCCTCCTGCTCCTCATACACAAGGGACTACATCTGTACTCCCGGTGCCATCTCTACTCCCGCCTCAGGTGTCACCACCAACAGTGCCAAGGCTCATGTCTGAGGAGCCCACCCTCTACGTCAAGTATACACCCCAGCAAGCTGCTACTCTGTTCAACGAAGTTCTAGATCCAGGAAAACAGCCGATGCCTTTCTACAGAAGCATGCTTCAAATCTAAAGGACTTACTCAGCCACGTGACAAGATCTCATTTCCTTGCCAAATCTTAAAGCAGGCAATGCATATTGGCCTGTTATGGATATCATGTTCAATTATGCCTCACTTGCCAGTGACAAGACATGGGACTCTGGTGTTGAGTTCTGCCAAGAACCTAAGACATGGGCCTCGGATGAGTTGGCTGACCTACTATTGTCACCAAAGGATTCCAGATGCCTCAAAGCTGATGCAGCCATTGTACGATGACCTCAAGACGTCAGCGTTTCCACTATGTACCAAATCCGTGGAAGCTTTCTACGCTCTTAAACAGGCCATACAGTCTGCACCAGCTCTTGGAATCCCAAATCCTGATATCATCTGAGGACATCCAGTTCTCTTAATGGCTCCACACGACATAATTGCTATTCTTGGAACCTAAACATCTGTTGGTGCAGCGTCATATGAGACTCCAATGTTCGCTCTTGGTTCCGGATAATGTCACTCTTGTCCGCTGCAGCATCTTCAAACTGTCCACGCTGCTTCCTCTTTCCAGGGGGGATGTGGATGATGATACTGATGCTCTCGGAGAAGATGCCTCTACACACTCAGAGGATCATGACTGTCTCGAACAAATGCAGGAAGAAGCAGCCTCCAAGAAAAACGTGTCTGAAGACCCACTCCCACATGCTGACCTGACGTTCTTCACTGATGGTTCCAGATTTGCAGATGAAACAGGAAGATTCTATACGGGATATGCCGTGGTTACACATGACCAGGTCATCTCAGCTGGATCGCTACCACCACACGTCTGCACAAGAAGCGGAACTTAAAGCTTTGACGTTGGCTTGTCAGGAAGCGACGGAGAAGGTGGTCAACATCTACACGGATTCAAGATACGCTTTTGGAGTGGCTCATGACTTCGGAAGTATCTGGGCAGCCAGAGGATACCTAACGTCCAGTGGAACTTCTGTAAAACATGCTGCTACCATGCAAGAACTTGTGGTCACTCTGGATCTACCTTCAAAGGTTGCAGTGATCAAGATCAAAGCTCACGGGAGACTGGATTCTCCAGAAGCAAGGGGGAACTTCTTTGCTGACAAAACAGCAAAAACCTATGCTGCGGATCCATTTGGGAAAGAGAAAGCAGTGATGTACGTGTCACAAGACACTGAAGAAGGGCCTAAATGCTCTCTCTTGAGGATTATCCATCTACATCAAGACATCAGATGATGACAAGAAGTCATGGCAAGAAGGAGGAGCTAAAAAAAAAGGATGAAGATGGAGTCTGGAGGGTGAACAAAAAGCTCTGTCTACCCCGTAATCTGTACCCCTCGGTGACAGAATGGGCACACGGTATCACCCACAGAGGCAAGAATCAGATGAATGACCCGATTTGGAAGACCTACATGGCACCTGGGATTTCTACTGTCACCCAAAAATATTTCAAGTCCTGCCTTGTGTGTGTGCCAGCATGCAATCCAGTACCGCCTCAGAAAGTTACTCAGAAACATTTGGCTAAACCACTCTATCCCTTTCAGAAAATCCAGATTGATCACATTCAAATGCCAAAAGTAGGGAAGTACGAGTATGTACTGGTAGTGACTGACATGTTCTCAGGATGGCCCGAAGCCTATAGAGTAACCAACATGACTGCCAGAGTGACTGTTAAGAGACTGGTGACTGAAGTAGTATGCAGATATGGAGTCCCAGAGGTAATTGAGAGTGACCAAGTACCTGCATTCACTGCAGCACTGACTAAGGAACTATGGACATTGGTGGGAGCTGATTTGGGTTTACATACTCCATATCACCCACAGAGCAGTGGGAAAGTAGAAACACTGAATGGCACCTTCAAAAATAAATTACTGAAAGCCAGTTAGGAGGTCAGACTTGGACAGACATTTTGCCCGTTGCCTTATACTCAGTCAAAAACACTCCAAGGGGTCCCACTAAACTCACACCATACGAGATTCTTTTTGGGGGGCCTCCAAGGTTGGGTCAATATTTTCCACAACAGCTAGCCTTAGGAAGTGATACGCTTGTAAATTATGTAATTGCCCTTACTAAAGAACTGTCAGTAATACATGTACAAGTTTTATCATCCTTTCCAGGTCCAGATTCCACTGAAGGTACCCATGCTTTCCAACCTGGTGACTACATGCTGGTAAAGAAGTTCATCAGAAAGACATCCCTGGAGTCGAGATTTGAGGGTCCCTACCAAGTGCTCCTGACTAATCCTACTTCGATCAGGGTTGCTGAGCGCCTCCTGGATCCATCTCTCACATTATAAACTTGTTAGGCAGTTAGGGACAGAGTAGGATCTGACCTGCTTGTCAAAGTCCAGCTACAAAGGGAGGTTTTCCACAAGGGAAAACTTGTCTCAAACTGGTGAAAACTCCAATTCCCCCCTCCCGGGCGAGACGGTCAGATCTAGGATGTGTACATCAGGGTTAGTCGCACATGTGTATTTTATGTAACCATGGAGATGGGAGATTGGAGAGTAATAGATCCAGCAGGGGGGAAAGTCCCGAGGACATGGGTAACGCGCTCCGATATACCTCCTCGGTATACCCATAATTGGTCACACATTCTCTGGTGTCTATAGCATCCGTATTGTCATGAAGCCACTGATGTCATAGTGACACTTAACACCGGTGGGTTAGGGAACCACGGTGGAATCAAGATAAAAAAAAAGGTTAATAAAGTATTTAGGGGGGACTGTTGAGGAGAGGCATAAGATCAAATACTTAATTAACCTCAAGACATAAGGTAATTGAGAGAAGCAACCCATAACATGTATTGTTTAACCTTACATAAGTTTTCTCAGATCAAAGTGAGACACTAAAGATGGCTGCCATCTCCTGTATCAGAGCCATGTGCTCTGGTATCCAAGATGAACAATGAAGACACTAAAGATGGCTGCCATTTCCTGTATCAGCAGACCATGTGTTGGTGTCCAAGATGATGCCCACCCTGATGACCTCATAGATCCACCCACAGTGACGCCCACCCTGATGACCTCATGGACCAACCCACCCTGATGACCTCATGGATCCGCCCATGGACTTGCTCATTGCCCAACCCACTAACAAATGGAATATATCCGATCACTCCCATTTTAGAGCTAACCGAGCCCCCTTACAGAAAATATATAAGATGTGTTTTAAGCCAAATAAAGGCCTTCTTGGAGCTGAGCCATAGATTGATCAAGGAGAGTTTACATCCAACTGTGTGGTGTATTTCTTTTGGTGCGCACCTGATCAATATCCATTAGGCCAGGAGTAGGCAACTAGAGAATTGAACATTTTATTAATTGTTCAACCTTAATAATAGACCATGGACACATTTTTCCATGGATTTTATCACCAATCTTCCTCCTTCCAAGGGTAATACTGTCATCTGGGTGGTGGTGGACAAGTTTACTAAGCAAGCACACATTGTACCCATAGTGGCACTGCCCTCTGCTGAAACTTTGTCTAGGTTGTTCGTTCAACATGTAGTTCGTTTGTATAGTGTACCCTTGAACGTTGTGTCTTATTGTGGTGTGCAGTTTGTGTCCAGGTGTTGGAGGGCGTTTTGTAAAAGGTTGGTATTGGGTATTGGGTTTTGAGTTGTCCTTTTCATCTGCATACCATCCGGAGTCCAATCGTCAGACCGAATGGACCAATCAGTCGTTAGAGCAAATTCTGCATTGTCTTTCCACTTCCAGTCAAGATGATTGGTCCGATGCC
Source organism: Ranitomeya variabilis (assembly GCF_051348905.1). Classification (NCBI taxonomy): domain Eukaryota; kingdom Metazoa; phylum Chordata; class Amphibia; order Anura; family Dendrobatidae; genus Ranitomeya; species Ranitomeya variabilis. Next base: position 182,938,387 of record NC_135233.1, on the reverse strand, counting down.
TTGCCTTTAGCAGAGTTTGCTGTTATGATCTGGTGGTTTAGGAGCAACATGGGACGTGCTCTGGAGGAGGTGGTACCTGTACTGACCGCAGACCCTGAACTTAACACAACAACTAGAAGTAGCCGTGGGATGTTCCTAACACTGCCTAGACACCTCGTCACAGCCTGAGGACTAAATACCCCTAAAGATAGAAACAGGAAAGCTATCTTGCCTCAGAGAAAATCCCCAAAGGATAGACAGCCCCCCACAAATATTGGCTGTGAGAGGAGAGGAAAATAACAAACGCAGAATGAAACCAGGATTTAGCAAAGGAGGCCACTCTAGCTAGATAGAAAGTACAGGACAGAATACTGTGCGGTCAGTATTAAAATACTAGAAAAATCCACCACAGAGATTCCAAAAATCTCCACACCTGACTAAAGGTGTGGAGGGTAAATCTGCTTCTCCAGAGCTTCCAGCTTAACTGAATAAATCCATACTGACAAGGCTGGACAAGAGAAAACATAAAATGCACTGAACTATTAAGTCCACAGAATGTGGACTGCAAAAAAACAAGCCAGGACTTATCTTTGATGATTTGGTCAGAATAGCAGGAGAATCCAAGCAGAGATGTGAATCCACCAAAGAACAATTGACAACTGGCACTAAGGAAAGGGTCCAGCCAGATTAAATAGCCCAATCAGAACTGGTAATAAGTGGACGCACCTGATAATTGCTGAAATCCAAAGGAGCAGCAGTACCACTTATAACCACTGGAGGGAGCCCAAGATCAGAACTCACAACATTACCACTTATAACCACCGGAGGGAGCCCAAGAGCGGAATTCACAACAGTACCCCCCCCTTGAGGAGGGGTCACCGAACCCTCACCAGAGCCCCCAGGCCGATCAGGACGAGCCAAGTGAAAAGCAGGCCGATCAGGACGAGCCAAGTGAAAAGCACGAACCAAATCGGCAGCATGAACATCGGAGGCAACAACCCAAGAATTATCCTCCTGGCCATAACCCTTCCATTTGACAAGATACTGAAGCCTCCGCCTCGAAAAACGAGAATCCAAAATTTTCTCCACCACATATTCCAACTCCCCCTCAACCAACACCGGGGCAGGAGGATCAGCAGAGGGAACAACAGGCATCACATATCTCTGCAACAAAGATCTATGGAAAACATTATGGATGGCAAAAGAGGCTGGAAGGGCCAAACGAAAAGACACAGGATTGATAATCTCAGAAATCTTATAAGGACCAATAAACCGAGGCTTGAACTTAGGGGAAGAAACCTTCATAGGAACATGACGAGAAGATAACCAGACTAAATCCCCAACCCGAAGCCGGGGCCAACACACCGACGACGGTTAGCAAAACGTTGAGCCTTCTCCTGTCTCCTGTCTACCACATGAGTCCAAATCTGCTGTAACCTGTCCACCACAGAATCCACACCAGGACAATCAGAAGGCTCAACCTGCCCTGAAGAAAAACGAGGATGAAAACCAAAATTACAAAAGAAGGGCGAAACCAAAGTAGCCGAACTAGCCCGATTATTAAGGGCAAACTCGGCCAACGGCAAGAAAGCCACCCAATCATCCTGATCAGCAGACACAAAGCATCTCAAATAGGTTTCCAAGGTCTGATTAGTTCGTTCAGTTTGGCCATTTGTCTGAGGATGAAATGCTGAAGAAAAAGACAAATCAATGCCCATCCTAGCACAAAAGGCCCGCCAAAACCTAGAAACAAACTGGTCTGTCAAACCTCTGTCAGACACAATATTCTCTGGAATGCCATGCAAACGAACCACATGCTGAAAAAACAACGGAACCAAATCAGAGGGGGAAGGCAATTTAGGCAAAGGTACCAAATGGACCATCTTAGAAAACCGATCACAAACCACCCAGATAACAGACATCTTCTGGGAAACAGGAAGATCTGAAATAAAATCCATGGAAATATGCGTCCAAGGCTACTCAGGGACCGGCAAAGGCAAAAGCAACCCACTAGCGCGGGAACAGCAAGGCTTGGCCCGTGCACAAGTCCCACAGGACTGCACAAAAGAACGCACATCCCGCAACAAGGAAGGCCACCAAAAGGACCTAGCAACCAAATCTCTGGTACCAAAAATCCCAGGATGACCAGCCAACACAGAACAATGAACCTCAGAAATTACCTTACTAGTCCATCTATCAGGAACAAACAGTTTCCCCACTGGACAGCGGTCAGGTTTATCAGCCTGAAATTCCTGAAGAACCCGCCGTAAATCAGGGGAAATGGCAGAAAGAATCACCCCTTCCTTGAGAATGCCAACCGGCTCAAGGACTCCAGGAGAATCAGGCAAAAAACTCCTAGAGAGGGCATCAGCCTTAACATTCTTAGAACCCGGAAGATACGAGACCACAAAATCAAAACGGGAGAAAAACAGGGACCATTGAGCCTGTCTAGGATTCAGCCGCTTGGCAGACTCGAGGTAAATCAGATTCTTATGATCGGTCAAGACCACAACGCGGTGCTTGGCTCCCTCAAGCCAATGTCGCCACTCCTCAAATGCCCACTTCATAGCCAACAAATCCCGATTGCCGACATCATAATTGCGCTCCGCAGGCGAAAACTTTCCAGAAAAGAAGGCACACGGTTTCATCAAAGAACCATCAGAATTGCTCTGAGACAAAACGGCCCCTGCCCCAATCTCAGAAGCGTCAACCTCAACCTGAAAAGGAAGAGAAACATCCGGCTGATGCAACACAGGGGCAGAAGTAAATCGGCGTTTAAGCTCCTGAAAGGCAGCAACCGCTGCAGAGGACCAATTCGTCACATCAGCGCCTTTCTTCGTCAAATCGGTCAGGGGCTTAACCACACTGGAAAAGTTGGCAATGAAACGGCGATAAAAATTAGCAAAGCCCAAAAATTTCTGAAGGCTCTTCACAGATGTGGGTTGAATCCAATCATGAATGGCCTGGACCTGAACAGGATCCATTTCTATAGACGAGGGAGAAAAAATGAAACCCAAAAAAGAAACCTTCTGAACTCCAAATAGGCACTTAGACCCCTTCACAAAAAAAGCATTATCACGAAGGATCTGAAATACCATCCTAACCTGCTTCACATGAGACTCCCAATCATCGGAAAAAATCAAAATATCATCCAAATACACAATCATGAATTTATCAAGATAATTGCGGAAAATATCATGCATGAAGGACTGAAATACAGATGGAGCATTAGAAAGCCCGAAAGGCATCACAAGGTATTCAAAATGGCCTTCGGGCGTATTAAATGCAGTTTTCCATTCGTCACCCTGTTTAATACGAACACGATTATACGCCCCTCGAAGGTCAATCTTAGTAAACCAACTAGCCCCCTTAATCCTAGCAAACAAATCAGAAAGCAAAGGCAAAGGGTATTGAAATTTGACTGTGATCTTATTAAGAAGGCGATAATCAATATAGGGTCTGAAGGAGCCATCCTTCTTGGCAACAAAAAAGAATCCTGCTCCCAATGGTGACGAAGATGGCCGAATATGCCCTTTCTCCAAAGACTCCTTAACATAACTCCGCATGGCGGCATGCTCTGGCACAGACAGATTGAAAAGTCGGCCCTTAGGGAACTTACAGCCAGGAATCAAGTTAATAGCACAATCACAGTCCCTATGTGGAGGAAGGGAACTAGACTTGGGCTCATCAAATACATCCTGGAAATCCGACAAAAACTCAGGAACTTCAGAAGAGGGGGAAGAGGAAATTGACATCAAAGGAACATCACTATGATCCCCTTGACAACCCCAACTAGTCACAGACATAGATTTCCAATCCAGCACCGGATTATGTACCTGTAACCATGGAAAACCCAGTACAACAACATCATGCAAATTATGCAACACCAGAAAACGGCACTCTTCCTGATGTGCTGGCGCCATGCACATAGTCAGCTGTGTCCAAAACTGAGGTTTATCTTTGGCCAAAGGTGTAGCATCAATACCCCTCAAAAGAATAGGGTTCTGCAAAGGCTGCAAGGAGAAACCACAACGCTTGGCAAATTCTAAGTACATTAAGTTCAGAGCGGCGCCTGAATCCACAAATGCCATGACAGAAAATGACGATAATGAGCAGATCAAGGTCACAGATAAGAGAAATTTAGGCTGTACAGTACTGATGGTAACAGACCTAGCGACTCTCTTAGTACGCTTAGGGCAATCAGAAATAACATGAGCAGAATCGCCACAGTAAAAACACAGCCTATTCTGACATCTGAATCCCTGCCGCTCAGCTCTAGTCAAAATCCTATCACACTGCATAGGCTCTGGACTCTGCTCAGAGGACAACGCCATAGTGTGCACAACTCTGCGGTCGCGCAAGCGCCGATCAATCTGAATGGCCAGAGACATAGAATCACTCAGACCAGCAGGCGTGGGGAACCCCACCATAACATCTTTAACGGCTTCAGAAAGACCCTTTCTGAAAATTGCTTCCAAAGCATTCTCATTCCATTTAGTGAGCACAGACCATTTTCTAAATTTCTGGCAGTATAATTCTGCCGCTTCCTGACCCTGACAAAGGGTTAACAAGGTCTTTTCTGCATGATCCACTGAATTAGGTTCGTCATACAATAATCCTAGCGCTTGAAAAAATGCGTCTACATTAAGCAATGCCGGATTCCCTGATTCAAGGGAGAATGCCCAGTCCTGAGGATCACCACGCAGCAGAGAGATGACAATTTTAACCTGCTGAATGGGATCACCAGAGGAACGGGGTTTCAGAGCAAAAAACAGTTTGCAGTTATTTTTAAAGTTCAAAAACTTGGACCTGTCCCCAAAAAACAAATCAGGAGTAGGAATTCTAGGCTCTAAAGCCAGAGTCTGAACAACATAATCTAGAATACCCTGTACTCTTGCAGCAAGTTGATCCACACGAGAAGACAAACCCTGAACATCCATGCCAGCGCCAAAGTCCTGAACCACCCAGAGATTAAGAGGAAAGGAAAGACATAACAGACTGCAGAAAAAAAAATGGCTCAGAACTTTTCTTTCCTTCTTTTGAGATGCATTTAACTCATTGTGGGCCAGTTGTACTGTTATGATCTGGTGGTTTAGGAGCAACATGGGACGTGCTCTGGAGGAGGTGGTACCTGTACTGACCGCAGACCCTGAACTTAACACAACAACTAGAAGTAGCCGTGGGATGTTCCTAACACTGCCTAGACACCTCGTCACAGCCTGAGGACTAAATACCCCTAAAGATAGAAACAGGAAAGCTATCTTGCCTCAGAGAAAATCCCCAAAGGATAGACAGCCCCCCACAAATATTGACTGTGAGAGGAGAGGAAAATAACAAACGCAGAATGAAACCAGGATTTAGCAAAGGAGGCCACTCTAGCTAGATAGAAAGTACAGGACAGAATACTGTGCGGTCAGTATTAAAATACTAGAAAAATCCACCACAGAGATTACAAAAATCTCCACACCTGACTAAAGGTGTGGAGGGTAAATCTGCTTCTCCAGAGCTTCCAGCTTAACTGAATAAATCCATACTGACAAAGCTGGACAAGAGAAAACATAAAATGCACTGAACTATTAAGTCCACAGAATGTGGACTGCAAAAAACCAAGCCAGGACTTATCTTTGATGATTTGGTCAGAATAGCAGGAGAATCCAAGCAGGGATGTGAATCCACCAAAGAACAATTGATAACTGGCACTAAGGAAAGGGTCTAGCCAGATTAAATAGCCCAATCAGAACTGGTAATAAGTGGACGCACCTGATAATTGCTGAAATCCAAAGGAGCAGCAGTACCACTTATAACCACCAGAGGGAGCCCAAGATCAGAACTCACAACATTACCACTTATAACCACCGGAGGGAGCCCAAGAGCGGAATTCACAACAGTTTGCGTTCAATAACCATGTTAACCCATTATCAACCATGTTAACCCATTATCAACCAATGTCCTTTTTTTGGGACGCCTAATCTTTAGCTTCTATCAACTAAGATTTTATAATTTTTATAATTAGGTCCAATTTTTTGTGTTGTGTTTGTAAAATGAATGTTTTCAAAATAGGAAATCATGATATTGTCACTTTTAATTGAATATTGGGACGCCCTTTTCTGAAAAATCCGTAGTTGAAAAAATTTAGCGAATTATGTTTCTGATTCATTAGGACCCAAATCATTAAAAAATCTGTCATTAAAAAAAAGAAAAAAAATTTGGCAAGTAATGGGTTAACCACTCTACCGGTATCTCCCCTTTCTTCTGTAATTATGGGTTTAATCCACATTTTGGGGAACTTTCTCATCTGGACTCCAGTTGCCTGGGGGCTGATTTAACTGTACAGCAGTTGGGGAATTATGGTGGGAGTTCCAAAAGAATATTGGGGAGGCTCAGAGGAAGTTTTAGATTTTTGCGGACACTAGATGGATGGTGGGACCCACTCATCGGGTTGGGGATAAAGTATAGCTGTCTTCTAGGAACAATAGGCTTAAGGTTCCTTTGTTGAGCTTGTGGCCTAAGTTTATTGGTCCTTTTGAGATCATGGAGGTGGCTAACCCAGTGGCATTTAGTTTGCGCCTCCCAGTGTCTTTTAAGAATTCCAATGTATTCCATAGGGACTTGCTGAAACCATTGGGGGCTGTGGAAGAAGCATCATTGGGTCCCTCGCCACCTGTTTCGGAGGATAGTCAGGAGGAATTCGAGGTGGAGCGCATAGTGGATTCCCGGTTGGTCCGCCGTTCCCTCCAGTATCTTGTCCGCTGAAAGGGGTATGGGCCTGAGGACCGATCCTGGGTTCCTGCCCGATCGGTTCATGTCTATTGTCTGGTGCGCTCCTTTCATGCCTGGTTTCCTGGGACAACTAGGGGTCCAGTGGCCCCTGTTGAGAGAGGGGTACTGTCATGACTGACAGCCTCTATCCTGGAGAGGTCCGGGTTACTTCCAGTCTGCCTCTCTTTGGTTCTGCGGTGGCTATTTAATGTTGGTAGTTCAAGGTTTTTGTGTCGGTGATACTTCCGTATACTCGATTCGTGGTTGCTGCCCCATTTTACTTGTCTATAATCGTTGTGCCTCTGTGCGTGTGAGCTTTGGCTGTGTATGACCCGGTTTGTCCCCTGACTTTTGCCTCTGTATCCTGCATTGTACTGCCCTGTCCTTCCTGGTTACCTGACACCTTGGCTTGTCTCAGTTTACTCTCTGCCTTATCCCTAGGTACCACCCTCTCATCTGGCTTTTGACCCTTGGCTCTCCTTTGACTATGTTTATGTTCTGTGTCCTGCATTCCGCGCTCCCAGTTGCCTTTCCTTGGCAGCTTGCGTGGTGACTCCGCCCCGTTATCACGTGACTGCTTAGTTCCAGGTCCTGTGCTCACTGCTTAGTCTCAGGTCCTTGCGCACTGTGTGCCTTTTTCTTCCACTCTCTGCGCTCATTCCCGTGACCCCTCCCTGCTAGCACCCCCTAGGCTGAGCCAGTGACATCATTGGTGTCATTACAGCTATCAGATGATGACAAGATGTGTTCGATTTCTCTCCTCCATAGAAATGAATAGAGCAAAGCTAAAAGAATCTGTCACGGGGGTACTGGGTAGACTACAGCTGATTACCCGGGCCCCTGCAATATCCCTCAAACTAGGGAAACCCTGTCTGTCCCTCTCCCAGAGTTTACACTGAAGGTGTGCATGTCTGGGCCGCCAGGCCTGACCCTGAGTCCTGTTTCATTACTAAGCTGAAACCTCCACCCGCCACCCAGTGATAAGACCTCACACCAACCCCTACAGAAAGCACAGACAGGCAAAACTAAAAATGCACCACGCCGCAGACACACAGAAAAACATTATAATGTGCACAGGGCAAAACAATACAAATATAGGAAGGAGAAATATAACGAAGGATAATACACCACCAGATACGATATTTCCTCTCCTAGACCACCACTCCAGACCGAGATCACCAGGCACAAGACACAAGCTATAATCAACGACGCCCAAAGCCCAGCAAAACTATTTAAAGGCAATGGGCGTGACTAAGCCTCCAACCCGAGTACCAGCCAGATTAACCCCGGACAATCTGGATCAATCTAGCCGGCGCTACTGAGCATATAGTGGACGAATGAGGAATTACCGCTGTCTGTTGGACGCCCTAGTGTGAACAGCGTCCGACATGACAGAATCTAGTTTACATGTGAACGCAAGTATGCAAAGCACCTACATATGATCATGTAAGAATGTACTTGCACCAAGAATACGTATTCGTGACCGCATGCACACTGCATGCTCTAACATGTAGTGACTGCAGACTTTGGTGCCAGACCTGGACAATCCTTTTAACACAGATTTTAGGGATCATTAAATTCCCAGCTTTCCATTCATCATATGTGAAATTACTACAGAAAATCGAAACAGCTGGTATGTGTCTAAATTCCACAGAGACTTTGTATAGTTACTTTATGAGATAGCTTACTTCTTGGATGAACTCAGAAAGATGACATAATGCTTTGAATAAACATATGGAATTATTATTGCAAATGCATATACAGAACATTGGGCTTGATTTCCACCTCGGCATTCTAGTGAGATCCTGACCATCTTCATAAGTTAAATCTGTTGTCATACCATGCTTCTTTCTTATACTTTAGCTGACTTTTTATCTTTGTTAATTGAAAACTCTCAAATTCCTTTCCTAGATAGTTGTAAGATTTGATGGTTTTAACCATGTAATCAGAAAATACAGACTCTAAGAACTTTACTTTTGTAGCAAGAGTTTATAATGTAATTTTTATATTTTTTATTGTTATATGATGTTATGTAATGTAAAGACATTTACTGGTAACCAAATAATGAAATCTCTGTGTGTTTAGTCACTTCTCACGGCCAAGCCGTGAGTCAGAGGGGTCAAGGTGTCCAAGGTCAGAAGCCAGGATGGTACGTCATAAACAGAAGGAAGAGACAAAAGCATAGTCAGGTAACGTTCCGAGGTCAGAGTACCGGGAGGATAACGGATCAGAGCTGAAGAGGTTAAACAGGGGAATGGTCAGAACTAAGTCCAAGGTTGGGCAACAGATCAAGCATATAGAACTCAAGGCACAGGAAAACACAAACCTCACAAGCAGAATGTACGTCTGGCAGGGTTCTGGGAGACAACTCAGTTAAGAAGCATGGCAATCACCTAGAATAATGAACACCTGGAAACAGCTGATGCATCCCCATCTCAGATTGGATAGCTGAACAGTCAGAAACTGCATCCCAGACACACTGAGGGGTGGAACTGTGACAATCTCTCATTCTATGTATGTAATTGTCTGTTTTCATTTTTTTTTATATAAAAGCTTAAGTTTGGTAATTTATGATTTAGTAATAGCTTTACATTTTTTTAACTTGTCTTCCAAAAAGATTCCAATGGATTAAAGGAGTAGTCTAAGGTTCTTCAATTGTTAAAATTGCAAAGTGCTTGTAAGAAAAAGGAACTTTGCAATACACTTTTTATTCTCCTTGTTTCCATTCTTAGGAACGGATTGATTTTTAATTTTATAATCTACTGATTTTTGTCTAGGTTACTGGCCTCACTACAGCCTCAGAGTGGTCATTTACCTAAGTAGTGCCCCCTTGCTCTGTTATGAAGCTGATCAGGCTGCTGGTGCAAGCCCCCATTCCCTCAGAGCTTCTTTAAACCCTTAGTGACAGAGCCAATTTGGTACTTAATGACTGAGCCAATTTTTACAATTCTGACCACAGTCACTTTATGAGGTTATAACTCTGGAACGCTTCAACGGCTCCTGCTGATTCTGAGACTGTTCTTCAATATTACTTGCGATTATTTATGAAAAAAACGGAAATATGGCGAAAATTTTTAACATTTTGCAATTTTCAACCTTTGTATTTTTATGCCCTTAAATCAGAGAGATATGTCACAAAAAATAGTTAATAAATAACATTACCCACATGTCTACTTTACATCAGCACAATTTTGTAAACAAATTTTTTTTTTTAGGGAGTTATAAGGGTTAAAAGTTGACCAGCAATTTCTCATTTTTACAACACCATTCTTTTTTAGGGACCACATCACATTTGAAGTAATTTTGAGGGGTCTATATGATAGAAAATAACCAAGTGTGACACCATTCTAAAAACTGCACCCCTCAAGGTGATCAAAACCACGTACAAGAAGTTTATTAACCCTTTACGTGCTTCACAGGAACTGAAAAAATTTAATTTTTTTTGCAAACATTTTAATTCAGAACCATTTTTTTTATTTTCACAAGTGTAAAAACAGAAATTTAACCATAAATTTTGTTGCGCAATTTCTCCTGAATACGCCGATACCCCATATGTGGGGGTAAACCACTGTTTTGGCGCACCGCAGAGCTTGGAAGAGAAGGAGTGCCGTTTTACTTTTTCAATGTAGAATTGGCTGGAATTGAGATCAGACGCCATGTCGCGTTTGGAGAGCCCCTGATATGCCTAAACAGTGGAAACCCCCCACAAGTGACACCATTTTGGAAACTAGACCCATTAGGCCATGTGCACACGTTCAGTATTTTTCGAATTTTTTTCGCGTTTTTTCGCTATAAAAATGTGATAAAAACGCGAAAAAAACCCGCGAAAAAACATATGCCTCATATAACATATGCCTCCCATTATTTTCAGGGTATTCCGCATTTTTTGTGCAAATGTTGCATTTTTTTCCGTGAAAAAATCGCATCGCGGAAAAAAAAGCAACATGTTCATTAAATTTGTGGAATTGCGGGGTTCCGCACACCTAGGAATGCATTGATCTGCTTACTTCCCGCACGGGGCTGTGCACACCATGCGGGAAGTAAGCAGATTATGTGCGGTTGGTACCCAGGGTGGAGGAGAGGAGACTCTCCTCCACGGACTGGGCACCATATAATTGGTAAAAAAAAAAAAAGAATTAAAATAAAAAATAGTGATATACTCACCTTCGATGGCCCCGGAGTGTTCCCGCCTCTCAGGTGCATGCTGCCGCTTCAGTTCCTATAGCTGGTGTGTGGTGAAGGACCTGCGATGACGTCGCGGTCTTGTGATTGGTCGCGAGATCGGTCATGTGACCGCTCACGTGACCACGATGTCATCGAAGGTCCTGCACACACACATCATCTATAGGAACGGACGACGCTGAGGAGATCGGCTGTCTGCAGGTGAGTATAAGTATTTTTTTTATTTTTTTTATTACTTTTAAACATTCTATCTTTTACTATTGATGCTGCATAGGCTACATCTATAGTAAAAAGTTGGTCACACTTGTCAAACACTATGTTTGACAAGTGTGACCAACCTGTCAGTCATTTTTTCAAGCGATGCTACAGATCGCATGGAAAACTTTAGCATTCTGCAAGTTAATTTCGCTTGCAAAATGCTAAAAAAAAAACGCGAAAAAAAAGGGGAAAAAACGCAAAAAAAAAATGCGGATTTCTTGCAGAAAATTTTCGGTTTTCTTCAGGAAATTTCTGCAAGAAATCCTGACGTGTGCACATACCCTGAAGGAACTTATCTAGATGGGTGGTGAGCACTTTAAACCCCCAGGTGCTTCATGGAAGTTTATAACGTAGAGCCGTGAAAATAAAAAATCACATTTTTTCTACAAAAATGATATTTTTGCCCCCAAATTTTTATTTTCACAAGGGTAAAAGGAGAAATTAGACCACAAAAGTTGTTGTGCAATTTCTCCTGAGTACGTCGATACCCCATATGTGGGGGTAAACCACTGTTTGGGCGCACCACAGAGCTTGGAAGAGAAGGAGTGCCGTTTTACTTTTTTCAATGTAGAAGTGGCTGGAATTGAGATCGGACGCCATGTCGCGTTTGGAGAGCCCCTGATGTGCCTAAACAGTGGAAACCCCCCACAAGTGACACCATTTTGGAAACTAGACCCCTTAAGGAACTTATCTAGATGTATGGTGAGCACTTTGAACCCCCAAGTGCTTCACAGAAGTTTATAACATAGAGCCGTGAAAATAAAAAATCGCATTTGTTTACACAAAAATGATCTTTTCGCCCACAAATTCTTATTTTCACAAGGGTAATTAGACCACAAAAGTTGTTGTGCAATTTCTCCTGAGTACGTTGATACCCCATATGTGGGGGTAAACCACTGTTTGGGCGCACCACAGAGCTTGGAAGAGAAGGATTGCCGTTTTACTTTTTCAATGTGGAATTGGCTGGAATTGAGATCGGACGCCATGTAGCGTTTAGAGAGCCCCTGATGTGCCTAAACAGTGGAAACCCCCCACAAGTGACACCATTTTGGAAACTAGACCTTTTAAGGAACTTATCTAGATGTGTGGTGAGCACTTTAAACCCCCAGGTGCTTCACAGAAGTTTATAACGTAGAGCCGTGAAAATAAAAAAATCGCACTTTTTCTACAAAAATGATCTTTTTGCCCCCAAATTTTTATTTTCACAAGGGTAACAGGAGAAATTAGACCACAAAAGTTGTTGTGCAATTTCTCCTGAGTACGTCGATACCCCATATGTGGGGGTAAACCACTGTGTGGGCGCACGGCAGAGACTGGAAGAGAAGGAGTGCCGTTTTAGGCTGCTTTCACACTACCGTCGGTACGGGGCTGTCGCGCTGCATCGGCCCGATGTACCGACGCATACTGTGAAGAAAATGCCCGATGTTGGCAGCGGAAGCAGTCTTAGAGTATACATAGTTATTAAGGTTGAAGGAAGACTTTAAGTCCATCTAATTCAACCCACAGCCTAACCTAACATGCCCTAACATGTTGATCCAGAGGAAGGCAAAAAAAACCCATGTGGCAAAGAGTAAGCTCCACATTGGGGAAAAAAATTCCTTCCCGACTCCACATACGGCAGTCAGACTAGTTCCCTGGATCAACGCCCTATCAAGGAATCTAGTGTATATACCCTGTAACATTATACTTTTCAAGAAAGGCATCCAGTCGCCTCTTAAATTTAAGTAATGAATCACTCATTACAACATCATACGGCAGAGAGTTCCATAGTCTCACTGCTCTTACAGTAAAGAATCCGCATCTGTTATTATGCTTAAACCTTCTTTCCTCCAGACGTAGAGGATGCCCCCTTGTCCCTGTCTCAGGTCTATGATTAAAAAGATCATCAGAAAGGTCTTTGTACTGTCCCCTCATATATTTATACATTAAAATAAGATCACCCCTTAGTCTTCGTTTTTCCAAACTAAACAGCCCCGAGTGTAATAACCTATCTTGGTATTGCAGACCCCCCAGTCCTCTAATAACCTTGGTCGCTCTTCTCTGCACCCGCTCTAGTTCAGCTATGTCTTTCTTATACACCGGAGACCAGAACTGTGCACAGTATTCTAAGTGTGGTCGAACTAGTGACTTGTATAGAGGTAAAATTATGTTCTCCTCATGAGCATCTATGCCTCTTTTAATACATCCCATTATTTTATTTGCCTTTGTAGCAGCTGCCTGACACTGGCCTCTGAATATGAGTTTGTCATCCACCCATACACCCAGGTCTTTTTCATTGACGGTTTTGCCCAGAGTTTTAGAATTAAGCACATAGTTATACATCTTATTACTTCTACCCAAGTGCATGACCTTACATTTATCCCCATTAAAGCTCATTTGCCATTTATCAGCCCAAGCTTCTAGTTTACATAAATCATCCTGTAATATAAAATTGTCCTCCCCTGTATTGATTACCCTGCAGAGTTTAGTGTCATCTGCAAATATTTAAATTCTACTCTGAATGCCCCCTACAAGGTCATTAATAAATATGTTAAAAAAAGAGGGCCCAATACTGACCCCTGTGGTACCCCACTGCTAGCCATGACCCAGTCCGAGTGTGCTCCATTAATAACCACCCTTTGTTTCCTATCCCTGAGCCAGCTCTTAACCCACTTACACATATTTTCCCCTATCCCCATCATTCTCATTTTATATATCAACCTTTTGTGTGGCACCGTATCAAAAGCTTTTGAAAAGTCCATATACACTACATCTACTGGGTTCCCTTTGTCCAGTCCGGAACTTACCTCTTCATAGAAGCTGATCAAATTAGTCTGACATGAACGGTCCCTAGTAAACCCGTGCTGATACTGGGTCATGAGGTTATTCAGTTCAGTTTTTGTCCCCTTTTTGAATATTGGCACCACATTTGCTATACGCCAGTCCTGTGGTACAGACCCTGTTATTATAGACTCTTTAAAGATTAAAAATAATGGTCTATCAATGACTGTACTTAATTCCTGCAGTACTCGGGGGTGTATCCCATCCGGGCCCGGAGATCTGTAAATTTTAGTGATTTTTAGACGCCGCCGTACTTCCTGCTGGGTTAAGCAGGTGACACTTAATGGGGAATTTTTGTTATCACTGATCATATTGTCTGCCATGGGATTTTCTTGTGTAAATACTGATGAAAAAAAGTCATTTAGCATATTGGCTTTTTCCTCATCCTCATCCACCATTTCCCCCAGACTATTTTTAAGGGGGCCAACACTTTCATTTTTTAGTTTCTTACTATTTATGTAGTTAAATAATATTTTGGGATTATTTTTGGTAGAGCATTGAACAGCAAGGTGGATTGTTGCTGAGGGAGAAAAAAAAAAATCTTTAAATCTTCAGCTTAGCGAGTGTGAGCGAGCTGAGTGTGACCTGAGCGTAAGTGTGAACGGCGGTAAGTGTGACTTGTGATTCAGTGAAGAGGTATTTGGAAAGCCTTTAACAAATACCTGTGTGAATTGGTGTGAGTTGCTGAATTGGGAGTAGCTATATTCACAAGGGGTTAACTTAGGGTGGGGGCTCATAATTAAGGGGTTATAAGGGGCAGCTGTTTGGGACTCAAGTCCTTTTTGGTAGAGCATTGAACAGCAAGGTGGATTGTTGCTGAGGGAGGAAAAAAAAATCTTTAAATCTTCACTTAGCGAGTGTGAACGAGCTGAGTGTGACCTGAGCGTAAGTGTGACTTGTGATTCAGTGAAGAGGTATTTGGAAAGCCTTTAACAAATACCTGTGTGAATTGGTGTGAGTTGCTGAATTGAGAGTAGCTATATTCACAAGGGATTAACTTAGGGTGGGGGTTCATAATTAAGGGGTTATAAGGGGCAGCTGTTTGGGACTCAAGTCCTTTGGTAGAGCATTGAACAGCAAGGTGGATTGTTGCTGAGGGAGAAAAAATAAATCTTTAAATCTTCAGCTTAGCGAGTGTGAGCGAGCTGAGTGTGACCTGAGCGTAAGTGTGAACGGCGGTAAGTGTGACTTGTGATTCAGTGACTTTGGAATCAGGGAGTTTGCAAGGGAGGAATTGCTGAATTACTGTCTGTATTTTATTAATACTTTGAATTTATTTGTATTTAACGTTTCTGTCTGGTGCAATCCCCATTAGGAAATGTGCTCCACTATTGTTAATGCCATCCAGTGCACATCTTGCCACATGTATGCAGTCCTTGATCAGCCGGTCGAGGGTGCATACTGCTGTGCGAGATGTGAGCACGTTGAGCATTTGGAAGCCCAGATTCTGGATCTAAATGTGCAGCTGGCAACACTGAGATCCATAGACAATATGGAGA
Source organism: Ranitomeya variabilis (assembly GCF_051348905.1). Classification (NCBI taxonomy): domain Eukaryota; kingdom Metazoa; phylum Chordata; class Amphibia; order Anura; family Dendrobatidae; genus Ranitomeya; species Ranitomeya variabilis. The sequence goes on along the minus strand of NC_135233.1, from coordinate 182,922,890 downwards.
GGAGTCTTCTGCTCACTGAGCAGACGCTCAATGGGATAGATGAGGGTGGGGGATGGTAGGATGGAGCTGCAAGACAGTGAAGTAGCTAGCTGGGTGACATTCAGAAAGCGGGGTAGAGGGAAGAGTGCCAGGGAGGCAAGTCCTGATCTGGCACACCCCAATAAGTTTGCTAAGTTGGCAGATGAGGGGGTGCCAGTACAGGGGTAGCACTGCTGCAGCCAGGCATGTCCTCTGAAAGCCGGAGGAGTGACTGCTACAGTAAGGAGGGAAATAGGAGAGCAGTACAGGCCAGACAGGTGCTGGTAGTGGGGGACTCAATTATTAGGGGAACAGATAGGGCAATCTGTCACAAAGACAGGGATCGTCGGACGGTGTGCTGCCTACCTGGCGCTCGAGTCCGACACATCGCTGGTCGGGTGAACAGATTACTGGGAGGGGCTCGTGAGGACCCAGCGGTCATGGTGCACATTGGCACAAATGACAAAGTTAGAGGTAGGTGGAAGGTCCTTAAAGATGATTTCAGGGAATTAGGCTGCAAGCTGAAAGCAAGGACCTCCAACGTGGTATTTTCCGAAATTCTGGCGTGGCACGTGGTACAGGCAGTGAGGCAACGGGAGATTAGGGAGGTTAATAAGTGGCTCAAGAATTGGTGTAGGAAGGAGGGGTTTGGGTTCCTGCAGAACTGGGTTGACTTCTCAGTGGGCTACAGGCTCTACGCTAGGGACGGGCTGCACCTCAATGGGGAAGGTGCAGCTGTGCTGGGGGAGAAAATGGCTAGAAGGTTGGAGGAGTGTTTAAACTAGGGATTGGGGAGAGGGTATTAAATTTATAGGAGGGGAAGATAGTGCAGATAGAGACCTGGGCACAAATAAGGAAGTTGGGGGTGGCGGTGGCATGGGGGGTGGGGTTAGAACAGTTAATAATTTAAGAAAGAATAGAGGTACAGAGAGGAACATCAAGTGAATGTATACTAATGCCAGAAGCCTCGCCAACAAAATGGACGAATTAGAATTAATGTTGTTGGAGCATAATTATGACATGGTGGGGATATCTGAAACATGGCTGGATGAGAGCCATGACTGGGCTGTTAACTTGCAGGGCTATAGCCTTTTCAGAAATGACCATACAGATAAGCGAGGGGGAGGGGTGTGTCTGTATGTAAAATCGTCCTTAAAACCCATCCGGCGTGATAATATAGGTGAATTTAATGAAAATTGTCATGATCTCTGCAAGCAGAGATCATAGCAAGCCTATAGAGGGACAAGCTCTCGGAAGATGGAACTATACTGACCATGAACTAAGCCTGCCGCGCAACTAGAAATAGCCAGGTAGCATTTCCTATTTATAGTTAGATGCCCAGCTCTGGCCTAAGACCTAAATAGCTAGCAGAGGGAAATATAAGACCTGGCTCACCTCTAGAGAAATATTCCAAAGAAGACAGTAGCCCCCCACATATAATGACGGTGAGTTCAGATGAAACAACAAACGCAGCAGGAAAATAGTCTTAGCAAATTTGAGGTCCGCTTACTAGATAGCAGAAGACAGATAGTATACTTTCATGGTCAGCAGAAAAACACTAACAAAACACCATCCAGAGATTACCTTAAACTCTGGCATTAACTCATAACGCCAGAGTAGCAATCCCTGATCAACGAGAGCTTTCCAGACACAGTAACAAAACTTCAGCTGTGAACTGGAACAAATAGGCAAAACAAAACCTGGACAAAAGTCCAACTTATCTAGTAGTTGTCTAGAAGCAGGAACAAGCACTGAGAGGCATCAGATAACATTGTTGACCGGCAAGAAACCACCAGAGAAATGAGCTTAAATAGCGACACCCACTACTGATGGAACCAGGTGAAACAGGAAAGAGGATGACAAGTCCAATTCCACAAGCGGCCACCGGGGGAGCCCAGAATCCAAATTCACAACAGTACCCCCCCCTCAAGGAGGGGGCACCGAACCCTCACCAGATCCACCAGGGCGACCAGGATGAGCCCTATGGAAGGCACGAACAAGATCAGAAGCATGAACATCAGATGCATTGACCCAAGAATTATCCTCCTGGCCGTAACCCTTCCAGTTGACCAGATACTGGAGTCTCCGTCTGGAAACACGAGAGTCCAAAATTTTCTCCACAACGTACTCCAACTCACCCTCAACCAACACCGGAGCAGGAGGCTCAACTGAAGGTACAACAGGTACCTCATACCTGCGCAATAACGACCGATGAAAAACGTTATGAATGGAAAAGGACGCAGGGAGGTCCAAACGGAAAGAAACAGGATTAAGAATCTCCAATATTCTATAAGGGCCGATGAACCGAGGTTTAAACTTAGGAGAAGAGACCCTCATAGGGACAAAACGAGAAGACAACCACACCAAATCTCCAACACAAAGCCGAGAACCAACACGACGATGACGGTTGGCAAAACGCTGAGTCTTCTCCTGGGACAACTTCAAATTGTCCATAACCTGCCCCCAGATGTGATGCAATCTCTCCACCACCGCATCCACTCCAGGACAATCCGAGGATTCCACCTGACCGGAGGAAAATCGAGGGTGAAACCCCGAATTACAGAAAAACGGGGACACCAAGGTGGAAGAGCTGGCCCGATTATTGAGGGCGAACTCTGCCAATGGCAAAAAAGCAACCCAATCATCCTGGTCAGCAGAGACAAAACACCTCAGATATGTCTCCAGGGTCTGATTAGTCCGCTCGGTCTGGCCATTAGTCTGAGGGTGAAAAGCAGATGAAAAAGACAAATCTATGCCCATCCTAGCACAGAATGCCCGCCAAAATCTAGACACAAATTGGGTACCTCTGTCAGAAACAATATTCTCAGGAATACCGTGCAATCGGACAACATTCTGAAAAAACAGAGGAACCAACTCAGAAGAAGAAGGCAACTTGGGCAGAGGAACCAAATGGACCATTTTAGAGAAACGGTCACAGACCACCCAGATGACAGACATCTTCTGGGAAACAGGCAGATCTGAAATAAAATCCATCGAGATGTGTGTCCAAGGCCTCTTAGGAATAGGCAAGGGCAACAGCAGTCCGCTAGCCCGAGAACTACAAGACTTGGCCCGAGCACAAACGTCACATGACTGCACAAAGACTCGCACATCTCGTGACAGGGAAGGCCACCAGAAGGATCTTGCCACCAAATCCCTGGTACCAAAAATTCCGGGATGACCTGCCAATGCAGAAGAATGTACCTCAGAGATGACTCTGCTGGTCCAATCATCCGGAACAAACAGTCTATCAGGCGGACAACGATCCGGTCTATCCGCCTGAAACTCTTGCAAGGACCGCCGCAGATCAGGAGAAACGGCCGACAAAATTACTCCCTCCCTAAGGATACCTGTGGGTTCAGAATTACCAGGAGAGTCCGGGTCAAAACTCCTAGAAAGGGCATCTGCCTTAACATTCTTAGAACCCGGTAGGTATGACACCACAAAATTAAAGCGAGAAAAAAAATAAAGACCAGCGCGCCTGTCTAGGATTCAGGCGTCTGGCAGTCTCAAGATAAATCAAATTTTTGTGGTCAGTCAATACCACCACCTGATGCCTAGCCCCCTCGAGCCAATGGCGCCACTCCTCAAACGCCCACTTCATGGCCAAAAGCTCCCGATTCCCAACATCATAATTCCGCTCTGCGGGCGAAAATTTGCGAGAAAAGAAGGCACAAGGCCTAATGACGGAGCAGTCGGAACCTTTCTGCGACAACACTGCCCCAGCTCCGATCTCCGAAGCGTCAACCTCAACCTGAAAAGGCAGATTCACATCAGGCTGACGCAACACAGGGGCAGAGGCAAAACGGCGCTTAAGCTCCTGAAAGGCCTCTACAGCATGAGGGGACCAATTAGCAACATCAGCGCCTTGTCTGGTCAAATCAGTCAGTGGTTTAACGACATCCGAAAAACCAGCAATAAATCGGCGGTAAAAGTTGGCAAAGCCCAAAAATCTCTGAAGACCCTTAAGAGAGGAGGGCTGAGTCCAGTCACAAATAGCTTGCACCTTGACGGGATCCATCTCAATGGAAGAGGGAGAAAAAATATACCCCAAAAAGGAAATCTTCTGGACCCCAAAAACGCACTTAGACCCCTTCACACATAAAGAATTAGACCGCAGAACCTGAAAAACTCTCCTGACCTGCTGGACATGAGAGTCCCAGTCATCAGAAAAAATCAGAATATCATCCAGATATATTATCATAAATTTATCCAGAAAATCGCGGAAAATATCATGCATAAAAGACTGGAAAACTGAAGGGGCATTAGAAAGACCAAAAGGCATGACCAAATACTCAAAGTGGCCCTCGGGCGTATTAAATGCGGTCTTCCACTCATCCCCCTGCCTGATCCGCACCAAATTATACGCCCCACGAAGATCAATTTTAGAGAACCATTTAGCACCCTCTATACGAGCAAACAAATCAGTAAGCAATGGCAATGGGTATTGATACTTAACAGTGATCTTATTCAGAAGCCGATAATCAATACATGGTCTCAAAGAGCCGTCTTTTTTTGAGACAAAGAAAAACCCAGCTCCCAAGGGAGAAGAAGATGGACGAATATGTCCCTTTTCCAAAGACTCCTTTATATATTCCCGCATAGCAGCATGTTCCGGCACAGACAGATTAAACAAACGACCCTTTGGATATTTACAACCCGGTATCAAATCTATGGCACAATCGCACTCACGGTGCGGAGGTAACGACCCAAGCTTGGGTTCGTCAAAGACGTCTTGATAATCAGAGAGGAACTCAGGGACTTCAGAGGGAATGGACGACGAAATAGAAACCAAAGGTAAGTCCCCATGAATACCCTTACATCCCCAGCTCAACACAGACATTGCTCTCCAGTCCAAGACTGGGTTGTGAGACTGCAACCATGGCAATCCCAGTACCAAATCGTCATGTAAATTATACAGCACCAGGAAACGAATAATCTCCTGGTGATCCGGATTGATACGCATGGTTACTTGTGTCCAGTATTGTGGTTTATTATTAGCCAATGGGGTGGAGTCAATCCCCTTCAGAGGAATAAGAGTCTCCAAAGGCTCTAAATCAAAACCACAACGATTGGCAAAGGACCAATCCATAAGACTCAGAGCGGCGCCAGAGTCAACATAGGCGTCCGTGGCAATGGATGACAAAGAGCAAATCAGGGTTACAGACAAAATAAACTTAGACTGAATGGTGCCAATGGAAACAGACTTATCAAGCTTCTTTGTACGCCTAGAGCATGCTGATATAACATGAGTAGAATCCCCACAATAGAAACACAATCCATTCTTCCGTCTAAAATTCTGTCGCTCGCTCCTGGACAGAATTCTATCACACTGCATACTTTCTGGCGTCTTTTCCATAGACACCGCCAGATGGTGCACCGGTTTGCGCTCCCGCAGACGCCTATCAATCTGAATAGCCATTGTCATGGACTCATTCAGACCTGCAGGCACAGGGAACCCCACCATAACATCCTTAACGGCATCAGAGAGACCTTCTCTGAAAGTTGCCGCCAAGGCGCACTCATTCCACTGAGTAAGCACAGACCATTTACGGAATTTTTGGCAGAAAACTTCAGCTTCGTCTTGCCCCTGAGATAGTGCCATCAAAGTTTTTTCTGCCTGAAGTTCCAAATGAGGTTCCTCATAAAGCAAGCCCAAGGCCAGAAAAAACGCATCCACATCGCGTAACGCAGGATCCCCTGCTGGCAATGAGAAGGCCCAATCTTGAGGGTCACCCCTGAGCAAGGAAATCACAATCCTAACCTGCTGAGCAGGGTCTCCAGCTGAACGAGACTTCAGGGACAAATAAAGCTTACAATTATTTCGGAAATTCTGGAAGCTAGCTCTATTCCCTGTGAAGAACTCCGGCAAAGGAATTCTCGGCTCAGATACCGGAGCATGTACCACAAAATCTTGTAAATTTTGTACTTTCGTGATGAGATTATTCAAACCCGCAGTTACACTCTGGAGATCCATTATTGTCAGGTGCACACAGAGCCATACAGAGATTAGGAGGAGAGAGAGAAAAAAGACTGCAGCAAGGCAGACTGGAGGAAAAAAAAAAAAAAAAAAAAAAAAAAAAAATTCCAGCAGACTTCTTATAACTCTCCTTTCTCAACCTGGGTCTTTAACACTTCACCGGCCGGTCAAACTGTCATGATCTCTGCAAGCAGAGATCATAGCAAGCCTATAGAGGGACAAGCTCTCGGAAGATGGAACTATACTGACCATGAACTAAGCCTGCCGCGCAACTAGAAATAGCCAGGTAGCATTTCCTATTTATAGCTAGATGCCCAGCTCTGGCCTAAGACCTAAATAGCTAGCAGAGGGAAATATAAGACCTGGCTCACCTCTAGAGAAATATTCCAAAGAAGACAGTAGCCCCCCACATATAATGACGGTGAGTTCAGATGAAACAACAAACGCAGCAGGAAAATAGTCTTAGCAAATTTGAGGTCCGCTTACTAGATAGCAGAAGACAGATAGTATACTTTCATGGTCAGCAGAAAAACACTAACAAAACACCATCCAGAGATTACCTTAAACTCTGGCATTAACTCATAACGCCAGAGTAGCAATCCCTGATCAACGAGAGCTTTCCAGACACAGTAACAAAACTTCAGCTGTGAACTGGAACAAATAGGCAAAACAAAACCTGGACAAAAGTCCAACTTATCTAGTAGTTGTCTAGAAGCAGGAACAAGCACTGAGAGGCATCAGATAACATTGTTGACCGGCAAGAAACCACCAGAGAAATGAGCTTAAATAGCGACACCCACTACTGATGGAACCAGGTGAAACAGGAAAGAGGATGACAAGTCCAATTCCACAAGCGGCCACCGGGGGAGCCCAGAATCCAAATTCACAACAGAAAATGTAGAGTCCCTGTGGGTGGAGTTAAGGGGAGGGGGAAAAAATAATAAATTACTGATACGGGTTTGTTATAAATCTCCATAAATAATGGAAGCAATGGAGAATATCCTCGTAAAGCAAATAGATGAAGCTGCGACTCAAGGAGAAGTCATTATTATGGGGGACTTCAACTACCCTGAAATAGATTGGGGAACAGAAACCTGCAGTTCCAGCAAAGGTAATCGGTTTTTGACAACTATGAGAGACAATTACCTTTCACAACTGGTTCAGGACCCAACAAGAAGGGGGGCACTGCTAGACCTAATATTAACCAACAGGCCAGACCGCATATCAAATATAAGGGTTGGGGGTCACTTGGGGAATATTGATCACAAAATAATAATTTTCGTGTATCCTTTAATAATATGTGTAGTAGAGGAGTGACAAGGACACTAAAGATCAGGAGGGCAAATTTCCAACGGATGAGAGATGATCTTAGTGCAATTAACTGGGACGATATCCTGAGACATAAAAATACACAAAGAAAATGGGAGACGTTTATTAGCATCCTGGATAGGACCTGTGTAGTGTTGAGCATTCCGATACCACAAGTATCAGGTATCGGCCAATACTTGCGGTATCGGAATTCCGATACCGAGATCCGATACTTTTGTGGTATCGGGAATCGGAATCGGAAGTTTCCATTGTATGGTTCCCAGGGTCTGAAGGAGAGGAAACTCTCCTTCAGGCCCTGGGATCTATATGAATGTGTAAAATAAAGAATTAAAATAAAAAATATTGATATACTCACCTGTCCGGAGGCCCCTGGACATCACCGCTGGTAACCGGCAGCCTTCTTTGTTTAAAATGAGCGCGTTCAGCACCTTCCATGACGTCACGGCTTCTGATTGGTCGCGTGCCGCTCATGTGACCACCACGCGACCAATCACAAGCCGCGACGTCATCCCTCAGGTCCTAAATTCCCTTCTAGGAATTTAGGACCTGAGGGATGACGTCACGGCTTCTGATTGGTCGCGTGGCGGTCACATGAGCGGCACGCGACCAATCAGAAGCCGTGACGTCATGGAAGGTGCTGAACGCGCTCATTTTAAGCAAAGAAGGCTGCCGGTTCACAGCGGTAAGGTCCAGGCTGCGTTGGAGAGGTGAGTATATCAATATTTTTTATTTTAATTCTTTATTTTACACATTAATATGGATCCCAGGGCCTGAAGGAGAGTTTCCTCTCCTTCAGACCCTGGGAACCATCAGGGATACCTTCCGATACTTGAGTACCATTGACTTGTATTGGTATCGGGTATCGGATCAGATCCGATACTTTGCCGGTATCGGCCGATACTTTCCGATACCGATACTTTCAAGTATCGGACGGTATCGCTAAACACTAGACCTGTGCACAGTATATACCGTATGGGAATAAACATACTAGAAATAGAAGGAAAAAAATATGGCTAAATAGAGCTGTAAGGGGAGCAATAAGTGACAAAAAGAAAGCATTTAGAGAATTAAAGGAAGTAGGTAGTGATGAGGCATTAAATAAATACAGAAAATTAAATAAATTCTGTAAAAAGCAAATCAAGGCAGCAAATTGAGACAGAGAGACTCATTGCCAGAGAGCGTCTTAAGACACTTCCGCTGCTTCATTGTAAGGTCCGGGGAGGAGGGGGCGGAATTTCGGCTGCGCATGCGCGGTCGAAGATGGCGGTCCCGACGCACAAAAAAAGTTACATGTAACTTTTTTTGTGGCGGCGATGCGCCAAAACACGACGCAACCATCGCACGACGGTTGCGACGTGTGGCACTGCGTCACAATGCGCCGGTAATGTAAGTCTATGGGGAAAAAATGCATCCTGCAGACAACTTTGCAGGATGCGTTTTTTCTCCTAAACGACGCATTGCGACTTCCGCCGAAAAACACTAGTGTGAAAGTAGCCTTACTTTTTCAATGTAGAATTGGCTGGAATTGAGATCGGACGCCATGTCGCGTTTGGAGAGCCCCTGATGTGCCTAAACAGTAGAAACCCCCCACAAGTGACACCATTTTGGAAACTAGACCCCTTAAGGAACTTATCTAGATGTGTGGTGAGCACTTTACAACCACAAGTGCTTCGCAGAAATTTATTAAGTAGAGCCGTGAAAATAAAAAATCTTTTTTTTTTCCTCAAAAATGATATTTTAGCCTGCAATTTTTTATTTTCTCAAGGGTATCAGGAGACATTGGACCCCAAAATCTGTTGACCAGTTTGTCCTGAGTATGATGATACCCCATATGTGGGGGGGCACTATTTGGGCACCCATCTGGGCACGGAAGGGAAGGAGCGCCGCTTGGAATGCAGACTTTGATGGGATGGTCTGCGGGCGCCATGTTGCATTTGCAGAGCTCCTGATGTACCTAAACAGTAGAAACCCTCCACAAGTGACCCCATTTTGGAAACTAAACCCCCCAAAGAGCCTATGTAGATGTGTGGTGAGCACTATGAACCCCCAACTAGTGTTGAGCGATACCGTCCGATACTTGAAAGTATCGGTATCGGAAAGTATCGGCCGATACCGGCAAAGTATCGGATCCAATCCGATACCGATACCCGATACCAATACAAGTCAATGGGACTCAAGTATCGGATGGTATTCCTGATGGTTCCCAGGGTCTGAAGGAGAGGAAACTCTCCTTCAGGCCCTGGGAACCATATAAATGTGTAAAAGAAAGAATTAAAATAAAAAATATTGCTATACTCACCTGTCCGACGCAGCCGGGACTTCAGCGAGGGAACCGGCAGCGTTGTTTGTTTAAAAATCGCGCTATTACTTGGTTACGTGAATTCCCGGCTTGTGATTGGTCAGGTCGGCCATGTTGCCGGGACGCGGACCAATCACAGCAAGCCGTGACGAAATTACGTCACGGCTTGCTGTGATTGGTCCGCGTCCCGGCAATATGGCCGCCCTGACCAATCACAAGCCGGGACGTCACGGGAGGCTGGACACGCGCTCATTTTAAAATGGGCGCGTGTCCAGCCTCCCGTGACGTCACGGCTTGTGATTGGTTGCGCCGCGATCAACCAATCACAAGCCGGGAGGCTGGACGCGCTCATTTTGAAATGGGCGCGTGTCCAGCCTCCCGGCTTGTGATTGGTTGACCGCGACGCAACCAATCACAAGCCGTGACGTCACGGGAGGCTGGACACGCGCCCTTTTTAAAATGAGCGCGTTTCCAGCCTCCCGTGACGTCACGGCTTGTGATTGGTTAATGGCGGCCATGTTGCCGGGACGCGGACCAATCACAGCAAGCCGTGACGTATTTTCGTCACGGCTTGCTGTGATTGGTCCGCGGCCCGGCAACATGGCCGCCCTGACCAATCACAAGCCGGGACTTCGCGTAACCATGTAAAAGCGGGAATTTTAAACAAACAACGCTGCCGGTTCCTGCGCTGAGGTCCCGGCTGCGTCGGACAGGTGAGTATAGCGATATGGCCGCCCTGACCAATCACAAGCCGGGACGTCACGGGAGGCTGGACACGCGCTCATTTTAAAATGGGCGCGTGTCCAGCCTCCCGTGACGTCACGGCTTGTGATTGGTTGCGCCGCGATCAACCAATCACAAGCCGGGAGGCTGGACGCGCTCATTTTGAAATGGGCGCGTGTCCAGCCTCCCGGCTTGTGATTGGTTGACCGCGACGCAACCAATCACAAGCCGTGACGTCACGGGAGGCTGGACACGCGCCCTTTTTAAAATGAGCGCGTTTCCAGCCTCCCGTGACGTCACGGCTTGTGATTGGTTAATGGCGGCCATGTTGCCGGGACGCGGACCAATCACAGCAAGCCGTGACGTATTTTCGTCACGGCTTGCTGTGATTGGTCCGCGGCCCGGCAACATGGCCGCCCTGACCAATCACAAGCCGGGACTTCGCGTAACCATGTAAAAGCGGGAATTTTAAACAAACAACGCTGCCGGTTCCTGCGCTGAGGTCCCGGCTGCGTCGGACAGGTGAGTATAGCGATATTTTTTATTTTAATTCTCTATTTTACACATTTTAACATTAATGTTGTTCCGATACCCGATACCCGATACCACAAGAGTATCGGAATCCCGGTATCGGAATTCCGATACAGCAAGTATCGGCCGATACCCGATACTTGCAGCATCGGAATGCTCAACACTACCCCCAACTGCTTCACAGAAGTTTATAATGTAGAGCCATGAAAATAAATAAATCATATTTTTCCCCCCAAAATGATTTTTTCACCCCCAAATTTTTACTTTCACAAGGGTAACAGGAGAAATTGGACCCCAAAATTTATTGTACAATTTATGCTGAGTAGGCTAATACCCCATATGTGGGGGGGACCACTGTTTGGGCACATGGCAGAGCTCAGAAGGGAAGGAGCACCGTTTTGGAATGCAGACTTTGATAGAATGGTCTGCGCGCGTTAGTTGCGTTTGCAGAGCCCCTGATGTACCTAAACAGTAGAAACCCCCCACAAGTGACCCCATTTTGGAAACTAGACCCCCAAGGAACTTATTTAGATATGTGGTGAGAATTTTGAATGCCCAAGTGCTTCACAGAAGTTTATAATGCAGAGCCGTGAAAATAAAAAATATTTTGTTTTTTCCACAAAAAAAGACTTTTAGCCCCCAAATTTTTATTTTCTCAAGGGTAACAAGAGAAATTGGACCCCAAAAGTTGTTGTCCAATTTATCCTGAGTTCGCTGATGCCCCATATGTGGGGGTAAACCACTGTTTGGGCGCACGGCAGAGCTCAGAAAGGAAGGAGCACCGTTTGACTTTTTGAGCGCTTTCGTGTTTGGAGACTCCCTGATGTACCTAAACAGTGGAAACCCCCCAATTCTAACTCCAACCCTAACCCCAACATACCCCTAACCCTAATCCCAACCCGATCCATAATCCTAATCACAACCCTAACGATAATCACAACCCTAACCCCAAAACAACCCTAATCTCAACCCTAACCATAACCCTAATCAAAACCCTAAATCCAACACACCCCTAATCCTAATCTCAACCCTAACCTCAAACCCAACCCTAATCCCAATACACCCCTAACCCTAATCCCAAACGTAACCCTAATGCCAACCCTAACCCTAATACCAACCCTAAAACTAGCCCTATCCCTAAGTTTAGCCCCAACCCTAACCCTAGCCCTAACCCTAGCCCTAAATTTAGCCCCAACCCTAACCCTAGCCCTAAATTTAGCCCCAACCCTAACCCTAGCCCTAACTTTAGCCCCAACCCTAACCCTAACTTTAGCCCCAACCCTAACCCTAGCCCCAACCCTAGCCCTAAGGCTACTTTCACACTTGCGTCGTGTGGCGTCCGTCGTAATCTGTCATTTTGGACAAAAAACAGATCCTGCAAATGTGCCCACAGGATGCATTTTTTTGCCCAAAGACTTGTATTGCCGATGGATCATGACGGATGGCCACACGTCGCGTCCAGATCCGTTGTGTTTTGGCGGACTGTCGTCACAAAAAAACGTTCAATGTAACTTTTTTTGTACGTCACATCCGCCATTTCTGACCGTGCATGCGCGGCCGTAACTCCACCCATTCCCCCCAGGACATAGACTGGGCAGCGGATGCATTGAAAAACTGCATCCGCTGCCCACGTTGTGCACAATTTTCACAATATGCATCGGTACGTCAGGCCAACGCATTGTGATGGCCCTGTACTGACGCAAGTGTGAAAGAAGCCTAACCCTAGCCCTAAACCTAAATTTAGCCCCAACCCTAACCCTAACCCTAAATTTAGCCCCAACTCCTCTAGCTGCCGGCCGGCAGATCATTTTCTTACCGGATGAAGAAGCCGACGGGCAGGAGGGGACACAGGAGGACCCAGGGACACCGGTAAGTATGATAGGGTCCCCGAATCCCCCTATTTCTCTGTCCTCTGATATGCGATCACATCAGAGGACAGAGAATCACACATCGTTTTGGGGTTTTTTGCGGCCGCTGGTAAACAGTTAATTACCGGCGATCGCAAAACAGGGGTCAGTAAAAACCGACCCCGATCATGTTCTTTGGGGTCTCGGCTACCCCCGGCAGCCGAGACTCCAAAGATCTTCTGGGTGCCGGCCGGCGGGCGCACTGCGCATGTGCCCACCATTTTTTGGCCGGAACAAGATGGCGGTGGCCATCGGGAGCCACGAGGAACACCGGGGGAGACAGGTGAGTATCAGGGGGCGATCGGGGACCCCATTTCTCTGTCCTCTGATCTGCGATCACATCGGAGGACAGAGAAATTAAATGGGAAATTGCGTTTTTTTTGTGACCGCCGGTAAACGGTTCATAATCGGCGATCGCAACCCGGGGGTTGGTAAAAAGCCGCCGAATCATGTTCTCTGGGGTCTCGGCTACCCCCGGCAACCGAGACCCCAGAGAAAATCCGACTCTGGGGGGCGCTATTCACTTTTTCCACAGTGCCATTAATTAACGGCGCTGTGGTTTAAGTACCCTTAACTGCCACCGTTAAAAGGCGTATCGGCGGTCGTTAAGGGGTTAAAGCTGTAGAGAAAGCATCAGGGAGAGCTCTGTTTGGGAGCAGCTGCTCGTCCATGCCACTGGCCTGAACTGTGAATCTTCAGGAGCACACTGCAAATCAGAAAGTCGGAGGGCACAGGGCAGTGCACTCCTAAAGAAAAGATGAGACAAAAACCTGCTATATTTCCTTTCTTAATAGTCCAGCTTTATATGTTTATTTATGATATTTACTATATAAACAGATTAAAACATCTACCATATTTTTCGGACCATAAGACACATCCCAAATTTTCAAAGAAAAAGGAAAGTAAAGGAAAATAAGGAAAAAAAATGTGTAAAATGGGGGTCTGTCTTACAGTCTGAATTCAGCTTACCGTGGGGGGGGGGTTCGGCACAGATGGAGGAGTGGTCACAGGGGTTGTTCGGTGGTCCAGGCTGGTGAGGTGGTGCTGCTCTGTGGTGTGGCCAGGCTCCACCAGCATTTTGCAACAGGTGTTCTGTGGGGCGGCAGTGCTCTGTGAGGCAGCGGAGCTCTGGGGCGGCGGACGCTTGTGGGGCGGCAGTGGCCTGCTGGGCGGCGGTGCTCTGTGGGATGGGGGCAGTGGTGGCGGTGGTCTGTGGGGTGGCGGGGCTCCACCGGTATTTTGCGAAAGCCTGGAGGCCCGTGCAGATCTTTTCCTGCGATGAGGTGGACTTCTGTGCTTGTTTTCTGTGCTACTGGGACAGTAGAGCTACAGCAGAGCATTGGGTGAAAAGTGAATCGCCTCAGCGACAGAGTTTGGCATCTGGCGATAAGAATGTCATCCATGATCCTCTAGTGGATTGGAAGGACATTGTCTTTCCTCCCTTACACATAAAACTTAGATTGATGAAGCAGTTCGTCAAAGCTCTCAATCACAGTGGAGAATGCTTTAACTATATATGTTCAACTTTTCCTGGTCTTAGTGGAGAGAAGAAAAAGGCTGGAATATTTGATGGACCTCAAGTAAGAACACTTATGAGAGACCCAAATTTTATCACATCAATGAATGAGACAGAAGAAAGAGCTTGGAATGCATTTTGTAATGTGGTGCAAAATTTTCTAGGGAATAAGAAAGCAGACAACTATGAAGAGATTGTGGAAGAGCTACTAATGAGTCTGCGATCTGCGAATCTTGGATGTAGAATGAGTATCAAGATTCACAATTTACACAGCCATTTAGACTTTTTCCAGAGAACCTTGGGGATGTGAGCGAGGAACAAGGGGAGCGTTTTCATCAAGACATTAAAACAATGTAAGAACAGTATCAAGGCTGGTGGGACTCACATATGATGGCTGACTATTGCTGGAGCTTGAAAGACAACCCAGAAGCTGTACATCACAGATCAGCCAAGAAAAGAAAGTTCAAATAACTTCCATTTGTCATTCATCTGTGTGCCATATATATGTTTTTATATTTTGTAGTTTAATTCTGTAAGTATATTTGATTTGCTGTACATAGATTTTGCAATCTTTGTTATTCCTTGATTAAAAATATACAAAATGTACCGAAAATCATGTGTTTTTATCATAAAACATTAGGAGTAATTTTCATCAAAAATTTAAAATACCTCGAAATCCTGATGTGATAGCCAAAAACGGAGTTCATATTCGTAATCAGCAGCCAAAATTGACTTAAAATATGTTTTAAAACCTTTTGCCAGAAAAATTGCGTTGACCAGTTATTAATTATTTGGCCCAGTGTGCTGAATAAATAAAAAAAATGCCTTCTGTATCGGCTGAGCCCCTCACAATTACAACTATGAGGAAGAAACTCTGCTCTTCTAATAATCGTGAAGGCTGCAGCCGATCAGCGGCCACTGATTGGCCGCAGCAGTTAGTGACATTGCTTATATCATGAGATCAGTGAGGGACACTGGGCTAAGAGTGTAGGAGCAGCGCATGGCATATTTATGCACCATGCTAGGGCAACTAATAAAGCATTGTCCATTACTGACATCCGCTTTAATGTTCTTCTAGTATCAGTTTAGCTTTCTGATCTGATTGTACCATTAACGCTATTGTATTTCTGAAAAATATGCAATAGAATTCCTTCAAAAATATACCAGTTAAATTTATGTTGAAAAGAACAACACTCACCTTTACATTCATACTTGAGATCAGAGAAATATACCAACTCTTGGGAGAAAACAAAGAGTCCCAACCGTCCACCAGCATATGTTTTGTCAAAGAGTAGCCCAGAGTCTGCCAAGATCTGCTTTCCTTCATAAACTACAACTCTGAGGAAGAAAATACAATTAGCATGTGCAGTTTGCGGTATGTATTTGAGGAAAAAGAATGAATATTCAGGTTTTTTTTATATTAGGTATAGTGATGAGCGAGCATACTCGTTGCTCGGGTTTCCCAGAGCCTGCTCGGGTGGTCTCTGAGTATTTTGCAGTGCTCGGACATTTAGTTTTCTTCGCCTCAACTGCATGATTTACGGCTGCTAGCCAGGCTGAATACATGTGAGGAATGCCTGTTTGTTAGGGAATCCCCTCATGTATTCAGCCTGTCTAGCAGCCACAAATCATGCAGCTGCGGCGATGAAAACTAAATCTCCAAGCACTACAAAATACTCGGAGACCACCCGAGCATTCTCTGGGAAACCTGAGTAACGAGTATATTCGCTCATCACTAATTACTGTAGGTATTCAGCTTATTCTGAATAATAATGTATGGCTTAGTAAATGCTTAGACCTTCAGTCATTATTGTTAAAAAAATGTAATCCATAACAAGTAATTAGTAAACAACTTTGTTTATGTGACTCAAATTTCACAACACTGCTGTCATGATTCCACCACTCACGGTTGTCCTATGGATGCTTGCTGAATTGTCAGGATTGTGAGAGACAGCTCAACTGCCTAATCTGAGGCAGAGGTGTGAGTATTGTGAATGACAGCACAGTCGTTCTATCTGGCTGGGTCTGTGGAATCTCCTATTTGTGTCATCTGTTCTGGGTGATTGTGTAAGGGGGTATGCAGGCAGCTGGTTTGGGCCCTGCATGCCTGTACATGCCTACCTAATGAAACCAGGTATGTTTTCAGTCAGAGTAGTGACAGTTGAGAAAGGGGGCGGAGCCAGTGTAGTGGCAGGAGAGTGCCATCCTGAGGCAATTTCCAGTTAGTGGGAGGAGCTAGAGCAGAGTGAGAGGAATTGTTCTAGAAGGTTTTCAATTGTGAATAGGACAGTGAACAGAGAAGATTAAAAGGGTGACAAGTCTGTCTTCATGGCTGGTGTGATCTGGGCAATTGGAGTGGTCAGCGGTTAGGCCTTTGGGAACTTCTGTGACGTCCAGGACCTACGGTCCGACAAGGATTAGAAGCATAATCCTGTAATTTCGCCCAAGGAAGGGGAAAGTGGACAGGGAGCATAGGAGACCAGCTAGGCCAACAATCTAAAAAACTTCGGGAATGGAAATCATGGTATCAGATGATGAGCTGTCAGAAAAGACCAGGGACAGCGTAGAAGGTGAAACAAGTGTGACATGTGAAGACTGTTGGACGGTCTCCAATATGACAAAATATCTCATTAGGAGGGAGAGGAACAATAAACATATTTGAACCAACTAGAAGAAAAAACCTTTTACAAAATTACTTTTAATGGGAGTAATTTAAAAGTATATAAATATATATTGTGAGAGGGTCACTGGCATGGTATAGGAGGGGATTGCTTTCTTCTGTGATTTAGAAACCCATAAGATTCTCTTCAGCGTGTGCTGAAGAAGTTAATCAGCCGTATTATGGGACGGGTTTGTAGGTGAATAAGTAAGAGATGGGCGGGACGCCTACTCACCATATCTCCACATCAAGGGTGTGGCTGGGATGTTAAATGTACAGCCACTGTATTTTTTCCTTCGTGTGCTGTGGTTTGGAGGGGAGAGACTCCAGATATGGCTCCAGGTGGAGCTAAAGACATATGGTGGCAAGAGAGGGCAAACCCCTCAGACATATGAACTTTGCTATACATTATCTTTTTGTTTTGCCATTATGCCAGAAAGGCCATGTTTACTTTGCTGAACCTTGCTATAGTTTATGCTGTTCTATAATAAACCAGCAGGTGTTTTACCACAAGAAGTGTGTCTGTTTCTTCCTTTGGAAGCAGCTGAGTGAGTCAACCTCTCACAATATACAAAACCCTTAAAATTGGACTCAAGATGGGTTTAGTTATAATAGCAGTGTAACTTGTGCAAAAAATACTATCAGATCCTAATAGGCCTTATAGAGCTGTTCACCTGCCTGACTGCGGAGGTTGGCACACTAAATAGTTGACATAGCGCTCCTGCTCAATGTCAGCAGACACTGAAACCCTTAGGCTTCTTTCACACTAGCGTCGGGCTCTGTTCGTCGCAGTGTGTCGGGCCGAGGTCACCGACACTAGCGTTGTCTCTGCCGCACAACGGGTGCAGCGGATGCATTTTTCCAGTGCATCTGCTGCCCCATTGTGAGGTGCGGGGAAGTGTGGGGAGGTGGGGGCAGAGTTCCGGCCGCGCATGCGCGGTCGGAAAAAGTGGACTATCGGGAGCAAAAAACGTTACATGTAACGTTTTTTGGTCCCGACGGTCTGCCACAACACTGCGCAACCATCGCACGACGGTTGCGACGTGTGGCAATGCATCGCAAATGCGTCGCTAATGTTAGTCAATGCTGAAAAAACGCATCCTGCAAGCACTTTTGCAGGATGCGTTTTTTCGGCAAATGACGCATTTGCGACGTATTGCAGTTAACGCTAGTGTGAAAGTAGCCTAAGAGTCCCCTATGCTGTACATACATACAAAACATTAATATAAACACATACTAAACTTAATAAACTGTCCTCATGGGAGTCTAAATTAGCAGGTAAGAAGGTAACTAAGATAGTGGGTGTATAAAAATGTCAAAGTATATATATATTATATTATATATTATTATTATATTATTATTATTATTATATTATATAGGCTAATTATCTTGTTTCAGATAAAGCAGTTTAAACACTGCAACTATTCAAGCATGTGTCATGTCGGACGCTGTTCACACTAAGGCATCCGACAGACAGCGGTAATGCCACATACGTCCACTACATGCTCAGTGGCGTCAGCTAGACTTTATCCAGCTTGCTCGGGGTTAACCTAGCTGGTAATCAGGTTGGAGGCTGGGTCACGCCCACGGCCTGTAAATAGTCGTGCTGGACTTTGGGCGTCGCGTGGTGCGATTTTCAGTTTTCCCTGTCTGTGCTTTCTGTAGGGATTGGTGTGTGTTCTCCTCACTGGGTGGTGGGTGGTGGTTTCAGCTTAGGGCTGAAACAGGAGTCAGGGTCAGGCCTGGCGGCCCAGACATGCACACCTTTAGTGTAACTTCTGGGAAAGGGACAGACAGGGTTTCCCTAGCCTGAGGGATATCGCAGGGGCCCGGGTAATCAGCCTTAGTCTACCCAGTACCCCCGTGACATTATAATCGGCCCAAAAGAAAAAAATATATATTTTTTTGTATGTCATGGATCCCATGACTTCCATAACCCGCCAGTTGAAGGCGCTGTCCTTACAGGTCACTGAATTGAAGGGGGCAGTTCAGCAACAGGGTCTTGTGGTAGCTAATGTGCAAGTGGAAATTGCAGGTAGAGTTGCAGAGCCAAAAATCCCTTTACCTGAGAGGTTTGCTGGGGAACGCAGTAAATTTCTTGTTTTCCGTGAAGCTTGCAATTATATTTTCGTATGCGCCCGCTTTCCTCAGGTATTGAGGCTCAGCATGTGGGCTTGGTTTTGTCATTACTGAACGGAGACCCCCAAGCATGGGCATTTTCATTACCTTCTGATTCAGCTGCATTTAACTCAGTGGAGTTTTTTTTCTGCTCTTGGACTCATATATGATGATCCTGACAGATTGGCTCTAGCAGAATCTAAAATACGCGCTCTCCGCCAGGGGGAGCGAATGGCGGAGGATTACTGTTCTGAATTTCGCCACTGGGCGGAGGACACACAATGGAATGACCCGGCGCTGCGGAGTCAGTTTGTATGTGGGGTTTCAAGAAGGGTTAAACAAGCCCTTCTGATGTATGAGACTCCTGCTTCTCTAGAGTCTGCCATGAGTCTTGTTGTCCGCATTGATCGCCGTTTGCGTCAGGGGGCGCTAGAGACCCCGCCTATGGGAGAGGTCATAGGTGCACGTGAGGTTGCTGCAGGTGAGCCCACAGAGCCTATGCAAATCGCAGGGGTGTCATGTCATCAAGCCCCCTCGATCAGGAAGCAGGGAGCCTGTTTTTGCTGTGGTAAAAAGAGGCATTATGTAAATGCTTGTCCGCTGTTTGCTAAGAAAAGCGCAACGGCGGAAAACTACTAAGCTCAGAGGGTGTGGAGGAGGCCAATCTGAGCTTATGCATATCCTCCATGGTGGTCTCTCAATGTATCCTCCCTGCCAGAGTTATAGTTGCTGGCAGAGAGCTGCCAATCACTGTTTTTGTGGATAGTGGTTCGGCCACTAATCTCATTGATGAGGGGTTTGCAAGCACGGCCGGGTTCACGGTCGAAAAATTGCTTCATCCTATCCGGGTGGTCACCATCAATGCTAGCCCTCTCCTACAGGGGGAGATTACTGAGTTTGTGGCTGAGGTTAAACTCCACATTGGGGTCCTACATTCTGAGCAGGTTACATGTAGGGTGCTCAGTAATCTTCCTGCACAAATGGTTCTGGGTTTTCCATGGTTATCTATGCACAACCTGGTTATTGACTGGAAAACTCAGGACATAATTCAGTGGAGCGGATTTTGCCAGGAGAATTGCCTGGCCACATGTGTGTCCGCTGTCACTCCAAGCATTCCTGAGTCACTGCTGGATTTCGCGGATGTGTTCTCAGAGAAGGGTTGCTCAGAATTGCCACCACATCGCCCCTATGACTGTACTATTAGGTTTAAACCAGGGGCCAAATTGCCGAAAGCAAGGATGTTCAACATCTCTGGTCCTGAGAGGCAAGCTTTAAAAGACTACATTGCTGAGAGTCTGAGCAAAGGGCACATCAGGCCTTCGTCCTCACCGGTGGCAGCGGGGTTCTTCTTCATTAAAAAGAAAGATGGCGGACTACGCCCGTGTCTGGATTTCAGGGAGTTAAACCAGATTACGGTTCATGATCCATACCCTATGCCACTGATACCTGATTTGTTCAACCAGGTGGCTGGTGCTAAGTGGTTTTTCAAGCTTGACCTCAGGGGGGCATACAACCTCATAAGAGTCTGTCAAGGTGATGAGTGGAAGACGGCTTTCAATACTCCTGAGGGTCATTTTGAAAATTTGGTGATGCCATTTGGGTTGACAAATGCGCCTGCAGTTTTTCAACATTTCATAAATTTTGTATTCTCGCATGTTCTGGGGAAATTCGTTATTGTGTACCTAGATGACATTCTCATTTGTTCATGCGACCGTGATACTCATTTAGAGCATGTGAGGCAGGAAAATAAGCTCTATGCAAAACTTGAGAAATGTGTATTTTCGGTTCAGGAGTTGCCTTTCTTGGGTTATATTGTGTCTGCTTCAGGGTTTAAAATGGACGCCGCTAAGGTGCAAGCGGTGCTGCATTGGGAACGGCCTGATAACCTAAAAGCACTCCAGCAGTTCCTTGGGTTTTCCAACTATTATAGAAAGTTTATCAAAGATTTTTCTACCATTGCTAAACCGCTTACTGACATGACGAAAAAGGGTACCAATTTCTCCGCCTGGCCTCAGGCTGCTGTGCGCGCATTTGAATTTCTGAAGAACAGTTTTGCTTCGGCCCCCATTCTGGTGCAACCAGACGTATCAAAACCATTTACCGTGGAAGTCGATGCGTCTGAGGTTGGAGTGGGGGCGGTGCTGTCACAAGGCTCATCCTTGGGCGAGTTGCGTCCTTGCGCCTACTTTTCCAAGAAGCTGTCGTCTGCCGAACGTAATTACGATATCGGCAACAGGGAGTTGTTGGCTATCAAGTTGGCTTTTGAGGAATGGTGACACTTTTTGGAGGGGTCGGTTCATCAGGCTACAGTTATCACCGACCATAAAAATCTGCTGTATTTGGAGTCAGCCAAGCGTCTGTCCCCAGGCAGGCTCGCTGGGCATTGTTTTTCACGCAGTCCAACTTTTTTGTTACGTACCGACCTGGGTCTAAGAACACTAAGGCAGATGCTTTGTCCAGGTGTTTTCCGGGGGGAGAACCTAGGGAAGATCGGGTACCCATTCTCCAAAAGGGTGTTGTGGTCTCGGCTCTCACGACAGAGGTTGAGGCTGAGATTGCCGAGGCTCAGGAGGAGGTACCACCAGAGCTTCCCATTAACAAATCGTTTGTACAGCTCCATCTTCACCTAAAGGTGTTGGGTGAGCATCATGATGCTGTCCTGGCTGGCCATCCAGGGGTTAGGGGTACCTTGGAGTTGGTGTCACGTCGGTTTTGGTGGCCCAAAATCCGACAGGACGTGGTCTCGTACGTGTCAGCATGTACCACGTGCGCTAGGGCTAAGACGTCCCGCTCTCGTCCTGCTGGCACACTACATCCTCTCGGGGTACCCAGTAGGCCATGGACGGAGATTTCCATGGATTTTATCACAGATTTGCCCTCCTCTGCTGGGAACACGGTCATTCTGGTGGTTGTTGATCAGTTCTCAAAGATGTCGCACTTTGTGTCTTTGCCTTCGTTGCCTAACGCTAAGACTCTGGCTCAGGTATTTGTGCAGGAGGTGGTCAGACTTCACGGGGTCCCGTCTGACATCGTGTCTGATAGGGGTACTCAGTTTGTGGCAAAATTTTGGAAAGCTTTTTGCTCACGGCTGGGGATCAAGTTGTCGCATTCTTCTGCGTTTCATCCTCAGTCAAATGGTCAGACCGAGCGCATGAACCAGAATTTGGAGCAGTATTTACGCTGTTTTGTTTCTGACAATCAGGAGGAGTGGTCGACGTTCCTTCCTTTGGCTGAGTTTGCTATAATTACCGTTAGGAATCGTCTGGGGAGTCCCCGTTCTTTTGTGTTTACGGGCTCCATCCTCAGTCTTGTATTCTGCGTCAGGGGGGCTCTACTGGCGTCCCGGAGGAGGACCAGTTAGGAGCACAACTGTCATCTATTTGGAGGAGAGTGAAACAGCGCTTGCTAAGCGTAGGTGCAAGGTACAAACGAGTGGCTGACAGTAAACGTGTGACAGGTCCGGACCTGAGTGTGGGTGACTGGGTGTGGTTGTCCACAAAAAAACATAAAACTCAAGATTCCATCCTTGAAATTGGGTCCAAGGTTTATTGGTCCATTTAGGGTTGCCGCCATCATTAACCTGGTAGCCTACCGTTTGGCGCTCCCTACGATATATAAAATACACAACGTGTTCCACAGATCTTTATTAAAAAAGGTGGTGGGTTCTGTGGACACAGCGCCTATGCCACCTCCAGTCTTGGTGGATGGCAATTTTGAGTTTGAAGTCTCCAAGGTGGTTGACTCTCGAGTAGTGCGCCGCACATTACAATACCTGGTACACTGGCGTGGTTATGGGCCGGAAGAGAGGTCCTGGGTACCAGCCTCGGAAATACATGCGGACCGGCTGGTCAGTATGTTTCACCGCCGCCATCCGGACAAGCCGGGTCCTATAAGTCGTGAGGGCCCTGGGGTCCCTCATAGAAGGCGGGGTACTGTCATGTCGGAAGCTGTTCACACTAGGGCGTCCGACAGACAGCGGTAATTCCACATACGTCCACTACACGCTCAGTGGCGTCGGCTAGACTTTATCCAGCTTGTTTGGGGTTAATCTAGCTGGTAATCAGGTTGGAGGCTGGGTCACGCCCACGGCCTTTAAATAGTTGTGCTGGACTTTGGGCGTTGCCGATTATAGCTTGTGCTTTGTGCCTAGTGATCCCGGTCTGGAGTGGTGGTCTTGTTGTAGGAATATCGTATCTGGTGGTGTATTATCCTTTGTCATATTCCTCCTTCCTATATTTGTATTTGTTTTGCCCTGTGCACATCATAGTGTATTCCTGTGTGTCTGCAGCGTGGTGCGATTTTCAGTTTTCCCTGTCTGTGCTTTCTGTAGGGATTGGTGTGTGTTCTCCTCACTGGGTGGTGGGTGGTGGTTTCAGCTTAGGGCTGAAACAGAAGTCAGGGTCAGGCCTGGCGGCCCAGACATGCACACCTTTAGTGTAACTTCTGGGAAAGGGACAGACAGGGTTTCCCTAGCCTGAGGGATATCGCAGGGGCCCGGGTAATCAGCCTTAGTCTACCCAGTACCCCCGTGACAGCATGTTTGTCAGGAAATACCCACAATGTCAAGGTGTATACACTAAACTAAGCCAGTTATTAAGGTGGATCTATGATTGCATATCCCTCACATAATGTCCACCCTACCAGGTTATCCACAATAAATATACATTGTTCCAAAAAAGTAAGATCCCTTTGTCATGATACAATTCCCTCCTCACAGTTCTGGGGTTCATCAGGGGATCATATATGAAAGGAGACCTCATTGAAACCAAGGGCTGGATGGTGCTCCAAACCATCCAGCCCTTGGATCCATTGAGGTCCCCCTTCATATATGGTCCACTGATGAACTCCAGAACTGTGAGGGAGGTAACGAGTCGGGACAAAGGGATCTGACAGACAAATGCTACAATTAATATAAGTTACCGCACTTTCTTGGGACAATTAATATTTATTGTGGGTAACCTTGTAGGGTGGACATTATCTGTGGGATATGTAAGAGGCATTTTTTCAACAAGAAAAAAAATGGTGAAAAGTCGTCTTTAATTTCATGCTGTTATTTCTCATTTTTTGTACCGTAATCATGTGAATGGTCCAAGCTTAGTTTAATCCTGAAGCTTAGGGAAGAGTCAGACAGCCGTATAACTAGGAAGGAGATCGCAATGCTTAGCCTGGTCGTCAGTAGTGTTGAGCATTCCGATACCGCAAGTATCGGGTATCGGCCGATATTTGCTGTATCGGAATTCCGATACCGAGATCCGATATTTTTGTGGTATCGGGTATCGGTATCGAAACAACATTAATGTGTAAAATAAAGAATTAAAATAAAAAATATTGCTATACTCACCTCTCCGACGCAGCCTGGACCTCACCGAGGGAACCGGCAGCGTTGTTTGCTTAAAATTCGCGGGTTTACTTCCTTACGTGAAGTCCCGGCTTGTGATTGGTCGCGTGCCGCCCATGTGGCCGCGACGCGACCAATCACAGCAAGCCGTGACGTAATTTCAGGTCCTTCAGGATTTTAAAATTACGTTCCGGCTTTGTGATTGGTCGCGTCGCGGTCACATGGGCGACGCGACCAATCACAAGCCGTGACGTCACGGGAGGCTGGACACGCGCGCATTTTAAAATGCGCGCGTGTCCTGCCTCCCGTGACGTCCCGGCTTGTGATTGGTCGCGTGCCGCCCATGTGGCCGCGACGCGACCAATCACAGCAAGCCATGACGTAATTTTAGGTCCTTCAGGATTTTAAAATTACGTTCCGGCTTGTGATTGGTCGCGTCGCGGTCACATGGGCGACGCGACCAATCACAAGCCGTGACGTCACGGGAGGCAGGACACGCGCGCATTTTAAAATTTTAAAATGCGCGCGTGTCCAGCCTCCCGTGACGTCACGGCTTGTGATTGGTCGCGTCGCCCATGTGACCGCGACGCGACCAATCACAAAGCCGGAACGTAATTTTAAAATCCTGAAGGACCTGAAATTACGTCACGGCTTGCTGTGATTGGTCGCGTCGCGGCCACATGGGCGGCACGCGACCAATCACAAGCCGGGACTTCACGTAAGGAAGTAAACGCGCGCATTTTAAGCAAAGAACGCTGCCGGTTCCCTCGGTGAGGTCCAGGCTGCGTCGGAGAGGTGAGTATAGCAATATTTTTTATTTTAATTCTTTCTTTTACACATTAATATGGATCCCAGGGCCTGAAGGAGAGTTTCCTCTCCTTCAGACCCTGGGAACCATCAGGGATACCGTCCGATACTTGAGTCCCATTGACTTGTATTGGTATCGGTATCGGATTGGATCCGATGCTTTGCCGGTATCGGCCGATACTTTCCGATACCGATACTTTCAAGTATCGGACGGTATCGCTCAACACTAGTCGTCAGCTCTCCTGACCTGAGCGTGACAGCATGCATTTCTATGCAGCAGTCATGTATGGGTCAGGAGAACCGTGGCTAGTCCAAGCATTCTGTTGTGATCCTCGTCCGAGTTATACAGTTGTCTGACTTTTCCCTACTAGTAAACTGAAACCCACCTGTAGAGATTAAATATTGCCAAAAATGTAGCTATCCACTAATAATCTAATATGTTAAGGATACTTCTAAAGTTCCAGTGGAAAACTAGGATGTATTGATATCTGATAGAGGCCTTGACTTGACTCTAGATTGCAGATTTCATCTCATTTTACAGGAAAAAATAATTCAGCTTGCAACCAAACCCACAGGTGTCCATTGTGAGATAAATCTGTCACTGTTTTAATTATGTTTTTCTTCACTATGACAGAACAGAAAAACAGAATTCACATTGCAGATTTCTTACCTGATATAACCAGTCTTGGGTCTGTGAGTTAGATGCCACCTATACGCAGTATAATCTTTCCAGCCTATATTCTTGGGATCATGCCACAATGTTCTAACCTAAAAAAAGTTATGTTTCATGCCGTTAGCACAAAATGTAAGAAAAACATAAACTTAGGTAACAATAGTTATATATTAAATGCATTTATACCTCTCCTGGTGTATTTCCAGTATGCCAAAGAGCATTTCTTAAGTGTTCGCCAGTGCCTGTTGTAGAATTGACAACTTTAATGGAAACTCCAGAGGTACCATAGGCCCTGGATGGTGTATCTTCCCAGTATTTCTGTGTGATTTGTTTCCACATGAGAACATAAAACCTGCTGCTAGACTGATAACCAAACACAAAGCCAGCATAATCATCATCCCGATCTGTGTTCACAAAAAATGTTCCACTGAAGTCCACTGCACTGAATTCATCATAACCTAAATGACAAATAAAAAATCACTTTATTTTTCAAAAAGCACAGTGAATGTGTATTTACTGCCAATATACAGACTAAGCACAAAATAAGTTTTTTATGGTACTTTAGTGTATTTTTTCATCTCTTTTTGCCTTTCTGTGCACCCAACTTCACATAGCTGAAAGGATCGTCTTATTCTTACATTGCCAAAGCTACATTTCTCGGCAGCACTTTGCTTCTCCTCAGTGCTGCAGACATCCCCCTCTCTCTAAGAAAAGGTAGTTTCTTGTTTCTGGTAAAAAAAAACAACTTGACTTTATTAGAAAACTTGATTAACCCCTTAAGGACCGAGGTACTTTGTACGTTAATGACAGGGCCTCATTTTTTAAATCTGAACAGTGTCACTTTGTAAGGTAATATCTCTGGAATGCTTCAATGATTCAGCTGATTTTGAGAGTATTTTGCAAATTTTGAATTTTTATGGCCTTAAATCTGAGAGTTGTGTCACACAAAATACTTGAAAAATAACATTTCCCACATGTCTACTTTAATTTTTTTGTTAGAAAGTTAAAAGGTTTAAAATTTAATGAGCAATTTCTAATTTTTCCAACAAAATTTACAAAACCATTTCTTATGGCCCGCATTTGAAGGGACTTTGAGGGGTCTATAGGACAGAAAATACCCAAAAGTGACACCGTACTCAAATCTGCACCCCTCAAGGTGCTCAAAACCACATTCAAGAAGTTTATAAATACTTAAGATGCTTCACAGGAACTGAAGCAATGTGGAAAGAAAAAACAAACATTTAACTTTTTTCACAAAAATTTTGTTTTAGAACCAACTTTTTTTATTTTCACATGGGTATCAGGAGAAAATGGATTATAACATCTGTTCTGCAATTTCTCTTGAGCATGCCGATGCCCCATATGTGGGGGAAAAACACTTTTTGGGCACAAGGCAGGGCTCGGAAGGGAAGGAGTACTGTTATACATTTTGAGCACAAAATTGGTATCAAGAGGTTACTACAACAGAGAGGAACCAGAAGACCGCAGCATCGGATTGCTCCAACTCCTGCACTAAATAGAAGCACTTCACCTTCTTTTTAAAAAGTATAATTTTTTTTTACAGGACAAGGGTTAATCTGCCATGTTGAGAGCTCTGGGATCCATGGCTCTCAGCTGATCACGGTTAGCCACTTTTATCCCCTATATAATCTGGGTGCTAACTGACACACATTGTCAGAGTTAGCTTATGCTGCATGGCTGGGAGGATAGTAGTTGGTGGTTACAAGAGTAGGCAGTTTCGTGGATTTATCTGTGACTGGTTTAGTGAGTGTAATTCCCTTTCGTCTCCTACTTTGGTTTTACCCTAACCTCCACTCTCTGATGCATTCATCTGTTATATGTGAGTGTATATTTGTATGCCTGGTATTTTTCGTTTCACCCATTTGTGCTACCTTGTTCGTCTGGTTGGTGTACTGCGGTGCACTGCTACTCCCCTCTTTCCTGGGTAGGGGAATGGTACATACGAAGGGAAGATTCTGGAGGCAAGGCAAACTACGTGGCCCCGGCATCTTCACCTTCAGAAGTAACCCGGGCAACAAGGCAAGCTAAGGCGTTCCCTAGCATTAGGGACAGGAAAAGAGCCCCTGGTCCCGGATCACCTGACAACAATCAGTTGTGACAATTAGCTGCAATTGAGAGCGGACACCATGTCAGGTTTGGAGACCCCCTCATGTGCCAAAACAGTGGAAACCCCCACAAATGATCACATTTTAGAAACTAGACCCCTAAAGGAACTTATCTTGATGTGTGATGAGCACCTTGAACCCAAGATGCTTCACAGAAGTTTATAATGTAGAGATGTGAAAGTAAAAAAATCTATCTTTTAGCCCCATTTTTATATTTTCAAAAGGGTAAAAGGAGAAAATGAACCCCGAACTTAGTTGCACAATTTCTCCTGAGAGTACCAATCTCCATGTGTTGTAGAAAACTACTTTTGAGGCACAGCGCAAAGCTCAAAAGGGAAGAAGCGCCATATTGAAGTTCAGATTTGGCTGGAATGGTTTGAGGGTGCCATGTCACATTGACTGAGCCCTTGAGGTACCAGAACAGCATAAACGCCCTATAAGTGACAACATTTTACAAATTAAACATCTCAATGAATTCATCTAGGTGTGCAGTGAGCATGCTGACACCACATGTGCCTCACAGAAATTTATACCATTGGGTAGTGAAGAAAAATTCATTATATTTTCTCCACTAAAATGTTGCTTTGGCCCCACATTTTTAATTTTTCTAAGGGTTAATAGGAAAAATGGACGTTTCAGTTTGTTGTGCGATTTTTTCTGATTCTGCCAATGCACTACATGTAATCGGGAAATACTTTTCAGGCACAGTGCAAAGCTCAGAAGGGAAGGATCGCCATATTACAGTCCAGATTTTACTGTTATGGTTTGCAGCTGCCATTACCCTCTGGGAGAACCACTGAGGTACAAGAACAGCAGAATTCCCCATAAGTGACCTCATTTTACAAACTGTACCTCTCAATAAATTCATCTAAGGGTGCAGTGATCATATTGACACCACAGGTGTGTCACAGAATTTTATACCATTGGGCAGTGAAGAAAAAATAATTACTTATTTACCACAAAAAAAATTTGTTTCAGCCCCAGATTTTACATTTTCACCGGGGTAAATATGTAAAAATGGCACCAAAATTTGTCAAAGAATTCCTGCTGAACGTGGCAATACCCCACATGTGGCTGTACAGTACTGCTTAGCCACACGGTGAGACTCGGGAGGGATGGAGCACTATTTGCCTCCTGAAGCACAGATTTTCCTAGAAAAGTTTGCTCTGTGGCAGAACACGCTTTTATGCACACCTAGAAAAGTGGACACCGTCGATCTTAGGCCAGACTGCGTCCACAGTGCCTCCATTTGCCTCATTATATGGAACCTTTCATTTCAGAGATTTACATAGAAACCTTGATGTAAGCGCTCAGTGTAGAGCACAGGATAAATGTGAGCTGAGCCTTACTGCAAACTTTGGGAGGCAAAATGAACAAATGTCACAAATAATTAACAAATTTGTGGCAGCTCTGGGTCTGCTGAAATGTAAACATTGTTTTTTCCTTTTGGTGCAGCAAGTTAATGTCAGTCTCTTGATGTAAGTTGTCTTTTAGGCTGGTCAGCTGATATTGGTTTGTAACCACTCCCTTTGAATAGTTACCTGACCCATCAGCTGATTGTCAGTTATAGAGTTTTTGTTCTATGCAGACCAGCTAGGTGTGTGGAGCTCGTCTGTGACAGTGGTGTCGCTGATGTGGGAGTTCTGCTATCTTACTGCCATTTACTCTGCTGCTGGGAAGCTTAGCAGCAAAGCCTAAGCTGAGTAGTTTTCTTTTTGTCAGACCCCTGTTCATCTCTTCCCCTGTGTGTTACTATCTGCAGTGGTGATGCTACCATCCTTGCAAGCCAGTGCACTAATCAGGGTACATAAAGGTGACAGTCAGGTACTAGGTATGTGACGGCAACGAGGGAAAGGACCCAGATAAGGCATTATGGATGCCTAGGGACAGGCACAGGTTGGTGTCAAGAGGGGTCCCATCCACTGCTCCCTACCATATGGGCCTGCCTCTCCTTTTTCCTTCTCGTCTTATTTCTATGGTGGGTCATCTGCCGGACTTACATGTGTCCGAGCGTGACAACAAATCAACAGATGGTGAAGGATTGGTTTTACTTATTTTTTTCGCCATTCCTTGTGCAGTATAAGTGATTAGACGACTTTATTCTTTGGGTTGGTACGATTACAGCGATACCAGATTTATATCGGGTTTTTATGTTTGGCAGCTGTCACTCACACTAAAAGTCGCTCTTTTTTGTTGCAAAAACTAGTTTTTGCATAGCCACATTCGGAGAGCTATAATTTTTCCATATTTCTGCTGACACAGTCATGTGAGGGCTTTGTTTTTTTTGTCGGACAAGTTGATGTTTTTCGGGCACATTAAATTTTTTGATCGCTTTCTATTCCGATTTTTGGAGAGGCAGAATGAACAAAAACCAGCAACTCAAACATTTTTTTTTCTATGCCGTTTCGCATGTGGTAAAATTGATATGGCAGCTTTATTCCTCGGGTCAGTACGATTGCAACAATACCACATTTATATAGTTTTTTTTATGTTTTGGAGCTTTTACATCAAGGGTGGGGAGCGTCCGGTGCGGCCCGCAGCCACTTTGCCCGTTTTTTGGCAGCAGGCCCATTAATACTTCAGAGGTGAGCGCAGTATTGTATGGAGGAATATGAGTGGAGGACACGCCGGTGCTCGGCTTCACACTTGTGCGACTCAACTTCACACTTGTGTCGGGGAAGCCGATCCTGCCCTGCGCTGCTGCCGGTCCGTGCGGACTTAGTCCGGACACCGCGGCGAGGACGCGCAGTCTTCTCAGTCAGCTGCCAGCGGAGAATAATGCCGGTCCGGTTCCTCCCCGGGCGCCGTTCACTCCTGCACAGCTCTCAGTGTCAGGGGGAAGCTGGCGGAGCCTGCCTGGTATATCCGCTCTGGCTGCCATCTGTAGCAGCAGCCACTTTGTAGCCAGGCAGCGACTCTACAGAGGAAAATGCAGTTTGATACTCTCCGCCAGTTCTGCAACACCGTCCTGTCTCATTTTCATGAGGCTTTCCCCACTCCCCCTCACATCCTATAGAACGATGTGTTCAGTCAGACCCTGAACAACTCCAGGTATATGAATAAGGTGGCCAATTTCTGGCCGTGCTGAATGCTGCCTCCCATCAAGGTGTGCATTGAACCCCTACATATTTCTATAGCACCAACATATGCCACCACGTCGCACAAGCACAGCAGACACATATATATTCCTTTTTTTAACCTATCAATGTTTTTTCTCTTTAATTATTGAGGTGGGGGAATAAGTACATAAAAGACCCTCCACCTTATAACACGTGGAGACTATAGTAACTATAAGGCCGGCATCACACTAGAGAGTTTTACGGACGTATGAGAGGCGCAAAAACTACGCATTGCACACGGACCAATGATTCTCTATGGGGCAGCTCCTATTTGGCGTATATTATGCATCCGTATTTTACGGGCGTTGAAAATTGCAGCATGCTGCGTTTGCCAAAGTATTGCGCAAAAAATCCAACAATGAAAGTCTATGGGTGCGCCAAAAATACGGATTACACACGGACCAACAGTGTGACTTGCGTAAAATACACAAGAGTTTAGCAGGTGACAGGAAATATGCCAAGCCCTCAATCAGGAAGCTTAGACATGCTAATGACCGTATATACTCGAGTATAAGCCGAGATTTTCAGCCCAAATTTTTGGGCTGAAAGTGCCCCTTTCGGCTTATACTCGATCACGGTCTGTGGCAGGGTCGGCGGGTGAGGGGGAGAGGGCGCTGAGGCATACTTACCTTGTCCCGTCGATCCTGACGCTCCCCCTGCCCGTCACACTGTCTCCGGGTGCCGCAGCTCTTCCCCTGTACAGCGGTCACGTGGGACCGCTCATTAAACTTATGAATATGTACTCCACTCCCATAGGGGTGGAGCCACATATTCATTTCTCTAATCAGCGGTGCCGGTGACCGCTGATAGAGGAAGAGGCTGCGGCACCGAAGACCAGCTGTCCGGGGGAAGGAGCGGGACGCCGGGAGCAGGTAAGTATCGCATATTTACCTGTCCTCGTTCCACACGCCGGGCGCCGCTCTGTCTTCCCGGCGTCTCTCCGCTCTGACTGTTCAGGTCAGAGGGTGCGATGACGCATATAGTGTGCGCGCCGCCCTCTGCCTGATCAGTCAGTG
Organism: Ranitomeya variabilis; assembly: GCF_051348905.1. Classification (NCBI taxonomy): domain Eukaryota; kingdom Metazoa; phylum Chordata; class Amphibia; order Anura; family Dendrobatidae; genus Ranitomeya; species Ranitomeya variabilis. The sequence goes on along the minus strand of NC_135233.1, from coordinate 182,890,731 downwards.
CGGAGAGACGCCGGGACGGGATGCTGGGGAGCTGCAAGCAAGAAAGGTGAGTATGTGTTTTTTTTTTTATTGCAGCAGCAGCACCAGCGTTATATATGGCACAGCTTTATAATGAGCATCTATGGGGCCAAACTGAACTGTGCAGAGCATATATGGCACAGCTTTATAATGAGCATCTATGGGGCCAAACTGAACGCTGCAGAGCATTCCATATGGGGCAGCTTTATAATAAGCATCTATGGGGCCAAACTGAATGGTGCAGAGCATATAGGGCACAGCTATATAAGGAGCATCTATGGGGCCAAACTGAACGGTGCAGAGCATTATATATGGCACAGCTTTAAAATGAGCATCTATGGGGCCAAACTGAACGGTGCAGAGCATATATGGCACAGCTTTATAAGGAGCATCTATGGGGCCATAATGAACGGTGCAGAGCATATATGGCACAGCTTTATAAGGAGCATCTATGGGGCCATAATGAACGGTGCAGAGCATATATGGCACAGCTTTATATGGAGCATCTATAGGGCCATAATGAACGGTGCAGAGCATATATGGCACAGCTTTATGTGGAGCATCTATAGGGCCATAATGAACGGTGCAGAGCATATATGGCACAGCTTTATGTGGAGCATCTATGGGGCCATAATGAACGGTGCAGAACATATATGGCACAGCTTTATATGGAGCATCTATAGGGCCATAATGAACGGTGCAGAGCATTGTATATGTGGCACAGCTTTATATGGAGCATCTATGGGGCCATAATGAACGGTGCAGAGCATCCTATATGGCACAGCTATATATGGATAATATACGGGGCAATAATCAATGGTATGGAGCATTATATATGGCACAGCTTTATATGGAGCATCTATGGGGCAGTAATGAATGGTATGGAGCATCTATTTTTATTTTTGAAATTCACCGGTAGCTGCTGCATTTTCCACCCTAGGCTTATACTCGAGTCAATAAGTTTTCCCAGTTTTTTGTGGCAAAATTAGGGGGGTCGGCTTATACTCGGGTCGGCTTATACTCGGTAGCTGAAAAAGTCAGACAGACATCCCAGAAGTCTGCCTCTCATCTCCATGGAGTCTCCTGCAGCATGGCTGCTTCTCATCCTGGTCCAAGAAAGGCCCAAAATTTGGGACCAACGGGATGCAAACTATGTGAACCGGGCAAGGAAAGAGGCTGCTTGGAGGAGCATATGTGGGATCCTTTTCCCAGAATATGAGCAGCGGCCACGTGAGGTCCAGAGGCAAATTAGTAAGTACCCTCATGTTTCTCTATTAATTAATATTGCAAACTGCAGTACCTACATGAATTTTGGCCTATTGTTATTTTCATTAATATTAATAAAATTTATTTATATAGCACCATTAATTACATGGTGCTGGACATGAGAAAGGGGTTACGTACAGAGTTATAGATGCCGCTCACAGTAAACAAATTTACAATGACAGACTGCTACACAGGGGAGAGTACCCTGTCCTTGTGGCCTTACATTCTATGTATTTTCCCTTATATCGTATTGTGCTGTTTGTGTTTACAATATTTATATTGATGATCTTTTTTAAGAAATGCAGGTTACTAGGCCACATTAAAATCTGTTAAATCACTGACACCTTAGGGTACCACTGTGCACAATGGCCTTATACATTATTTGTTTCTTTTTCATTGCAGTGGAAGATGTTATGAGACGATGGCGCAGCATACGCGACCAGTATAGGAGAGAAAGTCAGCAGCGGGCCAGGAGTGGGTCAGCAGCGCCTTCAAAAAAGAGCAAATACATATACTATGACAGACTCTCCTTTTTGGATCCCAGTATGGATCTGAGACCGTAAGTAAAAACCTCAAAACACATTACACATATGTTTTTAAAGGTGAAATTTTAAACTTTATTTACTTAGTAATGTATGAGAATAACAGAACACAGTCCAACCTCACTGAGAGGGAGACCTTCTCAGACTCGGAGGTCATGATAGATCCGGTTGGGGAAGGAGAAGAGGTGGCTGGACCATCTTCGGATCCTTCCAGGGCCATCCCTCCTGGAACTTCTTCAGTTGCACCACAAGATCCGGCAACAACTGGCCAAGAAGCTGCCCCACCACCCACAGCAGCACCAGTTCCAGTAAGCCAGGATGATCCTGGAAACAGTAGCAGCCCTACTGTTCCACTGGAGACATCCCCACAGCCTGCTGTCATTTCCCACCGTGGCTGCAGAAGGAGAGAGCTGCAAGAAAGTCCCAGAAATGTGGACACTGGGGTCCTTAATTATTTGGCCAGGGCTGCTCAGGATGATAGTGAGGAGGCCTATGCGAGGCGCCTGGCCCGGTACCTCCGTCCCATACCCCGTGAGGTGAGGCTACGTGTGAGAGGGTGTTTTCAAATACTTATTGATGCATGTACCCCCCCAAATGAACCGTATGATTTGTTTGAGTTCATTGAGAGGTGGCAGCTGTCAGCAGGTAACGTCCTGCGCCTTCCAACATCTCAACAGGTGCATGCTCAACGAGTATTTGAAGCACCCACTCCACATGTGCCTACACCCTACCCGTTCCCACCCAAAACCCACCAAGGCCAGCACATTACCATATGTCATCATACCATCAACCTTCCCAATATGGCTACTTGTACAGACCCTCCACCAACTTACAGGAATTTGTAATTAAAAATGTTTTCTGGTGTTAATATTTTTGGTTGCTAGCCATGTTTTTGTTTTACTCTGCTGTGATAGCACTTTGTTCTATTTTTCTAAAAAAAATGGGTTATATTTTATTTTCATAAAAAAAACATATGATATTAATATGGTGTTTAACCAACAAAAAAAAGGCTTTGCTATAATAAAAATATATACTCAAAAGTCAATTTAAGTTTGTTGGACCAATCATTACAATGTCATACTCAATTACTAGGTTCATAAACATCTGTTAAATAAGTCATTGAAACACATAGTTAAGTAATTTATGTAATTTATGAATTTTTTAAGAAAATAAATATAGATATAAAGGGAAAAACTACAACATAGGAACAGCATTATCTTGCCACGGAGTGACACCCTGAGGAGAAATAAAATAATTTGTTAAAATATCCCTAACTTTTATGCCAGAAAGGGGATGCCGCTGAGGAAGGACTTGTGTTGTAGGCCTAGCCACATTGGCCAACATGCCTTCACCACTGTCAGCTGAGGAGCAGTCATGAATTCTTGTGAAGTTGTGTAAAACAACACAAGCTTTTATGACTTCATTAACATTTGCCTCACTCAGCTGAATGGCAGACTGGAGGACACGCCATTTGGAAGACATAATGCCAAAGGTGCACTCCACCAGTCACCACGCCCGTGAAAGTCTGACATTAAACACCCGCCTCCAGTGGTCCAGGTTGCGCCAGGGATAAGGCCTCATGTCATGCCTGGTCAATTGGAAGGCCTCATCTGCCACAAGTACATATGGGACTGCTGTTGTAGATGTCTTAAATAAGGTTTATGCTGATGATTTAAATTAATTTCAGGCCTCAAAACCGTTAAATGTCCATTTTGTAAGGTTGGGTAAAAAAAACGCATTACGGATGCCATACGGATTACATACGGAGGTTTACATGCGTAAAATACGCAGCCACACCTTGCCTACGGATGACATACGGATAACTGTTTTGGGATCATTTCTGCATATTACGCCTGTAAAAAAGGACCGTATTTCCCTACGCTGAGTGGGACACCGGCCTAAGGGTATGTTTCCATGGTCAGTATTCGCTGCGGATTGGATGCTGCGTACAGCCGCAGCATCCAATCGCAGTGGCCAGATGTTACAGCATAGTGGATAGGACTTTATGAAATCTCATCTCCACTATGCGTGCAGGGACGCCTCCGGTAACCCTGCGAAAACAGACATGCGGCACGTCTTTCTACCTGCAAAGCTGATCTGGCAACAGCAATCAGAGAAAGTTGGAGCCAGATTGATGAAGAGTACTGTTTGACACTCATTAAGTCCATGCCTCTGAGACTGCAAGCTGTTATAAAAGCCAGAGGTGGTGCAACAAAATACTAGTGATGTTTTGGAGTGTTTTTTGTTTGTTTGCTTTTCATGATTCCATATTTTTTCCCTTTTTGTTCTTGATTTCTTTTACTGTTTCTTAAAGCCAGAAAGTTTCTATGCCTTGAAATGACTTGCCGTAAGTTTTGTGCCATGTCTGTGATCTGCTTTTTTTTCTAGAAAATTAAACAACTGAATGAACATCCTCCAAGGCCGGTGATTACATAATTTTTGCCAGGGGTTGTAGGTGGAACCTCTATATTTTACACACCTCACCTTTCTTGGGTTGTGCATTTAATTTGGATAGCAACACCACAGGCAGGTGTTTAACCCCTTTACCCTGAGGGTGGTTTCCATGTTAATGACCAAGCCAATTTTTACAATTCTGACCACTGTCCTTTCATGAGGTAATAACTCTTGAACGCTTCAACGGATCTTGGCAATTCTGAGACTGTTTTTTCGTGACAGATTGTACTTCACTTAAGTGGTAAAATTTCTTCGATATAACTTGCATTTATTTGTGTAAAAAAAATGGAAATTTGCCTAAAATTTGCAAAATTTTACAATTTTCAAACTTTGAAATTTTATGCCCTTAAAACAGAGAAATATGTCACACAAAATAGTTAAAAATGACATTTCCCACATGTCTACTGTACATCAGCACAATTTTTTTTTGTTAGGAAGTTATAAGGGTTGAAAGCTAAACAGCGATTTCTCATTTTTACAACACCATTTTTTTTTAGGAACCACCTCACATTTGAAGTCACTTTGAGAAGTCTATATGATAGAAAATATCCAAAAGTGACAACATTCTAAAAACTGCAACCCTCAAGGTGCTCAATCCCACATTGAAGATGTTAATTAAACCTTCAGGTGCTTCAAAGGAATTTTTTTAATGCTTAAAAAAAATGAACATTTAACTTTTTTTCACAAAAAATTTAATTCAGACCAATTTTTTTTATTTTACCAAGGGTAACAGGAGAAATTAGACCCCAAAAGTTGTTGTGCAATTTGTATTGAGTATGCTGATACCCCATATGTGGGGGTAAACCGCTATTTGGGCGCATGGCAGAGCTCGGAAGAGAAGGAGTGCCGTTTGACTTTTCAATGCAAAATTGTCTGGAATTGAGATCGGACGCCATGTCGCGTTTGAAGAGCCCCTGATATGCCTAAACAGTGGATACCCCCACAAGTGACACCATTTTGGAAACTAGAACCCCTAAGGAACTTATCTAGATGTGTGTTAGGGCTGGCGGAACGCGCCAAATAATTATAAGAATGGTATAAGGTGCGTTCGCAGCCCGGGGTCCACATGCAGAGATGACACCTGCTGCTCGGTAATGGCGGACAGTATATGGCGGTATAATGTGAACACACTCAGGTTAGCTACACCCGGTATGTAAGGAAGCGAACCCTGTTGCATCACAGGGCTGCAATACCGCAGAGTGAACCCTAGTATTGGGTCACAGGACTCTGCCCCAAGGACACGGGGTTAGATTCCCTCTAGACCACTAGCACTCGGAATCGCAACTGCGGTGCCAGGGAAAAACCTAATTAATGCTTTACCGCACTGAGTGCGTACAGCGCCGCTCTGGCAGATGCCACTAACCACCCTAACTAGGACCAGGAAAGCACACTAGTTGAACTGGTAGTCAATGCTAATTGATGCTGTGTACTCATCTGGTGCTAGGTAGTTCAATCACCCAAGTACATTCAACAACACTAGGGATGGGTATGATTAAGGAGCTTTCACCAGATTCAGTCACACACACGATTTCTGATTTATACTAGCGCATGGTCGACCGACCATGCAAACCTTTTATATCTGTAGCCTTCAAGGACCTTCCTAGTGCTCCAATCAGAGCTGCTACAGGACCTGAGCATGTGACCCCCGACCACCAATGAGAGGTCGTCCTGTGGGCATGCTCAGTAGAAGAAAAGCAGGACTTAGTACCTGAAACGCCTGCTCGCTGCTGATCAGTACTGGCTACAAAGGCAGAGCCTCGAAAGGCAGCAGTAACCAAATGCAAAGTATCAGCTTTAGCCAGATGCTGGGACCGACGTCTCTGCTGAGCAGGCTCCACTACAGCTGAAGGAGAATGGGAGACCGCAGAGGACATGGTTCGAGATTCCCCCTGCACAGCGGAGGGAACTCGACACCTAAAATTAAAACACCCCCCTTGGGCCTTGCTAAGCTTGAAGGCAGCAATGAGCTGCGGAGCCTGAATGTGCTCAACAGGCTCCCAGGACCTGTCCTCCTGGACATAACCCTTCCAATCCACCAAATAGAATTTTTTGCCATGTACCACTTTACAACCCATGATAGCGTTCACCTCGTAATCGTCCATGGACGAACCCAATGTTTCGGCAGATGACTCAGAAAACCGGTACATGTGAACAGGCTTTAGGAGGGACACATGAAAGGTGTTGGTGCTACTTAGGCAAGGAGGAAGGGCCAGACGGTAGACCACAGGGTTAACCTGTTCCAGGACCTTGAAGGGACCCAAGTAACGAGGCGCAAACTTAGTGGACTCAACTCGCAGCCTGTTATTACAGGCGGAGAGCCACACAAAGTCACCAGGAGCAAAGGTCGGAGCGGGGCACCGATGTGCATCGAAGGAGACACTCATTTGCTCCTTGGAAGCCAGGATAGCATCCTGTGTGCGGTCCCAAATGTCACATGCCTCTACCACCCAGTCTGCCACCCTAGAATCGATGGATGACATGAGCATGGGCACAGGGACACGCGGATGCTGGCCGTAGTTAAGGAGGAATGGGGTCTGCCCGGTGGGGTCGGCTACAGCGTTGTTCAGTGCAAACTCTGAACACGGTAGCAAGGATGCCCAGTCATCCTGCCTGGCAGAAACAAAATGTCGCAGGTATGTGACCAGGGTGTGGTTGGCCCTCTCTACCAACCCATTCATCTTGAGGGATGGTATGCTGAAAAGAGATTCAGCTCGATGCTGAATCAACGACAAAGCTCTCTCCAGAACTGAGACACAAACTGGGGACCCCGGTCACTGACAATTTTGTCTGGCATACCGTGTAGGAGGAAAATATGCTTGATAAACAATGCTGCAAAGGCCCCTGCAGAAGGTAGCCGTGGAAGAGGCACCATTTTGGAAAAGTGGTCGGTGACTACCCAAATAATGGTGCAGTTATGGGACTTGGGTAAATCCACCACGAAGTCCATCCCGACCATTTCCCAGAGCCTGTCAGCCACCGGTGGGGTAAAGTAACCCAGCAGTCCATTGTCGAGGAGATTTATTCTTGGTGCAGGAGACACACGCCCGAATATAGTCTCCGACATCACGGGCCATATGCGGCCATCAGTACATCCTCGCCAGAAGCTCAGATGTCCTCTTAGTCCCAAAATGACCACCCACCCTGGACGAGTGAGCCCAAGAGAGGACCTCCGGTGGCAAATTAGATGGCACAAAAGTCTTGCCCGGGGGCACAGACTCTAGCGAAACCGGGGCCACGGTCCTCAGACTCTCCGAAGGGACAATTAACCGAGGCTCCTCCTCCTCCACTGATGATACTACGGAGCGGGAGAGAGCGTCAGCATGGATGTTCTTCTCCCCGGAAAGATATTGGAGAGTTTAGTGGAAACGGGAGAAGAACAAGGACCATCTAGCCTGGTGAGAATTTAGCTGCTGGGCAGTCTGCAAGTAAACCAAATTTTTGTGGTTGGTATAGACTTGGAAGGGAAAATGAGCCCCTTCCAGGAGATATCTCCATTCCAAGAAGGCCAACTTCATAGTTAGCAACTCCCTGTCCCCGATGGAATAATTCCACTCCGCCGGTGTGAAGTGTTATGATCCCAATGGCAGAGGATCTCTGATATTCCGGCAAGATAGCAAAAATATAAATACTGCTCTAGGGAGGTGGAAACTGGGCTAACCGCATACCTGATCCTGACACAAACAACTAAAAGTAGCCGGTGAACGTGCCTACGTTGGTTCTAGACGTCTCGAGCCAGCCGGAGAACTGACTACCCCTAGAGGGAAAAAATAAGACCTCGCTTGCCTCCAGAGAAATTGAACCCCAAAGATATAGAAAGCCCCCAACAAATAATAATGGTGAGGCAAGAGGAAAACACAAACGTAGAGATGAACTAGATTAAGCAAAGTGAGGCCCAATAGTCTAGATAGCAGAAAATAGATAGTGGACTATGCGGTTAGCAGAAAACCCTACAAAACATCCACGCTGAACATTCAAGAACCCCCACACCGACTGACGGTGTGGAGGGAGAATATCAGCCCCCTAGAGCTTCCAGCGAGTCAAAAATCAAATGTAAAGCAAGCTGGACAAAAACACTGAATAATGCAAACGATCCAAATTATACAAAACAGACTTAGCTTTTCTTGCATGAGGCAGACTGAAAGGAATCCGGAGGAGACCAAATAGGTCTGGATACAACGATGCCAGGCAAGAGACTGAGTCCAGAGGAGACTCAAATAGGAAACACCCGCTGCTTAACGACACAGCTGGAGCTCAGGCCTGCAACAAGACATACCTAACACAATACCGTTAGTGACCACCAGAGGGAGCCCAGAAACACAGTTCACAACAGTACCCCCCCCCTTGAGGAGGGGTCACCGAACCCTCACCAAGACCCCCAGGGCGATCAGGATGAGCAGCGTGAAAGGCATGAACCAAATCAGCCGCATGAACATCAGAGGCGACAACCCAGGAATTATCCTCCTGACCATAGCCTTTCCACTTAACTAAATACTGGAGTTTCCGTCTAGAGATACGAGAATCCAGAATCTTCTCCACCACGTACTCCAACTCGCCCTCAACCAAAACCGGGGCAGGAGGCTCAACAGCAGGAACCATAGGCACCACGTACCGCCGCAACAAGGACCTATGGAACACATTATGAATAGCAAAAGACGCTGGAAGGTCCAAGCGAAAAGACACCGGGTTAAGGATTTCCAAAATCTTATAAGGACCGATAAAGCGAGGCTTGAACTTAGGAGAGGAGACTTTCAAAGGAACATGCCGAGAAGACAACCAAACCAAATCCCCAACAGGAAGTCGGGGACCCACACCGCGGCGGCGGTTGGCAAACCGCTGGGCCTTGTCATGTGACAATTTCAAATTGTCCACCACATGGTTCCAAATCCGATGCAACCTATCCACCACAGAATCAACCCCAGGACAGTCAGAAGGTTCAACCTGACCCGAGGAGAAACGAGGATGAAAACCAGAGTTGCAGAAAAAGGGTGAAACCAAGGTGGCAGAACTAGCCCGATTATTAAGGGCACACTCGGCCAGTGGCAAAAAGGTAACCCAGTCGTCCTGATCAGCAGAAACAAAACATCTCAAATAAGTCTCTAATGTCTGATTAGTTCGCTCGGTCTGGCCATTAGTCTGAGGATGAAAAGCCGACGAAAAAGACAAATCAATATCCATCTTAGCACAAAAGGATCGCCAGAATCTGGACACAAACTGGGATCCTCTGTCAGATACAATATTCTCAGGGATGCCATGCAAACGAACCACATTCTGAAAGAACAAAGGAACCAAATCAGAGGAGGAAGGCAACTTAGGCAAGGGCACCAAATGGACCATTTTAGAAAAACGATCGCACACCACCCAGATGACAGACAGATCCGAGACACCGGAAGATCCGAAATGAAATCCATGGAAATGTGCGTCCAAGGCCTTTTTGGGATAGGCAAGGGCAAAAGCAACCCGCTGGCACGAGAACAGCAAGGCTTAGCCCGAGCACAAATCCCACAGGACTGCACAAAAGAACGCACATCCCGCGACAAGGAAGGCCACCAAAAGGACCTGGCCACCAAATCTCTGGTACCAAAAATCCCAGGATGTACCGCCAACACCGAAGAATGAACCTCAGAAATAACTCTGTTGGTCCATCCATCAGGGACAAACAATCTCTCTGGTGGACAACGATCAGGCCTATCAGCCTGAAATTTTTGCAGCCCTCGTCGCAAATCTGGGGAAATGGCAGACAAAATTACTCCCTCTCTGAGAATACCAGCTGGCTAAGAGACTCCCGGAGAATCAGGCACAAAACTCCTAGAAAGTGCATCAGCCTTCACGTTCTTCGAACCAGGCAGGTACGAGACCACAAAGTCAAAACGGGAGAAAAACAACGACCAACGGGCCTGTCTAGGATTCAGGCGCTTGGCAGACTCCAATCAGATTTTTATGATCAGTCAAGACCACCACACGATGTCTAGCTCCCTCGAGCCAATGTCGCCACTCCTCAAATGCCCACTTCATGGCCAACAACTCCCGATTACCAACATCGTAGTTCCGCTCAGCAGGCGAATATTTCCTTGAAAAGAAGGTGCATGGCTTCATCACGGAGCCATCAGAACTTTTTTGCGACAAAACAGCCCCTGCACCAATTTCAGAAGCATCAACTTCAACCTGGAAGGGAAGAGAGACATCCGGCTGGCACAAGACTGGCGCTGAAGTAAACCGACGCTTCAGCTCCCAAAAGGCCTCCACGGCCGCAGGAGACCAATTCGCAACATCATAACCCTTCTTGGTCATATCCGTCAAAGGTTTAACCACGCTGGAGAAATTAGCGATAAAACGACGGTAAAAATTAGCAAAGCCCAAGAACTTCTGCAGGCTCTTAACAGACGTGGGCTGAGTCCAGTCATGAATGGCACGGACCTTAACTGGATCCATCTCCACAGTAGAAGGGGAAAAAATAAAACCCAAAAAAGAAACCTTCTGTACCCCAAAGATACATTTTGAGCCCTTCACAAATAGAGCATTCTCCCGCAAAATCTGAAACACCATCCTGACCTGGTTCACATGGGACTCCCAATCATCAGAAAAAAACAAAATATCATCCAGATAAATAATCATAAATTTATCCAGATATTTCCGGAAGATGTCGTGCATGAAGGACTGAAACACAGAAGGAGCATTAGATAATCCGAAAGGCATCACCAGGTACTCAAAATGACCCTCAGGCGTATTAAATGTCGTTTTCCATTCATCTCCCTGCTTTATGCGCACAAGGTTATACGCACCACGAAGATCTATCTTGGTGAACCAACTGGATCCCTTAATCCGAGCAAACAAATCAGACAACAATGGCAAAGGATACTGAAATTTAACAGTGATCTTATTCAGAAGACGATAATCAATACAAGGTCTCAGAGACCCGTCTTTCTTGCCCACAAAAAAAGAATCCTGCACCAAGAGGGGACGAGGATGGGCGAATATGTCCCTTCTCCAAAGACTCCTTTATATAACTCCGCATCGCGGCGTGCTCTGGCACAGATAAATTAAAGAGTCGTCCCTTAGGAAACTTACTACCAGGAATCAAATCTATAGCACAATCACAGTCCCTATGAGGAGGAAGGGCACTGGACCTGGCCTCATTAAATACAGCCTGAAAGTCTGACAAAAACTCAGGGATCTCAGAAGGAGTAGAAGAAGCAATAGACACCAATAGAGAATCACCATGAATCCCCTGACACCCCCAACTAGACACAGTCATAGCTTTCCAATCTAAAACTGGATTATGGGCCTGTAACCATGGCAGACCCAAAACGACAACATCATGCATTTTATGCAGTACCAAAAAACGAATCACCTCCTGATGTACAGGAGTCATGCACATGGTCACCTGCGTCCAATACTGAGGTTTATTCTGTGCCAATGGAGTAGAATCAATTCCTCTAAGAGGAATAGGATTTTCCAAAGGCTCCAGGACAAAACCGCAGCGCTTGGCAAACGAAAAATCCATCAGACTTAAAGCAGCACCAGAATCCACAAAAGCCATAACTGAGTAAGAAGATAATGAACAAATTAAAGTCACAGACAAAATAAACTTAGGCTGAAAAGTACCAATGGCGACAGGATTAACTTTTTTCTTTAAACGTTTAGAGCATGCTGAGATAACATGTGTTGAATCACCACAGTAGAAACACAACCCATTTTGACGTCTATGATTTTGTCGCTCGGCTCTGGTCAGAATTCTGTCACATTGCATAGAATCAGGTGACCGTTCAGACAGCACCGCCAAAGGATTATCAGATTTGCGCTCCCGCAAACGTCGATCAATTTGAATGGCTAGAGCCATTGAATCATTTAGACCTGTAGGGATAGGAAACCCCACCATCACATCTTTAATGGCTTCAGAAAGACCATTTCTGAAATTTGCGGCCAGTGCACACTCATTCCATTGAGTAAGCACGGACCATTTCCGAAATTTTTGGCAATATACCTCAGCTTCGTCCTGACCCTGAGAGATA